>NC_087280.1:1725000-3049649 GCF_015220805.1 Pogoniulus pusillus
CTAGAGGCTGGGGCCAGAGTGGCTGAGAGCAGGCAGGCAGAGAGGGAGCTGGGGGTGCTGGCAGAGAGGAGCTGCAGAGGAGGCAGCAGTGCCCAGGTGGGCAGCAGAGCCAATGGCATCCTGGGCTGGCTGAGGAGCAGTGTGGGCAGCAGGACAAGGGAGGTTCTTGTGCCCCTGTGCTCAGCACTGCTCAGGCCACCCCTGCAGTGCTGTGTCCAGTTCTGGGCCCCTCAGTTCAAGAGAGATGCTGAGGTGCTGGAAGGTGTTTGGAGAAGGGCAGCAAGGCTGGGGAGGGGCCTGGAGCACAGCCCTGTGAGGAGAGGCTGAGGGAGCTGGGGGGGTGCAGCCTGCAGCAGAGGAGGCTCAGGGCAGAGCTCATTGCTGCCTGCAGCTGCCTGCAGGGAGGCTGTAGCCAGCTGGGGTTGGGCTCTGCTGCCAGGCAGCCAGCAGCAGAAGAAGGGGACCCAGGCTGAAGCTGTGGTAGGGCAGGTCTGGGCTGGCTGTGAGGAGGAAGTTGCTGGCAGAGAGAGTGATTGGCATTGGAATGGGCTGCCCAGGGAGGTGGTGGAGTGGCTGTGGCTGGAGGTGTTGCAGCCAAGCCTGGCTGGGGCACTTAGTGCCATGGTCTGGTTGGTTGGGCAGGGCTGGGTGCTAGGCTGGGCTGGGTGAGCTTGGAGCTCTCTTCCAACCTGTTTGATTCTATGAGATTCCTTTTAGGGAAGATTTTGTTTCTCTTGGCCAATGTAAACCTCCCTTGGTGCAACTTGAGGCCTCCTGTCCTGTCACCTGTTCCTTGAGAGAAGAGACCAAGCCTCACTTTGCTCCAGCCTCCTTTCAGGGAGCTGTAGAGAGCAACGAGGTCTCACCTCAGCCTCCGCTTCCCCAGGCTGAACCACCCCTGTTCCCTCAGCTGCTCCTCACAAGAGTTCTGCTTTGGTTGAAGCCAGCTGGTTTAAACCAGCTTTGCTCTTCTCCTTGCCCTGCTCCAGCCCCTCAATGTCCTTCTTGGAGTGAGGGGTCCAAAACTGCGCCCAACACGCAAGGTGTGGCCTGCCCAGTGCTGAGTGCAGGAGAACAATCCCTGCTCTGCTCCTGCTGGCCACACCGTTGCTGATGCAAGGCAGGATGCTGGTGTCCTTCTTGGCCACCTGGGCACAGCCTGGCTCATCTTCAGCTGCTGCCAGCCCACTCCCCCAGGGCCTTTTCCACCAGGCAGTGTCCATCCACTCTGCCTGGAGCGTTCCTTGGCTCGCTGTGGCCCGCAGCACTTGGCCTTGTTGAACCTCATCCCTTTGCCCTTGGCCCATCAATCCAGCCTGGCCAGGTCCCTCTGTAGATCCTTCCCACCTTTGGGTAGATCCACACTGCCACCCAGCTTGGTGTCACCTATTGTCTGGCTGAGGCTGCCTTGATCCCCTGGTCCAGATCACTGATAAAGATGTTGAAGAGGCTCCAGCTCCGAGCCCTGGTGAACACTGCCTGTGACCCACGAGGCCTTACCTGATGGATTTACTGCTGCTCTTTGCTGTCTTTTCAGATCTCCCCAGCAGCCACAGAGCCTCCAAAACCTCGTCCTAAAAAAGGTATGTTTGCAGAGATGATTTTATTTCAGGGGCAGGCTGGTTTCAAGGCTTGTTTCTGCTGTGTGCAGCTGTTTGGTAGGACACAAACACCCAGGGGCAAAGAGGAGAGCATCCAGGCTTGGAGCTGCTGGGCACAAGTCCTTGTTCCTTGGGTCTGTCTGATCACTGTGCTGTTGCTGGCTGACCTACAGCCTGCTTGGTGTTTGCTTATCATCCGACAGCCTCTTTGCTTTCTTGTGCACACACTCCTTGGGCTGCTGCTGCCTTTGCTACTCATTTATCTTCTTGAGTATTAAAAGGAGTTTGTTTGTTGGAAGCTCTTCAGAGCGATGTCTGGCTGTAGAAATGCTCCTGGGAAACAAACGTTGTGTCTCCTTGCTTGGCAGAGGGAAGAGCCCAAATATTTGTTTCCCAAGAGCATCCCCATTGCATTTGCTGAGGTTTGAAGTGAGAGGAGTGTGCAGGTGGGGTCAGACTGGTCAGCCTGCAGCTCCTTTGACTGTGAACCGTTTGGGTTTGCTTACTTTGTCTTCACACTGAAAGGGAGAGGTCATTGGCTCTGAGGTGTTCTGAAGTCTTGGCTGAACCTGCAGCAGGAACAGCTTCAGTTTACCACTTCTAAACACTTGACACAAATCTGCTGCTTTGTGAGAGATCCACTAAAGCCTGCAGCAGGATCTGTCCTGGCAGCCTCTCCTTTCCCCTTTTGCCCTGCTCTTGCAAATTGACTGTCCCAGCTCAGCTTCCTCACATGGCTCTGATTACTCTGAAGTCTTTTGTGCCTAATTACAGTGAGGTTTGGGGTTTTTTTTGGTGTGTGGATTTCCCCTTCTGAAGTGTTTTATGAAGTGCACTGAGAAGAAAGTGGCCAGCAGGTCAAGGCAGGATCTGCTGCCCCTTCACTCTGCCCCAGTGAAGAAGGCAGGACACACACAGTGTGGCTGCCTTGGTGAGCAGGTGTAAAGATGTGGCCAGCAGGTCAAGGGACTTTCTCCTCCCACTCTACTCTGCCCTAGGGAGGCCACATCTGTAGTACTGTGCTCAGTTCTGGGCTCCCCCATTCAAGAGAGACAGGGAAAGTGTGGAGAGAGTCCAGGAGAGGCAGCAAAGCTGCTAAGGGGCCTGGAACATCTGCAGAGGGACCTGGCCAGGCTGCATGGGTGGGCAGAGGCCAAGGGGATGAGACTGAACAAGGCCAAGGGCAGGGTTCTACACTCTGGCCACAACAACCCCAAGCAGCACTAGAGGCTGGGGCCAGAGTGGCTGAGAGCAGGCAGGCAGAGAGGGAGCTGGGGGTGGTGGCAGAGAGGAGCTGCAGAGGAGGCAGCAGTGCCCAGGTGGGCAGCAGAGCCAATGGCATCCTGGGCTGGCTCAGGAGCAGTGTGGGCAGCAGGACAAGGGAGGTTCTTGTGCCCCTGTGCTCAGCACTGCTCAGGCCACCCCTGCAGTGCTGTGTCCAGCTCTGGGCTCCTGCATTGCAGAGAGCTGCTGAGGTGCTGGAAGGTGTTTGGAGAAGGGCAGCAAGGCTGGGGAGGGGCCTGGAGCACAGCCCTGTGAGGAGAGGCTGAGGGAGCTGGGGGGGTGCAGCCTGCAGCAGAGGAGGCTCAGGGCAGAGCTCATTGCTGCCTGCAGCTGCCTGCAGGGAGGCTGTAGCCAGCTGGGGTTGGGCTCTGCTGCCAGGCAGCCAGCAGCAGAAGAAGGGGACCCAGGCTGAAGCTGTGGCAGGGCAGGTTCAGGCTGGCTGTGAGGAGGAAGTTCCTGGCAGAGAGAGTGATTGGCATTGGAATGGGCTGCCCAGGGAGGTGGTGGAGTGGCTGTGGCTGGAGGTGTTGCAGCCAAGCCTGGCTGGGGCACTTAGTGCCATGGTCTGGTTGGTTGGGCAGGGCTGGGTGCTAGGTTGGGCTGGCTGAGCTTGGAGCTCTCTTCCAACCTGCTGGATTCTGTGATTCTATGAAAGACTGAGAGCCCTGGGGCTGAGAATCTGCAGCAGAGCAACCCTAGAGGGGATCTGAGCAGTACTCAGCAAGAGCTAAAGGGTGGGGGACAAAAGGACTCTTAGTGGTGGACTGGATTTTGTCCAGCATGCAATCACTGAAGCACAGAATTGTCTTGGTTGGGAAAGACCTCCAAAATCAGCAAGTCCAAGCATCAGCCTGAGACCACCATGGCCAGTCAGTATGTAAATAAAGACCCCAAGGCTTCCAGGTGCACACACAGTGTTAACTGTGCTGTCCTGGAGCATGGTGCACCTGCTCTGCAGAATCCCCTCCTGGTGTGGATGAGAGGCACCTCTGGACATCATCCACTCCAGCCCCCGTGCTGAAGCAGGGGCATCTACAGCAGCTTGCCCAGGTTCACAACGTCCAGGTGGGGTTGGAATCTCTTCAGAGAAGGAGACTCCACAACTTCTCAGGGCAGCCTGCTCCAGGGCTCTGGCACCTCAGGGAAGTTTCTCTTCATGTTTAGGTGGAACCTGCTGTGTTGTATTTTGTGCTTGTTGCCTCTTGCCACCTTAGTGAGGTGGTTGCTCTCCACCCTTTTCTTTAAAGGTTATGATGCTGATCTCTCCTCATCCTCTGTACCCCCCAGCTTGTTCTGCCTCATTGTGCAGGTCCCACCTGCTGATGGTGTTTGCCAAGAGCAGCCTTCCAGTACCTGAAGGGGGCTGCAGGAGAGCTGGGGAGGGACTTTGGACAAGGGGTGGGAGTGCCAAGATGAGGGATAGTGGCTCTGAGCTGGGAGAGGGGAGAGTGAGAGTGGAGATGAGGGAGAAATTCTTTACAGTGAGGATGGGGAGACACTGGCACAGGTTGCTCAGGGAAGTTGTGGATTCCCCTGGCCTGAAGGTGCTGAAGACCAGGCTGGATGAGACCTTGAGCAACCTGGGCTGGTGGGAGATGTCCCTGCCCATGGCAGGGGATTGGAACTGGATGATGTTGAAGGTCTCTTCCAATCCAACCCATTCCATGAATCTGTGAATCATGCCTACTGCTTGAGAAATGATCCCTCTCTCCCTGCTCCCTCTCTCCCTGGCCCCCTCCTCATGGCCCTCTCTTCAAGGCTGTCTAGGAGGAGCTTCCTCTCCTGCTCAGCATTTTGCATGGAGAGCCCTGAAGCCAGCTGGGTGGGTGCTGCTTTAGAAGGTGCCACCAGCACTTCTTCAGGTTGTCATGTTGCAAGTCCCAGGCTGGCAAGGAGTGGCTTTGTCTCCATCTCCAGCCAATGTTTCTTCCAGCCCCTTCATTTGGCTTTGCTGTTCCTCCAGCTGCATGCCAAAGGGGAGAAAGCAGCCAGTGGAATGCAGTTCTTTGTGGCCCTGGATCTCTCTTTTCTTCCAACATAGCACTTAGCTCAGAATTAACTGTGGAGAAGGCAAAGAACTCTCTAGGCAGTGACTTCTGTAGTTGTGCTTTCTGCCTGTTGGGGGAAGCTGAGGCATCTTCAGTGCCTGGCACCCCTGGGGATGTTCTGAGACGCAGAAGCCTTTCTGCTCTTCCAGTTACTCTTTGGCTCTGCTGCCTTTCATGCAGTGGGCAAAAGCTGCTTTGAGCTGCCTGCTGGCTAATCTCTAGGAAATGAGGGCAGCAGGAAGCTTTGCAACAGGCAGTGAGGTAACAGTGTCCTTACTGCCTGGCTGTGATGCTGGGGGCACACAGGAGAGGAGAGCAGGAGACAAAGGTGGTGACTCCTCTGCTTTTGTGGAGCCTGGCAGGAGGGGACAGCAGCAACCTGCCATGGCAGCTGTGGGCTTTCATTCAGTTGGGTTTTTGCAGAGAGCCAATGAAGTGCCTCCTTGTGCAGAAAAGGGCCTGGGGGTGCTGGTTGGCAGCAGCTGAAGATGAGCCAACAGTGTGCCCAGGTGGCCAAGAAGGCCATCAGCATCCTGGCCTGGATCAGCAATGGTGCAGCCAGCAGGAGCAGGGAAGTGATTGCCCCCACTGCACTGGGAGTGCTGGGCTCAGTTTTGTGCCCCTCTCTACAAGAACAGGAGGAGCTGGAGCAGGTCCAGAGAAGGGCAACAAAGCTGGGGAAGGGTCTGGAGAGCAAGGCTGGGGAGCTGGGATTGGAGGCTGAGGGAGACCTCATTACTCTTTACAACTCCCTGAAAGGAGGTTGCAGTGAGGTGGGGTTGGGCTCTTCTGCCTAGTCTCAGGTGGAGCTGGCCTGAAACTGTGCCAGGGGAGGGTTAGGTTGGAGATGAGCAAGAATTTCTTTGGTGCAGGAGCATTTAGGGGTTGGCAGAGGCTGCCCAGGGAGGTGGTGGAGTCCCCATGCCTGGAGGTGTTCCAGAAGCTTGTGGCACCTGGGGCCACGGTTTGGTGGCCACGGTGGGGTTGGGTTGTTGGTTGGACTGCATGGTCTTGGCTGAGAACTGCAATGAGCTTTGAGGGACAGACCTAGCTGCTGTCAGGGCTGTGTGGCTTTTAGGTCATGTAAGCTGAAAGGTTGGGATTTGGAAGAGGCTGTCCTGCTGCCAGGCCAGCCCAAAGTAGAGGATGAGCCTTCAAGAAGCTCGGAGAGGGTCTGGAGGAGGTTGTGGGGAAGAGCCCTGCAGAGCACAGTCAGGTTGGAAATCTCCACCTCTAGCAGGCTGAATTAAAGGAACCAGCAGAAGGCAACCCCCTGGGAGCCTCCTGTAGCAGCATTTGGTCACGACCATCATTCAGCAGCTGACACTTTCTCAGCTCAAACCATTCATTATTTTGTCCTTTAACCCTTCCTCCTCCCCACAGCCCATGGGGATTGCTGCTCTGAAAACCAGCTCCCTTTATTGATGCTGTGCCCATCTTGATGCTTTGTCCCCAAGCAACTGATGGTAGAAGGAAGGGAGCTCTGCTCCTTGGAGCAGTGTAGAGTTAAAGTCAAGCTGCACAGCTGGGCTCTGAATCCGCCTGATGCATTGGAAGTCATCAGATGCTCTCCTAAATGCCTTCCTGGTTTGGGATGGAGATAGGCTGCCTCCCAGCTCCCCACTCCCCTTGGCCACACAGAGCAGAGTGTCTGATGCTGCTGTGCTGAAGTGCTTTTACCAGCTTCTGTTGCTGGGCTTTATGGAGCAGGAATTTATTTCCCTTTATCAAGGGTAAAAAAGCCCCAAAGTGTTTAGAGGTGAAGTTCTGAGCTCAGGTGAGTCTAACAACAGTTCTGAGCTTAATGCAGCCATTTGGAACCCATTTGGCTTTGCACACAAATATCAGACCTGAGATGTGCTGAGGCAGAGTGATGGCTTATTAGAACCATAGACTCAGAATCAGGCAGGTTGGAAGAGGCTCATCCAGCCCAACCTAGCACCCAGCCCTGCCCAACCAACCAGAACATGGCACTAAGTGCCCCAGCCAGGCTTGGCTGCAACACCTCCAGCCACAGCCACTCCACCACCTCCCTGGGCAGCCCATTCCAGTGCCAATCACTCTCTCTGCCAGGAACTTCCTCCTCACAGCCAGCCCAGACCTGCCCTGCCACAGCTTCAGCCTGGGTCCCCTTCTTCTGCTGCTGGCTGCCTGGCAGCAGAGCCCAACCCCAGCTGGCTACAGCCTCCCTGCAGGCAGCTGCAGGCAGCAATGAGCTCTGCCCTGAGCCTCCTCTGCTGCAGGCTGCACCCCCCCCAGCTCCCTCAGCCTCTCCTCACAGGGCTGTGCTCCAGGCCCCTCCCCAGCCTTGCTGCCCTTCTCCAAACACCTTCCAGCACCTCAACAGCTCTCTGCAATGGAGGAGCCCAGAGCTGGACACAGCACTGCAGGGGTGGCCTGAGCAGTGCTGAGCACAGGGCCAGAATAACCTCCCTTGTCCTGCTGCCCACATTGCTCCTGAGCCAGCCCAGGATGCTCTTGGCCCTGTTCAGTCTGGAGAGAAGGCTCTGAGGAGACCTTATTGTGGCCTTCCAGTATCTGAAGTGGGCTACAAGAAAGCTGGGGAGGGACTTTTTAGGCTGTCAGGCAGGGATAGGACTGGGGGGAATGGAGCAAAACTGGAAGTGGGGAGATTCAGATTGGATGTTAGGAGGAATTTCTTCAGCCTGAGGGTAGTGAGAGCCTGGCACAGGTTGCCCAGGGAGGTGGTGGAAGCCTCATCCCTGGAGGTGTTTAAGGCCAGGCTGGATGTGGCTCTGAGCAGCCTGCTCTAGTATGAGGTGTCCCTGCCCATGGCAGGGGGGTTGGAGCTGGCTGCTCCTTGTGGTCCCTCCCAGCCCTGACCATTCTGTGAGGCTGTGGTGGGTACCACACAGGTGGGCAAGACCAAACTGTCTGTCCAGAGAAAGGCAATGAAGCTGGATTGGGAAGGCTCTGGAGAACAGGGCTGGTGAGGATTACTGGGGGTGTTGCAGCCAAGCCTGGCTGGGGCACTCAGTGCCATGGTCTGGTTGGTTGGCCAGGGCTCGGTGCTAGGTTGGGCTGGATGAGCTTGGAGCTCTCTTCCAACCTGCTTGATTCTATGATTGGCCAGGGCTGGGTGCTAGGTTGGGCTGGGTGAGCTTGGAGCTCTCTTCCAACCTGCTTAATTCTCTGTTTCTGTGACTGAGGCTTCTGGAGCTGCTTAGTCTGGAGAAGAGGAGGCTAAGGGGAGACTTCTGCCTCTGCACAACTCCCTGAAAGGAGGTTGGAAACAGGTGAGATTGGTCTCTTCTCTCAAGGAACAAGCGATAGGACAAGAGGAAATGGCCTCAAGTTGTACCAGGAGAGGTTTAGGTTGGACATTGGAAGAAACTTCCACACTGAAAGGGTTTTCAAGGACTGGCTCAGGCTGCCCAGGGAGATGCTTGAATGCCCACCCCTGGAGGTGTTTCACAGGTGTGTAGATGAGGTGCTGAGTGCCAAGGGTTAGCAGTGGACTTGGCGGAGTTAGAGAAGGTTTGGACTGGACTATGTCAAAGAGTGGTTCTGTGATTCTGGCTCCTCGGTGCCCTGAGGAGGTGATTTGGGGCACTTGCAGAGCTGATCATTTCTCAGCTCCTGATACAGTTCCTGAAGTCAATATAAATCCCTGCTTTGAGCTGCCTGCAAAGCTGCCTTTGAGCTGGGAAGAGAGGAGCTGCCTGAGCAACCCTGATAAAACCCAACCCCCTCCTTGAGTTAAAGACATTCATGTTTTTAAGTGTGCCAGAGAGGAGATGCCTTAGGGGGAATGTTGTGGCTGGGGGAGACCATAGACAACCATGAAATGGGTTAGGTTGGAAGGGACCTCAAGGATCAGCCAGTTCCAACCCCCCTGTGCCATAGGCAGGGACAGCTCCCACTAGAGCAGGTTGCTCAAGGTTTCATCCAGCCTGGTCCTGGACACCTCCAGGGAGGTCGTGGAGCACAGAAGCACCCAATGTGATCAAAGATCACATTGGGTGCTTCTGTGCTCCACGACCTCCCTGGGCAACCTGTGCCAGTGTCTCAGCACTCTCAACCTGTGCCAGTGTCTCACCATCCTCAACCTCTGCCAGTGTCCAACCACCTTCACCAGCAAGAATTTCTTCCTCATCTTCAGTCTCAATCTCCCCTCTCCCAGCTCAAAGCCATTATTCCTTGTCCTGGCACTTCCAGCCCTTGTCCACAGTCCTTCCCCAGCTCTTCTGGAGCCCCTTTGTCTGGCAGGCTGCTCTGAGGTCTCCATGCAGCCTTCTCCAGCCTGAACAGCCCCAACCTTCCCAACCTGTCCCAATGAGGGAGACTCTTCAGCCCTCTGATCGTCTTTGTGGCCTCCTCTGGACCCTCTCCAGCTGTTCTATGTCCCTTTTATGCTGGGGAGAGCAGAGCTGGATGCAGTGCTGCAGGTGTGGTCTCAGCAGAGCATCTCATCTTGTCCTCTGGATAGCAGCCCAGTGGTGCTGGCACAGCTCTGCCCTCCTCTGTGGGTCACTGAGCTGTGGGACTGCAGGAGCAGGGAGTCCTGTGTGGAGAGGAAAGTCTGTGCCTGGGCTTCAGCCTCCTCCTGATGTCATAAGTGCCACGAAAGTGCCACCTCTTGTAGAGAGCCACTGCAGTTGGGTGTCAGGAGCAAATATGAGGCTGGATTAGGATCAGGGGAAGGGTGAAGCGTAGCAGCTCAGCTCTAGAGGCTGTCCAGCTGCCACCTCCTGCCACATTTCCCCTGGTACCTTTATGTTTGGCAGTTCCTTTGCCAGTCCTGGGTGGTAGGCAGGGCTCTCCTGTGGTTTGCAGCACTCAGCCTCGGGTTTGCTGGCTGGCTGCTCCCAGGGGAACTGGCAGCTCCTGTGCTGAGTGGCAGACTCGTGCTGTGGGAGCTGTCAGGGGCACGCTCAGGCGTGCTGGAGTGCATCTGTCTGAGCTGAGGCATCCCTGACGCAGAAGCAGTCTCAGCTGATCCGTGTCCAGTGCTGGTGCCCCCAGCACAAGAGGGGGAGGTTCTCCAGCCCTCCTCTGGGCCCTTTCCAGCAGCTCCCTGTCCTTCTTCAGCCGGAGGCAGTGCTGCAGGTGGGGGTCTCAGCAGGGCAGAGCAGGGTGGAGCAAAGAGGCGCAAGGGGATGCTTGCTGAAGTGGTGATGAGTCCAACGGCCTCTGTTCGTGTCTCTAGCTCCCTCCCCTCTCCTCCACTGCAGCCAGGATTGCAGAGTGCTGTCTCACCTGCCTCAGAGATTTCCCTGCTGGCTGCTGCTGGCAGCCTCTCTGCCAAGTTTAAGGAGGTGCCAAGCGTGTGTTTGTTTACAGATTTCCCCACTTTGCCTTAGGGTTAAGCTCCAGCAGCACACACTAGAAGACCTCACCCTGAATGCTGTGTCCACTTCTGGGGTCTCCAGCTGGAGTGAGTCCGGAGGAGGGCCACAAGGATGGGCAGAAGAGCACCTTCCCTGTGGGGATAGGCTGAGGCAGCTGGAGGTGTTCAGCCTGGAGAGGAGAAGACTCAGAGCTCCCTTCCAGTATCTGAAGGGATCCTGCAGGAAGGCTGCAGAGAGACTTTTTCTAAGGGTGTCTGGACACAGGCCAAGGGGGAATGGTTTGAAGCTGAGGCAGAGCAGGGTTAGACTGGAGCTGAGGAAGCAGTTCTGCAGCGTGAGGGTGGTGAGACTCTGGAATGGGTTGCCCAAGGGAGGCTGTGGCTGCCTCCTGCCTGCAGGTGTTCAAGTTTAGGTTGGATGAGGCCTTGGGCAGCCTGGGTAGGTTGAGAGGTGGCTCTGCCGATGGCAGGGAGCTTGGAGTAGATGATCTCTGAGGTGCCCTTCAACCTGAGCCATGCTGTGAGTCTGTGACTCTGTGGATAATCAGTTCAGGTGTTTGTCTTGTAGACAAAAGCACTTTCACGTGGGCAGACTCAGAGCTGGAGTGTCTGAAGTCAGGGCCAAGCAGTGAGGTGTGAGCTGGTGGCTCTAGGGCTGAGCAGTGAGATGTGAGCTAGCAGCTCTAGGGCCGAGCAGTGAGGTGTGAGCTGTGCCTCTAGGGCCGAGCAGTGAGGTGTGAGCTGGCGGCTCTAGGGCCGAGCAGTGAGGACTGAGCTGGCGGCTCTAGGGCCGAGCAGTGAGGACTGAGCTGGTGGCTCTAGGGCTGAGCAGTGAGGTGTGAGCTGGCGGCTCTAGGGCTGAGCAGTGAGATGTGAGCTGGCGGCTCTAGGGCCGAGCAGTGAGGTGTGAGCTGGCGGCTCTAGGGCCGAGCAGTGAGGTGTGAGCTGTGCCTCTAGGGCCGAGCAGTGAGGTGTGAGCTGGCGGCTGTAGGGCCAAGCAGTGAGGACTGAGCTGGCGGCTCTAGGGCCGAGCAGTGAGGACTGAGCTGGTGGCTCTAGGGCCAAGCAGTGAGGTGTCAGCTGTGCCTCTAGGGCCGAGCAGTGAGGTGTGAGCTGGCGGCTCTAGGGCCCAGCAGTGAGGTGTGAGCTGGCGGCTCTAGGGCTGAGCAGTGAGGTGTGAGCTGGTGGCTCTAGGGCTGAGCAGTGAGGTGTGAGCTGGTGGCTCTAGGGCCGAGCAGTGAGGTGTGAGCTGGTGGCTCTAGGGCCGAGCAGTGAGGTGTGAGCTGGTGGCTCTAGGGCTGAGCAGTGAGGTGTGAGCTGGCGGCTCTAGGGCTGAGCAGTGAGGTGTGAGCTGGTGGCTCTAGGGCTGAGCAGTGAGGTGTCAGCTGGTGGCTCTAGGGCCGAGCAGTGAGGTGTGAGCTGGCGGCTCTAGGGCCGAGCAGTGAGGTGTGAGCTGGTGGCTCTAGGGCCGAGCAGTGAGGTGTCAGCTGTGCCTCTAGGGCCGAGCAGTGAGGTGTGAGCTGGCAGCTGTAGGGCCAAGCAGTGAGGTGTGAGCTGGCGGCTCTAGGGCCAAGCAGTGAGGTGTGAGCTGGTGGCTCTAGGGCTGAGCACTGAGGACTGAGCTGGTGGCTCTAGGGCCAAGCAGTGAGGTGTGAGCTGGCGGCTCTAGGGCCAAGCAGTGAGGTGTGAGCTGGCAGCTCTAGGGCTGAGCAGTGAGGTGTGAGCTGGTGGCTCTAGGGCTGAGCAGTGAGGTGTGAGCTGGTGGCTCTAGGGCTGAGCAGTGAGGTGTGAGCTGGCAGCTCTAGGGCTGAGCAGTGAGGTGTCAGCTGGCGGCTGTAGGGCCGAGCAGTGAGGTGTGAGCTGGTGGCTCTAGGGCTGAGCAGTGAGGTGTGAGCTGGCAGCTCTAGGGCTGAGCAGTGAGGTGTGAGCTGGTGGCTCTAGGGCTGAGCAGTGAGGACTGAGCTGGCGGCTCTAGGGCTGAGCAGTGAGGTGTCAGCTGGCGGCTGTCGGGCTGAGCAGTGAGGTGTGAGCTGGTGGCTCTAGGGCTGAGTGGTTAGGTCTGAGCTGGCGGCTCTAGGGCCAAGCAGTGAGGTGTGAGCTGGTGGCTCTAGGGCTGAGCAGTGAGGACTGAGCTGGTGGCTCTAGGGCCGAGCAATGAGGTGTGAGCTGGCAGCTCTAGGGCCCATCAGTGAGGACTGAGCTGGCGGCTCTAGGGCTGAGCAGTGAGGTGTCAGCTGGCGGCTGTCAGGCTGAGCAGTGAGGTGTGAGCTGGTGGCTCTAGGGCTGAGCAGTGAGGTGTGAGCTGGCGGCTCTAGGGCTGAGCAGTGAGGTGTGAGCTGGTGGCTCTAGGGCTGAGCAGTGAGGTGTGAGCTGGCGGCTCTAGGGCTGAGCAGTGAGGTGTGAGCTGGCGGCTCTAGGGCTGAGCAGTGAGGTGTGAGCTGGCGGCTCTAGGGCTGAGCAGTGAGGTGTGAGCTGGTGGCTCTAGGGCTGAGCAGTGAGGTGTGAGCTGGTGGCTCTAGGGCTGAGCAGTGAGGACTGAGCTGGCGGCTCTAGGGCCGAGCAGTGAGGTGTGAGCTGGCGGCTCTAGGGCCGAGCAGTGAGGACCGAGCTGGCGGCTCTAGGGCTGAGCAGTGAGGTGTGAGCTGGTGGCTCTAGGGCTGAGCAGTGAGGTGTGAGCTGGTGGCTCTAGGGCTGAGCAGTGAGGTGTGAGCTGGCAGCTCTAGGGCTGAGCAGTGAGGTGTGAGCTGGTGGCTCTAGGGCCGAGCAGTGAGGTGTGAGCTGGTGGCTCTAGAGCTGAGCAGTGAGGTGTGAGCTGGCGGCTCTAGGGCTGAGCAGTGAGGTGTCAGCTGGCGGCTGTCGGGCTGAGCAGTGAGGTGTCAGCTGGTGGCTCTAGGGCTGAGCAGTGAGGTGTGAGCTGGTGGCTCTAGGGCTGAGCAGTGAGGTGTGAGCTGGTGGCTCTAGGGCTGAGCAGTGAGGTGTCAGCTGGTGGCTCTAGGGCCGAGCAGTGAGGTGTGAGCTGGCGGCTCTAGGGCCAAGCAGTGAGGTGTGAGCTGGTGGCTCTAGGGCTGAGCAGTGAGGTGTGAGGTGGTGGCTCTAGGGCTGAGCAGTGAGGTGTGAGCTGGCGGCTCTAGGGCCGAGCAGTGAGGTGTGAGCTGGCGGCTCTAGGGCCGAGCAGTGAGGTGTGAGGTGGCAGCTCTAGGGCCGAGCAGTGAGGTGTGAGCTGGCGGCTCTAGGGCCGAGCAGTGAGGACTGAGCTGGCAGCTCTAGGGCCGAGCAGTGAGGACTGAGCTGGTGGCTCTAGGGCCGAGCACTGAGTCAGCTGGCAGCAAGCGACCTTTTGTCTTCCTTCCCTCTCGTGTTTCAGGCAGCTTCTAGGCGCAGTTTTGAGCTCTTCCCTCCAGCTTTGGCCAATTTTCCTGCAGGGGGAGGTGCAGAGTCAGGAATGCTGCTTCGTGTCCCCGGCTCCGGTGGAAGCCTGCTGCTGTTTTCCAGCCTCCTTCCCCTTTCCCCGGCGCCTCCCGAAGCTCTTACTCCTCGGTAGTAAGATCAGAGCTCCGAATGATGCCTTTCTTGCCAGCACCGGCGTGGGCTGTGCTGAGTTTCGTTGACCTCAGCCAAGTGGAGATAAGGAGGGACCGTGTGGGTTTGTTGCTTGGTTGCGAGGGGTCCCAGCAGCGATGGGCAAAAGGGAGGCCGAGGGGGAAGGGGATGAAAGAGAGAGAAAGGCGACAGCAGAGAGCTCCTTTTCATCCCTCCGCTTTGCGTCAGCTTTGCAACAGGCTGCCTGGGGAGGAGGTTGAGTCATCATCCCTGGAGGGATTTCAAAGGCTTTGTGGACGTGGTGTAGTGGATTTGGCAGTGCTGGGTTAGTGGTTGGGCTTGAGCATAGAATCACAGAAAGGTGGGGGCTGAAAGGGGTCACTGAGTTCAACCTTACCCCCCCCCCCTCGCAGGATCACCCAGGGCAGGTCACACAGGAATGCATCCAGATGGAGCTTAGGAGACTCCACAACTCAAGGCCTCATCCAAGATGGGCTTGAACACCTCCAGGGAGGTTGTGGAGCATATTAGACTTCATGGATTCATGCAGTGGGTTAGAAGGAGCCTTCAAGATCATCCAGTTCCAACCCCCCTTGCCATGGGCAGGGTCACCTCTCACTAGAACAGGATGCTCAAGGCCTCATCCAGCCTGGTCCTGAACAGCTGCAGGGAGGTTGTGGAGCACAGAAGCACCCAACGTGATCAAAGATCACGTTGGGTGCTTCTGTGCTCCACAACCTCCCTGGGCAACCTGTGCCAGTGTCTCACCACCCTCAGACCTGTGCCAGTGTCTCACCACCCTCAACCTCTGCCAGTCTCTCACCACCCTCACTCTAAAGAACCCTTTCCTACCATCTAGTTTCAGTCTCCCCTCTGCCAGTTCAAACCCATTGCCTCTTGTCCTGTCTTCCTCATGACCTCCATTGGACACTCCCTAGTATCTCCCTGTCCCTCTTGAACTGGGGAGCCCAGAGCTGGATGCCATCCTCCAGATATGGTCACACCAAGGCAGAAGAAAGGGGGGGCAGAGAACATCCTTGTGCTGAGGGGCAAGCACCACTCAAAACTGTATCAGAAGTGAAAGCCTTTGAGTGTCTGAGGGAGGAGGAGGAGGAGGGTTTTGGTTTGAATTCTCTGTTCACAAGCCTAGAGAGGAGTTTGTAGGATGCTCCTCTGCTCTCAAGGCAGCCTGTTAGTCTGCAACCTAAAACCCTTGGTATTAGAGCTTAAAAGTGCTGCCTGTGCCTTATTCCTGCCCTCCCTGGGAACACACAATCCCCTGGCAGCACTGCCCTTGCTTTATGGGAGCTGCTGGGGCTTCTGCCTCATTGTTTGAAAGTTCCACTTGCTCAGGAGTTGCTCAGCACCTCCCTGGCATGGGGGCTACAAATAGGAGCCTAATTCCTCGCCTTGGCAGCTTGTGAAGCTCAAGGCAGAAAGGAGATGGTGCACAGCTGGTTTTGACTTCACCTTCCTCTCTCTGGCAGTGTTAGTTTAATGTGGCTCTGGCAGCACTGAGCTCTGCTTTGGACTGAAAACAGCTGCCTGAAAAGGGCTCCAGGAGAGCTGGGGAGGGACTTTGGGCAAGGGCTGGCAGTGCCAGGCTGAGGGACAATGGCTTTGAGCTGGGAGAGGGGAGACTGAGAGTGGAGAGGAGGAAGAGATTCTTTGGAGCAAGGGTGGGGAGAGACTGGCACAGGTTGCCCAGGGAGGCTGTGGCTGCTCCCTGCCTGGAGATGTTGAAGGCCAGGTTGGATGAGGCCTTGAGCAACCTGGGCTGGTGGGAGGTGTTCCTGCCCATGACAGGGGGCTTGGAATTGGATGATCATGAAGGTCTCTTCTAACCCAACCCATTCTGTGGTGCCATAATAGGAGCCTTCTGGGACCCTTTTCCCTCCCCTCCTCTCTCTTTACAGCAATTTCACAACCCTCCTGTTAGATCTGAGCCCCCTGTTTGATGGAATCACAGACTGTCAGGGGCTGGAGGGGACCTTGAATGATCATCTAGTGCACCCCCACCAGTAACAGCAGTGATAATTCCCAGCTAAGCTCTAATTGCCCAATAGGAAGATTTTTAAGGTCCCTTCCAACCAAAACCATTCTATGAACTACTCCATGCCTGGCAGCAAACCCTCCCCAGGCACTGCAAGGGGAGATGAATGTCACCCTGGCAGGAACCTCAGCAGATGTCTCCAGGAGGCTGAGCTGGGAATTCACAGAGTCACAGAAACATTCCTGTTGGAGAAGCCCCTCAGGGTCTCCAAGGCCAGCCCAGATCCCTGCTCTGCAAGGCTCACCCTAAACCATAGCCCCAAGCACCACATCCAGACCACCTTTAAACACACCCAGGGTTGGTGACTCCAGCACCTCCCTGGGCAGCCCAATGCAATCCCTGACCACTCTTGCTAGGAACAAATTCTTCCTCACATCCAGTCTAAACCTCCCCAGTGGCAGCTTGAGGCCATTCCCTCCTGTTCTGTCACTGGTTCCCTGTGAGCAGAGCCCAGCACCAGCCTCTTTGTGGTCCCTTCCAGCCCTTGCAGCATCATGGCCTCTGGCTGCACTCCAGTGGGCCTCTGTCTTTAGACAGGTTCCTTTCTTTAGGGGAAGATGAACTCTACCAAACTCTTCTTCGGTGCAGCTCTCCTGATCAGGAAGTGTTGCAAGGGAGACTCAAGTCATTGCCTCTTGTTCATGAACTGGGGACAGCCCTGAAGGCTCAACCAACATGCAGCTTTAACCAGAGCTGGGGAAGGGGCAGTTGAGTCAGAAGCCAAATGAGACAGTTTGGTCTTGCCCATCTGTGTGGTACCCACCACAGCCTCACAGAATGGTCAGGGCTGGAAGAGACCACAGGGACCCTCCAGCTCCAACCCCTCTGCCATGGGCAGGGACACCTCACGCTACAGCAGGTTGCTCAGAGCCACATCCAGGCTTCCACCATGTCCCTGGGCAACCTGTGCCAGTCTCTCCCTACCCTCAGGCTGAAGAAATTCCTCCTAACATCCAATCTGAACCTACTCACTTCTGGTTTTGCTCCACTCCCCCCAGTCCTATCCCTACCTGACACCCTAAAAAGTCCCTCCCCAGCTTTCTTGTAGCCCCCTTCAGATCCTGGAAGGCCACAATAAGGTCTCCTTGGAGCCTTCTCCAGACTGAACAGCCCCAAGCGTCTGTCTCCATAGCAGAGCAGCTCCAGCCCTCTGATCATCCTTGTGGACACCTTCCAGCACCTCCAGATCTTTCTTGTGATAGTGGCTCCAGAGCTGGACACAGTGCTCCAGATGGGTGTGGAGGGGCAGAATCCCCTTCCTCATCCTGCTGGCCACTGCTGCAGTGGATACAGATGAGGATGATGAGGCTGCTGCAGAACAAAAAGATCAAACACAATTTAATTACTGCTCTGAAGACCTTTTTGCCCTCTTCTGGTGCTGTATCTCATGCCTGGCTTAGGCCATTCTGGATTTTGGACTGATAACAGCCTCTCCTTTCTGTCTTCCTCAATCTTTTGCTTCTCTGCTCCTCCTTCAAGCTCTTCTTGCTGCTCCAGTTTAGTTAGCTGCAGGCTGGGTAGCAAAGCTGGCCATACAGGGAGTGACCTGGGGCTCAGAGTCTTTCCACTAAGCTGGAGGGGAAGAAGAGCTGTTGGCTTTCAGTCTGATGAACTCCACTGTCTTCTTGGGCTCCTTCTCCACCGTGGAGAGCTGCAGCTGCTCTCTGCTTTTCACAGGGAGGCTACTGGGGTGCTGCAGGCAGATGACAGTTTGCAAGCTGGGCAAAATGAGGTGAGAAACTACCTGATGGCTGCAGTTGTGTGGAAATCCACTTTGCTTTGGCTGTGCCCACCAGGAAAGTGGCCTCTCTACCCCACAGTTTCTTGAAGAGGGAGCCTGGGTGCTTCAGCAGTCATTTCCCTCGTGAAATCTGGGGGAGATTCAGCACAAGGACATGGACCTGGTGGAGTGGGTCCAGAGGAGGCTACAAAGATGATCAGAGGGATGGAGAACCTCCCCTCTGGGGACAGACTGGGAGAGTTGGGGCTGTTCAGCCTGGAGAAGGCTTGAGGGAGACTTTAGAGCAGCCTTCCAGTACCTGAAGGGGCTACAGGAGAGGTGAGGAAGGACTTCAGACAAGGGCTGGCAGTGCCAGGCTGAGGGGCAATGGCTTTGAGCTGGGAGAGGGGAGAGTGAGAGTGGAGAGGAGGAAGAAATTCTTTGGAGCAGGGGTGGGGAGAGACTGGCACAGGCTGCCCAGGGAGGCTGTGGATCCCCCTGCCTGGAGGTGTTGAAGGCCAGGTTGGATGAGACCTCGAGCAAGCTGAGCTGGTGGGAGGTGTCCCTGCCCATGGCAGGGGGGTTGCAACCAGATGATCTTGATGGCCCCTTCCAACCCAACCCATTCTGTGACTTCATAACAGGAGCCTTCTGGGGCCCCTTTTTTTGCCCCTCCTCTCTCTGTACAGCAAATTTGCAACCCTCCTGTTAAATCTCACACCTCCCCTCCCCCACCCCTCTGCTAATTCCCAGCTAAGCTCTTAGAATCATAGAATCAGAGAATCAAGCAGGTTGGCAGAGAGCTCCAAGCTCATCCAGTCCAACCTAGCACCCAGCCCTAACCAATCAACCAGACCATGGCACTAAGTGCCTCATCCAGGCTTTGCTTGAAGACCCCCAGGGACGGTGCCTCCACCACCTCCCTGGGCAGCCCATTCCAATGCCAATCACTCTCTCTGGGAAGAACTTCTTCCTAACATCCAGCCTAGACCTACCCTGGCACAACTTGAGACTGTGTCCCCTTGTTCTATTGCTGGTTGCCTGGCAGAAGAGGCCACCCCCCACCTGGCTACAATGTCCCTTCAGGTAGTTGTAGACAGTAATAAGATCACTCCTGAGCCTCCTCTTCTCCAGGCTAAACACCCCCAGCTCCCTCAACCTCTCCTCATAGGGTTTGTGCTCCAGGCCCCTCACCAGCTTTGTTGCCCTTCTCTGGACATGTTCCAGCACCTCAACATCTTTCTTGAATTGAGGGGCCCAGAACTGGACACAGCACTCAAGGTGTGGCCTGAGCAGTGCTGAGTACAGGGGCAGAATAACCTCCCTTGTCCTACTGGCCACACTGCTCCTGATGCAGGCCAGGATGCCATTGGCTCTCTTGGCCACCTGGGCACACTGCTGGCTCATCTTCAGCTTACTGTCTATCAGTACCCCCAGGTCCCTTTCCTCCTGACTGCTCTCCAGCCGCTCAGTCCCCAGCCTCTAGTGCTGCTTGGGGTTGTTGTGGCCAAAGTGCAGAACCCTGCACTTGGCCTTGTTAAATCTCATCTTCCTTACCAACGTGAAGATGCAAGCACAAAACAACATCCTAGGGAGGCTTACACCGAAGGGAGCAGCTGATTTTGGTGCTTTTCTTCCTTTGAGAAGATCTCTGAGAGGACGAAGGGAGGTAGGAGTGGGGATGGTGCAGCCCAGATCCAGCGCTGGTGAGCTCCCTCCCATGCTGTCAGCGCTTCCACTCCAGTGGCCTCCTTCATAGTAGTATCATCATAGTGTCATCAGGGTTGGAAGAGACCTCACAGATCATCAAGTCCAACCCTTTAGCACAGAGCTCAAGGCCAGACCATGGCACCAAGTGCCACGTCCAGTCCTGCCTTGAACAGCTCCAGGGACGGCGACTCCACCACCTCCCCGGGCAGCCCATTCCAGTGTCCAATGACTCTCTCAGGGAAGAACTTTCTCCTCACCTCCAGCCTAAATCTCCCCTGGCACAGCCTGAGGCTGTGTCCTCTCCTTCTGGTGCTGGCCACCTGAGAGAAGAGAGCAACCTCCTCCTGGCCACAACCTCCCCTCAGGTAGTTGCAGACAGCAATAAGGTCTGCCCTGAGCCTCCTCTTCTCCAGGCTAACCAATCCCAGCTCCCTCAGCCTCTCCTCGTAGGGCTGTGCTCAAGGCCTCTCCCCAGCCTCGTTGCCCTTCTCTGGACACACTCAAGCATCTCAATGTCCCTCCTAAACTGGGGGGCCCAGAACTGAACACAGCACTCAAGGTGTGGTCTAACCAGTGCAGAGTACAGGGGCAGAATGACCTCCCTGCTCCTGCTGGCCACACCATTGCTGATGCAGGCCAGGATGCCACTGGCTCTCTTGGCCACCTGGGCACACTGCTGGCTCATGTTCAGGCAGGTATCAATCAGCACCCCCTCCTTCGAGCAGCACTGTCAGAGAGAGGAGTCAGCCTGCTGGCTGAGGGCTGGGCAGTCCATCAGTGGCCCTGACAAAGTGGGGCAATCAGCTGCATTCCCTTTGGAATTCAATCACAGGAGCTGCCTGGCTCTGGGCTCAGCTGCTGAGCCATTCCTTTGGTCCCTGCTGCCTGCTTTAAGGAGAGCAGGCTTTTGTAATGCCGAGGAAGAGAGGCCAAAAGAGAATGCTGGGAGGTAGAAACTCCTCTGCCTGTAGATACCAAGTGTTTGGACAGTTGTCTTCTCCTGGGCTAGCCCTGGAGCAGGCTGAGCCACCCAAAACCAGGGCTGCCCTGGTGCCAGGGGCACAGTGCGAGCCCTGCAGAGCCAGGCTGAGCTGTGAGAGCCCTGCAGAAGGTGGCAGAGGAGGAATTGGCTTCACAGTGAGGCTGTTTCCTCAGCTGCACAGGAGGGAAACTGATGGAGCAGGTTATCTTGGGGGCAATAACTGTGCACCTGAGGGATGGCAAAGGTCTCAGGTCCAGCCAGCATGGGTTTAGGAAGGGCAGATCCTGCCTTTCTAACCTGATCTCCTTCTATGATCAGGTGACTGCTTGGTGGCTGTGGGGAGCCTGTGGATGTGCTCTGTCTGGACTTCAACAAGGCCTTTGACACTGTCCCCCACAGCAAACTGCTGGCTAAGCTGTCAGCCCATGGCTTGGATGGCAACACTCTGTGCTGGGTTAGGAACTGGCTGGAGGGACAAGCCCAGAGAGTGGTGGTGAATGGTGCCACATCCAGCTGGCAGCTGGCACTAGTGGTGTCCCTCAGGGATCAGTGCTGGGCCCCATCCTCTTTAACATCTTCATTGATGATCTGGATGAGGGCATGGAGTCAGGCATCAGCAAGTGTGCAGATGACACCAAGCTGGGGGCAGATGTGGCTGGGTTGGAGGGCAGAAGGGCTCTGCAGCAGGACCTTGACCGCCTGGACAGATGGGCAGAGTCCAAGGGGATGGCTTCAATAGCTCCAAGTGCTGGTGCTGCACTTTGGCCACAACAACCCCATGCAGAGATACAGGCTGGGGTCAGAGTGGCTGAGAGCAGCCAGACAGAGAGGGATCTGGGGGTGCTGATTGATACCTGCCTGAACATGAGCCAGCAGTGTGCCCAGGTGGCCAAGAGAGCCAGTGGCATCCTGGCCTGCATCAGGAATGGTGTGGCCAGCAGGAGCAGGGAGGTCATTCTGCCCCTGTACTCTGCACTGGTTAGACCTCACCTTGAGTGCTGTGTTCAGTTCTGGGCCCCCCAGTTTAGGAGGGACATTGAGATGCTTGAGCGTGTCCAGAGAAGGGCAACGAGGCTGGGGAGAGGCCTTGAGCACAGCCCTACGAGGAGAGGCTGAGGGAGCTGGGATTGGTTAGCCTGGAGAAGAGGAGGCTCAGGGCAGACCTTATTGCTGTCTGCAACTACCTGAGGGGAGGTTGTGGCCAGGAGGAGGTTGCTCTCTTCTCTCAGGTGGCCAGCACCAGAAGGAGAGGACACAGCCTCAGGCTGTGCCAGGGGAGATTTAGGCTGGAGGTGAGGAGAAAGTTCTTCCCTGAGAGAGTCATTGGACACTGGAATGGGCTGCCCAGGGAGGTGGTGGAGTGGCCGTGGCTGGAGGTGTTGCAGCCAAGCCTGGCTGGGGCACTTAGTGCCATGGTCTGGTTGGTTGGGCAGGGCTGGGTGCTAGGTTGGGCTGGCTGAGCTTGGAGCTCTCTTCCAACCTGCCTGACTCTGATTCTGTGTGGCAGAGCCTGGTGTGCCTGAGGGATGTGCTCGTTGCCAGGCAGAGGCATGGTGGAAGCTCAACCTTCCTCCAGGCCAATGACACTTTGCAGCGCTCGCAGCTCCCAGCCTGAGCCACTCCTGCCAGCTGCAGGCTCTCTTCTGGCTTGCATCTGGTGGTGACCTGTGGCACCGGCTGGCAGAGGCGACTGGGGGCTGCCAGACATCATCATCATCATCCTGCCTTCTGCTCAGGCCCGCTGGATGCTGCCTGCGGTGCTGATCCCTGCCTGCTGCTGCCCCAGCTCCTGCCAGCTCCTCGCCTTGCTGTGCCTCTCCTCTGCTGTCACAATATTGACTTGCAAACGCGCAGCTTTTGGGCCAGTTGCTATGGTTACCCTGGGTACCGAGCCCGGGCAGAGGCAGTGCGTTTGGAGGCCTAATGAAATGCACAGCAGCGTGTTCAACTTTTCACCCCGACAGGAACATCACCGAGCAGCATCCAGCCCTCGTTAGCCGCAATTACTGCTGCCAGCTCCCCGCCGCCGAAGCGCTGGCCCAGACTCTTCCTCCTCCCCTGCACCAGAGGTGTTTTCCTCAGCAGCAGCTCGCTTCTGTGACGTTTCACAGCCCCTTTGCAGGTTCAAAGAGCCGAGTTTGACCTCTTTAAATTATTCACACCTCCAACCTGCTGCCATCTCTGCCATCTCCTGTTGTGTGTATTGCTCAATTCCTTCTCATTCGCCTGCTGAAATGGAGTTTAAAGACCTTTGGTTCTTCTGCCCTAGTTCCAAACCAGGAATCCAACTCATTCCCTCCAGGCTGCTTCTTGCAATTCCACCAAACCAGCATTAAAGTCACAGAATCCCAGCATGCTTGGGTTGGAAGGGACCTCTGGGGATGATCCAGTCCAGCCCCTCTGCTACAGCAGGGGCACCCACAGCAGCTTGCCCAGGATCACAGTGCCCAGGTGGGGTTGGAAGCACTTCAAGGCAAGGTTGGACGTGGCTCTTGGTGCCATGGTCTAGCCTTGAGCTCTGTGGTAAAGGGTTGGACTTGATGATCTGTGAGGTCTCTTCCAACCCTGATGATACTGTGATACTGAGACTCCACAGCCTCTCTGGGCAGCCTGCTCCAGGGCTCCAGCACCCTCACACCAAACAAGTTCCTCCTCCTGTCCTGATGGAAGCTCCTGGCTTCCAGTTTGTGCCCACTGGCCCTTGTGCTGTGCCTGGGCACCACTGACAAGAGCCTGGCCCCATCCTCTTGCACCCCACAGGCCCTTTATTTCTTGCTGAGCACTGCTCAGCTCCCCTCTGGGGCTGCTCTCCAGGGATTTGCTCCTCCCAGAGCTGCTCCAGGCCCCTCAGCAGCTTTGCAGCCTCCTCCATTTTTCTGCTGAAGCAGTTGATGAGTTCCTTCCCCCAGAAGGAGTCTCCGTGCAGGTGTTTGGTACTCAGTAAGAACTGCTTGGAGCTATTTGCTCCAGTAAGTGCACCCAGAAGCAGCTGATGCCCCAAGGCTTCTGAGGGGATGTGTTTCTGCTTGTCCAGCAGCATGAGGAGTAGAGGAGAAGCAGACACTGTTCACATCTCCACCATGATTAATTGCAGCAGCCACTGCTCTTATGGTTGTTGAAGGAGCTGTGTTGTGCTTCTGCACCAGGGGCTGCAGGATCTGCCTGCTGCTGTGCCCAGCTTCTCTGCTCACCAGCCTGATGTGCCATGCCCTGTTCTGTTTCACTGTTACAGCACCAGATGTGCCCATCCTAGAGAGGAAGAACTGGCTCATCTACCTGCTCTATGTTCGCCAGGACTACGAGGAGTGCAAGGTAAGAGCTGCTTCAGGGACAGCAGCAATCAGCCAAGGAGCAATGGATGCAAACTGGAGCAGAGAAGGTTTCACCTCAGCGTGAGGAGACACTTTGGTGTGAGGGTACAGGAGGCCTGGAGCAGCTTGATTCTATGGTGGGCCAGGGCTGGGTGCTAGGTTGGGCTGGCTGAGCTTGGAGCTCTCTTCCAACCTGCTTGATGCTATGATTGTGTGCTAGGTTGGGCTGGCTGAGCCTGGAGCTCTCTTCCAGCCTGCTTGATGCTATGATTGGGTGCTAGGCTGGGCTGGCTGAGCCTGGAGCTCTCTTCCAGCCTGCTTGATGCTATGATTGTGTGCTAGGTTGGGCTGGCTGAGCTTGGAGCTCTCTTCCAACGTGCTCAATTCTCTGGTTCTAATGGGGACAGCCATGCTGGGGAAGAGATGGCTTCTGCCTTCACAGCTCTTTGCTCAGCCACTGCAAGTTGGAGCCCAAATTTGCTTCTGACTCTGTTCATTTGTCTGGGGCACTGTGTCCAGTTTCAGGCTCCCCAGTTCAAGAGAGACAGGGACCTGCTGGAGAGTCCAACACAGAGCTGCAAGGGAGATGAAGGGATTTGAACATCTCTGCTATGGAGAGAGCCTGAGAGCCCTGGGGCTGGTTAGTGTGGAGAGGAGCAGGCTGAGAGGGATCTGCTCAGTGTCTATCAGTAGCTGAGGGGTGGGGGTCAAGTGGAGGGGGCCAAGCTCTTATGGGTGGTGCACAGCAATGAGCCAAGGAGCAATGGATGCAAACTGGAGCAGAGAAGGTTTCAGCTCAACCTGAGGAGAAACTTCTTTGGTGTGAGGGTGCTGGAGGCCTGGAGCAGGCTGCCCAGAGAGGCTGTGGAGTCTCCTGCTCTGAAGGCTTTCCAGCCCCACCTGGATGCATTGCTGTGAGGTCTCCCCTGGGTGAAGCTGCCTTGGCAGGGAGGTTGGACTGGAGGAGCTCTGGAGGTGCCTTGTGACCATTACAGTTCTGTGGTTGTGTGACTTTGCAGTAGGAGGTCTTTCACTGTCAGGGAATGGTAGTTCTCAGAGCAGCTTTCAGACCACCTTCATTCCTGGCTTCTCTTGGAATCAGGGACCAAGAGAAAATACCAATCAATAGCTTAAATGTCCTTCAGCCCTTGGCTGCCTTCAGGATCATGGAACCACAGAACAGGCTGGGTTGGAAGGCACTTCCAAGACCATCCAGTTCCAAACCCCCTGCCAAAGGCAGGGACACCTCCCACTAAAGCAGCCTGCTCAAGGCCTTATCCAGCCTGGCCTTGAACACCTCCAGGCAGGGGACATCCACAGCCTCCTGGGCAAGCTGTTGCAGTGCTCCAGCACCCTGATGGTGTAGAACTTGTTCCTAACATCCAATCTGAAGCTGCTCTTCTCTAATTTCAAACTGTTGCCCCCCTCCTCACTGCAGGCCTTTCTTGTTCTGTCCTGTGCAAAGAGCACATGAAGAGACTTTTGTAGCTTCTCTAACACTAAGGTTGGTCAGGACTTGTCTCTCTCTGTTGAATCATAGGATCAAGCAGGCTGGAAGAGAGCTCCAAGCTCAGCCAGCCCAGCCTGGCACCCAGCCCTGCCCAACCAAGCAGACCATGGCACTAAGTGCCCCAGCCAGGCTTGGCTGCAACACCTCCAGCCACAGCCACTCCACCACCTCCCTGGGCAGCCCATTCCAGTGCCAATCACTCTCTCTGTGAAGAACTTCCACCTCACATCCAGCCCAGACCTGCCCTGGCACAGCTTGAGGCTGTTGGAGAGCTCCTGGGGGTGTTTAGGGATGTGACAGGCTGGAGGAAACTCATTAACTCTTAATTAAATTCTTGAGTGAGGGTGGTGAGACACTGGCACAGGTTGCCCAGAGAGGTTGTGGCTGCCCCCTCCCTGGAGGTGTCCAAGGCCAGGCTGAGTGAGGCCTTGAGCAACCTGGGCTAGTGGGGGGTGTCTCTGCCCATGGCAGGGAGTTGGGACTGGGTCCCTTTCAGGTCCCTTCCAACCCAAGCCATTCTCTGAGTCTCTGAGCGAAGGCAGTAATGAATCCTGACCTTTGCAGTGCCACTGCTGCAGCTCCTCGGGTGCCACCAAGCCTTTGCCATATTTTACTGCTTGTTAGAGCAAGAGATTCCCAGCTCTGGCTCTTTGGTTGTCCTCTCCTCCAAAGCAAGGCTCCAGCATCCCCTCCAGAGCTTGCATATCTCCTGTGACAACGGAAGCAGAGAGCAGCAAGGGCAGAGCAGGGCCAGGCCCTGCTGAGCAGTGGCTGTTGCTGGCCTCCTGCTCTTTGCATGCCAGCCTCTTGTTTGCTGCTGGCAGCATCGCCTCCAGCCCTGCCCCCAGCCTGCCTCTTCCCCACAGAACTCCCCTGCTTCTCTTGGGCCTGAGGAAGGAGTTAGTAAGGTTAGCAGGTGCCTGTAATTAATGAGCATGGCTCAGGCTGGTTGGGCTCCTGCCAGGGTGTCTGAACTCTGTCAGCCACTTAAAGAAACTTGGGAGGGAAAAACTTGGGGTTGCAGCTCAGATTTCTCAGCTGCAGGCTTTTTGCTCTGGGATTTTTTAGAGCTGACAGAATGAAGCAGATCTCACTAAAAGACAGCTCTCTGTTGCCCTCTCCTGCTCCCAGACACCAGCTTTATGCAGATGGAGCAAGCCAACAGCATCCATTTTCAGGACAGGCTTCGTTGTGTCTGGGCTGAATGTAGCAGTGCTACAGGCTGGGGCCAGAGTGGCTGAGAGCAGGCAGGCAGAGAGGGAGCTGGGGGTGCTGGCAGAGAGGAGCTGCAGAGGAGGCAGCAGTGCCCAGGTGGGCAGCAGAGCCAATGGCATCCTGGGCTGGCTCAGGAGCAGTGTGGGCAGCAGGACAAGGGAGGTTCTTGTGCCCCTGTGCTCAGCACTGCTCAGGCCACCCCTGCAGTGCTGTGTCCAGCTCTGGGCTCCTGCATTGCAGAGAGCTGCTGAGGTGCTGGAAGGTGTTTGGAGAAGGGCAGCAAGGCTGGGGAGGGGCCTGGAGCAGAGCCCTGTGAGGAGAGGCTGAGGGAGCTGGGGGGGTGCAGCCTGCAGCAGAGGAGGCTCAGGGCAGAGCTCATTGCTGCCTGCAGCTGCCTGCAGGGAGGCTGTAGCCAGCTGGGGTTGGGCTCTGCTGCCAGGCAGCCAGGGACAGAAGAAGGGGACCCAGGCTGAAGCTGTGGCAGGGCAGGTCTGGGCTGGCTGTGAGGAGAAAGTTCCTGGCAGAGAGAGTGATTGGCACTGGAATGGGCTGCCCAGGGAGGTGGTGGAGTGGCTGTGGCTGGAGGTGTTGCAGCCAAGCCTGGCTGGGGCACTTAGTGCCATGGTCTGGTTGGTTGGGCAGGGCTGGGTGCTAGGTTGGGCTGGCTGAGCTTGGAGCTCTCTTCCAACCTGCTTGATCCTATGACTGGCCAGGGCTGGGTGCTAGGTTGGGCTGGCTGAGCTTGGAGCTCTCTTCCAACCTGCTTGAGTCTATGACTGGCCAGGGCTGGGTGCTAGGTTGGGCTAGAGGAGCTTGGAGCTCTCTTCCAACCTGCTTGAGTCTATGATTGGCCAGGGCTGGGTGCTGGGTTGCGCTGGCTGAGCTTGGAGCTCTCTTCCAACCTGCTTGATTCTGTGATTCCTCTAATCATCAAGGAAAGAGCACCCTGGACTTGTCCTTCCCTTTCCCTTCCTCTCTTTAGTTTTCTTTTTACAAGTGAATGCTCTCAGTAATCACAGAATATAAAGGTTGGAAAAGACCTCCGAGGTCCTCAAGGCCAAGCTTTAACCTGGCACTGAAGTCCATGTCCCTCAGTGCCACATCTCTGTGTCTTTTAAACACCTCCAGGGATGGGGACTCAATCATTGCCCTGGACAAGCCTGTTCTAGTGTTGGTGGGATGGTTTGGGTTTTACCTTCCTCCTCACTCCTATGAAATCACCCAGACTAGACTCAGCTGAGCACCTCCCACTAGAACAGGTCACTCAAGGCCTCATCCAACCTGGTCCTGAACACCTCCAGGGAGGTTGTGGAGCACAGAATCACCCAATGTGATCTTTGATCACATTGGGTGATTCTGTGCTCCTCAACCTCCCTGGGCAACCTGTGCCATTCTCTCACCACCCTCAACCTGTGCCAGTCTCTCACCTCCCTCACTGCAAAGAACTTCTTCCCAACATCCAGTCTCCCCTCTGCCAGTTCAAACCCATCCCTCCTCATCCTGTCATCACATAGACCTTACCAATAGTCCCTCCCCAGCCTTCCTGTACCCCCCTTCAGCCACTGTAAGGTCTCCTTGAAGCCTTCTCTTCTCCAGGCTTGGCAAGAGTATGGTTAACAGTTGGACTCGAGGAGCTTGGAGGTCTTCCAACCTTAATGACTCTTAAATGTCCTGATGGTGTTCCCTGGCTGTGAAAGCTGCTGGGCTGAGGGAAGCAGCTAACAGGCTCCTGAGGGAGGTTGCCTTTGGTATCTGTTCTTGTTTCCTCTGTCGTTTCAGGCTGTCATCAAGGAGCAGCTGCAGGAGTCTCAGGGGCTGTGTGAATATGCAGTCTACGTTCAAGGTAGGTGGCAAAAGGCCTCCCAAAGCCTGAGAGTTGCTGAAGTTCCTGCTGCTGGAGTGAGTCCAGAGGAGGCCACAAAGACAATGAGAGGGCTGAGGAACCTCCCCTGTGGGGACAGGCTGGGGGAGTTGAGCTGTTCAGCCTGGAGAAGAGAAGGCTCCAGGGAGACCTTAGAGCTGCCTTGCAGTAGCTGAAGGCCACAAGAAAACTGGGAAGGGACATTTGAGGAAGGCTGGGAGGGCTTTGAGCTGGAAGAGGGGAGGTGGAGACTGAAGATGAGGAAGATGGTGAGGGTGGTTGGACACTGGCACAGGCTCCAGCAGAGCTGGGGAGGAGCTTCTGAGGAAGACTTGGAGAGCCAGGCTGAGGGACAGTGGCTTTGAGCTGGGAGAAGGGAGAGTGAGTGGAGATGAGGAAGAAATTGTGAGAGTGAGAGTGGGGAGAGGCTGGCACAGGCTGCCCAGGGAGATTATGTATGCCCCTGCCTGGAGGTGTTGGAGGCCAGGTTGGATAAGGCCTTGAGCTACCTGGGCTGGTGGGAGGTGTCCTGCCCATGGCAGGTGGGTGGCACTGGATGGTCTCTCAGGTCCCTTCCCACCAAACCCATTCTGTGTTTGCAGGCATGCAGGAGTCCTTCACATGTGTTGCTCTCCTTCCCTCACACTCAGCTTCTGCTTGAGGGGAAGGCCCAGATGGGTGTTGTTATGCCTTGCCTGTACCCCCACTTCTTGCTTGCTGTCAGAGGCTTGCAGGTCATAGAGTCATAGACTCAAGCAGGCTGGAAGAGAGCTCCAAGCTCAGCCAGCCCAGCCTAGCACCCAGCCCTGCCCAACCAACCAGACCATGGCACTAAGTGCCCCAGCCAGGCTTGGCTGCAACACCTCCAGCCACAGCCACTCCACCACCTCCCTGGGCAGCCCATTCCAATGCCAATCACTCTCTCTGACAACAACTTCCTCCTCACAGCCAGCCCAGACCTGCCCTGCCACAGCTTCAGCCTGGGTCCCCTTCTTCTGCTGCTGGCTGCCTGGCAGCAGAGCCCAACCCCAGCTGGCTACAGCCTCCCTGCAGGCAGCTGCAGGCAGCAATGAGCTCTGCCCTGAGCCTCCTCTGCTGCAGGCTGCACCCCCCCAGCTCCCTCAGCCTCTCCTCACAGGGCTGTGCTCCAGGCCCCTCCCCAGCCTTGTTGCCATTCTCCAAACACCTTCCAGCACCTCAGCATCTCTCTGCAGTGGAGGAGCCCAGAGCTGGACACAGCACTGCAGGGGTGGCCTGAGCAGTGCTGAGCACAGGGGCAGAAGACCCTCCCTGGTCCTGCTGCCCACACTGCTCCTGCACTGATTTTGCTGCTCTCTCTTGCCTTGCAGGGTTGATATTCCGCTTGGAGGGGAAGATTCAGGAGTCTCTTGAGCTTTTCCAGACGTGTTCCATCCTGAACCCTCGGAGCTCTGACAACCTCAAGCAGGTGGCACGGTCCCTGTGAGTGCTGGTTCACTCTTTCTCTTTGATCTGCCCCCCAGGACCTTCCCTGGTTTGTTTCTTTCCCCCAGCCTGTGTGTGAAATCCCAGGCTGCTTAATTCCAAACGTGCTCACTCCTTACCAGCACTGGAGTTGGCTTCCAGAGCTGCAGGCAAGCCTTGGGAGCCAAAGCTCTGTTATCTGCCTGGCTGCTGCTCTGCTTCCTGTGCTTTGTGCTTTCAGTCAGAGGTCACACACTGGGTTTGAGGTGCAGAGCTCATGGTGCTGGCTTGAGCTGTGCCCTACAGACCCCTTTTTGCCTCTGGTGGATCATCTGTCTTTTCCTTTGGGATAAAGCCCTGGGAATTCATTCCTTGCATCTCCAGTTAGGTCAGGGAGAGGCTCAGCAACACACAGAGAGAGGAATCACACAGAATGAACCATGTTGGAAAAGACCTCTAGGATCACTGAGTCCAACCTGTCACCTCACCCTTCTAATTAACTAACCCATGGCACCAAGTGCCTCATCCAGCTTCCTCTTAAACACCTCCAGGCATGGAAGGGAGCCTGGAAGGGAGACTGCTGAGACTGGAAGTTCTCAGGGCAGCCCTCTGCAGGGCTAGCAAGCAGCAGCAGCAGCATTTCTCAGTGGCAGAGGAGGTGCTGGCTGCAGAGCAGAGCCAAAATCAACCTGGCAATGCTTTTGCAGGTTTCTTTTGGGGAAGCACAAGGCAGCCATTGAAGTGTACAATGAAGCAGCCAAGCTGGATGAGAAGGACTGGGTAAGTGTTGAGGGGAGCTGCAGCCTGGCCTGGCTTTTTGAACGTGTTGAGCTCCTGCTGCCTGCAGCCTGAGCAGCTCACAAGTGGCTGGGAGGCATTGGCAGGCTCCAAAGCAGCCTCTGGTATGGAGCTCAGAAGTGAGGCATGGAAGCATAGAAGGGTTGGGGTTGGAAGGGACCTTCAGAATCATCCAGTCCCAACCCCTCTGCCGTGGGCAGAGACACCTCCCACCAGTCCAGGCTGCTCAAGGCCTCATCCAGCCTGGCCTTGAACACCCCCAGGCAGGGGGCAGCCAGAGCCTCCCTGGGCAACCTGTGCCAGTGGCTCACCACCCTCACTGAAATGTTTCCTCATCTCTGCTCTCACTCTCCCCTCTCCCAGCTCAAAGCCATTGTCCCTCAGCCTGGCACTGCCAGCCCTTGTCCAAAGTCCCTCCCAGCTCTCCTGGAGGCTCTTCAGCTACTGGAGGGCTGCTCTAAGGTCACAGAATCACAGACTCATGGAATTAATCAGGTTGGAAGAGAGCTTCAAGCTCACTGAACCCAACCTATCACCTAACACCTTCTAATCACAGAATCAGGCAGGTTTGAAGAGAGCTCCAAGCTCAGCCAGCCCAACCTAGCACCCAGCCCTGCCCAACCAACCAGACCATGGCACTAAGTGCCCCAGCCAGGCTTGGCTGCAACACCTCCAGCCACAGCCACTCCACCACCTCCCTGGGCAGCCCATTCCAGTGCCAATCACTCTCTCTGCCAACAACTTCCTCCTCACAGCCAGCCCAGACCTGCCCTGCCACAGCTTCAGCCTGGGTCCCCTTCTTCTGCTGCTGGCTGCCTGGCAGCAGAACCCAACCCCAGCTGGCTACAGCCTCCCTGCAGGCAGCTGCAGGCAGCAATCAGCTCTGCCCTGAGCCTCCTCTGCTGCAGGCTGCACCCCCCCAGCTCCCTCAGCCTCTCCTCACAGGGCTGTGCTCCAGGCCCCTCCCCAGCCTTGCTGCCCTTCTCCAAACACCTTCCAGCACCTCAGCATCTCTCTGCAATGCAGGAGCCCAGAGCTGGACACAGCACTGCAGGGGTGGCCTGAGCAGTGCTGAGCACAGGGGCACAAGAACCTCCCTTCTCCTGCTGCCCACACTGCTCCTGAGCCAGCCCAGGATGCCATTGGCTCTGCTGCCCACCTGGGCACTGCTGCCTCCTCTGCAGCTCCTCTCTGCCAGCACCCCCAGCTCCCTCTCTGCCTGCCTGCTCTCAGCCACTCTGGCCCCAGCCTCTAGTGCTGCTTGGGGTTGTTGTGGCCAAACAATTCCAGACAAACAATTCTGTGCTTCTGAGTCTCCTGATGGAGGTTTGTGGTGGCTGTTGTCAGGGGCAGGCTCTCAGCTCCACACCTCACCCTGCTTTGGTTGGTTGTGCTTTGTTCTTTTTGCCTACAGGAGATCAGCCACAACCTGGGGGTGTGCTACATGTACCTGAAGCACTTCAACAAGGTACTGCACATGCTGCTCTTAGCCAGCTGGGGGATGGGGGAGCAGGCTTCCCAGGAGCTTCCCTGGCTCTGGCAGCTGGGAGGGGATCATGGTTGGCAGTGACTGGTAGCAGGGCACTTCTGTGCTTCGGTGCCTGTGTTCTGGGTGCCCTTCTCTGGGCACCTTCCAGCACCTCAACATCTCTGCAGTGGAGGAGCCCAGAACTGGACACAGCACTCCAGGGGTAGCCTGAGCAGTGCTGAGCACAGGGGCACAAGAACCTCCCTTGTCCTGCTGCCCACACTGCTCCTGAGCCAGCCCAGGATGCCATTGCCAGGAGCAGTGTGGCCAGTCGGGAAAGAGTATACAGGTGAGGCCTTGAGCAGCCTGGGCTATGGGAGGGGTCCCTGTCCATGGCAGGGGTGGAACTGCATGACCTTGAGGGTGCCTCCCAGCCAGCCCATTCTGTGCATCTATGCCCATGTCCCTGAGGACATCTACAATCCAGTGCAGCTTTGGAGCTGAGTCTCTGCAGTAGCTGCTGGCAGAAATCCCCTGTGGTGCACAGCTCCACTCCTCTGTCCCCATTTCTTCTTCTGGTAAGTTCAGAGGCAGAAAGGACTTTGCTATGGTGCTGGCCAGAGGTGAGAGGGAGCTGAGCCTCCTGGCGTGTGCTGCTGGAGGGGCTGGGTGCCTGCTGGCAGGAGCTGGCTGGCTCCTCCTGTCTCCTTGGCAGGGCTGGAGTGAGCACTTCAGTGAAGGACAAGCTGCAGTGTGCTCTGACCCTGGCAAAGCTGCAGCCTCCCTCACAGCAAACCAGTGCAAAGGCAGGAACAGGCCTGTGCTCCTCTCCTGCTTGGGAGGTCATTGCCTCTTGGCCTGGCTTGAAGCCAGGCTGCCTTTGTCTGTCCCTAACGGGACTTGGCTCTCCATGCAGGGCTTGGTTCAGCCATTCCCTGGGCTGGGTTTTGCAGGCAGGGCTCTGAGCCCAGGGAGGGGTTGGCTCTGCTCTTTGCTGGCTGCTGGGGCTTGCTCTGGGGCTGCTGCTTGGCTGCAGGCTCTCTAATCACTTCTTTTCTTTGACTTTGTTCTCTGTGGCTGTGTGTTTAGGCACGGGACCAGCTCAACAATGCCCTGGAGCTGAACAAACACGATCTGACTTACATGATGCTGGGGAAGATTCACCTCCTGGAGGGGGAGACAGAGAAAGCCATTGAAGTCTACAAGAAAGCTGTCGAGTAAGGATGTGTCCTTCCTTCTGCCTGCCCAGGTCCCATCTTGTGCCAGGAGAAATTTGAGCTGAATTGAGGCCGTGATTAAGAAACCCCTAATGATAATTACAGTGTCTCTGTGCAGAGCTGGCACTTTGGAGCCCTTCAGCTGTCTCTGCTCTCAGCTGTAGGCCTCCTCCTGCTGACAATGTGTCAGGGAAGAAGGTAGCTCTTTGAAGGGCTGCCAGGGAACAAAAGTGGAGAAGCAAATGGACACAGATGCCTGGGAGCAAACCTACCCAAAGCTGACTTGATAAATCCCAGAGGCTTCTCTACCAAGAAGATCTAATCCTGGGTGTCTCCCTGACCCTGTCTGTCAGAAGTCTGTTGCTGGGCTCAGGTACTGGCTGCACCTGGAGTGGTTTGTGTTTGAATGTGGGGGAAGAGGAAGGCTAGAGATGGAGTGGTGCTCAGTGAGTCTGCCCCACAGCATGCTGGCAGTTGGAAGCACCTCTGGGAATGACCCAGTCCAACTCCCTGCCACAGCAGCTTGCCCAGGATGACAATGCCCAGGTGGGGTTGGAATCTCTCCAGAGCAGGAGACTCCACAGCCTCTCTGGGCAGCCTGCTCCAGGGCTCCAGCACCCTCACACCAAACAAGTTCCTCCTCCTGTTCTGATGGAAGCTCCTGGCTTCCAGTTTGTGCCCATTGGCCCTTGTGCTGTGCCTGGGCACCACTGACAAGAGCCTGGCCCCATCCTCTTACCCCCCACAGGCCCTTTAGCTCTTGCTGAGCACTGCTCAGCTCCCCTCTGGGGCTGCTCTTCTGCAGGCTCTCAGCTCCAGGGCTCTCAGCCTTTGCTCCTCCCAGAGCTGCTCCAGACCCCTCAGCAGCTCTGCAGCCTCCTTGTCAGTGTTTCTCACTACCACTTTGTCCTGGTTTGGGGCATTCCTGAGCACCTGATCCAGCACTGCTTTTAACATGTGGTTTTGTGATGGAGGCAAGCAGCAAGGGACGTCAGGGGTGTGCTGGAAGGCCCTGGAGGCTCTGCAGTTTGTGCAGGGCTCTGTTCACAGGCTGCTTCCTTCCGGGCCTGCTTTTGGCTGCTGTGTGGCAGCAGATTGCCCTGGACAGGCATTTGGGCTGATCTCGACTGTTCATTATGTAAATAATCCTTGCTAAGCATCTTAGCAGGTTTCTATCTCTCACCTCAGTGCCCCTCTGCCCTCCCTTCTTCCTCACTCCTGGTGACTCCTTGCGCCTGGTTCTGCCCTGCTGTGCGTGGGCAGGGAGGCAGGCTGGGGCAGAGCCTGTCTCAGCAGCCTGCTGCGTGGCACAGAGCAGCCCAGAGCTGGGCTGGCAAACCTGCTTTGTGACAGGGGGAGCACAAAGCCTGGTGCTGAGAGTGTGCAGCCCCCCCCCCCAGGACTGCTGAGGGCTGGGGCTGGGTTTCTAAGGCGGTTTCTATGGGAGCCGGTGGAAGATCTCAGCTTGTGTTTCCAGGTCACTGGTGCAGGCTCCAGTTGAAGCTTAACTTGATCTTATTATGCACCCAGCTCGCTCCCAGAGAGCTGTGCTCACTTCCCCTCTGTGCCCAGAAGACCTCTGGGGAGCTGAGGTGTAAGCATGCCCTGCTCTGGCAGTGCTGCTGAGAGTTGTGCTTCACAGCAGCAGCTGCTGGCCGCCGGCGGTGCCAGTGCAGCAGCCCAGCCCCAGCCTCTCCCTGCCCTCCTCCTAGAAGGGTTCACAAGCAGCTTCTAACCTCCCTGCCTTTTGTGTTGCAGGTTTTCTCCCGAGAACACAGAGCTGCTTACAACCCTGGGCTTGCTTTACCTGCAGGTACTGAAGGCTCTTTGTTGGTGCAGCAACTTCCTTTCGAAAGCAAAGAATCCTGAGAGCAGTTTGGGCTGGGAGGGACCTCCAGAGCCCATCCAGTCCAACCCCCTGCACTCAGCAGGGACATCCTCCACTAGAGCAGTTTGCTCACAGCCTTCTCCAGCCTCACCTTCCATATCTCCAGGTGCTGCAACTACCTCCCTGGACAACCTCTTGCCTTATGATGCAGAACCTGTTCTTAAACCCCACTCTCAGTCTGCTCTTCTCTAGTTTAACATGACCAGGGGATGTTCTCTAGAGTCATTTCCTACCCACCTACCTGTGACATGGGTGTCTGTCTCTTCTGCCCTGCAAGAAGTGGTGCAAGGAGAGGAAATGGCCTCAAGTTCCCCCAGGGGAGGTTTAGGTTGGGCATTGGAAGAAACTTTTTCACTGAGAGGCTTCTCAGAGGCTGAAACAGGCTGCCCGGGGAGGTGGTTGAGTCCCCACCCCTGGAGATGTTTACATGGGTGTCTGTCTCTTCTCCCCTGCAAGAAGTGGTGCAAGGAGAGGAAATGGCCTCAGGTTCCCCCAGGGGAGGTTTAGGTTGAGCATTGGAAGAAGCTTTTTCACTGAAAGCCTGAAACAGGCTGCCCGGGGAGGTGGTTGAGTCCCCACCCCTGGAGATGTTTTGCAGTAGGTGTTTTAGAGCCCCAGGCAAAACCTGGCTTTGAAGATTACCAGGTTTGGAGCCTCCACAACTTCTTTGGATGGTGCTCAGGGCCAAGGTTTAGCAGCAGCCTTGGCAGAGTTCCAGACTGGCTGAGCTTGGAGGTCGTTTCTGTACAGAGCACATTTACCACCCCAGAGCTTGTTTTTCTCTATCTCCTTTCCCCCCTCCTTGTTGCTGCTAACAGCAAGTTGGAGCTGAGCCAGAGCAGGGATTCAGCCTGGCAAGCACCCTAATTCTCTGGTAAATCCTCCCAGTCAAACAGAACACCACCAGTCTTGGCCTTCTTGCTGGAGCAGCAGCCATGCAGCCCTGAAATCCTCCCTGGTCATGCCCCCGGGAAAGAAATGGGGATCGATTTAAATCACAAAGGCAGGCGCAGCCCTGGGGGCTGTAGGATCTAGGGGAAGGAGGATCTGAATGATAGAGTCAGGCAGGGCTGGAAGGGAGCACAAGGAGCAGCCAGTTCCAGCCCCCCTGCCATGCCCAGGGACACCCTACCCTAGAGCAGCCTGACCACAGCCTCAGCCAGCCTGGCCTTAAACACCTCCAGCCATGGGGCCTCAACCCCCTCCCTGGGCAACCCATTCCAGCCTCTCACCACTCTCCTGCTCAACAACTTCCTCCTCCCCTCCAGCCTCACTCTCCCCACCTCCACCTTTGCTCCATTCCCCCCACTCCTGACACTCCCTCACAGCCTCCAAAGTCCCTCCCCAGCTTTTTTGGAGCCCCCTTCAGATCCTGGAAGGCCACCAGAAGGTCCCCTGGGAGCCTCCTCTGCTCCAGCCTGCACAGCCCCAACTCTTTATCACAGTATCATCAGGGTTGGAAGAGACCTCACAGCTCATCAAGCCCAACCCTTTAGCACAGAGCTCAAGGCCAGACCATGGCACCAAGTGCCACGTCCAGTCCTGCCTTGAACAGCTCCAGGGACGGCGACTCCACCACCTCCCCGGGCAGCCCATTCCAGTCTCCACAGTCTCTGCTCACAGCAGAGCTGCTGCAGCCTGCTCTAGGGTAGGGTGCCCCTGGGCATGGCAGGGGGTTGGAACTGGCTGCTCCTTGTGCTCCCTTCCAACCCTGCCTGATTCTGTGATTCTAAATACAGGTCTGGAAAGAAATCTCTTTTCTCTCCAGTCAGAGACTTTCAGCAGGAGCCTTGGATGCCTTCAGTGGGTCTGTGTGGAGTTAGAAGGGAGTATGAGGGAGGAGTAAGAGAGAAGCAGCATGAGTAGAACATTTACCCTTTAGAGTCGTATCATAAGAGCAGAGAATGGGTTGGGTTGAAAGGGACCTTCAAAATCATCCAGTTCCAACCCCCTGCCATGGGCAGGGACACCTCCCACTAGCCCAGGATGCTCAAGGTCTCATCCCACCTGGCTTGGAACATTGCCAGGCTTGGAGGCTCCACAGCTTCTCTGGGCAACCTGTCCCAGTACCTCACCACCCTCACAGGGAAGAATTTCCTCCTAATATCCTGAACTCAGCTTTTTCCAGCCTAAAGCTCAGAAGTCTCTCTCCAGCTCTGCTGTAGCCCCCTTCCAACACCAGAAGGCTGCCATAATGTCTCTCTTCTCCAGCCTGGACAACCCCAGCTCTCTCAGCCTGCCTTCACAGGAGAAAGGCTTCAGCCCCTGCTCACCCTTGTGGCCTCCTCTGGCCTGCTCTAACAGTCTCATGTCCTTCTTGCACTGAGGACTGCAGAGCTGCCCCAGCACTGCAGGGAGGCTCTCAGCAGAGTGGAGCAGAGGAGCAGAATCCCCTCCCTGCCCCTGCTGCCCACCCTGCTGAAGATCAGCCCAGGACAGGGCTGGCTCTGGGCTGGGAGTGCACATTGCTGCCTCATGTTGAGCTTCTCATCCCCCAGCACCCCCAAGTGCTTCTCAGTGCTGCTCTCTGTCCATTCCCTGCCCAGCCTGGCTCTGTGCTTGGGTTTGCCCTGACTCAGGTGCAGGACCTTAGCCCCCAGGTCCCTGGGCTGTGATTCATTTGTTGGTTTGTCATGGCCCTGGGTCCAGGAGAGCTCTGCAGATGCTTCTGGAGCTTTCCTCTGGCCAGTAGTTGCAGGTGGGGTGTGCTCTGATGCAGCAGCACAAGGTCTGGAGTGGCAGGTGGGCTTCTCCTCAATTTCTGTGTCCACAGAAAGGACTCTGGGATCCAGAGTTGTACCCTGGCTAGGCTGGCACATTTCTGGCAATGCTCAGTTGAAAACAGTAGGATTTGGGTGAGTCTCAGCAGCCATGTGCTGACCCCTGGGCACAGCCAGGCCCACTGGCACCTGCAGTCCGTGAGAACACAAGGGAGGACTTTCTCCTCTGAGAAGAGTGCTCTGGGCAGTGGGGAAGCTGTGGTGAGGAAAGCAAGGAGTGGCTGTCTGGAGCCTGCTGGGAGAGAAGGAGGTGGAAAGGACAGCAGATGGAAAGAGGTGGTTGGTGGTTCTGCCACTTAACTCTGCCTTGGTGAGACCTCACCTGGAGAACTGCATCCAGCTCTGGAGCCCTCAACGCAGGAAGGACATGGACCTGATGGAGAGGGTCCAGAGGAGGCCATGAAGATGATCAAAGAGCTGGAGCACCTCTCCTCTGAGGACAGGCTGAGAGATCTGGGGTTGTTCAGCCTGCAGAAGGGCAGGCTCTGGGGGGACCTTAGAGCAACCTTCCAATTGCTGCAGGGGCTGCAAGAGGCTGCAGAGGGACTGTGCCCAAAGGCCTGCAGGGACAGCAGCAGGGGCAGTGGTTGGAAATGAGAGCAGAGCAGACTGAGAGTGGATGTGAGGAACAAGTTGTGCAGCAGGAGGCTGCTGCAACACTGCCACAGGCTGCCCAGGGAGGGGGTTGAGGCCCCATGGCTGGAGATGCTCAAGGTGAGGCTGCAGAAGGCTGTGAGCAACCTGCTCTGGTGGAGATGTCTCTGCTAAGTGCAGGGCTTGGGCTGGGTGAGCTTTGGAGCTCCCTCCCAGCCCAAACTGTTCTGTGCCTCTGTGACTGTCAACCCAGAGCTTGCCCCCACGTGGGAAATTCCGAGCCCAGGCTATGTGGAGAGCTTGGTTTGGGTCAGCACAGCAAATGCAGCCCAACAAAGCACATCCTGGGGCTGTGCTTCCTGCACCAGCAAACGCGAGCAGGTGCCTGGTGGCGGCAGGGGGGAAATGCACTGCTCTGAATCTCTGCTGGAGCTGAATCAGGCAGCCTGGCACCCACAGAGCGTGTGGGCTGCTTCTGACACCTCCAGCCCTGCTTCCCAGCCCCCCTTATTCTGAGTTTCTGATGCTTGTTTACTTCTTTTCCCAGCTGGGGGATTATCAGAGGGCCTTTGAACACCTTGGAAACGCACTTACTTATGAGCCAGGCAACTACAAGGTATGGGGAGGAGTGGAAATGATGAGGAGACAACTCTTAAAGCTCATCCCAGCATCGGGGCTTTGCCTTCTCCAGCCCAGGGCTCAGCCAGCAGAGGCTGGAAAGGAGCATTCCCAAAAAAGCTTAACTCTGAAGTGCATCTCTGGGGCTTGTCCCTGGGTGGGCTGCTCTGGCAGGGGGGTTGGGCTTCAGAGGTCCCTTCCAGCCCCTACCACTCTGTGATTTTGGGGGTGTGTGGAGACAGAAGGAGGGGAAGAGGCAGCACAGAGGGTGTGAAATTGATCCCTTTGGTTTGTAAGCTGAAGTTACAGCAGAGCCAGGTGGAATTGGCTTGGGAAGGAAAGGCTTCTTAGATGCTTCATTTCCCTTGGCTCTGCTTTGGGAAGCTGAGCCTGGCATCTGGGTTTCAATCCTGCTTGTGAAGCTGCTTCCCTTTTTTAGGCATGTCACTGACTTTCCCTCTGCCTTCCTGTCCTTTGTTGGGGGTGCTGGGGGATGAGAAGCCTCACCTGAGCCAGCAGTGTGCACTTGCAGCCCAGAGAGCCAGCAAAGCCTGCTGCAGCAAGAGCAGTGTGGGCAGCAGGGTGAGGGAGGGGATTCTGCCCCTCTGCTGCACTCTGCTGAGACCCCACCTGGAGCACTGTGGCCAGTTCTGAAGCCTCTGGGACAGGAAAGAGCTGGAGGTGCTGGAAGGTGTCCAGAGCAGGGCCACGAGGATGAGCAGAGGGCTGGAGCTGCTCTGCTGTGAGCACAGGCTGAGAGAGGTGGGGCTGTGCAGGCTGGAGCAGAGGAGGCTCCAAGGAGACCTTATTGTGGCTTTCAGGGATCTGAAGGGGACTACAAGAAAGCTGGGAGGGACCTTTTAGGCTGTCAGGTAGGGATAGGACTGGGGGGAATGGAGCAGAACAAGAAGTGAGTAGGTTCAGACTGGAGGTGAGGAGGAAGTTGTTGAGCATGAGGGTGGTGAGAGCCTGGCACAGCTTGCCCAGGGAGGTGGTGGAAGCCTCATGCCTGGAGGTATTTAAGGCCAGGCTGGATGTGGCTCTGAGCAGCCTGCTCTAGTGTGAGGTGTCCCTGCCCATGGAGCTGGATGATGCCTGAGGCCTCTTCCAGCCCTGCCAGTTGTGTGATTCAGTACTGTGGTTCCATGGCCTGGAGTGCTGCAGGCTGTGGCTGACACAGCCGAGGGCCTTGTGCAAGCACCTTGGACACCTTCACACTTCCAAAGCTTGCTTGTCACTGTGGAATTTCTGCACCAGAGTGGGTTAAATATAGCCTGCTGGAATCACTGTGGGTTTTTCCCCCCTGCATATATCCATTCATTAGCAGCACCAGGCAGCTGGTGTGAACTGGGCTGGCTTTGCTCTGCTTCTCTGGCACCAGCCCTGTTCCTGCCTCTGCTGCTTGGGAAAGGAGTTTCTTAGTGCACAGAACTTCCCTGGGGCTCAGGCTCTAGGAGATACTGCTGGCACCTCAAACATACCCATGTCATGGAATGCCAGGGGTTGGAAGGGACCTTCAGAGATCATCCAGTCCACCTGCACTGCCAGGGCAGGTCACCCAGGAACACATCCAGGTGGGGTTGGAAAGTCTCCAGGGAAGGAGTCTCCACAGCCTCTCTGGGCAGCCTGCTCCAGGCCTCCAGCACCCTCACAGCAAAGAAGTTTCTCCTCATGTTGAGGGGGAACCTCCTGGGTTCCAGCTTGTGCCCATTGTGCTGTCACTGGGCACCACTGACAAGAACCTGGCCCCCTCTTGCCCCTCGCCCCTCAGGTGTTTGTAGGCATCAAAGAGATGCCCTCTGAGGCTGCTCTTCTCTAGCCTGACCAGCCCCAGGGCTCTCAGCCTTTCCTCATCAGACAGGTCAGTCCCTTGAGCACCCTCCACCAGACTCTGGCATATCCCTGTGCCCCTCAAACTGGGGAGCCCAGAACTGGACACAAGCATCCAGATGTGGTCTCAGCAGGGCAGAGCAGAGGGGAAGGAGAACCTGCTTTGATCTGCTGCCCACACTCTTCACATGCTGAGGGAGATCATTTGCCTCCTTGGCCACAGGGGCACACTGCTGTCCTGTGGGTAATTTGTTACCCACCAGGACTCCAAGGTCCTTCTCCATAGAGCTGCTTTCCATCAGGTCAGCTCCTAACCTATGCTGGTCACTTTGCAGTGCTTCCCTAGCAGTTATGATCAGGAGAGTGCAGGAAGAAGTGGACTCAAGTCTCTCCTTTACTTCATTGTGTGATTCTGGAGTCCTCATCTTCTCCTGACTCTTGGCCTTGGCAGCCCCTAGAAGAAAGCCCCTGCCAGAGCTAACTGTTTGCTCTTGAGGTGCCTTTGGTTTGGTCATTCTGCCCCCATGCTCTCTTGGGGAAGCTTCACTTCCTCAGCTGCTCACCCTTCTCTTCTCTCCAAGGCTACCTTGGCAGCTGGCAGCATGATGCAGGCCCATGGAGACTTTGATGTGGCCCTGTCCAAGTACAAGGTGGTGGCCACTGCAGTCCCCGAGAGCCCCCAGCTGTGGAACAACATCGGGATGTGCTTCTACGGCAAGAAGAAATACGTAGCTGTGAGTGTGCCCCTGCAGCTGCTGCCAGCACCGCGGCTCCAGCCTCAGCGGGTGGGCTGGGGGGAGGGGACCCTGAAGATCACATGAGGAGAGGCTGAGGGAGCTGGGGGGGTGCAGCCTGCAGAAGAGGAGGCTCAGGGCAGAGCTCATTGCTGTCTGCAGCTGCCTGCAGGGAGGCTGTAGCCAGCTGGGGTTGGGCTCTGCTGCCAGGCAGCCAGCAGCAGAAGGGGACCCAGGCTGAAGCTGTGGCAGGGCAGGTCTGGGCTGGCTGTGAGGAGGAAGTTGCTGGCAGAGAGAGTGATTGGCACTGGAATGGGCTGCCCAGGGAGGTGGTGGAGTGGCTGTGGCTGGAGGTGTTGCAGCCAAGCCTGGCTGGGGCACTTAGTGCCATGGTCTGGTTGGTTGGGCAGGGCTGGGTGCTAGGTTGGGCTGGCTGAGCCTGGAGCTCTCTTCCAGCCTGAGTGATTCTATCATCTACGACCAGATTGATGGCAGTGGATGGAGGTAGACTCAGATCTGTCCACCACGTGGTGAGACAGGAGCAGCAGGAACCGGGGCAGTGCTACCAGGCAGGCAGGGCAAGAGAGAGAGAAACAGGCAGTTCCTCTCTATATAGGGGGGTAGACAGCAAGTGGGAGTGGGCTAAGCACTACACCTGGGGCCAGGTTCAGAGCCTCTCCCCGGGAGGAGTCAGAAGGACCTGGGGTGAGGTTCTGACCACCCCCCAGGGGCGTTCACCCTTTCCATACAGCACATTTGTTCCTTTCTTGAAGGCTATCAGTTGCCTGAAGCGGGCCAACTACTTGGCTCCCTTTGACTGGAAGATCTTGTACAATCTGGGCTTGGTGCACCTCACCCTGCAGCAGTATGCATCTGCTTTCCACTTCCTGAGTGCTGCCATCAGCTTCCAGCCCAAGATGGGAGAGCTCTACATGCTCCTTGCAGGTACACCTGTGTGCAGCAGGGGATGTGGCCCCTGGGGCTGCTCTCCTCTCCCTAGGAACCAGGGGGAGGACAAGAGGAAATGGCCTCAGGTTGCACCAGGGAAGGTTCAGGTGGGACATCAGAAGAAAAATTCTTCACTGGAAGGCTTCTCAAAACCTGGCACAGGCTGCCCAGGGAGGTGGTTGAGTGCCTGTCCCTGGAAGGTGTTCTAAAGACACAGAGCTGTGGTGCTGAGAGCCATGGCTTAGCCCCAGCCTTGGTTGGGCTGGATGAGCTGAAAGGACTTTTCCATCTGAAGGGATTTGATGCTTCTATGATTTTAGAGGCAGAAGTGGGTGAAGGCTGCACCAAGCAGCTCACTGAGAGGCAGAAAGAGGCTGTCCTCTTGCCGTGCTGAACTGCAGTCAGACGCAGATTGAACACTGGAGAAGCCTTCCTACACCTAGGAGTTTGGGTTGCCTAGGGTGTGGATTTCCAGCACTGGGCATTTCTGGGGTCAAGCAAGACAGAAGTGACGTTAGCAGGGTCAGTGGTGGCAGCAGCCTTGTGAAGCACCACCCCAGGTGTGTTCCTTGTGCTCTGCTGCAGTGGCTCTCACCAACCTGGACGACGCTGAGAACGCCAAACGTTCCTACGAGCAAGCAGCAGCCCTGGACAAGTAAGTTGTCATCTGCTGGGCCTCCCTCTGCCTGGTTTCCTGGGCAGGCTTTGTCCCTTGGTCTGCTTTCACAGGCTCACAGGATGTTAGGGGCTGGAAGGGACCTTTGCAGAGCTTTCAGTCCAACTTCCCTGCCAGAGCAAGACCAGAAAATCCAGTGCAGGTCGCACAGGAACACATCCAGACAGGGCTGGAAAGGCTCCAGAGAAGGAGACTCTACAGCCTTTCTGGGCAGCCTGTGCCAGGCTCTGGGACCCTTACAGTAAAGAAGTTCTTCCTCATGTTGAGCTGGAACCTCCTGTGCTGTAGTTTCCATCCCTTGCTTCTTGTCCTGTGCCAGGGCCCAAGTGAGCAGAGGCTGTCCCCTGACCCCTACCCCTCAGGTCACATTGCTCAGATCCCCTCTCAGCCTTCTCCTCTCCAGACTAATCAGCCCCAGGGAACTCAGCCTCTCCTCATCAGGCAGTGCTCCAGCCCCTGCAGCATCCTTTTAGCCCTCCCTTGGACTCTCTCCCTGTCCCTTTTGAACAGGGGAGCCCAGAACTGGATGCAGTATTCCAGGTGGGCCCTCACTAGGGTGGAGTAGAGGGGGAGGAGAACCTCTCTGGCTCTGCTGGCCACACTCCTCTTAATGCCCCCTCAATGGCTGGCAGCAGGGAAATATTTTTGTCCTGTTGCTGTGCAAGTGGCAGCTTTAAAACCACATTTTGTGGTGGTGGTGGTGGTGTTTAAGGATTTCAGCCAACTGAAAAATGCCAGAGAAGTTTTCTTGCAGAGCAGCCCAGAGCTGGTTTTCCTTCTGCTGTTTGGTTAGTGAGTCAGTGGTGATGGCTTTGGATTCCAGGCCTCCTTTCAGTGAAGTTATTTATACACCATGGAGCAGATTCAACAGAGGCAAAACCAGGCAGCCCTGCCTGTTTCATAACCCAAAAGCGAGCAGTGAGATGCTTCAGCCTGTTCTAAACTGGGCAGAGGGAGGATTTCAGCTGGGAGAATGAGGCCAGGAAGTTGGCATAAAGCCTGAGAAGGGGAGCAGCATGGTCACTTCTCCCCCAGTTTGGGAGCACTGTCTTTGCAGGTGAGCTCTTGAACCCACAGGTTGTGGCTCTTGAACCCACAGGTTCTGGCTCTTGAACCCACAGGTTGTGGCTCTTGAACTCACAGGTTCTGGCTCTTGAACCCACAGGTTGTGGCTCTTGAACTCACAGGTTGTGGCTCTTGAACTCACAGGTTCTGGCTCTTGAACCCACAGGTTGTGGCTATTAAACCTACAGGTTGTGGCTCTTGAACTCACAGGTTGTGGCTCTTGAACCCACAGGTTGTGGCTCTTGAACTCACAGGTTCTGGCTCTTAAACTCACAGGTTGTGGCTCTTGAACCCACAGGTTGTGGGTCTTAAACCCACAGGTTCTGGCTCTTGAACTCACAGGTTCTGGCTCTTGAACCCACAGGTTGTGGCTCTTGAACTCACAGGTTCTGGCTCTTAAACCCACAGGTTGTGGCTCTTGAACTCACAGGTTCTGGCTCTTAAACCCACAGGTTCTGGCTCTTGAACCCACAGGTTCTGGCTCTTCCTCCTCACAGCCAGCCCAGACCTGCCCTGCCACAGCTTCAGCCTGGGTCCCCTTCTTCTGCTGCTGGCTGCCTGGCAGCAGAGCCCAACCCCAGCTGGCTACAGCCTCCCTGCAGGCAGCTGCAGGCAGCAATGAGCTCTGCCCTGAGCCTCCTCTGCTGCAGGCTGCACCCCCCCAGCTCCCTCAGCCTCTCCTCACAGGGCTGTGCTCCAGGCCCCTCCCCAGCCTTGCTGCTCTTCTCCAGACACCTTCCAGCACCTCAGCATCTCTCTGCAATGGAGGAGCCCAGAGCTGGACACAGCACTGCAGGGGTGGCCTGAGCAGTGCTGAGCACAGCAGTGTATTGCTGTGGGAGAGTAGTTTCACAGGATCCCAGCATGGTTGGGTGGGAAGGGACCTCTGGGGATCATCCAGTCCAACCCCCCTGCTAAAGCAGGGCACCCACAGCAGCTTGCCCAGGATCACAGTGCCCAGGTGGGGTTGGAATCTCTCCAGAGCAGGAGACTCCACAGCCTGTCTGTGCAGCCTGCTGCAGGACTCCAGCAACCACAGATTGCAGGCAGCTTTGCAGCTGTGCTTTGGCCATTTCTGCCAACACCACAAAGTCCTTCTGACTCGTGAGGAACAAGTTCTGCTGCAGGAGGCTGCTGGGACACTGCAGCAGGCTGCCCAGGGAGGGGGTTGAGGCCCCATGGCTGGAGATAGTCAGGGTGAGGCTGGAGAAGGCTGTGAGCAGCCTGCTCTAGTGGAGGATGTCCCTGCTGAGTGCAGGGGGCTGGGCTGGGTGAGCTTTGGAGCTCCCTCCCAACCCAAACCACTCCAGGATTGAAGGAGTCCTTTCCCTGGCCCTCCTGATCAGCCTTCCCCAGCTAGCCAGGACCTTGGTGGCTGCTCAGAGCACTCCTGGGCAGCTTTGGTGCAAGAGAAGGGGCAGGAACTCAGCTCTGCAGTTCTGCTGAAGCACTTTTGGTGGTTCCCTGACGCTGCAGCTCCACAGTCTGAGTGGAAAAGTCAAAGCTCATCAAAGCTGCAGTGAGTGGCAGCTGGCAGAGCCCACTGGGAGCCGTGGGCAGGCGCTGGCAGGCCTGCTCAGCTGACAGGACCTGTTCTGGATGGTTATTGTGTGTCTGAATCCAGGGCATAGGATCACAGAGTGGTTGGGGCTGGAAGGGACCTTTAGAGGTCATCCCTGCAGTCAGCAGGGACATCTGCAACGGCAGCAGGTTGCTCAGAGCCACAAACAACCTCACCTGGAGCAGTTCCAGCATCCTGGGCCAGGGTCTCACCCACCCTTCAGTGTCAAACCTCCTCTCCAGTCTGGGCCTCCCTCTTGCAGTTCAAACCATCCCCCCTTGTCCTGTCACCACAGGCCCTGCTCATAACTGTCCCCAGCTCTCTGATCACCTCTTGAAGCACTCAGAGGCCACCAGAACGTCTCCCTGCAGCCTTCTCCTCTCCCAGAGAGGACCAAGCAGAACTGTCCCAGCCTGGCCTCACAGCAGAGCCCTTCCAGCCCTGCCAGCACTGCTGTGGCCTCCTCTGGCCCTGCTGCAGCAGGTCCCTGTCTGTGCTGATGGCTGCAGAGCTGCCCCAGCACTGCGGGAGGGGTCTGAGCAGAGCACAGCAGAGCGGCACAATGCCCTCCCGGGGACTCACCCTCCCTTGTCCCCACAGCCTCTCTCTGGTGGCAGGTTCTGAGCCCTCTGGCTGGCTGTGGTTGGTTCCATTGCCAGAAACACTTTCAGAGCAGGGCTGTGACACTTGGCCTGGGCACCCTGCTGGGGTCTGGCATGGGAAGCATCGTGGGAAAGTCCTGGCAAGAAGGAGCTGGTTAGGGCTGGTCCTAGCTCCCAGCTGTCCTCTGCCTGTGCTCCTTTAGCTGTTGCCTGTTGCTCTGCCACGTTGCTCCTCAGCTCTTGCAGGCAAATCAGCTCAGGAGAGTTCCATGAATGTGGGAACTGGGTGGGTTTGGGAGTCTTTTGTGCTTTCTTTTGCCTTTTTCTCCCTTTTTTGCCTTCTTCTTTTTAGCAGAGGGTTTGGATTATTTCTTCCTTCCCCCCCACCCCCCGACCCGTGTTACTTCCTTTGCTGTGGCAAAGGCAGCCCGGAGGGTTTGTGAGCTCCGTGTTGCAGCTCCTCAGCGGAGGCAAGCCCGCGGTTAGGAGCGCTGCTCTCAGCTCTCGCCTTTCCTGCAGCGCTGGCATCGCTGCGGGGGCTGAACCGCGGCGTGGGTGCGGTGCTGGGGGACGCGGTCCTGCGGCTCGGCAGCAGCGCTGCCACCGAGCCCCGGGCCAGCAGCTGGGCTTGGCCGCCTCGGAGGTCCCCTCCGCCCTCCGCAGCGCAGCGGCTCCGTGCTGAGGTCCCGCGGGGGAGCGGCGTGGCCCGCAGGTGGCGCTCGCAGCGCGGGTGCGGAGCGCTGGGGTGGCTCTGCTGTGCCAGCGCCGCTCCGCCAGGGGGCAGCAGCTGCGCACTCACGGCCGCTGCGCGGAGCACAAAGCCCCTGAGAGCAGCCAGACAGAGAGGGATCTGGGGGTGCTGATTGATACCCACCTGAACATGAGCCAGCAGTGTGCCCAGGTGGCCAAGAGAGCCAGTGGCATCCTGGCCTGCATCAGCAATGGTGTGGCCAGCAGGAGCAGGGAGGTCATTCTGCCCCTGTGCTCTGCACTGGTTAGACCACACCTTGAGTGCTGTGTTCAGTTCTGGGCCCCCCAGTTTAGGAGGGACATTGAGATGCTTGAGCGTGTCCAGAGAAGGGCAACGAGGCTGGGGAGAGGCCTTGAGCACAGCCCTACGAGGAGAGGCTGAGGGAGCTGGGATTGGTTAGCCTGGAGAAGAGGAGGCTCAGGGCAGACCTCATTGCTGTCTACAGCTACCTGAGGGGAGGTTGTGGCCAGGAGGAGGTTGCTCTCTTCTCTCAGGTGGCCAGCACCAGAAGGAGAGGACACAGCCTCAGGCTGTGCCAGGGGAGATTTAGGCTGGAGGTGAGGAGAAAGTTCTTCCCTGAGAGAGTCATTGGACACTGGAATGGGCTGCCCGGGGAGGTGGTGGAGTCGCCGTCCCTGGAGCTGTTCAAGGCAGGACTGGACGTGGCACTTGGTGCCATGGTCTGGCCTTGAGCTCTGTGCTAAAGGGTTGGACTTGATGAGCTGTGAGGTCTCTTCCAACCTTGGTGATACTGTGATAACCTCATCCCGTTGGCCTTGGCCCATGGATCCAGCCTGTCCAGATCCCCCTGTAGAGCCTCCCAGCCCTGCAGCAGATCAACACTGCCACCCAGCTTGGTGCCATTTGCAGACTTCCCCCCTGGTGTAGTTTGCTCACACTCCTGGCTGTGGCAGAAGGAAATCTGCTGTGCAGAACAGGTCTGTGTGAAGTCATTCTGCTCTGTCCATGGCAAGCTGCTCTCCTAGGAGCCAGAGCAGAGATCAGCCTTCACTAAGCTCACCTGGATGTGAGGGCTGGCACTCGCTAGAGGCAGTGCTGGGATGGTGCCTGCATGCAAAGAAGTGGCTGCTGCAGAGGAGAGCCTCGCAGGGCTGAGCCAAGCAGCACCCACTGGTGCGGGGATGCTCTGCTGAGCTCAGGCACCAGCTCCCTCACCAAGCGTGTGGGACTCTGTTGCATCCCCACGCTTGGCTGCTTGGGCACAGCACTGCTGGAGTGGGTCCAGAGGAGGCTGATCAGAGGGCTGGAGCCCCTCTCCTATGGGGACAGAGTTGGGGCTGTTCAGCCTGGAGAGGAGAAGGCTCCAGGGGGATCTTAGAGCTCCATTTCACTATCCAAGGGGCAACCTACAGAGAGGCTGAGGAGGGACTGTTGAGAAGGGCCTGCAGGGGCAGGATGAGGGCAGTGGTTTGGGGTTGGAACAGGGCAGAATTAGGCTGGACATGAGGAGGAAGCTGTGCACAGGGTGGGGAGAGACTGGCACAGGCTGCCCAGGGCTGTGGTTGAGGCTCTGTGCCTGGAGACATTTGAGGTCAAACTTGATGGAGCTCTGAGCAACCTGCTCTAGATGGAGGTGCCCTTGGTGAGTGCAGGGCAGTTGGAGAAGATGCCCTTTGAGGGTCCCTCCCAAGCCAGGCAGTCTGTGACCCTTGCCATAAGCCAGGAGCGTTCCCACCGCGAGCACTGCCTGCTCTGTGTGTCTGCTGCAGGTCCAACCCCCTGATCAACCTCAACTACGCTGTGCTGCTCTACAACCAGGGGGACAAGAAGGGAGCCCTCTGCCAGTACCAGGAGATGGAGAGGAAGGTCAATGCTTTGAAGGAGAGCAGCACTCCTGACTTTGACCCTGAGGTAGGTGCCAGCGGGAGCCAAGCAGCTGTGCAGCAGGTGGGGAGGGACTCTGCTGTGCAACGATGGGGGAGAAGTTCTGCCGAGGAGATCTCCCCTGCTGAGCTGCTGCTGCTGCTCTGCTCTTTGAAGCCCAGTCCTTCAATCAGTGCACAGCAAGACAAGACTCCCTCTTAATTAAGGGAGTGAATTAGCAGAGATGCTTCCCTGGAGCAGCCAGGCAGTAACCAGCCCTGCAGGCTCTCGGGTTTTTGGGCTGGGTTTTGTGGTGCTGTTGTTGGCTTTGTTGTTGTCTGAAGTATTCTTCTTTACAGTGGTCTCCTCCTTTTGCTTCTTGAGCAGATGGTGGAAGTTGCCCAGAAGATGGGAGTTGCCCTGCAGGTTGGGGAGAGCCTGGTCTGGACAAAGCCTTCTAAAGAGTCTAAATCCAAGCAGAAAGCTGCGGGCACAGGGAAGTCCTCCAGCACTCAGCAGCCCCTGGGCTCTAACCAGGCCCTGGGGCAAGCCATGTCCTCAGCTGCTGGGTATGGGAAAACCATGCAGCTCCCCACAGGTACTGCTCCTGTGCTGCTCTCTAAGGTGGGGCTGTGGGAGGGGAGAAGAGAAATCTCTCTGCCTTTGAGTAGAGACAGGAGGTCATAGAATCACAGAGTCAGGCAGGGTTGGAAGGGAGCACAAGGATCAGGCAGTTCCAAGCCCCCTGCCATGCCCAGGGACACCCTACCCTAGAGCAGCCTGACCACAGCCTCAGCCAGCCTGGCCTCAAACACCTCCAGCCATGGGGACTCAACCCCCTCCCTGGGCAACCCATTCCAGCCTCTCACCACTCTCCTGCTCAACAACTTCCTCCTCCCCTCCAGCCTCACTCTCCCCACCTCCACCTTTGCTCCATTCCCCCCACTCCTGACACTCCCTCACACCCTCAAAAGTCCCTCCCCAGCTTTTTTGGAGCCCCCTTCAGATCCTGGAAGGCCACAAGAAGGTCCCCTGGGAGCCTCCTCTGCTCCAGCCTGCACAGCCCCAACTCTTTCAGGCTGTGCTCACAGCAGAGCTGCTGCAGCCTCTCAGCATCCTCCTGGCCCTGCTCTGGACACTCTCCAGCATCTCCACAGCCCTCTTGGCCCAGGGGCTCCAGAGCTGGATGCAGCACTCCAGGTGGGCTCTCAGCAGAGCAGAGCAGAGGGGCAGAATCCCCTCCCTGGCCCTGCTGGCCACACTGCTGCTGCTGCAGCCCAGCCTCTGCTTGGCTTTCTGGGCTGCCAGTGCACACTGCTGGCTCCTGTGCAGCTTCTCCTCCAGCAGCACCCCCAAGCGCCTCTCCTCAGGGCTGCTCTCCAGCCTGGCACTGCCCAGCCTGGATTGGTGCTTGGCATTGCCTCACTCCAGCTGCAGGACCTTGCCCTTGCTCTTGTTGAACCTCCTGAGCTTGGCTTGTGCCCTGCCCTCTTCTGAGGTGAATCCTGTGCAGGTCCAGGCCTCTTTCCTTGGCACCACTAAGGACCTGTTCCATTTCTCTTGTGTGGAAAAAAACCTTTCCATGCAGGGGAGACTTGGCCAGAAAAGCTGAAAAATGAGTTGTGGCAGGAGTTTAGGGCTCACCTGAAGGACTTCATTGTCCATAACAGAGAAGGGCTTCATAGCATCAGCATTCATAACGTCAGTTGTCAGCCTAAAGCTAAGTATAGAAGCAGCTTCAGCAGGGAAGGGTCCTGAGTTGGTTTTTTTCTGCAAGGAGCCACTTCAGCTGCCCAAAGAACTCTTCCTGAGTTTGCCAGAACTGTGAGCTGAAAACACTGCTGTGGTTTTGACTGCAGCTTGAGCATAAACCAGCTCCAGTGGAACAGTTTTCCCTTCCAAAACGTGACCTAATTCCCAGGTTTGCACTGGCTGCAGCTCAGCTGAATGAGATTGGAAGAGGAGGCTCAGGGCAGAGCTCATTGCTGTCTGCAGCACCCTGCAGGGAGGCTGTAGCCAGCTGGGGTTGGGCTCTGCTGCCAGGCAGCCAGCAGCAGCAGAAGGGGACCCAGGCTGAAGCTGTGGCAGGGCAGGTCTGGGCTGGCTGTGAGGAGGAAGTTGCTGGCAGAGAGAGTGATTGGCATTGGAATGGGCTGCCCAGGGAGGTGGTGGAGTGGCTGTGGCTGGAGGTGTTGCAGCCAAGCCTGGCTGGGGCACTTAGTGCCATGGTCTGGTTGGTTGGGCAGGGCTGGGTGCCAGGTTGGGCTGGCTGAGCCTGGAGCTCTCTTCCAGCCTGCCTGATTCTATCATCTACAACCAGATTGATGGCTCTGTGATTCTGTGACCCTGAAGATCATTCAGTTCCAACCCTCTGCCATGGGCAGGGACACCTCCCACCAGCCCAGGCTGCTCAAGGCTCTGTCCATCCTGGTCTTGAACATGTCCAGGGAGGGGACATCCACAACTTCCCTACCTCCCTGGGCAACCTGTGCCAGTGCCTCACCCCCCTCACTGGAAAGAATTCCTTTGAGGACTGTGAGGCTGCTGGTTGGATAACTCACAAAGGAGCTGGGCTGAGCTCATGCTAGGCAGAGAACTCTGAGGGTATCTCATAGCTGTGGTTGTTCTGCACCCCCACTCTGCCTGAAGGGCAAAAGGAACAGCCAAAGCCTGTGCAGTAACTCTGTGTCCTCTCCCCAGGTGCTGGAGCTGCAGCTCCTGCTGCAAAGCCTCCTTCGCTGCCGCTGGAGCCCGAGTCAGGCTCAGAGACGAGCCCCGAGGAGACCTCGGCACCAGCAGAGGCTGAAGAGGAGAGGAAGGGGAAGCAGCAGAGCCAGGAGGCAGAGGAGTAGGATGGACTCTGCTCAGAACAGGCAGGTGCAGGAGCATCTCCAAAGCTGCCTGCTGATCCGTGGGGAAAGGCAGCTGCCCTGGCCCCTGGGGCACGGTGCCCTCACCCCACTGCCACCGAGTGTCAATGCAGCTCTTCCGTTCCTCCTCTCAGCATGTGGTCTCTCCTTTGGCCCGGGGGCTTGCTGCAGCGCTCAGAAGAGGTGTCTGTGTACTGCTGTTGGGTCAGAGCCCACTACAAGGGACTGGAGGATGGAGATCCATCCCTCCACAGGGTTGGCAGTCTTCATTGTGTGGGTGTAAGTCCTCCAGAGGCATCCAGCAGGGTTAGAAACGCTGGCAGTAGTGACACAGCATGCCTGACCCCACAGACCATCAAACACTTCAGTTTGTTAAGTGGCTGAGGAAGCCCTGCAGAGGCTGTAGTAAGGTCAGTGGTGAGGCCCTCAGAGAGGGGGTGAAGGTAGCAGAGCTCACCAGGGCAGGTGCAGAGCCTGGGGAGCACAGCCTGGCTCGCTGCACAAGAGGAGCTCATCACGCTCTGCTTTGCGAGGGCAGGACCCTGTGAATGCTTTCCCAGGGCTGAAGAAAGCAGCTGAACCAGCTGGGAGCTGGTCTTCCTTGGCAGGGCAGTGCCCTGGGCACAGGGCACCAGAGGCACTCTGAAACCCACCCTTCCCTTGGTGGTGGCAGTGGTGGAACACGGTGGGGGCTGTCTGGAGGCAACGGCCCCGGTGACAGGCAGCCTGGCAGAGGGTGGGTGGCCAAAGCAGAGCTGCTAGCAGCTCGTGTGCTGGGCAGCCAGCTGGGCCAGGCTCTTTAGGACTGGCCACCTCCTGATCCTGGGATTAGTCTTGGTATTGCTAGCAACCAGCCTCTTCTCAAGGATCAGCTTCTCGTTGCAAAGGTGGCCCCCAGCAAGGCTGAGTGCTCCTCTGCCAGCAGCCTACCTACAGCAGCAGCAAAGGTCTCAGCCAGATTCCTGCTTGCTGCTGAGGAGCAGGGCAAATGAGCCTCAGGGGGGCTCTGCTGCTGTGGTTGCAGTGCTGCCTGAGGGCTGGTATTGGCCAGCAAGGAGGGGGAGCTTGGTTTGTAACCAAGAGCAAGCATTTTGGAGAGGAGGAGAGGCAGCTTCAGTGTGAATCTCGGTTGTTCAGCTGTGGCAGCAGCTGCCCTCTGAGTTGTGCCCTCCTTGCAGCTGCATTCCTGGAGAAATCATTTCTGGGAGCTCCAAGGCAACAAACCCTGGATGAGGCACTTAGTGCCATGGTCTGGTTGATTGGATAGGGCTGGGGGATAGGTTGGGCTGGATGAGCTTGGAGGTCTCTTCCAACCTGGTTGATTCTATGATTCTATGAAAGCAGGTCCCTGGTGAGCAGAGCAAAGGGTTTCAGGGCTCAGGTGATGCCAGAGAAGATCTCAGCCTCCTGTTTGCTGCTACTGGCAGCTTGTTGCCTCTGGGACTGGTGCAGAGCTTGGTACAGGCCCTCACAACTTTGGGAACCACAGGCAGGACCATCATATGTCACAGAAACAACCACACAAGGGCTTGGGTTGGAAGGGACCTTAAAAATCAGCTAGCTCCAACCCCCACAGCCATGAGCAGATCTGGATCCAGCTCATTTTCCTCCCTCTCCTGGGGGCACTGAGAAGCACCCAAAGCTACCACTGCTGGGGGACCTGACCTCAGGATTTTCCAGACAGAAGGGAAGAGCTTCCCCAGCCAAGCTGAGGCTTCAGGCTCAGCTCTGTTTCTGTTTAATGCTGCCCAGAATCTGCTTGCTGCTTTTATTCCTGCACTGCTGCCTTGGATCACTCCAGAATTCACAAGCCCAGCAGAGCAATGGAAACCTCTCTGGAGCCACAAGGTAAGAGCAGTGTAACCAAGGCTCTGGAGCCACCAACGTCCTTCAGCAGTGCTCTGTGGTTGGCTGCCATTATCCAGAGGACACAAATGCATCTTTGCCACCATCCCACTCCCTGGGGAACACTGCAGCAACAGGAACCCTTCACTTGCTCCTCTGCTGTGATTGCTAAGACTGTCTGCTCAGCTCACAGGTGGCTTCCCTCCCCCCCAGCTGTCTTCTGCTGCTGGGTTTTGTGTGGGAACAGCTTTAGGGTAGCACTGCTGTAAGGTTCCCTGGGGTTAGAAGCTGAGAGCAGATCTTCTGTGCAGTGCTGACAGCCTCAAAGCAAGCAGGCAAGCAGCAGTGCCCATGGGCTGCAGTGCAGGCAGCTTTATCCACGTGAAACTTTGCACACTGAAGGGTCCTGCAGCAAAACACTGCCTGGGAAGAGGAGGGGAAGATTGGCACAGCAGGGGCAGAGAATTCTTGGCCTCACCTCCACCCCTTTAGCTTCTATCTCAGAATCACAGAATTAACCAGGCTGGAAAAGAGCTTCAAGATCATTGAGTCCAACCCTGCCCCACCACCATCTGCCTTCTGGGATCTGTTACCCTCATCACAATGGCTTGAAAGCTGCACGACAAAGACCTGTGACCAGAACAGTGTGGGTGCAGGGGGGCACAGGGGGTTACAGGAGGGCTACAGCTGCTTGTGAGCCTCGGGTTTGATTTTCCCTGCTGCCTTCCCACAACGTAGGGGCTGGAAGAGACCTCCAGAGCTCATCCAGTCCAACCCTCTGCAGAGCAGGAGCACCTTGAGCAGATCACACAGGGACACATCCAGGCAGGTCTTGAGTATCTCCAGAGAGGGAGACTCCACAGCCCCCCTGGGCAGCCTGCTCCAGGCTTCTGTCACCCTCACAGGGGAAAAATTCCTCCTCCTGTTTCCATGGCACTTCCTCTGCCTCAGCTGCCACCACTGCCCCTTGTGCTGGCACCGGGCATCACCCAGCAGAGCCTGGCTCCAGCCTCTGGGCTCTCACCCTTTTACCCTTCTATAAGCCCTCTGCTTGTTGTCAAGGACTTGTTGCCTTGCAAACCCCTTTGCTGTGCTCAAAAGCTGGGAGCAGCTCTCACCCCACTGCTGCTCTGAACCTGCAGCCCAGCAGTGACACAAGGAACGAAGCTCTCCCTGCTCCTCCCTGCTGCCACCTGCTTGGCAGTGGGGTAAGGTGAGGTGTGCCACGCTTGGAGGGCCTGCAGAGGCCCTGACAATAAATCTGCCTCTTGCATGCAGCTTCTGCAGGTGATTTGCCTCATCCAACCTGGCCTTCAACACCTCCAGGGAGGGGGCACCCACAGCATCCCTCAGCAACCTGTGCCAGTGTCTCCCCACCCTCACTGGAAGGAATGTTATCCTCATCTCCAGTCCCAGTGTGGGATCAGGGGACAGCAGGGATCATAGAATCAGCCAGGTTGGAAGAGACTGGTCCCGAGCTAGCTTAACGCCAGCAGAGCTTTCCTCTGGGCTCTGCTGCTCAAGGACCAAAGCCAGGCCTAAAGAAACCCCAAAACATGGCAAAAAAGCCTCCAGCTCTCAGTGGCCATTTCCCAGCAGTGTTCATCCCAACTCATTTGGATTCAGAGAATCCTAGGATCAAGCAGGCTGGAAGAGAGCTCCAAGCTCAGCCAGCCCAGCCTAGCACCCAGCCCTATCCAGTCAACCAGACCATGGCACTAGGTGCCTCAGCCAGGCTTTGAACACTTCAAGCCTGGTTTTGAAGCTTTGGCAGTTTTGCCCCTTTCTGCCCCTTGCTGGTGAAGAGTGAGCTGGGGTTTTACAGCCATGAGCCACTCTCACCAAGCCCTGGCTGCCCCAGATCCTCTGTCTGCTACAAAACCAGCCCCAGCCAACAACCCCCACAACTCTTCACTGCTTTGGCTTTGTCCCTCCTCTGCAGACCAACCCCACCCCCCCAGCAGCTATTTCCTGCTGCTCAGGAAGGGCTCTCCAAGAGAAAGCAGCTTTGCTTTGCTGGGCAGAGCTGTGGGCACAGCCTGGCCCTGCAGCCCTGGCTGTGACCGAGTTGGGCAGGCAGAGGGAGGCTGAGCGTTGGCAGCCTGTGAAAGAGGCCAGGCTGCTGGGCTGCTTTGTGAGCAAAGGCTGCAGGCTCCACCAGACTGGAGTGAGGAGGAAGTTGCTGAGCAGGAGAGTGGTGAGAGGCTGGAATGGGTTGCCCAGGGAGGGGGTTGAGGCCCCATGGCTGGAGGTGTTTGAGGCCAGGCTGGCTGAGGCTGTGGTCAGGCTGCTCTAGGGTAGGGTGTCCCTGGGCATGGCAGGGGGGCTGGAACTGGATGACCCCTTCCAACCCTGACTGATTCTATGGTCAGAGCAGCAGCAGAGCTGAGGAACAGCTCATGCTTGCCTTTAAGAGCTGTCCTTGGCAAGGGGGTCTGGGGAGCTCCACCTGCCTGCTCCTGGCAGATGTAAGGGTAGGAGAGGAGCCTGGGGCCAGGCATTCACAGCACACTGACAGCAGGCCAAGGAAGAAGCAGGACTTGGTGGGAGAGACCAGGAAGAAGGAATTAATGGTAACAATAATAACTGTAATTAGAGTTCAGCTTTTAGGCAGAGTTATCAGGTGACAGGATGAGAAGTGGCCTGAAATTGCACCAGGGGAGAGTTAGGTTGGAGATGAGGACAAATGACTTTGGTACAAGAGTGGTGAGGGATTGGCAGGGAGGTGGTGGAGTCCTCGTGCCTGGAGGTGTGCAAGGAACATTGAGCTGTGTGTGGCACTTTGGGACTTGGCTTAGTGGTCATGGTGGTGCTGGACTGATGGTTGGAGTCGATTACCTTGGAGGGCTTTTCCACCCCAAACACCTCTGTGACTCTAAGCAATGAACCTCTTGTTCACAGCAGCTATTTGCACAGCTTCACATATTGCTTGGGCTTGGAAGAGACCCTCAAAGGGCATCCTGCCCAAGCCCCCTGCACTTGCAGGAACACCTCTGACTGGAGCAGGCTGCCCAGGGCCACATCGAGTCTGACCTGGAATGTCTGCAGGGTTGGGGCCTCCAACACATCCCTGGGCAGCCTGCTGCAGTATTTCACCACTCTCACTGGGAAGAACAAATAGAAACTAAGAGACAATTGAGGCCTAACTAATTAACACTGCTGTTGACTTACCCTTGGAGAAGTTCTGCTTTTACCTGGCCGTGTGGCTGTGCCAGTCAAATCTGCCTCGCATCCCTGAGGGGGCTTTTTGGAGGAGAGAAGTGAAGGACAGCAGCAGGACCACTGCTGCTGACAGCTTGTGTGTGTTCAGTCCTGTTTGGCTTCCAAGTGGAGAATCCACAGAGCTTGGCCCAGCCTCAGGAAAGCAGGAGCCCAGCACAAGCACAGGATTAGATCTCCAGCTGGCAGGATGTGTGTGGGCTTTGGTGCTCTGAGCAGAGCAGGGATGTGGCAGAAGGCTGCAACCAAGGGCTGCAAAATGACCCTGCCAAGGGCCTCAGACCTTTTAGATGGCTGAAAGGAGTTTTTCATTTTAGCTTTTTCCCTGCAGGAAGACTAAAGCAGAGCTCCAAGTCCCATGCTACAATTTAGCTGTACTAATCCAAGTATCTTCTGGCTAGAAATGCTTCGACCCCCAGACGCAGTGCAGAAGCTGAGGGTGGGAGGAGCTGCAGGGGCACACAGCAGTTCTCCTCTGGCACAAGGCAGGAGGCTGTGCTCTGAGGGAGAGCAGAACACCCACTGAGAGCCAGCAGCGTGTGCTAAGTCAGTGCAGGTTACAACAGCTGCCAATCTTCACCCTCCCCGAGCGTCCAGGCTGGCACTGCCCAACAGCAGAACGTCACTGACAGCACTACTGAAAGGGATCACTGCAGCCTCAGTGACAGGGACCCTCCTCACCTCCATTCAGGTGCAAAGAGTGACCTAAAGCAACCTCCTCCAAACTCTGCTGCAGCTCAGGCTGGCACAGACACACTGGCAGCAGCAAATCCACTGCTCCTGGCAAAATGGGCCTGATAACCTAGGCTGAAGTGCCTGGAAGAGACAAAACCGTGCAGGAAAGAGACAGGACAGAAATGATGCTGGTGCAAAGACTCTGAAGCAGAACAGTCACCACGGACACATGGTTCTACTTCTTTAATCCCAAAGGCTGTCCAGAGCAAAGCAGCTTTCAGTGACCCAGTCCAAGATTCAAAACCCTCAAACCCTGCCACTCATTCAGTCTCACCTGGAAAGTGCTGTTACACATTTGGGACCTTCTCTAGCTCATGAACCCTCGCGAGTGGAGAGCAGGGAAACCTAAGGGAATTGCACAGCCATCCTCACACAGCAGCAGCAGCAGTCTGCAGCCCCCAGATGTAAGCCCCCACTGTCAGCAAAGAGCTGCGAGCCCCTCTGCTGGAGCTCCTGGTATTCAGCACGCAGCAAGCACAGGGAGAGGTTTGTGGCTGGCCTAGCACGAGAATAAAGCTGTCTGCCCAAAGCACCCCTGATTAGCTTCACTTCTGGTTGCCCAGCACCTGAAGTTACTTGGGCTCAGTTAAATACTCCTCTAAGTCACAGAGAGAGCCCAGTGTCAAGTTTTGCCTGTGCCTTCAAGGAGTGTGCAGCACATTTTGGGGTTCTGGCTCCCTCCAGTGCTGGTGGCACAGAGGCTGAGAGGTAATTTCATCAGTAAAAGGTTTCATCACCATCACCACACCAAGCAAGCAGAAGGGCAGCTGTGGCCACACAGCAGTGTGCGGTGAGGAGATACCAAAGGGCAGCTGTGGCCGCACAGCAGTGTGCGGTGAGGAGATACCAAAGGGCAGCTGTGGCCGCACAGCAGTGTGTGGTGAGGAGATACCAAAGGGCAGCTGTGGCCGCACAGCAGTGTGCGGTGAGGAGATACCAAAGGGCAGCTCTTGCCGCACAGCAGTGTGCGGTGAGGAGATACCAAAGGGCAGCTGTGGCCACACAGCAGTGTGTGGTGAGGAGATACCAAAGGGCAGCTGTGGCCGCACAGCAGTGTGCGGTGAGGAGATACCAAAGGGCAGCTCTTGCCGCACAGCAGTGTGTGGTGAGGAGATACCAAAGGGCAGCTGTGGCCGCACAGCAGTGTGCGGTGAGGAGATGCCAAAGGGCAGCTGTGGCCGCACAGCAGTGTGCGGTGAGGAGATACCAAAGGGCAGCTGTGGCCGCACAGCTGTGTGCGGTGAGGAGATGCCAAAGGGCAGCTGTGGCCGCACAGCAGCGTGCGGTGAGGAGATACCAAAGGGCAGCTCTTGCCGCACAGCAGCGTGCGGTGAGGAGATACCAAAGGGCAGCTGTGGCCGCACAGCAGCGTGCGGTGAGGAGATACCAAAGGGCAGCTGTGGCCGCACAGCAGCGTGCGGTGAGGAGATACCAAAGGGCAGCTGTGGCCGCACAGCAGTGTGTGGTGAGGAGATACCAAATGGCAGCTGTGGCCGCACAGCAGTGTGCGGTGAGGAGATACCAAAGGGCAGCTGTGGCCGCACAGCAGCGTGCGGTGAGGAGATACCAAAGGGCAGCTGTGGCCGCACAGCTGTGTGCGGTGAGGAGATACCAAAGGGCAGCTCTTGCCGCACAGCTGTGTGCGGTGAGGAGATACCAAAGGGCAGCTGTGGCTGCACAGCTGTGTGCGGTGAGGAGATACCAAAGGGCAGCTCTTGCCGCACAGCTGTGTGCGGTGAGGAGATACCAAAGGGCAGCTGTGGCTGCACAGCAGTGTGTGGTGAGGAGATACCAAAGGGCAGCTCTTGCCGCACAGCAGCGTGCGGTGAGGAGATACCAGGGCTGAGCACTGCGGCGCTCTCCCTGGCAGGGCACTCCTGGCTGCTGCACTTCCCAGCACTGGCAGACACAAGCCCCTCAGTCACACACAGCAAACCCGGGCCAGACAGGGCTGCTGCTGCTGCTCTCCCTCCCAGCCTGCTTAGACAAAGCAAAGCCACTTCCCACCTGCTGCACCTGCAAGGGAAGCTTTCGAGCGCCTGCCCAGCGACCGGAATGTGTCTGACAGCTGATACCTGGAATTACTCTTTGGCTCTTTGCCAGTCCTGTCAAGAGAGCACACCACAGCCTGGCCCTGCTCCCGTACCACCGCCGGCCCAAATCCCAGTCCCTGGCTGTTGGACACCATGGGGAGTGGAGGAGGAGGAAGAGGAGGCTGCCGCCTGCTACTGAGGATATGCTTCAGAGTAGAGCAGTCCTTCAGCCGAGATGGTGTCCCCCAGGCCCACGGTCCGCACGGGGTCCTTACAGACCAGCACAGGGGTGAAATGGAAGGAGATGCCCTCTCTGTGCCAGCGCACCACCGGCTCGTCCGGGTTGAAGGAGACTTTGGCGGGGGCCTCTAGCTGGGAGGTCACAAACTCCAGAGGAGCTTTCAGCAAGACCTTGCCGGTATCGATGGTGTCGGTGGCGCAGGCCTGGGTCCCTGCCGCTCTGGCTCCGGCAGCCACCGCCGCCACCTGGTTGCCCCAGTAGCCATCCACGGTGGCCAGGATGTGGTAGGCCAGGGTGTGGAAGTGGACGCGCGTGAGGTCGGAGGCCCGCCGCGCCGCCTTGCCGTGCTCCTTCAGCAGCCAGAAGAGGATGTCGCTGACGGTGCCCACGTCGGGCACGCCGCCCCAGGCGGGCAGCGAGGCGTGCGGCCCCGAGGCGGACTGCGTCAGGAACAGCAGCTCCTGCTCGTTCAGCCCAATGGAGTTCACCAGGGGAAGGACCTGCTAACAGAAACAGGGCAACGAGCTTTGCCTTCAGGGACGGCAGCAGGCCGCGGCCTTCCGTAGGGCAGGGAGGCTCTGGAGGGACTCGGGCAGATGGGATCCAGCATTAACAGGGTGAGCTTCAGCCAGGCCCAGTGCCAGGTCCTGCACTCAGGCCACAACAGCCCCAGGCAACATAGAATCAGAACCAAGCAGGCTGGAAGAGACCTCTAAGATCACCCAGTCCAACCTCTCACCCAGCCCTATCCAATCAACCAGACCATGGCACTAAGTGCCTCATCCAACTCTACAGGCCTAGGGCAGTGCGGCTGAAGAGCTGCTGGCAGAAAGGGACCTGGGGGCTGCAGCTGACAAGCAGCTGGATATGAGCCAGCAGTGTGCCCAGGTGGCAGAGGAAGCCAAAGGCATCCTGGCTGGCATCAGGAATGCTGTGTCCAGCAGCAGCAGGGAGGGGATTGGCCTCTGGGACTCTGCTCTGGGGAGTGCTGTGCTCAGTTCTGGGCAGCTCAACACAAGAGGGCTGTGGAGGTGCTGGAGGCAGTGCAGAGGAGGGCAGGGAAGCTGTGAAGGGCCTGGAGAGTGAATCTGATGAGGAGAGACTGAAGGAGCTGGGGATGGTCAGTGTGGAACAGAGGAGGCTGAGGGCAGAGCTCCTCACTGCCTACAGCTACTGAAAGGAGGCTGTGGAGAGGTTGGTGCTGGGCTCTGCTCACAGGGAACCAGTGACAGAACAGGAGGGAATGGCCTCAAGCTGCCACTGGGGAGGTTCAGACTGGAGGTGAGGAAGAATTAGTTCCCAGCAAGAGTGGTCAGGGATTGGGATGAGCTGCCCAGGGAGGTGCTGGAGTCACCAACCCTGGGTGTGTTTAAAGGTGGTCTGGCTGTGGTGCTTGGGGCTATGGTTTAGGGTGAAGCAGGCAGTAGGGCTACCAGCTGGACTTGGTGATCCTGAGGCTGTTTCCAACCTGAGTGTTTCTGTGACTCTGTGACTCCTCAGTCAGGGGATGGTTTTAGAGGGCTGTGCTGCTGGCCCTGTTGCCAGCATGCTCAGCAGAAGGCAGTTCCCAGATTCCTGGAGAGATGAGGGCCAGAAGCTTCCCAGCTGTACAAGAGTCACTTGGCCAAGAAAACCTTTCAGGCCACAAGTGCACACTCAGTGCAATCCACTCACACTCCAGGGGGTGGCAAAGCATCAGCTCCACCTGAAACCTAACACTGAGGTTGGTAGATTGCATCGGGTTGGAAGAGACTCTCTAAGGGCATCTTGTCCACCCACTCTGCACTCAGCAGGGACATCTCCAGCTAGAGCAGGCTGCCCAGGGCCACATCCAGTCTGACCCTGGATGCCTCCAGTGTCAAGCTAAACAAAGGAACTGCAGGAAAGAATCCTGCAAAGAAATCAGTGTTGCTTTTAAATTGCACACTCAGCTCAAACTCAGATCTGGTTCTTCCTGGAGATCTCCAAGCCTGCTAAGTCTAAATCAGCCACAGTAGCTTGGACCTGTGGAGCTGTGAGTGTGGGAAGCTCTACAAGTGGGCCTGTGTCAACATCACCAAGCCCAAGTGGCCTGGACACCCCTTGGTATTGATCCAGGCTGGGGATGAAGGGCTGGAGAAGGACATGGGGGTGCTGGTGGGTGAAAAGCTGGAGGTGAGCCAGCACCATGTGCTGCCAGCTGCATCCTGGGCTGATGCCCAGCAGCAGGGGCAGGCAGGGGAGCCTGCTCCTGATGCTGTCATTGGTGCACTCATCTGCCAGGCAGTGCAGTGAGATGCTGCAGGGCAGGGAGCTGCTAACAAGAGCATATCCTTTAGTTTTCCTTACCTGATGCACGATGTTGCTCATGAAGTCCTGGTCAGTCATACTGGCCAGCTCCAGGTGGATGGGAATGTCCGTCGGGATGTCGGAGATGGAGGCCACAGCCTGCAGGGGCACAGGGAAACAAAGCCACCCACACTGCCCAGGGCACAGCCTGCAGGGGCACAGGGAAATAAAGCCACCCACACTGCCCAGGGCACAGCCTGCAGGGGCACAGGGAAACAAAGCCACCCACACTGCCCAGGGCACAGCCTGCAGGGGCACAGGGAAACAAAGCCACCCACACTGCCCAGGGCAAACTGCCCCTGCAGGGGCACAGGGAAACAAAGCCACCCACACTGCCCAGGGCACAGCCTGCAGGGGCACAGGGAAACAAAGCCACCCACACTGCCCAGGGCACAGCCTGCAGGGGCACAGGGAAACAAATCCACCCACACTGCCCAGGGCACACTGCCCTGCAGGGGCACAGGGAAACAAATCCACCCACACTGCCCAGGGCACACTGCCCTGCAGGGGCACAGGGAAACAAAGCCACCCACCCAGCCCAGGGCACACTGCCCCTGCAGGGGCACAGGGAAACAAAGCCACCCACACTGCCCAGGGCACAGCCTGCAGGGGCACAGGGAAACAAAGCCACCCACACTGCCCAGGGCACAGCCTGCAGGGGCACAGGGAAACAAAGCCACCCACACTGCCCAGGGCACAGCCTGCAGGGGCACAGGGAAACAAAGCCACCCACACTGCCCAGGGCACAGCCTGCAGGGGCACAGGGAAATAAAGCCACCCACACTGCCCAGGGCACAGCCTGCAGGGGCACAGGGAAACAAAGCCACCCACACTGCCCAGGGCACAGCCTGCAGAGGCACAGGGAAATAAAGCCACCCACACTGCCCAGGGCACAGCCTGCAGGGGCACAGGGAAACAAAGCCACCCACACTGCCCAGGCCACACTGCCCTGCAGGGGCACAGGGAATTAAAGCCACCCACAAAGTGGGACACCCCCCAGACCACACTGCCATTAAGAGAACAAAAGGGTTTGCCTCGGGGGTGCTCCTCCTTTGATCTCCCTGTGCACAGATTTAGCCAGCATGCAAATGGAGCGAAGCTGGAGGTGGGGAGAGTGAGGCTGGAGGGGAGGAGGAAGTTGTTGAGCAGGAGAGTGGTGAGAGGCTGGAATGGGTTGCCCAGGGAGGGGGTTGAGGCCCCATGGCTGGAGGTGTTTGAGGCCAGGCTGGCTGAGGCTGTGGTCAGGCTGCTCTAGGGTAGGGTGTCCCTGGGCATGGCAGGGGTTGGCACTGCCTGATCCTTGTGCTCCCTTCCAACCCTGCCTGGTTCTATGATTCTAACCCCACCTCACAGGAGGTGCACAGAGTGAGAGGCTCTCCCCTGAACCTCCTCTTCTCCAGTTCCCTCATCTGCTGCTGTGATGTGAGTCTCTTACCTCCAGGAGTCGCCTGTGCCGCATCTCCTTGCTCTGGCCTTCCATCATGTGAAGCCCTGAAAGGACCACAAGGTCTGGCTGAAACTCATCCAAGCTGGACACAAACACTTCCAGCATGTTCAAGGCACCGTTGGAGAGGTCATGGGAGAAGATGAAGCGGTTGGCGTTGGGCGCTCGCACTTGGCCCCACTCTTCACCTAGGGTCAAACAAACGCAAGCAGGGGAGCTCAGGAGGGAAGCAAACCCAACCACATGTCTGAACCACACCATCAGAGTGGCAGGGGCTGGAAGGGACCTCGTTCAGTCCAGCCTCACTGCCAGAGCAGGAGCACCCAGAGCAGATCACACAGGAACACAGGCAGGTGGGTCCTGAATATCTGCAGAGAGGGAGACCCCACGACCCCCCTGGGCAGCCTGTGCCAGGCTTCTGGCACCCTTCTGTGCCCACACTTCAGGATACCCTGCTGGAATCCCAAAGCAGTTTCCCAAGGTGCCTGTGCCCCAGGAACAGCTCAGATGAGAGACTTTGCTCTTTCTCTCACTGACTCCCTTCATCCCCTCCATCTGCCTCATCCAGAAGGGGTCTGCGCTGGGCGAGTGGCAGGGACCACAAGGGTCATCCAGTTCCAACCCCCCTGCCATGGGCAGCAACGTCCTACCCTAGAGCAAGCTGGCCACAGCCTCAGCCAGCCTGGCCTGAAACACCTCCAGGGATGGGGCCTCAACCACCTCCCTGGGCAACCCATTCCAGGGTCTCAGCAGCAGCTGGTTGGTTCCTCCAGCTAGGGGATGGTTCCCTAAGCTGCCTCAGTTTAGTTTGCAATTGAGTGTCACAGCTCAGGACTAACATTTGGGGTGTTGGCAGGATATGCAGAGAGGGGAGGTGCCCCTTTGGCCAACCACCACCTCTCAGCTTGACACAAGCTCTGTCATGAAGATTCATAGATTCACAACAAGGTTTGGGTTGGAAGGGACCTTCAAGATCATCCTGTTCCAAACCCCTGCCAGGGGCAGACACAGAATCACAGAATCAACCAGGCTGGAAAAGAGCTTCGAGCTCATCGAGTCCAACCTAGCACCCAACACCTTCTAATCAGCTATCCCTTGGCACCAAGTGCCCCATCCAGCCTCCTGTTAAACACCTCCAGGGATGGGGACTCTGCCACTCTCCAGGCAGCCCATTTCAGTGCCAGTCATTTGCTGTGAAGAACTTCCTAACATCCAGCCCAGACCTGCCCTGGCACAGCCTGAGGCTGTGTCCCCTTCTGCTGGTGCTGGCTGCCTGGCAGCAGAGCCCAACCCCAGCTGGCTACAGCCTCCCTGCAGGCAGCTGCAGGCAGCAATGAGCTCTGCCCTGAGCCTCCTCTGCTGCAGGCTGCACCCCCCCAGCTCCCTCAGCCTCTCCTCACAGGGCTGTGCTCCAGGCCCCTCCCCAGCCTTGCTGCCCTTCTCCAAACACCTTCCAGCACCTCAACAGCTCTCTGCAATGCAGGAGCCCAGAACTGGGCACAGCACTCAGGCTGTGGCCTGAGCAGTGCTGAGCACAGGGGCAGAAGGTCCCTGGTCCTGCAGGGTCCTGGAAGGGCTGGAAAGGACCCTAAAGATCACCCAGTTCCAGCCCCCTGCCATAGGCAGGGACACCTCCCAACAGTCCAGGTTGCTCAAGGCTCATCCAGCCTGGCCTTGAACACCTCCAGGGAGTGGCATCCACAGCCTCCCTGGGCAACCTGCCCAGTTGGTTTCTTTGGGCTGTAGTGAAGGAGAACACAGAACTGAAGTCAAGAGAGCAGTGTAACACAGCACAGCAAAACCCAGCAATTGCCTGGGGCACACAGGAGGAAGCTCCAGAAGACTTTCAGGTGCCTGGTCACCTGCACAGCTGCCTGAAGCACCTGGAGTCCCCAGAGGGGCCCAGTGCCAGCTGCTGGCACTGACCAGGGACAGAGCCCTGATGGAGGTCACCCAGTCAAACCCAGCACCCCAGATACAGACAGAAGCACCTGGGTGGCCTCTGGGGCACACGAAATCACTGCTGCTTGCTGCTGAGCAGGAGCTAAAGGGCAAAGCCCAAGGTGATGGGGTCAGACTCTTTGCAGTGGTGCCCAGTGACAGGACACCAACTGGAACCCAGGAGGTTCCATCTGAACAGGTGTGAGAGTGCAGAGCCCTGGAGCAGGCTGCCCAGAGAGGTTGTGGATTCTCCTCTGGAGGGTTTCCAACCACACCTGGACATTGTGATCCTGGGCAGCCTGCTCTGGCTGACCCCATTTAGTAGGAGGGTTGCACCAGACATCTCCAGAGGTCCCTTCCAACCACTACCATGCCAGGACTCAGATATTATCTTCTCCTCCCACATTCAGCCTTTGGCAAGGTACCTGCTTGATACTCCAAGATGAGATGGAATTCATCCCTTTCCTGCATGGATTCAGGAGGCACAACCACATTGTCATCAAGAAGTTCATGGAGCTTAGGCCCAACTGGGCCACAGAGGAGGATCTGAAACCCAAGAAAACAAGAGAAAACAGCCAAGGTTTGCCTGCCACCATTTGCAGTGCATTTAAGCATCACCTAGACAGCTGAACCCAACTTCTAAACATCAGCTCTGCTCTTCAGCTTGTGTGTTCCACACCACAGCCTAAGAAATAACTGCAAGATGCCCCAGGTCTGCAAGGAAGTCACAAAATCATTAAGGCTGGTTGGGAAAGATCCCCAAGATCACCAAGTCCAACCTTCTACCCAGCACCTCCCTTCACCATGAGACCACACCTCCAAGTGCCACATGTGTCACCATGCCACACGTTTCTTGAGCAGCTCCCCAGGGGTGGGGGCTCCACTACTTCCCTCAGCAGCCTGTTTCAATCCCTGACCACTCCTGAACCACAGAAGTTGTTCCTCACCTCCAACCTAAGCCTCCCTCTGCCACAATTTCAGGCCATTTCCTCCCATCCTGTCTTTGGTTACCTGGGAGAGGAGGCCAACCCCAGCTTCACTCCAACCTCCTTGCAGGGAGCTGTAGAGGGCAATGAGGTCTCCTCCAGGCTGAACAAGCCCAGCTTGCTCTGCCTCTCCTCCTAAGACCTGCTCTGCAAACCCCTCAGCAGCTTTGTTGCTCTCAGTCACAGGCTCACAGGATGTTAAGGGTTGGAAGGGACCCAAGGAGAGCATCCAGTCCAACCCCCCTGCCAGAGCAGGGCCACACAATCCAGCTCAGGGCACACAGGAACACATCCAGACAGGCCTGGAAAGGCTCCACACAAGGAGACTCCACAACCTCTCTGGGCAGCCTGTGCCAGGCTCTGGGACCCTCCCAGGCAAAAAGTTCCTCCTTGTGTTGAGCTGCAACCTCCTGTGCTGCAGCTTCCATCCACTGCTGCTTGTTCTGTGCCAGGGAGCAGTGAGCAGAGCCTGTCCCCTGCTCCTGACCCCCAGCCCTCAGGTGTTTATAAGCATTGATTCAATCCCCTCTCAGTCTTCTCCAGACTAAGCAGCCCCAGGGCCTTCAGCCTCTCCTCACCAGGCACTGTTCAGTCCCCTCATCATCCTCATAGCCCTCTGTTGGACTCTCTCCACCAAATCTGTGTCCCTCTGCAAGTGGGGAGCCCAAAACTGAAGGCAGTGCTCAAGATGAGGTCTCAGCAGGGCAGAGCAGAGGGGCAGGAGAACCTCCCTGGCTCTGCTGGACACACTCTGCTGAGTGCCCCCCAGGATCCCATTGGCCTCTTGGCCCCCAGGGCACACTGCTGTGCCATGGATGCTCTGCCCCAGCACTCCCAGCTCCCTCTCCTTGGGGCTGCTCTCCAGCAGTCACCTCCCAGCCTGTCATGTAAGCCCAAGACAGGACAATGAGTAAGGTCACCTTTTGGGATGCCTACCTTCAGGTCTGGGTTTGTTGCCAGCTTCTGACCAATGAGAGCAGCATTTCCTCCAACGTAAAGCTGAAACAGAGGGACAGAGGCAGGGCTGGGTCTTGCTGTGCTTCCAAGGCTTTGTGCATGCTCAGTCCTCAGCACAGGCTAAAACCCTCCAGAGATTGGAGCCTTTTAGAACAGGGCCTGGCAGCACAGCAGCTAAGAAAGCTTAGTGCACAGCTCCCTGTCAGAGCTCCACAAGCTGAGTGCTCTCTGAGTTTTTGAAAGCTAAAATACTCCCCTTCAGGTGACAGCCCTGTGAAAATCCCTGGATCCAGAGCAGCCCCTCCCCCCCTGCAGCAGTGGGGAACTGCTGGTCTCTTAGCAAAGCTAAAGCTTGTTAGCAGCTGTGTTCCAACTGCACCAGGCCTTCCTCCAGTTAGAATTCACAGAAGGGCAGGGGCTGGAAGGGACCTCCAAAGCTCATCCACTCCAACCCCCTGCAGAGCAGGAACACCCAGAGCAGATCACACAGAACACAGACAGGCAGATCTGGAGTATCTCCAGAGAGGGAGACTCCACAACCCCTCTGGGCAGCCTGCTGTAGGGTTCTGTCACCCTCACTGCGAAAAATGAAGGTGACAGCTGCTGCCTGCACCCATATGAAGTGAGTGGAGCTACAAAAGGTTCTTCAGGAGAGAAAGGACAAACTTTCAAGTAAGAAAACTCTGATGTCAGCCATGAAACCAAGGATTAGAGATGTCAGGAGGCTCACAGGCACTCAGCAGTGACTGAAAACAGGCTGCAGCTAATAATGAGGTGATTCCAGAATAGCAAGCAAGGTATCAGAGGAGAGTCTTGGCCAACAGAAGGCATTTGGAGCTCTTGCTCACTCTGGGAAGCAGCCAGTGAACTGCAGAGAAGGTGGCACTAAGCAGTGTGTAGAGATCAGCTAACTGCCAAGCCAGCTCTATCCAGTGAGATTCAGCATGAGAGCAGCCAAACTGCTCTGGGAAAGTCAAAACCAGCTGAAATTTCTCACTGCAGCCCCAGAGGGGTTCTGAATCCTGTGTGGAGCACCAGGGGTGTTTTCAGCTGCTCGTGCTGGGATCTATCTCCTCACATCCTTGTTCGCTACCAGCTGCCAGAACCTGTTCTGCAGCTGCAGCCCCAGCCCCAGCTGGCTGCCACCCTACAGAGCCTTTGTGGGCTGACACTGCAGCTCGGGGAACAGAAGCAGGCATTTGGAGCCCTGCTGTTTGCAGCAGCTGCAGAGGTCCATGGGAAGTCACAGACCCATAGAATGGAGTGGGTTGGAAGGTGCCTTTGGAGGTCATCTACTGCAGCCGCCCTGCAGCCAGCAGGGACATGCCCAGCTAGAGCCCCCAGCAACCTGACCTGGAGTGGTCACAGGGATGGGACATCTCCCACCCCTCTGGGCAACCTGGGACAGGCTTTCACCACTCACTGTGAAAAAATGCCCTCCTTCTCCCCAGTCTGAGTCTCCCTCTTTCAGTTCAAACCATCTCCCACCACTCTGGGCAACCCCAGCCAGGCTCTCACCATCTTCAGTGTCTAACATTTCTCCCTTCTCTCCAGTCTGAGTCTCCCTCTTTAAGCTCAAACCATCTCCCCTTGTCCTGTCACCACAGGCCCTGCTCAAAACCTGGCCCCTGCTTTCTGACCACCCCTCGAAGCACTGAAAGGCCACCAGCAGGTCTCCACGGTGCCTTCTTTCCTCCAGGCTGAACACCCCCAACTGTCTCAGGCTGTCCTCAGCAGAAGGGTTCTGGCCCTCACATCCCTGCTGTGGCCACCTCTAGACCTGCTCGGTGTGCCCACGTTTCCCTCGTGCTGAGGGCTCAGGAACACACTCCAGGCTGGGCCAGAAGCCTCTCTCCTCAGCAGGCTGCAGCCTGAGCGCAGAGGGGAAGGGAGGCTGGGCAGTGCAGCAGCCGGACAGTGCAGCAGCCAGGCACTGCAGCAGCCGGGCACTGCAGCTGAGGGAAGGGAGGCTGGGCAGTGCAGCAGCCGGACAGTGCAGCAGCCAGGCACTGCAGCAGCCGGGCACTGCAGTTGAGGGAAGGGAGGCTGGGCAGTGCAGCAGCCGGACAGTGCAGCAGCCGGGCACTGCAGCAGCCGGGCACTGCAGCTGAGGGAAGGGATGATGGGCAGTGCAGCAGCTGGGCACTGCAGCAGCCGGGCACTGCAGCAGCCGGGCACTGCAGCTGAGGGAAGGGAGGCTGGGCAGTGCAGCAGCCGGGCACTGCAGCAGCCGGGCACTGCAGCTGAGGGAAGGGAGGCTGGGCAGTGCAGCAGCCGGACAGTGCAGCAGCCGGGCACTGCAGCAGCTGGGCAGTGCAGCTGAGGGAAGGGATGATGGGCAGTGCAGCAGCCGGGCAGTGCAGCAGCTGGGCAGTGCAGCTGAGGGAAGGGAGGCCAGGGCAGTGCAGCTGAGGGAAGGGAGGCTGGGGCAGTGCAGCAGCTGGGCAGTGCAGCAGCTGGGCAGTGCAGCAGCTGGGCAGTGCAGCAGCTGGGCAGTGCAGCAGCTGGGCAGTGCAGCAGCCGGGCAGTGCAGCAGCCGGGCAGTGCAGCAGATGGGCAGTGCAGCAGCCGGGCAGTGCAGCGGACGGGCAGTGCAGCGGACGGGCAGTGCAGCAGCTGGGCAGCGTGCAGCGGCCGGGCAGTGCAGCGGCCGGGCAGTGCAGCAGCTGGGCAGTGCAGCTGAGGGAAGGGAGGCCAGGGCAGTGCAGCTGAGGGAAGGGAGGCTGGGGCAGTGCAGCAGCTGGGCAGTGCAGCAGCTGGGCAGTGCAGCAGCTGGGCAGTGCAGCAGATGGGCAGTGCAGCAGATGGGCAGTGCAGCAGCCGGGCAGTGCAGCAGCCGGGCAGTGCAGCAGATGGGCAGTGCAGCAGATGGGCAGTGCAGCAGCCGGGCAGTGCAGCGGACGGGCAGTGCAGCGGACGGGCAGTGCAGCAGCTGGGCAGTGCAGCAGCTGGGCAGTGCAGCAGCTGGGCAGTGCAGCAGATGGGCAGTGCAGCAGCCGGGCAGTGCAGCAGCCGGGCAGTGCAGCAGATGGGCAGTGCAGCAGCCGGGCAGTGCAGCGGACGGGCAGTGCAGCGGACGGGCAGTGCAGCAGCTGGGCAGCGTGCAGCGGCCGGGCAGTGCAGCGGCCGGGCAGTGCAGCGGCCGGGCAGTGCATTGGCTGGGCAGTGCAGCGGACGGGCAGTGCAGCGGCCGGGCAGTGCATTGGCTGGGCAGTGCAGCGGATGGGCAGTGCAGCGGCCGGGCAGTGCATTGGCTGGGCAGTGCAGCGGACGGGCAGTGCAGCGGCCGGGCAGTGCAGCGGCCGGGCAGTGCAGCAGCTGGGCAGTGCAGCGGCCGGGCAGTGCTGCAGGGCCGTACCTGTGCCCCGGGGTGCTCGGCGGCCACCCGCGCGATGCGCTGGAAGGACTCAGCGTCGCTGAAGAAGCGCTCGGCCGCTGCCCCTCTCCCCATGAAGTGAGCGAAGGCTTCCTTTAGGTCCTGCTGGGAGTTCAGGACCAGGTGATTTCTGCCATCCCCGGGTTCCAGGCCCAGCGCCTCCAGCAGCCTGACGCCGGACAGCACCACATCCACGCAGGCGTTGACGCTGCAAGAGAGGAGGGGAAGGAGTGCTGGAAAGGCAGGGTGAGGACATCGCCGCCAGCCCCTGCTGCTGGCAGCCCTCCCGCTGAGGGGGACAACCACCAGCCCAAGGGGAAAAAGGAAAACCAAAAGCAGATGAACTTCCTGAGATGCTCCAATGCAGTGTTCCCCTTCTGATGTGCTCTGCAGAGGAGATGAACAGTGTGGAACAGGAGCAGTGTGGCCACTGGGACAAGGGAGGCCATTCTGCCCCTGTGCACTCTGCCCCAAGGGGACGAGACTGAACAAGGCCAAGGGCAGGGTTGTGCACTTTGGCCACAACAACCCCAAGCAGCACTGCAGGCTGGGGCCAGAGTGGCTGAGAGCAGGCAGGCAGAGAGGGAGCTGGGGGTGGTGGCAGAGAGGAGCTGCAGAGGAGGCAGCAGTGCCCAGGTGGGCAGCAGAGCCAATGGCATCCTGGGCTGGCTGAGGAGCAGTGTGGGCAGCAGGACAAGGGAGGTTCTTGTGCCCCTGTGCTCAGCACTGCTCAGGCCACCCCTGCAGTGCTGTGTCCAGCTCTGGGCTCCTCCATTGCAGAGAGCTGCTGAGGTGCTGGAAGGTGTTTGGAGAAGGGCAGCAAGGCTGGGGAGGGGCCTGGAGCACAGCCCTGTGAGGAGAGGCTGAGGGAGCTGGGGGGGTGCAGCCTGCAGCAGAGGAGGCTCAGGGCAGAGCTCATTGCTGCCTGCAGCTGCCTGCAGGGAGGCTGTAGGCAGCTGGGGTTGGGCTCTGCTGCCAGGCAGGCAGCAGCAGAAGAAGGGGACCCAGGCTGAAGCTGTGGCAGGGCAGGTCTGGGCTGGCTGTGAGGAGGAAGTTCCTGGCAGAGAGAGTGATTGGCACTGGAATGGGCTGCCCAGGGAGGTGGTGGAGTGGCTGTGGCTGGAGGTGTTGCAGCCAAGCCTGGCTGGGGCACTTAGTGCCATGGTCTGGTTGGTTGGGCAGGGCTGGGTGCTAGGCTGGGCTGGCTGAGCTTGGAGCTCTCTTCCTGCCTGCCTGGTTCTATGCAGAGGAGATGAGGATTTCTCACCTTCTGCTGCAACCAAACCCGAGAGTGAGAGCTGTGTGGGGCCAGCGGTAGGTGCCTGTGCTGCAGGATCTGGTGCACTTCATTTGCTGCCCCAAAGTACTCTTCAGAATGCTGTGTCCATTTCTGGGGCTCTCAACACAAGGACAACATGGAGCTGCTGGAGAGGGTCCAGGCCATGAAAACTACCAGAGGGTTGGAGAACCTCCCCTGTAAGGACAGGCTGAGAGAGTTGGGGCTGTTCAGCCTGGAGAAGAGAAGGCTCCAGGGAGACCTTAGAGCTAACATTTCAGTATGTGAAAGGGACCTGCAGGCAGGCTGGGGAGGGACTGTTTGGAAGGGCCTGTGGGCATAGGCCAAGGGACAACGGTTTGGAACTGGAGGTTGGACATCAGGAGGAAGCTGTGCACAATGAAGGTGGGGAAATACTGGCACAGGCTGCCCAGGGATGTGCTTGAGGCCTCACCCCTGGAGTCATTCAAGAGCAGACTGGATGTGGCCCTGGGCAGCCTGCTGTAGCTGGAGGGATCCCTGCTGAGTGCAGGGCAGTTGGAGAAGATGCCCTGTGAGGGTCCCTCCCAAGCCAGTGCAGTCTGTGGTTCTAAGCCAAGAGAAGGCACCATAAGGACACCCTGTTCTTGAGAGAAAGCTTTGCAAAAGCTACATTTCAGCTTTACAACTTCAACTGCAGCTCCAGACTTGAAACCAGAACTGAGAGCATGCAAGTCCAGCACAGCCTGGAGTGCCAACTGCTCCCCAGAGCAGCCCAAAGCAGGCACACAAATGCCCTCCAGGTAGGCTGGCTGTGGTTTGTGAGGAGCCAGGAGAGCGGTGTGCCAGCTCAGACACTTCCAAAGGGCCATCTCAGGCGTCCAGAGACAGCAGCCTGCCTTCCCTCAGCCACTGCAAACAGAGGGCAGCAGCAGGAGCCATCCCAGCAGAGCCAGCCCTCAGGTGACATCCAACCTATGGCTCAGACCTTGCACTCCTCCTTTCCCATCAATCACCTTAAGTTAAATGCAGCCAAATGCAGACTGCAGAAGAGGAAAGTTCCTGGGCTGGAACCAGCCCCCCAGGAAGAAATCTGATGAACACTTTTCTTCTTGCTACTCCTTGGATTCAAAGAATGATTGAATAGTTGTGGGTTGGAAAGGACCTTCAAGATCATCCAGTTCCAACCTCCTGCCCTGGGCAGGGACATCTCCTACTAGAACAGGTTGCTCAAGGCCTCACCCAGCCTGGCCTTCAACACCTGCAGGGAGGGAGCATCCACAGCCTCCCTGGGCCACCTGTGCCAGTGTCTCACCACCCTCACTGCCAAGAATTTCTTTCTCATCTCCACTTTCAATCTCCCCTCTCTCAGCTCAAGCCATTTTCCATCATCCTGTCACTCCCAGCCCTTGTCAAATGTCCCTCCCCAGCCCTTCTGGAGCCCCCTTTCAGGTACTGGAAGGCTGCTCTAAGGTCACCCTGGAATCTTCTCTTCAGTCCCAACTCTCCCAGCCTGTCCCCACAGAGGAGGTTTTGCAGCCCTCTGATCATCTTTGTGGCCTCCTCTCCAGCGGCTCCAGGTCCTCCTTGTGCTGGGTTCCCAGCGCTGGAGGCAGTGCTGCAGGTGGGGTCTGAGCGAGCAGAGGGGCAGAATCCCCTCCCTGTGCTGCTGCTCTCCCTGCCCTAGCTGCAGGCAGCACACAGCTGGCTCTGGGCTGCCAGTGCCCAGTGCTGGCTCAGGTACCCAACACTTAACTAAGATCACACCACCAGCGCTAAGGCATCCTCTAAAGCTGCTGTCAAGGGCAACCTGTGTCACTCCGCCCCAGGCTGCACTGCCAGGGATCCAAACGCTCCAGAAAGCTTTTCCAGGGTCTCTGCCTTGTCTCTCATCTGTCCACACCAGGCTCCATGCACTGTCAGCATGAACCATGGCACTGATCAGCTTCCTCCTTGGCAGTGACCCTTCATGCACCACTTGGGCTGCACCACAGCTGCGTCACACACCAGAGGGGGCAAGAAAACCCTTGAGGCTGTCCAGGGCAGCAAGGAGGCAGCTCAGAAATGCTGGGTACCAGGCACCATGGCACACAGCAAGGAGAGAAACCGCTCTCTGCACGCAGCAGGGCACCAAGAAGCTCACACCCAAGCAGCATCTGAGCCCTCAAATCAGTGCAGCTGAGTTGTGTGTTTTAATGACTGCTCCTAAATGGAAGGGGACAGAAATCAGCTCATGATGCCTGCAGGTGAGGCAGCTCCAATCATGTCCCAAATGTCTGTCTTCTCCCTCCCTGCCATTCCTCTCCTCCTGACACACTTAGAGAGTCACAGAGTTATTTCATTGGGAAAGGCCTTCACCATCATCCAGGCCAATCCTCACCCCAGCACCACCATGGAACCACAGAATCAGGCAGGTTGCTTTGGCAGGGGGGTTGGGCTGGATGATCTCTGGAGGTCCCTTCCAACCCCTACCATGCCATGACTGTGTGGTTCACTGGAGAGCATCAGCATCCACTGCATCCCAAGAGCAAGACCCCAGCTACACAGCCAGCCAGGTGCAGACACTTCTTCCAGCACCTGAAGACCAAATCCTCTTGTCAAAGTCATGTCCTGACACTTGGAATCATAGGATGGGTTAGGCTGGAAGGGACCTCAAAGCTCAGCCAGTCCCAACCCCTTGCCATAGGCAGAGACACCTCCAACTAGAACAGGTTGCTCAAGGCCTCATCCAACCTGATCCTGGACACCTCCCACTGGAACAGGTTGCTCAAGGCTTCATCCAACCTGATCCTGGACACCTCCCACTGGAACAGGTTGCTCAAGGCCTCATCCAACCTGATCCTGGACACCTCCCACTAGAACAGGTCACTCAGGTCCTCATGCAACCTGATCCTGAACATCTCCAGGGAGGTTGTGGAGCACAGAATCACCCAATGTGATCAAAGATCACATTGGGTGATTCTGTGCTCCACAACCTCCCTGGGAAACCTGTGCCAGTGTCTCACCACCCTCAACCTGTGCCAGTCTCTCACCACCCTCAGCCTGTGCCAGTCTCTCACCACCCTCAACCTGTGCCAGTCTCTCACCACCCTCACTGCCAAGAACCCTTTCCTAACATCCACTTTCCATCTCCCCTCTGCCACTTCAAACCCATTCCTCCTCCTCCTCTCACTCCCAGCCCTTGTCAGTAGTCCCTCCCCAGCCTTCCTGCAGCCCCCTTCAGACCCTGCAAGGCCACTCCAAGGTCTCCTCCAAGCCTTCTCCTCTCCAGGCTGCACAGCCCCAACTCTCTCAGCCTGTGCTCACAGCAGAGCTGCTGCAGCCCTCTCAGCATCTTGGTGGCCTCCTCTGCACTGGCTCCAACACTTCCATGTGCTGCTTGTGTTGGAGGAAAGGAGTCATGCACTGTAAGTAAAAGCCACATAAATGGTCAGGCTTCAACTCCAGCATTTAAGTCAAGGTTACCTTCCTGAGCTTCCCCCTTGCCCTCCTTCCAGTTCAGAAAGAGGAAAGGTGTTGGATTTCCCTGTGCATGCACAAGGCCTTCAATGTCTACTGCCTTCTCCTCTCACTTCCTCCTTTGCATCTCTGATGTGACTCAGGGATAGGACAAGAGGAGAGAGTCTTGAGTTGTACCAGGGGAGGTTTAGATAGGGGAAAAGGTCTTTGCTGCAAGAGTTGTCAGGAATTGGCAGAGGCTGCCCAGGGAGGTGGTGGAGTCCCCATCCCTGGAGGTGTTCAAGAAACCTGTGGCCATGGCACCTGGGGACATGCTGAAATAGCCATGGTGTTTGTAAGCTGACAGATGGAGTTGATGATCTGAGAGGCCTTTTCCAACCCAAACAGTTCTGTGATCTCTGCTGTGAAGGCTGTGTTCACTTCTTCACTTTCTAGAGAAGGATTGATTAGGAAGGGACCTGCAAAGGTCTCAGAGTCAAATGCCCTCCCAGTGAGCAGGGACATCCCCAACTAGAGCAGGTTGCTCAGAGCTCCAAACAGCCTCACCTGGAATGGCTGCAGGGATGGGACATCTCCCACCTCTCTGGGCAACCTGGGACAGTCTCTCATCACTCACTGTGAAAAAACGCCCTCCTCCTCTCCAGTCTGAGTCTCCCTCTTTCAGTTCAAACCATCCCCCCCTTCTCCTGTCACAGCAGGGCCTGCTCCAAAGCCTGTCCCCAGCTTTCTGACCATCCCTTGAATTACTGCAAGGCCACCAGAAGTTCTCCCTGGAGCCTCCTCTTCTCCAGACAGAGCAGACCCAACTCTCTCAGCCTGGCCTCACAGCAGAGGTGTTCCAGCCTTGGATCATTTTGTGGCCTCCTCTGCCCCAGCTCCAACAGGTCCCTGTCTGTGCTGCGGACGGCAGAGCTGTTCCCAGCACTGCAGGAGGGGTCTCAGCAGAGCGCCACAGAGGGGCAGAATCCTCCTCACGCTGCTGGGGATCAGCCCAGGACAGAATCATAGAGTCAGGCAGGTTGGCAAAGAGCTCCAAGCTCAGCCAGCCCAGCCTAGCACCCAGCCCTGGCCAGCCATAGAATCAGGCAGGTTGGCAGAGAGCTCCAAGCTCACCCAGCCCAACCTAGCACCCAGCCCTGCCCAACCAACCAGACCATGGCACTCAGTGCCCCAGCCAGGCTTGGCTGCAACACCTCCAGCCACAGCCACTCCACCACCTCCCTGGGCAGCCCATTCCAGTGCCAATCACTCTCTCTGCCAACAACTTCCTCCTCACAGCCAGCCCAGACCTGCCCTGCCACAGCTTCAGCCTCTGTCCCCTTCTTCTGCTGCTGATTGCCTGGCAGCAGAGCCCAACCCCAGCTGGCTACAGCCTCCCTGCAGGCAGCTGCAGGCAGCAATGAGCTCTGCCCTGAGCCTCCTCTGCTGCAGGCTGCACCCCCCCAGCTCCCTCAGCCCCTCCTCACAGGGCTGTGCTCCAGGCCCCTCCCCAGCCTTGCTGCCCTTCTCCAAACACCTTCCAGCACCTCAGCAGCTCTCTGCAATGGAGGGGCCCAGAACTGGACACAGCACTGCAGGGGTGTCCTGAGCAGTGCTGAGCACAGGGGCACAAGAACCTCCCTGGTCCTGCTGCCCACACTGCTCCTGAGCCAGCCCAGGATGCCATTGGCTCTGCTGCCCACCTGGGCACTGCTGCCTCCTCTGCAGCTCCTCTCTGCCAGCACCCCCAGCTCCCTCCCTGCCTGCCTGCTCTCAGACACTCTGGGCCCAGCCTGTAGCTGTGTTTGGGGTTGCTGTGGTCTGTTCTGGTGTCAGCTCATGCTGCTGGCCCATTCCCAGCTGTTCACCCACCAAGGAGATCCACGCAGCCCTGTCTCTTGCAGCTATTTATTCCTGGACTGTGCTCCCCAGCTGCCACCTGCCCAGGGCTGTGCCAGCAGCCCGAGTGCCTCACACTCCATATAGGATGCGATTTGTAGGTAAGGCAGCTGGGGATAAGCTCTCCAGAGGCAGGCCTGGACCACGCAGCACAGCCACTTCCAGCACCAGCACAGGGCTTTCCTGGACCGTGAATCCCCTCAGCCAAGGCCACCTCTGCCCAAGCAACGCAGTGGGTGTGCGCCAGTGGCTGTCCTGGGGAGGTGCCCTCGCCCGAAAACCACTAACAGCACCCAGGGGGTGCCCAGCTGCCTTAGTCTGAGCTCTTCCAGCACGGCAGGGATGGCCTGAGGAGGCTCTACCCCTGTGTGCCTGGCAGCTGCCCACCTCTGCTGGGCACCACAGGCTCCTGTGATCAGCTCCGAACCTCACAGTGATACAGGGGGACCCATGGCTGCAGGCGGGGGGGGGGCTTTGGTCAGGGGAGGCCCAGACCCATCCATGCTGGGACCCATCCATACAGCTCCTCCCGCCCTGCTGCCAGGGGCGTTCTGCCCTGCCCCGCCGCCAGGGGTGCTCTGCCCTGCCCCGCCGCCAGGGGGCGCTCTGCCCCCGCCCCGCGGCCAGGGGCGCTGTGCCCTGCCCCGCCGCCAGGGGCGCTCTGCCCTGCCCCGCCGCCAGGGGGCTCTCTCCCCGCCCCGCCGCCAGGGGGCTCTGCCCCGCCCCGCCGCCAGGAGGCTCTCCTCCCGCCCCGCCGCCAGGGGCGCTCTGCCCCCGCCCCGCCACCAGGGGGCTCTGTCCCCGCCCCGCTGCCAGGGGCACTCTGCCCTGCCCTGCCGCCAGGGGGCTCTCTCCCCGCCCCGCCGCCAGGGGCGCTCTGCCCCCGCCCCGCCGCCAGGGGGCTCTGTCCCCGCCCCGCCACCAGGGGGCTCTGCCCTGCCCCGCCGCCAGGGGCGCTCTGCCCTGCCCTGCCGCCAGAGGGCTCTCCTCCCGCCCCGCCGCCAGGGGGTGCTCTGCCCTGCCCCACCACCAGGGGGCTCTCTCCCCGCCCCGCCGCCAGGGGGCCCTGTCCCCGCCCCGCCGCGTGCGGCCGCTCACCTACCCGACGGCGACGCGCGCCCAGGGCCGGCCCGGGCGGACGATGGCCTCCTGCCAGGCCGCCACCACGCGGGCCTCGAGGGAGCGGGCGCCGCGCAGCCCCCCCAGCAGCGAGGCCGAGAGCTGCCGCAGCGCCGAGGGGCACAGCTCGGGGCTCAGCAGGCAGAGGTAGCCCAGCGCCAGGGCCAGCAGGCCCACGCACACCGAGCGCTGCCACATCGCGGCGCGGCCGCCCGGCCCCTCCTCCCGGCCGCGTCCGAGGCGGGGCACAGGCGGCCGGGGCCTTCCTCACGCCGCCCCCGCAGCGCCCGCCCCCGCCGCCCGCGTCGGAACGGCGCTCGGGGCAGCCGGGCGGGGCCTACGTCCGCGGCGCGGCCGCCCCCCGCCGCCGCCTGCGCATCTCCGCCTGCGTAACTGGGGCCGGGAGCGGGGCGGGAGGCGGCGGCGCTCCGTGAGGGGGGCGGCGGGAGGAGCGGCGGGCTGTGGGGTGCTCTCGGGTCCGCTCTCGGGTCCGCTGTGGGCAGACTGGCCGGGGGGAGCCGGGCGGCGGGAGGAGCGGCGGGCTGTGGGGTGCTCTCGGGTCCGCTGTGGGCAGAGTGGCCGGGGGGAGCCGGGCGGCGGGAGGAGCGGCGGGCTCCGGGGTGCCCTCGGGTCCGCCGTGGGCAGAGTGGCCGGGGGGAGCCGGGCGGCGGGAGGAGCGGCGGGCTCCGGGGTGCCCTCGGGTCCGCTGTGGGCAGAGTGGCCGGGGGGAGCCGGGCGGCGGGAGGCTGCTGCCGCGGCGAGGAGCCTGCAGTGAGCGCTGCGCCGCCGCCGCTGCTGCTGCTGTCCGGGCGTGGCCTGCGCGGTGTGGGCAGCGCTGGGCTGGAGCGCGTCTGGGGGCATTGTGCCTAAGCGCTGCGCTGCTCCAGCTTCTGCTCCCCTGGCTTCTCCCTCATGCTCGCCCCTTTCCTCTTCGCTGTGCTGCCCAGCTCTTTGTGGGTGTATTCCGTTCTCTGCTGTACCCGAGTTTCTCTGCCCTGTCTCACACCAATGGCTCTGCATTAAGAGCTGCTGTTCAGCACACCGGTTACTGGCCTGGGCTCATCAGTGGCCAGGGCGTACACTTTCGCTTCCTCCATAGAGCAGCATCTCTTCTTGGCCTCAGTGCCCTCTGCAGGGTGAGGGAGCTCCACCAGCTCTGCCCACACGCCTCCTGAGGCAGCCTGTGCCGGGTGAAGTGGGAGCCAGCATCCTTCGTTGTCTGCTTCATGCCCTCACAGGGGTGATGTAGCAGCTCAGAAGGGAGGTTTCCCTTTTTAATGAAGCGCGGGGGGCTTTTCTGGGCTGCTTCAGAAAGCTCAGACTCGTTAACTCCAAGGCTTGTGACAAAAATCTGCCAGAGTTTGACAACTGCACACCACGGTGCGTTGGCTGAGGCAGCTGATCAGCTTCTTACTCAGCTCTGTGTTGTGAGTGATTGTCGTCTCCTTTGGCAAAACAAAGAGTACAAATGGAGGTGTGCTAGCAGGAGAGGGGATTTTGTTGACTCTGGGTTTGGTTTTAGTGTGCAGGGGTTGGTATTCAGTCAACAGGTCACCTACAGCAGCAGATATTATGACTTCATAACTGACCCTGGGGTTGTGTGGCTGCCCTTCAGATTCTCTCTTCTTACTGTCACAGAATTAACCAGGTTGGAGAAGACTTTTGAGATCATCGAGTCCATCCTAGCACTCCTAATGAACTAAACCACAGTACCAAGTGCCTCTCCTAAACACCTCCAGGCATGGGGAGTCCACCCCTTCCTTGGGCAGCCCATTCCAATGCCAGTCACTCTTGCTGTGAAGAACTTCTTCCTAGCATCCAGCCTGAACCTGCCCTGGCGCAGCTGCATCCTCTTGTTCTGTCCCTGATTGCCTGGCAAAAGAGACCAACCCCACCTGGCTACAACCTCCCTTCAGGTAGTTGTAGAGAGCAGTAAGATCCCCCCTGAACCTCCTCCAGGCTGAACACCCCCAACTCCCTCAGTCTGCACACCAGCCTTGGTGTCCTTCTCTGGGCATGTACAAGCACCTCAACACCTTTATTAAACACAGAGGCCCAGAACTGGACACAGCACTCAAGGTATGGCCTAACCAGTATTGAGTACAGGACCAGAAAGACTTCCCTGGTCCTGCTGGCCACACTATTCCTGATGCAGGCCAGGATGCCATTTGCCTTCTTGGCCACCTGGGCACACTGCTGGCTCATATTCAACTGCTGTCAGCCAGTACCTGCAGGTCTCTCTCTGCCTGGCTGCTCTCCAGCTGCTCTGTCCCCAGCCTGTAGCCCTGTGTGGGATGGCTGTGACCAGTCCTTACCAAAAAAACCCCCACAATTCTTTGCTTGTTTGTTCAGTTCTTGTGAAGTTGCTCTTCAGAGCAGCTGAAGACCAAGGGTGTAAAAGTGTGTAGGACAAACGAGATGATTGGGACTGGAATTACAAGGGAAGGAGGGAGTAAGACAATGCCTCCTCACCTGGCAGCAGATGGTGTGCAGGAGCACTGACTGATTTTTCTGAGTCTCATTTGCTGATGTGATGATCTGTTAAGAACAGACTCCTGAAATCAAGCTAGAGGCCTCACCACCCTCCCTGTTCTGGAAGCAGTCCTCCAAACAGTTCTCTTTCTCCTCAAATAAACTACCTGCTGAAGTGCCCTGTGGAAGAGGTGATTATCTTCATCTCCTCCCAGACCTAGGTTCAGCCCAGCAGAGCTGGCCTGTTACGATGTAATCCCCCTTGTCCCTTGCTCAGGTGGTTTGTGGGGTTGGTCAGGAGGCTTTGTTGTTTGAGCAGCTTCACTCTTGCTTCTTTCTTCTCCCCTTCAGTGCTCTTCTCGATCCCATTTGGTCCGTGTGTGTTTGTGAGCCCTTGCTTGCTTCCATGCTGCTGAACCTCTGTTGTGCTAGGCCTAAATAGGCTAAAAATGGGCTTCTCCATGTCCTGGCTTGCCCAGGCCTGCTTTTCTGCTCTGCCCCACTCCTGCTGTGGGGAGAAACAGCCGTGGGAAAGAGGGCAAAGAACCTGGAGGCACCGAGTCGAAGGACTCTGGCTTGTCCAGACATGTTCCCGTGCTCCCCCTCCTCCTGTGCCTGGGAGAGCAACCATAGGAAAGGAAAATGAAGCCCTGGCTTCACCTGCTGTGGTCAGGCTTGGCAAAGTGCCATTCTGACTGCCTAATCTACATCCAAGGGCCCATTAGGCTCAGGCTGTAGTGGTAAAAAGGGCTGAGCAGGTAGCACAGAGCTGCTGCTGCTGCCTCACTGCAGGCTGAACTGCCTGGAAACTCCACTGCCTCGAGTTTAGCAGGAACAGGCCCTAAATGCCTGCACAGCCAGCCTGACACTGTGCCAAGACTGCTCAGGGCATTGCAGCTTGCCTGCCCCTCTGCAAGGCTTCTGCTGAATCGGGAATCAAGTGGGACCAGGTCAGAGACTATGCTGTAGACTCCCAGCTTCCTGAAAAAAGAGCCTGGGAAACACCAAAGCCTCTAAAGGCTTTGAGACCCCTGACAGCAACCCCTCCACATGCTTTGGGGACTGTCTGATACTATTTTGTGAGTAAATACTTAAAGCCTCTTATAATTCACTAATTGCTTTCTGCCATAAGCAGAAAGGAGCTTCCTGTGTCCTCTAGTGGCTAAGCAGTATAATTAACCACAAGAACCTTCTCTTCCAGTGTAGTGTTTGCATTTGCCACTTTAAGAAACAAGTGTTCCAGTTTTGCCTGTTCTCTGTGTGGTTAAATTACCAAACAGTGCATTTTGAACCTTGTGAATTAAGTGTTCTGGTGAGATTCAATGCTAGGAAACAGTTTGCACAGTTGTTAACAATCCTCCCCTGGATACCAAAATTAATACAGCTCATTCTTTTGTGTAATTCATCACAACCTCCTGCTGGGGGACAGGCCTGCCAGGCTCTTGTGCTTCTCCACAGCCCTCTACTTCATAGAATCATGGAATTAACAAGGCTGGAAGAGAGCTCCAAGCTCACCCAGCCCAACCTAGCACCCAGCCCTGCCCAACCAACCAGACCATGGCACTAAGTGCCCCAGCCAGGCTTGGCTTCAACACCATCAGCCACAGCCACTCCACCACCTCCCTGGGCAGCCCATTCCAATGCCAATCACTCTCTCTGCCAACAACTTCCTCCTCACAGCCAGCCCAGACCTGCCCTGCCACAGCTTGAGGCTGGGTCCCCTTCTTCTGCTGCTGGCTGCCTGGCAGCAGAGCCCAACCCCAGCTGGCTACAGCCTCCCTGCAGGCAGCTGCAGGCAGCAATGAGCTCTGCCCTGAGCCTCCTCTGCTGCAGGCTGCACCCCCCCAGCTCCCTCAGCCTCTCCTCACAGGGCTGTGCTCCAGGCCCCTCCCCAGCCTTGCTGCCCTTCTCCAAACACCTTCCAGCACCTCAGCATCTCTCTGCAATGCAGGAGCCCAGAGCTGGACACAGCACTGCAGGGGTGGCCTGAGCAGTGCTGAGCACAGGGGCACAAGAACCTCCCTTGTTCTGCTGCCCACACTGCTCCTGAGCCAGCCCAGGATGCCACTGGCTCTGCTGCCCACCTGGGCACTGCTGCCTCCTCTGCAGCTCCTCTCTCCCACCACCCCCAGCTCCCTCTCTGCCTGCCTGCTCTCAGCCACTCAGTCCCCAGCCTCTAGTGCTGCTTGGGGTTGTTGTGGCCAAAGTGCAGAACCCTGCCCTTGGCCTTGTTCAGTCTCATCCCATTGGCCTCTGCCCACCCATGCAGCCTGGCCAGGTCCCTCTGCAGGGACCTTTGAGCAGGCAAGGCTGTGCTGGGTGAGAGCAGAGCAAACACCTGCTAGAATCCCTCCCTGCAATCAGGTATTGCCCCCGGGGAGCAGCTGTATTTGTAGCCTTGTCCCTGGATGCCATAATTAGATGTCTGAAGGGCAGGCACAGCATGGGCACAGTGCAGGGACCCTCTTATCAGCACTGTGTCAGCAGAGGGTTAGGCTGCCAGCAGATGACCTACCTGACACAGCAGTGCTGGAGGGAATTAAAGCATGATTTCATTTTGGGGTGATTGGTTGATGCTACTGCAGTGTGTTTGCCTTGTTGCCCGTTGCACTCAAGCTGGCTTTTATACAGCCCAAACAGGCACTGTTCCCACATGAGAACAGAAGCTGTGCAGGAGGAATCACAGAATGGTTTGTGTCAGATGGGACCTTAAAGGTCATCCAGTTCCAACCCCCTTGCCATAGGCAGGGACACCTCCCACTAGCCCAGGTTGCTCAAAGCCTCATCCAACCTGGCCTTGAGCACCTCCAGGGAGGGATCATCCGCAGCCTCCCTGGGCACCCTGTGCCAGTGTCTCACCACCCTCACTGTCAGGAATTTCTTCCTAGTATCCAGTCCCAATCTGCCCTCCTCAAGCTTCAATCCATTGCTCTCCTATCACCTGAAGCCCTTGTCAGAAGTCTCACCCCAGCTTTCTTGTGGCCCCCTTCTGGAAGGCAGTCGTTCTAGAGCCTTTACTTGTTCAGACTGAGCAGCCTCAGCGTTCCAGTGTGTCCCCACAGGGAGGTTTTCCAGCCCTTGGATCATCTTTGTGCCCTCTTCTGGACCCACTCTAGCAGCTCCATGTTCTTGTGCTTGGAGCACCAGAACTGGAGGCAGTGCTGCAGAACAGAGGGGTGGAGTCCCCTCCCTGTCCTGCTGCTCTCCCTGCTTTGAGTGCAGCCCAGCACACAACTGCCTGCAGGGCTGCCAGTGCCCATTGCTGACTCACGGTGAGTGTTTTGTCAACCCCGAGTCCTCAGCCTCCAGATGCAGCCACTTTTGGCCTCTGTGAGCTCCATGAACAATTTTATCAGTGCTGGGCACAGTCCTGGTCAGTATCTTTATTGATGCTCTGGAGCAGGGGATTGAGTCCAGCAGCAGTCAGTTTGCAGATGGCACCAAGCTAGGAGCAGCTGTGGAGCTGTTGGAGGGTAGCAGAGCCCTGCAGAGGGACCTGGCCAGGCTGGATGGGTGGGCAGAGGCCAATGGGACGAGACTGAACAAGGCCAAGTGCAGGGTTCTGCACTTTGGCCACAACGACCTCAAGCAGCACTAGAGGCTGGGGCCAGAGGGGCTGAGAGCAGGCAGGCAGAGAGGGAGCTGGGGGTGCTGGCAGAGAGGAGCTGCAGAGGAGGCAGCAGTGCCCAGGTGGGCAGCAGAGCCAATGGCATCCTGGGCTGGCTCAGGAGCAGTGTGGGCAGCAGGACAAGGGAGGTTCTTGTGCCCCTGTGCTCAGCACTGCTCAGGCCACCCCTGCAGTGCTGTGTCCAGTTCTGGGCTCCTGCATTGCAGAGAGATGCTGAGGTGCTGGAAGGTGTTTGGAGCAGGGCAGCAAGGCTGGGGAGGGGCCTGGAGCACAGCCCTGTGAGGAGAGGCTGAGGGAGCTGGGGGGGTGCAGCCTGCAGCAGAGGAGGCTCAGGGCAGAGCTCATTGCTGCCTGCAGCTGCCTGCAGGGAGGTTGTAGCCAGGTGGGGTTGGGCTCTTCTCCCAGGCAGCCAGCAATAGAACAAGGGGACCCAGGCTGAAGCTGTGCTGGGGAAAATACAGGCTGGATGTTGTTACGAAGTTCCTGGCAGAGAGAGTGATTGGCACTGGAATGGGCTGCCCAGGGAGGTGGTGGAGTGGCTGTGGCTGGAGGTGTTGCAGCCAAGCCTGGCTGGGGCACTTAGTGCCATGGTCTGGTTGGTTGGGCAGGGCTGGGTGCTAGGTTGGGCTGGCTGAGCTTGGAGCTCTCTGCCAGCCTGCTTGGTTCTATTTTCTGTGTACTGAGAGACTTTTTCCCTGGACTGCTTTTATTAAAAGCAGGGCAAGAGAAGGGCACTTGGTGGATTTTGGGATGGAAAGAGTTAAATCCACACTTGATGGCAACAGTTTTCCTTTGTTTCCTTTCTGTGGTTATTCGAAGGCCTTTGTAGAAGAGATTCTTTTTCTTGTCACTGTTTCATGGTATGAGTTTCTTGTGACTGGGGGTGGGGGTGGTTTCAATCAGTCTTCAGTTATTGGAAATGGAACTTGTTCCCTTTGGCAAAAGAGGGAGGGAGAAAAGACTTCGTCTGCAGGAGGAAGACAAAAGAGAGGCATTGCCTCTGTGGAGGGCTGGCCGCACCACATGTGCTCCCAGCAGCCCCCCAGGGCTGTCAGACCTTCCTGTGTGAGCTTTGTAATGACCTGGCTGAGGCTACTTCTCTGACCATGAGCTGGGTTTGATCTGTGGGGGGGGTTTGACAGCCTCTGGTTAGGCAGGAGGAAAGAGGAACAGCAATGAACATGTGATGGTCTGGGAGTTACCTGTCCCCTCCTCCCCTCCCTCCCCTTAAGAAAATCACCCAGACAGCTGGAAATTGAGGGCTGCAGCTCTATTTACAGCTTAGCACAATGTACAAGCAGCTATACAGAAATATACACACGTTAAATTACCCAGAAACACAGTGCCCCTCCCAGAAACTGTCCCCAGGATGGTTCCAGACCCAAGCCCCCTTCCCCCTCCTTCTTTCCCTCCCTCAGAAATAACCAGATCAACCCACGTAGATCTCGTGTGATAACTCTGGAGGTCTGAGGTGAGATCTCAAAGAAGACATCAAGGAGGTTAGAGGAAAAAAGGGGTTAGGTGGATTAGAGTTCAAGGCAGAGCCAGGCAGAGCCCAGAGCAGCAGGAAGAAGGCACAGCCCGGGGTGAGAGCTGAGCAGTGTGTGTGAAGTGCCTGTTCTGTCTCTGTTTGGACTAGTTGTGTTTCTCAGCAGAAGAATGGTGGCAGAGGTTACTGTTGTGTTTCTTCTTCCTTCTCACAGCGAAGGATTGCATTTCTCTCAGTAACAATTAGCCTCAAACCAGCAGAGAAGATGAACAAAAGGGGAGGAGGCAGAGCAGGTGAAAGGCTACAGGCTGGGGACTGAGTGGCTGGAAAGCAGCCAGGAGGAAAGGGACCTGGGGGTACTGATAGATAGTAAGCTGAAGCTGAGCCAGCAGAGTGCCCAGGTGGGCAAGAGAGCCAATGGCATCCTGGGCTGGCTCAGGAGCAGTGTGGGCAGCAGGACAAGGGAGGTTATTCTGCCCCTGTGCTCAGCACTGCTCAGGCCACACCTTGAGTGCTGTGTCCAGTTCTGGGCCCTCAATTCAAGAGAGATGTTGAGGTGCTGGAAGGTGTTTGGAGCAGGGCAGCAAGGCTGGGGAGGGGCCTGGAGCACAGCCCTGTGAGGAGAGGCTGAGGGAGCTGGGGGGGTGCAGCCTGCAGCAGAGGAGGCTCAGGGCAGAGCTCATTGCTGTCTGCAGCTGCCTGCAGGGAGGTTGTAGCCAGGTGGGGTTGGTCTCTTCTCCCAGGCAACCAGCAATAGAACAAGGGGACCCAGGCTCAAGTTGTGCTGGGGTAGGTCTAGGCTGGATGTGAGGAGGAAGTTGGTGGCAGAGAGAGTGATTGGCATTGGAATGGGCTGCCCAGGGAGGTGGTGGAGTGGCTGTGGCTGGAGGTGTTGCAGCCAAGGCTGCCTGGGGCACTTAGTGCCATGGTCTGGTTGGTTGGGCAGGGCTGGGTGCTAGGTTGGGCTGGATGATCTTGGAGGTCTCTTCCAACCTGGTTGATTCTGTGATTCTATGATTCTATGATTCTATGATTCTATGATTCAGAAAGCAGCTCTGAAAGCCTGTTCCATCTTAATCTGAACTCCCAAGCCTGAAGCAGTCGGCTTTACTCCTTGCTGAAGGGAACTTGTTCCCTTTGTGTGATGGTTTGGGTGCTACCTGCCTCCCCCACACTTGTCAAAATGCCTCAACCAGGTGGGAATTGAATGCAGCTTTGCACTTAGAGCTTAACACGATGTCCAAGCAGGTATGTACAACCTGTACAGCTGCAGACAGAAACAGGCAAGCTGAGAAGGCAATACAGACACACAGCAGCCCGCCCAGAAACCAGTCTGCAGGGCCCTCAGCCACCCTCCCACCTTCTCCCCACCCCTCTACCTTAACCCCAGACTTTGCCTTATGCTCAAGGTAGTTTGGAGGGTTGGCCAGGGGGGTTAGGAAGCAGAAAGATCAGTCAGGCAGGTTAGAGAGAGAGGTGCAGCCCAAAAAGCCCAGAGAGAGACTCCCTTATCAGTGTTTATGTTCTTGTTCTTATGCATCTCAGCAAGCCTATGAGTGCAGTAGACATCCCCATTGTTTCCTTTTCACAGCCTCCTTTCTAATGCTTCTCACCAAAGCATTCTAGCTAGCTTCAAACTAGCACACTTTGACCTGCTTTGGCCAGCCCAAGCTGTAGACCTGGGCACAGTGTGGAAGGAGGAGGAGGAGGAGCTCTTCCCAGACTTTGAATTCCTTTATTGTCCTTTCAACCAGGCTGTGTGTGTGTGTAACGCCTGGGGCAGCGTCTCTAGCTGCAGCTAAGAACACAGTAACACAGTAACATCAGGGTTGGACGAGACCTCACAGAGCTCAAGGCCAGACCATGGCACCAAGTGCCACGTCCAGTCCTGCCTTGAACAGCTCCAGGGACGGCGACTCCACCACCTCCCCGGGCAGCCCATTCCAGTGTCCAATGACTCTCTCAGGGAAGAACTTTCTCCTCACCTCCAGCCTAAATCTCCCCTGGCACAGCCTGAGGCTGTGTCCTCTCTTTCTGGTGCTGGCCACCTGAGAGAAGAGAGCAACCTCCTCCTGGCCACAACCTCCCCTCAGGTAGTTGCAGACAGCAATAAGGTCTGCCCTGAGCCTCCTCTTCTCCAGGCTAACCAATCCCAGCTCCCTCAGCCTCTCCTCGTAGGGCTGTGCTCAAGGCCTCTCCCCAGCCTCGTTGCCCTTCTCTGGACACGCTCAAGCATCTCAATGTCCCTCCTAAACTGGGGGGGCCCAGAACTGAACACAGCACTCAAGGTGTGGTCTAACCAGTGCAGAGTACAGGGGCAGAATGACCTCCCTGCTCCTGCTGGCCACACCATTGCTGATGCAGGCCAGGATGCCACTGGCTCTCTTGGCCACCTGGGCACACTGCTGGCTCATGTTCAGGTGGGTATCAATCAGCACCCCCAGATCCCTCTCTGTCTGGCTGCTCTCAGCCACTCTGACCCCAGCCTGTATCTCTGCATGGGTTGTTGTAGCCAAAGTGCTACAAACACCAGCAGCACTTCAAGGGAGACAGGCAACTACTGGAGGGAGTTCAGCAGATCCTACAAAGGTGCTGAGGGGCTTGGAGCACCTGTGAGGAGCAAAGGCAGAGAGCCTTGGGGCTGTTGATCTTGGAGAAGAGCAGCCCCGGAGGGGATCTTCTCAGTGCTCAGCAAGAGCTAAAGGGTGAAGGGCAAGAGGATGGGAGCAGACTTTTGTTAGTGGTGCCCAGTGACAGGACAAGGAGCAAAGGGCACAAACTGGAATGCAGGATGTTGTGATGGTTTGGGTGCTCCTCCTGTGTCCCCCCCCACTTTGGAAAATCACCCAGACTAGACTCAGCAGCTCTGGAGATTGAATGAAGCTTTATACTTACAGCTTAGCACAATGTACAAGCAGATAGTTGCAATCTATACAGCTGTAGGCAGAAACACACAAGTTAAAGGTAATACAGACACAGAGCAGCCCTCCCAGAAACCTGAGTCCCCAGGAGGGGCTCCCAACCACCCTTCCACCTTCCTCTTACCCAAGACTTTGCCTTGTGCTCAAGGAAGCTTGGAGGGTCGGCCAGAGGGGTTAGGAAGCAGATGGATTAGTCACACAGATGGCAGGTTAGGTTAGAGAGAGAAGTGCAGCCTGCAAAGCCAGAGAGAGACTCTGTTATCTGTATTTATGTTCTTGTTCTTACACATCTCAGCAAGCCTATGAGTGAAGTAGCTATCACCACCATTGTTTCCCTTTTACAGCCTGTAATCTAATTCTTCTCACCAAAACGTTCTAGCTAGCTTCAAACTAGCACAGATGTTCCATCTGAACAGGAGGAGACAATTCTTTGGTGTGAGGGTGCTGGAGTCCTGGGGCAGGCTGCCCAGAGAGGTGATGGAGTCTCCCCTGGAGAGACTCCGACCCCAGCTGGACATTGTGATGCAAGGCAAGCTGCTGTGGGTGCCCTGCTTTAGTTCAGCAGGAGGGCTGGTTTCCAGGAGGGTCATTTCCAGAGGACTGAGATTCTGTGACCCCTGGGGTAGGATTTGTCCTCCAGACACAGTTACCTCCTGCCCCATCCCACGCTCCCATCGTGGGACTGCCTCTCTCTGTGCTCCCTAGGCTTTAGGAAGTCAGGTGTTCAGGTTTTGTGTCTCTCAGTCACCTGCATGGCTTCACTGCCTGAAATCCCACAGCCTCCTGGCTTTATCCAGCCTGGTTTAGCCTGGATTGGAAAGGCTTTGCAGTGGGAAGTTATATAGGGTTAACATTCCTGGGGGAGTGACCCTGAACCTGACCCTGGGGGTCTTGGCCCCTCCCCAGGGGTGGGACACACTCCAGGTGGTGGTTAGCCCACTCCCCCCACTTCCTGTGGTATAAAAGAGGAGCACTTCCTGCTCCTCATCCTCTTTTGCCTTGGCTCCCTCTGGACACACACACTCACACTGCATACCAGCACACCCCGTGGCAGCCACGAGGCAGAGACACCATCACATTGCTCGGGTTGTATCCATCCCTTGTTGTATTTTGCTGTTTTCCCTTCCTTATCCTTTGTAAACTCCTCTACCTCCAATACCTTTTCTAAGTTATTGTTAAACTTTTCCTTTTTAACTTCCAAATTGAGTGAGATTGATTTATTTGGGTGTCCCTACCTTTCTCTCTCTCCCCCTGTCTTTTTTTTGGGAAAAGGAGGGGGAAGAGGGGAGGGCACTCTATAAATTCTATAAATTGTCATTGGGTCTATTAAATTTATTAGAGTCTCTGGGAACCTGCATTTGAACCCAAGACAATTTATTTGGCGCCCAACGTGGGGCTAGGTAGAAAGAATTCTTTCAGAGAAGATTTGGAAGTTAAAAAATGGATATTCTGAGAGTCTTAATCATTCATGCTTTTGCATGGCTGTTTTGGGGCTGGCTGTTAAAGTTTGTAAGTTCCCATGTCTTCTGGATTGTCATTGATATGCTCTGGGAATAGAATCATAGAATCATAGAATAGAATCATAGAATCAACCAGGTTGGAAGAGACCTCCAAGATCATCGAGTCCAACCTGTCACCCAGCCCTAGCCACTCAACCAGACCATGGCACTGAGTGCCTCATCCAGTCTTTTCTTGAAGACCCCCAGGGACGGTGCCTCCACCACCTCCCTGGGCAGCCCATTCCAATGGGAAATCACTCTCTCTGGGAAGAACTTCTTCCTAACATCCAGCCTATACCTACCCTGGCACAACTTCTAAGCATTTGCCTGTCTGAGTCTATGCCTATTTCCTGAATTCTGTTAGTAATCTCACTGTGTTTAGAAATGTTTCTGGAACATGGAATCAATCTGAGTATATGTTTTGGGACACAGAAGCTCCAGATGTTTTGGGGGAGAAATGGCACTGGGTAACTGTTATTTCACTGTGTGTAAATGTGGGTTTGGGAATGAACAACGTAGCTCTGAACTGGAACAGAAGTGTGTGTCTCTGCATCCACACGAGGTCGGCGCTTGCCTTCCTGCTGTGGTGGTCCAAGAGAGCTGACAGCTGAACGCAGGGAGGGCAGTGGAGGCTGCTGGTGTGTCTTCAACTGGGGCAGGAATCATAGAATCATAGAATCATAGAATCATAGAATCATAGAATCATAGAATCAACCAGGTTGGAAGAGACCTCCAAGATCATCCAGTCCAACCTATCACCCAGCCCTAACCAATCAACTAGACCATGGCACTAAGTGCCTCATCCCCAGGAGTAGGGGAAAGCAGAGGATAGGCTTTTTGGATGGATCCTAATGCAGGCCTGGAAAATTCAGGGGCTGAAGGGTTGTGCTGAGCCATGCAGATGAGCAGAGGAGCTCTAAGTAAAAGCACAGGCTCGGTGGTGTCCGCAGACACTGGGCAGCGTTCCCCAGCTGAGCGCTGCCAACGCATCTCAGCCCTGGGCTTCAGCACCCACTGCTGCTCTGCTCCAACAGACATCCACTCAGCTTGGCCAGCACAGCTCAGTCTTGGGTCTGCAGCACCTCATGCTGTTCCAACTCTGGGCCTTCTGAGAGCAGAAAATGCCATCTCCCTGTGCCACAGAACTCGTTTTTGCTTGCCACCTAAGGGAATACCTCCAGGCTTTCATCTAGCACCGTCAGCAACAGAGGAAAGAGGATGTGTGAATATCCAGCCCCCTGCTAAGTCCCCTAATTATGTAGTGATGTGTTAATAACAAACAGGCTTTCATGTCTTGGCAGCTGCAAAATGCTCCTCGGCAGTGTGTTGCTTCAGAAGTGGAGTCGAGCAGGAAAGATGCTAGTCCCACTTTAAATGACTTAATTACTATCAGCACAGTCTGTGCCCAGAGTCAGTGTGGAAGATGTGCCCAGTATGAAGCTATCAGCTGCCAGTCATCTGGATGTTCTGGAGAACCTGAACCACCACACAGCAGAGACTTGCTCCTGCAGAGGCAAGTGTGTCTGTGCTGAGAATCCCTTCTCCCTAACACCCTACCTCATGGTTGTAAATCTGCCTTCCTTGGAGGCCTCAGCAGGGGAGGTGGCATGCCTTCCATCCTGGCTGCAACACTGGGGCTGGAGCTGGGGGCATCCAAGATCCAAATTCAGATATTTGATTCGTTTTGTGCCAAGTTGCTGGCTTTGGGCAGTGCTGGTGACTCACACCCCGGGCTGATCACAGCACACACAGCTGCTGGAGCAGGAGTGAGCCACCATGTGTGCTGCTGAGCACCCTGAGCAGTCAGAGATGGTGGCAGAACAGTCCCCTTGATTCTGGAAAAGATGGTTCAAGTCCACAGCAGGAACGTTGTGGGAGGAAGACAGGCTAAGGGAATTGGGACTGGTTAGCCTGGAGAAAGGGAGGCTCAGGGGAGACCTTCTCATGGTCTATAACTCCCTGAGAGGAGGTTGCAGTGTGGTGGGGGTTGGTCTCTTCCTAGTAACAAGTGATAGAATGGGAGGAAATGGCCTCAAGTTGCACCAGGGGAAGTTCAGCTTGGGCATTAGAAGAAATTTCTTCACTGAAAGGGCTCCCAAACACTAGAACAGGCTGCCCAGGGAGGTGGTTGAATCCTCATCCTTGAAGGTGTTTCAAAGAGGCAGAGTTGTTGTGCTGAGGGACATGGTTTAGCAGCAGACTTGATAGAATCATAGAATCAAGCAGGTTGGCAGAGAGCTCCAAGCTCACCCAGCCCAACCTAGCACCCAGCCCTGCCCAACCAACCAGACCATGGCACTAAGTGCCCCAGCCAGGCTTGGTTTCAACACCTCCAGCCACAGCCACTCCACCACCTCCCTGGGCAGCCCATTCCAATGCCAATCACTCTCTCTGCCAACAACTTCCTCCTCACAGCCAGCCCAGACCTGCCCTGCCACAGCTTGAGCCTGGGTCCCCTTCTGTTGCTGCTGGCTGCCTGGCAGCAGAGCCCAACCCCAGCTGGCTACAGCCTCCCTGCAGGCAGCTGCAGGCAGCAATGAGCTCTGCCCTGAGCCTCCTCTGCTGCAGGCTGCACCCCCCCAGCTCCCCAGTGGTAGGACTCCATGCTCTTAAAGGGCTTTTCTAACTGAAGCAGTTGCATGACTTTAAGATGCTGTCTTTGGCAAGGGAGGAGATGAGTGGCAGATGCCAGATCCTTGGAAAGGAGCTGTGAGAACAAAACTCTGGAAATCCTCTTCAGTCCCCTAAATGCATGCAGTGTTCATACTGATGAAGAGTACGAGTGTGAGGTGGCTTGAACATTGTCACACCTACCCTGGATTCTTTGTTGCATGCACCCAGAGGTCCTAATATCCACCTGACCCATCCACTGGGTCTTCCTAGCAGTGCCAGGCATTTGTAGTGCCTTGAAATGTCTGGTGTCCATCAGTCTGACCTCAGTGCTGGGATACAAAGGGCATTGTAAACCATCATCACACCCTTGTGACATGCTTCAGACTAGCAAAGTGGTGTAGTGAAACACTGTCAGCACAATCACAGGGCAGAAGCTTGACATTTACTTCTGTTGCTGCTCAGGCAACCTCCTAAAAGCCAGGCCTCTGAGGAGCCTTCCAGTGAGGCTGTAATTGAAGCCCCTGCTGAGGCAGAAGGCTGTGGAAGGAAGGTTTAGGCAGGGCTGCATAAAGTATCACAGTCTCACAGTATCATCAGGGCTGGAAGAGACCTCACAGATCATCAAGTCCAACCCTTTAGCACAGAGCTCAAGGCCAGACCATGGCACCAAGTGCCACGTCCAGTCTTGCCTTGAACAGCTCCAGGGAGGGCTGTCTTTAAGGTTTGCTTGCAGTGCTGCCCACGTGGGCCTGTGGAGGGCCATCAGATCTTTGTGAGCATGAGGGAGGGAAAGAGCTTTGGGGATGGGTTGGAGTCAGGCACTGGAACAGGCTGCCCAGGGAGCTGGTGGAGTCCCCATCCCTAGAGGTGTTCAAGAAGGGTGTGGCCATGGCACTTGGGGCCACATGGTTTAATGGCTGTGGTGGTGTTGGGTTGAAGGACTGGACATGGCACTTGGTGCCATGGTCTGCCCTTGAGCTCTGTGGTAAAGGGTTGGACTTGATGATCTGTGAGGTCTCTTCCAACCTTGGTGATACTGTGAGACTGTGATACTGTGTGAAGGTTGGATTCAATGACCTTAGGTGTCTTTTCCAGCTGAAGCAGTTCTGTGATCCTGAGATCTCTGGGAGCCACAGCTTTGGCCCCAGAAGCACACTCCTGCTGGGTGAAAGAGCCATTCTGTCTCAGTGCCAGTCCCCTCTGTGTCTGGAAGGGTTCTTGGCCATGTCTTTGTGGGGAGCAGTTCTCTCCTGCTGGCTTGGCTGCTGTGTTGCCAGTCACACACACACAGAGCTGTGGGAAGACTGTTGGCTAGGGACAGGGTAAGGTGATGTCTCCTTCAGCCATACCCTGCTCATCCTAGCAGGTCCTGCCTTACAGCCTGCCCCTGGGTGGGCCCTTAGTGCTTGGACAGAGGCACCCTAGGGCCACCTTGGCTCCACTTTCCCAACCCTCCTCTCCTCCTCAGCAGCTCCAGCGAGCACAGACTGAAGGCTGCAGCAGTGGGGTGGCTGGTTCTGCCTCCTCGTGGGTGGCTGAGCTGCTGAGGGATGTGCCTTGTGCAGCAGTGTCAGCTGGGTGCATTTTACCCTGCTAACTGCAGCCCTGAACCAGGCTTTGCAATAGATCTGTGTGTTGCTCTGCTGAGAGGCAGTGGCTTCTGAATGCCACTGCTGAGACTGCCAGAAGTGGTTGTGTGTCTCATAGCTCATCCTGTGAAGTGCTCCTGTGCATCCCCCTGCCACCTATTGAAGTGCACAGCTCATAAACAGCAGTGCCTGGCAAAGCTCTCTGCCCCAGAGCCCCCTCCGGAGGTGCCAGCCACACAACTTGCTGTGACAAAACTCTCCCTGGTGGTTTCCTCCTGGGTGAATGACAGCAGGCATAGGATGTGGGAGGGTGTGGCATAGAATGAAGGCAGTAATTGTGGCTGTGCATGGAGCCAGATTTGTCTTAATGGGCAGAAGAGGCCTCTAACCTCTCCCACAAAGAGGCAGTGAGCAGAGAAGCACCATGGAATAACTTAGTTTGATCATCTGAGGCATGGCTGGGGAGAGGTCTGGCAAACATGACCTATGAGGAGTGGCTGAGGGAGCTGGGGGTGTGCAGCCTGCAGAAGAGGAGGCTGAGAGGGGACCTTATTGTCCTCTACAGCTACCTAAAAGGAGGTTGCAGTGAGGCTGGAGCTGCTCTCTTCTGAATTGCTGATGATAGGACAAGAGGAAATGGCCTCAAGTTGTGTCAGGGGAGGTTTAGGTTGGATGTTGGAGGGAAGTTCTTTGCTGAGCAAGTGGTCAGGCACTGGAACAGGCTGCCCAGGGGGTGGTGGAGTCACCATTCCTAGGGGGGTTTAAAAGGAGAGTGGATGTGGTGCTTGAGGCTATGGTTTGGTGATGAAGTCCGCTGGGATGAAGGTTGGACTGGATGGTCCTGGCAGTCCTTTCCAACATTCCATTGGCATTGGAATGGGCTGCCCAGGGAGGTGGTGGAGTCATATCCCTGGGGGTGTTTAAAAGGAGAGTGGCTGTGGTGCTTGAGGCTGTGGTCTGGTGCTGAAGGCTGCTGGGATGAAGGTTGGACTGGCTGATCCTGGTGGCCCTCTCCAACCACAGCGTTTCACAGTGATGAGATGTTGTGCTGAGGGCTTTGGTTTGCTCTGGGACTTGTCAGTGTGAAACTAATGACTGGACTCGAGGAGCTTGAAGGGCTTTGCCAATCTGAGCACTGCTGTGATTCTGTGATCGTCTACTGCAACCCCCCTGCCATGAGCAGGGACACTTCTCAACTAGCTCAGGTTGCTCAAGGCCCTGTCCAGTCTGGCCTTCAACACCTCCAGGCAGGAGGCATCCACAGCCTCTCCAGGAAACCCATTCCAGACTCTCACCACCCTCACACTGAAGAGCTTCTTCCTCAGCTCCAGGCTAACCCTGCTCTGCCTCAGCTTCAAACCATTCCCCCTTGGCCTGTCTCTAGACACCCTCAGCAAAGTCTCTCTGCAGCCTTCCTGCAGGATCCCTTCATGTATTGGACTGCAGCTGTAAGGTCTCCTTGGAGCAGAAACTTCTTTAGGACCAAGACAGAGGAAAGGACTGCACAGAACAGCCAGAAAGTGTTTTACAAAGCAAGGTGCATGAGGAGAAGCAGGGGAGAGGCTGGAATGAGCTCTCAGAGAAAACCCTGTGTATGCTCTGGAAACAAAGCTGAAATGCTGTCACTCACAGTCCCTTCTGGCTTGAGCTCTCTGGCCACTGATGGGAGCCTGCAGACTGCTGAGGCTCTGAGGGTGTAAAGTTCCCTTCTCCTGTGTAGTTGTCAGCACCTCTAAGTCCTGTGGGGCTGTGGTGCCTCTTGGCTAGGGAGTGTGTGTGTGACACAGAGAGGGAGCCATCCAAAAGAGAGTGACCTGCACACCAGGGAGACTCCCAGGGCTGTGAGGTCCTGTGGGGGACCAACCAGGTCAGGTTCCAGAGACACCTTGGGAAAGTCTGTGAGCCATATCCCAGGCTGCATCAAAAGCAACATGGCCAGCAGGGCAAGAGAAGGGGTTCTGCCTCTTCACTCTGCTGAGACTGCATCCAGTCCTGGTGTTGCTCTTTGTGAGAGGACATGGAACTGTTGGAGTCAGTCCAGTGGGGGCTGCGAAGATGATCCAAGGGCTGGAGCAGCTCTGCTGTGAGGACAGGCTGAGGGAGCTGGGGGTGTTCAGCCTGGAGAAGAGAAGACTCTGGTGGGACCTTTCAACAGTGGAAGGGATCCTGCAGGAAGGCAGCAGAGAGACTCTTGCTGAGGGTGTCTAGAGACAGGCCAAGGGGGAATGGTTTGAAGCTGAGGCAGAGCAGGGCTAGACTGGAGCTGAGGGAGAAGTTCTTCAACAGAGGGTGGTAAAACTCTGAAACAGGTTGCCCAGGGAGTCTGTGGATGCTTCCTGCCTGGAGGTGTTGAAGGCCAGACTGGATAGGGCCTTGAGCAACCCGAGATAGCAGAGAGGTGTCCCTGCTCGTGGCAGGGGGCTTGGAGTAGCTGACCTGTGAGGTCCCTTCCAGCCTAAGCCACTCTGGTTCTGTGTTATGACTTCTGCCATCCTTTTCCTGTCACCTTAGAGATTCTCCTTGGTTAATGCTGAGGGCTGATTGCTTTCCTGAAGCTTCTTCAGGCTAACCTGGGGCACTGGGGTGTTGTTGACCCAGCCTTGGAGCACAGCACAGACCTCTCGTGGAAGTGGCTGCTCTGCCTCAGAGCACTGCCAGCCCTCAGTGAAGTGCTCTGGAATACAAAGTCTTCCTCCTCTGGGCTAAGGAGAAGAGAGAAGCCACTAAAAGCCTCTGCCTGAAGGACACAGTGGAAAAATCCCTTCATCTTTGCAACAGCACAGCAGAAAGCAAACAGATCCTTCCCTCCATCTGCTGCTTCCTGGATTTCAGAAGGGACTGCTGTGAAATTCCCCCTCTCAGCTGTGACCAGGACAGACCAGCACCTCCCTTTGTTCTCTCCCATGTTGCCTCCCTGGAACAGCACTCCAGCAGGAGAAGACCTCAACAGCAAGACCTCACAACTCCATCTGCCGTCTAGAGGAGGTCATTCCTCTCTGAAGGAGAAGCTTAGGCTCGCCCTGCTCACCCCTCTGTCAGAGCACTGGCCTTAGCCAAGTGCAGACCCTGAAGGACTGTTGATAGGTACAGATGGATATCTGAAGGGTGGGTGTCAGGAAGAAGGAGTCAGGCTCTTTGCAGTGGCATCCTGTGGTAGGGCTGAAGGGCAGTGCATGTATCAGAGGGTTGGGCTCTTTTCCCTAGCAACAAGTGCTAGGGTGAGAAGAAAGGGCCTCAAGTTGCAGCAGGGGAGGTTTAGGTTGGAGGTTAGAAGAATCCTTTTCATTGAAAGAGTTCTCACAGACTGGAACTGTTTGGACTTGAAGACCTGGAGCATGTCCAGAGCAGGGCCAGGAGGATGCTGAGAGGCTGCAGCAGCTCTGCTGTGAGCACAGCCTGAAAGAGTTGGGGCTGTGCAGGCTGGAGCAGAGGAGGCTCCCAGGGGACCTTCTTGTGGCCTTGCAGGGTCTGCAGGGGGCTCCAAAAAAGCTGGGGAGGGACTTTGGAGGGTGTGAGGGAGTGTCAGGAGTGGGGAGGATGGAGCAAAGGTGGAGGTGGGGAGAGTGAGGCTGGAGGGGAGGAGGAAGTTGTTGAGCAGGAGAGTGGTGAGAGGCTGGAATGGGTTGCCCAGGGAGGGGGTTGAGGCCCCATGGCTGGAGGTGTTTGAGGCCAGGCTGGCTGAGGCTGTGGTCAGGCTGCTCTGGGGTAGGGTGTCCCTGGGCATGGCAGGGGGGTTGGCACTGCCTGCTCCTTGTGCTCCCTTCCAGCCCTGCCTGCTTCTGTGATTCTGTGATTCTTTTGGAGAGGGAAAAGTGGTGCTGGAAACTTGACTGGAAGTGCTGAATAGGGAAGGGAGCAGCTCATCAGTAGCCACTTGTGAGAGACCAGGAGCCTCTGACTTCCTCATGGCAGGGGGGTTGGCACTGGCTGCTCCTTGTGGTCCCTGCCAACCTGACTGATTCTCTGATTCTATGATCTCAAAGGTCTTTTCCAACCATGACACTTCTCTGACTCTGCAAGTGCTCAGCCATGGGGTAGTTAACTACCCTGAGTGCTCACTTCTGCTGCCTGCAGCCTGACCAGAGCTCTCACCAAGTCACAGTGTCACAGTCTCACAGAATCACAGTCTCACAGTGTCACAGTATCACCAAGGCTGGAAGAGACCTCACAGGTCATCAAGTCCAACCCTTTAGCACAGAGCTCAAGGCCAGACCATGGCACCAAGTGCCACGTCCAGTCCTGCCTTGAACAGCTCCAGGGACGGCGACTCCACCACCTCCCCGGGCAGCCCATTCCAGTGTCCAATGACTCTCTCAGGGAAGAACTTTCTCCTCACCTCCAGCCTAAATCTCCCCTGGCACAGCCTGAGGCTGTGTCCTCTTGTTCTGGTGCTGGCCACCTGAGGTCCTTTCCCTCACAGCTGCTCTCCAGCAGGGCAGCACCCAAAGCAGGCACACACTCTGCCTGAGGCTCTCTCTCTGCATGTTCTTTCCCTCAGAAGGAAGCCCTCCCCTGCCTGCTGCCTTGCTGTGTTTGTGCTCTGCAAGGCTGCTCAGGACCCCAGCACTGCCCTCGTGTCCTTCTCCTGCAGCATGCCCTCAGCATCACCATCCAGCAGCACCTGGGGGGCACTAACTGTGCCACTGTACAACTGTTCCTGGGGGCTGCACCTTCCCCCTTGCAGAGGACCTTGGGATGCAGTGTGAACTTCTCACAGGTCACAGCTGCTAAACATGCCTGTGCTGTGTAAAGGCAGCTCTGCTCTGCTGATCGTGGTGACACAAACAGCAAGGCCACTGCTCTCCTGCCACTCTGCCTGAGGCTGTGTCCTCTCGTTCTGGTGCTGGGCAGAAACTGGAACACAAGGAGGCTCCACCTCAACATGAGGAGAAACTTCCTTCTTGTGAGGATGGCAAAGCCCTGGAGCAGGCTGGCCAGAGAGGCTGTGCAGTCTCCTCCTTCAGAGACTTTCAGGACCCATCTGGGTTCATTCCTGTGTGACCTGCCCTAGGTGATTGTTCTTTGGCATGGGGGTTGGACTTGAAGACCTTCAGAGGAGCCTTTGAACTCCTACTGTTCCATGGTTCTCTGACAGTTTTGGTTTCCCCTCAGCCTCAAAAGCTGTATGGTGTAAAAAAAGTGAGCAACAAGAGCGTTGGCCTGGTCCAGCTTCTGTGCAGGAGCCTCAGAATGCAATCCGAGAGTGATCTGGGTTGGGAGGGGACTTCAGAGGTCAGGCTTGAGCAGAGGTGCTCTGGAGCAATGCCATAGAGGGCTGTGAAGCCCTTTAAGCCTAGAGGGTGCCACTGAGCCGTGGCTTGCCCTCCCTTTCCCAGACATCACACTGCTCACTGTGGGCAGAGGTGAGGTGGGGGCTGCATGGCTCTGCAGCCCGACATGCCTTGACTCATGTCCTGCTCTGGAGAGGAGTGCTGCAGGAGAGGAGTGAAGCCTCGAGATGCCAGCCAGGGAGGCATGTGAGGAAACCCTTACCAGAGCTCCTTTGCAGGAAAGGAGCTGGTAACTCTTTGGAGAGTGTGACCAATTTAGCACTCAGCTGGCAGCCAAAGGGGAGAGAGAGGACACAGCCTCAGGCTGTGCCAGGGGAGATTTAGGCTGGAGGTGAGGAGAAAGTTCTTCCCTGAGAGAGTCATTGGACACTGGAATGGGCTGCCCGGGGAGGTGGTGGAGTCACCGTCCCTGGAGCTGTTCAAGGCAGGACTGGACGTGGCACTTGGTGCCATGGTCTGGCCTTGAGCTCTGTGCTAAAGGGTTGGACTTGATCTGTGAGGTCTCTTCCAACCTTGGTGATGCTGTGACACTGTGACACTGTGGCTCTGGGCAGCTCCAGAGGACACTGCTGGGAAAGGGCAGGGTGAGCACCTGGTGACCTGGCTTAGGGAGAACCAAAGCAGATGAGCCCTGCTGCCAGAGGAGCAGCAGCAGCCTGGGGGCAGCTGGGTTTCTGGGGGCAGCACACGTTGCTGTCTGGGCTGAGTTCAGCAGCAGAGACACAGGTGCTGCGCTGGCTCTGGCTGCTAAGCTCTTCAGCTCTCGGCTGGGCTCCCATCCAGCCATCCATCACTCCTTGGATCCTGGCCATGGGAAACCAAATGTGATCTGAGAGTTGCCACCACGGCACAGACATCAAACAGGCACTTGGCACTTAATACAAACTGAGGTAAATTCGGGCTGGAAATAGGGCTGGGTTGTGCCTTGCCTGCTGGGCAGGTGAGCCTCTGGTGGGCATCTGTGTGCTCCCTGCTGGCTGGGGTTGTGGCTCCAAATCAAAGACACAACCAGATGCTTGGGTGTGACTGTAGAAAAACAGAATCAGGGGTTGGAAAAGCCCTCCAAGATCATCCAGCCCGACCCAGCACCACCATGGCCACAGGTTTCATGAACACCTCCAGGGAGGGGGACTCCATCACCTGCCTGGGCAGCCTCTGCTGATCCCTGACCACTCTTGCAGCAAAGAAATGTTTCCTCATCTCCATCCTAAACCTCTGCCGGCACAATTAGAAACCATTTCCTCTCCTATCACCTGAGACTAGGGAGAAGAGACCAATCCCCACCTCACTCCAACCTGCTTTCAGGTGGCTAGGTGAGCCCAAAGCGATGTGGGGCAGCTCTGAACCCCAGGTGAGTTGTAAGCCCAGGGCTGGAGCTTTCTTCTGTCCCCAGCACGATGTGAGCACAGGAGTGACAGCCGAGCAGGCTCCTCTCTTCTTTGTGGTGCGACTGACAGCTCCGGCGGGGGGAGGCGAGCCTGGCTTTGTTTTCAGCTGTGAAACCCATCAAGGGATGTGTTAGTTGTGAATTAATTAGTGTGGAGAAAACGGAGTTGAACTCTTTGACAAAGGATTCATTTCCACCCACTCCCCAGCTGGCACTCAAGTGCGGCTTAAGCAAAGACTGACAGTCAGATTGCCATCAGCCTTCAACGCTCCCACTGAGACAGCAACGTTTGTCTGGCAGGGCAGGGAGAGGCATTTATGAGCCCCATGCTGCTCACAGGTAGTCATGGAATCTGCCAGGTTGGAAGAGAGCTCCAAGCTCAGCCAGCCCAACCTAGCACCCAGCCCTGGCCAATCATAGAGTCAAGCAGGTTGGAAGAGAGCCCCAAGCTCACCCAGCCCAACCTAGCACCCAGCCCTGGCCAATCATAGAGTCAAGCAGGTTGGAAGAGAGCTCCAAGCTCATCCAGCCCAACCTAGCACCCAGCCCTGGCCAATCATAGACTCAAGCAGGTTGGAAGAGAGCCCCAAGCTCACCCAGTCCAACCTAGCACCCAGCCCTGGCCAATCACAGAGTCAAGCAGGTTGGAAGAGAGCTCCAAGCTCACCCAGCCCAACTTAGCACCCAGCCCTGGCCAGTCATAGACTCAAGCAGGTTGGCAGAGAGCTCCAAGCTCAGCCAGCCCAACCTAGCACCCAGCCCTGCCCAACCAACCAGACCATGGCACTAAGTGCCCCAGCCAGGCTTGGCTGCAACACCTCCAGCCACAGCCATTCCACCACCTCCCTGGGCAGCCCATTCCAATGCCAATCACTCTCTCTGCCAACAACTTCCTCCTCACAGCCAGCCCAGACCTGCCCTGGCACAACTTGAGGCTGTGTCCCCTTCTTCTGCTGCTGGCTGCCTGGCAGCAGAGCCCAACCCCAGCTGGCTACAGCCTCCCTTCAGGTAGTTGTAAACAGCAATGAGGCCACCCCTGAACCTCCTCCAGGCTGCACACCCCCAGCTTCCTCAGCCCCTCCTCATAGGGTTTGTGTCCCAGGCCTTTCACCAGCCTTGTCACCCTTCTCTGATTCAGAACCATAGAATTTGTTCAGCTGGAAAACCCCTCTAAGATCATTGAGCCCAACCAGCAACCCAACCCCACCATGGCTGCTAAATCCTGTCCCCATCTGCCATGGCCACAGGTTTCTTGAACACCTCCAGGGATGGGGACTCCAGCACCTCCCTGGGCAGCCTCTGCCAATGCCTGACCACTTTTGCAGCAATCAAACTTCTGGTCTCCAACCTAACCCTCCTGTGGCACAATTTCAGGCCATTCCCTCTCCTCCTATTGTCTGATGCTAGAGAGAAGAGCCCATCCCCACCTCACTGCAGCCTCTTTTCAGAGGGCTATAGAGAGCAATAAGGTCTCCCCTCAGCCTCCTGTAGCCAGGTGGGGGGTGGCCTCTTCTCCCAGGTAACCAGCAATAGAACAAGGGGACACAGTCTCAAGCTGTGCCAGGGTAGGTATAGGCTGGATATTAGGAAGAAGTTCTTCCCAGAGAGAGTGATTGGCATTGGAATGGGCTGCCCAGGGAGGTGGTGGAGGCACCGTGCCTGGGGGTCTTCAAGCAAAGCCTGGATGAGGCACTTAGTGCCATGGTCTGGTTGATTGGATAGGGCTGGGTGCTAGGTTGGACTGGATGAGCTTGGAGGTCTCTTCCAACCTGGTTGATTCTATGATTCTTGGTCTTAGGCACTCCTCAGAGGTCTGAGCAGAGTGGCAGGAGAGCAGTGGCCTTGCTGTTTGTGTCACCACGATCAGCAGAGCAGAGCTGCCTTTACACAGCACAGGCATGTTTAGCAGCTGTGACCTGTGAGAAGTTCACACTGCATCCCAAGGTCCTCTGCAAGGGAGAAGGTGCAGCCCCCAGGAGCAGTTGTACAGTGGCACAGTTAGTGCCCCCCAGGTGCTGCTGGATGGTGATGCTGAGGGCATGCTGCAGGAGAAGGACACAAGGGCAGTGCTGGGGCCCTGAGCAGCCTTGCAGAGCACAAACACAGCAAGGCAGCAGGCAGGGGAGGGCTTCCTTCTGAGGGAAAGAACATGCAGAGAGAGAGCCTCAGGCAGAGTGTGTGCCTGCTTTGGGTGCTGACCTGCTGGAGAGCAGCTGCGAGGGAAAGGACCTCAGGTGGCCAGCACCAGAAGGAGAGGACACAGCCTCAGGCTGTGCCAGGGGAGATTTAGGCTGGAGGTGAGGAGAAAGTTCTTCCCTGAGAGAGTCATTGGACACTGGAATGGGCTGCCCGGGGAGGTGGTGGAGTCGCCGTCCCTGGAGCTGTTCAAGGCAGGACTGGACGTGGCACTTGGTGCCATGGTCTGGCCTTGAGCTCTGTGCTAAAGGGTTGGACTGGATGATCTGTGAGGTCTCTTCCAACCTTGGTGATACTGTGATACTGTGATGCTGTGACCTGGGGGGTCCTGGCAGACAGCAGAATGCCTGTGAGCCAGCAACATGCCCTCGTGGCCAAGAAGGCCAGTGGCATCCTGGGATGGGTTAAGAGGTGTGTGGCAGGTAAGTCAAGGGGGGCTTCTCTTCTACCTCTGCTCTAGTGAGGCCTCACCTGGAATACTGTGTCCAGTTCTGGGCACCCCAGCTCAAGAAGGAAAAAAATAACTGGAGAGAGTCTGGTGCAGAGCCACTAAGGTGCTGAGGGGACTGGAGCATCTCTCATGAGGAGAGGCTGGGAGGGACAGGGCTACATAGCCTGGGCAAGAGGAGCCTGAGGGGGGAGTCTGTGAATGGGTGGGTGTCAGGAAGATGGGCCCAGACTCTTCTTAGTGGTCCCCAGTGACAGGACAAGAGGTGCTGGAAGGTGTCCAGAGGAGGAAAACAAAGCTGGGGAGGGGCCTGGAGCACAGCCCTGTGAGGAGAGGCTGAGGGAGCTGGGGGGGTGCAGCCTGCAGCAGAGGAGGCTCAGGGCAGAGCTCATTGCTGCCTGCAGCTGCCTGCAGGGAGGCTGTAGCCAGCTGGGGTTGGGCTCTGCTGCCAGGCAGCCAGCACCAGAAGAAGGGGACCCAGGCTGAAGCTGTGGCAGGGCAGGTCTGGGCTGGCTGTGAGGAGGAAGTTGTTGGCAGAGAGAGTGATTGGCACTGGAATGGGCTGCCCAGGGAGGTGGTGGAGTGGCTGTGGCTGGAGGTGTTGCAGCCAAGCCTGGCTGGGGCACTTAGTGCCATGGTCTGGTTGGTTGGGCAGGGCTGGGTGCTAGGTTGGGCTGGCTGAGCTTGGAGCTCTCTTCCAGCCTGCTTGGTTCTGTGATTCTAAGAGGCAATGGGCAGACAATTGAGCATAGGAAGTTCCATCTAAACCTGAGAAGGAGCTTCTTGACTTTGAGGGTGGCAGAGCTCTGTAGCAGGCTGCCCAGAGAGGTGGTGGAGTCTCCACCTCTGGTGGCTTTGAAGGCCTGCCAGGGCCTGTTCCTCTGTCACCTGCTTCAGGGGGTCCTGCTCTAGCAGGGGCTTGGATTCAGTGATCTTCAGAGATCCTTTCCAACCTCTACCATTCTGTGACTCTGAGGAGCAGCTGTGCAAGGCAGGTTCACAGCTGGGAATGTTTGCTGCTCTGTCAAGACTGAGGGGCACCAGAGAAGTCCTACAGTCCTACTGCCCACAGGTGCTTAAATGCTATAGTGCAGCCTCCTGGGAGCACTGCCTTGGGAGCTGCATGGGGGAAAACTCTGGTGAGGTGTTTTTGAGAAGGGGGAAGAGTTAGCAGGACAGAGCAGAGAGATGGATCTGTGTGTCTCAGAGAAGGCTGAGCCCAGTGTATCTCCTTCACAGGATGCCAGGGGTGGGAAGGGATCCAAGGAGATCATCCAGTCCAAGCCCCCTGCCAGAGCAGGACCACACAATCCAGCTCAGGGCACACAGGAACACATCCAGACAGGCCTGGAAAGGCTCCACACAAGGAGACTCCACAACCTCTCTGGGCAGCCTGTGCCAGGGCTCTGGGACCCTTCCAGGCAAGAAGTTCCCCCTTGTGCTGAGCTGGAACCTCCTGTGCTGCAGCTTCCATCCACTGCTGCTTGTCCTGTGCCAGGGAGCAGTGAGCAGAGCCTGTCCCCCCCTCCTGACCCCCAGCCCTCAGATAGTTATAGACATTGATTCAATCCCCTCTCAGCCTTCTCTTCTCCAGACTGATCAGCTCCAGGCCCCTCAGCCTCTCCTCAGACAGTGCTCCAGGATGCCACAGTTGGGCCACACATGTGCAGGATGTAGCAGCACCAAAAGCATAACCCTGGTGGAGATCCCTGCTGCTTCCCCTCCCTTCCCCTGCATCTCCTCCAGCCTGCCCTGCCCTGGATTCGAGGAGCCTGGTGGGATCCTGAGCCCTAGGGAGTCATCTGGTCATCTCTTCAGCCCTGGAAAGGAGATGGATTTTGGAGACACCTTTTGTCAGCTCTGTGAGGGTTTGTTTTCCTTTTTCATCTGCACTGTCACCCTGGAGGCTTCAGCTACAAAGCTGAGAACCTGCAAAGCTCTTTCCTGGGTTCACTTTGGTGGAACAGCAGCCACTTTGTGCTTAGGACTTGAGCTGTTCCTCAGCTAAGAGCCCTAAAAGAGGGATTCTGCCCCCTTTTTGCTGTCTGTGTGCCCTGAAGCTGATGCCTCAGCGTCACCACCGGCAGTGGTGGTGGAAGAACCAAGACCAAAGGGAAAGTGCTAGGGAAAAGCAATCTCCTGTTGCAAGCACACAACAGACCTCCTGCAGCAGCCGCCAGGAGATGCTGTCAGCGTTGGACTGCTTACTGTGGGTGAATCCTGCCCTTGGAAGCCAACAAAAGCTGTTGAGCAGATACATTTTTGCTCCTGCAGCCCTGCACTAGAGTCGAGTATTTCACTGAAACCATAAACCCTGCACTCCCTGCAGCTGTGAGAGAGGTGAGCCCTGGAGAACAGAGAGCTCTCACTCTGCTGGGGCTTGCCCAGCAGCATGCAGGAGGGACCTAGGTCTGCCAGCCTGCTGCAGAGGGTGGGATGGGCTCTCACAATCACAGAACCAGGCAGGGTGGGAAGGGAGCACAAGGAGCAGGCAGTGCCAAACCCCTGCCATGCCCAGGGACACCCTACCCTAGAGCAGCCTGACCACAGCCTCAGCCAGCCTGGCCTCAAACACCTCCAGCCATGGGGCCTCAACCCCCTCCCTGGGCAACCCATTCCAGCCTCTCACCACTCTCCTGCTCAACAACTTCCTCCTCCCCTCCAGCCTCACTCTCCCCACCTCCAGCTTGGCTCCATTCCCCCCACTCCTGACACTCCCTCACAGCCTCAAAAGTCCCTCCCCAGCTTTTTTGGAGCCCCCTTCAGACCCTGCAAGGCCACAAGAAGGTCCCCTGGGAGCCTCCTCTGCTCCAGCCTGCACAGCCCCAACTCTTTCAGGCTGTGCTCACAGCAGAGCTGCTGCAGCCTCTCAGCATCCTCCTGGCCCTCTCAGCCACCCTCAGTACATCTGCAGGTGACACCCAGCTGGGTGGCAGTGTTGATCTGCTGGAGGGGAAGGAGCCCTACAGAAGGACCTGGACAGGCTGCATCAATGCACCAAGGACAGTGGGATGAGGCTCAACAAGGCTGTGTCCAAGTTGAGGCTCCCAAGTGCTGTGTCCTGCACGTGAGCCACCACAACCCCATGAACACTTCAGGCTGGAAAGTACCTGGCACAAAAGGACCTAAGAGTGTTGTTTGACAGCAGCTGAAGATGAGCCAGCAGTGTGCCCAGGTGGCCAAGAAGGCCACCAGCATCCTTACCTGGATCAGCAGTGGTGTGGCCAGCAGGGCAGGGACTGTCTCCTTGTACTCAGCACTGGTGAGACCACAGCTCAAGTACTGGATGAGGTTTTGGGTCCTGGCTCCATGAAGGACACTGAGGGGCTGGAGCAGGTCTAGAGAAGGGCAACCAAGCTAGTGAAGGGTCTGGAGAAGAGGGCTGGGGAGAAGCAGCTGGAGGGGGTTGGTGTGGAGAAGAGGAGGCTGAGGGCAGAGCTCATTGGTCTCTAACAGCTCCCTGCGAGGAGGCTGCAGGGAGCTGGGGCTGGGCTCTGCTGCCAAGTACCTAACAACAGGAGAAAAGGAAATGGCCTCAAGCTGTGCCAGGGGAGGGTTAGGTAGGAGATGAAGGAAAATGTCTTTGGTGCAGGAGTGCTCAGGGATTGGCAGAGGCTGCCCAGGGAGGTGGTGGAGTCCCCATGGCTGGAGGTGTGGCCATGGCACTTGTGGCTATGGTTTGGTGGCCATGGTGGTGCTGGGTTGAAGGTTGGACTCAGCCTTGGAGACCTTTGGACTGGATGGTCTGGGAGGGCTTTCCCAACCCAAACAGTTGTGTTGCAGGTTGCAGGGATCTGGGGTTGGGCTCTTCTCCGAGGTGGTAGGAGGTGATAGGAGAGGAAATGGTCTGGAGCTGTGCCAGTGAAGGTTTAGGTTGGATCTGAGGAAAAATTTCTTCCCCAAAGCAGTTCTCAAGCAGTGGAAGAGGCTGCCCAGGGAGGGCAGTGGCAGAGTCCCCAGCCCTGCAGGCACTCAGAACCTGGGGAGATGCAGCGCTGAGGGACCTGGTTCAGTGGTGCCCTGCCAGTGCTGGGCTAAGAGTTGGGCTCAGGGATCTGGGAGCTCTTTTCCAACCTAAACAAACATGACTTTATGGTGACAACCCCATGTAAGGCAGCCTCTTTGTCCTCACCAGCCTGGCACACCCCCACAGCTGGCCTCCCACACAGCACATGCAGGAGTTTTCACAGTGATGGGGGGGAGAAGCCTGCAGAACATCCCTTTGGTGCCAAAGCAGCTGAGGCTGTGGCTCCCCCAGCAGAGCCAGCCTGAAGCTGGTGTGCAGAAGATGCCTTGGCTCTGCTGGGAGAGCCCCAGGACAGATCCCTAAGGACACACAACCTGCTGGAAGAGACAATGTTTATTGTTGCTGTGGCAGGAAGAAATACTGCAACCCCCCCCCCCCCCACACACACATTTTGCAGCAACAAATGGTGGTGAGGCAGGGTAGGGCCTGAGGGCACATCTGGCCAGATGCCCACGCTGGGCAGAGAAGGGCTGGGAGACAGCACAGTGCTGCTGCTGCTGCTGCTGGATGCTTCTCATTTTCTTCTAGACCAAATGCTCTGAAATCCTCTTCATGTGCAATTTCTGCTGCTGCCTTTGTCCCAGCACCTGTGGGGTGCTGCTGAACCTCCCTGGGGCTGGCTCTCAGGCTGGGGCCTCCTCTAGTCTCTTGTGCTGAGCAAGGGCAGAAGTCTTTGTGCCTAATGAAGGGGCTGGAGGCCCTCTGCATCTGCTGGGGGTGGGACACCTTTACACACCCCTAGAAAGTAAAAGCAGCACTGTAGATGAGCTCTGTTTGCTGTAGCTATTCATCTGGCTGTTCATGGAGCTCCTTTATCTGTGCCCATGGCTGCCAGTGCTGGGAGCAGTCACTTGGCCTTTAAAGGCACAGTAATGATCCCAGGCAGCTCCCTGCAGGGGCAAAATCTGGCACTGCTTTGCCTGTGGTTCCCAAAAGTTAGAATCTTAGAATCACAGAAGCAGGCAGGGCTGGAAGGGAGCACAAGGAGCAGGCAGTGCCAACCCCCTGCCATGCCCAGGGACACCCTACCCTAGAGCAGCCTGACCACAGCCTCAGCCTGCCTGGCCTCAAACACCTCCAGCCATGGGGCCTCAACCCCCTCCCTGGGCAACCCATTCCAGCCTCTCACCACTCTCCTGCTCAACAACTTCCTCCTCCCCTCCAGCCTCACTCTCCCCACCTCCACCTTTGCTCCATTCCCCCCACTCCTGACACTCCCTCACACCCTCAAAAGTCCCTCCCCAGCTTTTTTGGAGCCCCCTTCAGACCCTGCAAGGCCACAAGAAGGTCCCCTGGGAGCCTCCTCTGCTCCAGCCTGCACAGCCCCAACTCTTTCAGGCTGTGCTCACAGCAGAGCTGCTGCAGCCTCTCAGCATCCTCCTGGCCCTGCTCTGGACACTCTCCAGCATCTCCACAGCCCTCTTGGCCCAGGGGCTCCAGAGCTGGATGCAGCACTCCAGGTGGGGTCTCAGCAGAGCAGAGCAGAGGGGCAGAATCCCCTCCCTGGCCCTGCTGGCCACACTGCTGCTGCTGCAGCCCAGCCTCTGCTTGGCTTTCTGGGCTGCAAGTGCTCACTGCTGGCTCCTGTGCAGCTTCTCCTCCAGCAGCACCCCCAAGTGCCTCTCCTCAGGGCTGCTCTCCAGCCTGGCACTGCCCAGCCTGGATTGGTGCTTGCCATTGCCTCGCCCCAGCTGCAGGACCGTGCATGTTTTCTCATGTCTCTTCTCCTAAAGTGTGTTGTGCTCCTGTGCTGAGGGTTTGAGGGAGTGGCAAGTGTCAGAGCTGGGTTGGCCACCAGGTGAGTGCCAGACGCTTTCCATGAACCCCTCTGCTTCCCAAAGGGCAGAGAAAGGGAAGAAGGGGTTGGGAAAGGAGCTAACCCAGCTGGGATGGAGCAAGAACCATGGAATAAAGGTACAGAGACACAAACCAACATGGAACCCTCCCCTGATGGCAGTGAGGGCACCAGTGGCACCACTGCTGCTGGGGGCAGGCACTGGGCAAGTCCCAGACTGGACTCAGAAGCAGATGGAGATTGAATTCAGGAGATGGATTTTAGAGCTGGATTGAGGAGCACAGGGATGAGAGTGGAAGGCAGAAGGGACAGAGGTCTGCTGGGACAGCAGCCAGTGAGGAAGAGGCTTGACCCTGTGATCCCTCAGCTTTCCCCTGCCCTCCATGGGCTGCAATCCCTTGTTGGGCAGTTGAGGCTCACCTGTCCTGTCTGCTCCTCCCCACAGGTGCCACCTCTGCCTTCCTGCCCCCCAAGGTGGGGCAGAAGCTGTGGCAGTGCCCTTGGTGTGCCCAGGAGCAAGCCTCTGGCAGAAGCTTTCTGCAGCCCAGCCCTTGGCAGTGACTCTGCCCAGCAGCTTCTCCCTGCCAGGAGCAGCCTCTGGCTGTGCCAAGCTGCTTTGGTGAGCAGAGGCTGAGCTGGGCAGGGCCAGCACTGAGCAGAAGTGGCTCTGCTGTGGCTCAGAGCAGGACCAAGCTTGCCTGGCCCGCGGGAGAGGGCGCTGCGGGCCCGCGGTGCGCAGCTCTGCAGCCTCTGCCTGCTGCTCGCTGCCTGCTCCCGCCTGCTGCCTCCTGATGCTGCCTTCTCCTGCCTCTCCAGGCTGCAGCCCATGCCCCAGCACCACACACTGTGACAGGCAGGAAACAGGCAGCGCAGGATTCACCTCAGAAGAGGGCAGGGCACAAGCCAAGCTCAGGACGTTCAGCAAGACCAAGAGCAAGGGCAAGGTCCTGCAGCTGGAGCGAGGCAATGGCAAGGGCTGGGCAGTGCCAGGCTGGAGAGCAGCCCTGAGGAGAGGCACTTGGGGGTGCTGCTGGAGGAGAAGCTGCACAGGAGCCAGCAGTGTGCACTTGCAGCCCAGAAAGCCAAGCAGAGGCTGGGCTGCAGCAGCAGCAGTGTGGCCAGCAGGGCCAGGGAGGGGATTCTGCCCCTCTGCTGTGCTCTGCTGAGAGCCCACCTGGAGTGCTGCATCCAGCTCTGGAGCCCCTGGGCCAAGAGGGCTGTGGAGATGCTGGAGAGTGTCCAGAGCAGGGCCAGGAGGATGCTGAGAGGCTGCAGCAGCTCTGCTGTGAGCACAGCCTGAAAGAGTTGGGGCTGTGCAGGCTGGAGCAGAGGAGGCTCCCAGGGGACCTTCTTGTGGCCTTGCAGGGTCTGAAGGGGGCTCCAAAAAAGCTGGGGAGGGACTTTTGAGGGTGTGAGGGAGTGTCAGGAGTGGGGGGAATGGAGCAAAGGTGGAGGTGGGGAGAGTGAGGCTGGAGGGGAGGAGGAAGTTGTTGAGCAGGAGAGTGGTGAGAGGCTGGAATGGGTTGCCCAGGGAGGGGGTTGAGGCCCCATGGCTGGAGGTGTTTGAGGCCAGGCTGGCTGAGGCTGTGGTCAGGCTGCTCTAGGGTAGGGTGTCCCTGGGCATGGCAGGGGGGTTGGCACTGCCTGATCCTTGTGCTGCCTTCCAACCCTGCCTGATTCTATGGTTCTGTGTTTCCTTTGGAGAGGGAAAGGTGGTGCTGGAAACTTGACTGAAAGGGCTGAGCAGGGGAGGGAGCAGCTCATCAGTAGCCACCTGTGGGAGACCAGGAGTCTCTGCTTCCCCCATTACACCTCTGCTTCCCCCATTACATCTGGTGAGGAAGGCTGCTTTTGGTGGGCTGCCCTGCTTTGGAGTTCAGCTGCTGCTCCCCACAAAGGAGCATAGGCTCAAGAGGGATTATTTTTCTTCCCTTTCTTGTTCCCATTCTTGCCCACGAAATATCCATTGCTGAAGGCTGCCAGGAGGGAGGGATGGTAGAAGTGCTCCGTGTCGGTGCTGGGAAAGGTGCTCCGTGCCACAGGCATTTGTTCTCCCCCATTTCCATGGAAACCTGCTGGTGTGGGCTGGAGCGGGCAGAGCAGCAGCGCCCCCCAGCCTGGCGGGGGGGTCTGTCTCATGCTCTCTCTGCAGGAGGAGCTGTGCCCACAGCACACAGCGGATCTGGGCAGCTGGGCTGACCTGGTCCTTTCGGACACCAGCTCTTGTTGGATCACACCGGAGACAGCAGCTGGCCCAGACAGGGGGTCCCGACCGCCCCTTCCCACCCTGCCCCTCCGCATGGCGCTGCGGCATCCCTGCGCAGCCCAGGCTGCAGCCCTGCACGGGCTGGGGGCCGCAGGGGTGGGGAGCCCCTGACAGCCTTTTTGTTCTGTGCCACCGCTTTTGTTAACCCCCTGCTCCAGCCTCCCCCTCGCTGCTTAGCTGCCCCCGCTGCGGCGCTGATGAGAGCGTCTGTAGCAGCAGGGCTGCCGGGGGGAGCTTATGGGGACCCCGCGGGCAGGCAGCGGCGGCTGCGGCTTGTGCTCACAGATTGCTGGCTGCAGCCTCTCCCCCATCTGCCCTCTCGGCTCGGATACCCTTTGTTAGCCCTGCTGCCACGGCAGTTGTGTGTCTGAGCCACTCGTGCCTCCCGGCTCGGGGGGTTTGGTGTCCCACTCGGGGGGGAGGGTGGTGAGGGCAGGGCCTGTTGCCAGCAGAGAGGAGGAAGGTTAAGGCGAGAGCAGCATCCTCTGTCCTGAACTCTCTGCCCAGGCTCTTTTGTTTGCCGTGCACCTTTGGCACAAGCAGGTGGTTCCACTCACAGCTCCTCTGCCTTTCCCCTTCTGTAGCAAGGGCCTCACTTCCAGGGCTTTCAGCTCCTGAGGATGTCCAGAGAAGAGCATCAAGGCTGGTGAGGGGTTCGGAGAGCACTGTGCGAGGAACGACTAAGGGAGCTGGGGTTATCCAGTCTGGAGAGGAGGAGGCTGAGGGGAGACCTTATTGCTCTCTACAACTACCTGAAAGGAGGCTGCAGTGAAGCTGGTGTTGGTCTCTTGTCCCAGGTGATAGGTGAGAGGAAATGGGCTCAAGTTGTGGCAGCGGAGCGTTGGAAGAGGCTGCCCAGGGAGGTGGTGGAGTTGCCATCCCTGGAGGTGTTCAAGAAGCTGTAGATGTGGTGCTTCAGGATCTGGTTTAGGGGTGCTGGTAGTTGGGTTATGGTTGGACTCAGTGACCTCCAGGTCTTTCCCAGCCTTGGTGGTTCTATGACAACGTTTATCCTAGACACCAGATCAAAGTCGTTTCCTCCTGCCCTTGGATCAGGCTGCTGCTGCTGGTTGATTATTCAACCAAATTCATTTGGGATGTGCACACCAGTTCTAATTAGCTGCAATTATTCACTTATTTCCTCCCTGCTGCCCTCCCACACTGCTAGGAATTCAAAGCTATCACCCTAACACAGTGGCCTGCAAGAGTTATCCCCCAGCACAAGCCTGAACCTCTCCATCTCTGATCAATACCTTTGTCTGTCAGCCGCGATTAATGAAACGGAATCCCCCGCCCAGGCCTTTGATTCCTATCACCCCAGAACAGCTTACTGGGTGTTAGAATCCAGACAGGAGTCTAATTCTGTCCTCAAGTGAAAGGGAGGGGCTGGCTGAGACATCAAACCCCAAATCATCCACTCAAGTGGCGTGGAGACTCTCATTGTAAGGCAAGTGATGGGTAGGTGGGAGGCGCTCTCCTCTAGAGCCTTTCTGCTTCATCTGGAGGGATAACCCTGCTAACCCTGCTGAGATCAAAGGTGCCAGCAAGGGTGTTTGTGAGCTCTGTGTGAGGAGGGGAAACACCAGCAAGGGAGCTGGTGAGAGGCCTGGAGCACAGCCCTGTGAGGAGAGGCTGAGGGAGCTGGGGGGGTGCAGCCTGCAGCAGAGGAGGCTCAGGGCAGAGCTCATTGCTGCCTGCAGCTCCCTGCAAGGAGGCTGTAGCCAGCTGGGGTTGGGCTCTGCTGCCAGGCAGCCAGCAGCAGAAGAAGGGGACCCAGGCTCAAGCTGTGCCAGGGCAGGTCTAGGCTGGCTGTGAGGAGGAAGTTCCTGGCAGAGAGAGTGATTGGCATTGGAATGGGCTGCCCAGGGAGGTGGTGGAGTGGCTGTGGCTGGAGGTGTTGCAGCCAAGCCTGGCTGGGGCACTTAGTGCCATGGTCTGGTTGCTTGGCCAGGGCTGGGCTGGCTGAGCTTGGAGCTCTCTGCCAACCTGGCTGATTCTATGAAAGCAGAGCTAGGCTCTGCGTGATCATTTAGCTGTCTGCACCGTCTCTGTGGGTGTGTTCTGTTCTTCAGAGGCTTCCTTTTTCTCTTGCCCAGTAGTTGCAGCCTTGGGGTTTGCCACGGTTCCGAAGGGTAATTCGATCTCCAGAGGCTGCTCTGAGCTTCCTGCCTCTGCGGTCTGTGGTGGTCCGAGCCACTGCTCCAGAGATGCTGTAACAGAGCTCTTAAAAACAAGGCCATTGTTTCACTTGAGATTCTTCTGCTGCTTTTAATAACCCTCCACTCTACACACGGAGTGGTAAAAGCCAATAGAGATGTCAGGCCAAGCTGTGCATCAGTGAGTCAGGGACTGGGGCCAAGATTCATGGCTCCCTCTCCTCTCCGCTGCCTTCCTCAAACAGGAAAGGAGGTCAGATCTAAAAAGGGTGATTTGAATCTGTTCCAGGTCCTAAACCTGAGAGCCTGTACCCTTTTTGCTGATGCTGGCCATGTGCCTCAGCCAGCCAGTGTCCTCTCCTAGGGCTTCTGCCTTCACCTTCTTTTTAAACCCTGATTCAGAGTCAGGCTCCTGCTTGCCTGGATGCCTGTCCCTTGCACCTTCACCCTCAGGACTTCAAAAGCCTCAGATCCAAGATCTGGGAGTCTGAGGGCAGCCACTGCTAGCTACAAAGGGCAGGCAGCTCAGCAAGTCTTCGGGTGATAAGAGACAGTGATTTCCAGCTTCAAGCCGTCTGGAATAAAGTGGAGCTGCTGCTGTTGCAGAGAGTCATGACCCCGGGGCTGGGAGCAGCACATCTAACTATGCCTGAGCTCTCCGGCACTCCTCAGCCTCCACTTTCAGAAGTGCAACTGTCTGGGGCTTCCCAGGACGTCGTCCAAATGATAGATGTGCTTTGTTGTGTGCCCTCGGAGGACAGACGGCAGTGGAACACTAATCGGAGGGGCCTGAGCGAGCCGTGCAGGTCAGGTCAGCTCGGGCTGTGCGCAGGTCAGCTCGGGCTGTGCGCGGTGTGCCCGGCGGGGGAGCGCAGCGTTCGCGCAGCGCAAGCAGCATCCTTCCCAGCGCCGGAGATGCTGCGCTTGGCCTTCCAGCGACATTTGCACCTCGGTGCTGCAGAGCGGAGGGAGGAGGCGGCAGGGATGGAAAACCTTCCACTCTGCCTGTGCTGGAGCCCGGGACTGCAGCGGCACTGCCGGAGGGAGCTGCAGAGCTGCCCGCAGCCTGGAGCGGCCCCCGGTAGCGGCTGGGAGAGTTCGTTCCAGTTCAGCGAGGTTGCGCTTGCAGGCTGCCCGTCGGCAGCTGGCTCCGCTGGCACTGCCAGCCTGCCTCCATCCAGCAGTGCGCAGAGCCGGCTTCGATAGGACATCGGCTTCGGGAAGAGAGGGGAGAGCACACAGCGTGCTGCTGGCCGAGCCTGCCTCGCTGCCACGGCTCCCCGGGGGGCTCGCAACGGCTTTGGCGCGGGGGTGGGGAGAAGCGAGACGTGGAACGGGCAGGGTAAGCGGTTCGCTGGCTGGCTGCTCCCAAGCCCTGTTCCCACCTTTTGCAATCCCAGAGTCAGTCAGGGTTGGAAGGGACCCCAAGGAACATCTAGTTCCAACCCCCCTGCCACGGGCAGGGACCCCCTGCCCTCGATCTGCCTGCCCTTTTGCTGAGCAGCTGAACGATGCTTAGCTTCTCGCTGGCTCTGTGCTGTGAGCTCCAGCTCGGGAGTACCAAAGCCTCTGCGATCAGGACGATTCTCGGTAGGTGCAAGCCAAAGCATGCCCTTGTCTGTGCTGCCCACCGAGGGAGGCTGAGCGCTGGGGTCTGCGGCCGAGCGATGGAGCCTTTGTGGGTGAGGACTGCCAGCCCCGGGTTCGTTGCAAGGCAGGGACAAAGGCCACTCGGCTTTCATCAGCCACTTGAGGAGTGCAGGCTTCCCACCACACTCCCCGGGGTGAAAGGCTCTTTATTGCCAGGAGAAACCGAAAATCACAGGGCAAAGCGGAGAGGAGGAAACGTGTGCCTGGCTCTGACATCACTGCGAGCCAATCGGCAGGCGCTCTTTGTGCCTGCCTCCCTAATGAAGGACACTTCATCAGGCTCGTTTGCAGTCGTTACTCATTCACCTTCTAGGAACGGCGCCACCTGCCTCTTAACAGCCGGAGAGAGCCACTCTGCAAAGGACTCAAACCTTAAACGAGGTAGCTGTGTCCAGAGCATCCTCCCCTGCACTGACTGAGAGAGGCCTTGAGCACAGCCCTACGAGGAGAGGCTGAGGGAGCTGGGATTGGTTAGCCTGGAGAAGAGGAGGCTCAGGGCAGACCTTATTGCTGTCTGCAACTACCTGAGGGGAGGTTGTGGCCAGGAGGAGGTTGCTCTCTTCTCTCAGGTGGCCAGCACCAGAAGGAGAGGACACAGCCTCAGGCTGTGCCAGGGGAGATTTAGGCTGGAGGTGAGGAGAAAGTTCTTCCCTGAGAGAGTCATTGGACACTGGAATGGGCTGCCCGGGGAGGTGGTGGAGTCGCCGTCCCTGGAGCTGTTCAAGGCAGGACTGGACGTGGCACTTGGTGCCATGGTCTGGCCTTGAGCTCTGTGCTAAAGGGTTGGACCTGATGATCTGTGAGGTCTCTTCCAGCCTTGGTGATACTGTGAGACTGTGACACTGTGATACTGTGAGACTGTGACACTGTGATACTGTGAGACTGTGAGACTGTGACTTGGTGAGAGCTCTGGTCAGGCTGCAGGCAGCAGAAGTGAGCTCTCAGGGTAGTTAACTACCCCATGGCTGAGCACTTGCAGAGTCAGAGAAGTGTCGTGGTTGGAAAAGACCTTTGAGATCATAGAATCAGAGAATCAGTCAGGTTGGCAGGGACCACAAGGAGCAGCCAGTGCCAACCCCCCTGCCATGAGGAAGTCAGAGGCTCCTGGTCTCTCACAAGTGGCTACTGATGAGCTGCTCCCTTCCCTATTCAGGACTTCCAGCCAAGTTTCCAGCACCACTTTTCCCTCTCCAAAGGAATCACAGAATCACAGAAGCAGGCAGGGCTGGAAGGGAGCACCAGGAGCAGGCAGTTCCAACCCCCCTGCCATGCCCAGGGACACCCTACCCTAGAGCAGCCTGACCACAGCCTCAGCCAGCCTGGCCTCAAACACCTCCAGCCATGGGGCCTCAACCCCCTCCCTGGGCAACCCATTCCAGCCTCTCACCACTCTCCTGCTCAACAACTTCCTCCTCCCCTCCAGCCTCACTCTCCCCACCTCCACCTTTACTCCATTCCTCCCACTCCTGACACTCCCTCACAGCCTCAAAAGTCCCTCCCCAGCTTTTTTGGAGCCCCCTTCAGACCCTGCAAGGCCACAAGAAGGTCCCCTGGGAGCCTCCTCTGCTGCAGCCTGCACAGCCCCAACTCTTTCAGGCTGTGCTCACAGCAGAGCTGCTGCAGCCTCTGAGCATCCTCCTGGCCCTGCTCTGGACATGCTCCAAGTCTTCAAGTCCAAACAGTTCCAGTCTGTGAGAACTCTTTCAAGGAAGAGGATTCTTCTAACCTCCAACCTAAACTTCCCCTGCTGCAACTTGAGGCCCTTTCTTCTCACCCTAGCACTTGTTGCTAGGGAAAAGAGCCCAACCCTCACCTCACTCCAGCCTCCTCTCAGGGAGCTGTAGAGAGCAGTGAGGTCTCTCCTCCAAGCTCCACCATCTCAGTTCCCTCAGCTGCTGCTCCTCCCCAGCCCTGTTCTCCAGACCCTTCCCCAGCTTTGTTACCCTTCTCTGAATCACAGTCACAACATTAACCCTGTTGGAAAGGACCTCTAGGATCACTGAGTCCAACCTGTCACCTAACCCTTCCAACTAACTAACCCATGGCACCAAGTGCCTCAGCCAACCTCCTTTCAAACACCTCCAGGGATGGGGACTCCACCACCTCCCTGGGCAGCCCATTCCAGTGCCAGTCACTCTTGCCATGAAGAATTCCTTCCCAATGTCCAGCCTCAACCTGCCCTGGTGCAGTTTGAGGCTGTGTCCTCTTGTTCTGTCACTGGGTGCCTGGATCTGCTCCAGCTCCTCCTCAATGTCCTTGGAGTGAGGGCCCCAAAACTGAACCCAGGACTCCAGGTGTGGCCTCGCCAGTGCTGAGTACAGGTAGGCAATCACTGCCCTGCTCCTGCTGGCCACACCATTGCTGATCCAGGTCAGGATGCTGGTGCCCTTCTTGGCCACCTGTGCTCACTGCTGGCTCGTGTTCTCCTACCACTGACCACACTCTTCCCCAGGTCCTCTTCTGCTGGGCAGTTTCCAGCCACTCTGCCCCAAGCCTGGAGTGCTCATGGGGTTGTTGTGACCCAAGTTCAAGACACAGCACTTGGCCTTGTTGTCTCTCATCCCATTGCCCTTGGCCCATCAATCCAGCCTGGCTGGGTCCCTCTGCAGACCCTTCCTGTCCTGCAGCTGATCAACACTCCCACACAAGTTGGTGTCACCTACAGATTTACTGGAGCTGGCCTCAATCCCCTTATACTTATCCAGGTAATTGATAAAGATATTAGAGAGAACAGAAGTTAAAGGTGCTCAGAGCAGAAGGTCCCTGGGACAGCAGGAGAGGGGGCTGTGGTATGAAGTGTGGCACTGGTGCCACACAGCCAGGCTCAGCAAAGCTGGGCAGGCTGTGATGGGTTTCCCCATGCTCCACAAAGGTGTGGAGGGCTGAGGTACTGCTCTGAATGGAAAATGGAAGGAGTTTGGCCTTTCTGAATTTGAGGTTGGCCCAGAGGAGGTGCTGGGACCCCTGCACTGGAGGTGCAGAGAGAGCCTGAGACACCCAAAAGTTGTGTGCAGCTCCCTTGCCTGGTGCTAAGCAGAGATCTGAATGCACAGGGCCATGGTGGGCATGGCCTTTGGCAGCTGTCACTCAGCTCAGCTCAGAGGCTGGGCTGTCTTTGGGGCATCCAGCATGGCATCCAGCTGCCCACACAGCGAGGGGCAGCCCTAAGTGCCTGTGCAAGGCTCAGGGGGACAGCAGAGAGAGGCTGGGGAATCATAGAATCAAGCAGGTTGGAAGAGAGCTCCAAGCTCATCCAGCCCAACCTAGCACCCAGCCCTATCCAACCAACCAGACCATGGCACTAAGTGCCTCATCCAGGCTTTGCTTGAACACCCCCAGGCACGGTGCCTCCACCACCTCCCTGGGCAGCCCATTCCAATGCCAATCACTCTCTCTGGGAAGAACTTCTTCCTAACATCCAGCCTTGACCTACCCTGGCACAACTTGAGACTGTGTCCCCTTGTTCTATTGCTGGTTGCCTGGCAGAAGAGGCCACCCCCACCTGGCTACAATGCCCCTTCAGGTAGTTGTAGACAGTAATAAGATCACCCCTGAGCCTCCTCTGCTGCAGGCTGCACACCCCCCCAGCTCCCTCAGCCTCTCCTCATAGGATTTGTGTTCCAGGCCCCTCACCAGCTTTGTTGCCCTTCTCTGGACATGTTCCAGCACCTCAACATCTTTCTTGAATTGAGGGGCCCAGAACTGGACACAGCACTCAAGGTGTGGCCTGAGCAGTGCTGAGTACAGGGGCAGAATAACCTCCCTTGTCCTACTGGCCACACTGCTCCTGATGCAGGCCAGGATGCCATTGGCTCTCTTGGCCACCTGGGCACACTGCTGGCTCATCTTCAGCTTACTGTCTATCAGTACCCCCAGGTCCCTTTCCTCCTGGCTGCTCTCCAGCCACTCAGTCCCCAGCCTGTAGCACTGCTTGGGGTTATTGTGGCCGAAGTGCAGAACCCTGGGGAGCGAGGACAAAGCATGCAGCAAAGAGAAGCAGAGTCTGTAGGATCTCTCCTACAGACAGCAAGGCTCTGTGGTGGCCTGGGGCTGAGCAGGACTGTTGTGCCAGAGACCTGGGGGCTGCTTGTCCCACAGCTGTCTAGGAGAAGGTTCTCCATCCCAGAGAGCTGTGTGGAAGGTCCTTTCCCTGCTGTCCTAGCCAGAGCTGTGCTGGGCAGCTGCGTGTGGTGAACATGCAGGATGCTTGCAGGTGTGAAATGCCCTCACAGGGCTCTGCAGGCACAGCTCTGGGTTTGGAAGCAGAACCTGAGGCACTGAACAGAGGCCAAGAGGTCAATTCTTGGCTTAATGGCCATGGTGGTCTTTGGTTGGTGGCTGGGCTTGATGATCTTAGAAGTCTTTTTCAGCTGCAACTATTCTGTGGTCCCCCCCTGGATAATGTGTTTTGTTTTACATCAAGAGGAAGCAGCAGAGCTGGGCACAGCAAGCAGAGATCCTGAGGAGCTGCAGCCAGGCACACCAGCCCAACCATCAGCAGGCTGGAACAGGCAATGGAGCCCTGGGCTGAAAGTGCAGCCAGGTCAAACCCAGCAGCAGCAGTTGCTGGGTGGTGATTAGGGGACTGGAGCATCTCTCATGTGAGGATGCTGAGGGAGCTGGGGCTGTTCAGCTTGGAGAAGAGGAGGCCAAGGGGACACCTTGCTAAAATATCTAAGGGGTGGGTGTCAGGAGGACTCTTCTCAGTGGTCCCCAATGACAGGACAAGAGGCCATGGGCAGAAACCTGAACCTGAAGTTCCATCTAAACATGAGGAGGAGCTTCTTGACATTGAGGATGGCAGAGCAGTGGCACAGGCTGCCCAGAGAGGTGATGGAGTCTCCATCTCTGGAGACCTTCAAGGCCTGCCTGGCTGTGTTCCTGTGTGATCTGCTTCAGGTGCCCCTGCCCTGGCAGACAGGTTGAACTCGATGGACCTTGAGAGGTCCCTTCCAACCCCCACCATGCTGTGATGCTCACAGTGTGCAGGCAGCAGCCTCCCTCCGTGGCAGAGTTGGCAGCACTGCTGTATCAGGGTCACCAGAGGGTCTGCACAGCCTCTGGAGATTTGGAAATGGAACCCCCTAAATCCAAACAGTTCAGCCAAGGGAGCTGATTTGCCCTGTAAATCCTCCTGCAGCTGCTTCTGGGGTGGCTGTCTGGCAGGGGGGTTGTGTAGCTGACCCTGGCCCCCATTGATCCTGGAGAGCAGGACAGCTCCACATGATGAACAACCTCCCTCTGAGCTGTCCCTTAATGAAGGGGTCAGCCAGCAGTCCCTCCTGCCCTCTGGGATTCAGCAGGCAGGAGCTGCTCCAGAGGCTGCTTCCTGAAGCTTCCCACCTTTGCCATTCCAGTCCTTCCTCACTGGACTGGGCAGTGCCAGGCTGGAGAGCAGCCCTGAGGAGAGGCACTTGGGGGTGCTGCTGGAGGAGAAGCTGCACAGGAGCCAGCAGTGTGCACTTGCAGCCCAGAAAGCCAAGCAGAGGCTGGGCTGCAGCAGCAGCAGTGTGGCCAGCAGGGCCAGGGAGGGGATTCTGCCCCTCTGCTGTGCTCTGCTGAGAGCCCACATGGAGTGCTGCATCCAGCTCTGGAGCCCCTGGGCCAAGAGGGCTGTGGAGATGCTGGAGAGTGTCCAGAGCAGGGCCAGGAGGATGCTGAGAGGCTGCAGCAGCTCTGCTGTGAGCACAGCCTGAAAGAGTTGGGGCTGTGCAGGCTGGAGCAGAGGAGGCTCCCAGGGGACCTTCTTGTGGCCTTGCAGGGTCTGCAGGGGGCTCCAAAAAAGCTGGGGAGGGACTTTTGAGGGTGTGAGGGAGTGTCAGGAGTGGGGGGAATGGAGCAAAGGTGGAGGTGGGGAGAGTGAGGCTGGAGGGGAGGAGGAAGTTGTTGAGCAGGAGAGTGGTGAGAGGCTGGAATGGGTTGCCCAGGGAGGGGGTTGAGGCCCCATGGCTGGAGGTGTTTGAGGCCAGGCTGGCTGAGGCTGTGGTCAGGCTGCTCTAGGGTAGGGTGTCCCTGGGCATGGCAGGGGTTGGCACTGCCTGCTCCTTGTGCTCCCTTCCAGCCCTGCCTGGTTCTATGGTTCTTAGACTTGTTTCCTTGGGTGTTTCCAGGACCATCTGCAGCAAGCAGCCCACCCGTGGGTGCAGCAGGCTGGCAGTGAGGTGTACCCCTGTGAGAGACCTTCCTGCTGGCTCACCTCAGTGCTGCAATGAGCAGCCACCCTGATTTGGTGACTGCAGGACCTGCTGGACACGGGAGGTGCTCTTCCACCTGCAAGGCAGGCCCTGACCCCCTGCTCCTGTGCTGTAAAGCAGCACTGTGGGCTCTGGGATGTGCTTCAGTGCTTGGATCTCATAGAATCACAGAATTGCTTTGCTTGGAAAACTCCTCTAAGGTCATCAAGTCCATCTCTTAACCAAAGTCCCCCATGGCCATCAAACCATGTTCCCACATTCCACAGAGGCACACAACTGTCAGGGCTGGAAGGGACCTCAAGGATCATCCAGCTCCTACCCCCCTGCCATGGACACCTCACACTAGAGCAGGTTGCCCAGAGCCACATCCAGCCTGGCCTTAAACACCTCCAGGGATGAGGCTTCCACCACCTCCCTGGGCAACCTGTGCCAGGCTCTCACCACCCTTCTGGTGAAGAACTTCTTCCTGGGCACAAGCTGTGCTCCCTCACTGGTGCCTCTGTGGCACAGCTCTCAGAGGCAGAAAGCTCTCTTCAGTGCTGCTCTTCAGCCTCATTTCTCACCCCCTTGGTCTGCAAACCTTGGCTCACCTCCTCTGCAGCTGGACAGGTGGGAACCAGGGAAGCAGAAGGCCAAACCAACCACGGGTCTCTGATACTGCCAGCCTGGGCAGCAGCACAGAGCTACCACCTGGCCACAGCTGCCCTCTCTTCCAAAGAAAAGCCCAAGGGAAGTCTCAGCCAGGCCCATGCAGTGCCCAGAGAGGTAGAGGATGTGGCCAGGAGCTTGAGGACCTGCATGCAGCACTTCCACAGAATCACACAACTGTCAGGGCTGGAAGAGACCTCAAGCATCCTCCAGCTCCAACCCCCCTGCCATGGGCAGGGACACCTCACACCAGAGCAGGCTGCTCAGAGCCACATCCAGCCTGGCCTTAAACACCTCCAGGCATGAGGCTTCCACCACCTCCCTGGGCAACCTGTGCCAGGCTCTCACCACCCTCATGCTGAACAACTTCTTCCCAACATCCAGTCTGAATCTCCCCACTTCCAGCTTTGCTCCACTCCCCCCAGTCCTATCCCTACCTGACAGCCTAAAAAGTCCCTCCCCAGCTCTCTTGTAGCCCCCTTCAGATGCCGGAAGGCCACTCCAAGGTCTCCTCGGAGCCTTCTTCTCTCCAGCCTGCACAGCCCCAACTCTCTCAGCCTGTCCTCATAGCAGAGCAGCCCCAGCCCTCTGAGCATGCTCCTGGCCCTGCTCTGGACACCTTCCAGCACCTCCAGCTCTTTCTTGCAGTAGGGGTTCCAGAGCTGGGCACAGTGCTGCAGGTGGGGTCTCAGCAGAGTGCAGCCCAGGCTCTGGTTGGCTCTCTGGGCTGCAAGTGCACACTGGCAGCTCATGTTGAGCTTCTCCTTCCCCAGGCATGCAGGCTCCAACCCATTCCAGTGCCTGACCAGCCTCACCCATTTTTGCAGCTGGGTTGCACCCATCCTGCCTCCAGTGCAGACCCAGGCTGGAGAGGCAAAGTAGAGCAAACTGGGGAGAGAGGAGGGCTGCAGGACTCCTCACAGTTTATGTCTGTAGGAGCCTGTTAGGTGTTGTTTATTGGGCTAGCTGGCCTCCAATGAGTGCAATCAGAGGTGACAGTTCCAGAGCAGAGGAGTTTATAGCATGTTTGCTGAGAACTGCTTGTTGGACCCGAAGGGAGAATGGGAAGGTGGCACAAACACAGAGGAAGCTGAGGGGCAGCAGGCTCAGGGTCTGAAGTCGTCTGATGGAGTCCTGTAGTGGGGATGTGGACAAAGCTGTGCCTTGCAGGCTGGCTGCTCCTTGGAAACCACCCTGCACACTGCTGCCTTGGGTGAGCACACAGCCTGCAGTGGCCAGGCCACCTTCACAGGCTCACAACATGTCAGGGCTTGGAAGGGACCCAAGGAGCTCATCCAGTCCAGCCCCCTGCCAGAGCAGGGCAATGCTATCCAGCACAGATCACACAGGAACACATCCAGACAGGCCTGGGAAGGCTCCACAGAAGGAGACTCCACAACCTCTCTGGGCAGCCTGTGCCAGGCTCTGGGACCCTTCCAGGCAAGAAGTTCCCCCTTGTGCTGAGCTGGAACCTCCTGTGCTGCAGCTTCCATCCATTGCTGCTTGTCCTTTGCCAGGGAGCAGTGAGCAGAGCCTGTCCCCCCCTCCTGACCCCCAGCCCTCAGAGACTTATAGACATTGATCAAATCCCCTCTCAGTCTTCTCTTCTCCAGACTAAGCAGCCCCAGGGCCCTCAGCCTCTCCTCACCAGGCACTGCTCAGTCCCCTCATCATCCTCCCAGCCCTCTGCTGGACCCTCTCCAGCAGTTCCTGTCCCTCTGCAACTGGGGAGCCCAAAACTGAAGGCAGTGCTCAAGATGATGTCTCAGCAGGGCAGAGCAGAGGGGCAGGAGAACCTCCCTGGCTCTGCTGGACACACTCTGCTGAGTGCCCCCCAGGACCCCATTGGCCTCTTGGCCCCCAGGGCACACTGCTGTGCCAGGGATGCTCTGTCCCAGCACTCCCAGCTCCCTCTCCTTGGGGCTGCTCTCCAGCAGTCACCTCCCAGCCTGTCCTGCTGCAGTTTGTTCTCCCCCCCCAGGTGCAGTACACTGTACCTATCCTGGTTGAGCCTCATTTGGCTCCTCTGTGCCCAGCTCTGTCTGTCCAGACCTGGCTGCATGGCAGCACAGCCTGCAGCTGGATCAGCCAAACCTCCAAGCTGACTCTGTCTGTGCCCTCATCAATGGCCTTGCTGAAGATGATCCTTGAAATGCCATTGATGAAGATGCAGCTTGTCCTGAGTGCAGCTTTCAGGGGAGCTCTGCTGCTCTCCTGGAACCTGCTCACTTAGCATTCCATGGAGTCTGTGCCAGAAAGAGCCCCAGGGAGGGGCTGTCAGTCAGTGAGGGACATGTCTAGAGACATCAGGAGTGAGGGTCCAGCCAGCACTGCCAAGTCCACCACTAAACCATGTCCCTCAGCACCACAACTACATGGCTTTCATATCCCTCCAGGATCTTCCAGGGCTTAACTACTCTTTCAGGAAAGACATTTTTCACCATGTCCAACCTAAACCTCCCCTGCTGCAACTTGAGGCTGCTTCCTCTCGTCCTGTTGCTTGTTACTTGAGAGAAGAGCCCAACCTCAGGTCACTCTGATGTCTAAGGAACAGAGGGGAGCAAAGCAAGGACTGCACTGCTGGTTTGTGTGGGCTTAGGGGCTCTGTTGTTAGCTTTGGCTCTCTAGTCTCAGACTGTGCCAGGGGAGGTCTGGGCTGGATGTGAGGAGGAAGTTCCTGGCAGAGAGAGTGATTGGCACTGGAATGGGCTGCCCAGGGAGGTGGTGGAGTGGCTGTGGCTGGAGGTGTTGAAGCCAAGCCTGGCTGGGGCACTTAGTGCCATGGTCTGGTTGGTTGGGCAGGGCTGGGTGCTAGGTTGGGCTGGGTGAGCTTGGAGCTCTCTTCCAACCTGGTTGGTTCTATGACTGGCCAGGGCTGGGTGCTAGGTTGGGCTGGCTGAGCTTGGAGCTCTCTTCCAACCTGCCTGAGTCTATGATTGGCCAGGGCTGGGTGCTAGGTTGGGCTGGCTGAGCTTGGAGCTCTCTTCCAACCTGCTTGAGTCTATGACTGGCCAGGGCTGGGTGCTAGGTTGGGCTGGCTGAGCTTGGAGCTCTCTTCCAACCTGCTTGATTCTAGTATTGGCCAGGGCTGGGTGCTAGGTTGGGCTGGCTGAGCTTGGAGCTCTCTTCCAACCTGCTTGAGTCTATGACTGGCCAGGGCTGGGTGCTAGGTTGGGCTGGCTGAGCTTGGAGCTCTCTTCCAACCTGCTTGAGTCTATGACTGACCAGGGCTGGGTGCTAGGTTGGGCTGGCTGAGCTTGGAGCTCTCTTCCAACCTGCTTGGTTCTATGGTTCTATGGTTCTATGGTTTGGTGGCCACGGTGGTGCTGGGTTGCTGCTTGGACTGGATGACCTTAGAGGTCTCTTCCAACCAAACCAGTTCTATGGTTCTGAGCCCAGGCCTGTCTCTGTGGAGCTCTCTCTCTGCTCAGCAGGAGCAGACCCCAGCCCAGGCTGCAGTGAGGCAGGGAAGGGCAGTCCTTTGGAGTCTGAGTTATCCATCCTGCTCCTCTGGGCTCTGGGCACAGCGCTGGCAGGACTGGTGTCAGGGCTGCTGTTCCCCAGGCTCGCTGTGTTGCCTCTCAAAGGCTCTGCCTCTCCTCCCACAGATTATCTGGGTATGTAAATGCCCTCAGACAAGACACACTGTCATTTTCTCATGCTGGGATTTCACTTACACCCCCCTGTGAGACATGACAATAAAATTACCCCTCTGGTGCCTTTCCCACAGGCAATCTTGGCAGCCTGTCAGTCAGCCTCCACACACAGCCCTCCAGCAATGGCTTCAGGGACCTGGGGGGGGTGACTTGGGAAAGGATCTGTTGTGCTGCAGTTCAGCTCTGTTTGCCTTCAGGAGCAGGATTCTGGCTCCTGTGCTGTTTCTTCTCGTGCCTGCATGGCTCTGGGTTTGACTCCTCAGTCCTTCAGAATTACAGCTGCCTTGTAAGGTTTGCTGTAGCCCTCCTGACATGCTGTTTCCTGACAAGCTCTGCCCTTTGCTTGCTCCAGGCTCCTGATTAACAGCTATTTCTGATGGCTCTCTGATTCTGCAGCTGCCAGAGATTTCCTCTTTCCTACCTGGATTTGCTCTGATTTGGATCTCAACTGCTCACAGGTTGACAGATTGCATCGGGTCAGAAGGGACCCTCAAAGGCCATCGTGTCCAAGCCCTCTGTGGGCAGCAGGGGCACTTCCAGTGAGCAGGGACTCCTCACCTTTGGTGCTGTCATCTGACCTGCCATGTTTTCCCTTTGAAATGAAGCAGACTCCAATGCTGAATCCACTTCTCTCTCACTTTTGCCTTCTTGTCCACGATGTACAACCAGGGTGGAGAGCCTGCTAGAGCCTGCTGCCCTCACCAGCCCTTGTTAACAGACCCAAGCTACCAAGCTCTATGTCAGATGAAACCCTTAAGCTGTCTCATCTCCCTCTCCAAAAGACTTTGTACTGAAGTGTACATTGCTGGGGCTGAGTCTGATCCGAATTGCTTCCAGGCTGGGAGCTTTGTAATCAAATCCTCCTCTTCTTCCACCCTTGCTGTGCTGTGTGTGCAGCTGACACCAGGGCAGCCAGGAGCAGGAGATCAAAGGCAGCTGCCAGCTGCAGGCTGATGGCTGTGCTCTTCTTCCCAGGGCAGATCCTCTTGGTGAGCTGCTCCTTGCTTCTGGGCTGTGGAACTGCTCTGGGAATCCTCGTCTGGAGGCGGTGGAGTCAACGAGCAGCTGTGGAGAGCAGTTAGTGAGCACTGCAGTGTGCTTCAGCCTTCAGGAGAGGTTTGTAGAGGGGGATTGGAAGGTGTGTGATGGCCATGTGAGTCCTGCAGAGACAGACATCTTTCAGCAGGCTCAAACTGCAGGTCTTGTCTAGATCAGGTAGTCCCTTTGAGGCCAGAAAGGTCTGAGCATCCCAACGTCCCCTCTGGAGCTGTAGCCAAGGATTGTCCAGAGTATTGTTTGGAAGAACACAGTGAGTCCTTCAAAGGGGAAATACAGCAGCAGCTTGCCCAGGGATGTGGTGGAGGCCCCACTTGTCAAAGCTTGATGGGCCTCTGAGCAGCACCATCTAGCTGGGGGTGTCCCCACTGACTGCAGGGGGTGACCTTTGAAGGGTCCCTTCCAGCCTGATGCATTCTGTGATTCTGCCATCCTGGCTCCATGCAGTTACCTGAGGGTTAGCAAGGTGAAGGTTTCTGAGGTGCCTCTTGCCCTGCCTGCATTCTGGCCCAAAAAGAGCTCACAAATCCTCCTTGCTGCAAGGAGGAAATGTTATTATTCTGTGCAGCCAGCAGCCCAAATGTAACAATTAATTGAGGCAGGTATTAAATGAAGCAGGTTTTGCTTGAGTAAATATTTCCCACTTTGCAGCCTAATGTATTCATTTGATAATCTACAGCAATGTTATTAATTATTAGGTTAGGGGGAGAGAGTGTGCAGGAAAAAGAAGGTAATGGCTGTTCCATTAGGAGCTGTTGCTGCCTTAAGAGGATTTTGCTCCCATTTTATGGTTTGCTTCAAAGAAAATCTGCACCTTGCAATGGGAAGAAAAATTGTTTCTTGCAATGGGCAGAAAATTTGCTTCTTGCAGTGGAGAGAAAATTTGTTCCTTGCAAGGGGCAGAAAATTTGCTCCTTGCAATGGGAAGAAAATTTGTTCCTTGCAGTGGGCAGAAAATTTGCTCTTTGCAATGGGAAAAAAATTTGCTCCTTGCAGTGGGCAGAAAATTTGCTCCTTGCAATGGGAAGAAAATTTGCTCCTTGCAGAGGTGAGAAAATTTGCTCCTTGCAGTGGGAAGAAAATTTGCTCCTTGAAAGGGGCAGAAAATTTGCTCCTTGCAATGGGGAGAAAATTTGCTCCTTGCAGTGGGCAGAAAATTTGCTCCTTGCAAGGGGCAGAAAATTTGCTCCTGGCAATGGGGAGAAAATTTTTTCCTTGCAGTGGGCAGAAAATTTGCTCCTTGAAATGGGAAGAAAATTTCTTGCAATGGGCAGAAAATTTGCTTCTTGCAGTGGGGAGAAAATTTGCTCCTTGCAATGGGGAGAAAATTTGCTCCTTGCAATAGGAAGAAAATTTGCTCCTTGCAGTGGGGAGAAAATTTGCTCCTTGCAAGGGGCAGAAAATTTACTTCTTGCAGTGGGGAGAAAATTTGCTCCTTGCAATGGGCAGAGAAATTGCTCCTTGCAATGGGGAGAAAATTTGCTCCTTGCAATGGGGAGAAAATTTGCTCCTTGCAATGGGGAGAAAATTTGCTCTTTGCAAGAGGCAGAAAATTTGCTCCTTGCAGTGGGCAGAAAATTTGCTCTTTGCAATGGGCAGAAAATTTGCTCCTTGCAATGGGGAGAAAATTTGCTCCTTGCAATGGGGAGAAAATTTGCTCCTTGCAAGGGGCAGAGAAATTGCTCCTTGCAAGGGGCAGAAAATTTGCTCGTTGCAATGGGCAGAAAATTTGCTCCTTGCAGTGTGAAGAAAATTTGCTCTTTCCAATGGGCAGAAAATTTGCTCCTTTCAGTGGGCAGAAAATTTGCTCTTTGCAGTGGGAAGAAAATTTGCTCCTTGCAATAGGCAGAACATTCGCATCTTGCAATGGGCAGAAAATTTGCTCCTTGCAATGGGCAGAAAATTTGCTCTTTGCAATGGGCAAAAAATTTGCTCCTTGAAATGGGCAGAAAATTTGCTCCTTGAAAGGGGCAGAAAATTTGCTCCTTGCAATGGGGAGAAAATTTTTTCCTTGCAGTGGGCAGAAAATTTGCTCCTTTAAATGGGAAGAAAATTTCTTGCAATGGGCAGAAAATTTGCTTCTTGCAGTGGGAAAAAAAATTGCTCCTTGCAGTGGAGAGAAAATTTGCTCCTTGCAAGGGGCAGAAATTTTGCTCCTTACAATGGGAAGAAAATTTGCTCCTTGCAGTGGGCAGAAAATTTGCTCCTTGCAATAGGCAGAAAATTTGCTCCTTGCAGTGGGAAAAAAAATTGCTCCTTGCAATGGGGAGAAAATTTACTTCTTGCAGTGGGCAGAAAATTTGCTCCTTGCAGTGGGCAGAAAATTTGCTCCTTGCAAGGGGCAGAGAATTTGCTCCTTGCAGTAGGTTTACTGGCTCTTAGCTAAGGTTGCCTTCCCAGCTGCACTTGGGCTGTAATAAAACCCCACCTTTGGCTTTTGTTAGACTCGCACGTCCCTGGCTGCCAGTAGTGATTAATCTTTCCCCCTACAAGACCATCTTATTACTTGAGTTTGACTTCAGAGCTGCTGCTCCCTCTGGAGCTCGGTGAGGGCTTTCTGACGGCGCAGCTCTGCTCCGGAGGTGACCTGCCCTGCCTCCCTTCGGAGCCTGCCTTTGCCCCTTAATTGCTGATCTGTGGCACTCTGCCTTCCCAGCTCCTCTGCACACAACTGCTGCTCTGGAGGAGGAGGGGGAGTTAATTGCAAGAGGAGTTCCTCAATAATTCCATGCTAGGCAGGCAGGATAGTCCAGAGAGAGTGCTGGGTGTAGAGGTGAGGTGGGGGGAGGACAGCTTCCCACTCCTCCCTGACCTTGGGGAAGCTGTGGAGGGCACTGACCCCCACCCAGATAAACAGCCAGAGAGCTACTGGAGAAAAGGGAGCCTGAAATGAGACCTTCCTAGAATCACAGAATGGTTTAAGTTGGAAGGGAGCCTGAAGGAGAGACCTGCTTAGAGTCATAGAATGGTTTAGGTTGGAAGGGACCTCAAAGCTCAGCCAGTTCCAACCCCTCTGTGCATGTCCCACTAGAAGAGGTTGCTCAAAGCCTCATCCAGGCTGGTCCTGAACACCTCCAGGGAGGTCGTGGAGCACAGAGGCACCCAATGTGATCTTTGATCACATTGGGTGCCTCTGTGCTCCACGACCTCCCTGGGCAACCTGTGCCAGTGTCTCACCACCCTCAACCTGTGCCAGTGTCTCACCCCCCTCAACCTGTGCCAGTCTCTCACCACCCTCAACCTGTGCCAGTGTCTCACCCCCCTCAACCTGTGCCAGTGTCTCACCACCCTCACTGCCAAGAACTTCCTCCTAACACTCAGTTTCAATCTCCCCTCTGCCACTTCAAACCCATTCCTTCTCCTCCTGTCATTCCCATTCCTTGTCCATAGTCCCTCCCCAGCCATCCTGTAGCCCCCTTCAGATCCTGGAAGGCCACTTCAAGGTCTCCTCCAAGCCTTCTCTTCTCCAGGCTGCAGAGCCCTTCCTTTATATGACTTACTGAAAGGAGGTTGGAGCAAGGTAGGCATTGGATTCTTCTCCTAGGTAGCAAGCTATAGGACAAGAAGTTGCCTTAAGTTGTACCAAGGGAGGTTTAAGTTGGAGATTAGGAGAAACTTCTTCCTTGAAAGGGTTCTCAAAAAGTGGAGCAGGCTGCCCAGAGGGGTGGTTGAGTCTCCATCCCTGGAGGTGTCCAAAGCTGTGTGAGGAGTGGTTGAGTCTCCATCCCTGGAGGTGTCCAAAGCTGTGTGAGGAGTGGTTGAGTCTCCATCCCTGGAGGTGTCCAAAGCTGTGTGAGGAGTGGTTGAGTCTCCATCCCTGGAGGTGTCCAAAGCTGTGTGAGGGGTGGTTGAGTCTCCATCCCTGGTGGGTGCTCCAAAGCTGTGTGAGGAGTGGTTGAGTCTCCATCCCTGGAGGGTGCTCCAATGCTGTGTGAGGAGTGGTTGAGTCTCCATCCCTGGTGGGTGCTCCAATGCTGTGTGAGGGGTGGTTGAGTCTCCATCCCTGGAGGTGTCCAAAGCTGTGTGAGGAGTGGTTGAGTCTCCATCCCTGGAGGTGTCCAAAGCTGTGTGAGGAGTGGTTGAGTCTCCATCCCTGGTGAGTGCTCCAATGCTGTGTGAGGAGTGGTTGAGTCCTCATCCCTGGAGGTGTTCCATAGCTGTGTAGATGTGGTGCTGAGGGACCTTGGTTACATCAGATAATGGCTGGACTTGATGGATAGACAGAGAAGGGCAGCAAGGCTGGGGAGGGGCCTGGAGCACAGCCCTGTGAGGAGAGGCTGAGGGAGCTGGGGGGGTGCAGCCTGCAGCAGAGGAGGCTCAGGGCAGAGCTCATTGCTGCCTGCAGCTGCCTGCAGGGAGGCTGTAGCCAGCTGGGGTTGGGCTCTGCTGCCAGGCAAGCAGCAGCAGAAGAAGGGGACCCAGGCTGAAGCTGTGGCAGGGAAGGTCTGGGCTGGCTGTGAGGAGGAAGTTGTTGGCAGAGAGAGTGATTGGCACTGGAATGGGCTGCCCAGGGAGGTGGTGGAGTGGCTGTGGCTGGAGGTGTTGCAGCCAAGCCTGGCTGGGGCACTTAGTGCCATGGTCTGGTTGGTTGGGCAGGGCTGGGTGCTAGTCTGGGCTGGCTGAGCTTGGAGCTCTCTTCCAACCTGCCTGACTCTATGACTCTATGATCTTTGAGGTCTTTCCCAAGCCAACAGATTCTATGGTAGTATGATTCTGCTCCACTGCCACCTCTCAGCACTGCTGCAGGGCAGCATCCCCACAGCTGCCAGTGGGAGAGGCTGCATCCCAACCATCCCAGTCTGGAATCTCCTGCTTGTCCTGTCAAAGCATTACTGTGCCAGGGGTGGGAATGCAGCCCACATGTGTGGGCTGCTGGGGGTAGGTGTCTGCAGGAGAGTTACAGTGGAGGGTTTTGGGGCATTGCCAAACATGTGGGGCTGGAGCCTCACGCTGACAAAATGTGTGTGTGAGTTCGTGGCCATCTTGGCAGAGCTTTAGTGCTGTGGAGTCATAAAAGCCCTGGGAATGGGAAGAGAAGAGAGGCTCAGCTGAGGTAAGAGAGATCTCTGCCCTCAGCAGGGGACACAGCTTGTCACAGCAGGCCCAGCTGAAGCTATGCTAGAGGAATTTGCTGCCCCTCTGCTCCACTCTGCTGAGACCCCATCTGCAGCACTGTGCCCAGCTCTGGAACCCCTACTGCAAGAAAGAGCTGGAGGTGATGGAAGGTGTCCAGAGCAGGGCTGGAGCTGCTCTGCTATGAGGACAGGCTGAGAGAGTTGAGGCTGTGCAGGCTGGAGAGGAGAAGGCTCTGAGGAGACCTTATTGTGGCCTTCCAGCATCTGAAGGGGGCTACAAGAGAGCTGGGGAGGGACTTTTTAGGGTGTCAGGCAGGGATAGGACTGGGGGGAATGGAGCAAAACTGGAAGTGAGTAGGTTCAGATTGGATGTTAGGAAGAAGTTGTTCAGCATGAGAGTGGTGAGAGCCTGGCCCAGGTTGCCCAGGGAGGTGGTGGAAGCCTCATGCCTGGAGGTGTTTAAGGCCAGGCTGGATGTGGCTCTGAGCAGCCTGTTCTAGTGTGAGGTGTCCCTGCCCATGGCAGAGGGGTTGGAGCTGGAGGATGCTTGAGGTCTCTTCCAGCCCTGACAGTTGTGTGGTTCTGTGTCTTTGTCTGAGGGATCTTTTGGGCAAAATGGCCACAGCAGAGCTGTCACATAAAGGAATCACAGCAGCATGGAATGGTAGGGGTTGGAAGGGACCTCCACAGATCATTGAGTCCAGGCTCCCCCTGCCAAAGCACCCAGGGCAGGTCACACAGGAATGCATCCTGGTGAGTGGGGAGGAGTGACTGCAGAGTGCTCACCAGAGAAGATCTGGGGGTGTTGCTTGACAGCCAGCTGGAAGTGAGCCAGCATGTGCCCAGGTGGCCAAGGAGGTCACCAGCTTCCTGGCATGCACCAGCAGCGGTGTGAGTGGCAGGGCCAGGGAAGTGGTTGTGCCCTCTGTACTCAGCACTGGTGAGGCCACTCCACAAACAGTGGGTTTGGTTTTGGGGCCCTCACTCCAAGAAGGACATTGAGATGGTGGAGTGAGTCCAGAGAAGGGCAACAAAGCTGGTGAAGGGTCTGGAGAACAGGGCTGGGGAGGAGCAGCTGAGGGAGCTGGGGGTGTTTAGCCTGGAGAGGAGGAGGCTGAGAGGCCTTCTGGCTCTCTACAGCTCCCTGCAAGAAGGTTGGTGCCAGGTGGAGGTTGATCTCTTCCCAGGCACCAAGAGATAGGACAAGAGGAAATGGCCTCAGGTTGCACCAGGACAGGTTTAGGTTGGACAAGAGAAGAAAGCTCTTCCCTGAAAGAGTGGTTAGCCCTGGAGCAGGCTGCCCAGGGCAGTAGGGCAGTCACTACTGCTGGATGTAGATGTGGCACTTAGTGACATGGTTTGGTGGTGGAATTGGTAGCATTGGGCTGGACTAATGAGTTGGAGGGGACCTCTAGAGGTCATCTAGTCCAACCCCCCTGCTGTAAATGGGGACATCTTCACCTAGATCAGGCTGCTCAGATCAAGCCTGACCTCGAGTGTCTTCAGGGACACTCCCTGGGCAACCATTTCTCCCTGTGTTTGTTCTTCTAGCTCAGCCTCTGAGAAGTCCTCCTGCCTCCTGTGCCTCTCCTGCCTCCTGAGATGCCCAGCTCTGTTGGGAGACCTCTCCATCCTCTTCCTGGTCAGGAAGGGGACACAGCTTGGCGCAGGAAGACCAGTGAGTGGACAGCAAAGGCACTGCTGCCTCAAAGTGGACTTCTGTCTGTGTAGTTGAGAGTGGATGGCCACTGCTCCCCCCTGCTGATGGATTCCTCCCCTCTGCCTGCTCTGCACCCCCAGGCAGGTGACTTTCCCACTGTCTTGTTTCTGAACCCCTACACAACATTCCATTCTATTCCATTCCATTCCATTCCATTCCATTCCATTCCATTCCATTCCATTCGATTCCATTCCATTCCATTCCAGCTGCTGGGTCAGACTTGCCAAGTCGTGGGAAGGGAGCATGTCTGCAGTGTTTCAGCTGGCTGCCCCTTCATAGAGTCAAGCAGGCTGGAAGAGCTCCAAGCTCAGCCAGCCCAGCCTAGCACCCAGCCCTGCCCAACCAACCAGACCATGGCACTAAGTGCCCCAGCCAGGCTTGGCTTCAACACCTCCAGCCACAGCCACTCCACCACCTCCCTGGGCAGCCCATTCCAGTGCCAATCACTCTCTCTGCCAACAACTTCCTCCTCACATCCAGCCCAGACCTGCCCTGCCACAGCTTCAGCCTGGGTCCCCTTCTCCTGTTGCTGGCTGCCTGGCAGCAGAGCCCAACCCCAGCTGGCTACAGCCTCCCTGCAGGCAGCTGCAGGCAGCAGTGAGCTCTGCCCTGAGCCTCCTCTGCTGCAGGCTGCACCCCCCCAGCTCCCTCAGCCTCTCCTCACAGGGCTGTGCTCCAGGCCCCTCCCCAGCCTTGCTGCCCTTCTCCAAGCACCTTCCAGCACCTCATCACCTCTCTTGAGTGGAGGAGCCCAGAGCTGGACACAGCACTCAAGCTGTGGCCGGAGCAGTGCTGAGTACAGGAGTTCCCAGTGCCCTCTCTTGATGCTGTTTCTGGGCTCAGAACACTTCTCACCTTCCTTGAGTGAAGACTTTCTCACGTCCTGCTTGGCCATTCACAGTGTCACAGCATCACAGTATCACCAAGGTTGGAAGAGACCTCATAGATCATCAAGTCCAACCCTTTACCACAGAGCTCAAGGCCAGACCATGCAAGTGAAGTAAGGAACCTTTCCTGCTGTCAGCAGATCTGTGAGCGTGCAGGGGGCTCCTAAAGGCTGGGGGGGGCTACTTTTAATCCCTATCTTTCTCCCACCAAAGCCTCCCACGTCCTAGTGTCAGCCCCAGAGAGCCCTGGGCAGCCAGGCTGCAGCAGCAGGCAGGGGCTGTCCCGGAGGCGGTGGCTGGGCGCGGGCGCTTCGGCCGAGCTCGCTGCGCCATGCTGCCGCGGCGCCATGGGCACTGGCACCACAGCCAGGTTTCCACGGGCAGGAAGCAGGGCAGATTAGAGGCACAATGAGGCTTTCATGTTGTGCCAAGACCTCCAAATGTTCTCACTGGTGTTTCTGAAGCCTGGTCTGTGACTGCTTGTAATACATCTCTCTAACGTAGCAGGAGGCCATGCTCTGTGCGCCACACTCTGTGCCTTCTGGGGCTGGGAGTCACAGGACACTTCACATGCACCGAGGGCCAGCAGGCTCCAGGGCGGGTTCAGGACTGGCTCCTCCAGGTCTGCTTCCTCTATCAGCAGCCTCTGCCCAGCTCTGGCGCCTGAGGTTGGCCGTCCCAAGGACATGGCACCTCCCTTGGCGTGCAGAGGTAGCCAGAGGTCCTGGCGGGCTGGAGCAGCGGTGCTGGGGTTTTGCTGCCTCTTTTCCCTCCTCTGTTTGCTCCCTTTCCAGCTGTGTGTCAGCTCTGGCTCCCACAGGAACGCTGGGGAGAACATGCTCCAGCTGCTGTTCCGCCATGGCTTCTGCCCAGCAATGTAAACAGTTTACAGGGGACTCTGTAAACAGCAGCTTTGTTTAGGATGCTGTCTGCATTCCCCTCCGCAGCCGCGCAGGGGGACGCTGACCTGCCGGCGGGGGGGCCGCGGCTGGCCCTGCTGGGTGGGGGGAGGGTGGTGAGGATCAAGAGGAAGGGGTTCGTACACCGCTGCGCTGCCCACGGGCCTCGGGGGTTCGGGCGATGGCACCAGGGTCACACGCAGCCACCACGACCCCGCGGCGATGCGTCTGTGCCCCGCAGAGAGGGCAGTGGCATGGGCGGCAGCTGCCACTGCTGCGCCCTGCCGCTGGGCAGCACTTGCTTGGTTATGGGGGCACAGAGCCGCGGCGTTGGTACGCTGCGAAAGGACCTCCAGCACCATCCAGCCCTCAGCCTGGCACCACCGTGGCCACTGAGCCTGCGAAAGGACCTCCAGCACCATCCAGCCCTCAGCCTGGCACCACCGTGGCCACTGAGCCTGCGAGAGGACCTCCAGCACCATCCAGCCCTCAGCCTGGCACCACCGTGGCCACTGAACCTGCGAGAGGACCTCCAGCACCATCCAGCCCTCAGCCTGGCACCACCGTGGCCACTGAACCTGCGAGAGGACCTCCAGCACCATCCAGCCCTCAGCCTGGCACCACCGTGGCCACTGAACCTGCGAGAGGACCTCCAGCACCATCCAGCCCTCAGCCTGGCACCACCGTGGCCACTGAACCTGCGAGAGGACCTCCAGCACCATCCAGCCCTCAGCCTGGCACCACCATGGCCACTGAGCCTGCGAGAGGACCTCCAGCACCATCCAGCCCTCAGCCTGGCACCACCGTGGCCACTGAACCTGCGAGAGGACCTCCAGCACCATCCAGCCCTCAGCCTGGCACCACCGTGGCCACTGAGCCTGCGAGAGGACCTCCAGCACCATCCAGCCCTCAGCCTGGCACCACCGTGGCCACTGAGCCTGCGAGAGGACCTCCAGCACCATCCAGCCCTCAGCCTGGCACCACCATGGCCACTGAACCTGCGAGAGGACCTCCAGCACCATCCAGCCCTCAGCCTGGCACCACCATGGCCACTAAGCCTGCGAGAGGACCTCCAGCACCATCCAGCCCTCAGCCTGGCACCACCATGGCCACTGAACCTGCGAGAGGACCTCCAGCACCATCCAGCCCTCAGCCTGGCACCACCATGGCCACTGAACCTGCGAGAGGACCTCCAGCACCATCCAGTCCTCAGCCCGGCACCACCATGGCCACTGAACCTTGGCCCCAAGCACCATGACACATGGACCCTCAACACCCCCAGGGATGGGCACTCCACCACCTTCTCAGGCAGCCTCTGCCAAGCCTGGACCACTCTTGAACCAAAGACATTTTCACTCATCTCCAATATAATCCTCCCCTGGCACAACTTGAGGCCAGCTCCTCTTCACCCTGAGACTGGGGTGTAGAGAGCAATGAACTCTCACCTCAGCCTCCTCATCAACTCTAAGCAGTGCCCAGGGCTTTGAGAAGAAAGCTTCAGGTCTCAGAAAGTCAACTGCCCCCCTGGGGAGGCTGATTGCCCACCCGGGGAGAGGAGGCTGTTCACTGCCCTGGGGAGGCTGATTGCCCACCCGGGGAGAGGAGGCTGTTCACTGCCCTGGGGAGGCTGATTGCCCCCCCCGGGGAGAGGAGGCTGTTAACTGCATGAGGAGGCTGATTGCCCTCCCGGGGAGAGGAGGCTGTTAACTGCATGAGGAGGCTGATTGCCCTCCCGGGGAGAGGAGGCTGTTAACTGCATGAGGAGGCTGATTGCCACCCGGGGAGAGGAGGCTGTTAACTGCATGAGGAGGCTGATTGCCACCCGGGGAGAGGAGGCTGTTAACTGCATGAGGAGGCTGATTGCCCTCCCGGGGAGAGGAGGCTGTTAACTGCATGAGGAGGCTGATTGCCCGCCCAGGAAGAGAAGGCTTTTAAACCTGCTCAGCCTTTGTCCTGTGGGAGTAAATCTGAAGGTGTTCTCCCTTCAGAGCTCCTCACCCAGGCACTCAGGCTGTGCTCCTCAGTTGGAGGTTTCCCTCCACCAGCCCTTGACATTTGTGAAGGAGCTGAGAAGGAAGAGGCTGATTTTTGCCTGAGCTGCTGCATCTGCCACAGAAGCTTTGTCAATGTTGAGCTGCACTTACGGCCCAGATAAACCTCAGATGCACAGACCAAAGGCATGACCAGTCACAGGAGTGGCTGAGGGCAGCTTGAAATAGAGGCTGGCACGCTACAAAGAGAGCTACCCAGGAGCTGCTGGGTGAGTGGGGGATGTTGCTGAAGCCCAGGGTTCAGCCTTCCTTCTGCCAGTGGGACATTGCCTCTGCAAAGGAGCTGCGAGGCAGGAGGGTGCAGGAGGTGCCGTAGGATGGCCGCAGACCCTGCAGTGGGCAGCTGAGCCCAGCTACTGCAGCGCACTGTCTGTTGGGCTTGCTTTCTGTTTTCTGTTGTGCTTCAGCCTGAGCTGCTTAAATCCATGCCAGGCCCTCGAGCTGCCACCTCTGTACCCAGAGTGCCCCCCAGCAGCAGGGCTCGCCGCTGCCCGCCGGCCTGGCTGCCCTGTGTTTTGCTGCCGGGGGCTGACAGTGGCTCCTTCTTCTGCTCGCTTGCCCTCCCTCTTCCCTGCCAACCACAGAGCTGAGCCTCGAATTCAAACATCCTGAGTCAAAAGCAGGAGACCTCCAAGTGACACCTCCCGTTTGCTGCCAGGGAGGGCTTGCATCCAGAAGACACAAACAGCTTGACAAACGCAAACACGGGGAGAAGCAACCCGGCCCCGCGTTGGCTTCCAGCGTGTGGCTGCTGGCTGCACTTCAGAGCTGGTCTCCATCATCTTCTGCCAGTGTGACCCCCGTGAGGGGCTGGTGACCCTCTCTGGCCACCTCCACTCATTCACCATTCTTAAGAAGAAAAAAAAGCCCATCAAGTTCTTCCTGCTTCCCTCAGAGGCAGGGATGTGTGGGACACGCATCCAGCAGCCTGGGCTGGGTTTTGGACGTCTCTGGGTGGTTTAAATGCCACGTAAAAGGCCTCTTTTCCTTTGGGGGGTGTGGAGAGCTGAGAGCAGCCCAGCAGAATCCTGTTGACTTTCTGGTGAGCTTCAACTGTAAATATTTGAACAAAAAATTACCTCATGCTTAACCTTAGCAGAAGTTAATCCTTCTGCACTTAAGAAAATCTGTTTTAAGTCAGCAGTGGAAATGTGAGTGGTAGTTTCAGGTGATACCTCCCCGGGTGCTGGTCCACATCAGCACGGAAAGCAGGCTGCTGCCCAGCGTGGGTGGCAGCCTGTCCAGTGGGAAGAGCTGGAGGAGCAGCTGGGCTTGCTGGGGAGGACAGAGGGGTGTTGGCTGAGTTCAGTGTGGTGCAGCTCAGGAAAGCAGAAGGGCTGTGGTGGGTGAGCGAGATGAAGGCGGAAGGTGCAGGGTACTCAGGAGAGTCGCCAGTTCTCAGACCTTTCTGTTTCATTGCAGGCTGTGGAGTTTGCCTGCAGCTTGGGACCAGTTTTGCTCTAAATCCCAAAGCTCAAGTAGGTTTTCAGCTCTGCCTTGGGTGAAATCCCTCTCTGCTCAGCCCTCTGACCCATGTTGTCCCCGCCTGGGAGGACAGGCAATGTTCCAGGAAGGCCTTGGTTCTTTTCTTTCTTCTCTTGGACTCTTTCGTTTGCCAGGAAGGCCTCTGGGAACCTCTGCTTCCCTTCCACCTCCTGTCTCCCCACTCACTCCTGGGATAGAGATGTTGAGGTTCCAGAGGGCAGAGCTGAGCCTGAGGGAAGGGAGGAGAATACAAATCACTGAGGAGAGGCTAAGCAGATGTGTGGGTGGAGGGAGACCACAGCAAAAGCAGAAGAGGGAATAACAAAAGCAGCCTTGGAGACCATGAGCAGGGAGAGTGCTCCCGCAGCCCCAGAGTGCCACCCTGGAGTGGTACACGCTGGAGATTCAAATACTGCTCCCAAGAGACCCAAAGGTGCAGTGAGATCCTCCTGCAAACATCCTCGTGCAAGAGGTCGGAGCGGGCTGGGGTTCCTCAGAGCCACCACGGCGCAGGAGGTGAGCAGGGCAAGGGCCGACAGGTCAGAGGAGCAGGGCACTGCCAGAGGGGCTCTGCAGTTCTGCTCACAAAGCGCACTTACAGCACTGATGTTTCCCAGGGAGGAGGACCTGACAGCTGCCCCCTGCCCCTCTCAAGTGCCTTGAAATCCCACCCTGCTTTACGATAAACAGGTGCTTAGGCAGATGCCTTGAGTGGAACCATCTGGAAGCTGCCAGCGTTCACCTGCTGAAGACAGGCCCCCAGCAGGCAGCTCTGTTCCTTCTGTACCCTCCTTCAAAGGGAGCAAGCATGGGACCTTGCTGGGCTGAGCTCCCATGCTTTACTGTGGGCTCAGCCGTGCCTGGGAGCCCTTTGGCAAGGGCAAGCAGCGGAGATGCTCAGCCCCACTGCTGCTTTCAGGCCTTGGCTTTGTGTAGGCACTGACTCCTTGTCCCAGGGAACCCCAAATTCCTTTCTCCTGCCCCCACCCTGTGGGTTTGAACGGGAGAAGAAGGTGCAAAAACTGCTTTCCCCCCTGCCCTGTGGGCTTGAAGGGGGAACAGCAGGAGGTGCCTTTCCGTGGGTGTGTGACCCGTGTGGAGCCCCCGCGGGAGTTGGGCAGGGGCTTGGCTGGGTTTGTGTGCCCGCTGTAAAGTGGCAAATGGACACTTCGTATGGAACAGCTCAAACACAGCTAGGCAGAAGGGGGAAAGTGTCCCTGCTTTCAGAGTTCTGCCTTGAGAGGTCCTGCCTGGAGAGTTCCATCTTGAGAGGTCCTGTCTGGAGAAGACCTGCCTGGAGACTTCCTGCCTTGAGAGGTTCTGATTTGAGAGTTCTGTCTTGAGAGGTCCTGCCTGGAGAGTTCCTGCCTTGAGAGGTCCTGCCTTGAGAGGTTCTGCTTTGAGAGTCCTTCCTTGAGAGGATCCACTTTGAGACTCCTACCTTGAGAGTTCTGCCTTGAGAGGATCCGCATTGAGAGTCCTGCCTTGAGAGTCCTGCCTTGAGAGGTCCTGCCTTGAGAGGTCCTGCCTTGAGAGGACCTGCCTTGAGAGTCCTGCCTTGAGAGGTCCTGCCTTGAGAGGTCCTGCCTTGAGAGGACCTGCCTTGAGAGGTTCTGCTTTGAGAGTCCTTCCTTGAGAGGATCCACTTTGAGACTCCTACCTTGAGAGTTCCTGCCTTGAGAGGATCTGCATTGAGAGTCCTGCCTTGAGAGGTCCTGCCTTGAGAGGATCCGCATTGAGAGTCCTGCCTTGAGAGTCCTGCCTTGAGAGGACCTGCCTTGAGAGTCCTGCCTTGAGAGGACCTGCCTTGAGAGTCCTGCCTTGAGAGGTCCTGCCTTGAGAGGACCTGCCTTGAGAGGTTCTGCTTTGAGAGTCCTTCCTTGAGAGGATCCACTTTGAGACTCCTACCTTGAGAGTCCTGCCTTGAGAGGACCTGCCTTGAGAGGTCCTGCCTTGAGAGGACCTGCCTTGAGAGGTCTTGCCTTGAGAGTCCTGCCTTGAGAGTTCCATCTTGAGAGGTCCTGCCTTGGGAGTCCTGCCTTGAGAGTCCTGCCTTGAGAGGACCTGCCTTGAGAGTTCCTGCCTTGAGAGGTCCTGCCTGGAGAGTTCCTGCCTGGAGAGTTCCTGCCTTGGGAGGTCCTGCCTTGGGAGGTCCTGCCTTGAGAGGTCCCACTTTGAGAGTTCCATCTTGAGAGGTCCTGCCTGGAGAGGTCCTGCCTTGAGAGTCCTGCCTTGAGAGTCCTGCCTTGAAAGAGCTGCTGACAGAGTGCCCAACAGGACAGGTTCCTGCCCTGGGTGGACCGTCCCCACTTTTGGATGGCTCCTACCTTTCTGTACAGCTCTCATTTTCACCCCGTCCCTGCTTTTGGAAGGTTCTCCCCACTTTTGCACCCTTCTGTGCAAGCCTGCAGGCTTGGCAAGCCCTGGGGTCCTTTGAGAGAGAGCTGGTGGTACCTGGACCAGCCTCTCTCAGACCATATCAGCAGCCAACTCCCTGGCTGCCTTCCGGACTGGGGGCGCTAGCAGAGTCGCTCTCCCCTGCTGCTGCAAAGGCAGCACCGTTCCATGACCATCCCACTCGTGGAGGAAGTGCTCAAGACATTCCTGAGTGTGGCAGCTCTGCCTCTCACCTTGGGATTCTATGGCGTGGATCTGTGCTGTTGGACATTGCCTGCAGCGGCAGAAGGCTGCTCCTGCAGAGGAATCCAGCAAGGGATCACTGTCCAATGCCTGCCTCACCTCTGTGAGTAAGACCTGCTGCTCCCTGAACTCTCTGCTCACCTGACTGACAGTGAGGCAGAGCTGTGCTCAGAGCTTAGCCTTTCCCACTGCCTGCCTGCCTGCAGCTCTACATTTGTCTGTGGCATCCTTTGTTGAAGAATTCCTGCTCAACCTGAATCTGTCAATAACTTTTCTGTCTAGTCTGGGGGCAGGGTTCCAGGACAATAAAATCATTCTCTTTTGTATAATCCCTGACTCGGCCACATTAATGCCCTGCCTCCACAGCACTCCTGCTGTGCCTGGTGGCATGTGTGGCCTCTGCTCTGCACCACTTCACAGTATCACAGTGTCACAGTACCACAGTATCATGAGGGTTGGAAGAGACCTCACAGAGCATCAAGTCCAACCCTTTAGCACAGAGCTCAAGGCCAGACCATGGCACCAAGTGCCACGTCCAGTCCTGCCTTGAGCAGCTCCAGGGACGGCGACTCCACCACCTCCCCGGGCAGCCCATTCCAGTGTCCAATGACTCTCTCAGGGAAGAACTTTCTCCTCACCTCCAGCCTAAATCTCCCCTGGTGCAGCCTGAGGCTGTGTCCTCTTGTTCTGGTGCTGGCCACCTGAGAGAAGAGAGCAACCTCCTCCTGGCCACAACCTCCCCTCAGGTAGTTGTAGACAGCAATAAGGTCTGCCCTGAGCCTCCTCTTCTCCAGGCTAACCAATCCCAGCTCCCTCAGCCTCTCCTCGTAGGGCTGTGCTCAAGGCCTCTCCCCAGCCTCGTTGCCCTTCTCTGGACACGCTCAAGCATCTCAATGTCCCTCCTAAACTGGGGGGCCCAGAACTGAACACAGCACTCAAGGTGTGGTCTAACCAGTGCAGAGTACAGGGGCAGAATGACCTCCCTGCTCCTGCTGGCCACACCATTGCTGATGCAGGCCAGGATGCCACTGGCTCTCTTGGCCACCTGGGCACACTGCTGGCTCATGTTCAGGTGGGTATCAATCAGCACCCCCAGATCCCTCTCTGTCTGGCTGCTCTCAGCCACTCTGACCCCAGCCTGTATCTCTGCATGGGGTTGTTGTGGCCAAAGTGCAGCACCCTGCACTTGGAGCTATTGAATGCCATCCCCTTGGCCTCTGCCCATCTGTCCAGGCAGTCAAGGTCCTGCTGCAGAGCCCTTCTGCCCTCCAACCCAGCCACATCTGCCCCAGCTTGGTGTCATCTGCACACTTGCTGATGCCTGACTCCATGCCCTCATCCAGATCATCTATGCAGCAGCAGGTAGCCATGAGCAGCAAGGCTTGGGCCTTGCAGTCACTTGCAGTGATTGGCTGCCAGTGGGTCCCTGTCCAAGTGGAGTCCCTCAAGGATCACTACTGGGACCAGTCTTGCTCAGCGTCTTTGTCAGTGGCATGGGCGGTGGCGCTGAGGCACACTCAGCACATTCAGCAGCTGAGCTCTGTAGTGCAGCTGACAGGCTGGAGGGAAGGGAGCCAAGCTGGAGGCAGTGCAGAGGAGGGCAGGGAAGCTGTGAAGGGCCTGCAGAGTGAATCTGATGAGGAGAGACTGAAGGAGCTGGGGATGGTCAGTGTGGAACAGAGGAGGCTGAGGGCAGAGCTCCTCACTGCCTACAGCTACTGAAAGGAGGCTGTGGAGAGGTTGGTGCTGGGCTCTGCTCACAGGGAACCAGTGACAGAACAGGAGGGAATGGCCTCAAGCTGCCCAGCTTGAGGGTAGGCTTAGACTGGAGATCAGGAAGAATTTGTGCCCAGCAGAGTGGTCAGGGATTGCACTGGGCTGCCCAGGGAGGTGCTGGAGTCACCAACCCTGGGTGTGTTTAAAGGTGGTCTGGATGTGGTGCTTGGGGCTATGGTTTAGGGTGAGCCTTGCAGAGCAGGGATCTGGGCTGGCCTTGGACACCCTGAGGGGCTTCTCCAAGAGGAATGTTGCTGTGATTCTGCTACCCACAGGCACCTGGACAGGCTGCAGAGCTGGGCCCAGGCCAACCTCAGGAGGTGCAGCAAGACCAAGTGCAGTGTCCTGCAGCTGGGTTGAGGCAATCCCAGGGACTGACACTGGCTAAGCAGTGAGTGGCTGGGGAGCAGCCCTGGGGAGAGGGACTTGGGGGTGCTGGGGGATGAGGAGCTCAACCTGGGCCAGCAGAGTGCACTTGCAGCCCAGAGAGCAACCAGAGCCTGGGCTGCAGCAAGAGCAGTGTGGGCAACAAGGCCAGGGAGGGGATTCTGCCCTCTGCTCTGCTGAGACCCCACCTAGAGTACTATGTCCAGTTCTGGAGCCCCTGGGACAGAGCTGGGGGTGCTGGAAGGTGTCCAGAGGAGGCCACAAGGAATCAGGGAGCTGCTCTGCTATGAGGACAGGCTGAGAGAGTTGGGGCTGTGCAGGCTGGAGAGGAGAAGGCTCTGAGGAGACCTTATTGTGGCCTTCCAGCATCTGAAGGAGGCTACAAGAGAGCTGGGGAGGGACATTTTAGGCTGTCAGGTAGGGATAGGACTGGGGGGAATGGAGCAAAACTGGAAGTGAGTAGGTTCAGATTGGATGTTAGGAAGAAGTTGTTCAGCATGAGGGTGGTGAGAGCCTGGCACAGGTTGCCCAGGGAGGTGGTGGAAGCCTCATGCCTGGAGGTGTTTAAGGCCAGGCTGGATGTGGCTCTGGGCAGCCTGCTCTAGTGTGAGGTGTCCTTGCCCATGGCAGGGGGGTTGGAGCTGGAGGATGCTTGAGGTCTCTTCCAGCCCTGACAGTTCTGTGATTCTGTGGAAGTGCTGCATGCAGGTCCTCAAGCTCCTGGCCACATTCTCTACCTCTCTGGGCACTGCATGGGCCTGGCTGAGACTTCCCTTGGGCTTTTCTTTGGAAGAGAGGGCAGCTGTGGCCAGTTGGTAGCTCTGTGCTGCTGCCCAGGCTGGCAGGTGCTGGAAGGTGTCCAGAGAAGGGTGACAAAGCTGGTGAAAGGCCTGGAACACAAACCCTATGAGGAGAGGCTGAGGGAGCTGGGGGGGTGCAGCCTGCAGCAGAGGAGGCTCAGGGCAGAGCTCATTGCTGCCTGCAGCTGCCTGCAGGGAGGCTGTAGCCAGCTGGGGTTGGGCTCTGCTGCCAGGCAGCCAGCAGCAGAAGAAGGGGACCCAGGCTGAAGCTGTGGCAGGGCAGGTCTGGGCTGGATGTGAGGAGGAAGTTGTTGTCAGAGAGAGTGATTGGCATTGGAATGGGCTGCCCAGGGAGGTGGTGGAGTGGCTGTGGCTGGAGGTGTTGCAGCCGAGCCTGGCTGGGGCACTTAGTGCCATGGTCTGGTTGGTTGGGCAGGGCTGGGTGCTAGGTTGGGCTGGCTGAGCTTGGAGCTCTCTTCCTACCTGATTGATTCTATGACTCTATGCCCCATGGTTGGTTTGGCCTTCTGCTTCCCTGGTTCCCACCTGTCCAGCTGCAGAGGAGGTGAGCCAAGGTTTGCAGACCAAGGGGGTGAGCAAATGAGGCTGTAAGAGCAGCACTGAAGAGAGCTTTCTGCCTCTGAGAGCTGTGCCACAGAGGCACCAGTGATGGAGCACAGCTTGTGCCCAGGGTCACCTCCAGGCCCTGCAGCTCTGGTGTGGAGGAGGCTGTGGGTGCTGGGAGCAGGCTGGAGGGATGGCTGGGGAAGCACTGGGTGTCCATGAGCAGGGGCGAGGAGCGCTGATGGTGTGGAGCCACTTGGAGCCCCGTGGGGTGTTCATGGGTGGGTTTGGTTCCCCCTCCCAGCCTGGCCAGCTCGAGGGGCTGGGAGCTCTTGGGATGTGTGTGTGTGTGTGCAGGAGGGCTGCCACAGTTCCCATTTAGCTTTGACCTCTGGCTGGGTGTGAGAGCCTGGCTGTGAGACGAGCGCTGCAGCAAGCACAACTCCTCAGGATGAAATATCTCTCCAGTGGGTAATACCAGCCTCATTTGAGGGGTGTTGTGTTGGGTTTCTGCTGGTCCCCCCTCCCTCCCCCTCTTTGCTTTCTCACTGAATCATTTATTCCTGGTGTCAGGAAGGTGCAGAATGACTTTCCCCACTGGCTTTCAGAACTTCATTGATTCTTCAGCTCCCACTCCTGCAAACCTGCTGCAACAGCAGCCCTTTGCCTCGCCAGCTTTCCCAGGAGGGCAGTGGGGAAGGGGAGGGCCTCAGGACTAGGGGAGCTCTTCAGTGAACACATTCACAGTCTAGGGGACATGCCATCATATTTTAAGCTCTGCAGTCCAGAGGCTGTGTCTTTTGATTTGTAGTAGGGGGTTTTTTTTTGCCTTAAATCCCTCCTCAGCACTCATCTGTCTGCGTGAGGGAGGGGGAAACAGGACACGGGGGAGCTGCTGGTGAAAGCAAGCTTTGTGCTGGAAGGGTGGGGAGCACAGCACGACCCCGAGGCTTGGGTCACCCTGAACACCACTGATGCAGGTGCCCCACGGCAGGGCCTGTCCCTGCCTGCTGACCAGACTCCAGAGAGAAAAGAAGCAGGCTGCACAGCAGCAGCTCCCCCGGAGCAAGGCAGGGGAGAGAGGTGAGCAGGGCTGTCAGCTGCAGCCAGCACAGCACCTATGGCAGCTCCTGAGATTGTACAGAGCACCCAAGACCTCTGGCCCTTCCTCCTGCCTGCTTACAGCTCATCTCCTTTGCTCACTGGCTATGAATCTGCTCCTTTCAGCAGAGCAAAGCAATCTGTTCCCAAAATGTGCCCAGCGAGCAAATCCAATCACTGTGAGCCTGCCAGACAGGAGTGACTGAACCCAGGCCTGCGCCTGTCATCATCAATCTATTTGCAGTCCTGCATCTGAGTTCACACCTCATGTTCTCTGCTGCAGCTCCCTTCCCCGGGCTCCTGGGAGAGGTGGAAATGCTCTTCCTCTGCAGGAGGAGATGGAAGGAGAAGAGGCGGTGGGGGAAGGAGAAGAGGTGATGGGGGAAGGAGAAGAGGCAGTGGGGGAAGGAGAAGAGGCAGTGGGGGAAGGAGAAGAGGCAGTGGGGGAAGGAGAAGAGGCGGTGGGGGAAGGAGAAGAGGTGGTGGGGGAAGGAGAAGAGGCGATGGGGGAAGGAGAAGAGGCGGTGGGGGAAGGAGAAGAGGTGGTGGGGGAAGGAGAAGAGGCGATGGGGGAAGGAGAAGAGGCAATGGGGGAAGGAGAAGAGGCAGTGGGGGAAGGAGAAGAGGCAGTGGGGGAAGGAGAAGAGGTGATGGGGGAAGGAGAAGAGGTGATGGGGAAGGAGAAGAGGTGATGGGGAAGGAGAAGAGGCGGTGGGGGAAGGAGAAGAGGCAGTGGGGGAAGGAGAAGAGGCAGTGGGGGAAGGAGAAGAGGCAGTGGGGGAAGGAGAAGAGGCAGTGGGGGAAGGAGAAGAGGCGATGGGGGAAGGAGAAGAGGCAATGGGGGAAGGAGAAGAGGCAGTGGGGGAAGGAGAAGAGGCAGTGGGGGAAGGAGAAGAGGTGATGGGGGAAGGAGAAGAGGTGATGGGGGAAGGAGAAGAGGCAGTGGGGGAAGGAGAAGAGGTGATGGGGGAAGGAGAAGAGGCAATGGGGGAAGGAGAAGAGGCAGTGGGGGTAGGAGAAGAGGCAGTGGGGGAAGGAGAAGAGATGGTGGGGGAAGGAGAAGAGATGATGGGGGAAGGAGAAGAGGCAGTGGGGGAAGGAGAAGAGGCAGTGGGGGAAGGAGAAGAGGCAGTGGGGGAAGGAGAAGGGGCAGTGGGGGAAGGAGAAGAGGCAGTGGGGGAAGGAGAAGAGGCAGTGGGGGAAGGAGAAGAGGCGATGGGGGAAGGAGAAGAGGCAGTGGGGGAAGGAGAAGAGATGATGGGGGAAGGAGAAGAGGCAGTGGGGGAAGGAGAAGAGTCAGTGGGGGAAGGAGAAGAGGCAGTGGGGGAAGGAGAAGAGGCGATGGGGGAAGGAGAAGAGGCGATGGGGGAAGGAGAAGAGGCAGTGGGGGAAGGAGAAGAGGCAGTGGGGGAAGGAGAATGGACAGTGGGGGAAGGAGAAGAGGCAGCGGGGGAAGGAGAATGGACAGTGGGGGAAGGAGAAGAGGCAGCGGGGGAAGGAGAAGAGGCAGTGGGGGAAGGAGAAGAGGCGGTGGGGGAAGGAGAAGAGGCGGTGGGGGAAGGAGAAGAGGCAGCGGGGGAAGGAGAAGAGGCGGTGGGGGAAGGAGAAGAGGCGGTGGGGGAAGGAGAAGAGGCGGTGGGGGAAGGAGAAGAGGCGGTGGGGGAAGGAGAAGAGGCGGTGGGGGAAGGAGAAGAGGCGATGGGGGAAGGAGAAGAGGCGATGGGGGAAGGAGAAGAGGCAGTGGGGGAAGGAGAAGAGGCAGTGGGGGAAGGAGAAGAGGCGATGGGGGAAGGAGAAGAGGCGGTGGGGGAAGGAGAAAAGGCGGTGGGGGAAGCAGAAAAGGCAGTGGGGGAAGGAGAAGAGGCAGTGGGGGAAGGAGAAGAGGCGGTGGGGGAAGGAGAAGAGATGATGAGGGAAGGAGAAGAGGCAGTGGGGGAAGGAGAAGAGGCGGTGGGGGAAGGAGAAGAGATGATGAGGGAAGGAGAAGAGGCAGTGGGGGAAGGAGAAGAGGCGGTGGAGGAAGGAGAAGAGGCGGTGAGGGAAGCAGAAGAGGCAGTGGGGGAAGCAGAAGAGGCAGTGGGGGAAGGAGAAGAGGCAGTGGGGGAAGGAGAAGAGGCGGTGGGGGAAGGAGAAGAGGCAGTGGGGGAAGGAGAAGAGGCGATGGGGGAAGGAGAAGAGGCAGTGGGGGAAGGAGAAGAGATGATGGGAGAAGGAGAAGAGGCAGTGGGGGAAGGAGAAGAGGCAGTGGGGGAAGGAGAAGAGGCGATGGGGGAAGGAGAAGAGGCAGTGGGGGAAGGAGAAGAGATGATGGGAGAAGGAGAAGAGGCAGTGGGGGAAGGAGAAGAGATGATGGGGGAAGGAGAAGAGGCAGTGGGGGAAGGAGAAGAGGCAGTGGGGGAAGGAGAAGGGACAGTGGGGGAAGGAGAAGAGGCAGTGGGGGAAGGAGAAGAGGCGATGGGGGAAGGAGAAGAGGCAGTGGGGGAAGGAGAAGAGGCAGTGGGGGAAGGAGAAGGGGCAGTGGGGGAAGGAGAAGAGGCAGTGGGGGAAGGAGAATGGACAGTGGGGGAAGGAGAAGAGGCAGTGGGGGAAGGAGAAGAGGCAGTGGGGAAAGGAGAAGAGGCGATGGGGAAGGAGAAGAGGCAGTGGGGGAAGGAGAAGAGGCAGTGGGGGAAGGAGAAGAGGCAGTGGGGGAAGCAGGACTGCAGAGTGCAGGAGGAAGTCGTCAGCCCAACCCAAAAGGCATCAGCACTGCAGCCCTCCTGATCTCCTCTGTGTGCAGCAGCAGCCCTGAGGCACCACTGCTCGGTGTGGCACCGAGGGAGGCGAGGGTGTGAAATGCAGAGCACTGCTTGTCCCCTCTCCAGCTGAGGAGCAAACAGAGCAGGACAGAGGTCACTCAGACCCTGGCCTTCCAGCAGGGCTGAATGGCTGCCTTGTGCTCAGCAGAGCTCCTTGCCAGGAGCTGGCTGCCAACATCCAGAGCTTGGATTGAAGGAGTTTCAAGCAGGCTGACCATGCCCATTAGTGCTTAACAAGTTTTCCCTGCCAAGTAGTTGTAAATGTTCCCAATTGTTCTGGGCTTGGCCCAGTTTCTCTTGTTTATTATCCCAAAAGTGCCCAGGACATGACCCTGCTCCCCCTCCCCTGCACTCCTCCAGTGCCAGTTCATTTCTGCTTCTGCCTGTGAACCACTGGAAGAAAACTGAAGGGAGGTGGAAGAAAACTGAAGGGAGGTGGAAGAAAACTGAAGGAAGGTGGAAGAAAACTGAAGGGAGGTGGAAGAAAACTGAAGGGAGGTGGATGTTCCCAAAGATGGGACCACAGGATCATAGAATCATAGAATCAGGCAGGTTGGCAGAGAGCTCCAAGCTCAGCCAGCCCAACCTAGCACCCAGCCCTGCCCAACCAACCAGACCATGGCACTAAGTGCCCCAGCCAGGCTTGGCTGCAACACCTCCAGCCACAGCCACTCCACCACCTCCCTGGGCAGCCCATTCCAATGCCAATCACTCTCTCTGCCAGGAACTTCCTCCTCACAGCCAGCCCAGACCTGCCCTGCCACAGCTTCAGCCTGGGTCCCCTTCTCCTGCTGCTGGCTGCCTGGCAGCAGAGCCCAACCCCAGCTGGCTACAGCCTCCCTGCAGGCAGCTGCAGGCAGCAATGAGCTCTGCCCTGAGCCTCCTCTGCTGCAGGCTGCACCCCCCTAGCTCCCTCAGCCTCTCCTCACAGGGCTGTGCTCCAGGCCCCTCCCCAGCCTTGCTGCCCTTCTCCAAACACCTTCCAGCACCTCAGCAGCTCTCTGCAATGCAGGAGCCCAGAGCTGGACACAGCACTGCAGGGGTGGCCTGAGCAGTGCTGAGCACAGGGGCACAAGAACCTCCCTTGTCCTGCTGCCCACACTGCTCCTGAGCCAGCCCAGGATGCCATTGGCTCTGCTGCCCACCTGGGCACTGCTGCCTCCTCTGCAGCTCCTCTCTCCCAGCACCCCCAGCTCCCTCTCTGCCTGCCTGCTCTCAGCCCCTCTGGCCCCAGCCTCTAGTGCTGCTTGGGGTTGTTGTGGCCAAAGTGCAGAACCCTGCCCTTGGCCTTGTTCAGTCTCATCCCCTTGGCCTCTGCCCACCCATGCAGCCTGGCCAGGTCCCTCTGCAGGGCTCTGCTACCCTCCAACAGCTCCACAGCTGCTCCTAGCTTGGTGTCACCTGCAAACTTACTGCTGCTGGACTCAATCCCCTGCTCCAGATCATCAATAAAGATATTGAACAGGACTGTGCCCAGCACCGCTCCCTGGGGCACAGCACTGGTGCCAGCTGCCAGCTGGATGTGGCACCATTCACCACCACTCTCTGGGCCCTGCCCTCCAGCCAGTTCTTGCCCCATATCAGGATGTTAGGGGTTGGAAAGGACCTCCACAGATCATTGAGTCCAACCTCCCTGCCAGAGCAGGACCAGAGAATCCAGCACAAATCACACAGGAACACATCCAGACAGGGCTGCAAAGGTTCCACACAAGGAGACTCCACAACCTCTCTGGGCAGCCTGTGCCAGGGCTCTGCCACCCTCACGGTCAAGAAGTTCTTCCTCACGTTGAGGTGGAACCTCCTGTGCTGTACTTCTGTTGCCTGTTGTCCTAATGCCACAGAATGCTCTGGCACCAGAGTTGGATGGGCTGAGGCAGAAATAAGAAGAGTAAGAAATGCTGCTGGGGAGCTGGGGGCTGGAGAGTGCTGGGGATGCTCGGCGCTGGCAGCTCCTTAAGCCACTCTTTATGGCAGTGCTGCACAGGAGCACAGCAGATCAATAGTTATTAGTCACAGAAAGCATCATTTTGCATGCAGAGCATCGATCAGAGAGGCAGCCCAGACAGGGTCATTACAGCTGCTTTATGGCTTGGTCACCAGCCCAGCAGCAACGAGGAGGCTGTGCCCCGAGGTGGATCAAGCTAGGGGGTGAAGGAAGCGCTTAGCACGGTGCTGGCATTACAGAACCACAGCGTGGGAGGGCTTGGAAGGGACCTCTGGAGATCATCACAGAACCATAGAACCAAGCAGGCTGGAAGAGAGCTCCAAGCTCAGCCAGCCCAGCCTAGCACCCAGCCCTGCCCAACCAACCAGACCATGGCACTAAGTGCCCCAGCCAGGCTTGGCTGCAACACCTCCAGCCACAGCCACTCCACCACCTCCCTGGGCAGCCCATTCCAGTGCCAATCACTCTCTCTGCCAGGAACTTCCTCCTCACAGCCAGCCCAGACCTGCCCTGCCACAGCTTCAGCCTGGGTCCCCTTCTTCTGCTGCTGGCTGCCTGGCAGCAGAGCCCAACCCCAGCTGGCTACAGCCTCCCTGCAGGCAGCTGCAGGCAGCAATGAGCTCTGCCCTGAGCCTCCTCTGCTGCAGGCTGCACCCCCCCAGCTCCCTCAGCCTCTCCTCACAGGGCTGTGCTCCAGGCCCCTCCCCAGCTTCATTGCCCTTCTCTCAACACCTTCCAGCACCTCAACATCTCTCTTGAATTGAGGGGCCCAGAACTGAACACAGCACTCAAGGTGTGGCCTGAGCAGTGCTGAGTACAGGGGCAGAATAACCTCCCTTGTCCTGCTGGCCACACTGTTCCTGATGCAGGCCAGGATGCCATTGGCTCTCTTGGCCACCTGGGCACACTGCTGGCTCAGCTTCAGCTTACTATCTATCAGTACCCCCAGGGCCCTTTCCTCTTGGCTGCTTTCCAGCCACTCAGTCCCCAGCCTCTAGTGCTGCTTGGGGTTGTTGTGGCCAAAGTGCAGAATCCTGCCCTTGGCCTTGTTCAATCTCATCCCATTGGCCTCTGACCACCTATCCAACCCCCTTGCCAGAGCAGGAGCACCTTCAGTAGCTTGCCCAGGATGGCAGTCACCCCCCAGGATGGGGGTCAGGACTGGGCCCAGTAGTAACATCTCAACAAGGCAGACAGATGGGTGGAGTGGGTGCCCAGGCAGTGTGCCAGCAGTACCAGACTGGGACACCCATCAGGCTGTGCTGCCAGCCAGCTGGGCCAAGAGGGGCAGGAGAGGGGTGACCTGCTGGGAAGCTGCTCCCTGGAGAAGTTCTGGGAGTGTTGGTGGACACCACTGAGTGTTCCTGGAGGTGAGGAGGAAGTTGTTGAGCAGGAGAGTGGTAAGAGGCTGGAATGGGTTGCCCAGGGAGGTGGTTGAGGCTCTATGCTTGGATATATGGTGAGGCTGGACAAGGCTCTGGCTCTAGTCCCATGGAGCCCACCTCTAATCCCATGGAACCCTCTTCCAGTCCCATGGAGCCCATCTCTAATCCCATGGAGCCCATCTCCAGTCCCATGGAGCCCACCTCCAGTCCCATGGAGCCCATCTCTAATCCCATGGAGCCCACCTCCAGTCCCATGGAGCCCACCTCCAGTCCCATGGAGCCCATCTCTAATCCCATGGAGCCCATCTCCAGTCCCATGGAGCCCACCTCCAGTCCCATGGAGCCCATCTCCAGTCCCATGGAGCCCATCTCCAGTCCCATGGAGCCCACCTCCGGTCCCATGGAGCCCATCTCCAGTCCCATGGAGCCCTCCTCCAGTCCCATGGAGCCCTCCTCCAGTCCCATGGAGCCCTCCTCCAGTCCCATGGAGCCCATCTCCAGTCCCATGGAGCCCATCTCTAATCCCATGGAGCCCATCTCCAGTCCCATGGAGCCCATCTCTAATCCCATGGAGCCCATCTCCAGTCCCATGGAGCCCATCTCCAATCCCATGGAGCCCATCTCCAGTCCCATGGAGCCCATCTCCAGTCCCATGGAGCCCATCTCCAATCCCATGGAGCCCATCTCTAATCCCATGGAGCCCATCTCCAGTCCCATGGAGCCCACCTCCAGTCCCATGGAGCCCATCTCCAATCCCATGGAGCCCATCTCCAGTCCCATGGAGCCCATCTCCAGTCCCATGGAGCCCATCTCCAATCCCATGGAGCCCATCTCTAATCCCATGGAGCCCATCTCCTGTCCCATGGAGCCCATCTCCAGTCCCATGGAGCCCATCTCCAGTCCCATGGAGCCCATCTCCAATCCCATGGAGCCCATCTCCAGTCCCATGGAGCCCATCTCCAGTCCCATGGAGCCCATCTCCAGTCCCATGGAGCCCATCTCCAATCCCATGGAGCCCATCTCTAATCCCATGGAGCCCATCTCCTGTCCCATGGAGCCCATCTCCAGTCCCATGGAGCCCATCTCCAGTCCCATGGAGCCCATCTCCAATCCCATGGAGCCCATCTCTAATCCCATGGAGCCCATCTCCAGTCCCATGGAGCCCATCTCCAGTCCCATGGAGCCCATCTCCAGTCCCATGGAGCCCATCTCCAGTCCCATGGAGCCCATCTCCAGTCCCATGGACCCCACCTCCAGTCCCATGGAACCCATCTCCAGTCCCATGGACCCCACCTCCAGTCCCATGGAGCCCATCAGACCCTCCTGGGCTCTTGTCATGCTGTGAAGCCCAGGAGCAAGGTCTGAGCACAGCCTGGGGCTGGCAGCTCTTTTTCAGCTGGGTAGAGGCCATGGAGGGTCAGGCCTCGTTTCCCAGTCCCAGATCTGGCCAAGGAGGGGACTACACAGCCCTGCAGATGTTCCAGCTGTGGTGTCCAAGTGCAGATGACATTGTTGGGGGCTGCTTCTGTTTTGGCTGCCTCTGGGCTTTGGGCTACCAGGCTGTGGTAGGAAAATGGCTCACAAGTGTGGCCACCTCTTTTCCTAGCTGGAGAGCTGCATTGCACCCAGGGCTGAGCAGAGATGTCCCCTGGCTTGGGCAAGAGTGCCTGGGAAGGTGCCTGGCAGAAAAGAACCTGAGGTGTTGGCAAGCAGTGCCTGAAGAGGAGCCACTGTGTGCCCAGCTGGCCAAGGGACCAGCAGCAGCCTGGCCTGGGTCAGTGTGGCCAGCAGGAGCAGGGCAGTGACTGCCACAGAGTCACAGAAGGGCTTAGGTTGGAAGGGACCTCAGGGATCATCCTCTGCAGCCTCCCTGCCAGTGGCAAGGATGCCTCTCCACTGGGCTTGGCTGCTCAAGGCCTCACCCAGCTTCACCTTGAAGAGCTCCTGGGAGGAGGCCTGACCTCAGTGCCAGGGAAACTGATGGAGCAGGTTATCCTGGGGGTGATAACTGTGCACCTGAGGGATGGCAAAGGGCTCAGGTCCAGCCAGCATGGGTTTAGGAAGGGCAGATCCTGCCTCTCCAACCTGATCTCCTATGCTCAGGTGACTGCTGGGTGGCTGTGGGGAGGCTGTGGATGTGCTCTGTCTGGACTTCAGCAAGGCCTTTGACACTGTCCCCCACAGCAAACTGCTGGCTAAGCTGTCAGCCCATGGCTTGGATGGCAACACTCTGTGCTGGGTTAGGAACTGGCTGGAGGGCTGAGCCCAGAGAGTGGTGGTGAATGGTGCCACATCCAGCTGGCAGCTGGCACTAGTGGTGTCCCTCAGGGATCTGTGCTGGGCCCCATCCTCTTTAACATCTGCATAGATGATCTGGATGAGGGCATGGAGTCAGTCATCAGCAAGTGTGCAGATGACACCAAGCTGGGGGCAGATGTGGCTGGGTTGGAGGGCAGAAGGGCTCTGCAGCAGGACCTTGACTGCCTGCACAGATGGGCAGAGGCCAATGGGATGGGGTTCAATAGCTCCAAGTGCAGGGTGCTGCACTTTGGCCACAGCAACCCCATGCAGAGATACAGGCTGGGGTCAGAGTGGCTGAGAGCAGCCAGACAGAGAGGGATCTGGGGGTGCTGATTGATACCTGCCTGAACATGAGCCAGCAGTGTGCCCAGGTGGCCAAGAGAGCCAGTGGCATCCTGGCCTGCATCAGCAATGGTGTGGCCAGCAGGAGCAGGGAGGTCATTCTGCCCCTGTACTCTGCACTGGTTAGACCTCACCTTGAGTGCTGTGTTCAGTTCTGGGCCCCCCAGTTTAGGAAGGACATTGAGATGCTTGAGCATGTCCAGAGAAGGGCAACGAGGCTGGGGAGAGGCCTTGAGCACAGCCCTACGAGGAGAGGCTGAGGGAGCTGGGATTGGTTAGCCTGGAGAAGAGGAGGCTCAGGGCAGACCTTATTGCTGTCTGCAACTACCTGAGGGGAGGTTGTGGCCAGGAGGAGGTTGCTCTCTTCTCTCAGGTGGCCAGCACCAGAACAAGAGGACACAGCCTCAGGCTGTGCCAGGGGAGATTTAGGCTGGAGGTGAGGAGAAAGTTCTTCACTGAGAGAGTCATTGGACACTGGAATGGGCTGCCCGGGGAGGTGGTGGAGTCGCCGTCCCTGGAGCTGTTCAAGGCAGGACTGGACGTGGCACTTGGTGCCATGGTCTGGCCTTGAGCTCTGTGCTAAAGGGTTGGACTGGATGCTCTGTGAGGTCTCTTCCATCCCTGATGATACTGTGACACTGTGAGGCATCCACAGCCTCCCTGGGCAGCCCACTCCAGTGTCTCACCGCCCTCAAGAGGAGGACTTTGCTGCTCCTCTTCCTCACACAGCTCCTTCCCCAGGACCTATCTGGCCATGCCCAGGTGGATTGCCAAGGTCTCCATCCAAAGGAGTTCCACCTCAGGTGGAGGCTGCATCACACTGTGCTTGGGCTGCTGTCTCCCTCTGCTCAGCACTGCTGAGGCCACACTTAGAGCCCTGGGCTCAGCTTGGGGCTCCTCATCACAAGAAGGACGTTGAGGTGGTGGAGTGAGGGCAGAGAAGGGCACAAAGCTGGGGCAGGGTCTGGAGAGCAGGGCTGGGGAGGAGCAGCTGAGGGGGCTGGGGGGGTTGGTGTGGGGAAGAGGAGGCTGAGGGCAGAGCTCATTGCTCCCTGGGAGGAGGCTGCAGTGAGCTGGGGCTGGGCTCTGCTGCCAGCTAACAAGTGGTAGGACAGGCAGAAATGGCCTCAGGTTGTGCCAGGGGAAGTTTAGGTTGGGCACCAGGGAAAAATTCTTCCCCAGAAGGGTTGTGAGGGCCTGGAACAGACTGCCCAGGGCTGAGTCCTCATCCCTGGGGGCATTACAAGCTGTGGAGGTGTGGTGCTGAGGGCCCTGGGCTGGCAGTGGGCTGGGCAGAGTTGGGTTGGTGGTTGGACTGGGTGGCCTTAAGAGGTCCTCTGCAGCCTAAGCAGCCCTGTGCTGCTGTGAGTCCCTGCCTGCAGCAGCAGCAGCCTGCCTGAGTGGCTCAGCACTCCTGCCTGCAGCAAGCCCCTCAGAGGGGTCTCCCTGCCTTGCTGGGGGTGCTCCCAGCTCACAGGTGCAGTGCTGCTGCTGAGGCAGCCTCATGCTTTGCCTGCAGAGGGTCTGAGAGCAGGACAGGAGTGAGTCCCTCCGGGGGCAGGGAGTGAGCTGGGACAGGAGGAGCTGGCAGACGTGACAGGAGTGCTGCCAGCCACCAGGCTGAGGGCTGAGGATGAGTGTGGCTGGGGTCCCCTTGATGCAAGGTGAGCTGATGGTGACAGTGCTGTCATCCAGTCCCTCTCTGGGGCTGGCTGAGCTCCACTGTGACCTTCCAAAGCTGCCTGCAGAGGGGAGGTGCCTGGGATATGTTTATTTGCTTCTTCTTTCCCTTTGATGCCTCTTCCCTACTTGCAGCTTGGGGTTGACCTTCTCTGCTTGGGCTGTCCCAGAGCTGCCTTGGTGAGCAGGTATTAAGAGCAGGGGAGGGCAGGCCCTGCCATCCCTCAGCCTGGCAGCCCCAGCTCTGTCAGCACTGATGTGATGGAGAGGCCTCTGGAGACCCAAAGAGCTTCAGTCAGCACTTCTGTCTGAAAGGGGTGGCTGTAAAAGCAGGAAGGAACCATCCATGCTCCTGGAGCCCTGGAGGAGGGGACAGGAGGTGGGACCCGAGAATGGCAGGCAGCTGAAGCAAGAGCTGAAGGTGGTCAGTGCTGCTGTTAGCCTGGAGCTGAGCCTGCTCCTCCTGCCACGGCAGCTGCTGCTGCTGCTGCTGTCTGTGTTGGAGCTGCTGGAGCAGTGCCTTGGCAAAAGCCTCGCTGGCAGCAGGGGGGCCCCAAGCCCTGCTGCCCCCCAGCCCCTCTGAGGAATCCCCTAGGAGGAAAAGGCTACCTGGGCAGTGCAGATGGCAGTGCCATTTGTCACACTGCCCTGTGGCACCTGCCTGGCCCCAGAGCTTGCCCCTGCAGCTGCAGGTAAGTGCTGTGCCCCACACCCCAGGGCTGTGGCTGTCCCTGGGCAGGGTGTGCCTGGCTGGCAGCTGGCTGGCAGCAGCATGCCTTCAGGGTAGGGAAATGCTGCAACAGGTTGCCCAGAGACGTGGGGGAGACTCCATCCTTCTCTGGAGCTTTCCCAGGCCTGTCTGGATGTGCTCCTGTGTGATCTGTCTTAGATAGCAGTGTCCTGCTGTGGCAGGGGGGGGTTGGCCTCGATGATCTCCTTGGGTCCCTTCCCACCCCTGAGCCTGTGACCCTGGAGACATTCAGTGTCAACCTTGGTGGGGCTGTGAGCAACCTGCTCTAGCTGGAGATGTCCCTGCTGACTGCAGGGGGCTTGGCCAAGGTGACCTTTGAGGCTCCCTTCCACTCTGAGGCTTTCTGTGGTTTTAACAGAGCAATTCAAGAGGGGAGATGGACTTTCCCCCTGCCAAGATTGATGCACATCTGTCCCACCCAGCCCATCCCACCGCTTCCCAGAGCCCCAGGCAGGCTTTGGAGAGCTGCTGGTGGCCCAGTTTCAGGTGGAGTTTCAGCTCAAGACGTTGGCCTTTGTGTTGTCCAAGTTCAGGCCCTGAGCTTTGTGGCTGTAGCCCAGCAAGGTTCTGTGCAGTGTGAAGGCAGCAGCCTCATCCTTTGTTCCTCCAGCCACGGTGGTGCTGACATGAAGGGGCCAGCCTGCTCCCTCCTCTGGTTCTCATCACCCTCCTGTTAAGCTAAAGACCTGGATTTGTGGCACAGGTCAGCTGCTCTCACTGCAAGGCTCTGCAGCTAGCAGCAGCAGGCTGGTGCAAAACCATCATTTCCTCCTGGCCAATCACCCTGGGAGTACACCAGGACACTGCAGGGGTAGGAATCACAGAGGGGTAGGAGTTGGAGGAGGCTCCCAGACATCATCTAGTCATGGAATCAGGCAGGGTGGAAGAGAGCTCCAAGCTCAGCCAGCCCAACCTAGCACCCAGCCCTGGCCAGTCATAGAATCAAGCAGGTTGGAAGAGAGCTCCAAGCTCACCCAGCCCAACCTAGCACCCAGCCCTGGCCAGTCATAGACTCAAGCAGGTTGGAAGAGAGCTCCAAGCTCACCCAGCCCAACCTAGCACCCAGCCCTGGCCAGTCATAGACTCAAGCAGGTTGGAAGAGAGCTCCAAGCTCAGCCAGCCCAACCTAGCACCCAGCCCTGGTCAGTCATAGAACCAAGCAGGCTGGAAGAGAGCTCCAAGCTCAGCCAGCCCAGCCTAGCACCCAGCCCTGCCCAACCAACCAGACCATGGCACTAAGTGCCTCATCCTTGTGCCACCTGTGTCTGCCTCCTACATGTGCCCACTCTGAGGTGCATTAAGTGGGACCTCAGCTACCTGCATCACTGCCTTTGTGTTGCCTGCACCTCCAGGCTGGGAGGGCTTTGGTGTGGGGCTGGGAAGGTGGAAGCCAGGACTGGCAGCTGGCTGGGCAAAGAAACCACTTCAGGCATTGCCCTGGAGGTGGCCCTGGTCAAACAGCTTCTGCCACTGACTCTTACCTGTCTTGTGGCATCCCCAGATGAGGCACTGGTGATTACCAAGCACTCAGCCTCCCTTTGAAAGCCTGACCTTGGCACCAGGCTGCTGGCACGGCAGCTGGCAGCCTGCCAGCGTGCGGCAAGGGCTCTTCAGAGCCTCAGAGGATGCTTTAGCTTTGATGTTAGAGGCTTGGCGTGTGCCAGCCCCCCCCGAACCACCCTCCCCCCTCTGTCTGTGCGTGCATCTATCTCCTGCCTGTCTGCACCTCTGCAGCTCCCCACCCCCTGTCCAAAGAGCTCTGCTCGACGGCGCCGGTAGCTCCGGGGAGACAGATGGAGCTGGACCCAAGCCTCTGCGGGGACAGCTGCGTCCCTGGCAGCCCCCTCTGGCCGTGCACCTGTTAGGAGCTATACTTAGCATGGCAGCACCTCCCAGAGAAGAGAAAGCAGGGGAGAGAGAGGTGGAGGGGCAGAAAGGATGGGAATTTGGCCTCGTTCTCTCCAGCAGGTCCTTGAAGCTCCAGAAATGCCTCTCGGTGGCAGCACCCAAAAATGCCCATCAGGGGAGAAGCAGGCAGCGTGCCCAGGCGTGCTGGCACTGCCCACGGGCAGCCCATGGCTGCAGAGCTCCTGCCTGAGCTGCCAGGCTGCTTGTCCTGCCAGGCTCCACTGGTGCAGATCACTCAGCAGCTGCCACGCAGGAGTTCTGCTGGATACCAGCGGGCTGGGCCCCCTCTGTGGTGAGCTGTGAGCCAGTGCTGACTCCTCTGCCCACCCGGGGCTGCTACAGCAACTCCAATGCTCCCCAGCTCAAGCAGCTCCTGTTCCTAGAGCCCTCAGCCAGCTGCCAGCAGTGCTCCTGTCCTGGCAGGCCAATATGCCTGTGAGACATGCTGCTTGCCTCACCCTGCTGCTGCTGCTGCTGGGGAAGCAAGGGAGGGAGGAAAACAAAGGCTTGGGCCATGATGTCCCCTCCCAAAGTGCTCAACAGGGACCCACAGGTGGTTAGGCACTTGTTGGTGTCTTGCCAAATAAGGCTGAGCAAGCCCTGGGGTCACCTAACATGGTCAGTCTGGCAAATGCCTTCTGATTGGTGACTGTGGCCAAAGGAGCCTCTGCCCTCGGGCAAGGAGCAGAAATGGAGCTAAGGTGCAAGCAGCTGAGCTGCTTCTGCCTGGCTGCTTCTGCACTGCTGCCTCTGCCCCATGGAGCTGCTTCTGCATTGCTGCCTCTGCCCCATGGAGCTGCTTCTGCACTGCTGCCTCTGCCCCATGGAGCTGCTTCTGCACTGCTGCCTCTGCCCCATGGAGCTGCTTCTGCACTGCTGCCTCTGCCCCATGGAGCTGCTTCTGCACTGCTGCCTCTGCCCCACGGAGCTGCTTCTGCATTGCTGCCTCTGCCCTATGGAGCTGCTTCTGCACTGCTGCCTCTGCCTCATGGAGCTGCTTCTGCATTGCTGCCTCTGCCTCACTGCTCTTGGCCACCGTGTTCTGCTCTGCCTCATGCTTCAGACCAGCTTAGCCCTGATGTTTTGAGCTGCAAAGAGATCCAGTGTGGGTGCAGTGAGATGCTGTGTGAGAACTCCAGATCCTGCTGGCAGGGAGGAGATCCAGTGTGGGTGCAGTGAGATGCTGTGTGAGAACACCAGATCCTGCTGGCAGGGAGGAAATCCAGCGTGGGTGCAGTGAGATGCTGTGTGGGAGCACTAGATCCTGCTGGCAGGGACGAGATCCAGTGTGAGTGCAGTGAGGTGCTGTATGGGAACACCAGATCCTGCTGGCAGGGAGGAGATCCATTGTGGGTGCAGTGAGATGCTGTGTGGGAGCACCAGATCCTGCTGGCAGGGAGGAGATCCAGTGTGGGTGCAGTGAGATGCTGTGTGGGAGCACCAGATCCTGCTGGCAGGGAGGAGAATCAGTGTGGGTGCAGTGAGATGCTGTGTGAGAACTCCAGATCCTGCTGGCAGGGAGGAAATCCAGTGTGAGTGCAGTGAGATGCTGTGTGAGAACTCCAGATCCTGCTGGCAGGGAGGAGAATCAGTGCAGGTCCACTCCAGAGCAGAGCCGAGCAGCTGCGTGGTACGAATCCACGGGGGACAAGCGTGGGGTTTGCACTGGAAATGCTCCCTCTGGTTTGAGATGGTAGCCAGGCAGGTGTGGAGCTGCAGTTCCTGCTGCAGCATCCAGCCTGTGCCTGCAGCTGGCCCAGGCTCTCCCCAGAATCCAGCCCCCCCCCACCCCCAGACCCTGCCTGCAAGGGGCTGCATCTGCTGGCGGCGATGTGCAGCTGGGAGGCTTCTGTGCTGCCAAGAGGCAGGGTAGGACACACCGAGTGCCAGACTGCTGCTGCCACTGGCAGCCTCTCTCAGCTGCATTTCTCTGCAGCCACAGTGACCCATCCAGGGGCTTGTTAGAGGAAGAGCAGCCCCAGCCAGGAACCAGTTAGGCTGAGCCCCAGGGACAGACCGTCTGGCCCAGGCTCTGCAGGCATCAGCAAGTGTGCAGATGACACCAAGCTGGGGGCAGATGTGGCTGGGTTGGAGGGCAGAAGGGCTCTGCAGCAGGATCTTGACCGCCTGCACAGATGGGCAGAGGCCAAGGGGATGGTGTTCAATAGCTCCAAGTGCAGGGTGCTGCACTTTGGCCACAGCAACCCCATGCAGAGATACAGGCTGGGGTCAGAGTGGCTGAGAGCAGCCAGACAGAGAGGGATCTGGGGGTGCTGATTGATACCCACCTGAACATGAGCCAGCAGTGTGCCCAGGTGGCCAAGAGAGCCAGTGGCATCCTGGCCTGCATCAGCAATGGTGTGGCCAGCAGGAGCAGGGAGGTCATTCTGCCCCTGTACTCTGCACTGGTTAGACCACACCTTGAGTGCTGTGTTCAGTTCTGGGCCCCCCAGTTTAGGAGGGACATTGAGATGCTTGAGCGTGTCCAGAGAAGGGCAACGAGGCTGGGGAGAGGCCTTGAGCACAGCCCTACGAGGAGAGGCTGAGGGAGCTGGGATTGGTTAGCCTGGAGAAGAGGAGGCTCAGGGCAGACCTTATTGCTGTCTACAACTACCTGAGGGGAGGTTGTGGCCAGGAGGAGGTTGCTCTCTTCTCTCAGGTGGCCAGCACCAGAACAAGAGGACACAGCCTCAGGCTGTGCCAGGGGAGATTTAGGCTGGAGGTGAGGAGAAAGTTCTTCCCTGAGAGAGTCATTGGACACTGGAATGGGCTGCCCGGGGAGGTGGTGGAGTCGCCGTCCCTGGAGCTGTTCAAGGCAGGACTGGACGTGGCACTTGGTGCCATGGTCTGGCCTTGAGCTCTGTGCTAAAGGGTTGGACTTGATGCTCTGTGAGGTCTCTTCCAGCCTTGGTGATGCTGTGACACTGTGACACTGTGACACTGTGATACCGTTGGACTGTGATCCTGCTTCCTGCTCTGCCGGAGCAGAAGCGATTGGGCTGCTGTGTGCCTGCTCTGCCTGGCTGCTGGCATGGCAGGGGAACGCTGCCCTGCCTCTGTCTGCCCCTGGCAGTGCCTCCACCCAGAGATAACCCCGGCCAGGGCTGTGCTGCCTGTGCCTGCAGAGTTACCTGCCTGCCCCTGGGCTGGGGAGAGAGCCAGCAGCTGGGAATCCTCTGTGCAAGTCACACCTTGGAGGAGAGAGGAGCCTGGAGGAGAGGGGAGCCAGGAGACCTCGGGGGGCAGGGGGGTGGATGGATTGGCCCTGAAGCACCATGGAAGGTTTCTTTCCTTTATTCTTTTCAAAGGCAAAACAATTCCAGGGCAAGGGCCATCCAAAATAATCAAACCAACCCAACCAGCCCCCAAACCAACCCCAAAAGTCCACTTTCAGCAGGTAGCTCAGTTGAATTTCTGGTCCCTGGCTGGCTGCCTGGAGTGCCTCTTGTCACTTTTGCTTTCTCCCAACAAGGCAGAAGGCAGAAGTGACAGCAGCCTCCCAGCCAGGCTGTTAGGGAAGCAGGGAAGCCAGATGCTTTGCCTCCCTCCCCCCTCCTGCAGCCCAAAGAGAGAGAGAGTTAAGTTGCTTCACTTTTCCATCTTCTCTCTCCAGCCTCCCTGTGGTCTGACCCAGCAGGGATCCTGAGGGATGAATCAGTGCCTGGGAGTCAGCAGAGTCAGCGTGGGAGCACAGGGGGGGGGGTCCTGTAGGAAGGTGGTCTGGTGACATCCAGAGTGCAGATGGAATCATGGAATGGGTTAGGTTGGAAGGGACCTCAAGGATCAGCCAGTTCCAACCCCCCTGTGCCATAGGCAGGGACAGCTCCCACTAGAGCAGGTTGCTCAAGGACTCATCCAAGCTGGTCCTGAGCACCTCCAGGGAGGTTGTGGAGCACAGAAGCACCCAACGTGATCAGAGATCACGTTGGGTGCTTCTGTGCTCCACAACCTCCCTGGGCAACCTGTGCCAGTGTCTCACCACCCTCAACCTGTGCCAGTGTCTCACTACCCTCAACCTGTGCCAGTGTCTCACCACCCTCACTGTCAAGATCCACAACCTCCTTGGGCAACCTAATGCTGGACTCAATCCCCTGCTCCAGATCATCAATAAAGATAGAACAGGACTGTGCCCAGCACTGACCCCTGGGGCACAGCACTGGTGCCAGCTGCCAGCTGGATGTGGCACCATTCACCACCACTCTCTGGGCCCAGCACTGATCCCTGGGGCACAGCACTGGTGCCAGCTGCCAGCTGCATGTGGCACCATTCACCACCACTCTCTGGGCCCAGTACTGCTCCCTGGGGCACACCACTGGTGCCAGCTGCCAGCTGCATGTGGCACCATTCACCACCACTCTCTGGGCCCTACACTGATCCCTGGGGTACAGCACTGGTGCCAGCTGCCAGCTGCATGTGGCTCCATTCACCACCACTCTCTGGGCCCTACACTGATCCCTGGGGCACACCACTGGTGCCAACTGCCAGCTGGATGTGGCACCATTCACCACCACTCTCTGGGCCCAGCACTGACCCCTGGGGCACAGCACTGGTGCCAGCTGCCAGCTGCATGTGGCACCATTCACCACCACTCTCTGTGCCCAGCAGTGACCCCTGGGGCACAGCACTGGTGCCAGCTGCCAGCTGCATGTTGCTCCATTCACCACCACTCTCTGGCCCTGCCTTCCAGGCAGTTCTTGCCCCACTGGGGGGGAGGCTGGGAGGGCCATGCTGTGAATGAACCTGGCATGTGCTGTTGGCAGGGCAAGGGCAGGTGTGTGGGCAGCTGCACAGGCAGAACCCCGTGGGGCTGAACGCCTGAGCTCTGCAGAGGTCTCTCTGACCTGCAGTGGGATTTTCTCAGCTTCAGTGCTGAAGCACTGAGCACCTTCTGGCCAGCCTGCTCTAGGGTAGGCTGGCCCTGCCCATGGCAGGGGGGGGGGTTGGAACTAGATGCTCCTTGTGGTCCCTTCCAGCCCAGCCTGATTCTGTGATTCTGCCCTAGAGCAAAGCCAGGGCAAAGCTGTTCCAGGGCATCCGTTCCAAACTCACCTTCTAAAGCACCCCTCAGCCTGTGCTGCACTGGAGGGGGGAGCTGAAACAGTCTCAGGATCCCTGCTGCAGGCACAGTGTGCTTGGCCCCTCTCTTTTCTTCCCTCTGGAGGAGGGAGGAGCTGCAAGGGGGTGGCAGTTTGCCGCTGAGCCAACATCCTCCTGCATGCATCACCGAAGGAGAGCGTTTGCTGACTCTGCAAGTTTTTCTGGTGTCAAATGGAGTGGCTGCTTCCACATCCTGAAGTGGTGGTGGAAGTGATGTGCAGGAGGGAGCCCTTGCTTTGGAGTCAGGGCAGCAGCAGGGTGAGGCTCTGCAGGAGAAGCTCTTTCAGCCAGAGCCTGCTCTGAGTCAGGGGTCGCAGGTCCCCAGCACGCACAGCCCACTGAGATCTTGCCCCCCCCTTTCAGTCTGCAAAAAGGGGTGACAGAGTAGTGGTGGGTGGCCAGGAGATGACATCCCCCCCAGGCTCACTGCACTGAAAGAAGCTCTGTGGGCCAGTTGAGGTGAGAACCTTTCTCCTTCCCTGCTAAGCTCATCCATTCTGAAGCTGGCAGCCTGTGTCTCTGCAGCCTGCTGCCCCTGCCAGGGCTCACACAGACATCTCACCATGCAGGGGCACCTCTGGGATTAAAACACACTCCTCTCCTCCTCCTTTCTGCTGCTCCCTGTCCTCTCCAGGCCCAGAGTCAGAGAACTCTTTGGGTTGGAAGAGCCCCTGCAGAGGGCAGCAGGGCAGCTCTGGGCACAGCACTGTCACCCAGGTGCCCAGTGCTGACCCCATCCTTGTGGCTGCAGGTGCTAAGGAGTGCAGTTTCCAGAGTCAGGCTGTGGAGCTGACAGCTCAGCCCCTTCCAGACCATCCCTTGGGCCTGGGAAGGTATTGTCTGGAGGAGCCTACAGCTGCTCAAAGCCCTGTCCATGGAAGGAAACGTTCCAAGGGACTCTGATGATTTCCCTCTGTATCTCTGCTTGCTTCTCCCTGGTTCCATGGCAGTGCTGAAGTACATAACCCTGAGCAGTGGTTTCCTCCACCACACTCTGAAGGTGCTGACCAGAAACATCTGAGCAAATTCAGCTGATCTCAGCTGAGAACAGGCCCCTGAAAACATCTGCAGCCAACAAACCCCAACCTTTCTCAACCCACATCCCTGGAGCTCAGCTTCTCTCTCTCTCCTTGTGCTGTGCAGTTGAGGGGAGCCAAGCTTGGGAGGAAAGGCCAAGAAAGCTCTTTGGTGGAAGCCTTGGAAAAGCAATCTGCTTGGAAGTAAAAGTCTGCAAGCTGGGAGCACAGGGGGAGTTCAGGGCAGATTTATGTGTGCAGTGGAGCTAGCTGGAGCCCTTGACACTTCATCCCTTCCAGCTCCCTCAGGGAGCTGCTGCACACTTGCTTACCCTCCTGCCCTGGGTCCTCAGTGGCTCTCTGGCCCCCTGGTTTTCCATGATGCTCTCCAGATGAGGAGGTAAGATCCTGGCAGGATGTGGATCCTGCAGTGCCTCTGTGTGTAAGGGAGGGGTATGGCTCATGCTCTCGGTGGCTGTCAGTGGTAGCTGGTGTTTCTCCTGCAGACACCACCCCTCTGCCAAGAGCTCTGCTTTAACGAGGCTCCTAGGGGCTGCTTTCAAACCTGGAAGTGTTTTACTCCCAGCCAGACGTTGATGTAAGTGCCTTTTTACTGCCATAACACAAAGCCATCAGCAGCCTTTCACCCACAGGGGCACAGAGGTTCTTAGGTGGGAAAAGCCCTTCAAGCTCCTCGAGTCCAATCCTCAGGCTCACACTGACAAGTCCTTGGCTAACCCAAACCCCTCAGCACAACATCCCATCATTGTGGTTGCAAAGGACCACCAGGATCAGCCAGTCCAGCCTTCATCCCAGCAGCCTTCATCACCAGACCATAGCCTCAAGCACCACAGCCACTCTCCTTTTAAACACCCCCAGGGATGGTGACTCCACCACCTCCCTGGGCAGCCTGTTCCAATGGAATGGGAAAGGACCACCAGGATCAGCCAGTCCAGCCTTCATCCCAGCAGCCTTCATCACCAGACCATAGCCTCAAGCACCACAGCCACTCTCCTTTTAAACACCCCCAGGGATGGTGACTCCACCACCCCCCTGGGCAGCCTGTTCCAATGGAATGGGAAAGGACCACCAGGATCAGCCAGTCCAGCCTTCATCCCAGCAGCCTCCATCACCAGACCATAGCCTCAAGCACCACAGCCACTCTGCTTTTAAACACCCCCAGGGATGGTGACTCCACCACCCCCCTGGGCAGCCTGTTCCAGTACCTGGCCACTTGCTCAGTAAAGAACTTCCTCCCAACAGCCAACCTAACCCTACCCTGACATAACTTGAGGCCATTTCCTCTTGTCCTATCATCAGTAACCAGGGAGCAGAGACCAGCTCCAGCCTCACTGCAACCTCCTTTTAGGTAGCTGTAGAGGGCATTGAGGTCCCCTCTCAGCCCAGTTTAAATAGTTTGATTACATAAAGAAAAAGGGCAGATTTTTCCATCCAGAAAGTAGAAAGAGGTAAAAAATCAAAGTATTGCTCCTCACTTGCAAATAGTTGCAGACAATCCCTGATAAAAAGTGGAACATTCTTTGCAAGCAGCTGCAAAGCATCAAAAGAAAACTTCCCCACCCCCTCCAGTTCATAGTCTCACAGTGTCACAGTATCACCAAGGTTGGAAGAGACCTCACAGATCATCATGTCCAACCCTTTACCACAGAGCTCAAGGCCAGACCATGGCACCAAGTGCCACGTCCAGTCCTGCCTTGAACAGCTCCAGGGACGGCGACTCCACCACCTCCCCGGGCAGCCCATTCCAGTGTCCAATGACTCTCTCAGGGAAGAACTTTCTCCTCACCTCCAGCCTAAATCTCCCCTGGCACAGCCTGAGGCTGTGTCCTCTCCTTCTGGTGCTGGCCACCTGAGAGAAGAGAGCAACCTCCTCCTGGCCACAGCCTCCCCTCAGGTAGTTGCAGACAGCAATGAGGTCACCCCTGAGCCTCCTCTTCTCCAGGCTAACCAATCCCAGCTCCCTCAGCCTCTCCTCGTAGGGCTGTGCTCAAGGCCTCTCCCCAGCCTCGTTGCCCTTCTCTGGACACACTCAAGCATCTCAATGTCCCTCCTAAACTGGGGGGCCCAGAACTGAACACAGCACTCAAGGTGAGGTCTAACCAGTGCAGAGTACAGGGGCAGAATGACCTCCCTGCTCCTGCTGGCCACACCATTGCTGATGCAGGCCAGGATGCCACTGGCTCTCTTGGCCACCTGGGCACACTGCTGGCTCATGTTCAGGTGGGTATCAATCAGCACCCCCAGATCCCTCTCTGTCTGGCTGCTCTCAGCCACTCCGACCCCAGCCTGTATCTCTGCATGGGGTTGTTGTGGCCAAAGTGCAGCACCCTGCACTTGGAGCTATTGAAGCCATCCCCTTGGCCTCTGCCCATCTGTGCAGGCAGTCAAGGTCCTGCTGCAGAGCCCTTCTGCCTTCCAACCCAGCCACATCTGCCCCCAGCTTGGTGTCATCTGCACACTTGCTGATGACTGACTCCATGCCCTCATCCAGATCATCAATGAAGATGTTAAAGAGGATGGGGCCCAGCACTGATCCCTGAGGGACACCACTAGTGCCAGCTGCCAGCTGGATGTGGCACCATTCACCACCACTCTCTGGGCTCAGCCCTCCAGCCAGTTCCTAACCCAGCACAGAGTGTTGCCATCCAAGCCATGGGCTGACAGTTGCTTTATGGAGGGGAGGCCTGGAGATGCTGTAACACATGATGGGTGACTCTAACCAGACCTGTGCAGGTAGTTGCTGTTTCTTCCCCAAGCCCTTGCTGTTGGTGCTTGTGGCACTCCCTGGCTATGGAGGACTTCAAACACACAGCAGACACTAAAAGCAGTGGCTCCTGTAACGTTGGCCTTTGCAGTCCAGTGTCAGCCCTTCAGCTCTCCTGCAGACTGGTTTTCCAGCAGCACCTTGTCCTTCTGCCTCAGCTGCAAGGCTCTGGGAATGTTGTTGAGGCAGGAAGCCTTCTCCTCTGTCTAAAGGGCAACCAGGCTAGGGGCTGAGCCAGATCCTTCTGTTCATAGAATCATAGAATCAGACAGGCTGGAAGAGAGCTCCAAGCTCAGCCAGCCCAACCTAGCACCCAGCCCTGGCCAATCAACCAGACCATGGCACTAAGTGCCCCAGCCAGTCCTCTCTTGAACACCTCCAGGCATGGCCACTCCACCACCTCCCTGGGCAGCCCATTCCAGTGCCAATCACTCTCTCTGCCAACAACTTCCTCCTCACATCCAGCCCAGACCTGCCCTGCCACAGCTTCAGCCTGGGTCCCCTTCTGTTGCTGCTGGCTGCCTGGCAGCAGAGCCCAACCCCAGCTGGCTACAGCCTCCCTGCAGGCAGCTGCAGGCAGCAATGAGCTCTGCCCTGAGCCTCCTCTTCTCCAGGCAGCTTCTGTCTGCTGTTCTGCAGCTGTAGGATCCTGCAGGCAGAGGATAATGTTGGAGGCTTCAGTCAGGGTCCTTGCTCGAAGCACAGCCACCTTCAAAGGGAGGTCTGGACCTCATCCAGTCAGCTTTGGTGTGTTGTCAAGGGCAGGGATTCCTCTGCCTCTCTGGGCTCCTGGCCAGGGTCACTGGGATTTCCCTGGTGCTGAGAGCTCAGTAGCTGTGAGACCTTGTCCAGGGTCTCTGCCCTTTTCTGTGCTCTGCTGGGTTCAGCTGGCAGTGTGGGTTTGCCACTAGCTTAGCACCTCCCATGTGCTCCTGATAGTATTCCTGCCTCTCCCTTGGACTTTTCCAAGTGCAGAAAGGAGAATGCTGATTCCCATCCCATTGTGTGCCCAGGGTGGCTGCTGGGTTAGTGACACAATGACACAGCCTAGACCTCATTGCTGCCTGCAGCTGCCTGCAGGGAGGCTGTAGCCAGCTGGGGTTGGACTCTGATGCCAGGCAAGCAGCAGCAGCAGAAGGGGACCCAGGCTGAAGCTGTGGCAGGGCAGGTCTGGGCTGGCTGTTGTTAGGAAGTTCCTGGCAGAGAGAGTGATTGGCATTGGAATGAGCTGCCCAGGGAGGTGGTGGAGTGGCTGTGGCTGGAGGTGTTGCAGCCAAGCCTGGCTGGGGCACTTAGTGCCATGGTCTGGTTGGTTGGGCAGGGCTGGGTGCTAGGTTGGGCTGGCTGAGCTTGGAGCCCTCTTCCAACCAGACTGACTCTATGATTGCCTCTCCTCACCCAGCTGGTGAAAGGAAGACACAACCACGAGAGTCACCCAGGGACTTGTGTGTAGAGCCTGGCACAGGACCCCAAAGAGAGGCAGACTTGGAAAGTGGTGCCCTTGGGTGGGTAGTGGAGCTGCTTTGGTGATGTGTTTGCCTGGTCTGGCTTTGGTGAGCAGAAGAAGGATCCTCTTCTGCAGCAGGTTTTGAGGTGGGGTCTCTGTGGCCGAGGTTGGGGTCTGGCTCCTGTGGATCAGCTTTCTGTAATGGGGGAGTTCTGGAGCAGTGAGCAAGACCTCTGCACCTTTGTGGCTTCAGCTCCAGCAGCCTAAGGAAGTGAATGGAAGCAGTCTAGAGAGGGGTTTGAATATCCTTGGGAGGTGGAAATGGAACAGAGGAGGAAGATGCTGGACCAGTGCTGCAGCTGGGGAGAGCTCCTGTGTAGACCCTCAGCACAACAGCTGCAAAGTGAAGCTTTCTGATCTAAACCTGTGCAAGGCAAAAGGAGGAAGCTTGTCCCAGAGTGCTCCTTGCCAAAGTGTGAGGCTGTTGGAGGTGAACAGAGGAGCAGTGAAATGATGCTGACTGATACAGGAGTCAGAGTGAAAGGAGGCTTTGCAGATGACAGGCAAGGAGCATTTGGGTTGGATTTTCCCCCCCCTTCTAGAAGCAGCAGGGAAGAAAATCTCAGCAGTGCTTTCTTGAAAGCCTGGTGGGTGGACTGGTGCTATGAGCTGATGGGAGATGGGGGCTGGTTCCTTCATAATGAATGAAAGGTGACAGATGGGGGAAGGCAAGGAGAGGCCCTCAGAGCTGGCATAATTAACTGACTCCTGAGAAGATGAGGATGAGCTTTATTTCCCCCAAAACAAAGAGAAAAGAGTGGCTGGGGAGGGGCCTGGAGCACAGCCCTGAGAGGAGAGTGATGGCAGTGTGGTGTGCTGTGCTGGCTGGGAGAACAGCACAAGCAACCCAGATACACCCCTGGCATCCTGGGCTGGCTCAGGAGCAGTGTGGGCAGCAGGACAAGGGAGGTTCTTGTGCCCCTGTGCTCAGCACTGCTCAGGCCACCCCTGCAGTGCTGTCTCCAGCTCTGGGCTCCTGCATTGCAGAGAGCTGCTGAGGTGCTGGAAGGTGTTTGGAGAAGGGCAGCAAGGCTGGGGAGGGGCCTGGAGCACAGCCCTGTGAGGAGAGGCTGAGGGAGCTGGGGGGGTGCAGCCTGCAGCAGAGGAGGCTCAGGGCAGAGCTCATTGCTGCCTGCAGCTGCCTGCAGGGAGGCTGTAGCCAGCTGGGGTTGGGCTCTGCTGCCAGGCAGCCAGCAGCAGAAGAAGGGGACCCAGGCTGAAGCTGTGGCAGGGCAGGTCTGGGCTGGCTGTGAGGAGGAAGTTGCTGGCAGAGAGAGTGATTGGCATTGGAATGGGCTGCCCAGGGAGGTGGTGGAGTGGCTGTGGCTGGAGGTGCTGGAGCCAAGCCTGGCTGGGGCACTCCTGGTGGATTCTGTGGCTCTATTTGAGAGCAGTGGGACCGTGGCAGCTGTGGAGGTGAGGCTGGTTGCTTCCTGAGACACCTGAAGCAAAGACCCTGTGGCAGCTTCAAGAGCAGACAGAGAGGTGGCCTCCAGCTCTGGGAAAGGCTCAGCTGCATGGGACTGGGCTACCTCCTGCTGCTGTCCCTGAGCTGCTATGCTGAAAGAGGAGGTGCAGAGCCCATCCCCTGCAGCCCAATCATGGCTTCACACCTCCACTTTTCCCCTTGAAGCCTTTTCTCTTGGACACTAAGGAGGCTGAGCCTGCATGGCTGTGGCTGGTAACTGCTTTTCTTTGGCCATCTGCTGTGCTCATTTCAGAGTCTGTTTCAGCTCTGCTGTCCCCTGTGAGAGGAAGGGACCAGAAGTGCAGGCAGTATCCAAGCTGTGGATGAGTCACAGATTTTTCTCTTTTCCCTGTTCTTTCCCCCTCCCCCCCCCCCTCCAAATGATTCATACCACTTGATCTGCTCCTTGATGGTTTCTGAGCAGTGAGCTGACATTTGCAGGGGGCTGACAGCTTTATGTGGAGCTGCCAAGAGGAGAGAAGGTGATCATAGAATCATAGAATCAGGCAGGGCTGGAAGGGAGCACAAGGAGCAGGCAGTGCCAACCTCCCTGCCATGCCCAGGGACACCCTACCCTAGAGCAGCCTGACCACAGCCTCAGCCAGCCTGGCCTCAAACACCTCCAGCCATGGGGCCTCAACCCCCTCCCTGGGCAACCCATTCCAGCCTCTCACCATTCTCCTGCTCAGCAACTTCCTCCTCCCCTCCAGCCTCACTCTCCCCACCTCCACCTTTGCTCCATTCCCCCCACTCCTGACACTCCCTCACAGCCTCCAAAGTCCCTCCCCAGCTTTTTTGGAGCCTTCTTCAGATGCTGGAAGGCCACAAGAAGGTCCCCTGGGAGCCTCCTCTGCTGCAGCCTGCACAGCCCCAACTCTTTCAGGCTGTGCTCACAGCAGAGCTGCTGCAGCCTCTCAGCATCCTCCTGGCCTTGCTCTGGACACTCTCCAGCATCCTCCTGGCCTGTGATGTCTGCGGGGAGAGGAAAATCTTGAGTCATATTGCAGGTGAGAGGTTACTGCAGTGCACAGAATCACAGAACCTTAGGGGCTGGAAGGCACCTCCAGAGATGGAGTCCAACTCCCCCCTGCTAAAGCAGGCTCCCCCAGGGTAGTCCCCACGAGAATGCATCCAGCTGGGGCTGGAAAGCCTCCAGAGCAGGAGACTCCACAGCCCCTCTGGGCAGCCTGCTCCAGGCCTCCAGCACCCTCACACCAAAGAAGTTTCTCCTCAGGTTGAGCTGAAACCTTCTCTGCTCCAGTTTGCATCCATTGCTCCTTGGCTCATTGCTGTGCACCACCCATAAGAGCTTGGCCCCCTCCACTTGACCCCCACCCCTCAGCTACTGATAGACACTGAGCAGATCCCTCTCAGCCTGCTCCTCTCCACACTAACCAGCCCCAGGGCTCTCAGGCTCTCTCCATAGCAGAGATGTTCAAATCCCTTCATCACCCTTGCAGCTCTGTGTTGGACTCTCCAGCAGGTCCCTGTCTCTCTAGAACTGAGGAGCCCAAACCTGGACACAGTTCCCAGCCTGGAGGCCACCTGGAAGAGAAGCCATCACGAAACTGATGGTCAGGAAGATGCTGCAACTGTCAATAGATGACTAAGAGCAAGCATGGCACAAGTCCTTGGTGAGCAAGAGTACAGGGGAGAGGAAACTCGAGCCAGGAAAAGGAGCTGGATAGGCTCTGCTTGAGCAGAGGAGATAAAGGGAAGCTGTGAGCCAGAGTGCTTGTTAGGAAGACAGGACAACTGCAGGCTTGGGGACAGAGCAACATCTGTGAGGAGGTCACCTCCAGGGATTGCAATCTAATGCCCTGCACACGAGGAGCAGCAGCATCCCTGGCTGCCAAAGAAAGCTCCTGGAGCAAATCCTGCTCATCCAGGCCTGTGAGTCCTAGAGGGAGGGAATCACAGAACCAAGCAGGCAGGTGGGAAGAGAGCTCCAAGCTCAGCCAGCCCAGCCTAGCACCCAGCCCTGCCCAACCAACCAGACCATGGCACTAAGTGCCCCAGCCAGGCTTGGCTGCAACACCTCCAGCCACAGCCACTCCACCACCTCCCTGGGCAGCCCATTCCAATGCCAATCACTCTCTCTGCCAGGAACTTCCTCCTCACAGCCAGCCCAGACCTGCCCTGGCACAGCTTCAGCCTGGGTCCCCTTCTTCTGCTGCTGCCTGCCTGGCAGCAGAGCCCAACCTCAGCTGGCTACAGCCTCACTGCAGGCAGCTGCAGGCAGCAATGAGCTCTGCCCTGAGCCTCCTCTGCTGCAGGCTGCACCCCCCCAGCTCCCTCAGCCTCTCCTCACAGGGCTGTGCTCCAGGCCCCTCCCCAGCCTTGCTGCCCTTCTCCAGACACCTTCCAGCACCTGTCCAGGGAGGTGGTGGAGTGGCTGTGGCTGGAGGTGTTGCAGCCAAGCCTGGCTGGGGCACTTAGTGCCATGGTCTGGTTGGTTGGGCAGGGCTGGATGCTAGGTTGGGCTGGCTGAGCTTGGAGCTCTCTTCCAGCCTGCTTGATTCTATGACTGGCCAGGGCTGGGTGCTAGGTTGAGCTGGATGAGCTTGGAGGTCTCTTTCAACCTGCTTGATTCTATGATGTGATGTCCTAACGTCCATTTGGACCTTCCTCTTTCCCCTGGGCCTGACAACATGATGGTTCTCTGCCCCCCACTATCACTGCTCCCTGCATGAGCAGTGAGCAGAGCCACCTGAACATCTCCAGCTTCCTCCTGCAGGAGAAGAGCTGTGGTACTTGTCCTCATGGTTGTCAGCCCAGCAAAACTGTTTGGCAGCCAGGAAGCAGCAATTGCACAGAACTGAAGTCATCAAACCTAATTCCCAGTGAGAGGAGGAAAGTCTCCATCACCCTTCTAGTCCTGTCTGGAATGGAGAGCAGCTGCTGGGCTGGGAGAATCAAATAGGGTACAGAAGGGGAGTTACCTGGTGAGGTCACACAGGGTGTATGATAAGTCCAGGCTCACCTGGAAGCTTATCTGCCCTAGCTCCAGGGGTCACTTACTCAAGCTAAGGCATCAGAGGTGATCTGGGAGCCCTGCCTGCTGCTTGGCAGGGTTTCAGGCTGCATCCTCCTCCAAGGTCTTGCAATGACAGGACAAGGGATAATGGGTTTGAAGTGGCAGAGGGGAGATGCAAACTGGATGTAAGGAAAGGGCTCTTGACAGTGAGGGTGGTGAGAGACTGGCACAGGTTGGGGGTGCTGAGACACTGGCACAGGTTGCCCAGGGAGGTTGTGGGGCACAGAAGCACCCAATGTGATCAAAGATCACATTGGGTGCTTCTGTGCCCCACAACCTCCCTGGAGGTGTTCAGGACCAGGTTGGATGAGGCCTTGAGCAACCTGTTCTAGTGGGAGGTGTCCCTGCCTGGAACTGGATGATCCTTGAGGACCCTTCCAACCTAAACCATTCTATGGTTGGTGCTTTGCCTGAGCCTCTGGCCCTGGTCAATCTCAACCCCTTCTGGTCCCCAGGCTGGTGACACATGGCTCTGGTGGGTGCACCACTGGATGGGCACAGAACTGGCTGGAAGGCTGCACCCAGAGAGTGGCTGTCAATGGCTCCATGGCCAAGTGCAGGCCAGGGACAAGCAGAGCCCCTCAGGGATCAGGCCTGGCACCAGGCTTGGTCAGCATCTCTGTGGATGCCATGGGCAGAGGCACTGAGTGCAGCCTCAGCAAGTTTGCTGCCCACACCAAGCTGTGTGGTGCAGCAGCCAGGCTGGAGGGCAGGATCCATGCAGAGGGAGCTGGGCAGGCTGCAGAGGTGGGCACAAGCCAAGCTCAGGAGGTGCAACAAGAGCAAGGGCAAGGTCCTGCAGCTGGGGCGAGGCAATGGCAAGCAGCAATCCAGGCTGGGCAGTGCCAGGCTGGAGAGCAGCCCTGAGGAGAGGCACTTGGGGGTGCTGCTGGAGGAGAAGCTGCACAGGAGCCAGCAGTGAGCACTTGCAGCCCAGAAAGCCAAGCAGAGGCTGGGCTGCAGCAGCAGCAGTGTGGCCAGCAGGGCCAGGGAGGGGATTCTGCCCCTCTGCTCTGCTCTGCTGAGAGCCCACCTGGAGTCCTGCATCCAGCTCTGGAGCCCCTGGGACAAGAGGGCTGTGGAGATGCTGGAGAGTGTCCAGAGCAGGGCCAGGAGGATGCTCAGAGGCTGCAGCAGCTCTGCTGTGAGCACAGCCTGAAAGAGTTGGGGCTGTGCAGGCTGGAGCAGAGGAGGCTCCCAGGGGACCTTCTTGTGGCCTTGCAGGGTCTGAAGGGGGCTCCAAAAAAGCTGGGGAGGGACTTTGGAGGGTGTGAAGGAGTGTCAGGAGTGGGGGGAATGGAGCAGAGCTGGAGGTGGGGAGAGTGAGGCTGGAGGGGAGGAGGAAGTTGTTGAGCAGGAGAGTGGTGAGAGGCTGGAATGGGTTGCCCAGGGAGGGGGTTGAGGCCCCATGGCTGGAGGTGTTTGAGGCCAGGCTGGCTGAGGCTGTGGTCAGGCTGCTCTAGGGTAGGGTGTCCCTGGGCATGGCAGGGGGGTTGGCACTGCCTGCTCCTTGTGCTCCCTTCCAGCCCTGCCTGCTTCTGTGATTCTCTGACTCCTGACCCCTCCGGACAGGACATCCTGATGCTCAGCTCTTGGCACGTTGTGCTTTAATGGAGCTGTGTTATCATGCAAGGCTGGAAAAGCCCTCCCAGGTCACTGAGATGGCTGTGCCTGCTTTACCAAGCCGTGTCCCCAAGCACCAACCTCCCCAGCCCCTCTCTTCTGGGCAGGGATCCAAGTTGCCAGATCCGAGTCTCCGCTAACGCTGTCAGTTGCACGCTGCTGTGCAAGGCCTTTCTCTCTCATCCTTCTGCTCTCACTGTTCCCTCATGCATGGAGGGTGGTGGACATAAATAGCTCCCCAAATTGCTTAAGGGGGTCTCTCTCTTACTCCTGTATTCTGCAGGCAGGTTCCTCCCCTGTAGAATCCTGTACCTGCAGGGTTCAGTGCCGGGCGTCAGTCGTGCGAGCGGACTGTGAATGAGCTTCCTTCATAAGCCAGTTCTGCTTAGCTGAAGGCCATGGTGGGCAAACTGCTGTGTTCCCATTACATCCCTTTTGTGTCAATCCAGAGAGCCTGGCTGTGGGTGAGAGGTGCTGAGATCCCAACTGGCCACTAATTAATTGCCTTTCGTGGCAAGGCAGAGCCCTTCGGGCACTGCCTCTCGGTGCTTCATTAGGGCGAGAGCCAAGGGGAGGCTCCCTTTCAGCAGCCATCACTGAGCCTTCCCTCTGCCTTTACTCCTTGCAGGCAAGTCATGGCACTGTGAAGGGAAGCCAGGATTGAACATATGGCTTGTTGTGGAGCTCTGACCTTCCCAGAGCAGGGCAAAGCCAAGCAGCTGGCAGCTCCTTCCCGTGCCACGCCGAAGCCTGGCTGGTGCCAGGGGGTGCCTCTGTGGTGCTTCTGAGCTGAAGTGGCAGCAGTTGCTGCTCTCTTATGCTGGGCACTGGGTGCAGTTTGGGGGGGTCCTCACTATGAGAAGGACACTGAGGGGCTGGAGCAGGGCCAGAGAAGGGTAAGGAAGCTGGGGAAGAGTTTGGATAACAGGGATGTGGAGGAGCAGCTGAGGGAGCTGGAGAGGTTTGCTGTGGAGAAGAGGAGGCTGAGGGCAGAGCTCATTGCACTCTACAGCTCCTTGAAAGGAGGTTGGAGCCAGGATTGGTCTCATCTCCCTGGTACCAAGTGATAGGACAAGTGGAAATGGCCTCAAGTTGTATCAGGGCAGGTTTTAGGTTGGGCATCAGAAGAAACTTCTTCCCTGAAAGGGTTCTCAAACACTGGCACAGGCTGCCTGGGGAGGTGGCTGAATCCCCACCCCTGGAGGTGTTTCAGGGCTGCAGAGATGTGGTGCTGAGGGCCATGGTTTAGCAGCAGCCTTGCTAGAGTTAGCTGATGGTTGGACTTGATCTTAAAAGTCTTTTCCAACCAACCTGATTCTATCATTCCATGGTTTTCCTTACACAGCTGACTAAGAAAGGCAGCAACCCTGTGCTGGGCTGCAGTAACTCAGCAGTGTGGGCACAGGGCAAGGGAGAGGATTCTGCCCCTTGGCTCTGCTCTCCTCAGACCCCACCTGCAGCCCTGGAGGCAGCTCTGGAGCCCCCAGCACAAGCAGGACATGGAAGTGTTGGAGCCAGCCCAGAGGAGGCCACCAAGATGCTGAGAGGGCTGCAGCAGCTCTGCTGTGAGCACAGGCTGAGAGAGTTGGGGCTGTGCAGCCTGGAGAGGAGAAGGCTTGGAGGAGACCTTGGAGTGGCCTTGCAGGGTCTGAAGGGGGCTAGAGGAGGGCTGGGGAGGGACTATTGACAAGGTCTGGTAATGACAGGAGGAGGAGGAGGAATGGGTTTGGAGAGGCAGAGGAGAGATTGAAACTGGGTGTTAGGAAGCAGTTCATTACAGTGAGAATGGTGAGAGACTGGCACAGGTTGAGGGTGGTGAGAGACTGGCACAGGTTGAGGGTGGTGAGAGACTGGCACAGGTTGAGGGTGGTGAGACTGGCACAGGTTGCCCAGGGAGGTTGTGGAGCACAGAATCACCCAATGTGATTGAAATCAAGCAGGGAATGTGAGGTTGGTCTCTTCTCATGAGGGACCAGAGGAAATGGCCTCAAGTTGTGCCAGGAGAGGTTGAGGGTGGAGATGAGGAGCAATTGTTTTCCCTGAAAGAGCTGTCAAGCACTGGAACAGGCTGCTCAGGGCAGGGGTGGAGTCCCCATGCCCAGCTGGGTTTGGCAGCTGTGTAGCTGCGGTGCTGTGGTTTTGTGGTGACCTGGCAGTGCTGGGTTAATGCTTGGACTTGATGGTTTTGAAGGTCTCTGCCAACAGAAATGATTCTATGGTTCCATGTTGGGTGGGTGTCAGGAGGATGCTTTCAGTGGCACCCAGTGACAGGATCAGGGGTCATGGGCACAGACTTCAGCTCCATCTAAACGTGAGGGGGAGCTTCTTTAAGAGAGCCCTGGAGCAGGCTGCCCAGAGAGGCTGAGGGGAGAGGTCTCCATCTCTGGAGACATTCAAAACCCTCCTGGATGTGTTTCTGTGTGACCTTTTGCAGGTGAACCTGCCTTGGCAGTGCCATGGGACTGGATGATCTCCAGAGGTCCCTTCCAATCCCTACCACACTGTGAAGGGTGTTGGAAGTTGTTGTCCAAAGAGCTGGATCTGACTGGTGCTAGAAAAGAGGGAGGTGATGAGGGCAGAAGACAGGTTAGGTGCTCAGAGTCATCTCCCCCTCTACTCTGCTCTGCTGAGAGCCCACCTGGAGCACTGCATCCAGCTCTGGAGCCCCTGGGCCAAGAGGGCTGTGGAGATGCTGGAGAGTGTCCAGAGCAGGGCCAGGAGGATGCTGAGAGGCTGCAGCAGCTCTGCTGTGAGCACAGCCTGAAAGAGTTGGGGCTGTGCAGGCTGGAGCAGAGGAGGCTCCCAGGTGACCTTCTTGTGGTCTTCCAGGGTCTGAAGGGGGCTCCAAAAAAGCTGGGGAGGGACTTTTGAGGCTGTGAGGGAGTGTCAGGAGTGGGGGGGATGGAGCAAAGGTGGAGGTGGGGAGAGTGAGGCTGGAGGGGAGGAGGAAGTTGTTGAGCAGGAGAGTGGTGAGAGGCTGGAATGGGTTGCCCAGGGAGGGGGTTGAGGCCCCATGGCTGGAGGTGTTTGAGGCCAGGCTGGCTGAGGCTGTGGTCAGGCTGCTCTAGGGTAGGGTGTCCCTGGGCATGGCAGGGGGTTGGCACTGCCTGCTCCTTGTGCTCCCTTCCAGCCCTGCCTGGTGCTGTGATTCTACGACCTCAGCCCTTCGTTAGTCCAGCAGCTTTGCCCACTGCCTCTTTCTCCCCCAGAAACACCATCCTGGCACTTGCAGGGCTGCTGCCCTGCCAAGGCTGAGGCTCCTGTTGCAGTCCTTCGGCTGCTGCCTGCGCCCCGCTGCCCTCCTGCAGGGCTCTCTGCGCCCGCGGCTCCGTGGCTGCGCAGCCCAGCACCTGCTCCTGCTCCTGGGCAGCAGCTGCCGAGCCCATTTGCTCAGCAGGTGCGCTCCTGCATTCCCTGCAAGAGGCAGGGAGCGGAGGGCAAGCTGGGAGGGGAGCAGGAGCCGGAGAGGGAGGAGGAAGGCAGCAGCCGCCCGCAGCGTGGGGAGCAGTGAGCGTCCCTGGCTGCTGCGAGCGCTCAGCGCAGCCTGCGGAGCGTCTGCTCCGCTCCTCACACAGCCCTCCCTTCTGTCAGCTTGTTTCCTAATTGCTGCTCTTGTAAGCCGCCTGATTTATGGCTCTGCTCCTCAGCCCCGGCCCTGGGCTGCAGCAGGCTCCTCCTTGCAGGCTGGAAGGCGGCGGCGGCGCCGCAGCCTGCCCTGGGTGCAGCGGGGAGCGGAGCGCTCGGGGGTGGCTGCGGGGGCCGCGCCGGAGCTCGCTGCTGCTGCTGCCCTGGGACTGCTCCTTCGCGCAGGGCATTCAGCAGCTGCCTGCTGCCTGGGGAGGGTCCCTGCGGTGGTTTGGCTGTTCCCCGCCCCCCCACACTTCAGAATATGCCCCAGCTAACTCGGACGGACTCTGGGATGTGAGAAACGTGTTTGATCCGATCAGTTCGTGGCAAGAGGCCACAGACAGGGAGGAAGGGGGGGTTTGAATGGAGCTGCACTCCTCCCTGCACAACCATCACAGAAGCATGCACTCATTCTGCCCCTGTACTCTGCACTGGTTAGACCTCACCTTGAGTGCTGTGTTCAGTTCTGGGCCCCCCAGTTTAGGAGGGACATTGAGATGCTTGAGCGTGTCCAGAGAAGGGCAACGAGGCTGGGGAGAGGCCTTGAGCACAGCCCTACGAGGAGAGGCTGAGGGAGCTGGGATTGGTTAGCCTGGAGAAGAGGAGGCTCAGGGCAGACCTTATTGCTGTCTGCAACTACCTGAGGGGAGGTTGTGGCCAGGAGGAGGTTGCTCTCTTCTCTCAGGTGGCCAGCACCAGAACGAGAGGACACAGCCTCAGGCTGTGCCAGGGGAGATTTAGGCTGGAGGTGAGGAGAAAGTTCTTCCCTGAGAGAGTCATTGGACACTGGAATGGGCTGCCCGGGGAGGTGGTGGAGTCGCCGTCCCTGGAGCTGTTCAAGGCAGGACTGGACGTGGCACTTGGTGCCATGGTCTGGCCTTGAGCTCTGTGCTAAAGGGTTGGACTTGATGCTCTGTGAGGTCTCTTCCAACCTTGGTGATACTGTGAGACTGTGAGACTGTGATAACTCCCCTCCCAGAAACCTGAGTCCCCCGGAGGGGCTCTCAGCCACCCCTGCACCTCCCCCTGCCCCTCTCAACCTTACCCCAATCCTGAGAAAAGAATAGAGGTGTAGCCAAGAGGTTAAGCAGCAAGGTTAGTGGCAGTGAGGTTAAGGAGATGTAGCTTCATCTAAAGCCAGAAGCAGAGTGAGAAAATGGCCAAAGGTATCTAATGTTTACCCTTCTTGCTCCCATACATCTCAGCGAGCCTGTGAGAGAAGGAGACACAACCTTTGTTCTCCTTTTTCAGCCAATGATCCAGTTCTTTTCACCAAAACATCCTAGCCTGCTTCAAACTAGCACAGTCCCGCAGGAGAAGCTGCCAAGGAAGGGTTTCAGTGGTGGTTTGCATGGCTGCAGAGCTCAGTCTGCCTCCCTGCAGCTTGCTCTGGAGCTGACCTTGGGCCGTGCACCTTGGGCTGGGACAAGCTTCCTTCAGCGTGGCTGAGGGGTGGAGGTGAGCCAGAGAACCAACAGCCCTGCTGAGCCACGCAGGCACACTCTGCTCTTGCTGCAGCCCAGGCTCTGGTTGCTCTCTGGGCTGCAAGTGCACTCTGCTGGCTCAGGTTGAGCTTCTCATCCCCCAGCACCCCCAAGTCCCTCTCCCCAGGGCTGCTCCCCAGCCACTCACTGCTTAGCCAGTGTCAGTAGAATCATAGAATCATAGAATCAAGCAGGTTGGAAGAGACCTCCAAGCTCATCCAGTCCAACCTAGCACCCAGCCCTAGCCAATCAACCAGACCATGGCACTAAGTGCCTCAGCCAGTCTCTTCTTGAAGACCCCCAGGCACGGTGCCTCCACCACCTCCCTGGGCAGCCCATTCCAATGCCAATCACTCTCTCTGGGAAGAACTTCTTCCTAACATCCAGCCTGAACCTACCCCTGGCACAACTTGAGACTGTGTCCCCTTGTTCTATTGCTGGTTACCTGGCAGAAGAGGCCACCCCCCACCTGGCTACAATGTCCCTTCAGGTAGTTGTAGACAGTAATAAGATCACCTCTGAGCCTCCTCTTCTCCAGGCTAAACACCCCCAGCTCCCTCAGCCTCTCCTCATAGGATTTGTGCTCCAGGCCCCTCACCAGCTTTGTTGCCCTTCTCTGGACACCTTCCAGCACCTCAACATCCTTCTTGAATTGAGGGGCCCAGAACTGGACACAGCACTCAAGGTGTGGCCTGAGCAGTGCTGAGTACAGGGGAAGAATAACCTCCCTTGTCCTACTGGCCACACTGCTCCTGATGCAGGCCAGGATGCCATTGGCTCTCTTGGCCACCTGGGCACACTGCTGGCTCATCTTCAGCCTACTCTCTATCAGTACCCCCAGGTCCCTTTCCTCCTGGCTGCTCTCAGCCACTCAGTCCCCAGCCTATAGTGCTGCTTGGGGTTGTTGTGGCCAAAGTGCAGAACCCTGCCCTTGGCCTTGTTCAGTCTCATCCCATTGGCCTCTGCCCACCCATGCAGCCTGGCCAGGTCCCTCTGCAGGGCTCTGCTACCTTCCAACAGATCAACACCTGCTCCTAGCTTGGTGTCATCTGCAAACTTACTGATGCTGGACTCAATGCCCTCATCCTGGGATTGCCTCAACCCAGCTGCAGGACACTGCACTTGGTCTTGCTGCACCTCCTGAGGTTGGCCTGGGCCCAGCTCTGCAGCCTGTCCAGGTGCCTGTGGGTAGCAGAATCACAGCAACATTCCTCTTGGAGAAGCCCCTCAGGGTCACCAAGGCCAGCCCAGATCCCTGCTCTGCAAGGCTCACCCTAAACCATAGCCCCAAGCACCACATCCAGACCACCTTTAAACACACCCAGGGTTGGTGACTCCAGCACCTCCCTGGGCAGCTCATCCCAATCCCTCACCACTCTTGCTGGGAACTAATTCTTCCTCACCTCCAGTCTAAACCTCCCCAGTGGCAGCTTGAGGCCATTCCCTCCTGTCCTGTCACTGGTTCCCTGTGAGCAGAGCCCAGCACCAACCTCTCCACAGCCTCCTTTCAGTAGCTGTAGGCAGTGAGGAGCTCTGCCCTCAGCCTCCTCTGTTCCACACTGACCATCCCCAGCTCCTTCAGTCTCTCCTCATCAGATTCACTCTCCAGGCCCTTCACAGCTTCCCTGCCCTCCTCTGCACTGCCTCCAGCACCTCCAGCCCTATTGTATTGAGGTGTGAGCTCACCAGAGCCTAGTACATGCCATGAGCTCTGGTGTGGAAGCTGGCACCAAGCCAACCCCTGGCTGTCATCCCCACGAGAAGAGGTTTGTCCTAGACCCTGCAGTCTGTGCAACTTGAAGCTTCTCTGGAGTGAATCAGGTACCTCCAACCCCAGTCCTCCATGGCAGCAGAGTGCCTTCCACCCAGCTCTGATCCACCTGGCTGTGTGCTCACACTGTGATGTACCAGGTTTATGGGGCACCCAGGCCTTGCTCTGATAAGGTTTGTCCATCTCTGGCACCCCAGGGGGTGGTGAGCTCCCTTGGGTTCAGAGCTGTTCTTGGCCAGTTTGCAGCTCTGTGCCAGGAAGCAATGTCCTGTCGAGGCACAGCACCACAGACACACTGCAGCAGAGACTTCAGAAGAAAGAAAATGCTGTGGCACAAAGCTTCTGTGCAGGAAGAGAAGCCCTGGACAGAACAGAGCCACCACTGCAGAACCCCAGAGCTGCTCTGCCAGTACTGGCTTGAGATGCTGCTGCTGTCTCTGAGCTGCTTGCTGCCTGCAGCAGGTAAGTCTGATCAGCCTGAAAAGGGATTAAAGGGCACAGGCTTGTGGCTTCTGCACTCTGCTGCACTTCAGCTCCCATCACCTGGGGCTGTGAGTGGAGGACAGAGCTTGGGAAGCCAAGTGGAGCAGTGGTACAAGATCTGCAGCCCACCAGGTCCTGTGAAAGCTCTGAGGGAGGTTTTAATACACCTGCTTAGTCCTGATCCAGTCCTCCCTTGCCTGCAGGAGCTCAGCTGGATGGAGTTGCTTCTGAGAGACCTAGGGCAGGGAGAGCTGCTGCTGTCTGGTTTGCATCATCACAGCCATGCAGTAGACTTTGGCTTGTGCCCTTAGAATCAGAGAATCACAGAATCAAGCAGGCTGGAAGAGAGCTCCAAGCTCAGCCAGCCCAACCTAGCACCCAGCCCTGCCCAGTCATAGACTCAAGCAGGTTGGAAGAGAGCTCCAAGCTCCCCCAGCCCAACCTAGCATCCAGCCCTGCCCAACCAACCAGACCATGGCACTAAGTGCCCCAGCCAGGCTTGGCTTCAACACCTCCAGCCACAGCCACTCCACCACCTCCCTGGGCAGCCCATTCCAATGCCAATCACTCTCTCTGCCAACAACTTCCTCCTCACAGCCAGCCCAGACCTGCCCTGGCACAGCTTGAGGCTGTGTCCCCTTCTTCTGTTGCTGGGTGAGCTTGGAGGTCTCTTCCAACCTGCTTGATCCTATGATTCTATGATTGCCCTGAGCACTGGCAGCCCAGAGCCAGCTCTGTGCTGGCTGCAGGGAGAGCAGCATCACAGGGAGGGGATTCTGCCCCTCTGCTCTGCTCAGACCTCACCTGCAGCACTGCCTCCAGCTCTGGGGCCCCCAGCAGGAGGAAGGCCTGGAGCTGCTGGGGAGGGTCCAGAAAAGGAATCAAAGAGCTCAGAGGAGGTGACAAAAAGGTCAGAGGGCTGGACAACCTCTCCTATGGGGACAGGTTGGGAATGTTGGGACTGTTCAGCCTGGAGAAGAGGCTCCAGGGAGACCTTAGAGCAGTCTTGCAGTAGGTGAAGGGGCTCCAGAAGAGCTGGGGAGGGATTTTTTACAAGGGCTGGGAGTGCCAGATTGAGGGACAATGGCTTTGAGCTGGTGAAGGGGAGGTTGAGAGTGAAGAGGAGGAAGAAATTCTTGGCAGTGAGGGTGGCACAGGTTGCCCAGGGAAGCTGTGGGCAACACAGGTGGAGGGCCAGGCTGGATGAGGCCTTGATGAAGCTGTGCTGGTGGGAGGTGTCCCTGCCCATGGCAGGGGGCTGGAGCTGGCTGACCTCTCAGGTCCCTTCCAGCCCAAGCCACCCTGTGATCCTCTGAGCAACACAGAGCCCTGTGTGCAGCAGGTGGGGAGGAGATGATCTGCTTCCAGCTGGCTCAGATGCTGCTGAGATGTGAGGGTCTGGCAAGGCAGGCAGAGGGAAAGGGAGTTGCTTTGCTTGTTGCTTAGGTGAGGGGTGGGAGAAAGCCTTTGCCAGCTGCTTTAAGGAAGTTATTGTTCAGCTGAGGGTTTCTTTGTCCTTCTGGGGGAGAGGATTGTGTTTGCTGTTCGTGGGGGGGGACACACACATGCTGTGCAGTGACAACTCACTTTAACCAGCTGCTGGTTTGCCTTTCTTTAACCAGAGGAGACATCTTACAAGGAGAATTTTACAAGAGGGGGAGAAAAAAAACCCAGCCCCAAAGCCTGCCCAAACTGGGGCCAGGATCTGTGCTTCCAGCTCCTCCCTGGTGTGTGTAGCTTTTGGGGCAGAAGCAGAGGCTGTGCCTCGCTGTGTTCCTCCCCGTTCCCAGCCTCTCCCTTTGCTTTAGGGAAGGAGGGAGGGACATCAGTAGCCGTGGCAGCGTGGGGGTGAGCTGAGCTCTCCCCGGAGGAGAGGCCTGCCCTAGCAGCAGCTTGGCTACGAGGGCTGCAGCTCTTCCTCCCGAAGCTCCTGACTGCTCTCCTCCTGCAGCTCCTCTGCCCCTGGGCTGCAGGGGCATCGGATGCCCCCCAAAAGGGAGCAGGGCAGGCTGCTGAGCCGTGGCACTGGCTGCTGCAGGCACCTGCTGGGCTGACTCCAGTGAGCATTGGGCATTAAATGGGAGCTGAGTGCCAGGCAGCAGAGCTTTGCCTCCCCTCCCTTCGTCGCTGTCCATCTTTATGGTCACTCTGCTCTCCCGCAGCCTCATGAGGGGGCAGCAGGGGGAGGGTTGCCCTCCCTGTTCTCCTGCCCTGTCTCCCGGCTGCAGCTGCCCATGAGGTTGGGGCTGTGTCAGGGACCCGTTCAGCTCTGCCTCTGCCTTGTCCCCACTTCTCCCCTCCCCGGGCTGGAAGGGGACAGCCACGACAACAGCCGTAGAGCAGGGGCAGGCAGCTGGGCTTTGGGGCAGGGCAGGCTTTGCTTTTGTGCAGGTCATAAGGAAATGAGCCCTGCCCATACAAAGAGAGTCAAAAGAGGCTCCATTAAAGCGCTGCTGCTTGGCCAGAGCTCTCCAGACCATCATTTCAGGCTGGCAGCACTTGCTAGCAGCCTGTTGCCCTCCGAGCCGGGCTGAGTGCCTTCTGTCCCTTCTATTCTCTCTGAGGGCACCTCCCTGCTGTTGGGGTCTGAGTGAGCTGGGGGTCACTCCCGCTTAAGCCTTTCCCCCCTTCCCCCTCCCAGCCCTTCCCTTTCCAGCTCCTTGAGCACCAAGGGTGTTGGGGGTGGGGGGTTACTCCTCAGGCTGCTAACAAGGCAGCTCAGCCAGACGCTGTCACGGCTTGCTGAGGGCTCCATGGATCTTTATTGCCTCCCAGCCCCTGGCTTCCCAACCTTCCTTTGGCTTGTAAATTGCCCACGAAATGCAGACGCAGCTCCTATTCTGCGAGCCCCTTTGATGGCTTTTATTTATACCTCTGCCTTTGTCTTGGCTTTTATTACAGGCAGCCTGCAATTAATTATTATCCCATCAGCTTCTCTTTAGCCTGACAGCACAATGCCGTGCGCCGCGGCCAGCCCTGCCCTGCCGCTGTCTGCGCCTGTTCCGCGGCGGAACAAAGGCTCCGGCAGCTCTAGGGAGGGATGCGCTGCTGAAGGGCAGCGCTGCGCAGCGCCGGCAGGGCACGGCCGAGGGGCACATTGAGGACGTCTTTGTAGGGGTCTGGGGGTGCTGATTGATACCCACCTGAACATGAGCCAGCAGTGTGCCCAGGTGGCCAAGAGAGCCAGTGGCATCCTGGCCTGCATCAGCAATGGTGTGGCCAGCAGGAGCAGGGAGGTCATTCTGCCCCTGTACTCTGCACTGGTTAGACCACACCTTGAGGACTGTGTTCAGTTCTGGGCCCCCCCAGTTTAGGAGGGACATTGAGATGCTTGAGCGTGTCCAGAGAACGGCAACGAGGCTGGGGAGAGGCCTTGAGCACAGCCCTACGAGGAGAGGCTGAGGGAGCTGGGATTGGTTAGCCTGGAGAAGAGGAGGCTCAGGGGTGACCTTATTGCTGTCTGCAACTACCTGAGGGGAGGTTGTGGCCAGGAGGAGGTTGCTCTCCTCTCTCAGGTGGCCAGCACCAGAAGGAGAGGACACAGCCTCAGGCTGCACCAGGGGAGATTTAGGCTGGAGGTGAGGAGAAAGTTCTTCCCTGAGAGAGTCATTGGGCACTGGAATGGGCTGCCCGGGGAGGTGGTGGAGTCGCCGTCCCTGGAGCTGTTCAAGGCAGGACTGGACGTGGCACTTGGTGCCATGGTCTGGCCTTGAGCTCTGTGCTAAAGGGTTGGACTTGGTGATCTGTGAGGTCTCTTCCAACCCTGATGATACTGTGAGACTGTGACACTGTGAATGTAGAGTGCTGGAGGGGCTGGAGAGATCAGACGGGACGCAGGAGAACAAAAGGCGGCAGTGGCAGAGCCCCGGCAGCCGGCGCCGCTCGCTGGGGCTGCGGCCAGGCTGGCAGCGCTGCGCAAGGGGGAGATGCGGGCGAGAAGCTAATCTGCCCGAACAGAAGGGCAGACTTAGCTTGAGAAGATGAGCATGCTGAGCTGGTTTCTGCTCTGTTACCCCCTGAAACCTCACTGATAGCTGCGCGGCTCCCCAGCTGCAGCGAGGAGCAGACAGGGGCTCTTTATGTGCTCTCTCCAGAGCCAGGCTGGGGAGGATTTGGGAGGACTGCAGACACTGATACCGAGATTTTCAGCTCGGCAGGAGGGAATCTGTGTTTGCTTAATTCGGGAAGAGGCGGTCCTGTAACTGAGAGTGTGTGAGGCTTAGGCAGTGGAAGAATCCCCCTGAGCACACTGCTGAGCTGGAGGCGGCAAGGAGAAGCCATTGGAATGGGCTGCCCAGGGAGGTGGTGGAGTGGCTGTGGCTGGAGGTGTTGCAGCCAAGCCTGGCTGGGGCACTTAGTGCCATGGTCTGGTTGGTTGGGCAGGGCTGGGTGCTAGGTTGGGCTGGGGGAGCTTGGAGCTCTCTTCCAGCCTGCTTGATTCTCTGATTCTCTAATTCTGTGAGTCACCTGAGATTAAACCCAGCACTGGACGTGAGAAGGGCGACGAGGCTGGGGAGAGGCCTTGAGCACAGCCCTACGAGGAGAGGCTGAGGGAGCTGGGATTGGTTAGCCTGGAGAAGAGGAGGCTCAGGGCAGACCTCATTGCTGTCTGCAACTACCTGAGGGGAGGTTGTGGCCAGGAGGAGGTTGCTCTCTTCTCTCAGGTGGCCAGCACCAGAAGGAGAGGACACAGCCTCAGGCTGTGCCAGGGGAGATTTAGGCTGGAGGTGAGGAGAAAGTTCTTCCCTGAGAGAGTCATTGGGCACTGGAATGGGCTGCCCGGGGAGGTGGTGGAGTCGCCGTCCCTGGAGCTGTTCAAGGCAGGACTGGACGTGGCACTTGGTGCCATGGTCTGGCCTTGAGCTCTGTGCTAAAGGGTTGGACTTGATGATCTGTGAGGTCTCTTCCAGCCTTGGTGACACTGTGACACTGTGACACTGTGAGACTGTGATCCTGTGATACTGGGACACTGTGATACTGTGACACTGTGATACTGGGACACTGTGATACTGTGACACTGTGATACTGGGATACTGTGACACTGGGATACTGTGATACTGGGACACTGTGATACTGTGACACTGTGATACTGGGATACTGTGACACTGGGATACTGTGATACTGTGATACTGGGATACTGTGATACTGGGATACTGGGATACTGTGATACTGGGATACTGGGATACTGTGATACTGGGATACTGGGATACGTGTGGCCTCAGCAGTGCTGAGTACAGGGGAAGATATCTCCCTGCTGCTGGCTGCAGCACTCCTCGCACAGGTCAGGATGCTGCTGGCCTTCTTGGCCGCACATGGCCTGCACCTGCTTGCACCTGCCTAACCCTTCATCTCCTGAGCATGGGAGAGGCCTGAAGCAATGCAGAGCAGATCTAAGCTCTCACCACACAAGGCAGGCTAGCAAGACCACCCCAGCTCACCCTGAGCACGCCCAAGCCACAATCTGCTCTCTCTCACACTCATTCAGGGGGGTGAAGCTGCAAAGCCCAAACCCTGAGCCAGCAGAACAGCCCCCTCAGCATCTCAGCCTGGCAGCTTTGAGCCCTTCCATGCTGGCAGAAGCCATGGCAGAGCCAGCTCCAGCTGCCCAGGCAAGCCCTTCATATGCCACAGAGCCTGACTGTGTGATTCAGCCGTTCAGGCTGCCGCAGCCTTCCCGCAGCGCATCCTCTGCGCCTCCTGCCACCAGAGGCAGGGCAGGGGCTGCTCCCCGACAGCCTGGCTGCCAGCTCGGCTCCACTCTGCCCAGCTCGGGATTGCCACGGCCACGCTCAGGCCAGGCACCTCTGTAATTACCCCCAGGAGGTGAGTTAAAGGGCGGCTTCTGAGAAGCAGCTGATCTCATGCTTTCACCTCGCCTTCTGGCTGGCCCTTGCGGCACTGAGCAACCTTCACTGCTTTTGCTGTGGACTTCTCTGTTAAGGTTAACTTTCAGCTTGCCACGCAAGCAGGCTGGTACCAGAAAGCCCTCTGGCAGTTCCCTGCCCCCCATGTCAGCATGGAGAGATCCTGCCTCGTCCAGGTCTTTGGTAATCTGACAGGCTTGGGGCTCCTTCAGCAGCACCCTGAGCAGCTTCTGTTTCCTAGCTCCAAGGTCATCTTTTGGGGTCACCTCTCACTTCTGGATTTGCTCTTTCTCCACGAAGGCAGAACACAGCCTGAAGGTGGCTTTCCAGCAGAGCTGTGCACCAGAAGGAACATTTCCTGCTCTTCCCTGACTCTAAGGGATGGCAGCTTTAGGGCTAGGCCAGGTCTCTGTGATGCCCTTTAGGTCCTTTTCAAAGCAACTCCCTCCTAAGGCAGCCTCCTCTAAGTGCAAGCTCCTTCTCTGCTTTCAGGTGTCTCACAGAAATCACAGAAACATCCAGGTTGGAAAAGACCCTCAGGGTCACCAAGTCCACCCTACAACCCTACTCTACAAGATTCACCTTAAATCATAGAACCAGAGAGTCAGCCAGGTTGGCAGAGAGCTCCAAGCTCAGCCAGCCCAACCTAGCACCCAGCCCTGGGCAATCATAGACTCAAGCAGGTTGGAAGAGAGCTCCAAGCTCAGCCAGCCCAACCTAGCACCCAGCCCTGCCCAACCAACCAGACCATGGCACTAAGTGCCCCAGCCAGGCTTGGCTGCAACACCTCCAGCCACAGCCACTCCACCACCTCCCTGGGCAGCCCATTCCAGTGCCAATCACTCTCTCTGCCAGGAACTTCCTCCTCACAGCCAGCCCAGACCTGCCCTGCCACAGTTTCAGCCTGGTCCCCTTCTTCTGCTGCTGCCTGCCTGGCAGCAGAGCCCAACCCCAGCTGGCTACAGCCTCCCTGCAGGCAGCTGCAGGCAGCAATGAGCTCTGCCCTGAGCCTCCTCTGCTGCAGGCTGCACCCCCCCAGCTCCCTCAGCCTCTCCTCACAGGGCTGTGCTCCAGGCCCCTCCCCAGCCTTGCTGCCCTTCTCCAAACACCTTCCAGCACCTCAACAGCTCTCTGCAATGGAGGGGCCCAGAGCTGGACACAGCACTGCAGGGGTGGCCTGAGCAGTGCTGAGCACAGGGGCACAAGAACCTCCCTTGTCCTGCTGCCCACACTGCTCCTGAGCCAGCCCGGGGAGGTTGTAGCCAGGTGGGGTTGGGCTCTGCTGCCAGGCAGCCAGCAGCAGAACAAGGGCACAGTACCTCAAGCTGTGCCAGGGCAGGTCTGGGCTGGATGTGAGGAGGAAGTTGTTGTCAGAGAGAGTGATTGGCACTGGAATGGGCTGCCCAGGGAGGTGGTGGAGTGGCTCTGCCTAGAGGTGTTCAAGAAAAGACTGGATGATGCACTTAGTGCCATGGTCTGGTTGACTGGATAGGGCTGGGTGCTAGGTTGGGCTGGCTGAGCTTGGAGCTCTCTTCCAGCCTGCTTGACTCTATGATTCTATGATTCCATGATTCCATTGGCTCTCCTGCCCACTTTGCATGGATGTAGCCCAGGAGCTGGTTTAGATCCCAAGTTAAGAGAGTTACACTCCCAGGAAATTGCTTGTGAGTGTCCCCTTCACCTTCTAAGCCCAGGCTCAGAGCTGCTGCCAGCTGACTCTGGGAGGGGTTGGCATGGAAGGAGCTGCCCCTTTGGCAGAGCCACCCAAGAGGAGCAGGGTCGGTGTGGCAGGTGGGGCCAGGGGCAGCTCTGCTGACAGCAGCTGTGTGCAGAAATGATCTCAGCCTCTCAGAACTACTCGGAGTGCCTGGGCCAAATGGCCCCAGGCTGATGGAGCAGAGCAGGAAGCAGACTGTTGATATTCGGAGCTTGGTCTTGAGCTACGTAAGAGCTGAAAGCAGGGACGGGTGTGGGGAGAGGGGAAGGAGCAGCCTGTGACATGGCAACAGGAGCTCTCCTTTGCAGAGCTGAAGGCAGAGTAGTTGTTAGTGAAAGAAGGGGGCTTGGCCTTCAGGGGGACATCTGAGCTGCTCTGCTCTGCACACCCCTGGGCTGGAGTCCCGAACTGAGGGTGGGGTTGGCTCGGGTCAGCCTGTTCTGAAGGAGGGTTGTGGCAGGGGAGCTCTGGCACTGCCAGCAGGAAAAGGTCATGGAGAGTGAATGAGAGAGTCCCTTTGGCAGGACGTGAGGAGCACTTCTGACTGTACACAGACAGCATCCAGCTGCTCAGTGTCAGCTCTGCTGCTCGCAGCGTGCAGGCAAGAGGATGTAAGGAGAGAAGGCAGCTGAAGGTAGCTCCCTCTCCTTCGGGCTCAGTGTGCCCTGGGAATGCTTTGGGCAGCCTATCCCCCACCTCTGCCTGCTTTGCATTGTTATTTTCATAGCCAGGAACAGGAATTTATTTGCTTTATTCATCTCCTGTCAGGTGACAAATCAAGAACTGGGAACACAGCAAGTCCCAGAAGGTGCTGACCCAGTGAAGGAGGAGCTGCTGAGGAAGGTGTCCACCCTTCCTCCCATCCCAGATGGCTCTTTCCTTATCTTCCCAACCAAAGTTGATCACCACCTCACCCTTGCTGCCTGCCTGGGTTTCAGAGCACCATGGTCATGGCAGCTCCTGTGGTTGGAGGACAAGGGCAGGAGGAGCTCAGTAGCAAGCAGGATGCTATGCTCCTGGATCCAAAGAACTGAGAGTGAGGGGCTGCATCTCTTCCCAGGGCTGAGGCAGGCCACTGCAGGGGGAGGAGGTTGGACAAGAAAGGAGCTGTGGACCATGTGCAGAGCATGGCCAGTGGAAGAGGGCCACACATGGCAGGGCAGAGGAGCTCAACACTCCCTCCTCCCACACACCTTTGTTTGGGTTTGCACAGGACTCACAGGATCACAGTGTCACAGTATCACCAAGGTTGGAAGAGACCTCACAGATCATCAAGTCCAACCCTTTAGCACAGAGCTCAAGGCCAGACCATGGCACCAAGTGCCACGTCCAGTCCTGCCTTGAACAGCTCCAGGGACGGCGACTCCACCACCTCCCCGGGCAGCCCATTCCAGTGTCCAATGACTCTCTCAGGGAAGAACTTTCTCCTCACCTCCAGCCTAAATCTCCCCTGGCACAGCCTGAGGCTGTGTCCTCTCCTTCTGGTGCTGGCCACCTGAGAGAAGAGAGCAACCTCCTCCTGGCCACAACCTCCCCTCAGGTAGTTGCAGACAGCAATAAGGTCTGCCCTGAGCCTCCTCTTCTCCAGGCTAACCAATCCCAGCTCCCTCAGCCTCTCCTCGTAGGGCTGTGCTCAAGGCCTCTCCCCAGCCTCGTTGCCCTTCTCTGGACATGCTCAAGCATCTCAATGTCCCTCCTAAACTGGGGGGCCCAGAACTGAACACAGCACTCAAGGTGAGGTCTAACCAGTGCAGAGTACAGGGGCAGAATGACCTCCCTGCTCCTGCTGGCCACACCATTGCTGATGCAGGCCAGGATGCCACTGGCTCTCTTGGCCACCTGGGCACACTGCTGGCTCATGTTCAGGTGGGTATCAATCAGCACCCCCAGATCCCTCTCTGTCTGGCTGCTCTCAGCCACTCTGACCCCAGCCTGTATCTCTGCATGGGGTTGCTGTGGCCAAAGTGCAGCACCCTGCACTTGGAGCTATTGAACCCCATCCCCTTGGCCTCTGCCCATCTGTCCAGGCAGTCAAGGTCCTGCTGCAGAGCCCTTCTGCCCTCCAACCCAGCCACATCTGCCCACAGCTTGGTGTCATCTGCACACTTGCTGATGCCTGACTCCATGCCCTCATCCAGGTCATCTATGTTAAAGAGGATGGGACTCAGAAGTTATGCAGAAGAAGGCATAACTTCAGGAGATCCTTCCTGAAGGGCTGCTGATGGTTTCCTGCAGGGTAGAGGATTCTGAGGTCTGGCAGAAGACCAATCAGAGAGGAGCACATTTTCATTTCCTTCGGTGCAAGTGGCAGGAGCCAGAGGCAAGTTCTGCTCCTCTGGGAGATTAGGCCTTGTGCAGCTGCTCCAGCAGGCCCAGCAGGTTCCCCTTCAGATCCCACAGTGGATCTCTTGGCCCCCTTTTTCCCACAAGGTCCCACCCTGACTTCTCCCTCGGGTGTGGGTGGCTTAGTTTGGTCTGCATTGTGGTACCTGTCTTGCAGCATCTTGGGCTTCCTTTGCTCCTTGCCTCCTAGATTCAAGTTGCAGCCAGCTGGTCAGGGCAACTCTTTCTTCTCTGCTAGAGTCTTCTCTGCACAATTTGGGTTGGGTTTTGTTTTTTGCTAGTCACCTCTGTGGGAATTTCTCTCCTGTTCCTGTGGCACTCTCATCCTTCCAGTTGCTCTTCTCTCCCAGGCTGGCTGCTGCCCAGCTCTGTTATGCACTCTCCTGCCCATATACCTTCCTCAGGCTTCCTCTACAAGCTCTTCCCAACCTCTACCCCAAGGCAGCTTCTAACCAAGGATGCTTTGTGGCTTCAATTGCTTTTCTCACCTAGTGCCTGAGGGGCCTCTGCACTGTGGTGCCCATGGAAATAGCAGGGCAGGTTCCCCCTTCCTCCTGCCTCCAAGTGGAACTTCAGGAGAAGAAGGTAGCAAGGGCAGATGAGGTACAGCTTTTCCCTCGTGGTGCCAGAGCCCAGCTGAGCCAACTGCCCTCTTGCTCTTGGCATTGGAATCATCTCCCAAGGGAAGCAGTGCATTCCCCTGCACTGCTTAATGCTCAGCTTGACAGGGGGCTGGCCCAGCTCATTTCATCTACAGTTATCACCTAGAAAGGTTGGAACTGATGGATGGTCCTTGGGGGTCATTCTGTGATTCTTCTCTTTGAAGCAGCAAACCCTGCATGCAGCAAGGACACAAATCCTTGTAGCTCTGAATGATGCCAACTGCCTGCAGCCTGCTCCCAGCCTGGCCAGTTTTGGAGCACAGGGTGATAGAGTCATAGAATCAACCAGGCTGGAAGAGAGCTCCAAGCTCAGCCAGTCCAACCTAGCACCCAGCCCTGGCCAGTCATAGAATCAACCAGGCTGGAAGAGAGCTCCAAGCTCAGACAGCCCAACCTAGCACCCAGCCCTATCCAACCAACCAGACCATGGGCACTAAGTGCCCCAGCCAGGCTTGGCTCCAACACCTCCAGCCACAGCCACTCCACCACCTCCCTGGGCAGCCCATTCCAGTGCCAATCACTCTCTCTGACAACAACTTCCTCCTCACAGCCAGCACAGACCTGCCCTGCCACAGCTTCAGCCTGGGTCCCCTTCTTCTGCTGCTGGCTGCCTGGCAGCAGAGCCCAACCCCAGCTGGCTACAGCCTCCCTGCAGGTAGTTGCAGACAGCAGTGAGTATCACAGTGTCACAGTATCACAGTGTCACAGTATCACAGTGTCACAGTATCATCAGGATTGGAAGAGACCTCACAGATCATCAAGTCCAACCCTTTACCACAGAGCTCAAGGCTAGACCATGGCACCAAGTGAGGTCCCCCCTGAGCCTCCTCCTCTCAAATGCCCTGTCGGGTCCCCGGAGTTGGGTATCTGTGGCTGTCCTCAGCTCCAAACCTGCAGCAGGAGACACAGATCGTGCAGAGAAAGGGTCCCGACTGAGCTGCCTAATCAGACGCCCACTCATGTGAGCAAATGCCACCAGTGGGAGCTGAGGCATCACAATCCAAGCCCATAATGGTCCTTTAAGGACATTTCAGCAGCTCAATTAAGTTGCCACTTGTGTGTTTTCTTCTCCCCTCCCTTTGCTTTCATGGTCGTACAGAACAGATAACGCCAGCCGATGGCTGCGGCGCGATAACCACCGCTTAGTTCCCTTCCCACCGGGCTCCGCATCGCTTGCGGGAGGAGCATTTAGGGAAGGGGAGGTTGGAGCTTCCCAGCTCCTAAAGCAGGCCCTCCTAGCACCTCTGCGGAGCGCCGTGCCCGGGCTGTGTCGTTGCGCGCAGCCCGGCTGCGATGGAGGCAGCGCCGGAGCCCTGGCGCGGAGCTCCCGGCGCGGTCCCCGCCTGCCGCCGCCGCTCTCCCTGCCCTCTCGCACCGCCGGAGAGCAACGCTCAAGGTCCCTTCCACGCTGCCGTGCAAACACAACACGAGCTGAAGGATTCTCTCACACCGAGGCAAAGCAGCCAGATGCTGCCTGCCAGATGCTCTTCGATGCCCCCGGACTTAGAAATGGAGTCATGGAATGGGTTAGGTTGGAAGGGACCTCAAGAATCAGCCAGTTCCAACCTCTCTGTGCCATAGGCAGGGACAGCTCCCACTAGAACAGGTCGATTAAAGCCTGGTCCAACCTGGTCCTGAGCACCTCCAGGACCGCCGTTGCCCCTGGGGGGGGGGGTGGGGGGGGAATGGCACCAACCAGCCAAACTTTGGGTCCACCAAGGGAACTCCTGTCAGGGACTTCACTCAGGTTTCAGTCTGCAAGTGGAAAAGATGTCTGGTTCCCACTGAAGATGCTGGATTTAGGAGCCAAGAGATGATGTGCTGCATGGGGCACTGCATCAAACAAGAGGGGTGAGAGGTGCAGCTCACCCCCTAGCCGTGGCAGCAGTTGGCAGCCTCAGCCTGGCAGGGAAATGCAGAGGTCATAGAACCATAGCATGACTTAGGTTGGAAGGGACCTCAAAGCTCAGCCAGTTCCAACCTCTCTGTGCCATAGGCAGGGACACCTCCCACTAGAACAGGTTGCTCAAGGCCTCATCCAGCCTGGTCCTGAGCACCTCCAGGGAGGTTGTGGAGCACAGAAGCACCCAATGTGATCAAAGATCACATTGGGTGCTTCTGTGCTCCACAACCTCCCTGGGAAACCTGTGCCAGTGTCTCAGCACCCTCAACCTGTGCTAGTCTCTCACCACCCTCACTGCAAAGAACCAACCCAGGTTGCTAGGACTTCCCCGAGCAGCTTCCCCCCAGCCTTTTAAACAGGCAGGCAGAACTAGATTAGATTAAAGGGAAAGAAAGAACCAACCCAAAGCTAAAGCCTCATCAATCCCTTTGGAATGTTGGGGGCATTTATTCTCTCCAGCTCTCTTTCAGTAGGTGACTTTCCCCCTCCCCCCCCTCCCCGTTTGATCTGCTGGAGCTGCAGAGGTGGGGAAGGAGAACGCTGCAGGTTTAATGTGCTGTGGAACAACTACCAGAGGGGCTGTGTTCCAAAATGCACCCCCAGGAGGGGGAAGAACAACAACTAACCAGGCTGTTAAGCAGCCCAGAGCTTTTGCTGTCCTGTAGGAAAAGGTAACCTGGGGGTTTGTTGTTCATCAGTGTCAGTAAGTAACAGGAGTTCACCTTCAGGTCTTCTTCAGCCTCTGCTGCTGCTGCTGCTGCAGCTGCTGCTGCTTCTCCCCAGCCCCTCTGCTAGCAGAGAAGGGGAATGTTTACTGGAGTTTGGGTGACGAACTGCTCAGATTTTAGCTGTTGTTTTCTACCTAAAAAAGCTCCTTTTGTAGCTTTGGCTTGAGTACTGTTCAGTTCTGGGCCCCCCAGTTTAGGAGGGACATTGAGATGCTTGAGCGTGTCCAGAGAAGGGCAACGAGGCTGGGGAGAAGCCTTCTTCTGCATAACTTCTGAGTCCCATCCTCTTTAACATCTTCATAGATGACCTGGATGAGGGCATGGAGTCAGGCATCAGCAAGTGTGCAGATGACACCAAGCTGGGGGCAGATGTGGCTGGGCTGGAGGGCAGAAGGGCTCTGCAGCAGGACCTTGACTGCCTGGACAGATGGGCAGAGGCCAAGGGGATGGGGTTCAATAGCTCCAAGTGCAGGGTGCTGCACTTTGGCCACAGCAACCCCATGCAGAGATACAGGCTGGGGTCAGAGTGGCTGAGAGCAGCCAGACAGAGAGGGATCTGGGGGTGCTGATTGATACCCACCTGAACATGAGCCAGCAGTGTGCCCAGGTGGCCAAGAGAGCCAGTGGCATCCTGGCCTGCATCAGCAATGGTGTGGCCAGCAGGAGCAGGGAGGTCATTCTGCCCCTGTACTCTGCACTGGTTAGACCACACCTTGAGTGCTGTGTTCAGTTCTGGGCCCCCCAGTTTAGGAGGGACATTGAGATGCTTGAGCGTGTCCAGAGAAGGGCAACGAGGCTGGGGAGAGGCCTTGAGCACAGCCCTACGAGGAGAGGCTGAGGGAGCTGGGATTGGTTAGCCTGGAGAAGAGGAGGCTCAGGGCAGACCTTATTGCTGTCTGCAACTACCTGAGGGGAGGTTGTGGCCAGGAGGAGGTTGCTCTCTTCTCTCAGGTGGCCAGCACCAGAAGGAGAGGACACAGCCTCAGGCTGTGCCAGGGGAGATTTAGGCTGGAGGTGAGGAGAAAGTTCTTCCCTGAGAGAGTCATTGGACACTGGAATGGGCTGCCCGGGGAGGTGGTGGAGTCGCCGTCCCTGGAGCTGTTCAAGGCAGGACTGGACGTGGCACTTGGTGCCATGGTCTGGCCTTGAGCTCTGTGCTAAAGGGTTGGACTTGATGCTCTGTGAGGTCTCTTCCAACCTTGGTGAGACTGTGAGACTGGGTTACTGTGATACTGTGAGACTGTGATACTGTGATAAGAAGCCTCCCCTGGAGCGCATTTTGCCAGGCAGGCACTGGGAAGTAGTCCTGAGCCCTTTGCCTGAGCCTGGATCCCAGGCAGGCATTGTGTGTGCAGAAGGGTTGGGCTGGGGAGCACACCTGATGCCCATCACTCACACCTCACATTTATGTCTCTTCCAACCTGGCTGATTCTATGGTTCTGTGATGATCCAATCTTCCCCCAGCAGCACTGCCAGCACTGCTCCACAACCTCCCTGGGAAACCTGTGCCAGTCTCTCACCACCCTCAACCTGTGCCAGTCTCTCACCACCCTCAGTGCAAAGAATCAACCCAGGTTGTGTTCTTGCTCCTTTGCACATTGGAATGGGCTGCCCAGGGAGGTGGTGGAGGCAACGTCCCTGGAGGTCTTCAAGAGGGGACTGGATGAGGCACTTAGTGCCATGGTCTGGTTGACTGGATAAGGCTGGGGGATAGGTTGGGCTGGATGAGCTTGGAGGTCTCTTCCAACCTGGTTAATTCTATGACCTCTATGATCAAGGAGCGTTTCCATCCCACTGCCCATGCCAGGGGGAGGAGTTGGCTCACCCAGCACTGGGGTAGAATTTGGTGCCTCCAAGTTCCCTTCAGCAAAGCTGATGGTGGGTCCCCAGTGCTTCTGCTTGCCCCAGTAAGGTGAGGCCCATGTCTTGAGGAGTGAGTGTCTGTGCTATGAGCCCCTGGATCCTTTGGCTGCCTCACTGGGGTGGGACCCAAGCGTGCCCATTTGACAGCTCCACCTGCACCAGAAGGCTCCAGCATGTGCCTTGCCATCAAAGGTTCACAGCATCCCTTCTCTTCATTCAGACACCTTGAGTGCTGTGTCCAGTTCTGGGCTCCTCCATTGCAGAGAGATGCTGAGGTGCTGGAAGGTGTTTGGAGAAGGGCAGCAAGGCTGGGGAGGGGCCTGGAGCACAGCCCTGTGAGGAGAGGCTGAGGGAGCTGGGGGGGTGCAGCCTGCAGCAGAGGAGGCTCAGGGCAGAGCTCATTGCTGCCTGCAGCTGCCTGCAGGGAGGCTGTAGCCAGCTGGGGTTGGGCTCTGCTGCCAGGCAGCCAGCAGCAGAAGAAGAGGACCCAGGCTGAAGCTATGGCAGGGCAGGTCTGGGCTGGCTGTGAGGAGGAAGTTGCTGGCAGAGAGAGTGATTGGCACTGGAATGGGCTGCCCAGGGAGGTGGTGGAGTGGCTGTGGCTGGAGGTGTTGCAGCCAAGCCTGGCTGGGGCACTTAGTGCCATGGTCTGGTTGGTTGGGCAGGGCTGGGTGCTAGGTGGGGCTGGGTGATCCTGGAGCTCTCTTCCAACCTGCCTGGTTCTATGACTGGCCAGGGCTGGGTGCTAGGTTGGGCTGGCTGAGCTTGGAGCTCTCTTCCAACCTGCCTGGTTCTATGACTGCCCAGGGCTGGGTGCTAGGTTGGGCTGGGTGAGCTTGGAGCTCTCTTCCTGCCTGCTTGGTTCTATGGTTCTATGATCCTATCAAGGCTTGTTGTCGACCTCACTCAAGCTGAGCTTGATCCTGGGAGCAGAGAAGTTACAGAGCTTTTCCTCCTCAACCAGCTGCATTCCAGAGTCATCCTCTCTGGAGCAGCTTTCCAGTGGGGAAGAGACAAGCTGGGCAGCACCAGCTGGAGACCGCTGCCTGCTCCCAACAAGCCGCGAGCGGCCGAGACCTGCTGAAGAACATTGACTGGGAGAGTTGTGGGCGTCAGATCCCTCACACCTGTGCTTTACCTGACACCTTCCAGAAGTTTCCTGAAATGAAAATGGTTGGGAACTCACTTTGAGGCTGTCAGTGAGGAGCATTCATCACGCTCTGGATAGGCAGCAGACTGTAAATGCTGCGGACCAAACGCCGTGTCCCTGCTCACGCCGACAGGACGTGGTGCATGCTGCTGCCTTTCTATTTACAGTCATCCTCAAAGTAACAGCAGCTGCTGCCTTCCCATTGGCCAGAAATGGCCAGGCCCAGGCCAAAAACAAAAGTGATTCATGGTTGCAATTAAGGCTGGAGCTTGCACCTCTGATTAATTAGCCTGGCGACAGCGCAGCGCCAAAGATTGGGGTGTGAATTAAGAGAGAGACAAGCACTGAAGGGCAACCAAGAGCTGGGGAAGGGGCTGGAGAACAGGGCTGGGGAGGAGCAGCTGAGGGAACTGGAGGTGTTTGGGCTGGAGGAGGCTGAGGAGAAACCTCGTTGCTCTCTACTACTCCCTGGAAGGAGGCTGGAGTGAGGTGGGGTTGGTCTCTAGTTTTAGGTGGTAGAAGGAGAGGCAATGGCCTGAAATTGTGCATGGGGAGGCTTAGGTTGGGGATTCTTAACAATTCCTTTCCTGCAAAGAGTGGTCAGAAATTCTCCCAAGGATCAGTGCTGGGCACAGTCCTGTTCAACATCTTTAGTGATGATCTGGAGCAGGGGATTGAGTCCAGCAGCAGTCAGTTTGCAGATGGCACCAAGCTAGGAGCAGCTGTGGAGCTGTTGGAGGGTAGCAGAGCCCTGCAGAGGGACCTGGCCAGGCTGCATGGGTGGGCAGAGGCCAAGGGGATGAGACTGAACAAGGCCAAGGGCAGGGTTGTGCACTTTGGCCACAACAACCCCAAGCAGCACTAGAGGCTGGGGACTGAGTGGTTGAGAGCAGCCAGGCAGAGAGGGAGCTGGGGGTGGTGGCAGAGAGGAGCTGCAGAGGAGGCAGCAGTGCCCAGGTGGGCAGCAGAGCCACTGGCATCCTGGGCTGGCTCAGGAGCAGTGTGGGCAGCAGGACAAGGGAGGTTCTTGTGCCCCTGTGCTCAGCACTGCTCAGGCCACCCCTGCAGTGCTGTGTCCAGCTCTGGGGTCCTCCATTGCAGAGAGATGTTGAGGTGCTGGAAGGTGTTTGGAGAAGGGCAGCAAGGCTGGGGAGGGGCCTGGAGCACAGCCCTGTGAGGAGAGGCTGAGGGAGCTGGGGGGGTGCAGCCTGCAGCAGAGGAGGCTCAGGGCAGAGCTGATTGCTGCCTGCAGTTGCCTGCAGGGAGGCTGTAGCCAGCTGGGGTTGGGCTCTGCTGCCAGGCAGGCAGCAGCAGAAGAAGGGGACCCAGGCTGAAGCTGTGGCAGGGCAGGTCTGGGCTGGCTGTGAGGAGGAAGTTCCTGGCAGAGAGAGTGATTGGCACTGGAATGGGCTGCCCAGGGAGGTGGTGGAGTGGCTGTGGCTGGAGGTGTTGCAGCCAAGCCTGGCTGGGGCACTTAGTGCCATGGTCTGGTTGGTTGGGCAGGGCTGGGTGCTAGGCTGGGCTGGCTGAGCTTGGAGCTCTCTTCCAGCCTGCCTGCTTCTATGGTTCTCTGACCAACCACTCAATCACCAGGGAGCTCTCTCAGAGTCACTGCCCAGGTGCTCAGGAGGTGAGATGTATAAAAGTGCTCCCCCTTTGCTGTCACTCACACCCCTGACGTTGCCATCACTTCTCAATGAACTACTTCCATGCCTCAGGAATGAGCTGAGGGCAGATAGCAGCCCCCCCCCTGCCCGGGCAGGAGCTGCTGGGCACTGGCACCTTCCAGAGGGCTGTCAGTAATGAGTGCAGCAGGGGGAAGGCAACGTTTTGGTCTCCTGGCTACAACCCTTCTGCTGCAGGGCTTCTGAAGGGCTGTTAGAGGCTGTGGCAGGATGGAACTCAGGATGTAAACCTCCTTATATTTAATAATAGATGGCATTGATCTGTGCCCATGGAGGAACTTCACTGGCTGCTTTTTCTGGCTTAAATCTTTTGTTGCAGGTATTGATTATTCATTGAAAGCCTAAAGCCCAAAGATCTTGGGGGGGGGGGTGGGGGAATAAAATGATTTTACAACAGGTTGGGATTTCTGCTGTGCAGGGCTTGCTGTGCAGGGCTTGTTAGCAGAGGGAGCAAGTCTGAGGGCAAGTGTTTAATTAACCCACAGCAATGGCTATGCAAAGGCACATCACTGCCTGCCAGAGGACACAGAACCACCTCAGCAGCAGCAGAAAAGCAGCAAGCCAAAGGATTCTGGGCTCAGCATAGAACAGAAGCAGCTTAAACAGGGCAGTTTATCTCAGGGCTCCTGAGTGGTCACACAACCACAGCATGGTAGGGGTTGGAAGGGACCTCTGCCAGAGCAGGGTCACCCAGGGCAGGTGACACAGGAATACATCCAGGTGGGCCCTGGAAGGCTCCAGAGGTGGAGACTCCACCAGCAACCTGGGCAGCCTGCGCCGGTGCTCTGCCACCCTCGGAGGCAAGAAGTTCCTCCTCTGTTCAGGTTTATGCCCAGCACCTCTTGTCCTGTCACTGGAGACCACTGAGAAGAGTCTGGCCTCATCTTCCTGACATCCATCCCCCAGATATCTGTCGAGCTCCCCCTCAGCCTCCTCTTCCCTAAGCTCCACAGCCCCAGCAGCTCCATCAGCCGTACGAGAGCTGTGCCAGGCTCCTCGGCACCTTAGGGGCCCTGCACTGGACTCTCTCCTGTCATTCTTTGTCCTTCCTGAGCTGGAAGTACTCCAGGTGAGGCCTCACCAGCATAGAGTGGGTGGGAAGGAGAACCTCCCTTGACTTGCCACACTCCTCTTAGTGCACCCCAGTGAGCAGGTCCAGCAAGATGCAGCTGTCGCTGGGGAGCAGAGCCCAGCCCCAGCCCACTGCAGCCTCTTCTCAGGGAGCTGTCAAGAGCAATGAGCTCTGCTCCCACAGCAGCACAGCTCAGGAGCTGTGACATCCCAGCCATGCCTGCTGAATCACAGACACATTCCAGTTGGAAAGGACCCTCAGCATCACCAAGTCCAACTCTGCAAAGGTCACTCTTAAACCATAGCCCCAAGCACCACATCCAAATGACTTCTAAACACACTCAGGGTTGGTGATTCCACCACCTCCCTGGGCAGCCCATCCCAATGCCTGACCACTCTGGTTGTGGAAAAAACTTCCTAACATCCACTCTGAACCTCCCCAGTGGCAGCTTGAGGCCATCCCCTCTTGTTCTGTCACTGGTTCCCTGTGAGCAGAGGCCAGCAGCAGCCTCCTTTCAGGTAGCTGAAGAGCTACCATCCCTCAGGCTGGCTACCACATTGCCTTCTGGAAGAGCAGGGAGCTCTCAGTCTGACTGGGACCTGTGTTTCAGGACAGGTGCCAGTGTTCCAAGCAGGTATTTCTGCTGGTGGAGCACAGCAGCTCCCCTGCCCTGAGCTGCCTCCGTGCCATGGCCATGCGCTCCTATCGCCGATGGAGATGGGCAGGCTGAGGTGGGCAGATGAAGCAGGCACCAGACAAAGGGGATTGAGACACACACACAAGGTGGAGGGAAGGTGAAGAGCCAGGAGGCAGATCAATGAATCCTGGTGAGAAAACAGCACAAGCCTGGGCCCTAAAGTTAAGAGCTGTGGCTGCAGTGCAGGGCATGGCTGATAGACATCAGTGATGGTGCAGTGAGCAGCTGCAGCTCTGTGGCAGGAGCACAGCACTGGGTTACAGCAGGCCCCAGATGGCAGCCCAGAAAGCCAAGCAGAGGCTGGGCTGCAGCAGCAGCAGTGTGGCCAGCAGGGCCAGGGAGGGGATTCTGCCCCTCTGCTGTGCTCTGCTGAGACCCCACCTGGACTCCTGCATCCAGCTCTGGAGCCCCTGGGCCAAGAGGGCTGTGGAGATGCTGGAGAGTGTCCAGAGCAGGGCCAGGAGGATGCTGAGAGGCTGCAGCAGCTCTGCTGTGAGCACAGCCTGAAAGAGTTGGGGCTGTGCAGGCTGGAGCAGAGGAGGCTCCCAGGGGACCTTCTTGTGGCCTTCCAGGATCTGAAGAGGGCTCCAAAACAGCTGGGGAGGGACTTTGGAGGCTGTGAGGGAGTGTCAGGAGTGGGGGGAATGGAGCAAAGGTGGAGGTGGGGAGAGTGAGGCTGGAGGGGAGGAGGAAGTTGTTGAGCAGGAGAGTGGTGAGAGGCTGGAATGGGTTGCCCAGGGAGGGGGTTGAGGCCCCATGGCTGGAGGTGTTTGAGGCCAGGCTGGCTGAGGCTGTGGTGAGGCTGCTCTAGGGTAGGGTGTCCCTGGGCATGGCAGAGGGTTGGCACTGCCTGATCCTTGTGCTGTCTTCCAACCCTGAGTGATTCTATGGTTCCACGATTACAATAAAGCAGCTTGAAGGTGACAGATTCCCTTGCTGAAGGTGATAAAATTCCACGTGGCACACTGCAAAACAAGGGCTGGAGCTCAGCCCGAAGAGGGGGAGGCAGCACCGCAGACAGCACCGCCGGAGGATCCTCCTCCTCCTCCTCCTCCTCCTCCTCCTCCTCCTCCTCCTCCTCCTCCTCCTCCTCCTCCTCCTCCTCCTCCTCTGCCTGTCCTGAAACGGGCAGAGAAGTGCTGGAGTGCCCCAGGTGAGGCACAGGCTGCCTCTGACAGGCAGAGCTGCTGCTTGGGAACTAAACCTCAGCATCAGGGAGGTGGTGGAGTGGCTGTGGCTGGAGGTGTTGCAGCCAAGCCTGGCTGGGGCACTTAGTGCCATGGTCTGGTTGGTTGGGCAGGGCTGGGTGCTAGGTTGGGCTGGCTGAGCTTGGAGCTCTCTTCCAGCCTGCCTGATTCTATGGTTCTATCTTAGCTGTATCAGCAAAGTGTGGCCAGCAGGAGCAGGGCAGGGACTGCTGAGGCCACACCTCGAATACTTGGTTCATTTTTGAGCCACTCACTCCTGGAAAGACACTGAGGGCCTGGAATGTGTCCAGAGAAGGGCAACAAAGCTGGGGAAGGGTCTGGAGAAGAGGGCTGGGGAGGAGCAGCTGAGGGTGTTTGGTATGGAGGAGAGGAGGCTGAGAGCAGAGCTCATTGCCCTTGACAGCTCCCTGAGAGGAGGCTGCAGTGAGCTGGGGTTGGGCTCTGCTGCCCAGTGACAAGTTACAGGACAAGAAGAAATAGTCTGAAGTTGCCCCAGGGGAGGTTTAGGTTGGGCACTAGAAGAAAATTTGTCACTGAAAGGGTTCTCAAGCAGCCCCCAGTGCTGTTAAAACACCCACCCAGCTAAAGCCCAACCTTTACTGCCTTTAACTCATCCCTGCTTTGCTGCAGGTGCTCTGTAGAAGAGTTCAGCAGGGCCAAGGATCATCTCTTGTGGCACAGAGAATCACAGAGTCATAGAATCAGGCAGGTTGGAAGAGAGCTCCAAGCTCAGCCAGCCCAACCTAGCACCCAGCCCTGCCCAACCAACCAGACCATGGCACTAAGTGCCCCAGCCAGGCTTGGCTGCAACACCTCCAGCCACAGCCACTCCACCACCTCCCTGGGCAGCCCATTCCAATGCCAATCACTCTCTCTGCCAGGAACTTCCTCCTCACAGCCAGCCCAGACCTGCCCTGCCACAGCTTCAGCCTGGGGCCCCTTCTGCTGCTGCTGGCTGCCTGGCAGCAGAGCCCAACCCCAGCTGGCTACAGCCTCCCTGCAGGCAGCTGCAGGCAGCAATGAGCTCTGCCCTGAGCCTCCTCTGCTGCAGGCTGCACCCCCCCAGCTCCCTCAGCCTCTCCTCACAGGGCTGTGCTCCAGGCCCCTCCCCAGCCTTGCTGCCCTTCTCCAAACACCTTCCAGCACCTCAGCAGCTCTCTGCAATGGAGGAGCCCAGAGCTGGACACAGCACTGCAGGGGTGGCCTGAGCAGTGCTGTGGCTGAGCAGAGGTTCAGCAGGGCCTGGCTGCTGCTGCCTCCAGCCAGCCTGCTTGAAATGCAGGACAGCCTCAGCAGCAGCCCTGTGCAAGCAAGAAGAAAATCCAAGCCTGAGACTAACCTGGCAATTAGAGCAGCCCTGGAATATATTTAAGTCAAATCAATCCAGACAAGAATTTCAGGCTCAGAGGCACTCATGCCCACCCTGCTCCCTCCCCTCCCCTCCCTCAACCCAGGGCTGAGCTCCAGCACTGCTGGCTGCCTCCTCAGAATAGGCAAGCTCAGGAGTCACAAGACATCTCCTAAGATGCTGTCTCAGTTTTGCAGAGTCCCAGTTCATCTTCCTCCTGGGGCTCTATTTACATCCTACTGCATTTCTTCTCCTCTCTCCTGCAGCCATGCCCCCTGAGCTGCTTTACTTACCAAGACACTGAGGGGGGCTGCCAAGACACAGCTTTGCATCTGCTTTCAGATGGATGCATGAACAGCCTCCAGTGGCCTCGTCAGCAACTCAGGGGCAGGCACACAAAGGTGGGGAGGGGACACACACACACAGGTTGAACCCCATCCCTATAAGCCAGTCAGTAGCTGCTGTGACTGGGGAAAAACGAATTGGGGTGCTGAGAGGCACAAATAGGCCGAAGGGAAAGTTAATGAGGCAGCAGAAGGAGTGATGGATAAGAGCTGCAGGAGAAGCTTTGCTAGCTGGGCTCACCTTAGAAGCTCAGAGCTGCAGAGCAGGCTGTGCTCCACGGCAACCTGCAGGCTCTTGGGTGATGCTCCTCTTCCACCTCCCACATCAAAGGCACCTATTCAAGGGAGGGGATCCTGCCCCTTGGCTCTGCTCTCCTCACACCCCACCTGCACTCCTGGGGGCAGCTCTGCAGCCCCCAGCACAAGCAGGACATGGAAGTGTTGGAGCCAGTGCAGAGGAGGCCACCAAGATGCTGAGAGGGCTGCAGCAGCTCTGCTGTGAGCACAGGCTGAGAGAGTTGGGGCTGTGCAGGCTGGAGAGGAGAAGGCTTGGAGGAGACCTTGGAGTGGCTTTGCAGGGTCTGAAGGGGGCTAGAGGAGGGCTGGGGAGGGACTACTGACTAAGGGATGTGGAGGAATGGGTTTGAAGTGGCAGAGGAGAGACTGAAACTGGGTGTTAGGGAAAGGGTTCTTTAGAGTGAGGGTGGTGAGAGACTGGCACAGGTTGAGAGTGGTGAGAGACTGGCACAGGTTTCTCAGGGAGGTCGTGGATCTTTGATCACATTGGGTGCTTCTGTGCTCCACGACCTCCCTGGAGGTGTTCAGGACCAGGCTGGATGAGGCCTTGAGCAACCTGTTCTAGTGGGAGGTGTCCCAGCCTATGGCACAGAGGGGGTTGGAACTGGCTGATCCTTTGAGGTCCCTTCCCACCTGAACCATTCTATGATTCAAAATGGGTAGAGCTGTTCCTCACCTAGGGGTGCACTTGGGAGGAAGAGGAGGATGGGAAGAGAAGACAGCAACACCTTGTGAGCTGGAAGTCAGCAACAGGTCATGTCAGAGAGCCAATCTGCAACCCTGCTGCTGATGTGATGCTCCAGGGAAGGTGCTAAAACCCTTTCCACAGAGAGCTTTTCCCTGGACAGATCCCAGTGGAGCATCTCTCATCCTCCTCTCCATTAGGATCTGGGCAGCCTGCACCCCTCAGTGCTCCCTTCTCAGTCACACTTGGTGGTGGCTCTGAGGTGCTGTTGGTTCTCCATTAGGATCTGGGCAGCCTGCACCCCTCAGTGCTCCCTTCTCAGCCACACTTGCTGGTGGCTCTGAGGGACAAACTCCAAGGTGATGCTGGATCTCCATTAGGATCTGGGCAGCCTGCACCCCTCAGTGCTCCCTTCTCAGCCACACTTGGTGGTGGCTCTGAGGTGATGCTGGATCTCTATTAGGATCTGGGCAGCCTGCACCCCTCAGTGCTCCCTTCTCAGTCACATTTGGTGGTGGCTCTGAGGTGATGCTGGATCTCCATTAGGATCTGGGCAGCCTGCACCCCTCAGTGCTCCCTTCTCAGCCACACTTGGTGGTGGCTCTGAGGTGATGCTGGATCTCCATTAGGATCTGGGCAGCCTGCACCCCTCAGTGCTCCCTTCTCAGCCACACTTGGTGGTAGCTCTGAGGTGATGCTGGATCTCCTTAGGATCTGGGCAGCCTGCACCCCTCAGTGCTCCCTTCTCAGCCACACTTGGTGGTGGCTCTGAGGTGATGCTGGATCTCCATTAGGATCTGGGCAGCCTGCACCCCTCAGTGCTCCCTTCTCAGCCACACTTGGTGGTGGCTCTGAGGTGATGCTGGATCTCCATTAGGATCTGGGCAGCCTGCACCCCTCAGTGCTCCCTTCTCAGCCACACTTGGTGGTGGCTCTGAGGTGATGCTGGATCTCCATTAGGATCTGGGCAGCCTGCACCCCTCAGTGCTCCCTTCTCAGTCACACTTGGTGGTGGCTCTGAGGTGATGCTGGATCTCCATTAGGATCTGGGCAACCTGCACCCCTCAGTGCTCCCTTCTCAGCCACACTTGGTGGTAGCTCTGAGGCACAAACTGCCAGGTGCTGTTGGTAGCCCATGGCACTGACAGTGCCCCAGGCTGTGGGTGGTCCTGCTGAAGGCTTGGCAATCCCTGCCTTGCCCTCTGTGGCCACCACACTTGAGCCCTGGTGCTCACCCATCCCACCGGCAGCGCTGGATCACAGCCAGGAAGGCTTTAATCAGAGCTCAGGGACCTGCAGCAGACACCCACAGAGGTGCAACTCTGGGGCATGTGTTCCTCTTGGTTCTTCTGCCTCCCAGCAGCTGAAGAACATCCATCAGACCATTGGAGGCTTCCTCCACACGGGAGCTGAGGAGTCACCTGTGTATTTAGGCTGGTATTGATCTGGCAGGCTGCTGCCTCTCGCTGCCAGCTCTCTCCTCTGCTGCCAGCATTCTTCTCAGCATCCCTGGCATTTCCAATTGGTATTTGGAGACCTGGATGAGAATTCCAGTTGGAAGTTCTCTGCTCAAGGCTGTGATATAAATACTCTGCACCACCTGCCCGTGGGGCTGTTGCTGCAGAGCAAGTCTGTGCCGCTGCCATCGGTGGCCCAGGCAGGAGCAGTGCAGGGAAGGGGCACTGAATAGCACTGCAACCATCTCAGCAGCCAGAGAGGCACAGAACAGAACCACAGAATGGTTTAGGTTGGAAAAGGCCTCTAAGATCAAATCCAGCTATCAGCCTCATACCACCACAGCCATCCAACCACGGCCCAAAGTGCCACACATTGCCTGAACACCTCCAGAGAAGGAGACTCCAACATGTCCCTGGGCAGCCTGTTCCATAGAACCACAGAATCAGAGAGTCAGGCAGGTGGGAAGAGAGCTCCAAGCTCAGCCAGCACAACCTAGCACCCAGCCCTGCCCAACCAACCAGACCATGGCACTAAGTGCCCCAGCCAGGCTTGGCTGCAACACCTCCAGCCACAGCCACTCCACCACCTCCCTGGGCAGCCCATTCCAGTGCCAATCACTCTCTCTGACAACAACTTCCTCCTCACAGCCAGCCTAGACCTCCCCTGCAACAACTTCAGCCTGGGTCCCCTTCTTCTGCTGCTGGCTGCCTGGCAGCAGAGCCCAACCCCAGCTGGCTACAGCCTCCCTGCAGGCAGCTGCAGGCAGCAATGAGCTCTGCCCTGAGCCTCCTCTGCTGCAGGCTGCACCCCCCCAGCTCCCTCAGCCTCTCCTCACAGGGCTGTGCTCCAGGCCCCTCCCCAGCCTTGCTGCCCTTCTCCAAACACCTTCCAGCACCTCAGCAGCTCTCTGCAATGGAGGAGCCCAGAGGTGGACACAGCACTGCAGGGGTGGCCTGAGCAGTGCTGAGCACAGGGGCACAAGAACCTCCCTTGTCCTGCTGCCCACACTGCTCCTGAGCCAGCCCAGGATGCCATTGGTTCTGCTGCCCACCTGGGCACTGCTGCCTCCTCTGCAGCTCCTCTCTGCCAGCACCCCCAGCTCCCTCTCTGCCTGCCTGCTCTCAGCCACTCTGGCCCCAGCCTGCAGCACTGCTTGAGGTTGTTGTGGCCAAAGTGTAGGACTCTGCACTTGGCCTTGTTACTTGCCCCAAGTCTTTCTATCTATCAGTGGTCTCCACCCTGACCTCTGAGAAGTCTCCCCTCTCTCTCAGCTCCTCCTGTGCATTTGCTTATGTGCTTGGATGCTTTAAGAGACAGCAGTGCCCTCCAGGATGTAGAACACCTCCACTTCTCACAGATTTCCAGTACCACCAGCAAGGACTTGGGGGCAGAATCCCATTTGCTCTGTGTCCCTTCATTGTTGGCTTTGCCAGGAGCAGCATTTGCAGGGCAGTGCTCCAAAGCAAGGCTTGGGCAGCCAGGCAGGCTCAGAATAAAGAAACCCTTTGGTCACATTTTCATTGCCCATGGCCAAAATGGGATTACCAGATGTGAGATGCAGTTGAGTCTTGCCTCTGCTGATCTCCAGCAGCTACTGTCCCAGCCCTGGGTCCCTGGTGCTGACATCCAGCAGCTACTGTCCCAGCCCTGGGTCCCTGCAGGGCTCTGGGGATGCATCTCTGCACTGATGTGGCTGTCCCGAGCTGAGGTGGCCACCAAATGCAGGCAGCCGCAGAGGTTTTGTGGCCAGGGGATGGAACCCTTCCTCCAGCACACACAGGCCTGTTCTGCAGGACAAACATAAGCAGTGCTGCCTCTTCCATTCTCTTTCTCCCCCCTCTTTGTGTGGGGAGAGCAGGGAGAGGCAGGAAGGATTGATGCCGCATCCCACCGGGGCTGCTGCTGAGCCGCCTGCCGGCAGCGCTCCCTGCCTGTTTGGGTTTGATTTCCTCCCTCGCCTTGCAAGTCACAGCGAGGAGCCTGGAGTAGGATTTGCTGAGTGCTTCTGAAACCCATTCTCCCTTGAGATCTGCTCTTCCCATCTTCACAGTGTCATCAGGGTTGGAAGAGACCTCACAGATCATCAAGTCCAACCCTTTAGCACAGAGCTCAAGGCCAGACCATGGCACCAAGTGCCACGTCCAGTCCTGCCTTGAACAGCTCCAGGGACGGCGACTCCACCACCTCCCCGGGCAGCCCATTCCAGTGTCCAATGACTCTCTCAGGGAAGAACTTTCTCCTCACCTCCAGCCTAAATCTCCCCTGGCACAGCCTGAGGCTGTGTCCTCTCCTTCTGGTGCTGGCCACCTGAGAGAAGAGAGCAACCTCCTCCTGGCCACAACCTCCCCTCAGGTAGTTGCAGACAGCAATAAGGTCTGCCCTGAGCCTCCTCTTCTCCAGGCTAACCAATCCCAGCTCCCTCAGCCTCTCCTCGTAGGGCTGTGCTCAAGGCCTCTCCCCAGCCTCGTCGCCCTTCTCTGGACACGCTCAAGCATCTCAATGTCCCTCCTAAACTGGGGGGCCCAGAACTGAACACAGCACTCAAGGTGAGGTCTAAGCAGTGCAGAGTACAGGGGCAGAATGACCTCCCTGCTCCTGCTGACCACACCATTCCTGATGCAGGCCAGGATGCCACTGGCTCTCTTGGCCACCTGGGCACACTGCTGGCTCATGTTCAGGCAGGTATCAATCAGCACCCCCAGATCCCTCTCTGTCTGGCTGCTCTCAGCCACTCTGACCCCAGCCTGTATCTCTGCATGGGGTTGCTGTGGCCAAAGTGCAGCACCCTGCACTTGGAGCTATTGAACACCATCCCCTTGGACTCTGCCCATCCTATAGAATCATAGAATCAACCAGGTTGGAAGAGACCTCCAAGATCCAGTCCAACCTAGCACCCAGCCCTAACCAATCAACCAGACCATGGCACTAAGTGCCTCATCCAGGCTTTGCTTGAAGACCCCCAGGGACGGTGCCTCCACCACCTCCCTGGGCAGCCCATTCCAATGCCAATCACTCTCTCTGGGAAGAACTTCTTCCTAACATCCAGCCTAGACCTACCCTGGCACAACTTGAGACTGTGTCCCCTTGTTCTATTGCTGGGTGCCTGGCAGAAGAGGCCACCCCCCACCTGGCTACAATGCCCCTTCAGGTAGTTGTAGACAGTAATAAGATCACCCCTGAGCCTCCTCTTCTCCAGGCTAAACAGGCCCAGCTCCCTCAGCCTCTCCTCATAGGATTTGTGCTCCAGGCCCCTCACCAGCTTTGTTGCCCTTCTCTGGACATGTTCTTGATCAACTTCTCACTCTTCCTGCTCTTCACTAGCAGCAGGGGCTTGCTGCGGGGGCTTGCAACCGACGCAGATCTGCTCTGGCAGCAGCCCAGGAGCCTCCTTTCGTCTGAGACACAACATCAGGACAAGAGCTTTGTGCACTCCTGCCCCTTCATGGTCACCTCGAAATGAAAGACAAAGCCAAGTGGATGTGATCTGTCCAGCCTGGGCTCACTTGTGCTTTCTCACCACACTGCTAAACTGCTGGGCTGGAGCAGCTCTGCTATGAGGACAGGCTATGAGAGTTGGGGCTCTTCAGTCTGGAGAGGAGGAGGATTCTGCCCCTTGGCTCTGCTCTCCTCACACCCCACCTGCACTCCTGGGGGCAGCTCTGCAGCCCCCAGCACAAGCAGGACATGGAAGTGTTGGAGCCAGTGCAGAGGAGGCCACCAAGATGCTGAGAGGGCTGCAGCAGCTCTGCTGTGAGCACAGGCGGAGAGAGTTGGGGCTGTGCAGGCTGGAGAGGAGAAGGCTTGGAGGAGACCTTGGAGTGGCCTTGCAGGGTCTGAAGGGGGCTAGAGGAGAGCAGGGGAGGGACTATGGACAAGGTCTGGGAATGAGAAGAGGAGGAGGAATGGGTTTGAAGTGGCAGAGGGGAGATTGAAAGTGGATGTTAGGAAAGGGTCCTTGAAAGTGAGGGTGGTGAGAGACTGGCACAGGTTGAGGGTGGTGAGACACTGGCACAGGTTTCCCAGGGAGGTTGTGGAGCTCCACAACCTCCCTGGAGGTGTTCAGGACCAGGCTGGATGAAGCCTTGAGCAACCTGTTCTAGTGGGAGATGTCCCTGCCTATGGCACAGGGGGGTTGGAACTGGCTGAGCTTTGGGGTCCCTTCCAACCTAAACCATTCCATGATCACATTGGGTGCTTCTGTGCTCCACAACCTCCCTGGGCAACCTGTGCCAGTCTCTCACCACCCTCAACCTGTGCCAGTGTCTCACCATCCTCAACCTGTGCCAGTGTCTCAGCACCCTCAACCTGTGCCAGTCTCTCACTACCCTCAGCCTGTGCCAGTCTCTCACCTCCCTCACTGTCAAGCTCCACCACCTCCCTGGGCAACCTTTAGCGTGAGGGTAGAGCACCACTAAGCACTGCAGCAGAGCTGTGCCAGCTCCCCTGGCCTTGGTTACAGCACTTGGAGCATCAGAGCCTGCTCGTGGGTCTACACAGAGCCATCTCCATGGCCCACGGGGTGGGACTCTCCCAGTCACACCCAGTTACCTCCCAGGGTCTCCCTATCATCACTCAGTTGCTCCCCAGTTCCCCTCCAGTCCATCCCAATCCCCAGGCAGTCCCAACCAGTTCCCTCCCTGTGCCTCCCAATTCCCTCCCAGTCCCCCCCAGTACCCTCTGAATCCCTCCCAGTCCCTCCCATGTCCCTCTCCATGACCCCCAATTCTCACCCAGTCCCTCCCAGTACCTTCTGAATCCCTCCCATGTCCCTCCCTGTGACTCCCACTTCTCACCCAGTTCCCCTCCAGTCCCTCTCAGTCTCTCCAAGTGCATCCCATTTCCATCCCAGTCCCACCCAGTCTGTCCCAGTACCCTCTGAATCCCTCCCAGTCCCTCCCATGTCCCTCCCTGTGACTCCCAATTCTCACCCAGTCTCTCCCAGTTCCCCTCCAGTCCCTCTCAGTCCCTTCCAGACCTGCCCAGTTCCCTCTCACATCCCTCCTTCTGCATCCTATTTCCCTCCTAATCCTCCCAGTCCCTCCCACTACCCTCTGAATCCTTCCCAGTCCCTCTCATGTCCCTCTCCATGACTCCCAATTCTCACCCAGTCCCTCCCACTACCCTCTGAATCCTTCCCAGTCCCTCTCATGTCCCTCTCCATGACTCCCAATTCTCACCCAGTCCCTCCCAGTACCCTCTGAATCCCTCCCAGTCCCTCTCATGTCCCTCTCCATGACTCCCAATTCTCACCCAGTCCCTCCCAGTTCCCCTCCAGTGCCTCCCAGTCTTTTCCCAAGCCTCTCCCAGGATCAGCCAAGCAGTGGCTGGTGCGTGCCAGGGAAGCAGAGCCAGCTGGGCACCCTGTTGCTCGCCCCTGCTGCTGCCCGTGGGCAAAGGCAGGCAGGTGGTGGGGGCTGGCCTCAGATGCCTCCCTTGGCAGCCGCTGCTGAGCAGGCAGGTGGTGGAGGAGGCTCCCATCACGCTTGGGCTCCTGCTGGGTCCCTCTGCAGACGCAGAGCCAGGCAGGAGGGAAGCACTGAGCTGTGCCCAGGCACAGGCTGCAGCTCACACTGTACTTAGCTTGGCAGCAGGGAGAGGAGAGAACCAGAGTCAGACAGTCAGAGAGTGAGAGAAGCAGGCAGGGTGGAAGAGAGCTCCAAGCTCAGCCAGCCCAACCTAGCACCCAGCCCTGCCCAACCAACCAGACCATGGCACTAAGTACCCCAGCCAGGCTTGGCTGCAACACCTCCAGCCACAGCCACTCCACCACCTCCCTGGGCAGCCCATTCCAGTGCCAATCACTCTCTCTGCCAGGAACTTCCTCCTCACACCCAGCCCAGACCTGCCCTGCCACAGCTTCAGCCTGGGTCCCCTTCTGCTGCTGCTGGCTGCCTGGCAGCAGAGCCCAACCCCAGCTGGCTACAGCCTCCCTGCAGGCAGCTGCAGGCAGCAATGAGCTCTGCCCTGAGCCTCCTCTGCTGCAGGCTGCACCCCCCCAGCTCCCTCAGCCTCTCCTCACAGGGCTGTGCTCCAGGCCCCTCCCCAGCCTTGCTGCCCTGCTCCAAACACCTTCCAGCACCTCAACAGCTCTCTGCAATGGAGGAGCCCAGAGCTGTACACAGCACTGCAGGGGTGGCCTGAGCAGTGCTGAGCACAGGGGCACAAGAACCTCCCTTGTCCTGCTGCCCACACTGCTCCTGAGCCAGCCCAGGATGCCATTGGCTCTGCTGCCCACCTGGGCACTGCTGCCTCCTCTGCAGCTCCTCTCTCCCACCACCCCCAGCTCCCTCTCTGCCTGCCTGCTCTCAGCCACTCTGGCCCCAGCCTCTAGTGCTGCTTGGGGTTGTTGTGGCCAAAGTGCACAACCCTGCCCTTGGCCTTGTTCAGTCTCATCCCCTTGGCCTCTGCCCACCCATGCAGCCTGGCCAGGTCCCTCTGCAGGGCTCTGCTACCCTCCCAGAGCTCCACAGCTGCTCCTAGCTTGGTGCCATCTGCAAACTTACTGCTCCTGGACTCAATCCCCTGCTCCAGATCACCACTAAAGATACTGAACAGGACTGTGCCCAGCACTGACCCCTGGGGCACAGCACTGGTGCCAGCTGCCAGCTGGATGTGGCACCATTCACCACCACTCTCTGTGCCCTGCTGTCCAGCCAGTTCCTGACCCATCTCAGAGTGCATCTGGCCTTCACCCAATGGATGGCTGCCCCAGGCAGGGCAGCTGTGTTGGGCCCACATCGAGGAATCACAGAATCACTCAGGGCTGGAAGGCAGCACAAGGATCAGGCAGTGCCAACCCCCCTGCCATGCCCAGGGACACCCTACCCTAGAGCAGCCTGACCACAGCCTCAGCCAGCCTGGCCTCAAACACCTCCAGCCATGGGGCCTCAACCCCCTCCCTGGGCAACCCATTCCAGCCTCTCACCACTCTCCTGCTCAACAACTTCCTCCTCCCCTCCAGCCTCACTCTCCCCACCTCCACCTTTGCTCCATTCCCCCCACTCCTGACACTCCCTCACAGCCTCCAAAGTCCCTCCCCAGCTTTTTTGGAGCCCCCTTCAGACCCTGCAAGGCCACAAGAAGGTCCCCTGGGAGCCTCCTCTGCTGCAGCCTGCACAGCCCCAGCTCACAGAGTCAGTCAGGGTGGGCAGGGGCCGCAGGCATCCTCCCGCCCCAGCCCCGCTGCCATGGGCAGGGACACTGCCCCGGGCCGGGAGGAGCTGCGGGCACAGCCCAAGTGCCGCTCCCCGCTCTCGGTGCCCTGCCCGGCAGGGTCTGGCCGCGGGCCGTCGGGCACAGCTCTGGCAGCGCTCCGCCGCAGCCCGGGGCCGCCAGCCCTGCCGGGGGGGTTTGGCTGCCTCCTGCCCGCACGCTCCCGGCAGAGGCATCCACTCATGTGGCGGAGCAGGATTCTGCCGGCTCCAGTTTGGCTTCTGCTTCCCCCCTGGATGGGCTCCTCTCTTTATGGGGGGGGATGCCCCACGCCAAAACGCGAGGGGGAACATCCCCAGCCCCGAGCTACCCTGCACCGGCCCCGCGGGGAGGCACTGCGCGGCCGCTGCGCCTCTGGCTGGCTGCCGCCGTGCGCCTGGGGCGCTGCCAGGCTCCGCTGCCAGGCTCCGCTGCCAGGCTCCGCTGCCAGGCTCCGCTGCCTGCCCGCTCGGCGTTCCTGTTTATCCCCGGCAGCTCTGCTGTCTATAATTACAGGCAGTCTCCCCCTCCTTGTTTACTCTCCTGCCTCCAGGTCCCAGGGCTAGCTCGACGGCAGCTCTCCGCTGGGGCTGCCAAAGCGCTCCCCGGCCCCTTCCAGCGCCTCCTCCGTGCCCCAGTAACGAAGCCATCCGATCCCCGCCTTGCGCCCCTGCGCTGCCCCCTCCCCCGCGCTGGCACCGAGCTGATTTGTGCCGAATGTGGAAGCAATTTGCAGGAAGGGGAACAATGTGAGCCGGAGCCCAGGGCAGGCAGGCAGGCAGCAGGGGCTGCTCTGAGCGGCCCCGGCTGTGAGAGGCTGCTTTCTTTTGGGGGGTGGGGGGAGAGGCAGAGGACTGTTTTCCTTGCCTTCCACTCCCCCCCTGCTCGCCAGGGTCGGGCCCAAAAGCAGAGCCACCACCTCCGACTTGGCGTAGTCTGGAGGAGGTCGGAGGGGGTTGGCTCCCTCCCCGCATCGCAGCTCGATGAGCAAATATCTGCGCGCTTAAAGCTCTCCCCAGGCTTTGCTCTTGGACGGTTTCTGCCGCTGGCTTAGCAGTAATGAAGAGCATGTGTGCTGGAGAGGGAGCCTGCAGCACGGCTACAGCCTTCCTGCCTGGGTGCCACAAGCGCCCAAAAACGGAGCCAGAGAATCACAGAGCCAGAGAGCACTTTGGGGTAGGTCTCCCAGTCCCAACCCCCTGCCCTGAGCAGCACCAAAAACAGAGCCAGAGAATCACAGAGAGCAATCTGGGGTAGGTCTCCAAGTCCCAACCCCCTGCCCTGAGCAGCACCAAAACCAGAGCCAGAGAATCACAGAGAGGACACTGGGGTAAGACTCCCAGTCCCAACCCCCTGCCCTGGGCAGCACCAAAACCAGAGCCAGAGAATCACAAAGAGCACTCTGGGGTAGGTCTTCCAGTTCCAACCCCCTGCCCTGGGCAGCCCCCAAAACCAGCCAGAGAATCACAGAGAGCACTTTGGGGTAGGTCACCCAGTCCCAACCCCCTGCCCTGGGCAGCACCAAAAACAGAGCCAGAGAATCACAAAGAGCACTTTGGGGTAGGTCTTCCAGTTCCAACCCCCTGCCCTGAGCAGCACCAAAACAGAGCCAGAGAATCACAGAGCCAGAGAGCACTTTGGGGTAGGTCTTCCAGTTCCAACCCCCTGCCCTGGGCAGCACCAAAACCAGAGCCAGAGAATCACAGAGCCAGAGAGCACTTTGGGGTAGGTCACCCAGTCCCAACCCCCTGCCCTGGGCAGCACCAAAAACAGAGCCAGAGAATCACAAAGAGCAATCTGGGGTAGGTCTTCCAGTTCCAGCCCCCTGCCCTGGGCAGCCCCCAAAACCAGCCAGAGAATCACAGAGCCAGAGAGCACTTTGGGGTAGGTCTCCCAGTCCCAACCCCCTGCCCTGGTAGGCACCAAAAACAGAGCCAGAGAATCACAGAGCCAGAGAGCACTCTGGGGTAGGTCACCCAGTCCCAACCCCCTGCCCTGAGCAGCACCAAAACCAGAGCCAGAGAATCACAAAGAGCACTTTGGGGTAGGTCACCCTGTTCCAACCCCCTGCTCTGGGCAGCACCAAAACCAGAGCCAGAGAATCACAGAGAGCACTTTGGGGTAGGTCTTCCAGTTCCAACCCTCTGCCCTGAGCAGCACCAAAACCAGAGCCAGAGAATCACAAAGAGCACTCTGGGGTAGGTCTCCCAGTCCCAACCCCCTGCCCTGTGCAGCACCAAAAACAGAGCCAGAGAATCACAGAGCCAGAGAGCACTCTGGGGTAGGTCACCCAGTTCCAACCCCCTGCTCTGGGCAGCACCAAAACCAGAGCCAGAGAATCACAGAGAGCAATCTGGGGTAGGTCTCCAAGTCCCAACCCCCTGCCCTGAGCAGCACCAAAACCAGAGCCAGAGAATCACAGAGCCAGAGAGCACTCTGGGGTAGGTTACCCAGTCCCAACCCCCTGCCCTGAGCAGCACCAAAAACAGAGCCAGAGAATCACAGAGCCAGAGAGCACTCTGGGGTAGATCACCCAGTTCCAACCCCCTGCCCTGGGCAGCACCAAAACCACAGCCAGAGAATCACAAAGAGCACTTTGGGGTAGGTCTTCCAGTTCCAACCCCCTGCCCTGGGCAGCACCAAAACCAGCCAGAGAATCACAGAGAGCACTCTGGGGTAGGTCTTCCAGTTCCAGCCCCCTGCCCTGAGCAGCACCAAAACCAGAGCCAGAGAATCACAGAGAGCACTTTGGGGTAGGTCTTCCAGTTCCAGCCCCCTGCCCTGAGCAGCACCAAAACCAGCCAGAGAATCACAGAGAGCACTTTGGGGTAGGTCTTCCAGTTCCAGCCCCCTGCCCTGAGCAGCACCAAAACCAGAGCCAGAGAATCACAAAGAGCACTTTGGGGTAGGTCTTCCAGTTCCAACCCCCTGCCCTGAGCAGCACCAAAACAGAGCCAGAGAATCACAAAGAGCACTTTGGGGTAGGTCTTCCAGTTCCAGCCCCCTGCCCTGGGCAGCACCAAAAACAGAGCCAGAGAATCACAGAGAGGACTTTGGGGTAGGTCTCCCAGTCCCAACCCCCTGCCCTGGGCAGCACCAAAACCAGCCAGAGAATCACAGAGCCAGAGAGCACTTTGGGGTAGGTCTTCCAGTTCCAGCCCCCTGCCCTGAGCAGCACCAAAAACAGAGCCAGAGAATCACAGACAGCACTTTGGGGTAGGTCACCCAGTTCCAGCCCCCTGCCCTGGGCAGCACCAAAACCAGAGCCAGAGAATCACAAAGAGCACTTTGGGGTAGGTCTCCCAGTCCCAACCCCCTGCCCTGGTCAGAGACACTTTCCACCAGGCCAAACTGTTTAAGGCCTCATCCTGCCTGGCTTTGAGCACTTCCAGAGTTGGGGCCTCCACAGCTTCTCTGAGCAACCTGTTCCAGTGCCTCTCCACCCTGGCAGGGAATAATTTCTTCCTAATGTCAGTGGAAAAGGTCATAGAATCATAGACTCAGCCAGGCTGTAAGAGAGCTCCAAGCTCAGACAGCCCAACCTAGCACCCAGCACCATCCAGTCATAGAATCACAGAACCAGGCAGGTTGGAAGAGAGCTCCAGGCTCACCCAGCCCAATCTAGCACCCAGCCCTGGCCAGTCATAGACTCAAGCAGGGTGGAAGAGAGCTCCAAGCTCACCCAGCCCAACCTAGCACCCAGCCCTGGCCAGTCATAGACTCAAGCAGGCTGGAAGAGAGCTCCAAGCTCAGCCAGCCCAACCTAGCACCCAGCCCTGCCCAACCAACCAGACCATGGCACTAAGTGCCCCAGCCAGGCTTGGCTGCAACACCTCCAGCCACAGCCACTCCACCACCTCCCTGGGCAGCTCATTCCAATGCCAAATCCCTCCCCAGCAATCCTGTAGTGCTCTTCAAATACTGGGAGGCTGCTCTGAGGTCTCCCTGGAGCCTTCTCTTCTCCAGGATGAACAGCCCCATCTCTCTCAGCCTGTCTTTGTGGGAGAGGTTCTCTACCCCTCAGACCATCCTCTGGGCCATTGTGACAGTTTGATGTCCTCTTGTGCCAGGGGCTCCAGAGCTGGACACAGCACCACATGAGTGGGGTCTCAGCAGAGCACTGCAGAGGGGCAGAATCTCCTTCCTTGACCTGCTGCCCACCCTACTGTGGGTGCAGCCCAGGGCTTTGGCTGGCTTCTGGGCTGCAAGTGTGCACTGCTGGATCTTGTTGAGCTTCTCATCACCCAGCACTCTCAAGCCCTTCTGCCCAGGATGTTCATTGCTTGGGCCTGAAGGAGAGGGGGACTTCTGCAGAGCCTGGTTTTAGCCTGTCTCCCCTTGCCCACTTTACATCTGCAGAGCATCCCAGCCTTATGGTGGCCTTCCAGTACCTGAAGGGGGCTACAGGGAAGCAGAGGAGGGACTGTTTAGGATGGCAAATAATGATAGGAGTGGGGGGGATGAAGCACAACTCGAAGTGGGTAGATTCAGACTGGATGTTAGGAAGGAGTTTTTCAGCATGAGGGTTGGGAGAGACTGGCAGAGGTTGCCCAGGGAGGTGGTGGAGGCTCCATCCCTGGAGGCCTTTAAGCCAGGCTGGATTGGCTCTGAGTGTGAAGTGGCAGGGGGTTGGAACTGGCTGATTCTTGAGGTCCCTTCCAGCCCTGGCAGTTCTGTGAGCCCCTTGCTGGCAGCAGTGTGAGCCTCTTTGTAAATCAAGCAGTTTGCTTTAGTGCCCACCAAAGAGCTGAGCTCTGCAGGGGTCTGGGAACACGTTGGGTGTGAGCTGTGGGAAGCTAAAGCAGCATTTGATTTTGTACCCTTGAGCAGCTCTGGGGGCTTCAGATCTCACTCTGGAGGCTTCAGTCACTGCAAAGTCCTCAGAAAGAAGCACCCCAAGCCCACACATCCTTCAGGGTAGGGATGCTGGCATTCAGAGGCAAGGAAATGGCTCTCCACAGGTTGCAGGTCTGAGCAGAGAGGCTGCCTTGGCAAGTCCCTCCCTTCCCAGGAGCTTGCAGCCTCCATTCTCCATAGCCACAAGTCCTGGGCTGTGGTCTGTGCAAGCTGTGCTGAGCTGGGAGGGCAGGGCCAGGAAGCTGCCAGCTGGGACTTGGTGTTCCTCCCTAAAACTGGGCAAACCACCAGCCATGAGCTGGTGCAGGAGAGAAACTCTGAGCCCCTGGCACAGAGGGACAGTTAGGTGGAACCTGTTCCTCCCCAGGGTGATTCCTCCTCTCCACCTTCCACTACTTGCTGCTCCTTCTCAGTCTTCATCCACACTCCAAGTCTGACCTTCCAGTGTCTGCAGGGCATGGCAGGTGCCCGTGGGGGCACAATGCTGAGACCATGCCAAAGGCTGCAGGCTCACAGGGTGTTAGGGGTTGGAAGGGACCTCCACAGGTCATCGAGTCCAACCCCCCTGCCAGAGCAGGAGCAGAGCATCCAGCACAGGGCACACAGGGACACATCCAGACAGGGCTGCAAAGGCTCCAGAGGAGGAGACTCCATGACCTCTCTGGGCAGCCTGTGTCAGGGCTCTGGGACCCTCCCAGTGAAGTTCTTCCTCATGCTGAGGCAGCTCCTCTGTGCTGTAGTTTTAACTCATTCCCTTTCTTTAGCTCTAGGCAGAGTTAGCATCATGAGGTGTGGAAGACAGGAGGGGCTGGAGCACAGCCCCTTAGGCCAGCTGTGTTTTCTGGTCAGGGGCAGCCCAGCTCCTGCCTCTGGGCTCTTCTCTTCTCTCAGGAGGGCCCAGGAACAGCAGTGATTGCTGCTTTCCAAGCCAGGAACCACTTCTGTGCCCTGGGAGCCAAGGGCAGCTGTGGCAGCATGCCCGTCCCCGCGGGCTGGGGCACAGCCCAGGCAGCACAGCAGCTCTCTGCACCAGCTAAGCCTTGCAGGGCAGCTGTGGCTCTCCAAGGAGCTCCCTGCCTCTGCAGCAGTGTCTGAGCAGGGTGTGCTCCTCAGCCCCCCCTGCCTCCTGGCTGCAGCAGCCTGCCCAGACCTCTCCTGCAGTGGCTGGCAGAGGGTTTAGCTACATGAACATGAGGCAGCAGAGTGCCCAGGTGGGCAGCAGAGCCAATGGCATCCTGGGCTGGCTCAGGAGCAGTGTGGGCAGCAGGACAAGGGAGGTTCTTGTGCCCCTGTGCTCAGCACTGCTCAGGCCACCCCTGCAGTGCTGTGTCCAGCTCTGGGCTCCTGCATTGCAGAGAGATGCTGAGGTGCTGGAAGGTGTTTGGAGAAGGGCAGCAAGGCTGGGGAGGGGTCTGGAGCACAGCCCTGTGAGGAGAGGCTGAGGGAGCTGGGGGGGTGCAGCCTGCAGCAGAGGAGGCTCAGGGCAGAGCTGATTGCTGCCTGCAGCTGCCTGCAGGGAGGCTGTAGCCAGCTGGGGTTGGGCTCTGCTGCCAGGCAGCCAGCAGCAGAAGAAGGGGACCCAGGCTGAAGCTGTGGCAGGGCAGGTCTGGGCTGGCTGTGAGGAGGAAGTTCCTGGCAGAGAGAGTGATTGGCACTGGAATGGGCTGCCCAGGGAGGTGGTGGAGTGGCTGTGGCTGGAGGTGTTGCAGCCAAGCCTGGCTGGGGCACTTAGTGCCATGGTCTGGTTGGTTGGGCAGGGCTGGGTGCTAGGTTGGGCTGGCTGAGCTTGGAGCTCTCTGCCAGCCTGCCTGATTCTGTGATTGCCCAGGGCTGGGTGCTAGGTTGGGCTGGCTGAGCTTGGAGCTCTCTTCCCACCTGCCTGATTCTGTGGTTCTGTGAGTCTCTGGAGAACCCTCTCAGGTGCCTGCTTGCAGGCTCTGTAGGAACAACAGCAGGTCTGGTGCTGAGAGCACCTCAGCCAAGGCCTTAGGGGCAGACAGGCATTTCCCATCTGTTTCTGATTCCCTTGCTGCTAGAAACATGTGGCCTGGAGTTAAGCTCTACGGAGAGCTCTGGGCTAAACCAGCAGCAGCACAGGTCTGGGCAAAGTAGAGTCTTGTAACTCTACCTGGAGAGACTCTCACAGGCAGAGAGCAGAGGGCCTGGTGTCATTGGAGGGAGGCAGGGGTTGGAGCTTCTGTGCCTTTCCCTTTCTGCTTCTGAATGCTCCAATTCTGATAAAAGAAGATGGGGAAAACTCCTTGGAATGGTTGTGCTGCTGAAACCATCCTTGGCTTTGGGGAATTTCCTCTTTCATCTTGTTCTGTTTAAAGAGGTTTAAATAACCCAAACTCAAACAAACCACATTCTTTTTGGGGCTGATGATAACAGATTTGTGTTCCTCTCATCGTGCTGCTTGCTCAGGACCCAAAAGCCTTCAGCTGCTCTCTGCAGTTCCCAACACGACCACGAGCAATATCCTGAGCAGAGCCTTCCACCTCCAGGTGAAGCAAAGAGAGGCAGATGGACTTGGAAGGAGCAGAGATCAGCCTCTCCCAGACAGGTCCTTGTGGAGTGGAGAGGAGAGGATGGTTAGAAAACACTGAGCAGCTCTCATTGTCCCATGAGCTGCCCAGGGAGATGGTAGAGTCAGCAGCCCTGGATCGGTTTAGGTGACGTTTGGATGTGGTGCTTGGGGCTATGGTTTAGGGTGAGCCTTGTAGAGCAGGGGTCTGGGTTGGCCTTGGTGATGCTGAAAGGCTTCTCCAGCCTGAGTGGTTGTGTGAGTCTGGGCTGAAATAATAGGAGAGGCTGAGGGGGGACCTCATTGCTCTCTGCAGCTCCCTGAAAGGAGGTGGCAGCGAGGTGGGGTTGGGCTTTTCTTCCTAGTCTCAGGTGATAGGAGGAGAATAATAGCTCCAAGTGCAGGGTGCTGCACTTTGGCCACAGCAACCCCATGCAGAGATACAGGATGGGGTCGGAGTGGCTGAGAGCAGCCAGACAGAGAGGGATCTGGGGGTGCTGATTGATACCTGCCTGAACATGAGCCAGCAGTGTGCCCAGGTGGCCAAGAGAGCCAGTGGCATCCTGGCCTGCATCAGGAATGGTGTTGCCATCAGGAGCAGGGAGGTCATTCTGCCCCTGTACTCTGCACTGGTTAGACCACACCTTGAGTGCTGTGTTCAGTTCTGGGCCCCCCAGTTTAGGAGGGACATTGAGATGCTTGAGCGTGTCCAGAGAAGGGCAACGAGGCTGGGGAGAGGCCTTGAGCACAGCCCTACGAGGAGAGGCTGAGGGAGCTGGGATTGGTTAGCCTGGAGAAGAGGAGGCTCAGGGCAGACCTTATTGCTGTCTGCAACTACCTGAGGGGAGGTTGTGGCCAGGAGGAGGTTGCTCTCTTCTCTCAGGTGGCCAGCACCAGAAGGAGAGGACACAGCCTCAGGCTGTGCCAGGGGAGATTTAGGCTGGAGGTGAGGAGAAAGTTCTTCCCTGAGAGAGTCATTGGACACTGGAATGGGCTGCCCGGGGAGGTGGTGGAGTCGCCGTCCCTGGAGCTGTTCAAGGCAGGACTGGACGTGGCACTTGGTGCCATGGTCTGGCCTTGAGCTCTGTGCTAAAGGGTTGGACTTGATGATCTGAGAGGTCTCTTCCAACCCTGATGCTACTGTGAAGAAGTGGCCTGAAATTGTGCCAGGAGAGGGTTAGGTTGGAGATGAGGAAGTGTTGGTTTGCTACAAGAGCATTCAGGGATTGGCAGAGGCTGCCCAGGGAGGAGTCCCTGTGCCCGGAGGTGTTCAAGAGCCATGTGGCCATGGCACTTGGGGCCATGGTTTGGTGGCCATGGTGGGGTTGGGTTGGTGCTTGGACTGGGTAGTCTTGGAGGGCATTTCCAAGACAAACAGCTCTAGGATTCTGTGATGCCCTCAGATTGTCAGCTCTTGGCAGCTGAAGCTGCTCCTGCCTGAACCTGTGGCAGACTGGAGGGGATGGGAAGAGGGCAGTGTGTGTACATTTTCCAGGGTCAGGGAACGTGTAGGTGATGAAAACCAGGTCTGCAGCAGCCCTTTTGCACTGCATTTCCCACTTGGTTACTAAAGCTCTGTCCTGTTGGCCTTCTGTCATTCTTCCCTCCCCTCCAATTACAACTTCAGAGTCCTGAGTAGCTTCACTGATGGCAACATTCCCACAAGGTACCCGAGGCTTTACAGATGGGTGGAGGAAAAAGCAACCCCAAGTAGAGTCCCCACTGGTGGCAGACACCTCAGCAGCCAGCTGGCCAGGCAGCACCTCGCAGCATCAGAGTCTCACAGGATGTTAGGGGCTGGAAGGGACCTCCACAGATCATTGAGTCAGACCCCTTCTACCAGAGCAGGAGCAGAGAATCCACCACAGTTCACACAGGAACACATCCAGACAGGGCTGGAAGGTCTCCAGAGAAGGAGACTCCACAACCTCTCTGGGCAGCCTGTGCCAGGGCTCTGGGGCCCTTCCAGTAATGAAGTTCTTCCTCCAGTGCTGCTGCAGCCCAGCCTGTGCTGCCCTGTGCCCAGCCAAGCAGTGCAGGCCATGGAAGTGAGCAGGAAGGGCAGAGTGGGGGAAGATGACCTGCAGGATCTAATCCCCTAACAGCCCAGCTTGGGTACTTCAGGGATGCACTCGTGGCTGCACATGTTCCATTAGCAGGGCGATGGTGAAGAAAACCAGGACGTGTCAGCCCCGTGTGTGCAGCCTGGGCAGCTTCCCTGCCTGCCCTGCTGCCTCTGCCCCTGCAGCTGCAGCAAGCAGAGAGCCACAAGGGCAAGGGGAAGAAAGCTCAGTGCTGACATAACCTCTCAGGGCCTTTAGACCCAGTGCTGACAAACCTCTGAGTGCATCTAACTGCCCCCGAGGAGCAGCACCTGAGCTGTCTCCTGAAGGGACCCAGACCCCTGACTGTAAGTCCTCTGTTTTCTTGTCCTCTCCTCACCCTCTGCATAACAGAGCCCAGGAGGGAAGGAAACAACTACCTGCAGGGAGGCTGTAGCCAGCTGGGGTTGGGCTCTGCTGCCAGGCAAGCAGCATCAGAACAAGGAGACACAGTCCCAAGCTGTGCCACCCTCATGCTGAACAGCTTCTTCCTAACATCCAAGCTCAATCTCCCCACTTCTGGTTTTGCTCCATCCCCCTCATTCCTATCACTAGAATAGAATTGTCAGGGCTGGAAGGGACCTCAGGGATCATCCAGCTCCAGCCCCTCTGCCATGGGCAGGGACACCTCACATCAGAGCCACATCCAGCCTGGCCTTAAACACCTCCAGGCATGAGGCTTCCACCACCTCCCTCAGCAACCTGTGCCAGGCTCTCACCACCCTCATGCTGAACAACTTCCTAACATCCAAACTGAACCTCCCCACTTCTAGTTTTGCTCCAATCCCCTCGTTCCCATCACTACCTGACACCCTGAAAAATCCCTCCCCAGCTTTCTTGTAGTCCACTTCAGATGCTGGAAGGCCTCAGATGCTGGAAGGCTTCTCCCAGGAGCCTGCTGATCAAAGGCAGGAGAGCAAAGCCTGCAGCTGGGCTGGGTTGTGCAGTGCAGCTGACAGTGCTCTCTGCTGCCAGGCACCCAGCACCAGAAGAAGGGGACACAGCCTCAAGCTGTGCCAGGGCAGGTCTGGGCTGGCTGTGAGGAGGAAGTTGTTGGCAGAGAGAGTGATTGGCACTGGAATGGGCTGCCCAGGGAGGTGGTGGAGTGGCTGTGGCTGGAGGTGTTGGAGCCAAGCCTGGCTGGGGCACTTAGTGCCATGGTCTGGTTGGTTGGGCAGGGCTGGGTGCTAGGCTGGGCTGGCTGAGCTTGGAGCTCTCTTCCAGCCTGCTTGATTCTGTGACTGGCCAGGGCTGGGTGCTAGGTTGGACTGGGTGAGCTTGGAGCTCTCTTCCAGCCTGCTTGATTCTGTGACTGGCCAGGGCTGGGTGCTAGGTTGGGCTGGGTGAGCCTGGAGCTCTCTTCCAACCTGGTTGATTCTAGGATTCTATGCTTCTATGCTTCTATGAAGCAAGCTGTGGTCAAAGTGGAGGTCTTCCCCCTCCTTACTTCTCTTTCATGCTGCTGTTTTTAGCTGCCCTTTGCTTAACAGTGAACCCAGGGGGATTTGGTTTGCTTAGCTTTAGAGCCAGGAAATGAATGCAGCAAGGCAGGGGGAGGAAAAGGAGTGCAGAATAAGGAGGCTCACTTCCAGAGCTGGCTGAGCCCAGAGAGAGTTCTGGAAACCACATGGTATCAGGTGTGCTAGAAATGAAAGACGATGGCCAGTGTGGAAGAATGGAGCAGCACAAACCTCCCACAGCCTGGTGAGCCTCCAGAAAGGTTGGAGAGGCTTTAAACAGGGATTTAATCCCTGGCTGCTGGGGAAGGGCAGCCCCTCCAGCTTGCTGCTGTGGAGAGGAGGTCCTGATTCATGCTGTGTGTTTTCTCTCCTTGCACAGGGAGACTGCTGCAGGTCACTGAGAAAAGAGACCTGCGAAAGCTGGCCCCAGGCTGAGAGTTTAGAGAGGTTTTGGGGTTGAAGAGGCTCTCTTTTTCTTGGGGGGTTGGAAGGGGAGAGCTGATTGAGTCTCTGAGCCTGCAAGTACAATTGTTAGAATCTGAAGCAGATTCCCCCAAAGACACTTGGGGACCACTGAGTGCAGAAAGCAGCAGAGGGTCCTGGATGAAGCCTCTGAGAGTGGGCAGTGCTTTCATACAGCTGGGGACTCAAAATGGGAGAGCAAATGATGAGGAAGAAGAGATCATTTTCCTCATGTCTAGGAAAGGAGGAAAAAGTCACCAAGCTGATGTCTCAGGTAGCCAAGGGCCACTGGAAGCACTGCAGGTGAAGTCGCTCCCTTTAACCTGCCGCTTGCGGAGCGAACAGGCTGGCTCCATCCTGGCACAAGCAGCTCTGGCATTCCCAGGGCGAGCTGCAGCTCCAAGTAATAACCTCAGAGGTTAATTGAAGTCTGAAAAGGTAGGTGGGCTGGAGGGAGGCTTAATTATGTGTTTAGATCAGTGTTGCTTTGAGCATTCATTTTGCCTGGGAGAGGCAGCTGCGGTATCAGCAGCGACGCAGTCGCACAGCTTAGGGACACGAAGTCTGGGGGCACTGGGGAGGGCAGGTGGAAATGAGCTCTGCAGGAAAAGAAACTCTGCTCTTTCTTTGGGGCCCAGAATGATTGGACTGAGCAGCAGTGTGACCAGCAGCAGCAGGAAAGGGATTCTGCCCCTCTGCTCTGTTCAGACCCCACCTGCAGCACTGCCACCAGGTCTGGGGTCCCCAGCACAAGAATGACCTGGAGCTGCTGGAGAGGGGCCAGAGGAATCCACCAGAGGGATGGAGAGGTTCCCCTGTGGGGACAGGCTGGGAGAGTTGGAGCTGTTTCAGCCTGGAGAAGAGAAGACTCCAGGGAGACCTTAGAGCAGCCTTGCAGTGTCTGAAGGAGACTACAGGAGAGCTGGAGAGGGCTTCTGGTGACAGGACGAGGGACAGTGGCTTTGAGCTGGAAGAGAAGAGACAGAGTGGAGATGAGGAAGAAATCCTTTGCAGGGAGGCTGGGGAGATGCTGGCACAGGTTGCCCCGGAGGTGTTGAAGGCCAGGTTGGATGAGGCCTTGAGCAAGCTGGGCTGGTGGAAGGTTCATGGCAGGGGCTTAGAACTGGATGATCTTTGAGGTCCCTTCCAACCCAGCCCGTTCTGTGAGCTGTGCAGGGCTTGTCCGAGCATGGGGGCTCAGCAGCCCTGTGACAGTGGTGCTGTCGGGGGGAGCCCTCCCCAGGGCACCTCTACACTCTGCACTGCTTTTGGCCTTATTTCTCTTTTCTGCTTTCTTGTTCTTCAGCTGCTGAGAGCCCACCTGGCGTCCTGCATCCAGCTCTGGAGCCCCTGGGCCAAGAGGGCTGTGGAGATGCTGGAGAGTGTCCAGAGCAGGGCCAGGAGGATGCTCAGAGGCTGCAGCAGCTCTGCTGTGAGCACAGCCTGAAAGAGTTGGGGCTGTGCAGCCTGCAGCAGAGGAGGCTCCCAGGGGACCTTCTTGTGGCCTTGCAGGGTCTGAAGGGGGCTCCAAAAAAGCTGGGGAGGGACTTTGGAGGCTGTGAGGGAGTGTCAGGAGTGGGGGGGAATGGAGCAAAGGTGGAGGTGGGGAGAGTGAGGCTGGAGGGGAGGAGGAAGTTGTTGAGGAGGAGAGTGGTGAGAGGCTGGAATGGGTTGCCCAGGGAGGGGGTTGAGGCCCCATGGCTGGAGGTGTTTGAGGCCAGGCTGGCTGAGGCTGTGTGCAGCCTGCTCTAGGGTAGGGTGTCCCTGGGCATGGCAGCGGGGTTGGAACTGGCTGCTCCTTGTGCTCCCTTCCAGCCCTGCCTGGTTCTGTGGTTCTCAGATTTTCCACCATTATTTGTTATGTAGTCACTCCTAGCATCTGGGAGATGGCCCTTGGAGGTCTCATTGCCTCCTGAGCTTACTGCCACCCCCCTCACTAAGGACTATGCATTCTTGCTTACAGAGGAAAAGAGAAGGCCAGGAAAGTCTGCTGTGACACACATTCAGGTGTCATTACTCATGAAGATGCTCAGAGAGCTGGAAACCCTCCCCTATGGGGACAGGCTGGGAGAGTTGTGGCTGTTCAGCCTGGAGAAGGCTCCAGGGAGAACTCAGAGCTGCCTTCCAGTACCTAAAGGGGCTCCAGGAGAGCTGAGGGGGGACCTTTGACAAGGGCTTGGAGTGCTGGGACAAGGGTCAATGGCTTTGAGCTGGGAGAGGGGAGAGTGAGAGTGGAGAGAAGGAAGAAATTCTTGGCAGTGAGGGTGGGGAGAGTCTGGCACAGGTTGCCCAGGGACATCACATTCAGTGATTCTGTGACCCACAACCTCCCTGAAGATGTCCAGGGACAGGTTGGATGAGGCCTTGAGCAACCTGGGCTAGTGGGAGGTGTATCTGCTCTAGGGGAGGGTGTCCCTGGGCATGGCAAGGGGGATTGGAACTGACTGCTCCTTGTGCTCCCTTCCAGCCCTGACTGATTCTGTGACTCAATGATTCTATGCCTATGACAGGGGGCTTGGAACTGGCTGATCTTTAAGGTCCCTTCCAACCCAAGCCACTCCATGATTCTTCACCACCACCCCCCTGGAATTCTTCACAGCCCCTTGGTGCACTTACAGTTGCTGGGTAGCGCTGGAGGAGGAAGCCCATGGGCTAAACTGGTGCCAGCAGAGGGCAGGGAACTGAGTGCTGTGGCCTGGTCTGGGGCCCCGAGTTCTGGTTTTGGTTTGGACACTCATTCACTGGGCAGGCTTGGGGAGATCGTTGCCCTCCTCCGTGCACCTGCTTCCACTCCCTGCCTCTGGCTGTAGGAGCTCTGGGAGCTGCAGCGTGGGCACACAGCGCCTGGGCACAAGGGACCTTTGCCTCGGTTGGAGTCTCGGGTGTTGGAGCAGCACAGAAAGAAGAGGAGCTCTGGCCAGAGAGCTTCCCGGCCAGCTGCCCTGCGAGCCTGTCTGCAAGCCAGCGCTGGGAGCCGTCTGCGCTGCGGCTGCAGCCGCACGGCTGAGGTGAGCTGGCACATCCCGAGCTCCGCCGGGAGCCGCTGGGGAATCGCTGGGCTGGTTTTGCAGACGCAGGCAGTGCCTGGCAGCAGCCTGCAGCCCATGCAGCTCCGGACCTGCCTGGTGTTCAGCCACCTCCCCGCAGGTGAGCAGCTCCTTACGTCAGCCCCGCAGCTCCGAGCCGTTCCCACCCGCTCCCAGCCCACGCCTCACACGCTTGGGCCGGCTCCAAACTGCCAGCAGAGAAAGGAGCCAAAATAAACCCCTCCATTTTCTGCTCTCCTCCCTTGTCTGAAGAGGTTCATTCATGTCTCTTTGGCTCTGGCACAGGCCTTCCTCCCCTCGTCTGCCTGTTCCCTGCGCTCCATTCCATCTTTTGCCTTCCTCCCTGGGCTGATAGAGCATCTCACCGGTCCCGCTCCACGTGAGGAGCGAGGGGATGAGATGCATTCCCCACGGAGCAGGAGCTGAAGTGGCTGCTTTCCCGGGAATCATTTGTCTGAGTAAAAACAACCCCCCCCAGCCCTCCCCAAAGGGCCCCTCCCCCGCTGGCCTCGCACCCCCTGCAGAAGGAGCGCTGGCAGCGGGGCCGGCGCTGCAGCCGCCTTATTGCAGGGGCTGGAAGGGGCATGCGGATGGGCAAATGACTGCCAGAAGATGCTTCTCCGGGGACCTGAGCTGCGAGAGCTGGAACGTAGGTGTCTGTGTGGAGGAGGCAGAGAGAGTAAATAGCGCTTAGCCAAGCGGCTCCTGCTTCGCCCTCCTACGGCAGGCTGCGGGCGCGCATGTGCCGCGCACACATGGCCCTGCGCAGACATGGCCCTACGCACACATGGCCCTGCGCACACATGGCCCTACGCACACATGGCCCCGCGCACACATGGCCCTGCGCACACATGGCCCCGCGCACACATGGCCCCGCGCACACATGGCCCCACGCACACATGGCCTCGAGCACACATGGCCTCGAGCACACATGGCCCCGCGCACACATGGCCTCGCGCACACATGGCCCCGCGCACACATGGCCCCGCGCACACATGGCCTCGTGCACACATGGCCCCGCGCACACATGGCCCCGCGCACACATGGCCCCACGCACACATGGCCCCGCGCACACATGGCCCCGCGCACACATGGCCCCGCGCACACATGGCCCTGTGCACACATGGCCTCGGGCACACATGGCCCCACGCACACATGGCCCCATGCACACATAGCCCCGCGCACACATGGCCCCACACACACATGGCCCCACACACACATGGCCCCGCGCACACATGGCCCCGTGCACATATGGCCCTGCGCACATATGGCCCCGCACACACAATGCCTCTTGCACACATGGCCCCTCGCACACATGGCCCCTCGCACACATGGCCCCGTGCACACATGGCCCCACGCACATATGGCCCCACGCACACATGGCCCCACGCACACATGGCCCCGCGCACACATGGCCCTGCGCACACATGGCCCCACGCACACATGGCCCCGCGCACACATGGCCCTGCGCACACATGGCCCCGCGCACACATGGCCCCGCGCACACATGGCCTCGTGCACACATGGCCCCGCGCACACATGGCCCCGCGCACACATGGCCCCACGCACACATGGCCCCGCGCACACATGGCCCCGCGCACACATGGCCCCGCGCACACATGGCCCTGTGCACACATGGCCTCGGGCACACATGGCCCCACGCACACATGGCCCCATGCACACATAGCCCCGCGCACACATGGCCCCACACACACATGGCCCCACACACACATGGCCCCGCGCACACATGGCCCCGTGCACATATGGCCCTGCGCACATATGGCCCCGCACACACAATGCCTCTTGCACACATGGCCCCTCGCACACATGGCCCCTCGCACACATGGCCCCGTGCACACATGGCCCCACGCACAGATGGCCCCACGCACACATGGCCCCACGCACACATGGCCTCGCGCACACATGGCCCCTCGCACGCATGGCCCCGCGCACACATGGCCCCTCGCACACATGGCCCCATGCACACATAGCCCCGCGCACACATGGCCCCACACACACATGGCTCCACACACACATGGCCCCGCGCACACAATGCCTCATGCACACATGGCCCTGCGCACACATAGCCCCGCGCACACATGGCCCCGCGCACACATGGCCCCTCGCACACATAGCCCCACGCACACAATGCCTCGTGCACACATGGCCCCACGCACACATGGCCCCTCGCACACATAGCCCCACGCACACATGGCCCCTTGCACATATGGCCCCTCGCACACATGGCCCCACGCACACATGGCCCCGCGCACACAATGCCTCGCGCACACATGGCCCCACGCACACAATGCCTCGTGCACACATGGCCCCACGCACACATGGCCCCTCGCACACATAGCCCCACGCACACATGGCCCCTCGCACACATGGCCCCTCGCACACATAGCCCCACGCACACATAGCCCAGCGCACACAATGCCTCGCGCACACATGGCCCCACGCACACAATGCCTCTTGCACACATGGCCCCACGCACACATGGCCCCTCGCACACATAGCCCCACGCACACATGGCCCCTTGCACATATGGCCCCTCGCACACATAGCCCCACGCACACATAGCCCAGCGCACACAATGCCCCTCGCACACATGGCCCCACGCACACAATGCCTCGTGCACACATGGCCCCACGCACACATGGCCCCTCGCACACATAGCCCCACGCACACATGGCCCCTCGCACATATGGCCCCTCGCACACATAGCCCCACGCACACATAGCCCAGCGCACACAATGCCTCGCGCACACATGGCCCCACGCACACAATGCCTCGTGCACACATGGCCCCACGCACACATGGCCCCTCGCACACATAGCCCCACGCACACATGGACTCATGCACACATGGCCTCGTGCACACATGGCCTCGTGCACACATGGACTCGTGCACACATGGCCCCACGCACACATGGCCCCGCGCACACATAGCTCCACGCACACATGGCCTCGTGCACACATGGCCCCGCGCACACCGCCTGCCGGCAGCGCCAACCCCTCAGCACAGCAAGCTGTTCCTGCTGCCCTCTTCCCTTCCCCTCCGCTCTACTTTCCTCCCCTCCCCCTTCCCTTCCCTCCCCTCCCCTTTCCCTTCCCTTCCCTTCCCTTCCCTTCCCTTCCCTTCCCTTCCCTTCCCTTCCCTTCCCTTCCCTTCCCTTCCCTCCCCTCCCCTCCCCTCCTCTCCCCTCCCCTCCCCTCCCCTCCCCTCCCCCCCCCTTCCTTCCCCTTCCTTACCCTCCCCTCCCCTCCCCTCCCCTTCCTTCCCCTCCCCTTTACCTTCCATTCCCCTCTCATTCCCTGCCCTCCCCTCCCTTCCACTTTTCTCCCCTCACCCTTACCTTCCCTCCTTCCCTCTCCTTCCCTCCCCTCCCCTCTGCTTTCCTTCTCTCCCCCCTCCCTTGCCTCCTCTGTCCTCCCCTCCTCTTTACTCACCTTCCCTCTCTTCCTTTCAGATCAGCATTGTACCAGGCTGGTAGCTGTCTCATGCTGCCAATGCCAGTGCTCTGTTACTGGCACAGACTTGTGATTGGGGAACCATGGAATTGTCAGGGCTGGAAGGGACCACCAGGATCAGGCAGTTCCAACCCCCCTGCCATGCCCAGGGACACCCTACCCTAGAGCAGCCTGACCACAGCCTCAGCCAGCCTGGCCTCAAACACCTCCAGCCATGGGGCCTCAACCCCCTCCCTGGGCAACCCATTCCAGCCTCTCACCACTCTCCTGCTCAACAACTTCCTCCTCCCCTCCAGCCTCACTCTCCCCACCTCCACCTTTGCTCCATTCCCCCCACTCCTGACACTCCCTCACAGCCTCCAAAGTCCCTCCCCAGCTTTTTTGGAGCCCCCTTCAGATCCTGCAAGGCCACAAGAAGGTCCCCTGGGAGCCTCCTCTGCTCCAGCCTGCACAGCCCCAACTCTTTCAGGCTGTGCTCACAGCAGAGCTGCTGCAGCCTCTGAGCATCCTCCTGGCCCTGCTCTGGACACACTCCAGCATCTCCACAGCCCTCTTGTCCCAGGGGCTCCAGAGCTGGATGCAGGACTCCAGGTGGGGTCTCAGCAGAGCAGAGCAGAGGGGCAGAATCCCCTCCCTGGCCAGGTGCACACTGCTGGCTCCTGTTTAACTTCTCATCCCCCAGGACCCCATGTCCCTTTCCTCAGGGCTGCTTTCAAGCCTTCTCCATGTCACTTGTCACCAGTTCACCTGTTTCTTTCCTGAGGAGCCCACACCTTCCCTAGTCTTCTGTAGGTATCATTATGGTACCTACAGAAATTGTTGCTGTTGCCTTTGATCTCCCTGGCTAGATTTAATTCTCACTCAGCTTTGGCCTTTCTAAGCAGGTCTCTTGCTGTTCAGGCAGCTTCTTTATATACCCTTCCCGTTCTGGTTGTCCTCTCTTCCACTCCTCAGAATCCTAGAACCAAGCAGGCTGGAAGAGAGCTCCAAGCTCAGCCAGCCCAGCCTAGCACCCAGCCCTGCCCAACCAACCAGACCATGGCACTAAGTGCCCCAGCCAGGCTTGGCTGCAACACCTCCAGCCACAGCCACTCCACCACCTCCCTGGGCAGCCCATTCCAGTGCCAATCACTCTCTCTGTCAGGAGCTTCCTCCTCACAGCCAGCCCAGACCTGCCCTGCCACAGCTTCAGCCTGGGTCCCCTTCTTCTTCTGCTGCTGGCTGCCTGGCAGCAGAGCCCAACCCCAGCTGGCTACAGCCTCCCTGCAGGCAGCTGCAGGCAGCAATGAGCTCTGCCCTGAGCCTCCTCTGCTGCAGGCTGCACCCCCCCAGCTCCCTCAGCCTCTCCTCACAGGGTTTGTGTTCCAGGCCGTCCTAAGAGCCTTGGATTGGTGACATCAACATTGATACATCAGAACAGACTTGGGAGCATCACATCTTGGCTTCAGGAGCCAAAAATGGGTACTCTCATTTCCGAGCTGCAGTCTCCCTTCTCCTGCAGCAGGCAGCTCTGCCTGCTTGGCACAGGCAGCAGAGGATCACAGCCGCTGAGGGGAGCAGCATGCGCAGGGCTGGACACGGAGCCTGAATCAGTGGGCAGCACTGAGGGTGCTTTGCAGCCTTTCTTCCCATGGGCAAGGGGTACAGAAAGAAGCAAAAGCTCCTCTGCTGCACTGCCATGTGGAAATGCATCACACAATGGGATGGGATGGGTTGGGCAGGACCTTCAAAGCTCATCCAGTCCAACCCTCTGCACTCATCAGGGACATCCTCCGCTGGAGCAGGTTGCTCACAGCCCTGTCCAGCCTCACCTTCCAGATCTCCAGGCATGAGGCCTCAACCACCTCCCTGGGCAACCTGTTCCAGCAGCCTTCTGTTGCAGAACTCGTTCCTCACATCCAATCTCAATCTGCTCTGCTCTGGTTTCAACCCAGCACCAGAAGAAGGGGACCCAGGCTGAAGCTGTGGCAGGGCAGGTCTGGGCTGGCTGTGAGGAGGAAGTTGTTGTCAGAGAGAGTGATTGGCACTGGAATGGGCTGCCCAGGGCGGTGGTGGAGTGGCCGTGGCTGGAGGTGTTGCAGCTAAGCCTGGCTGGGGCACTTAGTGCCATGGTCTGGTTGGTTGGGCAGGGCTGGGTGCTAGGTTGGGCTGGCTGAGCTTGGAGCTCTCTGCCAACCTGCTTGATTCTATGATTCTAGGCTGTGGGAGGGTGCCACAGTGTTCTGCTGTCATCCCCTGTTGAGATAATAAAATTCTCTGCTTCCCAGAAGGAATTCCTTTCTGGGCAGGCCACTGGGCACACAGCAAGGGACCTGCTGGATTCAGCTGCCCTTGAATAGCTGATTGTGGTGTGGAGGAAGCAGGCTCCCAGTCCTGCAGCATACTAATGAGAGGTTCCTCCTTTTGCAGCAACACTTTGTGGGCAGAGTGGAGAGCTGCCAGGGAATGCACCCAGGCTGGCCTGGCTCAGGAGCAGTGTGGGCAGCAGGACAAGGGAGGTTCTTGTGCCCCTGTGCTCAGCACTGCTCAGGCCACCCCTGCAGTGCTGTGTCCAGCTCTGGGCTCCTCCATTGCAGAGAGATGTTGAGGTGCTGGAAGGTGTTTGGAGAAGGGCAGCAAGGCTGGGGAGGGGCCTGGAGCACAGCCCTGTGAGGAGAGGCTGAGGGAGCTGGGGGGGTGCAGCCTGCAGCAGAGGAGGCTCAGGGCAGAGCTCATTGCTGCCTGCAGCTGCCTGCAGGGAGGCTGTAGCCAGCTGGGGTTGGGCTCTGCTGCCAGGCAGCCAGCAGCAGAAGAGGGGGACCCAGGCTGAAGCTGTGGCAGGGCAGGTCTGGGCTGGCTGTGAGGAGGAAGTTCCTGGCAGAGAGAGTGATTGGCACTGGAATGGGCTGCCCAGGGAGGTGGTGGAGTGGCTGTGGCTGGAGGTGTTGCAGCCAAGCCTGGCTGGGGCACTTAGTGCCATGGTCTGGTTGGTTGGGCAGGGCTGGGTGCTAGGTTGGGCTGGCTAACCAATCCCAGCTCCCTCAGCCTCTCCTCACAGGGCTGTGCTCCAGGCCCCTCCCCAGCCTTGCTGCCCTTCTCCAAACACCTTCCAGCACCTCAGCAGCTCTCTGCAATGCAGGAGCCCAGAGCTGGACACAGCACTGCAGGGGTGGAGAGGTTCAATGTGGGCCACAAAAGTTCCTTTTCACAGAAGGGATTCAAGACAGGGGAGGGTTATAGGTTCTGAATGAGCTTGTGAGCCAAGATCTTGGCTGGTGGGTTTGAGTGCAGTGGGCAGACTGCACAGACATGTGCCAGCCAGCACATCCACTGTGGTTTCTGGGTTAGGTCTGTTCTTTCTCAGTAACTCCACTGGTATTTGATGGGTTCACTTTGCCTGCTGGTCACTACAGCAGCCCAAGTGCTGACTCTGGTGTCCTCCTGGGCTTGGGACACTCTGCCCATTACTTTCTTGGGTTCTCTGCTAAGATCTTTAAGCAGTGTAGATGTGCAGCATGGAGAGAGATGACCTGAGAGGTGCCCAAGGAGGTGGTTGCCCAGGGAGGTGTTTGAGGCCAGGCTGGCTGAGGCTATGGTCAGGCTGCTCTAGGGTAGGGTGCCCCTGGGCACGGCAGGGGGGTTGGCACTGCCTGATGCTCGTGGTCCCTCCCAACCCTGCCTGGTTCTGTGACTGCATGCTCCTGTTCTGCGGTTAGCCCTGGCAGGGAGGATGAGCTGGGTGAACTCCAGCAAGGGAACAACAGAGGGTGCTGCAGGTCACAGCTGAGCTGTGCTGACAGCTGTGGAGTGGGTGGCACAGGCTGCAGGGAAGGGGCAGGGATGGCCCTGGGGGGCGCTGGGTTCTGCTGTGGCGCTGAACGCAGCGATGGGTCAGGAGAGGCTGAGGTGCAGCTGGGTAAAGCCAGACACTGCTGATGGGACTGGAACATCTGTCTGAGGAGGAGAGGCTGAGAGCAGAGGGGCTGTTTGGCCTGGAGAAGAGCAGCCAGAGAGGAGATCTCATTGATGTTCACAGATATCTGAGGGGTGGGGGGCAAGAAGGTGCCAGGCTCTTTGCAGTGGTGTCCTGGGATGGGACAAGGGGCAATGGGCACAAACTGGGACACAAAAAATTGTGCATCCACAGGAGGTAAATGTTCTTTGCTGTGAGGGTGCTGGAGGCCTGGAGCAAGCTGCCCAGAGAGGTTGTGGAGTTTCTCACCTGGAGACTTTGAAAACCCACCTGGATGTGTTCCTGTCTGACCTGCCCTGGGCCATCCTGCTTTGGCAGGGGGGGTTGGACTTGACAATCTTCAAAGGTCTCTTCCAACCCCTACCAGTCTCTGATTGCATGGCTAGCCAGCATCATCCATGTCTCCCTGCAAACCCAAGTCATGCAGAGTCCTCCAAAGGGAGAGGGCATGGTGGACTTGGAGACCAGTGCCAAGTGGCTCCCTCAGGGGTCAGTGCTGGCTCCAGTGCTGTGGGACATCTGTGTCAGTGCCATGGGCAGAGGAATCAGTGCAGCCTCAGCAAGTGTGCAGCTGGCACCAAGCTGTGTGGCACAGGTGACTTGCCAGAGGGCAGGATCCATCCAGAGGGACCTGCACAGAGCTGTGCCCAGGCCAACCTCATGGCATTCAACAAGGCCAAGGGTAAGGTCCTGCACCTGGGTGGGCACAATCCCCAGCACAGCTCCAGGCTGGGTGGGGAATGGCTGAGAGCAGCCCTGAGGAACAGGCCCTGGGGGTCTGGGCTGATGCAAAGCTCAACCTGAGCCTGCAGGGTGAGTGCAGCCCAGACACAAGCCTGTGCTGGGCTGCAGCCAGAGCAGTGTGGGCACAGGGCAAGGGAGGGGATTCTGCCCCTTGGCTCTGCTCTCCTCACACCCCACCTGCACTCCTGGGGGCAGCTCTGCAGCCCCCAGCACAAGCAGCACATGGAAGTGTTGGAGCCAGTGCAGAGGAGGCCACCAAGATGCTGAGAGGGCTGCAGCAGCTCTGCTGTGAGCACAGGCTGAGAGAGTTGGGGCTGTGCAGCCTGGAGAGGAGAAGGCTTGGAGGAGACCTTGGAGTGGCCTTGCAGGGTCTGAAGGGGGCCAGAGGAGGGCTGGGGAGGGACTACTGAGAAGGTCTGGTAATGAGAGGAGGAGGAGGAGAAATGGTTTTGAAGTGGCAGAGGGGAGATTGAAAGTGGGTGTTAGGAAAGGGTTCTTGGCAGTGAGGGTGGTGAGAGACTGGCACAGGTTGAGGGTGGTGAGAGACTGGCACAGGTTGAGGGTGCTGAGACACTGACACAGGTTTCCCAGGGAGGTTGGGGAGCACAAAAGCACCCAACGTGATCAAAGATCACGTTGGGTGCTTTTGTGCTCCACAACCTCCCTGGAGGTGTTCAGGACCAGCTTGGATGAGGCCTTGAGCAACCTGTTCTAGTGGGAGGTATCCCTGCCTATGGCACAGGGAGGTTGGAACTGGCTGATCCTTGAGGTCCCTCCCAACCTAAGCCATGCTGTGGCTCCATGATCCCCCCTAGCTTGCCTGCAGGAGCACCGCAGGGCAGAGGAGAGGAGGCGCTCAGGCGGCAGGCACCCAGATGCCCTCCAGCTTGAGGTACCACTCTGGACGTGGATGTTTGCCACCAACAACGCCTGCTGTGTGCCACCAGTGCCTCTAACTTGCCTTGGTACCTATTTATGAGAACAGAATCTGTTCCTCTGTGGGGCCTTTCACGCTGAAGGCAGCTCAGAGCTGTCCACTGAGCACCGTGGGAGCAGAGCGGTTGTGTAGGCAACTCCAGGGGCTGTGATGTGCTCTGCAGCAACTCACACAGCCTCCTCCTGTGCTGGGAAGTGGTTTATTTATTGAAGGGAGAGGAATGTTGGCCAGATCTCATGGTTGTCCTCTGGAAGATTTCAATGACCTTTAGCTTCCATGTAGAAAGGCACCTCAGAGAAACAGGAGCCGGAGGAGCGGCACAGGGAGCTGTGCAGGACCAAGGCTGCTCAAGTGAGGGGCCCCAGATCAGCTGCAGCCTGCAGCTGGCCACTTCCCTCCCCTGGAGCATATTGCAGCTCTCTGGATGCTCAGAGTGCCTTCAGGCTGGCTCTGTTTGGTGTCCTGGCTGAGCTTACTTTCAGTGAGAAAAGAGCAGCTTTCTGGCTTCGTGCAGGACCTTCCACTCGGAGGGCTTGAAGAGAGATGACTTAGTTCACAGTGACACAAAGCCCAGGGGAAGGCTGAGGTTCTCCACACCAAACAAGGGAGGCTGAAGGCTGGGTAGGAGTGGAGGGAGACTTGCACTGAATCCAGGCACCTTCATCCAAAGTCATAGAGTCACAGAACCAAGCAGGTTGGAAGAGAGCTCCAAGCTCACCCAGCCCAACCTAGCACCCAGCCCTGCCCAACCAACCAGACCATGGCACCAAGTGCCCCAGCCAGGCTTGGCTGCAACACCTCCAGCCACAGCCACTCCACCACCTCCCTGGGCAGCCCATTCCAATGCCAATCACTCTCTCTGCCAACAACTTCCTCCTCACAGCCAGCCCAGACCTGCCCTGCCACAGCTTCAGCCTGGGTCCCCTTCTTCTGCTGCTGGCTGCCTGGCAGCAGAGCCCAACCCCAGCTGGCTACAGCCTCCCTGCAGGCAGCTGCAGGCAGCAATCAGCTCTGCCCTGAGCCTCCTCTGCTGCAGGCTGCACCCCCCCAGCTCCCTCAGCCTCTCCTCACAGGGCTGTGCTCCAGGCCCCTCCCCAGCCTTGCTGCCCTTCTCCAAACACCTTCCAGCACCTCAGCATCTCTCTGCAATGCAGGAGCCCAGAGCTGGACACAGCACTGCAGGGGTGGCCTGAGCAGTGCTGAGCACAGGGGCACAAGAACCTCCCTTGTCCTGCTGCCCACACTGCTCCTGAGCCAGCCCAGGATGCCATTGGCTCTGCTGCCCACCTGGGCACTGCTGCCTCCTCTGCAGCTCCTCTCTGCCAGCACCCCCAGCTCCCTCCCTGCCTGCCTGCTCTCAGCCACTCTGGCCCCAGCCTCTAGTGCTGATTGGGGTTGTTGTGGCCAAAGTGCAGAACCCTGCCCTTGGCCTTGGGCTCTCCTCCCCTCCAACAGCTCCACAGCTGCTCCTGGCTTGGTGTCATCTGCAAACTGGATGTGGCATCATTCACCACCACTCTCTTGACCCTGCCCTCAGGCCAGTTCTTGACTCATACCAGAGTGAGTAGCTGTTTGAGTGTGTCCCTTCTTCAGATGATGTGGTGAATCTGTAAGAAGCCCAACATTTCTTCCATGAAAAAGCCAGGACATTGAGGAAATTCCTTCCTCATTTGAAAGGGAGGTTTTGAGAAGCATTCCAGGAGGAGGAAGCAGCCCCCAGACTCTGAAGTTTGCCTGAGGAGGCTGCCTGAGGAGTGGAAGATGAAGATAGTTGCTCAGTACAGCAAAGAGGACCTTGTCCCTGTCCCAAGCTACTTCCCAATGCCAGCATTCATAGAATCACTGCATGGTAGGAGCTGGAAGGGACCTCTAGAGACCATCCAGTCCACCCCCCCTCAGCAGAGCATTCAATCACTGCATGGTAGGAGCTGGATGGGACCTCTAGAGACCATCCAGTCCACCCTCCCTCAGCAGAGCATTCAATCACTGCATGGTAGGAGCTGGAAGGGACCTCTAGAGACCATCCAGTCCACCCCCCCTCAGCAGAGCATTCAGTCACTGCATGGTAGGAGCTGGAAGGGACCTCTAGAGACCATCCAGTCCACCCCCCCTCAGCAGAGCATCTAGGGCAGGTCACACAGGAGGGAGGCTCTCTGGGCAGGCTGCTCCAGAAGCCTCTCCTGCCCGTGCTGGTCCCTGTCACTACTACATCACATTAATGATGGGTGCCACTGATTAAATCACCTGCCTAATGACCTGCTAATTAGTGGACGACAGGTAGCTTTGTTGGTGTTTACTCTTCTGCCAGGAGGTTCTAAAGCTAACCTCAGCCTCCACTTTCTGCCATTTAAAGCCCTTTTGTGCCTGGAGTCATTCTTTACCTGCAGGCAGTTGCAAACTCATGCCTGAGGTACCAGCCTGGAGGCTTTTAAGGCCAGGCTGGATGTGGCTCTGGACAACCTGATCTAGTGTGAGGTGTCCCTGCCCGTGGCAAGGGGATAGGATGATCCTTGAGGTCACTTCCAGCCTGGCCAATGCTCTGATTCCATAACTCTATGACTGACCACCAGCAGCAGCTGAAGGTCCTGGCACAACAGTCAGAACTGGCCAGGCTCAGGTTTTATGCATGAGGCTCAGTGATCTGACTCTGAGGGATCCACTCTGGCCTCCTGCTGGGGATGTGGATTTGTCTTTCCATTCCCAGCAGGCCCCAGAGGCAGCTGAGCAGCCCCTGAGCAGTGCAGGGGGCCCAGAGAGACTCTGGTCTCTTCTCTCCTGGGAGTGCGGGGGGCTGCGGGGCGTGGGGAGGAGAAGGGAGGGAGAGGAAAGAAGGGAAGGAAGGGAGGAAGGCAGGCAGGGAGGGAGGAAGGGAGGAAGGAAGGGAGGAAGGAAGGAAGGGAGGGAGGAAGGGAGGGAGGAAGGGAGGGAGGAAGGGAGGGAGGAAGGGAGGGAGGAAGGGAGGGAGGAAGGGAGGAAGGAAGGGAGGAAGGAAGGGAGGAAGGAAAAGTGGAAGGGAGGGAGGAAGGAAAAGTGGAAGGGAGGGAGGGAGGGAGGGAGGGAGGGAGGGAGGGAGGGAGGGAGGGAGGAAGGAAGGAAGGAAGGAAGGAAGGAAGGAAGGAAGGAAGGAAGGAAGGAAGGAAGGAAGGAAGGAAGGAAGGAAGGAAGGAAGGAAGGAAAAGTGGAAGGGAGGGAGGGAGGAAAAGAGGAAGGGAGGGAGGGAGGAAAAGAGGAAGGGAGAGAGAGAGGGAGGGAGGGAGGGAGGGAGGGAGGAAGGAAGGAAGGAAGGAAGGAAGGAAGGAAGGAAGGAAGGAAGGAAGGAAGGAAGGAAGGAAGGAAGGAAGGAAGGAGAAGAGGGAGGGAGGGAGGGAGGGAGGGAGGGAGGGAGGAAGGAAGGAAGGAAGGAAGGAAGGAAGGAAGGAAGGAAGGAAGGAAGGAAGGAAGGAAGGAAGGAAGGAAGGAAGGAAGGAAGGAAGGAAGGAAGGAAAAGAGGGAGGGAGGAAGGGAGGAAGGAAGGGAGAACAAAGCCCACAGGCAGCCACCAAAACAGAGAGAGAAATGCCCAAGTCAGTGTCACTGATAAGGCTGACAGCCTGTGGCATGCTGCTGTCCCATGACAAGCTCCCGGAGATGAAATCTGAGCCTAGCTAAGTGGATCTGAGTGCAGGAAGAGCAGGCTTTCCCCGGGGGGTTACCTGGAATTCTCTCCTTGGGAATGCCCATCCCCATGACAAGGAAATTGTTCCTTCCCTTGACAGTCTGGGTTGGGTTGGGCAAACCCTGTTTTGGGTGCTGGGTTACCTCTCTCTGCAGCTGAAACCCCTGGATAAACAAACACTGGATTAAACCTCAACAGCTCTCTCCTGCTCCCTCTGTGACTGGAGCCCTTGAAAGCCCTTTGCACCAACTGCTCCACTCGTGTTTCAGACTCTGTTAGTCACTGACACAAGTGAAGGAGCTTTGTCTTCCTCTCCAACTTCCCAGGAAACCAACCTCACTTATTGGAAGGTGTCTGCATTTCTGACTCTCCCTAACTCCAGTGAGGAGTTGGAATTGTCCAGGAGCCATAGAATCATAGAATCAAGCAGGTTGGAAGAGAGCTCCAAGCTCAGCCAGCCTAACCTAGCATAGATAAACTTGCATCTGAAACTGCATGGTGAGGTCCTCAAAGGAGCTGAGGCATGAACCTGGAGATCTGAAAATGATGGAATCACAGAATCAGGCAGGCTGGAAGAGAGCTCCAAGCTCAGCCAGCCCAACCTAGCACCCAGCCCTGCCCAACCAACCAGACCATGGCACTAAGTGCCCCAGCCAGGCTTGGCTGCAACACCTCCAGCCACAGCCACTCCACCACCTCCCTGGGCAGCCCATTCCAGTGCCAATCACTCTCTCTGCCAACAACTTCCTCCTCACATCCAGCCCAGACCTGCCCTGCCACAGCTTCAGCCTGGGTCCCCTTCTTCTGCTGCTGGCTGCCTGGCAGCAGAGCCCAACCCCAGCTGGCTACAGCCTCCCTGCAGGCAGCTGCAGGCAGCAATGAGCTGTGCCCTGAGCCTCCTCTGCTGCAGGCTGCACCCCCCCAGCTCCCTCAGCCTCTCCTCACAGGGCTGTGCTCCAGGCCCCTCCCCAGCCTTGCTGCCCTTCTCCAAACACCTTCCAGCACCTCAGCATCTCTCTGCAATGGAGGAGCCCAGAGCTGGACACAGCACTGCAGGGGTGGCCTGAGCAGTGCTGAGCACAGGGGCACAAGAACCTCCCTTGTCCTGCTGCCCACACTGCTCCTGAGCCAGCCCAGGATGCCATTGGCTCTGCTGCCCACCTGGGCACTGCTGCCTCCTCTGCAGCTCCTCTCTCCCACCACCCCCAGCTCCCTCTCTGCCTGCCTGCTCTCAGCCACTCTGGCCCCAGCCTGTAGTGCTGTCTGGAGTGCCACAGCTGTGTGCTGGGGTTAGAAGGTTGATGGCAAGTGGCCTGCTAACCTAGGAGTTGCTCTGCAAACACGGGGAGGTGACTTCTAACCAGAGAGCAGTTTGCCAAACCACATCTGTAACCAATGAGTAGGAAAATAGAAACCCAGTCCCTGCCAAGTGCTGAAAGGCAGCACACCTTGCTGGGATCAGCCTGCAGGAGCGACCAGGTCATCACAGCCAGGAGCTGCCCTGGGATGCAGCTGATGCCTCACGCACAAGGCAGGCAGCAGAGCAGATTACACCGAGGGTGAGGATCTGGTAGCTCTTAAGTCTTCAACTTAATGAGCCAGGGCTTTATGTGTGCTGCAGCCCCTTCTTATCCCCCAGTTGCCTGGAGCAGCTGCTCCAGAATGCCCAGGACCAGCAAATCCTTCGGCTCATGACAAATGGGTGTTAACGATTCAGTGTCACCTCGCCTCTCGCTCAGCGACAGAGATGCTGCCATCAGAAAGGGGACACGACCAGAGTGCCACTGAGCAGCTGAATCCTAATTTCATCAGCCTCCTTGTGGGCAACAGATAACCAAGTGCAATTTACAGCGGCTCTGAAGTGGCTCCAAATCTCAGCAGGAGTCAGGAAGGCTCAGGGCTAGGCTCGGGACCGGGGAGCTGCAGAAGATCAGGGAAGTTGTTCTTCCCTAACCTTGCTTCTGCACCACAAAGCAGTAGGCTGGTTGGAAATCTGAAGTGCCTCCAGGAAAAGACAGCCTTTGAATCACTGAAATGAAGGCCTTCCTCTGGAGAGTGTTGTCTCCCATGGCCATGCACAAACTCCCAAAGGAGGGGAATTCTGAGCCCCAAAGTACAATGCCAGCTTGGGGCTGATGGCATTCAGACGTGGCTGTAAGGCTGAGATACCTCCGAGGGGGGCATCACCTTCTCTGCTCAGCTCTGTGGCAGTGGCTGAGGTAGGTGAGGTAAATATATTGTCTCCAATTATTGCAGGTGAAGGAACAATCCCTGCTATCAACACAGGCTGGGGGATGAGGTGATAAGAGAGCAGCCCTCCAATTATTACAGGTGAAGGAACAATCCCTGCTATCAACACAGGCTGGGGGATGAGGTGATAAGAGAGCAGCCCTGCAGAAAAGAGCTTTGGGGTGCTGGTGGGTGAGAAGCTGGACATGAGCAGACAGTGTGAGCTTGCAGCACAGAAGGCCAACGGCAGCCTGGGCTGCATCCAAAGATGTGTTGCCAGCAGAGCCAGAGAGAGGATTCTGCCACTTCGCTCTGCTCCGGTAAGACCTCACCTGGAGTACTGCAGCCAGCTCTGGAGCCCTCAATATAGGACATGGAGCTGATGAGGTGGGCATGCAAATGCTCAGGGGGTTGGAGCAGCTCTGCTATGAGGGCAGGCTGAGGGAGCTGGGGGTGTGCAGCCTGGAGAAAAGGAGGTTCCAGGGAGACCTTAGAGCAGCCTGCCAGTACCTGTAGTGAGCTACAAGAAGGCTGCAGAGGGACTGTTTGCAAAGGCCTGCAGGGACAGCATAGAATCATAGAATCAGGCAGGTTGGAAGAGACCTCCAAGCTCATCCAGTCCAACCTAGCACCCAGCCCTAGCCAGTCAACCAGACCATGGCACTAAGTGCCTCATCCAGGCTTTGCTTGAAGACCCCCAGGGACGGTGCCTCCACCACCTCCCTGGGCAGCCCATTCCAATGCCAATCACTCTCTCTGGGAAGAACTTCTTCCTAACATCCAGCCTAGACCTACCCTGGCACAACTTGAGACTGTGTCCCCTTGTTCTATTGCTGGTTGCCTGGGAAAAGAGACCAACCCCACCTGGCTACAATGTCCCTTCAGGTAGTTGTAGACAGAAATAAGATCACCCCTGAGCCTCCTCTTCTCCAGGCTAAACACCCCCAGCTCCCTCAACCTCTCCTCACAGGGCTGTGCTCCAGGCCCCTCACCAGCTTCATTGCCCTTCTCTGGACACCTTCCAGCACCTCAATATCTTTCTTGAATTGAGGGGCCCAGAACTGGACACAGCACTCAAGGTGTGTCCTGACCAGTGCTGAGTACAGGGGAAGAATAACCTCCCTGTCCTGCTGGCCACACTGTTCCTGATGCAGGCCAGGATGCCATTGGCTCTCTTGGCCACCTGGGCACACTGCTGGCTCATCTTCAGCTTACTATCTATCAGTACCCCCAGGTCCCTTTCCTCCTGGCTGCTCTCAGCCACTCAGTCCCCAGCCTCTAGTGCTGCTTGGGGTTGTTGTGGCCAAAGTGCACAACCCTGCACTTGGCCTTGTTAAATCTCATCCCATTGGCCTCTGCCCACCCATCCAGCCTGGCCAGGTCCCTCTGCAGGGCTCTCCTACCTTCCAACAGATCAACACCTGCTCCCAGCATGAGGGCAATGGCTTCAAATTAGAGCAGAGCAGATTGAGATTGGATGTTAGGAACAAGTTCTGCACCAGGAGGGTGGTGGAAGACTGTAACAGGTTGCCCAGGGAGGTGGTTGAGGCCATATCCCTGGAGATATCTAAGGTGAGGCTCGACAGGGGTCTTAGCAACCTGATCTAGAGGAGGATGCCCCTGCTGACTGCAGAGGGGGTTGGACTGGATAACCTTTGGAATCCCTTCCTCCTAGAGGATGCACAGGGATGCAAGGCTTTGTCCCCTGCAGTTATGCCACAGATTCATAGATTCCTGGAATGATTTTGGTTGGAAGGGACCTTAGAGATCATCTGTCAGGATCATTTGTCAGGCAGGGAGGTGGTGGAGTCACCAACCCCTAGATATATTTAAAAGTGCCTGGGGATGTGGTTTTGGGTGCACATTGTAGAGTAGGGTTCTAGGTTGGACGTAGTGATCCTGAGGGGCTTTTCCAACCTGAGTGATCTACTTCTGAGCCTCCCACCGTGGCCAGGGAACACCTCCCACTAGCCTAGGTCATTCAAGGCCCCATCCAACCTGGTCTTGAACACTTCCAGGGATGGGGCATCCACAACCTCCTTGGGTAACCTGTCTAGTGCCTCACCACCCCCACCAGCAGGAACTTCTTCCTAATCTCCAGCCTAAACCCTCCTCATGCTCCAAGTTTGCAGCCCGAAGGTGTTTGTTTCTTGAATGGAGGAGGCTCCCAAGTTGAGAAACGCTGCCTGTGCAGCTGCAGTTTGTCCCTTTAGTGCCTGTGCAAGGTGAGAGTTTACTTCTAATTAGCTGCCGAGCTGCTCCTGCAGCAGCTCCCCGGCCTCGCCCCTCCTGCACACCAGGCCCTGCTCTGCTCCTCGCCCTTGGCTCTGTGGCCCCTGCTTTATTTACTGCACACTATTCAAATAGTGCTCTGCAGACAGATTTATTCCCTTCCTCCTGGGCTTTTCCATGCTGATCATCACTATGGTATCCAAGTGCTTCAGGAACTTCGTTTTCTCAGAGCTGCTGGGGTTGCCCTTATTTCACAGGCGAGGAACTCGGGCATGCAGACAGAACAGCAGGAAACACCTTTTCATTTCAGAGGTGGCATTAGAAACACTCACAGCCTGCTTCTGTCAGGAGACAGGACGTGGCAAAGCATCTAATTTAGCCAAAAGTTGAAGCAGCTCTCGTTTGCTGCAGGTCTATCCAGGAGTGCTCTTCGCTTCTGCCGATCAGACTTGGAAATGTCGCAGCAGGCACCCAGGAAGCGCAGGCTGCATGTGGCTGGGGAGCCTCTGCTTTGCATCCCACGGGAGCCCTGCAGCCTTTTGCTGCAGCCCTTTCCTCAGCTGGCACCTGCCACAGCCAGGTACAGAAAGTGCCAACGTCTGACCTGCACAGGAAGCACAGACTCACGGAATTAACCGGCCTGAGCTCCGGGTTGAGCTCATCGAGACCAACCTAGCACCCAGCACCTTCTAATTAACTAACCCTTGGCACCAAGTGCCCCTGCCAGTCTGCTTTTGAACACCTCCAGGGATGGGGACTCCACCACCTCCCTGGGCAGCCCATTCCAGTGCCAATCACTCTCTCTGCCAGGAACTTCCTAACAACAGCCAGCCCAGACCTGCCCTGCCACAGCTTCAGCCTGGGTCCCCTTCTTCTGCTGCTGGCTGCCTGGCAGCAGAGCCCAACCCCAGCTGGCTACAGCCTCCCTGCAGGCAGCTGCAGGCAGCAATCAGCTCTGCCCTGAGCCTCCTCTGCTGCAGGCTGCACCCCCCCAGCTCCCTCAGCCTCTCCTCACAGGGCTGTGCTCCAGGCCCCTCCCCAGCCTTGCTGCCCTTCTCCAAACACCTTCCAGCACCTCAACATCTCTCTGCAATGCAGGAGCCCAGAGCTGGACACAGCACTGCAGGGGTGGACTGAGCAGTGCTGAGCACAGGGGCACAAGAACCTCCCTTGTCCTGCTGCCCACACTGCTCCTGAGCCAGCCCAGGATGCCAGAAAGTCAGTGGCAGGTGCTTAGGCACTTGCCATGGTCCCTTGAGCTTGGCTCAGCATCAGAGCCAGGCTAACCCTTTAGCGCCGGCAGGCTTTATTGTGGTGTTTCCTGTCTTGGGAGTGTTTTGCTTTGCAGCCTGAGTACTGCTGTTTTGTTGTGTGTGTCTTCCTCTTCCATTTAGAGATTAAGGTAAAGAAACTCTCAGAGCTTTAATCTGGTGTTGACATGGCTGCAGGCCTTCAGCAGTGTGGCAGCTTACCCTGTGTGAGGAACGGTTTGCCTGTGTTGAGCGCACAAAGGGGTCGGGCTGCTTTCTGGGTGTACTTCAGGGACCTGCTGCCAGTAGAGACAAGACAGTTTTCCAGGTTGGTCTTCCTCCACCTTCCTAAATCCTGACCTTTCTGCTCTGCCTCCCTTCCTCAGTCTCTGTCTGCACTTGTACTTTGCTGTCTCTAGGGAATCCTCTCTCCTTGTCACCCTTGCCGTGTCCTACACCAAGCTCTCGGGGTGGGGTCTATCTTTGCCCTGCCCCAGGTCTCCTCTCTGACCCCTTTTGCCCAGCAAGTTCTCCTCAAGCCAGATACCTCACTGACCTCAGTCATCCCACGTCCTCCTGGTTTGCATGTCCCTCTCCTGCCAATTTTCTGCCATTCCCACTCTGTTTCCAAGGCTTCTCCCAACAGACTGCCTTCTCCCAACAGTCTGCCTTCCCCAACTGGCTGGCTTCCAGACTCTTGCTTCTGAGCTTTGCTCTATGCTTCCCCACAGGCACACCCACTTTCCCTTTCCAACTCCCAGGTCCTCTCCACCACCCCAGAGACCCTGTCTTTCTCCAGACCTGCCAACTTGCTCATCCCAGATCCAGTTCTTGTCCCTGCTGCCTGCTATTCAAGGAGGTTCTTGCTCCGCATTTACGTGACTGGAAGGACGAGTTCCCTGCTCACCCTCCTTACCTGCACACTTGGCATGGTCCAGAGCAGCTGGGAACTGGAACTGCAAGTCCAGCTCTGACTCCCCACAGCCTTGGGCTGTGAGGTGCTGGCTGAGAAGGGAACTGCTGGAGAACCACGAAGGGCTGGCGAGAGCAAACAGGATTTCCAGTGAGGTGTTTCACGGTGGGTTTGGAGGGAACACCTCTGGCAAAATGACCATTCTTGTTTGCAGGCTCCAAGATCCTGGACAGAAGGAAAGGAAAGAAGAAATGTTTGTAATTTAACCTGAGGTATGAAGTTCAGATGGTTACATTTCAGCACAGTGGTTAGTCTGACACTGGTAAGGAGTGTCTGAAGGCAGGATTTTACGATGGGAATTACTACCCAGCTTCAGCAGGAGTTACACTACCACTCCTGCCTTTTAATCAGGGCTTCCATTTCCAGTGTAAATTACAGTTCGTTGCTGGTTAATCCTTCTGGCATATCAGATATCAGCCTAAGTCGGCAAGCCTAGTACGGAGCAACCCAAACATCCTTCCGAGGAGGTAATTACTGCTCTTTGTGAGAGCGCTCCGGGAGATTTTTAGCAGAGGGCCATCCCCCCCCTCCCCCCTGTTTCCTGACAGAGACAACGTGCAAAATCCTAGGCGACTGGAGCAGGTTTCCCAGGGAGGACGACTTCAGCCACCTGTACTCCGCAGTCATGTCAGCGTTTAATTAGCCGTGCAGCTCTCGCTGCCTGCAGCAGAAGGCACACCTGTGTCTGCTGCGCTGCGGAGCCTCCCTCGCCGGAAAGCCTCCAAACCAAACCAGCTCTGCGGATGCCGACGGGTCAAGGGATGATTCCAGGGGCATACAGCGGTGCCTCGCATCGGGAGGGGCAGGCTGGCCGCGCACACCGCGAGGTGATGGAGGCAAACGCTGCTGCCGGGGGTCCGCAGTGCCTCGGCGGGAGCGTCGCCGCCAGCCTAAACGCCTGCTTCTTGCTGGAACCAGGGGGTTCTAAACTACTTTCCTTTCCAATCGCTCTCCGCTACGGACATTTTCGGGGCGGGGGGGGGAGGCTGCACCCGTGTTTCACGTCCCGCAGTGCCCCAGGGGTACGGTTACCTCCCGGTTACCGCTTCCCCAGCCCCGGTGCTACAGAATTGATGTGCTGCAAGAGACGATTCAATTAGTAATAAACCGAGCGAGGGTAGAGCGCTCGCTGTAAAGAAAGATAATTCAGCGGGCAACAAGCTGAGAAAAGGGGGGGCGGGGGGGGGAGCGTCAGGGTACACTTCATATGATTAACGAAGGAAGAAGGTGTATTTATAGCCCTCATTGTGTCCTTTGTAAGGATACGGCAGCCACCAGCCGGCTGCTAACGCCGCAGCATTCGAACGGCGCGGATCTGAATGGCAAATGCCGCGGAGAACTAATTCCCCCCGGGAGGACGAGAATACATTTCATTTGCCTTTTTAAAGCGCGTTTAGCCTCCCCTCCACATTTATTTATCCTCCGGTTTGAGCAACGCGCTGATGACCCAAGGTAGCATCCCCAGCGGAGCAGCGGAGCAGCACCTCCTCTCCCCCCCCTCCCTCCCGCAGGAAAACAAGTTTTTGCAAGTTATTTTTGCACCATCAGTGCCATTTCTCCCTTCTCTCTGGAAGCGAGGCTGCCGCATCGCCCCGGCGGCTCCCAGCAACGCGCTTCGCAGCTACTCCTCCTCCTCCTCCTCCTCCTCCTCCTCCTCCCTGCCACATTGCCAAGGACAACCAGATCGGCTCTTTACGGTTTGCTTTTGCGCCGCTTGGTGCGCGGCCAACACACACAGACCCTGCAGCTACGCCGGGCCCCGGCGAGGGGAGAGGAGAAGTCTGTTTCACTGAAGGGCGGGAGCTGGGCTGCATCGCTCTCTTCGGTGTGAGGAGCCACAGGCCGCCGAAACGAGCCGAGAGGCAGTGGCTGCCGCCGCCACCTCCCCGCTGCCGCCACCTCCCCGCTGCCGCCGCTCGGCTCCCCTGCGGGTCTCGCCGCGGGGCGGGCGGTGTCAGCCGCAGGAGAGCGGCCCCGGTCAGAGGGGACTGACCTCCTGGGGGACTGACCGCCCGAAGGCACGGCGGCCCCAGTCTGAAGCACAGCAGCCCCAGGGCCGGCGGTACCGGGCTGAGGGGACTGACCGCCCGAAGGCATGGCGGCCCCAGGGCCGGCGGTACCGGGCTGAGGGGACTGACCGCCCGAAGGCACGGCAGCCCCAGGGCCGGCGGTACCAGGCTGAGGGGACTGACCGCCCGAAGGCACGGCGGCTCCAGCCTGAAACGGCGGCTCCAGCCTGAAACACGGCAGCCCCAGGGCCGGCGGTACCGGGCTGAGGGGACTGACCGCCCGAAGGCACGGCGGCTCCAGCCTGAAGCACGGCAGCCCCAGGGCCGGCGGTACCGGGCTGAGGGGACTGACCGCCCGAAGACACGGCGGCTCCAGCCTGAAACACGGCAGCCCCAGGGCCGGCGGTACCGGGCTGAGGGGACTGACCGCCCGAAGGCACGGCGGCCCCAGTCTGAAGCACGGCGGCCCCAGGGCCGGCGGTACCGGGCTGAGGGGACTGACCGCCCGAAGGCACGGCGGCCCCAGGGCCGGCGGTACCGGGCTGAGGGGACTGACCGCCCGAAGGCACGGCGGCCCCAGGGCCGGCGGTACCAGGCTGAGGGGACTGACCGCCCGAAGGCACGGCAGCCCCAGGGCCGGCGGTACCGGGCTGAGGGGACTGACCGCCCGAAGGCACGGCGGCCCCAGGGCCGGCGGTACCAGGCTGAGGAGAGTGACCGCCTAAGTGACGGCGGTACTGGCCCAAGGGGGTCGGCCACCTGAAGTAGCGGCGGTCCCGGCCTGCGGGCGCCCCAATGCCTCTAGCCCCCAGCCCAGCGGCCTGGGCGCACCGCACTGCCTCCAGCGCTCCCACCTCCCCCTCCCCCTCCCGTCGCGGCCGTTCCCGCGGGCGGGGGCGCGGCGCAGGCCGCTGCGCAGGCGCGGTGAGAGGCGCGGCCGGGCGGGAGCGCGCACACCTGCGCGGGGGTGTAGCGGGGGGGGGGGGGGTGGGGGGAGGCGGGAGCGCGTGCGCGCGGACCCCCGCCCGGCCGGCGGCGGCGGGAGGGGAGGGGCGCGCGGGGCGCATGCGCGGGCGGGGGGCGGTCCCGCGAGTGTGTGTGCGGGGCGGGGGGGCGGGAGCGGGCGAGGGGAGGAGCGCGCAGCGAGCGCCCCTCCGGCTCCGTGCGAGGCAGCGGCGGAGCCCGGCGCTGGGACCGGCCCGCGATGGAGTAGAGCCCGGCCGCTCCCGCCCGCCCTCCTCGCTGGCTGCGCTCCGGGGCGGCTGTGCGAGCCCCGCCGCCTGGCTGAGGGCCGCCTCTTTGGAGTGCCGCAGGGACGCAGCCCGGCGGAGGAGCGCGCCCCGGCAGGCGAGGCAGGAGAAGCTCCCCCCGGGGGGGAGGAGGGGCTGGCGCTGGGTGCCCGGCTGCCGGGCGCGGGGAGCGGAGAGATGGCGGCGGGGAGAGCCCGGCGCCTCCTCGGTTCCCTCTGGATCGCCCTAATCCTCTGGCAGCCGGACCCGATCGCCGCCGCCGCTCGGAGCAGCTCCCAAAGCCTTCTCGCAGGTAAGGAGCCGGGCGAGACCCTGACAACCGCGGCGCTGGGCGCCGAGGAGGTGGCGGCGGCGTCGCGGTGAAGAGGGGGGTGTGAGAGAACGGCCGGGGGCGGCGGCGGCGGGCACCGAGGGGGCTCGCGTCGGGGCTCGGCGAGCCGCCGGGGGAGCGGATGGGCGCCTCGTCGCGGCGCGGCTGGCGGCCCGGGGGAGCTCGGAAGAGGGAGACGAACGGCGGCGACTGCCGGTGCTGCCGGGTCCCCTCTGTTTGCGGGAGCCGGGACGGCGTGGGCGGCGGTAACGCGCACCAGCAGAGGCCACTACACACCTCCGTAAGCGGGTGGGGAAGGCTGCCGGCCCCTGGCCCGGGAGGGGCGAGAGGCACCTGGGTCCCCTTGCTGCAGCCTCGATCACCTGTGCGCCGACCGCGGCCTGGAGCACGCCCGGAATGAGCAGGGGTGGGCTCAGCCTCCGGACCTGGCGAGCGTTGCTTGGAGCTGGTGAGGGAACCGTGAGTGGAGAGGAGATGGCAGGCAACCTGTGGAGGAGAGGAGATGGCAGGCAACCTGTGGAGGAGAGGAGATGGCAGGCAACCTGTGGAGGAGAGGAGATGGCAGGCAACCTGTGGAGGAGAGGAGATGGCAGGCAACCTGTGGAGAGAGAGGGGAACTTGCCTGGAAACTGTGCCGCAGTGGCCCAGAAAGGAGCGGTCTGGCAGCGGTTCAGCCGCTGTGGTTCTCACACCTTTTACCATTGTTACCTTTAACGATCCGTTATTGAATCCTGGTTCTTTATAGGCTACCAAAGCCGTAATCTCCTCCAGATGAAGCACGGTGCGCAGCCCAGGAGGCTTTCTTCTGAGAGCCCCTTTAATGCTGGAGGGAGCTCCCTAGTTTAGCAGTAAACCTTAGCTGCTGGCTTTGCAAAGCGTCGCCTTTAAAACCGAATTAAAAGTTACTTTTTTACTCTTTTCCTTCCTCCCCCTCCCCCCCCCCGATCAGTGACTGGTAGAGAGCTTGAAAGAAAATCCTCAATCTTGAAGGCTGGGATTTTATTTTGCTCTTTTTCTTTCTTTTTGGGGGGGTGGTCGTTTTGTTTTCTGTACTCCCCTGTAAGATGATCTTTTAAAAAGCAAGCTTTGTGCAAGTAGGGGTTGGCCAAAAACCCCAACCCACCCCAACCTGCTGGTTTGTAGCAGCTTGGCAAAGTGAGAGCGGTTAAAGTGATTTAGAATGATGTAATTACCCTGTTTCAGATTACGTTAGGCAGAAAGGTTGTTCTCAGCTTGGATACCCCTGGTCGTAACCATGCAGGCTGACTCCTGTTGACAGGCAGCAGAGTTTATTCCCTCTGTAGAAGCTTTGCAGGTTCCTGGTATGAAGCAGATTCCTTTTTCCCTGGTGATAAGCGCTGTGCTTGGATTCAAAGATCTCCAGAGTGTGTGTAACAGATAAGTTACTACGTTCTCGGTTCGATGTGTGAGCGCTTGCCACGTGATGGTTCTTTGTCAGTATTTACTGCTCTGCTGACAGCTCACTGTAGCTACAGTCCTGCTGCTTGGGAAAGGAAAATAAAAGCCCTTTATGGCTTGGGGGAATCACATTGGTAGGTGAAGTTTTATCTGCTTCAGCCAAAGGTGCGAATTAAGTCAGCGATGCGCTGAAACGGGCGAAATAAAACCACCTGTGTGCCCAGGTGGCCAAGAGAGCCAGTGGCATCCTGGCCTGCATCAGTAATGGTGTGGCCAGCAGGAGCAGGGAGGTCATTCTGCCCCTGTACTCTGCACTGGTTAGACCACACCTTGAGTGCTGTGTTCAGTTCTGGGCCCCCCAGTTTAGGAGGGACATTGAGATGCTTGAGCGTGTCTAGAGAAGGGCGAGGAGGCTGGGGAGAGGCCTTGAGCACAGCCCTACGAGGAGAGGCTGAGGGAGCTGGGATTGGTTAGCCTGGAGAAGAGGAGGCTCAGGGCAGACCTTATTGCTGTCTACAACTACCTGAGGGGAGGTTGTGGCCAGGAGGAGGTTGCTCTCTTCTCTCAGGTGGCCAGCACCAGAAGGAGAGGACACAGCCTCAGGCTGTGCCAGGGGAGATTTAGGCTGGAGGTGAGGAGAAAGTTCTTCCCTGAGAGAGTCATTGGGCACTGGAATGGGCTGCCCGGGGAGGTGGTGGAGTCGCCGTCCCTGGAGCTGTTCAAGGCAGGATTGGACGTGGCACTTGGTGCCATAGTCTAGCCTTGAGCTCTGTGCTAAAGGGTTGGACTTGATGCTCTGTGAGGTCTCTTCCAACCTTGGTGATACTGTGGTACTGTGATGTAAAGGACTGGAGAGGCAGGGGAACACCAGGTTCTAGGTCCAGGTGGAGGTTTAGCTGTGAGACTGGTGGCCTGGCTTGTGGAGGCTGTAGGCTGCTGTGTCCACAGCGGCAGGCTTTTAATGCAAAAACACACATCACCCCCTCTCCCCCCCCCCCCCCAGCCTTTTGGTGTTTGTAGAGATGACACAAAGCAGCAAAAGTTAGAGATTTGGAAGCCCATGTTCTTTGTAGCTGTGTGAGTGACATCTGATGCCAGCTATAAATAGCCAGTCATTGCTCTCTAAGGAAGAGACGAGTGTGGCTGAATTATTCTAGGGGAAATCTGTGTGATTCACTTGGTTTGTGTATCTCTAAAACACCAGTGTGTTTCCTAGCCTGATTGCTTGCTTTGCAAACAGAGTAAAAGATGCTGATTTCAGAATTAGGGTAATCACTTCACTTAGGAGTAGTCCTAACCTCCCCCAAAATCAGCAGTAAGGAACAAGCGTTGAGTAAATCTTGCCTCTTGGAACTGTTTGAAACTGACCTGAGATGAAAGTAAAAACTTTGATCTCTGCAGGATTGCATTATTAAGAATGAGGAGGTGGTGGAAGCCTCATCCCTGGAAGGTTTTTAAGGCCAGGCTGGATGTGACTTTGAACAACTTGATCTAGCGTGAGGTGTCCCTGCCTATGGCATCAGGGGTTGGAGCTGGATGATGCTTGAGGTCCCTTCCAGCCCTGACAATTCTTTGATGCTATGAAATTGAGATTAGTGTCGCTTGTAATTCCTAGTAGCACAGCTGTGGCAACCTGTATGCACTAATAAGGTTGTAAATCAGGATATTCACAACTGGGAGGGTTTGGTGTTCTTGGAGTCCCTGGAATTGCTCTTGAAGCCTTTGGGGGTCGATGTGTGCGCTGTGGTTAGAAGGTTAAGCTGGGTGGTGGCATGGGAGCTGCCCGAGGTGGTGGCATGGGAGCTGCACAAGTTGGTGGCATGGGAGCTGCCCGAGGTGGTGGCATGGGAGCTGCACAAGTTGGTGACATGGAATCTGCACAAGGCTCCCCAAACTGGTCTTCTGAGCAGCGTGTTGCTTGCAGAGCGCTGGTGCAGTGTGTGCTGCTGTGGAGGGGTGCAGGCGGTGTATGGGAAGCGGCAGAGGGTGGGAGCGTGGCTCCTCTGGGCTCCTTAGAAACACAAGGTCATGATTTGTTTCTGGTTTGTGTGCACTTCTCCATTATTTCTAAATATATCCCAGGTTAAAAATAGAGTGGAAATAGATGGGGCTCAGTTACATCCCAAGTCGCTTCGGCACGGGGCTCCAGCTGGTCCTAGTCAGCCCCCTGCACCCTGGGTGTTGCCTCTGACCCCATGCAGTGGTTTGATCGCTCCTATAGCTCCTGCGATGTGCAGAGGAGGCCCAGCTGCCTCTGCACCTGTGTGAACAGCAGCAGTGAGGAGCTGGGCAGATGCTGGAGCGTGGTTTTGGTGAGGGTGAACTGCTGTTGTTCCACTAACCCACGAGTCGTGGTGCCTGTCAGCATGGCTTGTGGCGCTGCGCTCTCGCTTGACCTTAGCTGGAGGTGCCTAAGTTGCGTGTGGCTTTTGCAGCCTGTGTTTGGTTTGTTAGTCATCTTGGTAGCTAGCACTTCAGTTGAAGAACTGCAAGTCTTGTGCCCAATATCATGGGGAAAAACAGCAAACAAAAATGATCATTTTTAGTAGATAAGTTTGAAAAACAATCGCTTGGCTTAGTTGCCTCCTGCTAACTTAGCAAAGCAATTTCGGTTACTTGCAGTAGATGTCTCTGTATAAAAATGAGGCTGTTTGGTTGTTCCTTGTCACTTGGAGCACATTAACCTTCAACCAAAGCTTTTCAGAGAGAGCTGACAGCAGTGTTAGGTACCTGACTCCAGCTCAATGCATTGCCAAGAGGAGGAGGGCAATAGGAAACCACAGTGGAAGTTGTGGGAGTTAAGAAAATACACAAAAGCAACACAATTGGTTTGCTACCCTTTGCTTTCAAACTATAAACCCTTTGAACTTGTGCAACAGCAGCCTGGCCTGAGTCTGATAGAGGCTTTGAAGGGACATTTTTGTGCCATCACTACTTTGGCATGGAAGTGTTGCTGTGTGCTGATGTTTGTTGCTGACTATTCCAAACGTGCAGGGCTTTTATGTGCAGGATTTTACCCGTTTCACTTTGCATTGTCTGTGAGGAGGTAGAACTTCAGACTCTCACTGGTAAGCAATTAGTGCTCATTTCCCACAGGGAAGCTGTTCTGGTGTCCAGCAGTGGAAGTGAGGCTTCATTCTGCTTCTGTTTCACCCATTTGTAGGGATTTTCATGGGTTTCAGTGCCAGAATTCAGCTGGCTGCAGGGCCAAGATGGCAGCTTCATAGAATCATGGAATTGTTTAGGTTGGAAAAGGCCTCCCAAGATCATCCAGTCCAACCAGTAAGCTAACACCACTGTGGCCATCAAACCATGACCCCAAGTGCCATGGCCACAGGTTTCTTGAGCACGTCCAGGGATGGGGATTCCACCACCTCCCTGAGCAGCCTCTGCCAATCCCTTGCAGCAAAGAAATGTTTCCTCATCTCCAACCTGATCCTCTGCCACAATTTCAGGCTGTGTCCTCTCATTCTGTCATCTGACACTAGGGAGAAGAGACCAACCCCACCTCATTCCAACCTCCTCTCAGGGAGCTTTAGAGAGCTATGAGGTCTGCCCTCAGCCTTTTCTTCTCCGGACTGAACACCCCCAGCTCCCTCAGCTGCTCCTCCCCAGTCCTGTTCTCCAGCCCATTCCCCACCTTTGTTGCCCTTCCATGGCATTCATCTTGAGTCCTGGGTGCAGAGCAGGTTTCCTTCCTTTTGGATGAGCGTGAAGAGCTTGTCCAAGCTCTGAATCACCTCAAAATTCAGCCCAGGTGATGCTTCCTTGGTGTGGGTGCTGTCTCTGGAATCCAGGGGGCTGCAATAGGTCTCTACCCCTGGAATAGTTCAGAACAGTGCTCAGAGGCTATTGATCTTTAAAAATCTAAGGGCAAAGCAGCCCTTAACAGAGAAAATGGCTCAGTGCTGTGGAAACCAGAGTCATATTTTACTGATTGGATGCTATCGATTGCATTCTGCAGTTAAATTGGCAGGATGAAAGTGGTGATCCTGATTAATTCCACAGAAACAGATAAGCAGAGTTGGGGTGTGTGGAGGTGCAGAGCTCTGCAGGGAAATGGCAGCCCTGGCTTGGCCTGCTTTTGGGTGCTTCAAGTGATTTTTAGTGTTTTTACCTTTTTTAATCATTCAATATTCATGCAGAAGCAAGTGTTTCATTTTACAAAGCAAGCAGGCTGCCAGCTTATGGCAGATCCTTTTCACATCCCTTGAACCAGCTTTATTTATCTTTTATTAGAGCTACTCTTACCAAAGGGAGTGAAGGGACTGGCAGTGTCCTGCTGTTCAACTTCCTTGAGTGTTTGGGTAGTTGTGTGGAGGATGTTAACAGCCATGAGATAGAATCATTTTACTTGGAAGAGACCTTTGAGTCCAGCTGCTAATCCAGCACTGCCAGGTCACCACCTCTGCATGATTTTATATCCCTCCAGGGATGGTGACTCCTCCACTGCCCTGGGCAGCGTGTTCCAAGTCTTGACAACCCTGTTGGGGAAGAGATTTTCCCTTAGTGTCCAACCTAAACCTCCCCTGTCAGAGCTTGAGGCTGTTTCCTCTTGTCCTGTTGCTTAAGAGAAACCTCCGAGTCCCACTTTGCTCCAAGCTCCTTCCAGGGAGTGTAAAGAGTGAGAAGGTCTCCCCTGATGACTTCTGCACTGCCCTGGGCAGTGTGTTCCAGGGCTTGACAACCCTGTTGGGGAAGAGATTTTCCCTTGGTGTCCAACCTAAACCTCCCCTGGCAGAGCTTGAGGCTGTTTCCTCTTGTCCTGTTGCTTAAGAGAAGTCCCCGGGTCCCACTTTGCTCCAAGCTCCTTCCAGGGAGTGTAAAGAGTGAGAAGGTCTCCCCTGATGACTCCTCCACTGCCCTGGGCAGCCTGTTCCAGGGCTTGACAACCCTGTTGGGGAAGAGATTTTCCCTTAGTGTCCAACCTAAACCTCCCCTGGCAGAGCTTGAGGCTGTTTGCTCTTGTCCTGTTGCTTAAGAGAAGCCTCCGAGTCCCACTTTGCTCCAAGCTCCTTCCAGGCAGTTGTGGAGAGTGAGAAGGTCTCCCTTGAGCCTCCCTTTCTCAAGGCTGAATGAACCTTGTTGCTTCAGCCACTTACCAAAGCTTCTCCAGACTCCTCCTCTTGTTCTTTAGACCCTTCACCAGCTTTGCCCTTCTCTGGACCTGCTCCAGCACCTCAATGTCCTTCTTGTAGCGAGGGGCTCAAAACTAAGCCCAGTACTTGAGGTGTGGCCTCACCAGTGCCCACTCCCAGGGGGATGTCCTCATTTGAGTTGTGTAGGGAACAAAGAGATTTAATGTTTAAATTCAATAAAGAATATTTAATGTCTCTTTAATGGTCAGGTTAAGGAGTAAATAACTGCAGAGCAGGAAGGGTTTAGTTTTGCATGCTGTAACTAGGCAATAGCTCTTCACCCATTGCTCCTGGATGCTTTGGGATGCTCGACAGGGACTGGATGTGTTGGCAGAAAAATCACACCCTCATCTCTAACCCAGGAACTTGCTGGGCTCCATGTGCTTGGGTAGGTGTTTCTTCAGTGGCATTCCTCATCCCTGGAAGTTTTTGAGGCCAGGCTGGATGGGGCTCTGAGCAACCCCATCTAGTGTGAAGTGTCCTTGCCCATGGGCAGAGATTTGGAAAGAGGTGACCCTTGGAATCTCTTTGAACCCTGATGATTGAGTACTGTGTTTGGTTCTGCCCCCCCCAGTTTAGGAGGGACATTGAGATGCTTGAGCGTGTCCAGAGAAGGGCAACGAGGCTGGGGAGAGGCCTTGAGCACAGCCCTACGAGGAGAGGCTGAGGGAGCTGGGATTGGTTAGCCTGGAGAAGAGGAGGCTCAGGGCAGACCTTATTGCTGTCTACAACTACCTGAGGGGTGGTTGTGGCCAGGAGGAGGTTGCTCTCTTCTCTCAGGTGGCCAGCACCAGAACAAGAGGACACAGCCTCAGGCTGTGCCAGGGGAGATTTAGGCTGGAGGTGAGGAGAAAGTTCTTCCCTGAGAGAGAGTCATTGGACACTGGAATGGGCTGCCCGGGGAGGTGGTGGAGTCGCCGTCCCTGGAGCTGTTCAAGGCAGGACTGGACGTGGCACTTGGTGCCATGGTCTGGCCTGGAGCTCTGTGGTAAAGGGTTGGACTTGATGAGGTCTCTTCCAACCTTGGTGATACTGTGACTCTGTGATCCTGTGAGCACTGATTCTCATTGCTAGCCTGGGAACGCTGCCAGCTGAGCTTTGCTTTGCTGCTGGGATGAGACCAGGACCCAGCGTGGCGTTCTCAGGAGGGAACCCACTGCTGATCCGTGGCGTGGCTGTGCTCTGTTCTTCCTCTGCCTCTCGCCTTCTGCTTCTCGCAGTGAGTAAGGGAAAAAACTGTTGTGTGGGTGAGCTGCTCTGGAAGCAGTGACTTGCATGTTAGAGCTCTTTTCCTTCACGCTGCTTCCTTCTGTGCCTGTTAACAGCGATTCTCTTTGATGTGAAGCAGTTTGTGCTGCTGACCTGGTACCGATGCTCACTGTCTGACTGGGTGCTCATCAGCACTGAAGACGTTCCCATGCTCCACTCGTGCTGGATTTCTTCATGTGCAAGTGTTTATCCCTTTCTCCTTTGCTTAGGCCATTAGCTAGGTGTTGGCTCATGTTGGTGACTTGCTTTTGCTGGTGTGAGTTTGGGTGATTCATTTCTGTCTCATCGAAGCGCAGCCGCGGGATGATTTTGGTATCCTCTAGCCATGCAGTTTTGTCCAGAGGGCTGCTACAAGTGGAAATGCTGTTCTGTGATTAAACTTCACACTACTTCAGTCCTCTGACAAAGGGGGTTTTAGGTAGGCTACTGTGACAGAAGATTTTTCAGGGTGAGGACAGGCAGGCATTGGAATCACCTCCCAAGGGGAAGCGGTGGAGTGCCTTGAGTTGGGCAGTTTTAAGACTCAGCTTGACTCAGGGTGCTGGGCCAGCACTATTACCTATCAACACTATGACCTGGACCAGACAGAATAGAATAGAATCAACCAGGTTGGAGGAGAACTCCAGGCTCAACCAGCCCAACCTAGCACCCAGCCCTGCCCAACCAACCAGACCATGGCACTAAGTGCCCCAGCCAGGCTTGGCTGCAACACCTCCAGCCACAGCCACTCCACCACCTCCCTGGGCAGCCCATTCCAGTGCCAATCACTCTCTCTGACAACAACTTCCTCCTCACAGCCAGCCCAGACCTGCCCTGCCACAGCTTGAGCCTGGGTCCCCTTCTTCTGCTGCTGGCTGCCTGGCAGCAGAGCCCAACCCCAGCTGGCTACAGCCTCCCTGCAGGCAGCAGCAGGCAGCAACGAGCTCTGCCCTGAGCCTCCTCTGCTGCAGGCTGCACCCCCCCAGCTCCCTCAGCCTTGGGGTCCCTTCCAACTTGGCATTGTGTGATTCTTGAGGATCTTAATGAAGTTACCCCAGTTGCAGTGGATCTTGCTGTGTTTATGGCCAGCTTCAGAGTGTGTTTGTTCCCAGCTTCCTGCCCTTTGTATATGTGAGTTCTTCTGCTTTGCCTTCTGTTTTTATTCGATGTCTTCTTTTTAGACGTCTTGAAGCTGTCGTGTTGTGTGCCACTGGGTCAGAGCATCTGTCAGTAGCCACCAGAGTTGTCTTCCATTATTATTCTTCTTTGGTAAATGTATCTTGTTTGATGTGCTTTTAGCTTTTTTGACATGTGTCTGATGGTAATGTTGACCCAGAGGTGAATAATGTGGTGCTGCTGGTATTCTGCACTTGGAGGTCTGTGCTGGTATAGCTTGAAGTGACATTTCTTGTCTATTCAAATGCTTCTAGAATCCTAGAACCAGGCAGGGTTGGAAGGGACCATGAGGTTCAGCCAGTGCCAACCCCCCTGCCATGCCCAGGGACACCATACTCTAGAGCAGCCTGACCACAGCCTCAGCCAGCCTGGCCTCAAACACCTCCAGCCATGGGGCCTCAACCCCCTCCCTGGGCAACCCATTCCAGCCTCTCACCACTCTCCTGCTCAACAACTTCCTCCTCCCCTCCAGCCTCACTCTCCCCACCTCCAGCTCTGCTCCATTCCCCCCACTCCTGACACTCCCTCACAGCCTCAAAAGTCCCTCCCCAGCTTTTTTGGAGCCCCCTTCAGACCCTGCAAGGCCACCAGAAGGTCCCCTGGGAGCCTCCTCTGCTCCAGCCTGCACAGCCCCAACTCTTTTAGCCTGTGCTCACAGCAGAGCTGCCATGGGCAGCCTCTCAGCATCCTCCTGGCCCTGCTCTGGACACTCTCCAGCATCTCCACAGCCCTCTTGGCCCAGGGGCTCCAGAGCTGGATGCAGCACTCCAGGTGGGGTCTCAGCAGAGCAGAGCAGAGGGGCAGAATCCCCTCCCTGGCCCTGCTGGCCACACTGCTGCTGCTGCAGCCCAGCCTCTGCTTGGCTTTCTGGGCTGCAAGTGCTCACTGCTGGCTCCTGTGCAGCTTCTCCTCCAGCAGCACCCCCAAGTGCCTCTCCTCAGGGCTGCTCTCCAGCCTGGCACTGCCCAGCCTGGATTGCTGCTTGCCATTGCCTTGCCCCATCTGCAGGACCTTGCCCTTGGTCTCGTTGGACCTCCTGAGCTTGGCTTGTGCCCACCTCTGCAGCCTGCCCAGCTCCCTCTGCATGGATCCTGCCCTCCAGCCTGGCTGCTGCACCACACAGCTTGGTGTGGGCAGCAAACCTGCTGAGGCTGCACTCAGTGCCTCTGCCCATGGCACCCACAGAGATGCTGACCAAGCCTGGTGCCAGGCCTGATTCCTGAGGGGCTCTGCTTGTCCCTGGCCTGCACTTGGCCATGGAGCCATTGACAGCCACTCTCTGGGTGCAGCCTTCCAGCCAGTTCTGTGCCCATCCAGTGGTGCACCCACCAGAGCCCTGTGTCACCAGCTTGGGGACCAGGATGTGGTGTGGGCCAGTGGCAGAGGCCCTGCTCAGGGCCAGGTCAATGCCATCAGCTGCTCTCCCCTCATCTCTTCATGGTGTGAGCTGTTCACAGGAGGCACCAGCTTTGCCAGGCAGGATTTGCCCTCAGTGGAGCCCTGCTGCTTGTGCTTCAGTTAGGCTCCATATAGTTTAGAGAAGAAATGGTGCTTTTCCCCAGCTCCCACTTACTGAACATTGTGCCTGTGGTTTACAGCCAGCTATTGAGGAGTGTTCCTGCTGCACAAGCTCTGTTTAGTGTTTTCTTTACCGTTGTGTTTCCAGGCCTGGAAAATTTCCTTTTCATACAGTTTCAGTTTCCAGCCAAGCATTGCTGAGTGTTCTTTCTAGACAAGTCTTGGTTTATTTAGTGTTTTTCTTTACTGTGCTGTTTTGAGCTGTGGAAATCTAAGTTTCCTCCTCATGCTCCTGCCACTCTGTGAATGGATGTAGTGTTTTTATGGCTGTGACACAGCACCTCCCACCACACTGTCGTGGAAGTAGAAGCTGTCTCTGATCGTTTTGGCCCCCTTGATGTCTCTCTTCTCTTACGTTTGGCTCAGACACCTTTGTCTTACTGACAGACTGCAGCACTTGGAGGCAACTTCCAGCTTGTTTTATATTCAGCTCTGGATTTTCACTGCAATGGTCCAGTGGATCATAGGACTCTAGGATGTTAGGGCTTGGAAGGGACCCGAGGAGAGCATCCAGTCCAACCCCCCCTGCCAGAGCAGGACCACACAATCCAGCTCAGGGCACACAGGAACACATCCAGACAGGCCTTGAAAGGCTCCAGAGAAGGAGACTCCACAACCTCTCTGGGCAGCCTGTGCCAGGGCTCTGGGACCCTTCCAGGCAAGAAGTTCCTCCTTGTGCTGAGCTGGAACCTCCTGTGCTGCAGCTTCCATCCAGTGCTGCTTGTCCTGTGCCAGGGAGCAGTGAGCAGAGTCTGTCTCCCTCTCCTGACCCCCAGACCTAATATACTTATAAACATTGATCCAATCCCCTCTCAGTCTTCTCTTCTCCAGACTAAGCAGCCCCAGGACCCTCAGCCTCTCCTCACCAGGCAGTGCCCTCCTATCCCCTCATCCTCGTAGCCCTCTGCTGGATCCTCTCCAGCAGATCCCTGTCCCTCTGCAACTGGGGAGCCCAAAACTGAACTCAGTATTCAAGATGAAGTTTCAGCAGGGCAGAGTAGAGGAGGAGGAGAACCTCCCTTGATCTGCTGGACACCCTCCTCAGTGGCTTGCTTGCACTTGGGCCGAGCTGGTGTCAGGCACTTTTGGCTCAGTTTCATCCTCCTCTGTTTTCCTCCGTAGTTAATGAACCTGAACACCTCTTCTTAACACCGCTCTGCCCTTCCTGCATTGAAACCTTGGAATGCAACTGCAGGGAGAAGGGGAGAGCTGCAAGTAGAGGTGCTGGGATAGGCTGTGTGAAAGCAGAACAGGCTGCCAGAAGATGCTGGAGTCATTAGTCCTGCCATGGCTTGTAAGATCCCTCGGTTGGTATCGCAAAGCGGAGCACAGCTTTTGTTCTGCGGGTTCCTTGGATGGTCTGGGTTGGAAGGGACCTCCAGAGGTCACCTACTCCAACCCCCAGGCTTGCTGTTTGTGCTAGTTTGAATGTTTTGGTGAGAAGAATTAGATGATGGGCTGTGAGAAGGGAACGGTGGTGATGTCTGCTGCACTCATAGGCTTGCTGAGAGGTATAAGAGCAAGAACGTAACTATAGATAAGGGAGTTGCTCTCAGTCTCTTTGGGCTGCAGGCACTTCTCTCCCTAACTTGCTAACTAATCCTTCTCCTTCCTAACCCCCCTGGCTGACCCTCCAAACTACCTTGGGAGCAAGGCAAAGCCTGGGGTAAGGATTAGAGGTGGGAGGAAGGTGAAAGGGTGGTTGAGAGCCCCTCCTGGGGAGGCTGGTTTCTGGGAGGGCTGCTGTGTGTCTGTATTGCCCTTTTGACTTGTCTATTTCTGTCTGGATTGTAAAAACCTGCCTCTATATTGTGCTAAGCTGTAAATACAAAGCTTCATTCTGATTTTCCAGAGCCTCTGAGTCTAGTCTGGGTGATTTTCCAAAGTGGAGGTGGGGGGCAGGTAGCACCCAAACCATCACACTGCTGAATAACTGCGTGGAAGTCGTGGCTGCTGCAGTGCTGTACGTGGCAGAGGGGAAAGCTGGGGGTTAACAAGAGGGTGCAAAGTTGTTTGTGAATCCTAATCATAGAATCAGGCAGGGTTGGAAGGCAGCACAAGGAGCAGGCAGTGCCAACCCCCCTGCCATGCCCAGGGACACCCTACCCTAGAGCAGCCTGACCACAGCCTCAGCCAGCCTGGCCTCAAACACCTCCAGCCATGGGGCCTCAACCCCCTCCCTGGGCAACCCATTCCAGCCTCTCACCACTCTCCTGCTCAACAACTTCCTCCTCCCCTCCAGCCTCACTCTCCCCACCTCCACCTTTGCTCCATTCCCCCCACTCCTGGCACTCCCTCACAGCCTCCAAAGTCCCTCCCCAGCTTTTTTGGAGCCCCCTTCAGATCCTGGCAGGCCACAAGAAGGTCCCCTGGGAGCCTCCTCTGCTGCAGCCTGCACAGCCCCAACTCTTTCAGGCTGTGCTCACAGCAGAGCTGCTGCAGCCTCTCAGCATCCTCCTGGCCCTGCTCTGGACACTCTCCAGCATCTCCACAGCCCTCTTGGCCCAGGGGCTCCAGAGCTGGATGCAGCACTCCAGGTGGGCTCTCAGCAGAGCAGAGCAGAGGGGCAGAATCCCCTCCCTGGCCCTGCTGGCCACACTGCTGCTGCTGCAGCCCAGCCTCTGCTTGGCTTTCTGGGCTGCAAGTGCTCACTGCTGGCTCCTGTGCAGCTTCTCCTCCAGCAGCACCCCCAAGTGCCTCTCCTCAGGGCTGCTCTCCAGCCTGGCACTGCCCAGCCTGGATTGCTGCTTGCCATTGCCTCCAGCCAGCTGCAGGACCTTGCCCTTGCTCTTGTTGGACCTCCTGAGCTTGGCTTGTGCCCACCTCTGCAGCCTGCCCAGCTCCCTCTGCATGGATCCTGCCCTCCAGCCTGGCTGCTGCCCCACACAGCTTGGTGTGGGCAGCAAACTTGCTGAGGCTGCACTCAGTGCCTCTGCCCATGGCACCCACAGAGATGCTGACCAAGCCTGGTGCCAGGCCTGATCCCTGAGGGGCTCTGCTTGTCCCTGGCCTGCACTTGGCCATGGAGCCATTGACAGCCACTCTCTGGGTGCAGCCTTCCAGCCAGTTGTGTGCCCATCCAGTGGTGCACCCACCAGAGCCATGTGTCACCAGCCTGGGGACCAGGATGTGGTGTGGGACAGTGGCAGAGGCCCTGCTCAGGGCCAGGTCAATGCCATCAGCTGCCCTCACCTCATCTCTTCATGGTGTGAGCTGTTCCCAGAAGGCACCAGCTTTGCCAGGCAGGATTTGCCCTCAGTGGAGCCCTGCTGCTTGTAGCCAATCACCTCTTCACTATTCTTCTGTTTCAGTAATGCCTCCAGGAGGACCCTAATGTTCCTCTGAAAATAACTGATGAGAGACCCTAATGTTCCTGCTCGACAAGAGGCAAGGAGGGAAGTGAAAGAGAGCTGGAAACAAAACCATCTAGCAATGTTTTTGGCATGGCAGGACACCCAGATAGTTCCTGGCAGGCTCTGTGCAGTGGGAATTGTCAGGTTTGGTGCTGGGCTGTCTGTGCTCTGGTTGCAGAGTGCAGCTGTTTTGTTATCAGTTTGTGAGTCTCTTCTTGGAGGTGTCTGGGCAGACACAAAGCAGAGGAGACACAAAGCTGCTGCCAAGTGTTAATCCTGTTTCTGTGGGTTTAGTTTCAGCGTTTCAAGCTGGCAGTGCCAGTAAGAGGAGGAGGAGGAGGAGCTGCAGGCTCTGCCCTTCCCTTTGCTTGCAGAAGCATTTGTGGAGGGTGTAGAGAGTTGGATGTGTTCCCTGCCGTGCCTGCGGGAGGGAGAGGTGACATCAGCACGTGGGAACGGTGTCACGGGAGAGCCAGGCTGCTGCCAGCACTGCAGGCTGGCACAGGACTGCAGTGTGGCAGCACTGAACAGAGCACATTGCCTGCTTTTGTGTCACCTTCAGCGTCCTGGTGTGTACTGGGCTCAGGTCTGGAGGCGAGAATCTCATCCAAAGTGTGTCCCTCTTTGTAAGTGAGTGTGCTAATGCCCTGTAAAACTTCCTCTGCAGACTGGGAAGGAATTCTTGGCTACTCTTTTGGTTTGTTGCTTCCCTTCATAGTATCACAGTATCATCAGGGTTGGAAGAGACCTCACAGATCATCAAGTCCAACCCTTTAGCACAGAGCTCAAGGCCAGACCATGGCACCGAGTGCCACGTCCAGTCCTGCCTTGAACAGCTCCAGGGATGGCGACTCCACCACCTCCCCGGGCAGCCCATTCCAGTGTCCAATGACTCTCTCAGGGAAGAACTTTCTCCTCACCTCCAGCCTAAATCTCCCCTGGCACAGCCTGAGGCTGTGTCCTCTCCTTCTGGTGCTGGCCACCTGAGAGAAGAGAGCAACCTCCTCCTGGCCACAACCTCCCCTCAGGTAGTTGTAGACAGCAATAAGGTCACCCCTGAGCCTCCTCTTCTCCAGGCTAACCAATCCCAGCTCCCTCAGCCTCTCCTCGTAGGGCTGTGCTCAGGGCCTCTCCCCAGCCTCGTTGCCCTTCTCTGGACATGCTCAAGCATCTCAATGTCCCTCCTAAACTGGGGGGCCCAGAACTGAACACAGCACTCAAGGTGTGGTCTAACCAGTGCAGAGTACAGGGGCAGAATGACCTCCCTGCTCCTGCTGGCCACACCATTCCTGATGCAGGCCAGGATGCCACTGGCTCTCTTGGCCACCTGGGGCACCCCTGATATATCATCTGCTGGGCTGGGTCTTGTCCTGGTTTGAGAGCATCTGTCTCGTCTTCAGCAGCCAGTCCAGTCCTGATCCTTGACAGTTCTGAAGTGGGAATGAAGCTCCAAGTTTAAATACCTGTAAATACTTAGCCTGGAGGAAAAGAAAGGTGAAGCTACCAGGTAGGTAGGCCTTTCAGAGGGGGTTGGTCATTCTCTGAAGCTTCATTTAGTGATGGTTCCCTTATGTAGCATGTTGCTGCAGGTGATGCTTGGACTCACTCCTGCACTTTCAGAGGGGGTTGGTCATTCTCTGAAGCTTCAGTTAGTGATGGTTCCCTTGTGTAGCATGTTGCTGCAGGTGATGCTTGGAGTCACTCCTGCACTGACTGCACTGGAGCTTTGTGAGGCTGGGGCTTGCAACACCATCCCTGTACCAGCAATGACAGCCTGTAAGGCTAACACTGAACTGGAACATGGATGGGAGTGGAAGCAAGCTTCTTCTCCATGGGGACCTGAGAGCTGCCTTTCAGTAACCTGAAGGGAACCTACAGGAAGGCTGCAGAGGGTGTCTAGAGACAGGCTAAGGGGGAATGGTTTGAAGGTGATGCAAAGCAAGGTTAGCCTGGAGCTGAGGAAGACGTTCCTGATTGGGAAGGTGGTGAGACAATGGAACAGGCTGCCCAAGGAGGTTGAGGATGCTCTCCTTCCCTGAAAGATGTCCAAGGCCAGGTAGGATGAGGCCTTGAGCAACCAAGTCTAGTTGAGAGGTGTCCCTGCCCATGGCAGTGGAGCTGGAGCAGATGATGTGTGAGGTCAGACCCGAGCCGTTCTGTGCTTCACAGGGCATGACAAGATGCTTGTGAAGGTGTATGGGAGGCAAACCTGGCAGCCAAGCCAGCCCCAGTGTGTGGAAACTCAGGGCTGAGGATGCCATCAGTACTCTGTGTTTCCCAGGAAGGAACTGCTGCTGAAGTGGAGCCTGGAGGCAGCACACAGAGCAGGAGGCTGGCATGAAGGTGAGCTGAGCTCAGGCCACGGAGCTGGGAGCAAGCAGGAGGATGGCAAACAGCTCCCTTCCTGCACTGGGGTCTGTCTTGGTGTGGTTTTGCTGGTTCTGCAGAGCAGCTTAGGGGAAGGCTTTCTGAAATCATTTGGTCATTGCTTTCTGTTAAAAGATACAGCAGTAACACAGTGCTGGAAGTGACCCTAACTGCATGAGAGAGTCCACTGCAGAGCATGGAACATCTCTGTTATGAGGAGAGCCTGAGGGAGCTGGGGCTCTGCAGCTGGGAGAAGAGACTGAGAGGTGACCTCATTCATGGTTGTAAAGATGTAAAGGGTGAGTGCCCAGAGGCTGGAGCCAGGCTCTGCTGGGGGATGCCAGTGCCAGCACAAGGTGCAGTGGTGGAAGTTAGAGCATAGGAAGTGCCATGGAAACAGGAGGAAGAATTTCTTCACTGTGAGGGTGACAGAAGCCTGGCACAGGCTGCCCAGGGGGCTTGTGGAGTCTCCCTCTCTGGAGATATTCAAGACCCACCTGGATGTGTTCCTGTGTGATCTGCTCTGGGTGATCCTGCTCTGCAGGGGGGGGTTGGACTGGATGAGCTTTGGAGGTGCCCTGCAGCCCCTAACAGAGTGGTGATGCTGACAGACCTGCTCCTGCCAGCTGGCATAACGGTGCAGTGCATCTCACAGTACCTTGAGTACTGTGTTCAGTTCTGGGCCCCCCAGTTTAGGAGGGACATTGAGATGCTTGAGCGTGTCCAGAGAAGGGCAACGAGGCTGGGGAGAGGCCTTGAGCACAGCCCTACGAGGAGAGGCTGAGGGAGCTGGGATTGGTTAGCCTGGAGAAGAGGAGGCTCAGGGCAGACCTTATTGCTGTCTGCAACTACCTGAGGGGAGGTTGTGGCCAGCAGGAGGTTGCTCTCTTCTCTCAGGTGGCCAGCACCAGAAGGAGAGGACACAGCCTCAGGCTGTGCCAGGGGAGATTTAGGCTGGAGGTGAGGAGAAAGTTCTTCCCTGAGAGAGTCATTGGACACTGGAATGGGCTGCCCGGGGAGGTGGTGGAGTCGCCGTCCCTGGAGCTGTTCAAGGCAGGACTGGACGTGGCACTTGGTGCCATGGTCTGGCCTTGAGCTCTGTGCTAAAGGGTTGGACTTGATGCTCTGTGAGGTCTCTTCCAACCTTGGTGATGCTGTGATGCTGTGATCTCGGCTCGTCCAGAGGCTGCCAAGGGACAGTCTCGGGCACTGACAGGACAGGACGTTCTTAGGCATGTGCAAAGACAGCTCTCCACATGTTTTATGGGACACACACAGACCTCCATCACCACTTTCCCAGGTTTCTTCCTTTCCTAGAATCTGACACGGCTTGCCTGCTGTTTGAAGTGTAAAACAGCTTATTTATTCTAATCTTCACATGGAGTTGTTTGCTTTATCCCTACTTCAGGTCTTCAGAGGCTGCCTTTTAGGTTCTGTGGTTTGGCTTTTGGTGCTGTGGATTCTTTTTCCTTGCCTCCTCATTTGAAGTGACAATACTTTGTGAAAGATGCTTAAATACTATGAGGTGAGACTCGGAGTCTGCTGTGACTTGGTCACCATCATTGTTGGGGCCTTATGTGATGGTTTTGAGGTGTGGGTGAAAGCAAACAGACACAGTCTCATGGCTAACAGGAGCTGAAGTGTCAGATTGGAAGGAGAAGGACCTGGGAGTCCAGGTTGATGAAAAGTTCAACCTGAGCCTGCAGGGTGAGTGCAGCCCAGACACAAGCCTGTGCTGGGCTGCAGCCAGAGCAGTGTGGGCACAGGGCAAGGGAGGGGATTCTGCCCCTTGCCTCTGCTCTCCTCACACCCCACCTGCACTCCTGGGGGTAGCTCTGCAGCCCCCAGCACAAGCAGCACAGGGAAGTGTTGGAGCCAGTGCAGAGGAGGCCACCAAGATGCTGAGAGGGCTGCAGCAGCTCTGCTGTGAGCACAGGCTGAGAGAGTTGGGGCTGTGCAGCCTGGAGAGGAGAAGGCTTGGAGGAGACCTTGGAGTGGCCTTACAGGGTCTGAGTGGGACCTACAGGAGGGCTGGGGAGGGACTACTGAGAAGGTCTGGGAATGAGAGGAGGAGGAGGAATGGGTTTGAAGTGGCAGAGGGGAGATTGAAAGTGGGTGTTAGGAAAGGGTTCTTGGCAGTGAGGGTGGTGAGAGACTGGCACAGGTTGAGGGAGGTGAGACACTGGCACAGGTTTCCCAGGGAGGTTGTGGAGCACAGAAGCACCCAATGTGATCAAAGATCACATTGGGTGCTTCTGTGCTCCACAACCTCCCTGCAGGTGTTCAGGACCAGCCTGGATGAGGCCTTCAGGGACGTGTTCTAGTGGGAGATGTCCCTGCCTATGGCACAGGGAGGTTGGAACTGGCTGATCCTTGAGGTCCCTTCCAACCTGAACCATTCAACAAAAAAGCAAAGCACTGAGTGCTGCTTCAGCTGTGCCTTGGAGTGTAAATCAGTGCTCTTCACCCTTCAGCTCGAGTGCAGACAAGCACCATTCCCTCTAGGTGATGACAGTAATGCAGGGTTAGTCTCAAATAGGGAGGCAGAACCTGCAAGGCGATACCACAATATGTGAATAGAGGTTTTCAGACTGCAAATTGGAGGCTTTGAGAGGGAAGAGAAGTCACTTTGTGAGTGTGGAAGGAGAGAAGGCAGCCATCAGGTGCATCCAAAGCAGCATCTGATGTGTTCTGACTTCTAGATGGTGTGAGTTGAAGGCATTTTCTGCTTCAGTGGGATTGGAGTGTCTTGTGCTGATGGTGACAACATTATCAGCCCCCCAGTCTGAAGTGTTATTTTTCCAGAGCAGTTGTTTTCTTTATTTACTGTTGTTGCCAGATTTTCTTCTTCCCCAGGAAATCAATCAAAAGCACAAAGGTATCATTTGCAGGGGCTGGAGCTGCCTGTCTCTACTGGAGCTGATCTATGTGTGCATCTCTTGGGAGACCCCACCTGGAGCACTGCCTCCAGTTCACAGTATCACCAAGGTTGGAAGAGACCTCATCAAGTCCAACCCTTTAGCACAGAGCTCAAGGCCAGACCATGGCACCAAGTGCCACGTCCAGTCCTGCCTTGAACAGCTCCAGGGACGGCGACTCCACCACCTCCCCGGGCAGCCCATTCCAGTGTCCAATGACTCTCTCAGGGAAGAACTTTCTCCTCACCTCCAGCCTAAATCTCCCCTGGCACAGCCTGAGGCTGTGTCCTCTCCTTCTGGTGCTGGCCACCTGAGAGAAGAGAGCAACCTCCTCCTGGCCACAACCACCCCTCAGGTAGTTGCAGACAGCAATAAGGTCTGCCCTGAGCCTCCTCTTCTCCAGGCTAACCAATCCCAGCTCCCTCAGCCTCAATTCAAGAGAGATGTTGAGGTGCTGGAAGGTGTCCAGAGAAGGGCAACAAAGCTGGTGAGGGGCCTGGAACACAAACCCCATGAGGAGAGGCTGAGGGAGCTGGGGGGGTGCAGCCTGCAGCAGAGGAGGCTCAGGGCAGAGCTCATTGCTGTCTACAGCTACCTGAAGGGACATTGTAACCAGGTGGGGGTTGGCCTCTTCTGCCAGGCAACCAGCAGGGGACACAGTCTCAAGTTGTGCTGGGGGTAGTATAGGCTGGCTGTGAGGAGGAAGTTGTTGGCAGAGAGAGTGATTGGCATTGGAATGGGCTGCCCAGGGAGGTGGTGGAGGCACCATCCCTGGAGGTGTTCAAGCAAAGCCTGGATGAGGCACTTAGTGCCATGGTCTGGTTGACTGGATAAGGCTGGGTGCTAGGTTGGGCTGGATGATCTTGGAGCTCTCTTCCAACCTGGTTGATTCTCTCACTCTAAGTGAAGTTCAGCAACGCAGCACGGAGGTGTTGCACGTTAATTATTTATCCTGTGCTTCCATGCTGGACTTCTTGATTTAATAAAGGCTTCTAGGGGGAGGTGGTTGCTGTTTCCTTGAGGTTAGCTCCTCCCAGCCCTCCCCATTGTGTAACCTCTCCAGAGCCTTTCCTCCCCGGTTGCCTCTGAAGTTACTCCCAAGCTTGGGTTCACAGCAGTTGGGTAAAACTAGAAACACATTTCTGTGGTGAGTGTTTCATTGTTGTGGCTTTGCCATCTCTACATCTAACTGGTTTTTTTTTGGTCTCCATAAAGATAGAACTGGACTTAAGGTTTTTTTCCTCCCCTCTGTGTGTTTTTGCACTCACAAACTTGTGCTTTGCAGAAAGCTGTCAATGAAAACCTGTTTATCGTGGAAGCCTGTTTGAAGCTCTTGGTGACATCTGGTCTTGTTCTTTCTCTTAGCTATACTTGACTGAAAATGAAATGTGGTGATGAGAAGCATCACAGAGAATCCCAACTGCTAGGAGAGTCATTTTAGATCAAGCTTGTCCCTTTTGGGGGTTGGAACTAGATGATCCTTGTGGTCCTTGATTCTATGGTTCTGTGTCTGACTGATTCAGTGAAACTGGCCTGAGAACTTGGAGATATTTTTGAGTGCAGCCATCTTATGTCAGGTCTTGTAGTGGCAGAACAAGAGGTTTAAGCTTGAGGAGGGCAGATTTAGACTGGAGATGAGGAAGAGACTCTTAAAGTGAGACACTGAACAGGTTGCCCATGGAGGTCATGGATGATGCTCCCTCCCTGGTGGTGTTCAAGGCCAGGTTGGATGAGACCTTGAGCAACCTGGGCTAGTGGAAGGTATCCCTACCCCTGGCAGGGGTTCTGGATCTCTAAGGTCCCTTCCAACCTAATCTACAAATCTTTCACAGTATCACCAAGGTTGGAAGAGACCTCACAGAGCATCAAGTCCAACCCTTTAGCACAGAGCTCAAGGCCAGACCATGGCACCAAGTGCCACGTCCAGTCCTGCCTTGAACAGCTCCAGGGACGGCGACTCCACCACCTCCCCGGGCAGCCCATTCCAGTGTCCAATGACTCTCTCAGGGAAGAACTTTCTCCTCACCTCCAGCCTAAATCTCCCCTGGCACAGCCTGAGGCTGTGTCCTCTTGTTCTGGTGCTGGCCACCTGAGGGAAGAGAGCAACCTCCTCCTGGCCACAACCTCCCCTCAGGTAGTTGTAGACAGCAATAAGGTCTGCCCTGAGCCTCCTCTTCTCCAGGCTAACCAATCCCAGCTCCCTCAGCCTCTCCTCGTAGGGCTGTGCTCAAGGCCTCTCCCCAGCCTCGTTGCCCTTCTCTGGACACGCTCAAGCATCTCAATGTCCCTCCTAAACTGGGGGGCCCAGAACTGAACACAGCACTCAAGGTGAGGTCTAACCAGTGCAGAGTACAGGGGCAGAATGACCTCCCTGCTCCTGCTGGCCACACCATTCCTGATGCAGGCCAGGATGCCACTGGCTCTCTTGGCCACCTGGGCACACTGCTGGCTCATGTTCAGGTGGGTATCAATCAGCACCCCCAGATCCCTCTCTGTCTGGCTGCTCTCAGCCACTCTGACCCCAGCCTGTATCTCTGCATGGGGTTGTTGTGGCCAAAGTGCAGCACCCTGCACTTGGAGCTATTATTCTGAAGCCTCTTTCTGATATTTGGTGTACCAAATCTTGAGGCTGCCTTTCTGGAATGGGGACACGAGCACAAGGCTCAGCTTAGATAACCATACAGAGACTGTATCAGAGTCTGGTAGTTACCATCCCTATGAGAACTGTGATTAAAAATCCTGTGCAGATCTGCTTGTCGACAGCTTTTTTTTCCCCAGCCCTGCAGAAATATTCCCAGGGTTTCCTTCTGCCCCCTGTGGGAAGTTGTAGGAGGTGGAGAACACACACGCAGCTAGAGGTGAGGAACAAACACAGCGTGGAAGTAAAACGGACGGGGCTGGATGCAATCTGGACGCGTAAGGGAGGCAAGGAGGGGCTGAGCTGAGCTATAAAGTGCCACAGATGCTTGTTAGGCAGCAGCACTGACATCCATCACGTCTGGGATGATGGTGGTGAAAGAGCTTGACAGATCTTTTGGTGTCTTTCTGTGCAGACCCAGCGTGGAGCGGGAGTGAGTAGCAGCGTGGCGCAGAGCTGCGGGTTTTACGCCGGCCAGGGAGGTGTTTGTACACAAGCCCCTTACGTGTTTGGGTTAGCAAAGCGAGGGAGTGCTCTGCCTTAATTAAGCAGCAAATGTGCTCATCTCTGGTGCTGCAGCCTAGCTCTGTGTGTGCTTTGTTAGAGGCAGGCTGGCCCTCGGAGGAGGCGCAGGCTCGGGGTTCGGTTTCGGAGGGGGATGGATGTGTTTATTTGCTGTAAAGCCTCTGCCAGGGTATCAAAGCTGCTCAGCAGAGCTGTGAGGTGAACAGAGCTCCTGAGAACTGGGGGTGGGGAGGGAAGCAATCTACCCCCACCCCACAATTGGGAAGGGTGGTGTTTGCTCTCTCTACCTGTCAGAGGATGGGTCTCTGAGCAACCCGATGTAGTGTGAAGTGTCCCTGCCCATGGGGAGAGATTTGGAAAGAGGTGACCCTTGGAATCTCTTTGAACCCTGATGATTGAGTACTGTGTTTGGTTCTGGCCCCCCCAGTTTAGGAGGGACATTGAGATGCTTGAGCGTGTCCAGAGAAGGGCAACGAGGCTGGGGAGAGGCCTTGAGCACAGCCCTACGAGGAGAGGCTGAGGGAGCTGGGATTGGTTAGCCTGGAGAAGAGGAGGCTCAGGGCAGACCTTATTGCTGTCTGCAACTACCTGAGGGGAGGTTGTGGCCAGGAGGAGGTTGCTCTCTTCTCTCAGGTGGCCAGCACCAGAACAAGAGGACACAGCCTCAGGCTGTGCCAGGGGAGATTTAGGCTGGAGGTGAGGAGAAAGTTCTTCCCTGAGAGAGTCATTGGCCACTGGAATGGGCTGCCCGGGGAGGTGGTGGAGTCGCCGTCCCTGGAGCTGTTCAAGGCAGGACTGGACGTGGCACTTGGTGCCATGGTCTGGCCTGGAGCTCTGTGCTAAAGGGTTGGACTTGATGCTCTATGAGGTCTCTTCCAACCTTGGTGATACTGTGGTAATGTGATTTTGAGTTATGTGAAGAGGAATCATAGAATCAACCAGGTTGGAAGAGACCTCCAAGCTCATCCAGTCCAACCTAGCACCCAGCCCTATCCAGTCAACCAGACCATGGCACTAAGTGCCTCAGCCAGGCTTTGCTTGAAGACCCCCAGGCACGGTGCCTCCACCACCTCCCTGGGCAGCCCATTCCAATGCCAATCACTCTCTCTGTGAAGAACTTCTTCCTAACATCCAGCCTATACCTACCCTGGCACAACTTGAGACTGTGTCCCCTTGTTCTATTGCTGGTTGCCTGGGAGAAGAGGCCACCCCCCACCTCTTCTTCCCTTCGTGTGACCTCAAGTCACTGTGCTGGGATCGTTTTCTTCAGGTACATTTGCTTGGCTAAGGAGGAGAATTTAAAACCCACACCTGAAGCCCCTTTCTGATACTGGAAGGCCACATTAATGTCTCCACCTCAGAGCCTCCTCTTCTCCACACTGTGGTCAGACATTGCTCAGCAGCCACTCTGCTTCCCAGATGAGGAAACTGAGGCACAGGAAGGTAGAGATGTCCAAGCCCTCAGGGCTAAGCAGGCAGATAGGACCACAGTGTTTCCCCTGAGACCATGCTGCAGTGGCTGCTGGCTGGCCCAGCCCCAGAGTCTTGCCCACCTGGCATACTTGTGGAAGCAAATCTCTCTTAGCATGCCAGCCACCCTCCCAAAGACTGCCCACTCCTGGTAGATGTGCTCGTTGCTGGCCTGGGAGCAGTGTGCCAGGGTCACCAAGCCTCCAGTGATGAAGGTTAACATGTACTTGGGGATGAGACAACAATGGGATGCACTGAGGCAACAGAGCAAAAGAAGAAGGGGGCACAGTCTCAAACTGTGCCAGGGCAGGTCTAGTCTGGATGTTAGGAGGAAGTTGTTGGGTTAGGGTTAGGGACCTGGGGGTGCTGAGAGGAGCTGAAGCTGAGGCAGCATTGTGCCCAGGTGGGCAGCAGAGCCAATGGCATCCTGGGCTGGCTCAGGAGCAGTGTGGGCAGCAGGACCAGGGAGGTTCTTGTGCCCCTGTGCTCAGCACTGCTCAGGTCTCTCCTTGAGTGCTGTGTCCTCCTGGGCTCCTGCATTGCAGAGAGCTGTTGAGGTGCTGGAAGATGTTTGGAGAAGGGCAGCAAGGCTGGGGAGGGGCCTGGAGCACAGCCCTGTGAGGAGAGGCTGAGGGAGCTGGGGGGGTGCAGCCTGCAGCAGAGGAGGCTCAGGGCAGAGCTCATTGCTGCCTGCAGGGAGGCTGTAGCCAGGTGGGGTTGGGCTCTGCTGCCAGGCAGCCAGCAGCAGAAGAAGGGGACCCAGGCTGAAGCTGTGGCAGGGCAGGTCTGGGCTGGCTGTGAGGAGGAAGTTGCTGGCAGAGAGAGTGATTGGCATTGGAATGGGCTGCCCAGGGAGGTGGTGGAGTGGCTGTGGCTGGAGGTGTTGCAGCCAAGCCTGGCTGGGGCACTTAGTGCCATGGTCTGGTTGGTTGGGCAGGGCTGGGTGCTAGGTTGGGCTGGCTGAGCCTGGAGCTCTCTTCCAACCTGCTTGAGTCTATGACTGGCCAGGGCTGGGTGCTAGGTTGGGCTGGCTGAGCTTGGAGCTCTCTTCCAACTTGCTTGATTCTATGACTGGATAGTGCTGGGTGCTAGGTTGGGCTGGCTGAGCTTGGAGCTCTCTTCCAACCTGCTTGTTTCTATGACTGGATAGTGCTGGGTGCTAGGTTGTGCTGGCTGAGCTGGAGCTCTCTTCCAGCCTGCTTGATTCTGTGACTGGATAGTGCTGGGTGCTAGGTTGGGCTGGCTGAGCTGGAGCTCTCTTCCAGCCTGGCTGGTTCTCTGAACAGTGTAGCGAGGGCCTCCTGCCTCGGCACTGTTTTCTTTCCATTGGCCTGCTGCTCTGAGCCTTTCTCAAGTGTTCCTCCTGTTCCTCGTTGTAGAAAAAAATATTTTTCCTTTCATAATGTTTCTCTCCCTTGTGTCTGTTAAAACCCACTTTGACCCTTGACTGTGCTGGTATGGCATTGTATGAAGGAGAATGGAGTAGCTGGCTGTGCCTGCCCCAAGATGTAAAACAGAGAGAGTGCCAGGAAAGGAGTTTTTGCAAGGGCTTGTAGTGATAGGATGAGGGGGGATGGATTGAAGCTGGAGGAGAGGAGATTGAGAGTGGAGATTAGGAAGAAATTCTTTGCAGTGAGGGTGGTGAGACACTGGCACAGGCTGCCCAGGGAGGTTGTGGATGCTCCTTCCCTGGAGGTGTTCAAGGCCAGGTTATGTGAGGCTTTGAGCAACCTGGGCTGGTGGAGGTGACCCTGGCCATGGGAGGTGTCCTTGCCCATGGCATGGGCTTGGAACTGGTTGATCTTTAAAATCCTTTTCAATCCAAAGGAGGATTCTAAGACTCTCTGAAGGACAAAAGCACTGTAGCTGCTCCACTTAGGAGTGAAGCATGTCTAGAAAACCCTGCTGCTCTAAGGAGGTTCAGCTTTTGCTTTAAGAAGTGCCTCCTATAGAAAGAAGAGCTGCTGGAGAGTAAATTCTGCCTTCCTCGGTGGAAGTACCTCAGAAACCCTTGGGAGCAAGTGAGAGATGAGCAATGAAGAACTGATCTGTGATAAGGTACTGGAAACACTTTAATGGACAAGAACAGGAGAACAGACCAAGGTTAAACAAACAAATCCAAATTCTGGTTAGGTGGTAGCAAGAGGAGATCAATAAATGACTGTGGGAATGAAATGGGGAACAAGAAAGGTAATTCAGGGAGGATGCCCAAAAGCCCAGAGCTGGCTGCTGATGGCTGAGAACTAGAGGAGAGGTAACAGGGCTGCAGTGGGGATGTCAGTCCCTGGCTCAGCAGCAGCTCAGGCAGTGCTGCAAGGAATGGCACAGGAGCACTGAAAGAAGAATTCTGCTAAGGGAGTAGGTGAAATAGCAGCAGCATTGACATCAGGGGCAGGACCTGCCAACCATTCTGGGGTTCTCTCAGAGATGTCTCTTGCCTTCTGGTTTTGCTTCTTGTTTCCTGGTGTGTGTTGGTGCTGAGCAGAATTCTGCCCTGCTCAAGGCTGCTGGTGCATCCTGCAGAACAGAAACCCTGTGAGGAGAGGCTGAGGGAGCTGGGGGTGTGCAGCCTGGAGAAGAGGAGGCTCAGGGGTGACCTTATTGCTGTCTACAACTACCTGAAGGGGCATTGTAGCCAGGTGGGGGGTGGCCTCTTCTCCCAGGCAACCAGCAACAGAACAAGGGGACACAGTCTCAAGTTGTGCCAGGGTAGGTACAGGCTGGCTGTGAGGAGGAAGTTCTTCACAGAGAGAGTGATTGGCATTGGAATGGGCTGCCCAGGGAGGTGGTGGAGTGGCTGTGGCTGGAGGTCTTCAAGCAAAGCCTGGATGAGGCACTTAGTGCCATGGTCTGGTTGACTGGATAGGGCTGGGTGCTAGGTTGGGCTGGATGACCTTGGATCTCTCTTCCACCCTGGTTGATGCTGTGATTCTATGCCATGCAACAAAGCAAAGGCATCCCAGGATTTTTAGAGGTCTTCATTTGTCTGAAGCCCAAAGGAACCCCCAAGCCCTTAGTGGTTGCAGTGCTGGCAGTGGCGTGGAGGCGTAGGGGTGCGCCGGGAGGCTGCGGGTGCTGGCGAGCACTCCTGCCTCCCTCTCTGAGCCTGCCTCTAATCCTGTTGGTGATATTTTCATTGCTTGACAGAGCAGAGGAATGTCTGAGGCCGCAGCGGGGGGATGGCGAAAGCTGTTCGCCATCAGTGGCAGCAGCATTGAGCTGTGAGTGGGGAGAAGCTGCCTCTCTCCCCGGCCTTTGAGAAGAAGTGGCTGGAACCCAGCAGATCTTCCTGCCCAGGGTGAGGAGGAGGAGTAATTTCCTTGGTTTGTGGTGCAGGGAGAGATGAAGGCTGAATTTATGCAGCTGTGTTTGCTGGAGGAATTAAATGCCTTTTCAGCAGCTACGGGCACTAAGGGCCAGGGCTCCAAACAAAGCTGTTTGGTGATTCTATGATTACAGCTAATTGCTTCAGCCCTGCAGTAACCCTGCCATGCCTCTCCCATACCAGCTTGGGCTAATGGCTGGAGGAGACTGATGAATGTTGGGTGCTGATGAATTCTGGAACGGCAGAGAACTTAAAAGCAGTGGCAGCAACCGAAGACAAAGCTTTTCCTCAGAGCTTCTGGCAGCTTCTCTAGGTGGTTGTTGTTCTTAGTTCTCACATGCATGGAGTCGTTTTCATGGTAAAGAGCTGCTCTGTGGATTTACAAAGAGAAAGGAGCCTCCAGTTGTACTTCTTGGCAAGAGAAATACAGATGTATATTTAGATCTAAAACCTATACCCTGAGAGCTAAGTGAATTCCATTGCTCTGAAGGCAAATGCAGGCTAAGAGGTAAATATCTTCAAATCGTGTTTCAGTCAGCACAGTTGATTTCACACATGACTTGAACATAATTACTTACTTGTTTGCTATCTGACACTTCCAGTACAATGGGGGGACCTTGGACAGATGGGCAGAGTCCAAGGGGATGGTGTTCAATAGCTCCAAGTGCTGGGTGCTGCACTTTGGCCACAGCAACCCCATGCAGAGATACAGGCTGGGGTCAGAGTGGCTGAGAGCAGCCAGACAGAGAGGGATCTGGGGGTGCTGATTGATACCCACCTGAACATGAGCCAGCAGTGTGCCCAGGTGGCCAAGAGAGCCAGTGGCATCCTGGCCTGCATCAGGAATGGTGTGGCCAGCAGGAGCAGGGAGGTCATTCTGCCCCTGTACTCTGCACTGGTTAGACCACACCTTGAGTGCTGTGTTCAGTTCTGGGCCCCCCAGTTTAGGAGGGACATTGAGATGCTTGAGCGTGTCCAGAGAAGGGCAACGAGGCTGGGGAGAGGCCTTGAGCACAGCCCTAGGAGGAGAGGCTGAGGGAGCTGGGATTGGTTAGCCTGGAGAAGAGGAGGCTCAGGGGTGACCTTATTGCTGTCTGCAACTACCTGAGGGGAGGCTGTGGCCAGGAGGAGGTTGCTCTCTTCTCTCAGGTGGCCAGCACCAGAAGGAGAGGACACAGCCTCAGGCTGTGCCAGGGGAGATTTAGGCTGGAGGTGAGGAGAAAGTTCTTCCCTGAGAGAGTCATTGGACACTGGAATGGGCTGCCCGGGGAGGTGGTGGAGTCGCCGTCCCTGGAGCTGTTCAAGGCAGGACTGGACGTGGCACTTGGTGCCATGGTCTGGCCTTGAGCTCTGTGCTAAAGGGTTGCACTTGATGATCTGTGAGGTCTCTTCCAACCTTGGTGACACTGTGATACTGTGATGTTGTAGCTGGTTACATAACAGAATCCTGGGATCTGAGTGGCTTACATGGAATTTAGCTGTGTTGTCTTCATGTTGTTTACCCATCCATCCCTAGAGAGATGACAAAGCTACCTGCATGTGACCCTGGGCAACTTGTTCTGGCTGACCCTGCTTCAGTAAGGGGGTTGAAGCTGATCTCCAGAGGTTCTTTCCAGCCCACACTGTGCTGGGGTTCTGGGATCAATCAGTGGTGTAGCCCTTTGCTGTATCCTTGGCTTGAACAGTGTCACGAATCTCCCTGTTAGGTAATGCTGCCAATACTGAAGTCAGTTCTTTCTATGGAAAATGAGTAGCTAATGAATTTACAGAGTATCTTTGTGCCAAAAATGGATGTTCATACTTCTGATCTTATCTCCAGCTTTCCTGGCTCCCTGGGACTCAATTGTAAGGACCAAGTAGAGTCAGTACAACTTTTGTCACCCAGTACAGATCAGACCAAGAAATCAAAGTCTCTCTAGCCATTGGAAGGGTTTTTCTTGTGGGCTCAAGAACATACTAAACCAGAGAGGTTTAATACTGCACACATTGTATTGGTCCTGGCTCGCTGCCTTGTGTCTTGGAAACTGCAAAGCAAGCACTCTGGAGTAGGTTGCCTGCAGAGATTGTGGATTCTCCCTCCCTGGAGGTATCACAGCATCACCAAGGCTGGAAGAGACCTCACAGCTCATCAAGTCCAACCCTTTAGCACAGAGCTCAAGGCCAGACCATGGCACCAAGTGCCACGTCCAGTCCTGCCTTGAACAGCTCCAGGGACGGCGACTCCACCACCTCCCCGGGCAGCCCATTCCAGTGTCCAATGACTCTCTCAGGGAAGAACTTTCTCCTCACCTCCAGCCTAAATCTCCCCTGGCACAGCCTGAGGCTGTGTCCTCTCCTTCTGGTGCTGGCCACCTGAGAGAAGAGAGCAACCTCCTGCTGGCCACAACCTCCCCTCAGGTAGTTGCAGACAGCAATAAGGTCTCCCCTGAGCCTCCTCTTCTCCAGGCTAACCAATCCCAGCTCCCTCAGCCTCTCCTCGTAGGGCTGTGCTCAAGGCCTCTCACCAGCCTCCTCGCCCTTCCCTGGACACGCTCAAGCATCTCAATGTCCCTCCTAAACTGGGGGGGCCCAGAACTGAACACAGTACTGAGGCCAGGCTGGATGAGGCTTTGGGCAAGCAAGGCTGCTAGCCAGCAGTTAGTGTCAAAAGGAGGCTGGGTGCTAGGTTGGACAGGATGAGCTTGGAGGTCTCTTCCAACCTGGTTGATTCTATGATTCAAAAGCAGCTGCAGGAGGACCTAGACAGGCTGCTCCTTTTACTGCATCTGTGTCAGACAGTGCCTCTTTCAAAAGGAAATTGGATGGATCTAATCAGTAGACCTCCAAACATTGCTACAAGTGCTAACTTAGGAAGGGGGGATTCTTTCAGAGGCGTCGTGAAGAACTCTGTTAGGTGCCAGTGAACTGTCAGAGGCGAGAGGTGTTGCAGCCCCTGGCAGGGAGTTGGATGATCTGTGAGGTCCTTTCCAGCCTAATCCATTCCTCGATTGATTATTCTCCCTTTGCTAATTCAGAGGCATTACAACCTGTGGATTTGACAGCTTGTGTCAGAGACACAAATGTGACAGCAATAGCACAGTGCTAGTTTGGGTGGGTTTACATCTTCCCTAGTGTTCACCCCCAAACAGCCATGCCTGGAGAACCTCTGGATATGCTTTTAAATCTCATCAGCTGGAGAGAGAGAGATTTATTCTGCTACATTTAGCCATAAAGCATAATGTTAGCTCAAACACGTGCTTAAAAATAGCCTACAAGATATCCTTGTCTCTTGCTGTAGGGCAGTGCAGGCAGGCTCGCCTGGTGGCACACCCAGCCCTTGGGGCTTCAAACCCACTTCTCCAAAGGAAGGTCTGCTGGGAGGGCATGTGTGCTGGCAAAGTTGGTGGCTCTCACTGGCCAGAGCTTCGAGAGGAGTGCAGCACAGCTTAAATTGTTGAACACTGAGGAGGAGAAGGCTCCAGGGAGACCCTAGAGCAGCCTTCCAGTTCCCAAAGGGGGCTACAGCAGAGCTGGGGAGGGACTTTTGACAAGGGCTAGGACGAAGGACAATGGCTTAGAGCTGGGAGAGAGGAGATTGAGGGTGTAGATGAGGAGGAAATTCTTAAGAGTGAGGGTGGTGAGCCACTGGCACAGGTTGCCCAGGGAAGCTGTGGCTGTCCCCTCCCTGGAGGTGTTGAAGGCCAGGTTGGATGAGTGCAAGGCATCCCTGCCCACGGCAGGAGGGCTGGAACTAAACCCTTCTGTGAAGCTGTAAATGTTGCCCTCAGCTTTTCACAGCAGAGAAGCTGCTGTAAAGGTAGGCAGCTGAACCCTAAAGCAGCATTCAGGAGGACAGAGTTTACTCCTACACTGTCTAGAAGGGCTGGAGTGACAGCATGAGGGGCAATGATTTTGAGCTGGAAGAGGGGAGATTAAGAATGGAGATGAGGAAGAAATTCTTTCCACTGAGGGTGGTGAGCCACTGGCACAGGTTGCCCAGGGAAGCTGTGGCTGCTCCCTCCTGGAGGTGTTGAAGGCAGGGTTGGATGAGGCCTTGAGCAAGCTGGGCTGGTGGGAGGTGTCCCTGCCCATGGCAGGGGGTAGAACAAGATGCCCTTTGAGGGTGCCCTCCAACCCAGTGCAATCTGAATCTTAGAAGGTGTGGGCTGGGTTTTTGTTTGGTTTTAACCTTAAAGGTGTTTTCCAGTCAGAACACTTTGTCTGACTCTGTGTTTCTGCTGCTGCAAGAGCTCTGAAGGTAGAAGGTTCTTGTGCCCCTGTGCTCAGCACTGCTCAGGCCACCCCTGCAGTGCTGTGTCCAGTGCTGGGCTCCTGCATTGCAGAGAGATGTTGAGGTGCTGGAAGGTGTTTGGAGCAGGGCAGCAAGGCTGGGGAGGGGCCTGGAGCACAGCCCTGTGAGGAGAGGCTGAGGGAGCTGGGGGGGTGCAGCCTGCAGCAGAGGAGGCTCAGGGCAGAGCTCATTGCTGCCTGCAGCTGCCTGCAGGGAGGCTGTAGCCAGCTGGGGTTGGGCTCTGCTGCCAGGCAGCCAGCAGCAGAAGAAGGGGACCCAGGCTGAAGCTGTGGCAGGGCAGGTCTGGGCTGGCTGTGAGGAGGAAGCTCCTGGCAGAGAGAGTGATTGGCACTGGAATGGGCTGCCCAGGGAGGTGGTGGAGTGGCTGTGGCTGGAGGTGTTGCAGCCAAGCCTGGCTGGGGCACTTAGTGCCATGGTCTGGTTGGTTGGGCAGGGCTGGGTGCTAGGTTGGGCTGGCTGAGCTGGGAGCTCTCTGCCAACCTGCCTGACTCTCTGATTCAAGTAGAGCACCTTCAAGTACTTTACAAAGAGTGGAGAGCAAATGCTTGCTGTACAGGCACTAATCTTTACACCTCCCTAGGGTCCTGAGCACTTGCGAGAGTGCAAGGAGAGAGTTCAGGTCGGTCAGCACCAGAAGAAGGGGACACAGCTTCAAGCGGTGCCAGGGCAGGTCTAGGCTGGCTGTGAGGAGGAAGTTGTTGGCAGAGAGAGTGATTGGCACTGGAATGGGCTGCCCAGGGAGGTGGTGGAGTCTCCTGCGCTGGAGACTTTGCAAACCCACCTGAATGCGTTCCTGCGTGGACTACCCTGGGTGATCCCGCCTTGGCAGGGAGGTTGGACTGGATGATCTTTGGAGGTCCCTTCTATCCTCTGCGGTCTGTGATCCTGTGACTGAGTTCTGCCGGGCTGGAGCCGCCGCTGGGCTGCGCTGCGGGCTCTGGGCTGTGCGCACCCCGAGCCGCGGGAGCCGTCCCGGGGAGCATCAGCCAGTTCTGCCTGCACGCCGCTTGTTTGGGAGGAGCGGAGAAGCTCAGCTAGAACGTGTCAGTCTTTTCATAACAGTTTCCACACAGAAATCAATCTCCTTGGCGTGCTCCTCCTGACAAGCGGCTGTTACTGCAGTGCCTTGTTTCCCCCTCGTTCGCCGCAGATTAGCCCATTCTTATGCAGGGAGCCTGGTGGCACAACAGCTTATCCATCACCGAAAATGCTTTCAGAGGAGCGCAGAGCAGAGCTACAGGCACTTGTCACTTCGCCGAGTTCTTTCTGAGCGGCTCCAAATCGCTCTGAACTCTTGAACTGCCTTTTCTCCAGCCTCGCAACATGAACTCCCAGAGAGTGGTGGTGAATGGTGCCACATCCAGCTGGCAGCTGGCACTAGTGGTGTCCCTCAAGGATCAGTGCTGGGCCCCATCCTCTTCAACATCTTCATAGATGATCTGGATGAGGGCATGGAGTCAGTCATCAGCAAGTGTGCAGATGACACTAAGCTGGGGGCAGATGTGGCTGGGCTGGAGGGCAGAAGGGCTCTGCAGCAGGACCTTGACTGCCTGGACAGATGGGCAGAGGCCAAGGGGATGGCTTCAATAGCTCCAAGTGCCAGGTGCTGCACTTTGGCCACAACAACCCCATGCAGAGATACAGGCTGGGGTCAGAGTGGCTGAGAGCAGCCAGACAGAGAGGGATCTGGGGGTGCTGATTGATACCTGCCTGAACATGAGCCAGCAGTGTGCCCAGGTGGCCAAGAGAGCCAGTGGCATCCTGGCCTGCATCAGCAATGGTGTGGCCAGCAGGAGCAGGGAGGTCATTCTGCCCCTGTACTCTGCACTGGTTAGACCACACCTTGAGTCCTGTGTTCAGTTCTGGGCCCCCCAGTTTAGGAGGGACATTGAGATGCTTGAGCGTGTCCAGAGAAGGGCAACGAGGCTGGGGAGAGGCCTCGAGCACAGCCCTACGAGGAGAGGCTGAGGGAGCTGGGATTGGTTAGCCTGGAGAAGAGGAGGCTCAGGGCAGACCTTATTGCTGTCTGCAACTACCTGAGGGGAGGTTGTGGCCAGGAGGAGGTTGCTCTCTTCTCTCAGGTGGCCAGCACCAGAAGGAGAGGACACAGCCTCAGGCTGTGCCAAGGGAGATTTAGGCTGGAGGTGAGGAGAAAGTTCTTCCCTGAGAGAGTCATTGGACACTGGAATGGGCTGCCCGGGGAGGTGGTGGAGTCGCCGTCCCTGGAGCTGTTCAAGGCAGGACTGGACGTGGCACTTGGTGCCATGGTCTGGCCTTGAGTTCTGTGCTAAAGGGTTGGACTTGATGCTCTGTGAGGTCTCTTCCAGCCTTGGTGATGCTGTGACACTGTGAACTCCGCAGTTGGGGCGGTTTGTGCGCGGAGAACGTGCAAGGCTTCATCCTTTCAGCCTGCTCTTTCTGCTTCGCATGCGACTCCAAATGCCCGATTCCCAAAGCTGGATGTTCTCAACGTGGCTGCAGGCTGTAAGGTGACCTCCTTGGCTCTGCTCCCAGGCCAGGAATCTATCGTTTCTTTGAGTCAGACTTTGAAACAGGTATTACTTTACAAGTTAATTGGCTGCATACAGCTCAGGAAAAAAAAGGGGGGGGAATATAAACCAGTGAGTTTTTCCACCACGGAGACATAAAGGCTTGCTTCACAGAAAAGAAGGCATAAACAAGCTGGTACAAGGAGCCCTGTATGAACTGAGCTATACTGTGTATTTCGGGGGGGGGGGGAAGTCACTTCCCCCCAACCCCCACTCCCCTTTGCCTTGTGGGTTTTGGCAGCCTGAAACAAAACAGTCAATGTTCTGCTAGAGAAACTGAGGAATTCATGCTTACAGACACACATGCACACAGCATCCTGCCTTGCGCCTGCTGCAGGGTGCAAGCCTGCAGCACATTGCAAGTGTGGCCTTGGGCACACTGCAGAGTGCAGGCGTGCAGCAGAGTGCAAGCATGCAGCTGTGGGCCTGCAGCAGAATGCAAGTGTGCAGCAGAGTGAGGGAGTGTGGCCTTGGGCGTGCTGCAGAGTGAAAGCGTGTGGCCGGGTGCAAATGTACGGCCTTGGGCGTGCTGCAGAGTGCAAGCATTGGGCAGGGTGCAAGTGTGCTGCCTTGGGCATGCTGCAGAGCGCAAGCATGCAGCAGGGTGCAAACATGCAGCCTTGGCAGTGCTGCAGAGTGCAAGTATGCAGCAGGGTGCAAGCGTGCAGCCTTGGGCATGCTGCAGAGTGCAAGCATGCAGCAGGGTGCAAGTGTGCAGCCATGGGCGTGCTGCAGAGCTCAAATGTGTGGTAGGGTGCAAGTGTGCAGCCTTGGGAGTGCTGCAGAGTGCATGTGTGTGGCAGGGTGCAAGTGTGCAGCCTTGGGCGTGCTGCAGAGTGCATGTGTGTGGCAGGGTGCAAGCGTGCAGCCTTGGGCGTGCTGCAGAGCGCAAGCGTGTGGCAGGGTGCAAGTGTGCAGCCTTGGGCGTGCTGCAGAGCACAAGTGTGTGGCAGGGTGCAAGCGTGCAGCCTTGGGCTTGCAGCAGAGCACTAACGTGTGGCAGAGTGCAAACATGCAGCCTTGGACATGCAGCAGAGTGCAAACATGTGGCAGGGTGCAAACGTTCGGCCTTGGGCGTGCTGCAGAGTGCAAGTGTGTGGCAGGGTGCAAGTGTGCTGCCTTGGGCATGCAGCAGAGCTCAAGCATGTGGCCTTGGGCTTGCAGCAGAGCACAAACGTGTGGCAGAGTGCAAACATGCAGCCTTGGACATGCAGCAGAGTGCAAACATGTGGCAGGGTGCAAGTGTGCAGCCTTGGGCGTGCTGCAGAGCGCAAGTGTGTGGCAGGGTGCAAGCGTGCTGCCTTGGGCGTGCTGCAGAGCGCAAGCGTGTGGCAGGGTGCAAGCGTGCAGCCTTGGGCGTGCTGCAGAGCGCAAGCGTGTGGCAGGGTGCAAGCGTGCAGCCTTGGGCGTGCTGCAGAGTGCAAGTGTGTGGCAGGGTGCAAGCGTGCAGCCTTGGGCGTGCTGCAGAGTGCAAGTGTGTGGCAGGGTGCAAGCGTGCAGCCTTGGGCGTGCTGCAGAGCACAAGTGTGCGGCCTTGTGTGTGCTGCAGAGTGCAAGTGTGTGGCAGGGTGCAAGCGTGCAGCCTTGGGCGTGCTGCAGAGCACAAGTGTGCGGCCTTGTGTGTGCTGCAGAGTGCAAGTGTGTGGCAGGGTGCAAGCGTGCAGCCTTGGGCTTGTAGCAGGCCACAGCGTGAGGCCTTGGTCTTGCAGTGGGGTGCAAGAGTGTGGCCTTGGGCTTGCAGCAAAGTGCCAGCATGCAGCAGGGCGCAAGTGTGCGGCTTTGGGCGTGCGGCAGAGTGCAAGCATGTGGCCTTGGGCCTGCAGCAGGGTGCACATGTGCAGCAGGGTGCAGGTGTGTGTCCTTGGGCCTGCAGCAGGATGCACATGTGCAGCAGGGTGCAGGTGTGTGTCCTTGGGCCTGCAGCAGGATGCACATGTGCAGCAGGGTGCAGGTGTGTGGCCTTGGGCCTGCAGCAGGATGCACATGTGCAGCAGGGTGCAGGTGTGTGTCCTTGGGCCTGCAGCAGGGTGCAGGCGTGCAGCAGGGTGCAGGTGTGTGTCCTTGGGCTTGCAGCAGGATGCACATGTGCACCAGGGTGCAGGTGTGTGTCGTTGGGCTTGCAGCAGGGTGCACATGTGCAGCAGGGTGCAGGTGTGTGTCCTTGGGCTTGCAGCAGGATGCACATGTGCAGCAGGGTGCAGGTGTGTGTCCTTGGGCCTGCAGCAGGATGCACAGGTGCAGCAGGGTGCAGGTGTGTGTCCTTGGGCCTGCAGCAGGATGATGCACATGTGCAGCAGGGTGCAGGTGTGTGTCCTTGGGCTTGCAGCAGGATGCACATGTGCACCAGGGTGCAGGTGTGTGTCCTTGGGCCTGCAGCAGGATGCACATTTGCAGCAGGGTGCAGGTGTGTGTCCTTAGGCCTGCAGCAGGATGCACATGTGCAGCAGGGTGCAGGTGTGTGTCCTTGGGCTTGCAGCAGGGTGCAGGTGTGTGTCCTTGGGCTTGCAGCAGGATGCACATGTGCAGCAGGGTGCAGGTGTGTGTCCTTGGGCCTGCAGCAGGATGCACATGTGCAGCAGGGTGCAGGTGTGTGTCCTTGGGCCTGCAGCAGGATGCACATGTGCAGCAGGGTGCAGGTGTGTGTCCTTGGGCTTGCAGCAGGGTGCAGGTGTGTGTCCTTGGGCCTGCATCAGGATGCACATGTGCAGCAGGGTGCAGGTGTGTGTCCTTGGGCTTGCAGCAGGATGCACATTTGCAGCAGGGTGCAGGTGTGTGTCCTTGGGCCTGCAGCAGGATGCACATGTGCAGCAGGGTGCAGGTGTGTGTCCTTAGGCCTGCAGCAGGATGCACATGTGCAGCAGGGTGCAGGTGTGTGTCCTTGGGCCTGCAGCAGGATGCACATTTGCAGCAGGGTGCAGGTGTGTGTCCTTAGGCCTGCAGCAGGATGCACATGTGCAGCAGGGTGCAGGTGTGTGTCCTTGGGCTTGCAGCAGGGTGCAGGTGTGTGTCCTTGGGCTTGCAGCAGGATGCACATGTGCAGCAGGGTGCAGGTGTGTGTCCTTGGGCTTGCAGCAGGGTGCAGGTGTGTGTCCTTGGGCCTGCAGCAGGATGCACATGTGCAGCAGGGTGCAGGTGTGTGTCCTTGGGCCTGCAGCAGGATGCACATGTGCAGCAGGGTGCAGGTGTGTGTCCTTGGGCTTGCAGCAGGGTGCAGGTGTGTGTCCTTGGGCCTGCAGCAGGATGCACATTTGCAGCAGGGTGCAGGTGTGTGTCCTTGGGCTTGCAGCAGGATGCACATGTGCAGCAGGATGCTGGTGTGTGTCCTTGGGCTTGCAGCAGGTGCAGGCGTGCAGCAGGGTGCAGGTGTGTGTCCTTGGGCTTGCAGCAGGATGCACATTTGCAGCAGGGTGCAGGTGTGTGTCCTTGGGCTTGCAGCAGGATGCACAGGTGCAGCAGGGTGCAGGTGTGTGTCCTTGGGCTTGCAGCAGGATGAACATTTGCAGCAGGGTGCAGGTGTGTGTCCTTGGGCTTGCAGCAGGATGCACATGTGCAGCAGGGTGCAGGTGTGTGTCCTTGGGCTTGCAGCAGGGTGCACATGTGCAGCAGCGTGCAGGTGTGTGTCCTTGGGCCTGCAGCAGGGTGCAGATGTGCAGCAGGGTGCAGGTGTGTGTCCTTGGGCCTGCAGCAGGGTGCAGGTGTGTGTCCTTGGGCTTGCAGCAGGGTGCACATGTGCAGCAGCGTGCAGGTGTGTGTCCTTGGGCCTGCAGCAGGGTGCAGATGTGCAGCAGGGTGCAGGTGTGTGTCCTTGGGCTTGCAGCAGGGTGCAGGTGTGTGTCCTTGGGCTTGCAGCAGGATGCACATGTGCAGCAGGGTGCAGGTGTGTGTCCTTGGGCCTGCAGCAGGATGCACATGTGCAGCAGGGTGCAGGTGTGTGTCCTTGGGCTTGCAGCAGGGTGCAGGTGTGTGTCCTTGGGCCTGCAGCAGGATGCACATGTGCAGCAGGGTGCAGGTGTGTGTCCTTGGGCTTGCAGCAGGATGCACATGTGCAGCAGGGTGCAGGTGTGTGTCCTTGGGCTTGCAGCAGGGTGCACATGTGCAGCAGGGTGCAGGTGTGTGTCCTTGGGCTTGCAGCAGGGTGCACATGTGCAGCAGGGTGCAGGTGTGTGTCCTTGGGCTTGCAGCAGGGTGCACATGTGCAGCAGGGTGCAGGTGTGTGTCCTTGGGCTTGCAGCAGGGTGCAGGTGTGTGTCCTTGGGCTTGCAGCAGGGTGCAGGTGTGTGTCCTTGGGCTTGCAGCAGGATGCACATTTGCAGCAGGGTGCAGGTGTGTGTCCTTGGGCTTGCAGCAGGGTGCAGGTGTGTGTCCTTGGGCTTGCAGCAGGGTGCACATGTGCAGCAGGGTTCAGGCGTGCAGCTTTGGGCCAGGCACAGGTTGTGGCTCATGTTGTCCCCAACTCTTCTGTGAGCTGTGGCAGCGAGCAGCTGCTTTGGCCAGTGGCTGTTAGAGGCAAGAGAATGGAAAGCAGCAGCCGGAACGTTGGGAGGCATCAGGCCTTTGTTTCGGAGGGTTTTGCTTTTCTCTCTCTCTTTTTAACTAACTGAAAGTGACCTAATTAGTGTCTGGAGTTGGATCCCAAAGCCTTTTGCTGACCTATATTCACCCCCCTGCATGGTTAAGGCCTTGGAGGGGGTTCTTTAGTGGTAAGCAGCCAGGCAAGGCAAGCAGGGGAGGGGGTAAAGGCTTTTAGTTCTCTGAAGCTTGTTTTGCTGGTTATTTGTTCATCCCTTTGCTTCAATAGTTGTGGCTTATCTTCCATTTTAATCTTCCTTTGCCGCCTTGACCTTCTTTCTTTGTAATCTGTGGCTTTTGATGTCTAAAAAGTCCTAAATATTTGATCAAAATAAGACCTAATTCCTCTTCTGAAGAGGGTAAATCACTTTAAAAGCGGTAGAAGGAGGAGCCATGCGCAGGCAAAACGCAGCCTGAGAGCAAAGATAAAGCGTGCAGGCACACACCATCTATTGCTGCAGCTTGGCACTGGTGTTCCCTCTGCTCCCTGCACGGCCACTTCCAGGCTTCCAGGGCAGCTTGGGTAGTTTCCAGGAATCTATTTCAGGGGAAGAGCTCTGGGTTGCAGAACTTCTGCATCTGCAGGCTCTTCAGCCCTGGCATTCTGCCTGTTGCTTCCAGTGTGCTTTCTCCTCTTCCTTGTTCAGGTGTCCTTGGTGTGTGTCCTGCAGGTTAGGCAGCTGCATCCAGACTTGTGTCTCTGTTTGGAGTGGAGAGCAGGGAGATCAGGCTGTGTCTCTGCTGTGTCTTAGCTAGGAGGTAGGAATAAACTCTGTCCTCCTGCATGCGAGAGATGTGCCAACAGCTTCCTCCTAACATCCAGCCCAGAGCTTCCCTGCCACAGGTTGTGGCTGTGTCCTCTTCTGCTGGTGCTGCTTGCTTGGCAGCAGAGCCCAACCCCAGCTGGCTACAGCCTCCCTGCAGGCTGAAAGACTTAAAGGCCACAAGAATTCAATCTCAAGAAAGAATCTGGCAAGAGGATGGGACTGGGACTGTGACCAGACTGTGGAGACACAACCCACAGTGTGATGTGCTTGACCCTCAGCTTCTCCCAGTGGCTGGCAGTTGGTGCCAGTCATTGAATCAGGCAGGTTGGAAAAGAGCTCCAAGCTCAGCCAGCCCTGGCCAATCATAGAATCAAGCAGGTTGGAAAAGAGCTCCAAGCTGACCCAGCCCAACCTAGCACCCAGCCCTGGCCAATCACAGAATGAAGCAGGTTGGCAGAGAGCTCCAAGCTCAGCCAGCCCAACCTAGCACCCAGCCCTGCCCAACCAACCAGACCATGGCACTAAGTGCCTCATCCAGCCTTGGCTGCAACACCTCCAGCCACAGCCACTCCACCACCTCCCTGGGCAGCCCATTCCAGTGCCAATCACTCTCTCTGCCAGCAACTTCCTCCTCACAGCCAGCCCAGACCTGCCCTGCCACAGCTTCAGCCTGGGTCCCCTTCTTCTGGTGCTGCTTGCCTGGCAGCAGAGCCCAACCCCAGCTGGCTACAGCCTCCCTGCAGGCAGCTGCAGGCAGCAATGAGCTCTGTCCTGAGCCTCCTCTGCTGCAGGCTGCACCCCCCCAGCTCCCTCAGCCTCTCCTCACAGGGCTGTGCTCTAGGCCCCTCCCCACCCTTGCTGCCCTGCTCCAAACCCCTTCCAGCACCTCAACATCTCTCTGCAATGCAGGAGCTCAGCACTGGACACAGCACTGCAGGGGTGGCCTGAGCAGTGCTGAGCACAGGGGCACAAGAACCTTCTACCTTCAGAGCTCTTGCAGCAGCAGAAACACAGAGTCAGACAAAGTGTTCTGACTGGAAAACACCTTTAAGGTTAAAACCAAACAAAAACCCAGCCCACACCTTCTAAGATTCAGATTGCACTGGGTTGGAAGGCACCATCAAAGGGCATCTTGTTCTACCCCCCTGCCATGGGCAGGGACACCTCCCACCAGCCCAGCTTGCTCAAGGGCTCATCCAACCCTGCCTTCAACACCTCCAGGCAGGGGACATCCACAACCTCCCTGGACAACCTGTGCCAGCATCTCCCCACCCTCAGTGGAAAGAATTTCTTCCTCATCTCCATTCTTAATCTCCCTTCTTCCAGCTCAAAGTCATTGCCCCTCATGCTGTCACTCCAGCCCAGGAGTAAACTCTGTCCTCCTGAATGCTGCTTTAGGGTTCAGCTGCCCACCTTTACAGCAGCTTCTCTGCTGTGAAAAGCTGAGGGTGACATTCACAGCTTCAGAGAAGGGTTGATGAGATCATTTAGTTTCAGCTCTCCTGCCGTGGGCAGGGATGCCTTGCACTCATCCAACCTGGCCTTCAACACCTCCAGGAGGGGACAGCCACAGCTTCCCTGGGCAACCTGTGCCAGTGTCTCACCACCCTCACTCTTAAGAACTTCCTCTTCATCTGCACTCTCAATCTCCTCTCTCCCAGCTCCAAGCCATTGTCCCTCGTCCTAGCCCTTGTCAAAAGTCCCTCCCCAGCTCTGCTGTAGCCCCCTTTGGGAACTGGAAGGCTGCTCTAAGGTCTCCCTTCTTTCCTCTGGGCTGTACATCCCCACCTTCCAGCCTGTCCCCGTGGGGGAGGTTCTCCAGCCCTCTGATCTTCTTGGTGGCCTCCTCTGGGCCTCCTCCAGCATCTCCACATCCCACTGATGCTGGGGACACCAGAACTGGACTCCAGGTGGCATTTCCAAAGAGCAGAGTAGAGAGGGAGGGTCACCTCCTTCATCCTGCTGGTCACACTTGGATGCAGCCCAGCACACAGCTGCCCTCAGGACTGCCAGCAACCACTGGCATCATCTGACACCCCCAAGTCCTTCTCCTTCTGAGTGCTGTTCAGTCACTCCTCACACAGCCTGGATTTGTGCTTGGGGTTGCCCTCAAGCAGAGACAGGACCTTGGCCTTGTTGAGCTTCGTGAGGCAAGCTTGGACCCAGCTCTCCAGCCTGTCCAAATCCCTCTGGATGGATCCCTTCCCTCCAAGCACACCACACAGCTTGGTGTCAACTTCAGACCACATTTCTGTTACTCAGACCTGTTCCTGGGGCAGTGTTGTTCCTGCAGGCTGCTGAAAGTTGTGAGAGAGCTTGAAAGATGTCAAGTGGGACAGGGATCTGCTGGAGAGAGTCCAGTGGAGGGCTAGGAGGATGCTGAGGGGACAGGAGGGCATGGCTTATGAGGAGAGGCTAAGGGACCTGGGGCTGCTTAGGCTGGAGAAGAGAAGACTGAGAGGAGATTTGATCAATGTCTATAAACATCTAAGGGCTACCAGGAGGAGGGGGGGGACAGGCTCTGCTCACTGCTGCCTGGGACAGGACAAGCAGCAATGGATGGAAGCTGCAGCACAGGAGGTTCCAGCTCAGCACAAGGGGAACTTCTTGTCTGGAAGGGTCCCAGAGCCCTGGCACAGGCTGCCCAGAGAGGTTGTGGAGTCTCCTTCTGTGGAGCCTTTCCAGGCCTGTCTGGATGTGTTCCTGTGTGATCTGAGCTAGGTTGTGTGGTGCTGCTCTGGCAGGGGGGTTGGACTGGATGCTCTCCTTGGGTCCCTTCCAACCCCTGATATCCTGTGAGCTGTGATCCTATGAACCTCTTTACTGTAAGGGTCACAGAGTACTGGAACAGGCTCCCCAGGAAGTTCCTCTGTGCTCCTCTGTGATCTGAGCTAGGCTGTGTGGTCCTGCTCTGGCAGGGAGATTGGACTCAATGATCTCCTTGGGTCCCTTCCAACCCCTGATATCCTGTGAGCTGTGATCCTATGAACCTCTTTACTGTAAGGGTCACAGAGTACTGGAACAGGCTCCCCAGGGAGTTCCTCTGTGATCTGAGCTAGGTTGTGTGGTCCTGCTCTGGCAGGGAGATTGGACTCAATGATCTTCTTGGGTCCCTTCCAACCCCTAACATCCTGTGAGCCTGTGAAGTGCTGCTGAAGTGAGAGGCAACCTTTATCCTGGGGCAGTGGTAAAGTGATGGAGACACAAAGGAAAGGGCAGGTATGAGATCAGCTGTGGCAGAAGAATTTGCTGCCTGAAGTACTTTTTTTCCCCTTCTTATTCTTGATGCTTTTCCTTTGTGGATTTGGTTACTAATAATAACTTGGGGGAAAAAATAGAATTAGGACTTAGCAATGTTCTTCTTTTTAACAAGCCTGGATGATCTTGGAGGTCTCTTCCAACCTGGTTGATTCTATGATTCTATGCTTCTAAGACCTGAGATGTTGTTTTCAAGCAATTCCTGACCCCCCCTTTGCTCCTCTTAACTTTTGTTTAATCCTCTCTGAATAATTTCTGGCAAGGTGGCTTTAAAATATCACTTAAACACAAAATTATCATGTAAAGCTGATTTGAAATTTTGAGTTTATTTCTTTTTTTTAAGGCTAAATATTTAAAGTTTTGCCTACTTTTAAAGTCAACATTTATGTTAATGCATAACTAAGTCTTCTGGCAGCACAAGCCTGACATTTAAGAGAAATTCAATATGAGTGGGAGGGGGAAGTCACTAGAGAAGCACTGCAAGTAGAGTTGAAGTGATCAGCTGGATTCTGACAGATAGAAGGCTTGGTGCCAGTGCAAGGAACAGTCACTTTGATGGACTTTCAGTTGATGCTTCATGCAGCCTTCAGATGTTAACAAGCCACAGAAGAAGTGGGGTGAATGCATCTTCTGCTCCAGGCTGCAAATGAAGAGGCAAGTAGGAGAAGCAGAGGTCATAGGACTTGGTGAGCAAACCTGTTCAGCTCACCAGCTGTAGAGACTTCTCTTCAACAGACAGCTCTCAAATGTGCAGAACATGGGAAGCTTGAGAGTAAAGAAAAGCTTGGATGAGGCATTTAGTGCCATGGTCTGGTTGACTGGCTAGGGCTGGGTGCTAGGCTGTGCTGGGTGAGCTTGGAGCTCTCTTCCAACCTGCTTGAGTCTATGACTGGCCAGGGCTGGGTGCTAGGTTGGGCTGGGTGCACTTGGAGGTCTCTTCCAACCTGCTTGAGTCTATGACTGGCCAGGGCTGGGTGCTAGGCTGGGCTGGGTGAGCTTGGAGCTCTCTTCCAACCTGCTTGAGTCTATGACTGGCCAGGGCTGGGTGCTAGGCTGGGCTGGGTGAGCTTGGAGCTCTCTGCCAACCTGCTTGAGTCTATGACTGGCCAGGGCTGGGTGCTAGGCTGGGCTGGATGAGCTTGGAGCTCTCTTCTTACCTGCTTGATTCTATGATTGGCCAGTTCTGGGTGCTAGGTTGGGCTGGGTGAGCTTGGAGCTCTCTTCCAACCTGCCTGATTCTATGACTGGCCAGGGCTGGGTGCTAGGTTGGGCTGGGTGAGCTTGGAGCTCTCTTCCAACCTGCTTGAGTCTATGACTGGCCAGGGCTGGGTGCTAGGCTGGGCTGGATGAGCTTGGAGCTCTCTTCTAACCTGCTTGATTTTAGGATTGGCCAGGGCTGGGTGCTAGGTTGGGCTGGCTGAGCTTGGAGCTCTCTTCCAACCTGCTTGATTCTAGTATTGGCCATGGCTGGGTGCTAGGTTGGGCTGGCTGAGCTTGGGGCTCTCTTCCAACCTGCTTGATTCTATCACCCCAACAACAAACACCACCCATGCATCATTTCTTATGCTTACAGCATTCAGGTTGTCTAAGAAAACATCCTGGCACTGGTACTAGTTGGTTTTATGTGATAGCTTCTTAAAGGGTTTTCAGCATTGTGCTTGCCTGAACAAATCCACAAGAGAAAAGCATGGAAAAGTATTTCAGCCAATAAAGCAGTTTTCTTAGTTCAACAATTAAGGTTTGGTCTTGTGATGACAGATTGTCATCTGGCTTTGAGGGTGGGAGGTTTATAAGGAAGTCATTTGTAGAACAAGCAGTGGATGGGGTCATAGCATCACAGAACTGTCTAGGTTGGAAAAGACCTTTTAAGGTCACTGAGGTTGGAAATGACTTTTAGATCAAATCCAGCTGTAGGAGCCCAACCACCATGACCACTAAACTAGATCCTGAAGCATTACATCTGCAGCTTCTTGTATGCCCCCAGGGGTGGTGACTCCACCACCTGCCTGGGCAGCTTGTTCCAGTGCCTAACCACTCATGCAGGAATGAAATTGTTCCTAATATCCAACCTAAATCATCAGACTGATGCTGCTGAGTCCTTGACTAAGCCATATCCTGAAGGATGATCAAACTGTTGGAGTGAGTCCAGAGGAGGCCATGAAGATGATCAGAGGGGCTGCAGCAGCTCTGCTGTGAGGGCAGGCTGAGAGAGTTGGGGCTGTGCAGCCTGGAGAGGAGAAGGCTTGGAGGAGACCTTGGAGTGGCCTTGCAGGGTCTGAAGGGGGCTGCAGGAAGGCTGGGGAGGGACTATTGACAAGGTGTGGTGATGACAGGAGGAGGAGGAATGGGTTTGAAGTGGCAGAGGGGAGATTGAGACTGGGTGTGAGGAGGAAGTGCTTTACAGTGAGGGTGGTGAGAGACTGGCACAGGTTGAGGGTGGTGAGACACTGGCACAGGTTTCCCAGGGAGGTTGTGGAGCACAGAAGCACCCAATGTGATCAAAGATCACATTGGGTGCTTCTATGCTCCACAACCTCCCTGCAGGTGTTCAGAACCAGCTTGGATGAGGCCTTGAGTGACCTGTTCTAGTAGAAGGTGTCTCTGCCTGTGGCACCAGGGGGGTTGGAACTGGCTGAGCTTTGAGGTCCCTTCCAACCTAAACCATTCTGTGATATCTACACAACAACCCCAACCTCTGGGTTGCTTTTCAGATCAAGAGGTTTAATGGATTGTGCATCTTTTAGTTTTGATCTAAGCACTGGAGGGTCACTGCTTGACAGAGTCATAGATCACAGGATGTTAGGGGTTGGAAAGGATCCAAGGAGATCAGCCAGCCCAACCCCACTGCCAGAGCAGGACCACACAATCCAGCTCAGGGCACACAGGAACACATCCAGACAGGGCTGGAAAGGCTCCACACAAGGAGACTCCACAACCTCTCTGGGCAGCCTGTGCCAGGGCTCTGGGACCCTTCCAGGCAAGAAGTTCCCCTTGTGTTGAGCTGCAACCTCCTGTGCTGCAGCTTCCATCCACTGCTGCTTGTCCTGTGCCAGGCAGCAGTGAGCAGAGCCTTCCCCCCAGCCCTCAGGTGTTTATAACCATGAATTAAATCCTCTCTAATTCTTCTCTTCTCCAGACTAAAATGTCTGGAGAAGCCTTGGAATGGCTTGCATTGAAAGGGACCTTAAAGATCATCCAGCTCCAACCCCCAAGCCATGGGCAGGAACACCTCCCACTATCCCAGGTTGCTCAAGGCTCTCCCTGCAGCCTGCCTTTGAGCACTTCCACACTCAGAGCCTCCATGGAACAGGTCATCTTGGGTGCCATCACAAAGCACCTACAGGATGGCCAAGGGATCAGGCCCAGCCAGCATGGGGTTAGGAAGGGCAGGTCCTGTCTCACCAACCTGATCTCCTTTTATGATCAGGTTACCTGCCTGGTGAATGTGGGGCAGGCTGTGGATGGAGTCTACTTGGACTTCAGCAAAGCCTTTGACACCTCTGCCACAAGAAGCTCCTGGCCAAGCTGGCAGCTCATGGTTTGGACAGATTCACTCTGTGCTGGATCAAGAACTGGCTGGATGGCAGAGCTCAGAGAGTGGTGGTGAATGGTGCCACATCCAGTTGGCAGCTGTCACTGGTGGTGTTCCCCAAGGATCAGTGCTGGGCCCAGTCCTGTTCAATATCTTTATTGATGATCTGGAGCAGGGGATTGAGTCCAGCATCAGTAAGTTTGCAGATGACACCAAGCTAGGAGCAGCTGTGGAGCTGTTGGAAGGTAGGAGAGCCCTGCAGAGGGACCTGGCCAGGCTGCATGGGTGGGCAGAGGCCAATGGGATGAGACTGAACAAGGCCAAGGGCAGGGTTGTGCACTTTGGCCACAACAATCCCAAGCAGCACTAGAGGCTGGGGCCAGAGTGGCTGAGAGCAGCCAGGAGGAAAGGGACCTGGGGGTACTGATAGACAGTAAGCTGAAGATGAGGCAGCAGTGTGCCCAGGTGGCCAAGAGAGCCAATGGCATCCTGGGCTGCATCAGGAGCAGTGTGGCCAGCAGGACAAGGGAGGTTATTCTGCCCCTGTACTCAGCACTGCTCAGGCCACACCTTGAGTGCTGTGTCCAGTTCTGGGCCCCTCAATTCAAGAAAGATGTTGAGGTGCTGGAACATGTCCAGAGAAGGGCAACAAAGCTGGTGAGGGGCCTGGAGCACAAATCCTATGAGGAGAGGCTGAGGGAGCTGGGCCTGTTTAGCCTGCAGCAGAGGAGGCTCAGGGGTGATCTTATTGCTGTCTACAACTACCTGAAGGGACATTGTAGCCAGGTGGGGGGTGGCCTCTTCTCCCAGGCAACCAGCAATAGAACAAGGGGACACAGTCTCAAGTTGTGCCAGGGTAGGTCTAGGCTGGATGTTAGGAAGAAGTTCTTCCCAGAGAGAGTGATTGGCATTGGAATGGGCTGCCCAGGGAGGTGGTGGAGGCACTGTCCATGGGGGTCTTCAAGCAAAGCCTGGATGAGGCACTTAGTGCCATGGTCTGGTTGATTGGATAGGGCTGGGTGCTAGGTTGGACTGGATGAGCTTGGAGCTCTCTTCCAACCTGCTTGATTCTATGATTCTATGATTCCACAACTTCTCTGGACAACCTCTTCCAGTGCCCCAACACCTTTGTGGGGAAGAATTCTTCCCAGTGTCTAACCTAAACTGAGCTTCCCCTGGTTTGAAGCCATCAGCCCTCATCCTGTTACTCCATGCCTTTGTCCAAAGTCCCCCTCCAGCTCTCCTCTAGCCCCCTTCAAACACTGGAAGGCTTCTTCCTGGAGCTCTCTCTTCTCCAGGCTTTATCATCTCCAAACTTGAAAGTTCTGCTGACCTAATTTATGTAGTTTCAAGCTGTGGTGGTTTAAAACTACCACTCTGGCCTAGTTCTTAATTATAGAGAAGAGTAAGAAGGTTCCAGAGTAGAAAACAGTCAAAGGTGCATGAAGAAAAGAGGTGGATTGGATACAAAAGAAAAAGAAGAAATCTTTATCATTCCATTTGCTTGCTGATTAGGTTAAAGTTTGCTGCACAAACTGTTCTGATGCTTCTTCTCTATGAGATTCTGCTTTGCATTGCTCCCTTAGCTCTTTCCTGACCTTCTGCTGGCATATTGTGTCTGTAAGGTACTGGGAAGGGAAGGAGGAGGAGAAGGAGGCTGCTGGTAGCCTCCAAAGGGGAGTGGAACAATTCAAGAGGGGTCCTTGTGTTGTTTCTGAATCATAAATACTATGAGAGGCTGAGGGAGCTGGGGGGGTGCAGCCTGCAGCAGAGGAGGCTCAGGGCAGAGCTCATTGCTGCCTGCAGCTGCCTGCAGGGAGGCTGTAGCCAGCTGGGGTTGGGCTCTGCTGCCAGGCAGCCAGCACCAGAAGAAGGGGACCCAGGCTGAAGCTGTGGCAGGGCAGGTCTGGGCTGGATGTGAGGAGGAAGTTGTTGGCAGAGAGAGTGATTGGCACTGGAATGGGCTGCCCAGGGAGGTGGTGGAGTGGCTGTGGCTGGAGGTGTTGCAGCCAAGCCTGGCTGGGGCACTTAGTGCCATGGTCTGGTTGGTTGGCCAGGGCTGGGTGCTAGGTTGGGCTGGGTGAGCCTGGAGCTCTCTTCCAACCTGCTTGGTTCTAAGATATTTATTGCATTTTATACTTGGAGATTTTTAGCTTGCTTTTGTTAACGTAGCTTCATTTTGCTTCCAGACCTTCTGAGCTAATCTGGTGATGTATTTTTGGGGGTCAGCTCAGCCCACCACACAAGCACAGCACTTGTGTGGAAGAGAAGTCTGGAGTTGCAGTAGCTAAGAGATTGCATGTTCAGGCCAGCTGCAGGTAATGTTTTCTTCTGTAAATATGGAACAAAAAAGGATCTGTTCCATGTGCAGACACAGTGCTTAAGGAAGGAATTGCTACCAGCTGGGGTTGGGCTCTGCTGCCAGGCAGCCAGCACCAGAAGAAGGGGACCCAGGCTGAAGCTGTGGCAGGGCAGGTCTGGGCTGGCTGTGAGGAGGAAGTTCCTGGCAGAGAGAGTGATTGGCACTGGAATGGGCTGCCCAGGGAGGTGGTGGAGTGGCTGTGGCTGGAGGTGTTGAAGCCAAGCCTGGCTGGGGCACTTAGTGCCATGGTCTGGTTGGGCAGGGCTGGGTGCTAGGCTGGGCTGGCTGAGCTTGGAGCTCTCTTCCAACCTGCCTGATTCTATGATTGGCCAGGGCTGGGTGCTAGGTTGTGCTGGCTGAGCTTGGAGCTCTCTTCCAGCCTGCTTGAGTCTATGATTGGGCAGGGCTGGGTGCTAGGTTGGGCTGCCTGAGCTTGGAGCTCTCTTCCAACCTGCTTGATTCTATGATTGGCCAGGGCTGGGTGCTAGGTTGGGCTGGCTGAGCTTGGAGCTCTCTTCCAACCTGCCTGATTCTATGAGGGGGAGAAGGAATTTGGAGCATGAAGGAGCATCAAGTGAAGTATCTGCTGCAAGCAATCCTTTTCTTGCCCCCACAGTGTTTGAGGTGATTCACTCCAGATCACTTCTCCTCTTTCAGACCCGTCCCCCAGCTTGCTTTTTCCCTTGGTGGTGCAGCCCATGCTGCTTGCAGATGAATTCTTCAAAGCCTGAGACGTCGGCCACTACCTCACCACTTCATTCTCTTCCTCTCCTGCCTCGTAGTGACAGCCTTGGCCCAAAGAAAAACCTATTGTTAGGCAGCCAGGAGCGAGGCTGTGTCTGCCTGCTAGGAATGTGCCTTTAATGTTCTTGGACGACTTTACCTCGCCACAAGAATTGTTGCTGTTGGAGCTGCAGAGGCTGAATAAGCTTCCTGAGAGGAAGCAATTGTCAAATATCCAGGAAACTATTAGGAAATGCAAGCTCCTGCTCCTGTCTGACTCTGCAAAGAGCTCAGGGCTTTCCAAGCACCAACCTGCCTGCCACAGAGCTTGGAAAACCTGGAGGGAGGTCTTCAGGAATGGGAAAGTTTCTGGGGTTTTACAGCCTGGATGTCAGAAATGTGCATTGAGTGGCTTGGAGCTTGGACTCTTTAAAGGGCTCTTAACCAGCCTGAGGTGGTTCCTGGCAGTGTTATGCAGCGTGCAGCTCCCTGCACTGCTGACAGCACTGGATCCAGTTTCCCCACGTGTTTGCTTTTGGATCCAGTTGAATTTTTTGTGTAGCAGAGTCTCAACTTTTCTGTACTCCTGCCTGGGAGAAAGAGGCAGGATGGAAAAATGAGCAAGGGAAGCACCACAGGGGAGGCAGAGAGAAGTTGAAGTTTTATCCCTTACCATCTAGCCTGAAGGGACTCCTCTGCTTCTCATTCTTTCAGCTTCACCTTGGCTGAACACTGCCTTAGAGGTGCTGCCTGTGCTGTGCTTGTCTGGTAGCAGCTTTTGTTAGCAGCCAAATGACCTCAGCAAGGGCTGAGTGCAGCCTCAGCAAGTTTGCTGCCCACACCAAGCTGTGTGGTGCAGCAGCCAGGCTGGAGGGCAGGATCCATGCAGAGGGAGCTGGGCAGGCTGCAGAGGTGGGCACAAGCCAAGCTCAGGAGGTCCAACAAGAGCAAGGGCAAGGTCCTGCAGCTGGGGCGAGGCAATGGCAAGCAGCAATGCAGGCTGGGCAGTGCCAGGCTGGAGAGCAGCCCTGAGGAGAGGCACTTGGGGGTGCTGCTGGAGGAGAAGCTGCACAGGAGCCAGCAGTGAGCACTTGCAGCCCAGAGAGCCAAGCAGAGGCTGGGCTGCAGCAGCAGCAGTGTGGCCAGCAGGGCCAGGGAGGGGATTCTGCCCCTCTGCTCTGCTCTGCTGAGAGCCCACCTGGAGTGCTGCATCCAGCTCTGGAGCCCCTGGGCCAAGAGGGCTGTGGAGATGCTGGAGAGTGTCCAGAGCAGGGCCAGGAGGATGCTGAGAGGCTGCAGCAGCTCTGCTGTGAGCACAGCCTGAAAGAGTTGGGGCTGTGCAGGCTGGAGCAGAGGAGGCTCCCAGGGGACCTTCTGGTGGCCTGCCAGGAGCTGAAGGGGGCTCCAAAAAAGCTGGGGAGGGACTTTTGAGGGTGTGAGGGAGTGTCAGGAGTGGGGGGAATGGAGCAAAGGTGGAGGTGGGGAGAGTGAGGCTGGAGGGGAGGAGGAAGTTGTTGAGCAGGAGAGTGGTGAGAGGCTGGCATGGGTTGCCCAGGGAGGGGGTTGAGGCCCCATGGCTGGAGGTGTTTGAGGCCAGGCTGGCTGAGGCTGTGGTCAGGCTGCTCTAGGGTAGGGTGTCCCTGGGCATGGCAGGGGGGTTGGCACTGCCTGATCCTTGTGCTCCCTTCCAGCCCTGCCTGCTGCTGTGATTCTCTGAGCTGAGAAGGGCTTTGTCTGTTCAGTGCAGGATGCAGGGCTCTGGCTGCATGATTTTTCCTCTCTGGGTCAGTTTGATTTCTCAAAGCTTGCTTTGCTAAGCACCTGCTCTGTGGGATTTGATGCCCTTTATGTTGTTTTTCCTTTCCATGGTAGAGAACTGAAGTCTGTGAGGGGAAGGAAAATGTTCTTTGGCTGCTCCAACAGCCACAGTTTCTTTGTTTTTGTCTTCTTGATGTAAATCAGACCTGTCAGCATGGAAGTGCATGGTCTGGGGTGGAATAATGACTGATTAGCTAACTGCCTGGCTTAGATCAGTAGGAAACCACTCTCTGTGCTCCTTCTTTCTCATGATGTAGACAGGGAATGGGTTTTTATTGAGTGATTAATTGTATTTGTAGCTGGAGCGTTTTGAAACTTGGGTGAGCTTCTCTTGAGGCTTCCCCTGTGGCTGGCAACACCTAAAGCTGTCTCTTGGATTTGAGAGTGTTCCAGAGGAGAGCTGAGAAACTGGAGACATGGTCCTGGTTCTGTAAACCTGCAGGAAAGGTCAGAGGGACACAGAATGGTTGAGGTTGGAAGGGACCTCAAAGGGCAGAGCTCATTGCTGCCTGCAGCTGCCTGCAGGGAGGCTGTAGCCAGCTGGGGTTGGGCTCTGCTGCCAGGCAGCCAGCAGCAGCAGAAGAAGGGGACCCAGGCTGAAGCTGTGGCAGGGCAGGTCTGGGCTGGCTGTGAGGAGGAAGTTGTTGTCAGAGAGAGTGATTGGCACTGGAATGGGCTGCCCAGGGAGGTGGTGGAGTGGCTGTGGCTGGAGGTGTTGCAGCCAAGGCTGGCTGGGGCACTTAGTGCCATGGTCTGGTTGGTTGGGCAGGGCTGGGTGCTAGGTTGGGCTGGCTGAGCTTGGAGCTCTCTGCCAACCTGCTTGATTCTCTGGTGGCTTTCTCACCACTGTGATGTGCTGAGCATTTCCCACTTAGGTCCCTGAAACACTGCATTTTAAGGAGAGAAACTCAAGGTCTGTTCATAAAATCATTCCAAAGTGCAGCCACCCACAGTCTGTGCAGGGCTTGAAATGTCTTCTGCTGCTGAGTGTGGGTCTGGGGAGCCTGCTCCAAGAGGAAGAGGAGGGCTGATGTAACATGAGGTGGTAAAAGGTCTCCTGTGTGGACTTCAACTCCTCTGAGCAGAAGTGGGAGCCATAAGTGTGCATGGGGGTGCAGGAGAGGGTTCTTACCATGCTTTAATCCACAGTTCCCTTTGGATTTCCCCTGGGCTGGGGAGTTGCCATCTCTCTGAATTCACAGAACCACTGCACCAGGCAGGGCTGGAAGGGAGCACGAGGATCAGGCAGTGCCAACCCCCCTGCCATGCCCAGGGACACCCTACCCTAGAGCAGCCTGACCACAGCCTCAGCCAGCCTGGCCTCAAACACCTCCAGCCATGGGGCCTCAACCCCCTCCCTGGGCAACCCATTCCAGCCTCTCACCACTCTCCTGCTCAACAACTTCCTCCTCACATCCAGCCTCACTCTCCCCACCTCCACCTTTGCTCCATTCCCCCCACTCCTGACACTCCCTCACAGCCTCCAAAGTCCCTCCCCAGCTTTTTGGGAGCCCCCTTCAGCTCCTGGAAGGCCACAAGAAGGTCCCCTGGGAGCCTCCTCTGCTCCAGCCTGCACAGCCCCAACTCTTTCAAGCTGTGCTCACAGCAGGGCTGCTGCAGCCTCTCAGCATCCTCCTGGCCCTGCTCTGGACACTCTCCAGCATCTCCACAGCCCTCTTGGCCCAGGGGCTCCAGAGCTGGATGCAGCACTCCAGGTGGGAGTTCAGTTTAACTTTCAGTGTCTTCAGCCTAGCACTGCAGAAACCAAGAGCTGGCATTTGGCAAGGGAGAGCATCCTGTGCCCAGCAGGATGTCAGCTCCTAAGCCCAGGGAGCTCAGCTTGTGCTAGCCAAGGGGATCACTCAGACAGCTGAGAGGTGACTGAAGGGCACCAAAGGCTCCCAGAGCATCTTGGGCTGTATCACAAGCAGCATGGCCAGCAGATTGAGAGGGGGTTCTGCCACTGGGCTCTAGGAAGACCTCACCTGGAGCACTGCATCCAGCTGTGGTGCCCTCGACACAGGAAGGGCCTGGTGGAGCAGGGCTATGGAAATGATCAAGGGGTTGGGGCAGCTCTGGTGCAAGGACAGGCTGAGGGAGCTGGGGGTGTTCAGTGTGGAGAAGAGAAGGCTTCAGAGACACCTAATAGAGGCCTGCTAGTACCTGAAGGGGGCTGCCAGCAGGCTGCAGAGGGACTGTGCCCAAGGGCCTGCAGGGACAGCAGCAGGGGCAGTGGTTGGAAATGAGAGCAGAGCAGACTAAGAGTGGATGTGAGGAACAAGTTGTGCAGCAGGAGGCTGCTGCAACACTGCCACAGGCTGCCCAGGGAGGGGGCTGCAGATACTCCAGGTGAGGCTGGGCAGTCTGCTCTAGAGGAGGATGCCCCTGCTGAGTGCAGGGGCCTTGGACTGAATGCCCTTTGGAGGTCCCTTCCAACCCAGACCCTTCCATCCTTCTATGCCAACCCTGCTCTTGTTGCCAGCCATGCCTGAGGAAAGCTCTCTGTTGACCATGGCACTGCAGGCTGCTGGTCCCTGCTGCTCCTGCTGCCCTTACATGACTTCCCCCTTGGCTGTGCTACAGCCAACAGCTATCTTGGGCCCTCTGACTCTTGTCAGGCCCTCAGGAAGTGGGCAGCAAACTTTTTGAGGCCTCTTTTGGGTAATTTTGAAGTGGAGAATGCCTGAACATAAATAGACTTCCCCATCCACTACCAAAGAGCAAGGTTTAATTTGCCTGAGCATGTTCTCTGGTCATGCTAAATGACTTTGATGTGGCCCTCGTGGTTGTGGCTTGGAGTTTTGTTTTCCAGCAGGCTGATTCCTCTGCCTTTAAAGCCTGCCTGGCCCAGTGCTGGGGTAGAGCTGGTTGGTTGTAAATCCTCTCTGCAAGCAATTGGACAAGAGGGAGGAAAAAAAGAATGGGGTTTCTGAAGCTGTTAGTCTGGTAAATATTGACTGAAGGTAGGTTTGGAGCAGGGCTGAGGCTTTTTTTTTCCCAGGGAAAAGACAAATTTCAGCCTAAAGGGAAATGTTGAATGCAGGAGGTAGCTGTGTTTGAGCAGAGTCTGCAGTGGGGTGTGGGTAGGGCTGGCTGCTGCGTGCTGTGAAGGAGCACTCTGCTGAAGGCTTCCATCTCTGCCCAGCACTCGGGGGAGGCTTTTCATGAGGAGGGATCCCACAGCAGCACAGAAGGGTAGGGGCTTGAAGGGACCTTGGAAGGTATCACAGTATCATCAGGGATGGAAGAGACCTCACAGATCATCAAGTGCAACCCTTTAGCACAGAGCTCAAGGCCAGACCATGAGAGTCATTGGGTACTGGAATGGGCTGCCTGGGGAGGTGGTGGAGTCGTCGTCCCTGGGGCAGTTCAAGGCAAGGTTGGATGTGGCACTTGGTGCCATGGTCTAGCCTTTGGCACTGTGGTAAAGGGTTGGACTTGATGATCTGTGAGGTCTCTTCCAACCTTGGTGATACTCTGATACCAAGTGCCACGTCCAGTCCTGCCTTGAACAGCTCCAGGGACGGCGACTCCACCACCTCCCCGGGCAGCCCATTCCAGTGTCCAATGACTCTCTCAGGGAAGAACTTTCTCCTCACCTCCAGCCTAAATCTCCCCTGGCACAGCCTGAGGCTGTGTCCTCTTGTTCTAGAGCTGGCCACCTGAGAGAAGAGAGCAACCTCCTCCTGGCCACAACCTCCCCTCAGGTAGTTGCAGACAGCAATAAGGTCTGCCCTGAGCCTCCTCTTCTCCAGGCTAACCAATCCCAGCTCCCTCAGCCTCTCCTCGTAGGGCTGTGCTCAAGGCCTCTCCCCAGCCTCGTTGCCCTTCTCTGGACACGCTCAAGCATCTCAATGTCCCTCCTAAACTGGGGGGCCCAGAACTGAACACAGCACTCAAGGTGTGGTCTAACCAGTGCAGAGTACAGGGGCAGAATGACCTCCCTGCTCCTGCTGGCCACACCATTGCTGATGCAGGCCAGGATGCCCAGCTTCATGAACCAGTTTGGGTGCACAGAACACTCCTGCTGCAAGGTGAAGAGCTGTGGGCAGGAGTCTGGTGTGTACTTGGGGAGGGTAGTCTTGGTTTAGACTGTCCCTTAGAGAGTCACTGAACTGCTGCAGGTGGAAAAGACCTCTGAGATCATCAAGTGCAAGCATCAGCATCAGACCACCATGGCCATTAGGCATGTCCTGCAGTGCCCTGTGCAGGGGTTTGCCAGCATGGCAGAAGGGTAGGGGCTGAAAGGGACCTTGGAAGGTGATCCAGCCCAGCTTCATGAACCAGCTTGGGTGCACAGAACACTCCTGCTGCAAGGTGAAGTTCTGTGGGCAGAGCCTGTTCAGGAGTCTGGTGAGTGAAGCCTGGTTTTAGGCTGTCCCTCAGAGAGTCACTGAGCTGCTTCAGGTGGGAAAGACCTCTGAGGTAGAGTGCAAGCATCAGCATCAGACCCCCTTGGCCATTAGGCATGTCCTGCAGTGCCATGTGCAGGGGTTTGACAGCATGGCAGAAGGGTAGGGGCTGGAAGGGAGCTCTAGAGATTGAGTCCAACCCTCTGCCAGAGCAGGAGCACCCAGGGCAGGGCACACAGAACACATCCAGGCAGGGTTTGAGTATCTCCAGAGAGGGAGACTCCACAGCCTCCCTGGGCAGCCTGTTTCAGGGCTCTGTCACCTTCACAGTGAAGAAATTGCTCCTCCTGTTTCCATGGCACTTCCTATTCCTCAGCTTCCACCACTGCCCCTTGGGCTGTCCCTGGCATCACCCAGCAGAGCCTGGCTCCAGCCTCCTGGCTCTCACCTTTACACCTTTATAACCATGCATGAGGTCACCTCTCATTCTCCTCCTCTCCTAGCTCTCAGCCCCAGCTCCCTCAGGCTCTCCTCATAAGGAGGATGTTCCACTCCCTTCAGCATCTCTGTGACTGTTCTGGACTCTCTCAAGCAGTTCCTTAAGGCCCTTCTTGAACTGGGCACAATAATCCAGATGCAGCCTCTGGGCACAATAATGCAGGGCAGGAGAAACTCTCTCAACGTGCTAACCACAGCCCTTCTAATGCACCCTAAGAGGGATGGCATTGGCCCTCCTGGCCACCAGAGCACACTGCTGGCTGATGGCCAACCTCCCATCCCATGGAACCTCCTGCTCCAGCTTCCACCTGTGTTCCCTTGTTCCAGGTTGGATGAAGCCTTGAGCAATGTGGTCCAGCAGAAGGTGTCCCTGCCCATGGCAGGGGATTGGATCTAGATGATTTTTGAGCTGCTACCCAACCCCATTCTGTGATTTGTATGAGGGTGATGAACAGAGAGGTCCCACAAGAGCTGCCCTGCTGGAAAGCAGCTCTGTGCAGAAGGACCTTGGAGTGCTGGTGGGCAGCAAGTTCTGCATGGGCCAGCAATGTGCCCTTGGGGCCAGGAGAGCCAATTGCTCTGGAGGGTGCTGCTATGGAATGCAGGACTAGGAAGGTAATGGATTAAGAGAGGAGATGTGGCCAGAGGAAAGCAGCTGGGACAGAGCTAGGAAACAGGATGGAAGGTGAGAAAGCCTCCAGCTGGAGCTGCACTGCCCCACAAACAATACTTCACTGTGACCAAGAGAGCCAACAGCATCCTGGGGTGCATCAAGTGTGGCCAGCAGGGCTAGGGAGCTTCTTTTCCCTCCTCTGCTCTGCCCTGCTGAGGCCACACCTGCAATGCTGTGTCCAGGTTTGGGCTCCCCTAGTTCAAGAGAGGCAGGGACCTGCTGGAGAGAGTCCAGCAGAGGTTATGAGTATGACTGGGGGGGCTGGAACATATCTGCTATGGAGAGAGCCTGAGAGCCCTGGGGCTGGTTAGTGTGGAGAGGAGCAGGCTGAGAGGGGACCTGATCAGTGTCTATCAAGAGCTGAAGGGTGGAGGTCAAGTGGAGGGGTCCAAGCTCTTATGGGTGGTGCACAGCAATGAGCCAAGGAGCAATGGATGCAAACTGGAGCAGAGAAGGTTTCAGCTCAGCCTGAGGAGAAACTTCTTTGGTGTGAGGGTGCTGGAGGCCTGGAGCAGGCTGCCCAGAGGGGTTGTGGAGTCTCCTGCTCTAGAGGCTTTCCAGCCCCACCTGGCTGCATTCCTGTGAGGACTACCCTGGCTGATCCTACTTGGAGGGAGGTTGGACTGGAGGAGCTCTGGAGGTCCCTTCCAACCTCTGAGATTCTGTGGAGTGCAAGCATGGAAGAAAGGCTGAGCTGAGAGAGTGGTGCTGGAGGAGCTGCTGCTGAGTGCAGGAGGGACTGACACATCCCCAAGGACAGCTGCAGTTACATCATCTGTCACTTCCCAGCTTTAGGGCTTGCATTGGGAAGATGTTTGAGCTGCTTGCTTAAATATGTGAATTCAGTAATAAATGGGCTCTCTTCTCTGTCATTACACAGAGCCACAGGGGCTGCAGGGGACCTCCAAAGCTCACCCAGTCCAACCCCCCCTGCAGAGCAGGAGCACCCAGAGCAGATCACACAGCAACACATCCAGGCAGGGTTTGAGTATCTCCAGAGAGGGAGACTCCACAGCCCCCCTGAGCAGCCTGTGCCAGGCTTCTGTCACCCTCACAGGGAAAAAAATCCTCTTGATGTTTTCATGTCTCTTCCTATGCCTCAGCTTCCACCACTGCCCCTTGTGCTGGCACTGGCATCCCCCAGCTGGCTCCAGCCTCCTTCTCTCCCCTTGTATTGTCCCTGGCATCCACCAGCAGATCCTGGCTGCAGCCTCTGGGCCCTACCCTTTACATCTTTATGACCATGCATGAGGTCACCTCTCAGCCTCTTCCTCTCCTCTTGTGCTGGCATTGAGCATCCCCCATCAGATCCTGGCTGCAGCCTCTGGGCCCTACCCTTTACATCTTTATGACCATGCATGAGGTCACCTCTCAGCCTCTTCCTCTCCCCTTGTGCTGTCCCTGGCATCCCCCAGCAGAGCCTGGCTGCAGCCTCTGGGCTCTACCCTTTACATCTTTATGACTATGCATGAGGTCACCTCTCAGCCTCTTCCTCTCCCCTTGTGTTGTCCCTGGCATCCCCCAGCAGAGCCTGGCTGCAGCCTCTGGGCTCTACCCTTTACATCTTTATGACCATGCATGAGGTCACCTCTCAGCCTCCTCCTCTCCCCTTGTGCTGGCATTGAGCATCCCCCATCAGATCCTGGCTGCAGCCTCTGGGCTCTACCCTTTACATCTTTATGATCATGCATGAGGTCACCTCTCAGCCGCCTTCTCTCCCCTTGTGTTGTCCCTGGCATCCCCCAGCAGAGCCTGGCTGCAGCCTCTGGGCTCTACCCATTACATCTTTATGACCATGCATGAGGTCATCTCTCAGCCTCCTCCTCTCCCCTTGTGCTGGCATTGAGCATCCCCCAGCAGAGCCTGGCTGCAGCCTCTGGGCCCTACCCTTTACATCTTTATGACCATGCATGAGGTCACCTCTCAGCCTCTTCCTCTCCCCTTGTGTTGTCCCTGGCATCCCCCAGCAGAGCCTGGCTGCAGCCTCTGGGCTCTACCCTTTACATCTTTATGACCATGCATGAGGTCACCTCTCAGCCTCCTTCTCTCCCTGTGTGCTGGCATTGAGCATCCCCCATCAGATCCTGGCTGCAGCCTCTGGGCTCTACCCTTTACATCTTTCTGACCATGCATGAGGTCACCTCTCAGCCTCCTCCTCTCCCCTTGTGCTGTCCCTGGGCAGCACCCAGCAGAGCTGAATCTGTTCCTCTCCTCATCCAAAGATCACTTTTGCTGGGAAGATAAAATCAAACTCTACAAATGCCTGTTTGGAAGGGGGGAAAAAACCCCAACCCCAGAGCCTAGGCTTTTGCATGCCTCTTTCTAGGTGTTTCCTGAGTTCCTGGCTGCCAGGCAGCATCTCTCCTGCTCCTGAGAGCTGCAGGCAGCATTTCTCAGAGGCTGCTGGAGGGCTGATGAAGAACTCCCTGGCACAATCCAGTGTCAGCCTGGGGAATTCCCCCAAAGCATGCAAACTGGGAGCTTCTCTCCAGCGGCAGGGTGGCAGTTTGTAGTGCTGCAGTCGCACTGATAACCACTGACCTCGGAAGAAAGCAGGTCATGGCCTTCACTGGCAATGGCCTCATTAAGGCTGCTTGATGAGCAAGGCAGCTGCAGCCCAGGCTGAGCTGGGAGAGGCTTTTCTCATGTCAGGCAACTCTCCCTGCAAAGAAATTAATTTAGGCTGCAGCTGATTAGATTTCTCCCTGTTTGAATCCATTGTTTGATGCTCAGAGAACAATAGTTTCAAACGATCTGCTAATTTGCACAGTGATGTTTGCACTGCCCAGCCCTGGGCAGGTGCAGGAGCTGCAGTGGTGCAGTGGTGCAGCTCTGGCAGTGTGCAGACACAGAGCAGGGGTAAAAGCTCTGCCTCTGGCTTGCCACAGGCAGCTGAGTCCCAGCTCAAGCTTCAGAGCCATGGAATCATAGAATCAGGCAGGGTGGAAGAGAGCTCCAAGCTCAGCCAGCCCAAGCTAGCACCCAGCCCTGGCCAGTCATAGACTCAGGCAGGCTGGCAGAGAGCTCCAAGCTCATCCAGCCCAACCTAGCACCCAGCCCTGCCCAAACAACCAGACCATGGCACTAAGTGCCCCAGCCAGGCTTGGCTGCAACACCTCCAGCCACAGCCACTCCACCACCTCCCTGGGCAGCCCATTCCAGTGCCAATCACTCTCTCTGCCAGGAACTTCCTCCTCACAGCCAGCCCAGACCTGCCCTGCCACAGCTTCAGCCTGGGTCCCCTTCTTCTGCTGCTGGCTGCCTGGCAGCAGAGCCCAACCCCAGCTGGCTACAACCTCCCTGCAGGCAGCTGCAGGCAGCAATGAGCTCTGCCCTGAGCCTCCTCTGCTGCAGGCTGCACCCCCCCCAGCTCCCTCAGCCTCTCCTCACAGGGCTGTGCTCCAGGCCCCTCCCCACCCTTGCTGCCCTTCTCCAAACACCTTCCAGCACCTCAGCATCTCTCTGCAATGCAGGAGCCCAGAGCTGGACACAGCACTGCAGGGGTGGCCTGAACAGTGCTGAGCACAGGGGCACAAGAACCTCCCTTGTCCTGCTGCCCACACTGCTCCTGAGCCAGCCCAGGATGCCATTGGCTGTGCTGCCCACCTGGGCACTGCTGCCTCCTCTGCAGCTCCTCTCTCCCAGCACCCCCAGCTCCCTCTCTGCCTGCCTGCTCTCAGCCACTCAGTCCCCAGCCTCTAGTGCTGCTTGGGGTTGTTGTGGCCAAAGTGCAGAACCCTGCCCTTGGCCTTGTTCAGTCTCATGAAGATCTTGGAGCAGGTTTCCAGGCCAGAAGGATGTCTGCTAAGATTTCACTGTGCTGTATTGTTACCATGATAAAAATGTTTGGTTTAGAAAGCACTTCTGAAATGAAAGGAGGAAGAAATCTTCCCTGGTGTTTGTGCAGTGTGCTCTGGTGGCCAGGAGGGTCAGTGCCATCCTGGGCTGTGTTAGAAGGGCTGTGCATAGCAGGCAGAGAGAGATTCTCCTTCCCCTCTGCTCTGCCCTGGGGAGGCCACGTCTGGAGTACTGTGTCCTGTTCAAGAAGGGTCTCAGCGAGCTGCCTGAGAGAGTCCAGCACAGAGCTACAGAGCTGATTAAGGTAGTGGAAGATCTTCCTCATGAGGAGAGCCTGAGGGAGCTGGGGCTGTGCTGCTGGGACAGGAGGAGACTGAGAGGTGACCTCATGCATGGTTGTAAAGGTGAGAGCCAGGAGGCTGGAGCCAGGCTCTGCTGGGGCATGCCAGGGACAGCACAAGGGGCAGTGTTGGAAGCTGAGGCAGAGGAAGTGCCATGGAAACAGGAGGAGGAATTTCTTCCCTGTGAGGGTGACAGAAGCCTGGAGCAGGCTGCCCAGGGGGGCTGTGGAGTCTCCCTCTCTGGAGATCCTCAAACCCTGCCTGGATGTGTTCTGTGTGATCTGCTCTGGGTGCTCCTGCTCTGCAGGGGGGTTGGACTGGCTGAGCTCTGGAGGTCCCTTGCAGCCCCTGTGGTTCTGTGAGGTTCAGAACTCTTAGGTCATAGAAAAGCTTCTCTCTTTAGCAGCTTTGTGTCTGCATGTTCAGCATGGGCAGGGGGAAAACCCTGGTGCCACAGTGGGAAGGGGTCTTGGTCAATCCAGCTTGCTGCTGTGCTTTGGCACTGCAGGGCTGTATGCATTATTGACTAGGGCAGCCTCCTCTGAAGTCACTGCAGACTGAAGCATTCATTTACCTCACAGTGTCTTCTGAGGAGGGAAGAAAAGGAGATTGATTCTGTCTGGATAGATGAACCATGGTTTTGAAACCTGAAACATGGCTTGCCTGAGTGCCTTGTGTAAAACAGGGTGGTAGGCATGGAGTGGAGGGGTTGGAAGGGACCTCTGGAGGTGGAGACCAAACCTCCTGTTAGAGCAGGGTCACCCAGGGCAGGTTGCACAGGAACACATCCAGGTGAGGCTTGAAAGTCTCCAGAGAAGGAGGCTCCACAACCTCCCTGGGCAGCCTGCTCCAGGCCTCCAGCACCCTCACTCCAAGCAACTTTCTCCTCCTGTTGAGGTGGAACCTTCTGGGACCCAGCTTGTACCTGTTGTTCCTTGTGCTATCAGTGGGCACCACCACCCAGAGCCTGGCACCTTCCTCCTGCCCCCCACCCCTCAGCTATTGATAGACATTGGTGAGGTCCCTTCTCTGCAGGCTAACCAGCCCCAGGGCTCTCAGCCTGCCTTCATGGCAGCAGTGATTCAGTACTGCATTCATCCTCCCAGCTTCCACTGGACACTCTCCAGCAGATCCTTACCTCTCTTGACCTGGGGAACCCAAACCCAGGCCACAGTATTCCAGGTGTGGCCTCACCAGGTCAGAGTAGAGGGGCAGGAGAACCAAGCAGGAGCAATGTGGCCAACAGGACAAGGGAGGTTCTTCTGCCCCAGGTATTCACTGGATGTTAGGGGTTGGGAGGGACTTGCAGAGATCACCAGGTCCAACCTGATGGTGATCCTGTAGGGCAGCCAGCTCCTGGCTCTGCTGGAAGCACAGCAGGAGCACACAAAAGCAGCATCCCCTCCCCTCTCACACTTGCAGCATGCCACAGAACTTTCCCTTCCCTCCAAGCCCCTGATCAGCCTTGCAGATGGCCCCAACAGCTTTTCCTCTTGCCTGGCTTTTGGGTCTCTTGAGGTTCTCCAGCAGAGGAACCAGCCCAGCAGTGAGGAGATATTTGCAGCTGCACATTGAGTCCCCATGGGCAGCCACTGGTCAGATCCCCTCTCAGCCTGCTCCTCTCCACACTAACCAGCCCCAGGGCTCTCAGGCTCTCTGCACAGCAGAGATGTTCCAGCCCCCCAAATCATACTCATAACCTCTGCTGGACTCTCTCCAGCAGGTCCCTGCCTCTCTTGAACCAGGGGAGCCCAAACCTGGACACAGCATTGCAGGTGTGGCCTCAGCAGGGCAGAGCAGAGGAGGGAAAAGAAGCTCCCTAGCCCTGCTGGCCACACTTGATGCACCCCAGGATGCTGTTGGCTCTCTTGGTCACAGTGAAGTATTGTTTGTGGGGCAGTGCAGCTCCAGCTGGAGGCTTTCTCACCTTCCATCCTGTTTCCTAGCTCTGTCCCAGCTGCTTTCCTCTGGCCACATCTCCTCTCTTTTAATCCATTACCTTCCTAGTCCTGCATTCCATAGCAGCACCTTCCACCTGTTTGCTGATGCTCCTGAACCTGAGCTGTGAGGGACATCTTGCAGGGGAGTGCTTAAAGTGGAGTTTGAAAGCTCTTCAGCTTTCATACCTCCAAGGCACAAAAGAAGCTGTTCCAGCTCATCAGTAGGCAGCAACCTGCTGGGGATGCAGTTGGTGGTCTCCTCTCCCAGCCCCACCAACTGGGAACCACCCAGGGCACCTCTATACCCTCAGAGCTGCTCCTGCTACCCTGCAGCTTCTTTGCCCATCTTCAGGTTCTGGGTGTCCTAGGGGACCTCATAAAGATCACTTCCCCCAGCAAAGCTGCTGACATGAAACAAAAGGCAGCCATGAATGATTCATGGCATGTTCATTTGTTCTGTGTAGGAATTAATGCAGCTTCACTTAAAACTGCTCTTCCCTGACTCAAGTGGCTTGGATGGCAACACTGTGTGCTGGGTTAGGAACTGGCTGGAGGGCTGAGCCCAGAGAGTGGTGGTGAGTGGTGCCACATCCAGCTGGCAGCTGGCACTAGTGGTGTCCCTCAGGGATCAGTGCTGGGCCCCATCCTCTTGAACATCTTCATAGATGATCTGGATGAGGGCATGGAGTCAGGCATCAGCAAGTGTGCAGATGACACCAAGCTGGGGGCAGATGAGGCTGGGTTGGAGGGCAGAAGGGCTCTGCAGCAGGACCTTGACCGCCTGGACAGATGGGCAGAGTCCAAGGGGATGGTGTTCAATAGCTCCAAGTGCAGGGTGCTGCACTTTGGCCACAGCAACCCCATGCAGAGATACAGGCTGGGGTCAGAGTGGCTGAGAGCAGCCAGACAGAGAGGGATCTGGGGGTGCTGATTGATACCCACCTGAACATGAGCCAGCAGTGTGCCCAGGTGGCCAAGAGAGCCAGTGGCATCCTGGCCTGCATCAGGAATGGTGTGGCCAGCAGCAGGAGCAGGGAGGTCATTCTGCCCCTGTACTCTGCACTGGTTAGACCACACCTTGAGTGCTGTGTTCAGTTCTGGGCCCCCCAGTTTAGGAGGGACATTGAGATGCTTGAGCGTGTCCAGAGAAGGGCAACGAGGCTGGGGAGAGGCCTTGAGCACAGCCCTACGAGGAGAGGCTGAGGGAGCTGGGATTGGTTAGCCTGGAGAAGAGGAGGCTCAGGGCAGACCTTATTGCTGTCTGCAACTACCTGAGGGGAGGTTGTGGCCAGGAGGAGGTTGCTCTCTTCTCTCAGGTGGCCAGCACCAGAACAAGAGGACACAGCCCCAGGCTGTGCCAGGGGAGATTTAGGCTGGAGGTGAGGAGAAAGTTCTTCCCTGAGAGAGTCATTGGGCACTGGAATGGGCTGCCCGGGGAGGTGGTGGAGTCGCCGTCCCTGGAGCTGTTCAAGGCAGGACTGGACGTGGCACTTGGTGCCATGGTCTGGCCTTGAGCTCTGTGCTAAAGGGTTGGACTTGATGATCTGTGAGGTCTCTTCCAACCCTGATGATACTGTGATACTGTGAGACTGTGAATTGCTGCAGACTGAGTCAGCTTTGAGTTGTGGAGGTGTTCTGGGGCCTTGTGGAACTCAGGCTTCACCAACCAGCCTAGGTGCACAGAACACTCCTGCTGCAAGGTGAAGAGGTGTGGGCAGGAGTCTGGTGTGTGCTTGGGGAGTGAAGCCTTGGTTTAGGCTGTCCCTTAGAGAGTCACTGAACTGCTGCAGGTGGAAAAGACCTCTGAGATCATCGAGTGCAAGCATCAGCATCAGACCCCCCTGGCCATTAGGCATGTCCTGCAGTGCCATGTGCAGGGGTTTGACAGCATGGCAGAAGGGTAGGGGCTGGAAGGGAGCTCTAGAGATTGAGTCCAACCCTCTGCCAGAGCAGGAGCACCCAGGGCAGGGCACACAGGAATGCATCCAGGTGGGTCTGGAATCTCTCCACAGAAGGAGACTCCACAGCCTCTCTGGGCAGCCTGCTCCAGGCTCCAGCACCCTCACAGTCACAAAGTTTTCCCTTATGGGGCACCTCCTCTGCTCCAGCTGGCACCCACTGCCCCTTGTGCTGCCTTTAGCCACCCCTGGGCAGAGCCTGGCTGTGTCCTGCCCTCACTGCACATCCTTAGCACAGCACTGAGGGCATCCCTCAGGCTCCTCTGCTCCAGCTGGCACCCACTGCCCCTTGTGCTGCCCTTGGTCATCCCTGGGCAGAGCCTGGCTGTGTCCTGCCCACACTGCACATCCTCAGCACAGCACTGAGGGCATCCCTCAGGCTCCTCTGCTCCAGCTGGCACCCACTGCCCCTTGTGCTGCCCTTGGCCAGCCCTGGGCAGAGCCTGGCTGTGTCCTGCCCACACTGCACAGCCTTAGCACAGCACTGAGGGCATCCCTCAGGCTCCTCTGCTCTAGCTGCCGCCCACTGCCCCTTGTGCTGCCTTTAGCCACCCCTGAGCAGAGCCTGGCTGTGTCCTGCCCACACTGCACATCCTCAGCACAGCACTGAGGGCAGCCCTAAGGCTCCTCTGCTCCAGCTGGCACCCACTGCCCCTTGTGCTGCCCTTGGCCACCCCTGAGCAGAGCCTGGCTGTGTCCTGCCCACACTGCACATCCTCAGCACAGCACTGAGGACAGCCCTCAGGCTCTTCTGCTCCCAGCCCCAGCTCCCTCCCTGGCCTCACAGGAGATGTTCCTCTGCCTGCAGCATCTTTCTTGAACACAGAGTCCAGGGATAGGGACTCCACCTCCCTGGGCAACCTCTGCCAATCCCTGGCCACTCTTGCAGCAAAGACTTTTTTCCTCCTCTCCAGCCTAACCCTACCCTGGCACAATTTCAGGCTGTTGCCTCTCCTCCTATCATCTGACAGTCTGGGGCAGAGCCCAACCCCACCTCACTGCAGCCTCCTGCCTGGGAGCTGTAGAGAGCAGTGAGGTCTGCCCTCAGCAGAGGATATGTGTGCTGCCTGTAAGCTGTGATCTGTGATCCCTGCTAAGCTCCCAAGTAGGTAATGTTGAGGTTAGGAGATGCCTGCTTCATTAAGGAGGAAATCCAACCCCAGAAGCCAAACACCTAAAGCTCTGTGACTCCCCCAGGCCTGTGGTGTTGATTGCTTCTGTCACATCTCTCTCAGGTTGTTTGTCAGGAATGGAGGCTTTGTGTAACGTGCAGGGAGTGTGGAATTGTCTCCCCTCCTTCCAGAGGCAAAGGCATCTCAGGATGGATAGAAATTCATTCAGTGAGGCTTTTCCTCTCCATTTTGCCTTTGTTGGTCTATTTTAGTTCTTGGACCTTGCCTCTGGAGTCTTTTTTAATGGGAAATCAGTGTCATTGTGGTTGGAAAAGGCCTCTAAGGTCATTGAGTCCAACCAGTCTCTACCTCTGCCAAATCTGGTGCTGCATCATGTCCCTCAGCATCACATCTCTGCATCCTTCAAACACCTCCAGGGTGGATTCAGCCACAGCCCTGGGCAGCCTGTGCCAGTGCTTGAGAACCCTTTCAGTGGAGAAGTTTCTTCTAATCTCCAACCTAAAGCTCTTGTGTGTGTGTGTGTGGGGAAACCCCAAACCACTTTTGTTTGGGTCAGGGATTGTGTTTGTGAGAATGACCAACTTCAGGCAGCAGATCCTCTGCTTCAGGTGCTGGGATGCTGAGAAGGACACAGATGGGGAAGGCAGAATTACATTTCAGTGGCTGAAGGGAGCCTACAGAAAGGGTGGGGAGGGACTGTTCAGAAGGGCTTGGAGTGATAGGGTGAGGGGCAATGGTTTGGAACTGGAGCAGGGCAGAGTTAGGTTGGATGTCAGGAGAAAGTTCTGCACAATGAGGCTGGGGAAATACTGGCACAGGCTGCCCAGGGATGTGCTTGAGGCTCCATCCCTGCAGATGTTCAAGATCAGACTTAATGTGGCCCTGGGCAGCCTGACCTAGTTGGAGGTGTCCCTGCTGAGTGCAGGGGGGTTGGACAAGATGACCTTTGAGGGTCCCTTCCCACCCAATGCAATCTGTGAATCTGTGCCTTTGAGGAGAAGGTAAAGCTGTGTAACAGCTTCCAGCCTGTTGCAAGGGCAGCAGATGTGGAGAAGCAGCAGCATTAGCCTTGCTTCTGGGAAGGGGTAAGGGATCAGGCCATAGAACATAGAGCCAAGCAGGCTGGAAGAGAGCTCCAAGCTCAGCCAGCCTAGCACCCAGCCCTGCCCAGTCATAGAATCAGGCAGGCTGGAAGAGAGCTCCAAGCTCAGCCAGCCCAGCCTAGCACCCAGCCCTGCCCAACCAACCACACCATGGCACTAAGTACCCCAGCCAGGCTTGGCTGCAACACCTCCAGCCACAGCTACTCCACCACCTCCCTGGGCAGCCCATTCCAGTGCCAATCACTCTCTCTGCCAGGAACTTCCTCCTCACAGCCAGCCCAGACCTGCCCTGCCACAGCTTCAGCCTGGGTCCCCTTCTTTTGCTGCTGGGTGCCTGGCAGCAGAGCCCAACCCCAGCTGGCTACAGCCTCCCTGCAGGCAGCTGCAGGCAGCAATGAGCTCTGCCCTGAGCCTCCTCTGCTGCAGGCTGCACCCCCCCAGCTCCCTCAGCCTCTCCTCACAGGGCTGTGCTCCAGGCCCCTCCCCAGCCTTGCTGCCCTTGTCCAAACACCTTCCAGCACCTCAACATCTCTCTGCAATGGAGGAGCCCAGAGCTGGACACAGCACTGCAGGGGTGGCCTGAGCAGTGCTGAGCACAGGGGCACAAGAACCTCCCTTGTCCTGCTGCCCACACTGCTCCTGAGCCAGCCCAGGATGCCATTGGCTCTGCTGCCCACCTGGGCACTGCTGCCTCCTCTGCAGCTCCTCTCTGCCACCACCCCCAGCTCCCTCTCTGCCTGCCTGCTCTCAGCCACTCTGTCCCCAGCCTCTAGTGCTGCTTGGGGTTGTTGTGGCCAAAGTGCAGAACCCTTCCCTTGGCCTTGTTCAGTCTCATCCCCTTGGTCTCCACATGAGAGAGACATGGACCTGGTGGAGCCAGGTTCAGAGGAGGCCACAAAGATGCTCAGAGGGCTGGAGCACCTCTGCTTTGAAGTCAGGCTGGGAGAGTTTGGGCTGTGCAACCTGGAGAAGAGTGGGCTCCGGGGAGACCTGAGAGCTTCATTTTGATGTCTGAAGGAGACCTCCAGGAAGGCTGGGGAGGGACTGTTCAGAAGGGATTGGGTTGATAGGAGGAGAGGCAATGGCTTGAAATTAGAGCAGCATAGACTGAGGTTGGATTTGAGGAGGAAGTTCTGCACAGTGACAGCAGGGAAATAATGGATCAGGGGATGTGGTTAAGGTCCCATCCTGGGAGACATTCCAGGTCAGACTGGATGTGGCCCTGGGCAGCCTGCTGATGTTGGAAGTGCCCTTGCTGAGTGCAGCAGGTAGGGCAGGATGACTTTGAAGGGTCCCTTCCAACCCAGTGTGACCTGGGAACCTGTAACACTGGTGGCTTTGCTGACCTCCTCCTCCTCTCTAGGCTGCTGGCTCGTTTCAGCTTGGTAGGGGTTGGAAAGGACCTCCAGAGATCACTGAGGCCAAAGGGCAGGGTCACACTGGAGCACAGGCAGGCAGGTCCCCAGAGAAGAAGCCTCAGCTCTGTCAGTGAGAACCTTCTTCAAGGCAAAGGAATGGCACCCTGGGGGAGTGAGCAGCTGGCAGTGAGCCTGCAGGTTGCACCCAGCAGTGAGGAAACCACTTTGCTCTGAGTGTGTTGGGGCAGATCCAGATCTGGCAGCTCTCTGTTGCTAACCCCATTAGTGTTCTGTGGAGAGGGTGGGGGGAAGGAGCCAAAGCACCACGACTGAAACTCCTGCCACCAAGAGGTCACTGCTGCTGCCTCCTCATCTGAGGTCTTTAGTTCACACAGCTTAACCTCCCCTCAACATCAAGCAGTATTTAACTGAGGACCTGTGGAGCTTGCAGGGCATCCTCTTCTGAAAACTCCAGAGCTGTCAGCCTGAGCTCAGTGCCAGGCAAGGGCATGGAGCAGGTCATCTTGAGTGCCAGCACACAGCACCTACAGGATGGCCCAGGGGTCAGGCCCAGCCAGCATGGGGTTAGGAAGGGCAGGTCCTGTCTCACCAACCTGAGCTCCTTTTATGCTCAGGCTCCTGCCTGGTGAGTGTGGGGCAGGCTGTGGATGGAGTCTGCCTGGACTGCAGCAAAGCCTTTGGCACCTCTGCCACAAGGAGCTCCTGGCACAGCTGGCAGCTCATGGCCTGGACAGATTCACTCTGTGCTGGGTCAGGAACTGGCTGGAGGGCAGGGCCCAGAGAGTGGTGGTGAATGGTGCCATGTCCAGCTGGCAGCTGGCACAAGTGCTGTGCCCCAGGGAGCAGTGCTGGGCACAGTCCTGTTCAGTATCTTTAGTGATGATCTGGAGCAGGGGATTGAGTCCAGCAGCAGTCAGTTTGCAGATGGCACCAAGCTAGGAGCAGCTGTGGAGCTGTTGGAGGGTAGCAGAGCCCTGCAGAGGGACCTGGCCAGGCTGCATGGGTGGGCAGAGGCCAAGGGGATGAGACTGAACAAGGCCAAGGGCAGGTTCTGCACTCTGGCCACAACAACCCCAAGCAGCACTAGAGGCTGGGGCCAGAGGGGCTGAGAGCAGGCAGGCAGAGAGGGAGCTGGGGGTGGTGGCAGAGAGGAGCTGCAGAGGAGGCAGCAGTGCCCAGGTGGGCAGCAGAGCCAATGGCATCCTGGGCTGGCTCAGGAGCAGTGTGGGCAGCAGGACAAGGGAGGTTCTTGTGCCCCTGTGCTCAGCACTGCTCAGGCCACCCCTGCAGTGCTGTGTCCAGCTCTGGGCTCCTGCATTGCAGAGAGCTGCTGAGGTGCTGGAAGGTGTTTGGAGAAGGGCAGCAAGGCTGGGGAGGGGCCTGGAGCACAGCCCTGTGAGGAGAGGCTGAGGGAGCTGGGGGGGGTGCAGCCTGCAGCAGAGGAGGCTCAGGGCAGAGCTCGTTGCTGCCTGCAGCTGCCTGCAGGGAGGCTGTAGCCAGCTGGGGTTGGGCTCTGCTGCCAGGCAGCCAGCAGCAGCAGAAGGGGACCCAGGCTGAAGCTGTGGCAGGGCAGGTCTGGGCTGGATGTTGTTAGGAAGTTGCTGGCAGAGAGAGTGATTGGCACTGGAATGGGCTGCCCAGGGAGGTGGTGGAGTGGCTGTGGCTGGAGGTGTTGGAGCCAAGCCTGGCTGGGGCACTTAGTGCCATGGTCTGGTTGGTTGGGCAGGGCTGGGTGCTAGGTTGGGCTGGCTGAGCTTGGAGCTCTCTTCCAACCTGCCTGATTCTGTGAGTCTATGGTGGGAAACTGCATAAGCTTTACCTTTTCCTCCAGGCTGTCTCCTTACTGTCCTTAGTACCTCTCTGTGTTTTCATCTCTCTCTTTCCCAGAGCTTCAAAAAACTCTTTTTAACAAACAAAACCACCACAAAAAAAAACCACAACCCCCAACAAACCACAAACAAACCCTAAGAACCCAACCCCACCCAGCCAAAACCCCAACCCAGGTAGTTGGGATGCTCTTACCATTTCCTCTGCTCTTTCTGTCACCTCTTAGTGCCCTGAGCTTTGTCTTGTTTCCAGAGTGGAAAGCTGTGCTTGTGAAGCTCATTGCTGCCTTCTGGGGTAGGTACTAGAGATTATGGGATGTGGGTTGGTGGAAAAGGAAAGCAGGCTTCCCTAAAGCATAGAGTCTCAGAACCAGGCAGGGCTGGAAGGGAGCACAAGGAGCAGGCAGTGCCAACCCCCTGCCATGCCCAGGGACAGCCTACCCTAGAGCAGCCTGACCACAGCCTCAGCCAGCCTGGCCTCAAACACCTCCAGCCATGGGGCCTCAACCCCCTCCCTGGGCAACCCATTCCAGCCTCTCACCACTCTCCTGCTCAACAACTTCCTCCTCCCCTCCAGCCTCACTCTCCCCACCTCCACCTTTGCTCCATCCCCCCCACTCCTGACACTCCCTCACAGCCTCCAAAGTCCCTCCCCAGCTTTTTTGGAGCCCCCTGCAGACCCTGGAAGGCCACAAGAAGGTCTGAAATAGCAGTGGAAAAGGAATCCTAAAGCTTACCCCCCCCCCTCCCCAGCCCCCCCCGAGCAGCCATGGCATTGTCCCTGGGAATGGCAGCACCACGCAGGCAGCATTTGCATGGAGCTTCATTTCAGCCTGGCTGATGTGCCTTGGAACACAAAAGGAGGCCAAGACTACCTGCAGCTCCTGGGGATTGATTTTTCCATGCACATCTCCTAATGGGCTCTTTTAAAGGAGAGCAGCAGAAAAAAACTAGTGGATGGCAGCAGCTGAGATGGTAACTAACAGCCCAAGCTCTGTCTTGGAGGTTTTTATGAGGGGAAGTTATTCTTGCTTTGATTTTCATTTCAGGAACTAGACTGTGGGGAATGAGAAAAACCAAAACAAGCCCAAACAAATTGGAAGCTGCTTTGGTTCTGCTTTTAGAGAGCAAACAGGGCACAGAGTGGCTGAGAGCAGGCAGGCAGAGAGGGAGCTGGGGGTGGTGGCAGAGAGGAGCTGCAGAGGAGGCAGCAGTGCCCAGGTGGGCAGCAGAGCCAATGGCATCCTGGGCTGGCTCAGGAGCAGTGTGGGCAGCAGGACAAGGGAGGTTCTTGTGCCCCTGTGCTCAGCACTGCTCAGGCCACCCCTGCAGTGCTGTGTCCAGCTCTGGGCTCCTGCATTGCAGAGAGCTGCTGAGGTGCTGGAAGGTGTTTGGAGAAGGGCAGCAAGGCTGGGGAGGGGCCTGGAGCACAGCCCTGTGAGGAGAGGCTGAGGGAGCTGGGGGGGTGCAGCCTGCAGCAGAGGAGGCTCAGGGCAGAGCTGATTGCTGCCTGCAGCTGCCTGCAGGGAGGCTGTAGCCAGCTGGGGTTGGGCTCTGCTGCCAGGCAGGCAGCAGCAGCAGAAGGGGACCCAGGCTGAAGCTGTGGCAGGGCAGGTCTGGGCTGGCTGTTGTTAGGAAGTTCCTGGCAGAGAGAGTGATTGGCACTGGAATGGGCTGCCCAGGGAGGTGGTGGAGTGGCTGTGGCTGGAGGTGTTGCAGCCAAGCCTGGCTGGGGCACTTAGTGCCATGGTGTGGTTGGTTGGGCAGGGCTGGGTGCTAGGTTGTGCTGGCTGAGCTTGGAGCTCTCTTCCAGCCTGGCTGATTCTGTGATTCTATGAAGAAGGATGGAGAGAGACTGTTGGCAAAGGCCTGCAGGCACAGGATGAGGGCAGTGGCTTCAAAGCAGAGCAGAGCAGATTGAGATTGGATGTGAGGAACAAGTTCTGCAGCAGGAGGCTTCTTGAAGACTGCAACAGGTTGCCCAGGGAGGTGGTTGAGGCCCCATGGCTGGAAATACTCCAAGTGAGGCTGGACAGGGCTCTGAACAACCTGCCCCAGTGGAAGATGTCCCTGCTGAGTGCAGGGGGCTTGGGCTGGATGCCCTTTGGAGGTCTCTTCCAAACCAGACCATTCTGTAATGGTTCAAGTGCTGCATGGCACAGACTGGGGCCAGGGAAGGCTCTGGGTGCAGCAGGCAGTGCTCAGCAAGCCTCTACCTGTGCTCTGCAGTAAAACTTTGCTCTCCCTCCTGGCAGTGCCACTTTTTGGGCAAGCAGGAGTGTGGTTCCTATGGGCACTCCTGCCCTGGCAAAGCCAGAGTTGGTGTTTGACATGCTTAATGCTCACAGCAGGCTCCTCAGAGCTCCTAGATCCATAGGGCTGGAAGGGATCCTCCAGCTCCAAGCCCCCTGCACTCAGCAGGGACACTTCCCTCTAGCTCAGGTTGCTCAAGGCCTCGTCCAGCCTGGCCTTGATCACCTCCAGGGAGGGGGCATTCAGCTTTCCCTGGCTGGCTGCAGTTTGTACCACTCTTTAGGGCTCACATTAATGGCAGTAACCTCTCCCTTGTTTTCCTTCTGACTTCTCTTGATGGGTTCCAGGCTTCTTTTTGGATGCTGTGGGGGTTTCCATGCCTCCCTCTGCATTTATCCCTACCTGCAGGCTTCCCTGGCTCCATCAGTGCTTCCTTCCAAGAGGGACCCTGTGTCATCCTCAGCCTGCTTACTGCAGAAGGCTCCTGCTCAACTCCTGCTGCCATGGCAACAGCAGGATGAGATCCCCAGCGTGCCCCAGCCCCCTCGTCCACCCTGATCAGGCTTGGGCATGCTGGAGGCCACTGGAGCTGGGCTTCTCCTGGGGAAACCTCTCCCTTGGTGTTAGCCTGCCAAGTGGAAGAGTTGATGTGACCTCTAGGTACAGGTGAACTGGCAAGGTGGTGTTCCCTGCTTTGGGAGCTGTGGGACAAAAAGCTGGAGCAGGGATTTGAGGGAAAGAGATGAAGTCTTTGGAGCTGTTGGGAAGCATCTGGATGTCATCAGGCAGCATGTTTGGGTGAGAGTATGGGGCAAGAAAGTGTCATCAGCTGTGTGTGTACTGCAGGTGAAAAAGGCTGAGCAGTGGTGGTCTGTCCAGGTCTGGGCTCCCCAGGCCAAGAGGGACAGGGAACTGCTGGGGAGAGTCCAGCAGAGGCTGTGAGGATGCCAAAGGGACTGACACATCATAGAATCATAGAATCAGCCAGGTTGGAAGAGAGCTCCAAGATCATTCAGGCCAACCTAGCACCCAGCCCTACCCAATCAACCAGACCATGGCACTAAGTGCCTCAGCCAGGCTTTTCTTGAAGACCCCCAGGCACGGTGCCTCCACCACCTCCCTGGGCAGCCCATTCCAATGCCAATCACTCTCTCTGGGAAGAACTTCTTCCTAACATCCAGCCTATACCTACCCTGGCACAGCTTGAGACTGTGTCCCCTTGTTCTATTGCTGGTTGCCTGGCAGAAGAGGCCACCCCCCACCTGGCTACAGTGCCCCTTCAGGTAGTTGTAGACAGCAATAAGGTCACCCCTGAGCCTCCTCTTCTCCAGGCTAAACACCCCCAGCTCCCTCAGCCTCTCCTCATAGGGTTTGTGCTCCAGGTCCCTCCCCAGCTTTGTTGCCCTTCTCTGGACATGTTCCAGCACCTCAACATCTTTCTTGAATTGAGGGGCCCAGAACTGGACACAGCACTCAAGGTGTGGCCTGAGCAGTGCTGAGTACAGGGGCAGAATAACCTCCCTTGTCCTGCTGGCCACACTGCTCCTGATGCAGGCCAGGATGCCATTGGCTCTCTTGGCCACCTGGGCACACTGCTGGCTCATCTTCAGCTACTATCTACCAGCACCCCCAGGTCCCTTTCCTCCTGCCTGCTCTCAGCCACTCTGGCCCCAGCCTCTAGTGCTGCTTGGGGTTGTTGTGGCTAAAGTGCAGAACCCTGCACTTGGCCTTGTTCAGTCTCATCCCCTTGGCCTCTGCCCACCCATGCAGCCTGGCCAGGTCCCTCTGCAGGGCTCTGCTCCCCTCCAACAGCTCCACAGCTGCTCCTAGCTTGGTGCCATCTGCAAACTCACTGCTGCTGGGCTCAATCCCCTGCTCCAGATCATCACTAAAGATGTTGAACAGGACTGGGCCCAGCACTGACCCCTGTGAGGAGGAGAGGCTGAGAGCCCTGGGGCTGTGTGTTCCAGAGGAGAGGAGGCTGAGAGGAGAGCTCAGCACTGGCTGCAAGCACCTGAGGGGTGAGTGTCGAGGAGGAGGTGCCAGGCTCTGTTCACTGGTGCCCTGTGGCAGGGCAAAGATGAGTGGGTACAGGCTGCAACCCAGGAGGCTCCACCTCAACATCAGGAGAGACTCCTTGGGGGTGGGAACGCTGCAGGCCTGGAGCAGGCTGCCCACAGAGGTTGTGGAGCCTCCTTGGCACATCCTTTCCCATGGCACTTGCCCAAGGTGATCCTGCTTTGGCAGGGGGATTGGATCCAAACCCCTTCCAACCCCTCTGGAGAAGCAGAGAACAGATTTGTGAGAGCACCACACACAAATAACAGGAGGGCAGCTCAGTGCCAGCCTGCTGCTAGGGTAAGGACTAAGAGAAGGGCAGCTCAGTGCCAGCCTGGTGCTAGGGTAGGGAGGTCTAAGAGAAGGGCAGCTCAGTGCCAGCCTGGTGCTAGGGTAGGGAGGTCTAAGAGAAGGGCAGCTCAGTGCCAGCCTGGTGCTAGGGTAAGGTCTAAGAGAAGGGCAGCTCAGTGCCAGCCTGGTGCTAGGGTAGGGAGGTCTAAGAGAAGGGCAGCTCAGTGCCAGCCTGGTGCTAGGGTAGGGAGGTCTAAGAGAAGGGCAGCTCAGTGCCAGCCTGGTGCTAGGGTAAGAAGGACTAAGAGAAGGGCAGCTCAGTGCCAGCCTGGTGCTAGGGTAAGAAGGACTAAGAGAAGGCAGCTCAGTGCCAGCCTGGTGCTAGGGTAAGGTCTAAGAGAAGGGCAGCTCAGTGCCAGCCTGGTGCTAGGGTAGGGAGGTCTAAGAGAAGGGCAGCTCAGTGCCAGCCTGGTGCTAGGGTAAGAAGGACTAAGAGAAGGGCAGCTCAGTGCCAGCCTGGTGCTAGGGTAAGAAGGACTAAGAGAAGGCAGCTCAGTGCCAGCCTGGTGCTAGGGTAAGAAGGACTAAGAGAAGGGCAGCTCAGTGCCAGCCTGGTGCTAGGGTAAGAAAGTCTAAGAGAAGGGCAGCTCAGTGCCAGCCTGGTGCTAGGGTAGGGAGGTCTAAGGAAGGGCAGCTCAGTGCCAGCCTGGTGCTAGGGTAAGAAGGACTAAGTGAGGGCAGCTCAGTGCCAGCCTGGTGCTAGGGTAAGGACTAAGAGAAGGGCAGCTCAGTGCCAGCCTGGTGCTAGGGTAGGGAGGTCTAAGAGAAGGGCAGCTCAGTGCCAGCCTGGTGCTAGGTAAGAAGGACTAAGAGAAGGGCAGCTCAGTGCCAGCCTGGTGCTAGGGTAAGAAGGACTAAGAGAAGGGCAACTCAGTGCCAGCCTGGTGCTATGGTAAGAAGGACTAAGAGAAGGGCAGCTCAGTGCCAGCCTGGTGCTAGGGTAGGGAGGTCTAAGAGAAGGGCAGCTCAGTGCCAGCCTGGTGCTAGGGTAAGGTGTAAGAGAAGGGCAGCTCAGTGCCAGCCTGGTGTTAGGGTAGGGAGGACTAAGAGAAGGGCAGCTGAGTGCCAGCCTGGTGCTATGGTAAGAAGGACTAAGAGAAGGGCAGCTCAGTGCCAGCCTGGTGCTAGGGTAAGAAGGACTAAGAGAAGGGCAGCTCAGTGCCAGCCTGGTGCTAGGGTAAGAAGGACTAAGAGAAGGGCAGCTGAGTGCCAGCCTGGTGCTAGGGTAAGAAGGACTAAGAGAAGGGCAGCTGAGTGCCAGCCTGGTGTTAGGGTAGGGAGGACTAAGAGAAGGGCAGCTGAGTGCCAGCCTGGTGCTAGGGTAAGAAGGACTAAGAGAAGGGCAGCTGAGTGCCAGCCTGGTGCTAGGGTAAGAAGGACTAAGAGAAGGGCAGCTCAGTGCCAGCCTGGTGCTAGGGTAAGAAGGACTAAGAGAAGGGCAGCTCAGTGCCAGCCTGGTGACAGGGTAAGGACTAAGAGAAGGGCAGCTCAGTGCCAGCCTGGTGCTAGGGTAAGAAGGACTAAGAGAAGGGCAGCTCAGTGCCAGCCTGGTGACAGGGTAAGGACTAAGAGAAGGGCAGCTCAGTGCCAGCCTGGTGCTAGGGTAAGAAGGACTAAGAGGAGGGCAGCTCAGTGCCAGCCTGGTGCTAGGGTAAGAAGGACTAAGAGGAGGGCAGCTTAGTGCCAGCCTGGTGCTAGGGTAAGCACTAAGAGAAGGGCAGCTCAGTGCCAGCCTGGTGCTAGGGTTAGAAGGACTAAGAGAAGGGCAGCTCAGTGCCAGCCTGGTGCTAGGGTAAGGACTAAGGGAAGGGCAGCTCAGTGCCAGCCTGGTGCTAAGGTAAGGACTAAGAAATGGGCAGCTCAGTGCCAGCCTGGTGCTAGGGTAAGAAGGACTAAGAGAAGGGCAGCTCAGTGCCAGCCTGGTGCTAGGGTAAGAAGGACTAAGAGAAGGGCAGCTCAGTGCCTGCCTGGTGCTAGGGTAAGAAGGACTAAGAGAAGGGCAGCTCAGTGCCTGCCTGGTGCTAGGGTAAGAAGGACTAAGAGAAGGGCAGCTCAGTGCCAGCCTGGTGCTAGGGTAAGGACTAAGAGAAGGGCAGCTCAGTGCCAGCCTGGTGCTAGGGTAAGGACTAAGAGAAGGGCAGCTCAGTGTCAGCCTGGTGCTAGGGTAAGAAGGACTAAGAGAAGGGCAGCTCAGTGCCAGCCTGGTGCTAGGGTAAGAAGGACTAAGAGAAGGGCAGCTCAGTGCCAGCCTGGTGCTAGGGTAAGAAGGTCTAAGAGAAGGGCAGCTCAGTGCCAGCCTGGTGCTAGGGTAAGAAGGACTAAGAGAAGGGCAGCTCAGTGCCAGCCTGGTGCTAGGGTAAGAAGGACTAAGAGAAGGGCAGCTCAGTGCCAGCCTGGTGCTAGGGTAAGAAGGACTAAGAGAAGGGCAGCTCAGTGCCAGCCTGGTGCTAGGGTAAGAAGGACTAAGAGAAGGGCAGCTCAGTGCCAGCCTGGTGCTAGGGTAAGAAGGACTAAGAGAAGGGCAGCTCAGTGCCAGCCTGGTGCTAGGGTAAGAAGGTCTAAGAGAAGAGCAGCTCAGTGCCAGCCTGGTGCTAGGGTAAGAAGGACTAAGAGAAGGGCAGCTCAGTGTCAGCCTGGTGCTAAGGTAAGAAGGACTAAGAGAAGGGCAGCTCAGTGCCAGCCTGGTGCTAGGGTAAGGACTAAGAGAAGGGCAGCTCAGTGCCAGCCTGGTGCTAGGGTAAGAAGGTCTAAGAGAAGGGCAGCTCAGTGTCAGCCTGGTGCTAGGGTAAGAAGGACTAAGAGAAGGGCAGCTCAGTGCCAGCCTGGTGCTAGGGTAAGGAGGTCAAAGAGAAGGGCAGATCAGTGCCAGCCTGGTGCTAGGGTAAGGACTAAGAGACGGGCAGCTCAGTGCCAGCCTGGTGCTAGGGTAAGGACTAAGAAATGGGCAGCTCAGTGCCAGCCTGGTGCTAAGGTAAGGACTAAGAAATGGGCAGCTCAGTGCCAGCCTGGTGCTAAGGTAAGGACTAAGAAATGGGCAGCTCAGTGCCAGCCTGGTGCTAGGGTAAGGACTAAGAGAAGGGCAGCTCAGTGCCAGCCTGGTGCTAGGGTAAGAAGGACTAAGAGAAGGGCAGCTCAGTGCCAGCCTGGTGCTAGGGTAAGAAGGTTTTAGAGAAGGGCAGCTCAGTGCCAGCCTGGTGCTAGGGTAAGAAGGACTAAGAGAAGGGCAGCTCAGTGCCAGCCTGGTGCTAGGGTAAGAAGGTCTAAGAGAAGGGCAGCTCAGTGCCAGCCTGGTGCTAGGGTAAGAAGGACTAAGAGAAGGGCAGCTCAGTGTCAGCTTGGTGCTAGGGTAAGAAGGGCTAAGAGAAGGGCAGCTCAGTGCCAGCCTGGTGCTAGGGTAAGGTCTAAGAGAAGGGCAGCTCAGTGCCAGCCTGGTGCTAGGGTAAGGTCTAAGAGAAGGGCAGCTGAGTGCCAGCCTGGTGCTAGGGTAAGAAGGACTAAGAGAAGGGCAGCTCAGTGCCAGCCTGGTGCTAGGGTAAGAAGGACTAAGAGAAGGGCAGCTGAGTGCCAGCCTGGTGCTAGGGTAAGAAGGTCTAAGAGAAGGGCAGCTCAGTGCCAGCCTGGTGCTAGGGTAAGGACTAAGAGAAGGGCAGCTCAGTGCCAGCCTGGTGCTAAGGTAAGGACTAAGAGAAGGGCAGCTCAGTGCCAGCCTGGTGCTAGGGTAAGGACTAAGAGAAGGGCAGCTCAGTGCCAGCCTGGTGTTAGGGTAAGGACTAAGAGAAGGGCAGCTCAGTGCCAGCCTGGTGCTAGGGTAGGGAGGTCTAAGGAAGGGCAGCTCAGTGCCAGCCTGGTGCTAGGGTAAGAAGGACTAAGAGAAGGGCAGCTCAGTGTCAGCCTGGTGCTAGGGTAAGGACTAAGAGAAGGGCAGCTCAGTGCCAGCCTGGTGCTAGGGTAAGGAGGACTAAGAGAAGGGCAGCTCAGTGCCAGCCTGGTGCTAGGGATAGGTCTAAGAGAAGGGCAGCTGAGTGCCAGCCTGGTGCTAGGGTAAGAAGGACTAAGAGAAGGGCAGCTCAGTGCCAGCCTGGTGCTAGGGTAAGGTCTAAGAGAAGGGCAGCTCAGTGCCAGCCTGGTGCTAGGGTAAGGACTAAGAGAAGGGCAGCTCAGTGTCAGTCTGGTGCTAGGGTAAGGACTAAGAGAAGGGCAGCTCAGTGCCAGCCTGGTGCTAGGGTAAGGAGGACTAAGAGAAGGGCAGCTCAGTGCCTGCCTGGTGCTATGGTAAGAAGGACTAAGAGAAGGGCAGCTCAGTGCCAGCCTGGTGCTAGGGTAAGGAGGACTAAGAGAAGGGCAGCTCAGTGCCAGCCTGGTGCTAGGGTAAGGAGGACTAAGAGAAGGGCAGCTCAGTGCCAGCCTGGTGCTAGGGTAGGGAGGTCTAAGAGAAGGGCAGCTCAGTGCCAGCCTGGTGCTAGGGTAGGGAGGTCTAAGAGAAGGGCAGCTCAGTGCCAGCCTGGTGCTAGGGTAAGAAGGACTAAGAGAAGGGCAGCTCAGTGCCAGCCTGGTGCTAGGTAAGAAGGACTAAGAGAAGGGCAGCTCAGTGCCAGCCTGGTGCTAAGGTAAGGACTAAGAAATGGGCAGCTCAGTGCCAGCCTGGTGCTAGGGTAAGGACTAAGAGAAGGGCAGCTGAGTGCCAGCCTGGTGCTAGGGTAAGGACTAAGAGAAGGGCAGCTCAGTGCCAGCCTGGTGCTAGGGTAGGGAGGTCTAAGGAAGGGCAGCTCAGTGCCAGCCTGGTGCTAGGGTAGGGAGGACTAAGAGAAGGACAGCTCAGTGTCAGCCTGGTGCTAGGGTAAGAAGGACTAAGAGAAGGGCAACTCTGTGCCAGCCTGGTGCTAGGGTAAGAAGGACTAAGAGAAGGGCAGCTGAGTGCCAGCCTGGTGCTAGGGTAAGAAGGACTAAGAGAAGGCAGCTCAGTGCCAGCCTGGTGCTAGCAGCCCTTGGCTCTCCTGCAGAACCATGTTTCATTCCTCCTGTGCCCACTCAGAGCTTCTGGACACCTAAAACAAGGGGGAAAAAATAAACAAACCCCAAAAGTGTAGGTTAAACCCCAACAAAGGCAACCCAGCAGACACTGCTGCTTTCACAAGTGTAAAGGACTCTGCCAGAGGAGGTTGAATCGAAGCCTTCCTCCCTCCCCCCCAGCCTCAAACACAGCTTCTGGGTGTTAAGAGCAGACTCAGCAGGGCCTGCAGCCTGATTATGCTGTGGTTAAGGGTTGGTTGAGTCAGGCAAGGTTCTCAGGAGAAGGTTGTAGAGGCTATTTACATAAAACCTCAGCATGGGCAGGGAGAAGGAGACTGAAGGCATCTTGGGCTCCATAACAGCGTGTGACAGTGTGGGCTGCTCTGCTGAGCAGCTCTGCCCTGCAGCTGCAGCTGCCTCTGGGTTGCTCTTCAAGGTCAGGCTTTGGTGAGTGGGAGAAATCACAGCATCTGGGAGAAGAACACCAAAGCAGAGCTGTGCTGTAACTTCAGAGTGACAAAGCTGGTGAGGGGCCTGGAGCACAGCCCTGTGAGGAGAGGCTGAGGGAGCTGGGGGGGTGCAGCCTGCAGCAGAGGAGGCTCAGGGCAGAGCTCATTGCTGCCTGCAGCTGCCTGCAGGGAGGCTGTAGCCAGCTGGGGTTGGGCTCTGCTGCCAGGCAGGCAGCAGCAGCAGAAGGGGACCCAGGCTGAAGCTGTGGCAGGGTAGGTCTGGGCTGGCTGTGAGGAGGAAGTTGTTGGCAGAGAGAGTGATTGGCACTGGAATGGGCTGCCCAGGGAGGTGGTGGAGTGGCTGTGGCTGGAGGTGTTGCAGCCAAGCCTGGCTGGGGCACTGAGTGCCATGGTCTGGTTGGTTGGGCAGGGCTGGGTGCTAGGTTGGGCTGGCTGAGCTTGGAGCTCTCTGCCAACCTGCTTGGTTCTGTGACTGGCCAGGGCTGGGTGCTAGGTTGGGCTGGCTGAGCTTGGAGCTCTCTGCCAACCTGCTTGGTCCTATGACTGGCCAGGGCTGGGTGCTAGGTTGGGCTGGCTGAGCTTGGAGCTCTCTGCCAACCTGCTTGGTCCTATGACTGGCCAGGGCTGGGTGCTAGGTTGGGCTGGGTGCTAGGTTGGGCTGGCTGAGCTTGGAGCTCTCTTCCAACCTGCTTGGTTCTGTGATTCTGTGGATGAAATAATGAAGGCAGTGGATCATCTCCCTTCAGAGAAGAGAGTGAGGAAGCTGGGGGTCTTTAGTTTGGAGGAGGCTAAGGGACTACCTCATGAATGTTGATGAACAGACAAAGGATGAGTGCCAGGGGGATGGAGCCAGGCTCTTAGCAGTGGTGACCAGCGGCAGCACAAGCAGCAGTGAGTGGAAGCTGAGGCACAAGAAGGAAACTTCTTTTCCTTCTGAGGGTAACTGAACAGGCTGTTTCTGGAGATGCTCAACACCTGCTTGGATGCTGCCCTGTGTGATCTGGTATAGGCTGATCCTGCTCTGGCAGGAGGATTGGACCTAGAGGATGCTCAGGGTTAGGCTGGATCCCTGCCCTGGTACCATAAACTCACCACAACACAGGTTTCTGTTTCCAAGTCAGGGGAAAATGAAATTGTGTTTCCTACAGCTTAAACAGAGCAGTGCAAGGAGAAGAAACTAGAAGAGAAATACAACAACCTTAGTGAAGATGGGGAAGGAGTCAAGCAGCCAAAGCAGCAGCAGCAGCAGCAGCAGCAGGAGCAGCCCAAACAGCGGCGGGGGAAGATAGCAGCAGGCACAGCTGCGGCGGCAGAAGCAGCAAGGGGCAGGACCAGGCTGTGCTTCTGTGCTGGGTTAGGACCTGGCTGGAGGGCTGAGCCCAGAGAGTGGTGGTGAATGGTGCCACATCCAGCTGGCAGCTGGCACTAGTGGTGTCCCTCAGGGATCTGTGCTGGGCCCCATCCTCTTTAACATCTGCATAGATGATCTGGATGAGGGCATGGAGTCAGTCATCAGCAAGTGTGCAGATGACACCAAGCTGGGGGCAGATGTGGCTGGGTTGGAGGGCAGAAGGGCTCTGCAGCAGGACCTATTCTATTCCATTCCACTCCATTCTATTCCATTCTATTCTATTCCATTCCACTCCATTCTATTCCATTCCACTCCATTCTATTCTATTCCATTCAATTCCATTCCACTCCATTCTATTCCATTCAATTCTATTCCAACCCATTCCATTCAATTCTATTCCATCCCATTCCACTCCATTCTATTCTATTCCATTCCACTCCATTCTATTGTATTCCATTCAATTCCATTCCACTCCATTCTATTCCATTCAATTCTATTCCATTCTATTCCATCCCATTCCATTCCATTCCCACCTCTGCCTCTCTGATACACCCCCAGGAGCAGGCACTGAACCCCCTCCCTGGGCAGCCTGCCCCAGCAGCTTGAGAGAACCTTTTCAGTGAAGAAGTTTTTTCTCATGCCCAACCTTAAACCTCCCCTGGTGCAACCTGAAGCCATTTCCACTGGCCCAAGGACACAGCCAGCAGGAGTCACACAGGGATGAAGAAAGATGAGTTACTTGTGGGTGGTGAGGGAAGCTGAGGGCAGGATCAGACTCATCCCTTTAGGGCAGACTCCAAAGCCATTTAAGACCTGAAACTCCCCCAAAGCCCATTGGAAATGGCTGTTTAGAACAGGCTCATAGGACACAACCCATGGCGTGGATGGCAACACTCTGTGCTGGGTTAGGAACTGGCTGGAGGGCTGAGCCCAGAGAGTGGTGGTGAATGGTGCCACATCCAGCTGGCAGCTGGCACTAGTGGTGTCCCTCAGGGATCAGTGCTGGGCCCCATCCTCTTTAACATCTGCATAGATGATCTGGATGAGGGCATGGAGTCAGGCATCAGCAAGTGTGCAGATGACACCAAGCTGGGGGCAGATGTGGCTGGGTTGGAGGGCAGAAGGGCTCTGCAGCCTGGACAGATGGGCAGAGTCCAAGGGGATGGTGTTCAATAGCTCCAAGTGCAGGGTGCTGCACTTTGGCCACAGCAACCCCATGCAGAGATACAGGCTGGGGTCAGAGTGGCTGAGAGCAGCCAAACAGAGAGGGATCTGGGGGTGCTGATTGATACCCACCTGAACATGAGCCAGCAGTGTGCCCAGGTGGCCAAGAGAGCCAGTGGCATCCTGGCCTGCATCAGCAATGGTGTGGCCAGCAGGAGCAGGGAGGTCATTCTGCCCCTGTACTCTGCACTGGTTAGACCACACCTTGAGTGCTGTGTTCAGTTCTGGGCCCCCCAGTTTAGGAGGGACATTGAGATGCTTGAGTGTGTCCAGAGAAGGGCAACGAGGCTGGGGAGAGGCCTTGAGCACAGCCCTACGAGGAGAGGCTGAGGGAGCTGGGATTGGTTAGCCTGGAGAAGAGGAGGCTCAGGGCAGACCTTATTGCTGTCTGCAACTACCTGAGGGGAGGTTGTGGCCAGGAGGAGGTTGCTCTCTTCTCTCAGGTGGCCAGCACCAGAAGGAGAGGACACAGCCTCAGGCTGTGCCAGGGGAGATTTAGGCTGGAGGTGAGGAGAAAGTTCTTCCCTGAGAGAGTCATTGGACACTGGAATGGGCTGCCCGGGGAGGTGGTGGAGTCGCCGTCCCTGGAGCTGTTCAAGGCAGGACTGGACGTGGCACTTGGTGCCATGGTCTGGCCTTGAGCTCTGTGCTAAAGGGTTGGACTTGATGATCTGTGAGGTCTCTTCCAACCCTGATGATACTGTGATACTGTGACACTGTGAGACTGTGATACTGAGATACATAAAGCTCTGGATGCTGCAATGGAAGGATATTAACTGATCCAGTGTTGGCATTCTATGGCCCAGCCCTAGAGTGTTCACCTCTCTCCTCAGAGCTTCTAAGTTTTTCTGTTCTGAGTCACTTCTTTTGTCTGAGTTTGAAATCAGCTCAAGCAGCCACAGATGATCTTTGGAGGTCCTTTCCAAGCCCTGAAACTCTGTGATTGGAAGCACTGTTAGGTACAAAAACCTCATGCCCTGCCTTGCCTTGGAGGCTGTGCTGGGCAGCTTCAGCTCTCTCTGTACAGCTGAACAAGTGAGGAGGCAGACCCAAGCCCAGGCTGCTCTCCAGGTGAGCTGTCCAGGATCTGTTCCACCTCTGAGATCCCTGCAGCTGTCAGTGCTGCAGACTCCTACTGCTCTGTTTCCCTGAGCTGTTAGCTCCTTCTGGGCTTCTGTTGCCATCAGTAGTGAGCTTATTTTTAATACCAGATCTGTCTGTTTGTTTGGCAGCTTAAAAACCAAGCTGTGTGAAGGGAGTCCTGTCCTCCAGTGTGATGTGCAGAGTTCAGATCTGGGTCCTGTTTGCTATTACAAGAGGGCTGTGGAGATGCTGGAGAGTGTCCAGAGCAGGGCCAGGAGGATGCTCAGAGGCTGCAGCAGCTCTGCTGTGAGCACAGCCTGAAAGAGTTGGGGCTGTGCAGGCTGGAGCAGAGGAGGCTCCCAGGGGACCTTCTGGTGGCCTTGCAGGGCCTGAAGGGGGCTCCAAAAAAGCTGGGGAGGGACTTTTGAGGCTGTGAGGGAGTGGCAGGAGTGGGGGGAATGGAGCAAAGCTGGAGGTGGGGAGAGTGAGGCTGGAGGGGAGGAGGAAGTTGTTGAACAGGAGAGTGGTGAGAGGCTGGAATGGGTTGCCCAGGGAGGGGGTTGAGGCCCCATGGCTGGAGGTGTTTGAGGCCAGGCTGGCTGAGGCTGTGGTGAGGCTGCTCTAGGGTAGGGTGTCCCTGGGCATGGCAGGGGGGTTGGCACTGCCTGATCCTTGTGCTCCCTTCCAACCCTGCCTGATTCTATGGTTCTATGATTCGGAGCTGTTCAGGGTGGAGAAGAAGAGGTTCCAAGGAGACCTTATTGTGGCTTTCCAGCACCCAAAGTGGGCTACAAGAAAGCTGGGGAGGGACTTTATAGGGTGCCAGGTAGGGATAGGACTGAGGGGAATGGAGCAAGACTAGATGTGGGGAGACTGAAATTGGATGTTAGGAAGAAGTTCTTCAGCATGAGGGTGGTGAGAGCCTGGCACAGGTTGCTGAGGGAGGTGGTGGAAGCCTCATGCCTGGAGGTCTTTAAGTCCAGGCTGGATGTGGCTCTGAGGAAATCTGCTCTGGTGTGAGGTGTTCAATATCCTCTTCAGTATCCACACTGATGCTCTGGAGCAGGAGATTGAGTCCAGCAGCAGTGAGTTTGCTCATGGCACCAAGCTAGGAGCAGCTGTGGAGCTGTTGGAGGGTAGCAGAGCCCTGCAGAGGGACCTGGCCAGGCTGAATGGGTGGGCAGAGGCCAAGGGGATGAGACTGAACAAGGCCAAGGGCAGGGTTGTGCACTTTGGCCACAACAACCCCAAGCAGCACTAGAGGCTGGGGCCAGAGTGGCTGAGAGCAGGCAGGCAGAGAGGGAGCTGGGGGTGGTGGGAGAGAGGAGCTGCAGAGGAGGCAGCAGTGCCCAGGTGGGCAGCAGAGCCAATGGCATCCTGGGCTGGCTCAGGAGCAGTGTGGGCAGCAGGACAAGGGAGGTTCTTGTGCCCCTGTGCTCAGCACTGCTCAGGCCACCCCTGCAGTGCTGTGTCCAGCTCTGGGCTCCTGCATTGCAGAGAGCTGCTGAGGTGCTGGAAGGTGTTTGGAGAAGGGCAGCAAGGCTGGGGAGGGGCCTGGAGCACAGCCCTGTGAGGAGAGGCTGAGGGAGCTGGGGGGGTGCAGCCTGCAGCAGAGGAGGCTCAGGGCAGAGCTCACTGCTGCCTGCAGCTGCCTGCAGGGAGGCTGTAGCCAGCTGGGGTTGGGCTCTGCTGCCAGGCAGCCAGCAGCAGAAGAAGGGGACCCAGGCTGAAGCTGTGGCAGGGCAGGTCAGGGCTGGCTGTGAGGAGGAAGTTGCTGGCAGAGAGAGTGATTGGCATTGGAATGGGCTGCCCAGGGAGGTGGTGGAGTGGCTGTGGCTGGAGGTGTTGCAGCCAAGCCTGGCTGGGGCACTTAGTGCCATGGTCTGGTTGGTTGGGCAGGGCTGGGTGCTAGGTTGGGCTGGCTGAGCTTGGAGCTCTCTTTCAACCTGCTTGAGTCTATGACTGGCCAGGGCTGGGTGCTAGGCTGGGCTGGGTGAGCTTGGAGCTCTCTTTCAACCTGCTTGAGTCTATGACTGGCCAGGGCTGGGTGCTAGGCTGGGCTGGCTGAGCTTGGAGCTCTCCTCCACCCTGGTTGACTCCATGATTCTGTGATTCCATGCAGGGAACAGGCAGTGTATGGTGACCTACAGGGCAAGGGGAGGAAAGAAGCAGCAGGAGGGACGTGGCCACCCCCATCCCTGCCAGAGAACACAGCTCCCATGGATGGCAGTGGCCCACAGCTCCCCACCACCCTGTTCCCTGTTTGATCTGACTTGAAAGCCCAGCAAAAGGAGGTGAAAGAGGAGCTTTGAAAGCTTTTACAGGGATTTTTGTCTCTTCTGAAGGTGTATTAATGAAACAGCTCCCTGCTTCATCTTCTGAAGGCAAAACAAGGGCTGCTTTCATCTGCCTTGTTTACTGCCTTCACCTCCCACATTCCCATCAAGCAACTCTGGCTTTGACTGGCACAGGGTTGGTTTTTTTGGTCAGAAAATGCATTTAAAAGGAAGAAACACCCCAAAAAAAAACCCCAAACAAAAAGATATTAAACAACAAACCAGCCCAGAAATAAAGCACAGGAGTGGAGGTTTGCAAATGCAGCAACCCAAAAAACCAGTGGCACCTACTCAGCTTTGCAAATGTTTGTGTGGGTCTGCCAGGGAACAAATGCAAGCAGAGAACTGTCAGGGGATGGAAGGGATCTCAAGAATCAGTCACCTTCACCTCCCCCTGCCATAGGCAGGGACACAGAATCGTCAGCCTCTTGCTGAAGAGGTGCTCCAGAAACCTGTGGCCATGGCACCTGGGGATGTGGTTTAATGGCCAGGGAGGGACTGGGTTGATGGTTGGGCTTGATGCCCATAGAATCATAGAGTGAGGCAGGGTGGAAGAGAGCTCCAGGCTCAGGCAGCCCAACCTAGCACCCAGCCCTGGCCAATCATAGACTCAGCCAGGCTGGCAGAGAGCTCCAGGCTCAGGCAGCCCAACCTAGCACCCAGCCCTGGCCAATCATAGACTCAAGCAGGTTGGAAGAGAGCTCCAAGCTCAGCCAGCCCAACCTAGCACCCAGCCCTGGCCAATCATAGACTCAAGCAGGTTGGAAGAGAGCTCCAAGCTCAGCCAGCCCAACCTAGCACCCAGCCCTGCCCAACCAACCAGACCATGGCACTAAGTGCCCCAGCCAGGCTTGGCTGCAACACCTCCAGCCACGGCCACTCCACCACCTCCCTGGGCAGCCCATTCCAATGCCAATCACTCTCTCTGCCAACAACTTCCTCCTCACAGCCAGCCTAGACCTGCCCTGGCACAGCTTGGGGCTGTGTCCCCTGGGAGCCTCCTCTTCAGCAGCCTGCCCAGCCCCAGCTCTTTCAGCCTGTCCTCACAGGGAGGAGGGATTCTGCTCATTCTGGGCAAGTCTGGATTTAGCTGTGCATTACTTCTACATCCATGGAATGGTTTGGGTTAGAAGGGACCTTCAAGATCATCCAATTCCAACCCCTGCCATGGGCAGGGACACCTCCTGCTAGCCCAGGTTGCTCGAGGCCTCACCCAGCCTGGCATTGAACACCTTCAGGGAGGGGGCAGCCACAGGCTCCCTGGGCAACCTGTGCCAGTGTCTCCCCACCCTCACTGCCAAGAATTTCTTCCTAATCTCTAGTCTCCACCTGCTCAATTCCAGCTCAAAGCCATTGACATTACAAGTTGTCAAAAGTCCCTGCCCAGCTTTCTGGCAGACCCACTTCAGGTAGGTGAAACTGGATGACCTTTAAGGTCCTTTCCAAGCCAAAGCATTCCACAGCTCTAAGATATGAAGCCAGATCCATCAGCACAGCTGTAGAGTAGATTTCTGCAGCAAGAAGCCATTCTGTGACTCTGGGATACCTTATTTAAGCTCCTCTGAGGCTGTGATTCTATGAGCATGGCTGTGACTGGGCTGTGCTTCAGGAGAAACCAAGTCCTGAAGCTCTTTGGTTGCCTGATCATATCTGCTGCCCAGACAGCTTGTGCAGTCTCCATCTCTGGAGGCATTCAGAACCCATCTGCAGGTGTTCTGGGCTCCTCACTTCCAGGAAGACCTCAGGGAACTGCTTGAGAGAGTCCAGCACAGAGCCACAGAGATGCTGCAGGCAGAGGAACATCTCCTGTGAGGCCAGGGAGGGAGCTGGGGCTGGGAGCAGAGGAGCCTGGGGGCTGCCCTCAGTGCAGTGCTGAGGATGTGCAGTGAGGGCAGGACACAGCCAGGCTCTGCCCAGGAGTAGCTAAAGGCAGCACAAGGGGCAGTGGGTGGCAGCTGGAGCAGAGGAGCCTTAGGGCTGCCCTCAGTGCTGTGCTGAGGATGTGCAGTGTGGGCAGGACACAGCCAGGCTCTGCCCAGGGGTGGCCAAGGGCAGCACAAGGGGCACTGGGTGCCAGCTGGAGCAGAGGAGGAGCCAGAGGAACAGGAGGGAGAACTTTGTGACTGTGAGGGTGCTGCAGCCCTGGAGCAGGCTGCCCAGAGAGGCTGTGGAGTCTCCTTCTGTGGAGAGATTCCAGACCCACCTGGCTGCATCCCTGTGTGCCCTGCCCTGGGTGACCCTGGCAGGGGATATGGACTCCATGACCTTTCAAAGTCCCTTCCAACCCCTACCATGCTGTGTTCCTGTGTGCCCTTCTTGAGGACAGCCTGCTTTGGGAGGGGGGCTGGGCTCAGTGGTCCCCAGAGGCCCCTCCCAACCCCTACCGTTGTGTGACTCTGACATCCCTTTTGCCCTGTGCTCTTGGTTCTCTGTTCCCTCTAGCAGAAGGTCGAGCAGAAGCTGTGCCTCTGCCCAGACGTCTGTTTTGCTGTGCTCTGTTGCAGTCTCACTCCATTCCCAGGCTCCTCCAGGATGTTTGCAGCCTTGCCAGGGGGAAAACAAAACCTTAGCAACCTGCTGATGCTTTCTGCTTTCTCTGGAGGTGATGCAAGCAGCAATTTATCCCTCCAGAGAAGGTGCTCCTCAGCAAGGAAGGTTGGAGGGAGCCCCCAAAGCAGGTTCCCTGGGAGCTCTCTGTGGCATTTGTAACATCTTCAATTAGAAGCTGTTTGGCTAATTGATGCTGACAGCTTTTGGAATGATCTGGGTTAGGAAGGGCATGGCCTGCTGGTGTGGGGATTAGAAGGGCCACTGGGGATGTTAATTAAATCCTGGTGAACAGCCTTTTTAGAGGTTCAGTCCTGCAGCAAGAGAGCTTTGGCTCTTCTGTCACACACAGAAAGAGAAGTTCCAGCTGGTCTGATTAGGGTTCACACAGTATCACAGTGTCACAGTGTCACCAAGGTTGGAAGAGACCTCACAGATCATCAAGTCCAACCCTTTAGCACAGAGCTCAAGGCCAGACCATGGCACCAAGTGCCACGTCCAGTCCTGCCTTGAACAGCTCCAGGGACGGCGACTCCACCACCTCCCCGGGCAGCCCATTCCAGTGTCCAATGACTCTCTCAGGGAAGAACTTTCTCCTCACCTCCAGCCTAAATCTCCCCTGGCACAGCCTGAGGCTGTGTCCTCTTGTTCTGGTGCTGGCCACCTGAGAGAAGAGAGCAACCTCCTCCTGGCCACAACCTCCCCTCAGGAAGCTGTAGACAGCAATGAGGTCTGCCCTGAGCCTCCTCTTCTCCAGGCTAACCAATCCCAGCTCCCTCAGCCTCTCCTCGTAGGGCTGTGCTCAAGGCCTCTCCCCAGCCTCGTTGCCCTTCTCTGGACACACTCAAGCATCTCAATGTCTCTCCTAAACTGGGGGGCCCAGAACTGAACACAGCACTCAAGGTGTGGTCTAAGCAGTGCAGAGTACAGGGGCAGAATGACCTCCCTGCTCCTGCTGGCCACACCATTGCTGATGCAGGCCAGGATGCCACTGGCTCTCTTGGCCACCTGGGCACACTGCTGGCTCATGTTCAGGCAGGTATCAATCAGCACCCCCAGATCCCTCTCTGTCTGGCTGCTCTCAGCCACTCTGACCCCAGCCTCTATCTCTGCATGGGGTTGCTGTGGCTAAAGTGCAGCACCCTGCACTTGGAGCTATTGAACACCATCCCCTTGGCCTCTGCCCATCTGTCCAGGCAGTCAAGGTCCTGCTGCAGAGCCCTTCTGCCCTCCAACCCAGCCACATCTGCCCCCAGCTTGGTGTCATCTGCACACTTGCTGATGCCTCACTCCATGCCCTCATCCAGATCATCTATGCAGATGTTAAAGAGGATGGGGCCCAGCACTGATCCCTGAGGGACACCACTAGTGCCAGCTGCCAGCTGGATGTGGCACCATTCACCACCACTCTCTGGGCTCAGCCCTCCAGCCAGTTCCTAACCCAGCACAGAGTGTTGCCATCCACGCCATGGGTTGTGTCCAGTGAGCCTGTTCTAAACAGCCATTTCCAATGGGCTTTGGGGGAGTTTCAGGTCTTAAATGGCTTTGGAGTCTGCCCTAAAGGGATGAGTCTGATCCTGCCCTCAGCTTCCCTCACCACCTACAAGTAACTCATCCTTCTTCATCCCTGTGTGACTCCTGCTGGCTGTGTCCTTGGGCCAGTGGAAATGGCTTCAGGTTGCACCAGGGGAGGTTTAAGGTTGGGCATGAGAAAAAACTTCTTCACTGAAAGGGTTCTCTCAAGCTGCTGGGGCAGGCTGCCCAGGGAGGGGATTCAGTGCCTGCTCTTGGGGGTGTATCAGAGAGGCAGAGGTGGGAATGGAATGGGATGGAATAGAATTGAATGGAATAGAATGGAGTGGAATGGAATAGAATAGAATGGAGTGGAATGGGATGGAATAGAATAGAATGGAATGGAATGGAGTAGAATTGAATGGAATAGAATGGGGTGGAATGGAGCAGAATTGAATGGAATAGAATGGAGTGGAATGGAATAGAATTGAATGGAGTGGAATAGAATGGGATGGAATAAAATGGAATGGAATAGAATGGAATGTGATGGAATAGAATTCAATGGAATAGAATGGAGTGGAATGGAATAGAATAGAATAGAATGGAATGGAATGGAGTAGAATTGAATGGAATAGAATGGAGTGGAATGGAATAGAATTGAATGGAGTGGAATGGAATGGAATAAAATAGAATGGAATGGAGTGGAATGGAATAGAATGCAATGGAATGGAATAGAATTGAATGGAATAGAATGGAGTGGAATGGAATGGAATGGAATGGAATGGAATGGAATGGAATAGAATAGAATGGAGTGGAATGGAACTGAATGGAATGGAATAGAATAGAATGGAGTGGAATGGAATGGAATAGAATGAATTGGAATGGAATTGAATGGAATAAAATGGAATAGAATTGAATGGAGTAGAATGAAGTGGAATGGAATGGAATGGAATGGAATGGAATGGAATGGAATGGAATGGAATGGAGTGGAATAGAATGGAATGGAATGGAATGGAATGGAATAGAGTAGAATAGAATAGAATAGAACCAAGCAGGTTGGAAGAGAGCTCCAGGCTCAGCCAGCCCAACCTAGCACCCAGCCCTGCCCAACCAACCAGACCATGGCACTAAGTGCCCCAGCCAGGCTTGGCTGCAACACCTCCAGCCACAGCCACTCCACCACCTCCCTGGGCAGCCCATTCCAATGCCAATCACTCTCTCTGACAACAACTTCCTCCTCACAGCCAGCCCAGACCTGCCCTGCCACAGCTTCAGCCTGGGTCCCCTTCTTCTGCTGCTGGCTGCCTGGCAGCAGAGCCCAACCCCAGCTGGCTACAGCCTCCCTGCAGGCAGCTGCAGGCAGCAGTGAGGTGCTGAGGGCCATGGTTTAGCATCAGCCCTGCTAGAGTTAGGGAATGGTTGGGCAGGATGATGAATGTTTGGGCTGCAGCAGCTCTGCTGTGAGCACAGGCTACGAGAGTTGAGGCTCTTCAGCCTGCAGAACAGAAGGCTTCATGGAGACCTTGGAGTGGCCTTGCAGGATCTGAAGGAGGCTACAGGAGGGCTGGGGAGTGACTATTGACAAGGTCTGGGAATGAGAGGAGGAGGAGGAATGGGTTTGAAGTGGCAGAGGGGAGATTGAAAGTGGGTGTTAGGAGGAAGTTCTTTGCAGTGAGGGTGGTGAGAGACTGGAGAAAGTCCACTGGAGAGCTAGGAGGATGAGTGGGGGACTTGAACATCTCTGCTATGAACACAGGCTGAGAGACCTGGGAGGGTCTGGAGAGGAGAAGGCTGAGAGGGGACCTTATCAGTGACTACCAATATCTGAGGGGTGGGGGTCAGGAGGAAGGTGCCAGGCTCTGGGTGGTGGTGCCCACTGATAGCACAAGGAACAACAGGCACAAGCTGGAACCCAGGAGGTTCTACCTCAACAGGAGCAGTGAGTGTGCTGGGGGCCTGCAGCAGACTGCCCAGAGAGGTTGTGGAGTCTCCTTCTCTGGGGAGAGTGACCCTGGATGTGTTCCAGAGACCTGTGGAGGTGACACTTGGGGACATGGTTTAGTGGTGGTGTTAGGTTGATGATTTGAGCCACCTTTGAGGTTCCTGGCAAGCAAAGCAGTTCCCTGGTAGGTGTGGTTGGAGAAGCCAGAGGCACTTGAGCAGCACCCAGAGATTTTGTAACTCCCAACAAAGCTTCTTGGCTTTGTTTGGCTTTTTGTTCTTGTGTGCTTATGGCTTTTGGAGCTGTTTTCTTTCATCCTCAAGGATGTGGATACCACCAGAAGAAGTCTCCCTTGCTGTCACTGGGGGAAACTTCACTCTTCCTGCACTTCTTATTCCCTCCCTCATTCCCTCTTCGAGCTGTTGAAGGTAGAAAGGAAACTTGAATGACATAACCTAAGGAAGCATCATTTATCTGTTGCTGCTCTGCCTTATCTCCAAGCCAGTGTGACTTCTGAGCAGTGAGGACAATAGGCATTGTGCAGGGAGCCTGCAGCCTCTCTCCAGGGACAAGCTGAAGGCTCCATGGAGCCCAGAGGCTTTCTGTGCAAGTCAGAGATAGAGGGAATCCTATCACTTGGTTAATTAAGGCTGATTGTGTGAGAAGGTGCTTCAGGTTGAGAACAGCACTAAAAACCAGCTGAGGAAGTGGAGGAGATAACTGCTCACAGGACAGACAAGCAGAGGTCTCCTTCATAGAATCACAGAGTCACCCAGGCTGCAAGAGAGCTCCAAGCTCAGCCAGCCCAACCTAGCACCCAGCCCTGGCCAGTCATAGACTCAAGCAGGTTGGAAGAGAGCTCCAAGCTCAGCCAGCCCAACCTAGCACCCAGCCCTGGCCAATCATAGAACCAAGCAGGCTGGAAGAGAGCTCCAAGCTCAGCCAGCCCAACCTAGCACCCAGCCCTGCCCAGTCATAGGATCAAGCAGGTGGGAAGAGAGCTCCAAGCTCAGCCAGCCCAACCTAGCACCCAGCCCTGGCCAATCATAGAACCAAGCAGGCTGGAAGAGAGCTCCAAGCTCAGCCAGCCCAACCTAGCACCCAGCCCTGGCCAGTCATAGACTCAAGCAGGTTGGAAGAGAGCTCCAAGCTCAGCCATCCCAACCTAGCACCCAGCCCTGGCCAATCATAGAACCAGGCAGGTTGGAAGAGAGCTCCAAGCTCAGCCAGCCCAACCTAGCACCCAGCCCTGCCCAACTAACCAGACCATGGCACTAAGTGCCCCAGCCAGGCTTGGCTGCAACACCTCCAGCCACAGCCACTCCACCACCTCCCTGGGCAGCCCATTCCAATGCCAATCACTCTCTCTGCCAGGAGCTTCCTCCTCACTGCCAGCCCAGACCTGCCCTGCCACAGCTTCAGCCTGGGTCCCCCTCTGCTGCTGCTGGCTGCCTGGCAGCAGAGCCCAACCCCAGCTGGCTACAGCCTCCCTGCAGGCAGCTGCAGGCAGCAATGAGCTCTGCCCTGAGCCTCCTCTGCTGCAGGCTGCAACCCCCCAGCTCCCTCAGCCTCTCCTCACAGGGCTGTGCTCCAGGCCCCTCCCCAGCCTTGCTGCCCTGCTCTGGTGCTGCATGGAGCAGATGTCATCATTCAGTGATGTCTCTCTTCAAGGTGGCCACATCATCCTTCTCCATTTCATTACTGACTGTACCAAGTGCAGGCTCCTGTAGCTGAGTTGGGGCAATCTCAAGCACAAATCCAAGGTTGGGTAAGGAGTGGCTTGAGAGCAGCCTGGAGGAGAAGCCCAAACTTAGCACCCAGCCCTATCCAGTCAACCAGACCATGGCACTGAGTGCCCCATCCAGGCTTTGCTTGCAGGGGAGCTTTCTTGAAGGTCAGCTTTTAAACTGAAGACCTCTTTCTCTCCTCTTCCTCTCCTCTTCCTCTCCTCTTTCTCTCCTCTTCCTCTCCTCTTCCTCTCCTCTTCCTCTCCTCTTCCTCTCCTCTTCCTCTCCTCTTCCTCTCCTCTTCCTCTCCTCTTCCTCTCCTCTTCCTCTCCTCTTCCTCTCCTCTTCCTCTCCTCTTCCTCTCCTCTTCCTCTCCTCTTCCTCTCCTCTTTCTCTCCTCTTCCTCTCCTCTTTCTCTCCTCTTCCTCTCCCTCTCCTCTTTCTCTCCTCTTTCTCTCCTCTTCCTCCCCTCTTCCTCCCCTCTTCCTCTCCTCTTTCTCTCCTCTTTCTCTCTTCCTCTCCTCTTCCTCTCCTCTTCCTCTCCTCTTCCTCTCCTCTTCCTCTCCTCTTCCTCTCCTCTTCCTCTCCTCTTCCTCTCCTCTTCCTCTCCTCTTCCTCTCCTCTTCCTCTCCTCTTTCTATCCTCTTCCTCTCCTCTTTCTATCCTCTTCCTCTCCTCTTTCTATCCTCTTCCTCTCCTCTTCGTCTCCTCTTCCTCTCCTCTTCCTCTCCTCTTTCTCTCCTCTTCCTCTCCTCTTCCTCTCCTCTTCCTCTCCTCTTTCTCTCCTCTTTCTCTCTTCTTTCTCTCTTCTTTCTCTCCTCTTCCTCTCCTCTTCCTCTCCTCTTTCTCTCCTCTTCGTCTCCTCTTCGTCTCCTCTTCCTCTCCTCTTCCTCTCCTCTTCCTCTCCTCTTTCTCTCCTCTTTCTCTCCTCTTTCTCTCCTCTTCCTCTCCTCTTTCTCTCCTCTTTCTCTCTTCTTTCCTCTTTCTATCCTCTTCCTCTCCTCTTCGTCTCCTCTTCGTCTCCTCTTCGTCTCCTCTTCGTCTCCTCTTCGTCTCCTCTTCCTCTCCTCTTCCTCTCCTCTTCCTCTCCTCTTCCTCTCCTCTTCCTCTCCTCTTCCTCTCCTCTTCCTCTCCTCTTCCTCTCCCTTTCCCTCTCCTCTTTATCTCCTCTTCCTATCCTCTTTCTCTCCTCTTTCTGACCTCTTTCTCTCCTCTTCCTCTCCTCTTTCTCTCCTCTTTCTCTCCCAACCCAACCTTCTGCTGGTTGGGCAAACTCCTCTTCCCTGGCAATACTTCCCTTGTTGCCTGTGGATGATGCAGCTAAGCCAAGTGCAGTTGATGCTGGCACACAATCTTTCTGCTTCACCCAACACACCAGAGACAGAGTAATTAAGATTTGCCTCTTAATGCAAAGGAGATTTTAATTACAGAGCTCTTTGGGGAATGCTTTAAAATGGAAAAGCAATCATCTTGTCCTGAGCTGGAATGGAATGGGTAAGAAATGATTCGTGTCACTTGGAGGATGTGTTCAGCTCTCTTGCTCCTGAGGGCTGAATTATTCTTCATGCTCCTTAGCCTTTGTGATCCCAACCAAATTACCACACTGGTGTGGCACAGGAGGCCAAGAAGAGAGCCTTAAGAGCACATAGGGTTGTAAATCATAGAGTTGTTGAGGCTGGAAAAGGCACTGAGGGTTGAGTAGAGACATTAACCAAACACTCCCAGGTCCTTCTGCTGAGCCATGTCCCTCAGCCTGGCTTTGAAATCCCTCCAGGGCTGGGGGCACCCTGAGCAGCCTCTTCTAGGGCTTGGCAATCCTTTTGGTGAATAATTGTTCTTTGTGTCCAAACTAAACCTCCTCTGGCACAACTTGAGGCCATTTGCTCTCATCCTGTCACTTGCTGCTTGGGAGAGCAGACCAACACCCACCTCATTGAACCCCCTTTTAGGTAGTTAGAATCACAGAACCAGGCAGGGCTGGAAGGGAGCACAAGGAGCAGGCAGTGCCAACCCCCTGCCATGCCCAGGGACACCCTACCCTAGAGCAGCCTGACCACAGCCTCAGCCAGCCTGGCCTCAAACACCTCCAGCCATGGGGCCTCAACCGCCTCCCTGGGCAACCCATTCCAGCCTCTCACCACTCTCCTGCTCAACAACTTCCTCCTCCCCTCCAGCCTCACTCTCCCCACCTCCACCTTTGCTCCATTCCCCCCACTCCTGACACTCCCTCACAGCCTCCAAAGTCCCTCCCCAGCTTTTTTGGAGCCCCCTTCAGACCCTGCAAGGCCACAAGAAGGTCCCCTGGGAGCCTCCTCTGCTGCAGCCTGCACAGCCCCAACTCTTTCAGGCTGTGCTCACAGCAGAGCTGCTGCAGCCTCTGAGCATCCTCCTGGCCCTGCTCTGGACACTCTCCAGCATCTCCACAGCCCTCTTGTCCCAGGGGCTCCAGAGCTGGATGCAGCACTCCAGGTGGGCTCTCAGCAGAGCAGAGCAGAGGGGCAGAATCCCCTCCCTGGCCCTGCTGGCCACACTGCTGAGTTGTAGAGAGTGAGGTTGCTCCTCAGGCTCCTTCTCTGACCCCTGTGCGGCTGCAGTGTGGCTGCAGTGTGGTGCAGAGCAGTGTGGTGTGGTGCAGTGTGGTGCAGAGCAGTGTGGCTGCAGTGTGGTGCAGTCAGTGTGGTGCAGTGTAGTGTGGCTGCAGTGTGGTGCAGTGCAGCTGCAGTGTGGTGTGGTGCAGTGGAGTGTGGTGCAGAGCAGTGTGGCTGCAGTGTGGTGTGGTGCAGTGCGGTGTGGTGCAGTGTAGTGTGGCTGCAGTGTGGTGCAGTGCAGTGCGGCTGCAGTGTGGTGTGGTGCAGTGCAGTGCGGCTGCAATGCGGTGTGGTGCAGTGTGGTGCAGTGCAGTGTGGTGCAGTGCAGTGTGGCTGCAGTGCGGTGTGGCTGCAGTGTGGTGCAGTGCAGTGTGGCTGCAGTGTGGTGCGGCTGCAGTGTGGTGCAGTGTGGTGCGGCTGCAGTGTGCTGCAGTGCGGCGCGGCTGCAGTGTGCTGCAGTGCAGCGCGGCTGCAGTGTGCTGCAGTGCAGTGCGGCTGCAGTGTGCTGCAGTGCAGTGTGGTGCAGAGCAGTGTGGCTGCAGTGTGGTGCAGTGCAGAGTGGCTGCAGTGTGGTGCAGAGCAGTGTGGCTGCAGTGTGGTGCAGTGCAGTGTGGCTGCAGTGTGGTGCAGAGCAGTGTGGCTGCAGTGTGGTGCAGAGCAGTGTGGCTGCAGTGTGGTGCAGAGCAGTGTGGCTGCAGTGTGGTGCAGTGCAGTGCGGCTGCAGTGCGGCTGCAGTGTGGTGCAGAGCAGTGCGGCTGCAGTGTGGTGCTCCAGCTCCTGTCTTGGCCTGCAGGAGTGTTGTTGAGGCAAGCTTCTGTCGGCAGGGGATTGCTCTGGACGCCCAAGCAGGTTGGCTGCCCCATGAGCAGGCAGCTGTGTTGAGGGCATGGAGAGTTCCTTGCAGTGAGGGTCCCTGGGTGTAAAGTGCCAGAGCAGAAAGTGCTCTCACCCAGACCAAGCCATTGCTGACGTGTTCAGGGAGGTGGCACTGGGGGAAGTGACAGCTCCTGTGTGCCTTGCACTGCTCTGAAAGGCAGGGATTCATAGAACAGCTTAGGTTGGAAGGGACCTCAGAGCTCAGCCAGTTCCAGCTAACCCCTTGCCATGGGCAGGGACACCTCCCACCAGCCCAGGCTGCTCAACTCCTCCTGCAGCCTGGCCCTGGACACCTCCAGGGAGGGGGCAGCCACAAACTCTTTGGGCAACCTGTGCCAGTCTTTCCCCATCCTCACTGGAAGGAATTTCTTGCTCATCTCCTGTCTCCACCTTCCCAGTCCTATCTCAAAGCCATTGTCCCCCATCCTGGCACTCCCAACCCATGTCACAATTCCCTCCCCAGCTCTCCTGGAGCCCCTTCAGCTCCCAGGAGCCTGCTCTAAGGCCCTCCCTGAGCCTTCTCTTCTCCAGCCTGAGCAGCCCCAACTTTCCCAGCCTGTCTCTATAGCAGAGCTTCTCCAGCCCTCTGAGCATCTTCATGATGGCCTCATCCAGACCCTCTCCAGCAGCTCCAGGTTGCTCTTGTGCTGGGTTCCCAGAGCTGGAGGCAGTGCTGCAGGTGTGGTCTGAGCAGAGCAGAGAGGCAGAATCCCCTCCCTGTGCTGCTGCTCTCCCTGCAGCCAGCACACAGCTGGCTCTGGGCTGCCAGCAACCAGTGCTGGCTGCTGGGCACTTTGGCACCAACTGACACCCTCAAGGCCTTCTCTTCAGGCTGCTCTCAGCCACTCCTTACCCAGCCTTGGATTTGTGCTTGAGATTGCCCCAACTCAGCTACAGGACCCTGCACTTGGTATGGTCAGCAGTGACCTGGTGAAGGAGGATGAGACCACCTCGAAGAGAGACATCACTGAATGACCACATCTGCTCCATGCAGCCACACTCTGGTTCTGAAGGCTGTTTGTAGAAGAAGCACCAGAGCAGGGCAGCAAGGCTGTGGAGGGGCCTGGAGCAGAGCCCTGTGAGGAGAGGCTGAGGGAGCTGGGGGGGTGCAGCCTGCAGCAGAGGAGGCTCAGGGCAGAGCTCATTGCTGCCTGCAGCTGCCTGCAGGGAGGCTGTAGCCAGCTGGGGTTGGGCTCTGCTGCCAGGCAGCCAGCACCAGAAGAAGGGGACCCAGGCTGAAGCTGTGGCAGGGCAGGTCTGGGCTGGCTGTGAGGAGGAAGTTGTTGGCAGAGAGAGTGATTGGCACTGGAATGGGCTGCCCAGGGAGGTGGTGGAGTGGCTGTGGCTGGAGGTGTTGCAGCCAAGCCTGGCTGGGGCACTTAGTGCCATGGTCTGGTTGGTTGGGCAGGGCTGGGTGCTAGGTTGGGCTGGCTGAGCTTGGAGCTCTCTGCCAACCTGCTTGGTTCTAGGATTGGCCAGGGCTGGGTGCTAGGTTGGGCTGGCTGAGCTTGGAGCTCTCTTCCAGCCTGCTTGATTCTGTGATTGGCCAGGGCTGGGTGCTAGGTTGGGCTGGCTGAGCTTGGAGCTCTCTGCCAACCTGCTTGGTTCTGTGATTGGCCAGGGCTGGGTGCTAGGTTGGGCTGGCTGAGCTTGGAGCTCTCTTCCAACCTGCCTGATTCTGTGATAATGCCTGCCCTGGTCCTTTGCTGGCCAAACCATTGCTGATCCAAGCCTGGGTGCTGGTAGATGGATTGCTGGAGCTGGCTGAGCTTGGAGCTCTCTTCCAACCTGCTTGAGTCTATGACTGGCCAGGGCTGGGTGCTAGGTTGGGCTGGCTGAGCCTGGAGCTCTCTTCCAGCCTGCTTGATTCTGTGATTGGCCAGGGCTGGGTGCTAGGTTGGGCTGGCTGAGCTTGGAGCTCTCTTCCAGCCTGCTTGGTCCTATGACTGGCCAGGGCTAGGTGCTAGGTTGGGCTGGCTGAGCCTGGAGCTCCCTTCCCACCTGCCTGCTTCTCCGCCTGACCAGGGCTGGCTGCTTCCATGACTCTATAACAGAGACCTTTGCTTGTCTGTCCCGTTTTAAAACCACAGAAGGCTCATCCCAGCCCTTTGTGCTGTGCTTTCCCTTTTGCAGGCTCGCTGGTGAGAAGCTTCACTCCTTTCTACTTCCTGGTGGAGCCAGTGGACACGGTGTCGGTGCGGGGAGCCGCCGTGGTGCTGAACTGCTCTGCTCACTGCGAGCAGGATTCCCCCAGGATCGAGTGGAAGAAGGATGGAGCTCTGCTCAACCTGCTCTCGGATGACCGCCGCCAGCTGCTGCCAGATGGAGCCTTGCTGATCAACAGTGTGGTGCATTCCAAGCACAATAAACCTGATGAGGGATACTACCAGTGCGTGGCGACCGTGGACAGCCTGGGCACCATCGTCAGCCGCACTGCCAAGCTCACGGTGGCAGGTAAGAGTGGCAGCGTCACCAGCGAGGGGGAGGCAGAGAGGCATGGAATGAGGCAGGCTGGGAGAGAGCTCCAAGCTCAGCCAGCCCAGCCTAGCACCCAGCCCTGCCCAACCAACCAGACCATGGCACTAAGTGCCCCAGCCAGGCTTGGCTGCAACACCTCCAGCCACAGCCACTCCACCACCTCCCTGGGCAGCCCATTCCAATGCCAATCACTCTCTCTGCCAGGAACTTCCTCCTCACAGCCAGCCCAGACCTGCCCTGCCACAGCTTCAGCCTGGGTCCCCTTCTTCCTGGTGCTGGCTGCCTGGCAGCAGAGCCCAACCCCAGCTGGCTACAGCCTCCCTGCAGGCAGCTGCAGGCAGCAATGAGCTCTGCCCTGAGCCTCCTCTGCTGCAGGCTGCACCCCCCCAGCTCCCTCAGCCTCTCCTCACAGGGCTGTGCTCCAGGCCCCTCCCCAGCCTTGCTGCCCTTCTCCAAACACCTTCCAGCACCTCAGCAGCTCTCTGCAATGCAGGCTGCCCAGGGAGGTTGTTGATTCTCCTGCTCTGGAGGCTTTCAAGCCTCACCTGGAGGCTTGAGTTCCTCTGTGAGCTGCCCTGGGTGATGGTGCTTTGGCAGAGGGCTTGGCTGTGATCTCTGCAGGTCCCTTCCAACCTCTGCCATTCTGTGCTTGTCTGAATCCTGCCCCAGAGCATTCTCTGGCTGTGGTGTGCAGGAGCTGCTCTGCTGCTCCAGGAGATCTGGCAAGTGTTGGTGTCTGAAAAGCCATTTCCTCGCTCTGTGGAGTGCCAAGAGCTGGAGATCTGTGCCGAGCTGAGTCCTTTAGTGTGTGTGGGGAAGGGCAGCTGAGCTTGCTGAAGGCTTTGGAATTCCAGCTGGAACATTTGCATTCTGTTTGCACTGTGGTGCTTGCCTTGACCTCGTTTGCATCTCTCAGTTTCCTCAGTGCTCTTTAATATTTCTCTCCTCCCTCTCTCTGTTAGTTGGAAGCAGTAAATGTGGGGATAGTTAGCAGGGTAAGGGCTCCCCTTGGCCTCAAGATAACAGTTGGGGGGGCAGCTAACTCCCTGCTTAATTGGGCAGTGGTGTGTTGGATCCTCCTGGTGCATGTGAAGGTTGCACTGGGCTGAGCCTTATCCCTTTAGAAGAGGATGCTCTGAAGCAAAGCTCTCCTGCTTGAACTGCTTCTTGCTCAGTGGAGAACTTCATTGCCTGAAAGTGACAGCTTCTGGGGAGTGATGTAGGCCAGGAAAGAGAGCTTCATACAGACGTACTGACTGCTGCCACATCTCTGAGTGGGTTGGTGGACCTGGGCTGATGGGATGAGGTACAACAAGGCCAAGTGCTGGGTCCTGTACTGGGGTCTCAACAACCCCAGGAGTGCTCCAGGCTTGGGGCAGGGCACCTGGAAAGATGCTGCTGGGAAAGCATCTCTGGGTGTTGGTCAGCAGCTGGCTGAAGGTGAGCCAGTGTGTGTCAGGCAGGCAGCAGCAGAAGAAGGGGACCCAGGCTGAAGCTGTGGCAGGGCAGGTCTGGGCTGGCTGTGAGGAGGAAGTTCCTGGCAGAGAGAGTGATTGGCACTGGAATGGGCTGCCCAGGGAGGTGGTGGAGTGGCTGTGGCTGGAGGTGTTGCAGCCAAGCCTGGCTGGGGCACTTAGTGCCATGGTCTAGTTGGTTGGGCAGGGCTGGGTGCTAGGTTGGGCTGGCTGAGCTTGGAGCTCTCTTCCAGCCTGCCTGGTTCTGTGATTCTAGGTGGCCAAGAAGGCTACCAGCATCCAGGCCTGGGTCAGCAATTGTGTGGCCAGCAAGGGACCAAGGCAGGCATTATCATGGAATCAAGCAGGTTGGAAGAGAGCTCCAAGCTCACCCAGCCCAACCTAGCACCCAGCCCTGGTGACTCAGGCAAGAGAATCAGAGAGGGTTGGAAGGGAGCACAAGGAGCAGCCAGTTCCGACCCCCCTGCCATGGGCAGAGACACCTCACACTAGAGCAGGCTCTCCAGAGCCTCAGCCAGCCTGGCCTTAAGCACCTTCAGGGATGAGGCTTCCACCACCTCCCTGAGCAACCCATTCCAGGCTCTCATCACCCTCATGCTCAACAACTTCTTCCTAACATCCAATCTGAATCTCACCACTTCCAGCTTTGCTCCATTCCCCCCGGTCCTATCCCTACCTGGCATCCTAAAAAGTCCCTCCCCAGCTTTCTTGGAGCCCCTTTCAGGTACTTGAAGGCCACAGTAACATCACAGAGTCATAGAATCAGGCAGGTTGGAAGAGAGCTCCAAGCTCAGCCAGCCCAACCTAGCACCCAGCCCTGGCCAGTCATAGACTCAAGCAGGTTGGAAGAGAGCTCCAAGCTCAGCCAGCCCAGCCTAGCACCCAGCCCTGCCCAACCAACCAGACCATGGCACTAAGTGCCCCAGCCAGGCTTGGCTGCAACACCTCCAGCCACAGCCACTCCACCACCTCCCTGGGCAGCCCATTCCAGTGCCAATCACTCTCTCTGCCAACAACTTCCTCCTCACAGCCAGCCCAGACCTGCCCTGCCACAGCTTCAGCCTGGGTCCCCTTTCTTCCTGGCAGCAGAGCCCAACCCCAGCTGGCTACAGCCTCCCTGCAGGCAGCTGCAGGCAGCAATCAGCTCTGCCCTGAGCCTCCTCTGCTGCAGGCTGCACCCCCCCAGCTCCCTCAGCCTCTCCTCACAGGGCTCCTTGCTCCTTAGCATCCCTGTCTCCTGGTAGGTTGCTGTGTGAGGGATGCCTTGCCAGGCTGGATGCCTGTGCAGCTGGTGAGGCTGCTCCCTGCCCCTCAGTGCCTGCTGTCAGGTACCAGCTGTCTTTGTCACTCTCTATAGAGTTGCCTACAGAAGTTTTTTCCCCCCTGCTCTTTCCCTTTCTTCCAGCTCCTTGATAAATGCCTCCTGACAGTGCTCTGTGTGCATTAATCTCCTCTGAATAGCTGCTGCTCACATGAGCTCTCCTAATTGATAGCCTCACTTGGATCCCAAATTGTTTAACCTGTCAAGCTCTTTTCTTTCACCACCATGCTCAGATCTTCCTCTTCTGCTCTTCTGGCTATTGATTTTGTTGTAGAAAGAGTAATAGTGAGCCCTGGCACTGGGTTTGTCTTTTAAGGCAGCCTATTGATCAAGACCTGAGGTTCCTTAAGTGATGAGGCAATCTCCAGGCCTTGTCTTAGGCTCTTCCCTTCAAATCCCACAGTGCTTCTGTCATTGTCCTCCCTCCTAGAATGATCTTCTGCAGTGCCCAATGAATTGCTCCACACTTTGCATGCCCTCAGCTCCGTGGGGTTAGGAGAGCCTCCTCCCACCTTCCTCACTGTTTCTGGGGCTCTCGTTCACTGTAGCCTCTGCAGCTTTCCCTGCTGCCTTCAGCTCTCCTCCTGGTGCTGGATTGTCTCTTCTTTGGCTCTTTAATTGCAGGTCCTGATGTTAATGCTGCTGCTATTTCACCTACTGCCTTAGCAGAGTTCTTCTTTCAGTGCTCCAGTGCCATTCCTTGCAGCACTGCCTGAGCTGCTGCTGAGCCAGGGACTGAGATCTCCACAGCAGCCCTGTTACCTCTCCTCTAGCTCTTGGCCCTCAGCAGCCAGCTCTGGGCTTTTGGGCATCTTCCCTGAATTACCTTGCTTAGAATCATGGAACCAAGGAGGTGGGAAGAGAGCTCCAAGCTCAGCCAGCCCAACCTAGCACCCAGCCCTGGCCAGTCATAGACTCAAGCAGGTTGGAAGAGAGCTCCAAGCTCAGCCAGCCCAACCTAGCACCCAGCCCTGGCCAGTCATGGAACCAAGCAGGCTGGAAGAGAGCTCCAAGCTCAGCCAGCCCAACCTAGCACCCAGCCCTGCCCAACCAACCAGACCATGGCACTAAGTGCCCCAGCCAGGCTTGGCTGTAACACCTCCAGCCACGGCCACTCCACCACCTCCCTGGGCAGCCCATTCCAGTGCCAATCACTCTCTCTGCCAGCAACTTCCTCCTCACAGCCAGCCCAGACCTGCCCTGCCACAGCTTCAGCCTGGGTCCCCTTCTTCTGCTGCTGGCTGCCTGGCAGCAGAGCCCAACCCCAGCTGGCTACAGCCTCCCTGCAGGCAGCTGCAGGCAGCAATCAGCTCTGCCCTGAGCCTCCTCTGCTGCAGGCTGCACCCCCCCAGCTCCCTCAGCCTCTCCTCACAGGGCTGTGCTCCAGGCCCCTCCCCAGCCTTGCTGCCCTTCTCCAAACACCTTCCAGCACCTCAACAGCTCTCTTGAATTGAGGGGCCCAGAGCTGGACACAGCACTGCAGCCCCAGCCAGGCTTGGCTCCAGCACCCCCAGGCAAGGCCACTCCACCTCAGCCTCGGTGTGTTCCAGCCCTGTGCTCCAGGGCATGATCAGCTCTGTTCTGACTTCCCCTCTCAGAAGCTTGCTGTGGCAGGTGCAGTTCTGTTCCTCTTTGTGCAGTGCTTTGCTGCCTCTCTCCAGAGCTGTCTGTACAGCTTCTCCCTATCCCAGTGTCACCACTTTGGAAGGGACCTCAGGAGAGATCTTGCAGTGCAGTCAGCAGGTCACAGCAGGTTAATTGCATGCACAGAGGCAGGGATGTCCCTGTCTGCCTTGCAGTGGCATCCTCTGCTTTTCCTCTGGCTCCTAATCCTGCCTGAGGGCTGCCTTTTGAAACCAGTGTGTGCAGTGTTAATTATGCAGCCAAGGCTGTGCTGCCAAGCAGGGCTCTGATTCCCTGCTGAGATTCCTCCTTCATCTTATGCAGTCCACATTCTTCCTACTTTAGGTGTTCCTCTGTTCAGGATCACAGCACAATCTTCTCTCCCCTGATTTCTTGTGCCCTGCCCAGGTTTTGACTCTCAGCCAGCAATGTGTTCTGGTGGCCAAGAAGGCCAATGCCATCCTGGGGTGGATTGGAAGGGCTGTGGTTAGTGGGATGAGAGAGCTTCCTCTGCCCCCTCTACTCTGCCCTCCTGAGGCTGCATCTGGAGTAGTGTCCAGGTCTGGACCCCCCCTCCCCAAGTTGAAGAAGGACCTCAGGGAACTGCTTGAGAGTGTCAAGCACAGAGCTACAGAGATGATTAAGGGAGTGGAATATCTTAAGAGGAGAGCCTGAGGGCTCTGCAGCTGGGAGAAGAGGAGCCTGAGAGGTGACCTCAGTCATGGCTATAAAGGTGTAAAGGTGAGAGCCAGAGCCTGGAGCCAGGCTCTGCTGGGGGGTGCCAGGGACAGCACAAGGGGCAGTGGTGGAAGCTGAGGCAGAGGAAGTGCCAGGGAAACAGGAGGAGGAATTTCTTCCCTGTGAGGGTGACAGAGCCTGGCACAGGCTGCCCAGGGGGGCTGTGGAGTCTCCCTCTCTGGAGATACTCAAACCCTGCCTGGATGTGTCCCTGTGTGATCTGCTCTGGGTGCTGCTGCTCTGCAGGGGGGGTTGGAGTGGATGAGCTTTGAAAGTCCCTTCCAGCCCTCTCTGGAGACTCTCAAACCCACCTGGATGTGTTCCTGTGTGATCTGCTGTGGGTGATGCTGCTCTGCAGGGGAGTTGGAGTGGATGAGCTCTGGAGGTCCCTTCCAGCCCTCTCTGGAGACTCTCAAACCCACCTGGATGTGTTCCTGTGTGATCTGCTCTGGGTGCTGCTGCTCTGCAGGGGGGGTTGGAGTGGATGAACTTTGGAAGTCCCTTCCAGCCCTCTCTGGAGACTCTCAAACCCACCTGGATGTGTTCCTGTGTGATTTGGTCTGGGTGATGCTGCTCTGCAGGGGGGGTTGGAGTGGATCAGCTTTGAAAGTCCCTTCCAGCCCTCTCTGGAGACTCTCAAACCCACCTGGATGTGTTCCTGTGTGATTTGCTCTGGGTGATGCTGCTCTGCAGGGAGGTTGGAGTGGATGAGCTCTGGAGGTCCCTTCCAGCCCTCTCTGGAGACTCTCAAACCCACCTGGATGTGTTCCTGTGTGATCTGCTCTGGGTGATGCTGCTCTGCAGGGAGGGTTGGAGTGGATGAGCTTTGGAGGTCCCTTCCAGCCCTCTCTGGAGACTCTCACACCCACCTGGATGTGTTCCTGTGTGATTTGGTCTGGGTGATGCTGCTCTGCAGGGGGAGTTGGAGTGGATGAGCTTTGGAGGTCCCTTCCAACCCTCTCTGGAGACTCTCAAACCCACCCAGATGTGTTCCTGTGTGATTTGGTCTGGGTGCTCCTGCTCTGCAGGGAGGGTTGGAGTGGATGAGCTCTGGAGGTCCCTTCCAGCCCTCTCTGGAGGCTCTCAAACCCCACCTGGATGTGTTCCTGTGTGATCTGCTCTGGGTGATGCTGCTCTGCAGGGGCGTTGGAGTGGTTCAGCTCTGGAGGTCCCTTCCAGCCCCTGCCATTCTGTGATTTTAGACCAGGCTTCATTCTCTCCTCTCTGCCTAAGCAAGAGAGAAAAGAGGTGTGTGACAGTTGCTCTTTCCTCTTGGTGGGGAGGACTAGAAGCATCTGGCCTGCTCTTAATTCAGGTAATTGCTGGACTTGTGTTCCCCATGCAGATTGTGTGATTAGGAAGTCAAATGTATTCACTGGTGAGCTCCAGGCACTGAGCCTTATTAGCACCATTGGGTTTTAAACCATGCTTCACACCTCTGCTGCTCAGGCAAACCATGCTGAGTAGTGTTGGAAGCAAAGGAGGAGGAAAGGAGCTGCCATCCTTTAATGGAGTGTCCACAGATGGCTGGGCTGGGAGGGGGGGAGTTGGAGCAGGCTTTGGGTGTGAAGCTGATGTGCTGAGAAAGTAGAATCAGAGAGGCACAGAGTCAGGCAGGGCTGGAAGGGAGCACAAGGAGCAGGCAGTGCCAACCCCCCTGCCATGCCCAGGGACACCCTACCCTAGAGCAGCCTGACCACAGCCTCAGCCAGCCTGGCCTCAAACACCTCCAGCCATGGGGCCTCAACCCCCTCCCTGGGCAACCCATTCCAGCCTCTCACCACTCCTGCTCAACAACTTCCTCCTCCCCTCCAGCCTCACTCTCCCCACCTCCACCTTTGCTCCATTCCCCCCACTCCTGACACTCCCTCACAGCCTCCAAAGTCCCTCCCCAGCTTTTTTGGAGCCCCCTTCAGACCCTGCAAGGCCACAAGAAGGTCCCCTGGGAGCCTCCTCTGCTCCAGCCTGCACAGCCCCAACTCTTTCAGGCTGTGCTCACAGCAGAGCTGCTGCAGCCTCTCAGCATCCTCCTGGCCCTGCTCTGGACACTCTCCAGCATCTCCACAGCCCTCTTGGCCCAGGGGCTCCAGAGCTGGATGCAGCACTCCAGGTGGGGTCTCAGCAGAGCAGAGCAGAGCAGAGGGGGGAGAATCCCCTCCCTGGCCCTGCTGGCCACACTGCTGCTGCTGCAGCCCAGCCTCTGCTTGGCTTTCTGGGCTGCAAGTGCTCACTGCTGGCTCCTGTGGAGCATCTTAAAATGAGGGAGGAAAAGGGAGAGGGAGAAACATCTTAAAATGGGGGGAGAAGGGGAGAGGAGGGAAGCATCTTAGAATGGGGGGAGAAGGGAGAGGAGGGAAGCATCTTAAAATGGGGGGAGAAGGGGAGAGGAGGGAAGCATCTTAGAATGGGGGGAGAAGGGAGAGGAGGGAAGCATCTTAACATGGGGGGAGAAGGGGAGAGGAGGGAAGCATCTTAACATGGGGGGAGAAGGGAGAGGGAGAAGCATCTTAACATGGGAGGAGAAGGGAGAGGAGGAAAGCATCTTAACATGGGGGGAGAAGGGAGAGGAGGAAAGCATCTTAACATGGAGGGAGAAGGGAGAGGAGGAAAGCATCTTAACATGGGGGGGGAAAGGAGAGGAGGAAAGCATCTTAACATGGGGGAAGAGGGGAGAGAGGGAAACATCTTAAAATGAGGGAGAAAAATGGAGAGGGAGAAGTATCTTAAAAGGGGGGGGAGAAGGGAGAGGGGGAAGCATCTTAACATCCCCAGGGGGTTGTGTGGTCAGCCAGAGCTCCTCTGGGTTTGGCCAGGCCACTCAGTGCAGGGCTGTGAGCTGAAAGCTCTGTGCAGGGGGGCAAGGTTTGTAGATCACAGAGGCTCAGAACCCGTTGGCTTGGAAGGGACCTTTAAAGATCATCCAGTCCCAGCCCCCCTGCTATGGGCAGGGACACCTCCCACCAGCCCAGGCTGCTCAAAGCCTTGGGACACCTCCAGGCACCCACAACCTCCCTGGGCAAGCTGTGCCACTGTCTCCCCATCCTCACTGCCAAGAACTTCTTCCTCCTCTCCAGTCTCAACCTGCCCTCCTCAAGCTTCAGTCCATCCCCTCTGCTCCTGTCACTGCAAGCCCTTGGATAAAGTTCCCTCCCCAGCTTTCCTGTAGGCCTCCCTCAGATGCTAAAGTTAGTCCTGGCTTGGGTGAGTTAAGATAAACTGGAGTGAGAGTTGACATTGGGCAGGAGAAGGTTTTCCCCAGTGCCAGAGTTGCTCCTCTGCTCTTCCTTGCTACAGTAGATGTAACCCAGGAGAAGCATTCCTGGAGCACATTCAGCTGCCACCAAAGCCAAGCCTGGAGCCAGCTCTGTGAGACAGTTAAATGCATCACCACGTCCTGGGAGGCTGTTTAGAGCTGCTTAATGCTCCCACAAAGCACTGTGTTAAATTCCACTCTAGAGCAGCATTAGAAGAGAGCAAAAAGGCTCACAGCAGGATTGTGATGGCAGAGTAGAGTTCTCCAACCCTGCCTGGGCAGGGAAAAGTGACTTCATGTGCAGCTTTCTCTTGCCTTGGAGATGAGGAAGTCATTGCAGGCTCAGGGCCAAAAGGTCAGTAGGGTCCTGAAGGGGATTAAATGTCTGGTGCTGGGATCCACATTAAATCAGAGCCTTCACAGTGCCTGCTGGCAGTCTTCAGGGCAGCAGGCAACTGCTTGCCCTGGTGTTGGCTGGAGCATTGTCATAGGAGCCAGTTACTGAGGGGCTGCTGGTGATGGAGGTGCTCTGCCTTCCAGCCTGCTTGGAAATGCCTGAGCCTGGCTGTGGAGGCAGAACTGGTGGTCACAGAATCATTGGATCAAGCAGGCTGGAAGAGAGCTCCAAGCTCCTCCAGCCCAACCTAGCACCCAGCCCTGGCCAGTCATAGACTCAAGCAGGCTGGAAGAGAGCTCCAAGATCCTCCAGCCCAACCTAGCACCCAGCCCTGGCCAGTCATAGACTCAAGCAGGCTGGAAGAGAGCTCCAAGATCCCCCAGCCCAACCTAGCACCCAGCCCTGGCCAGTCATAGACTCAAGCAGGTTGGAAGAGAGCTCCAAGCTCAGCCAGCCCAACCTAGCACCCAGCCCTGCCCAACCAACCAGACCATGGCACTAAGTGCCCCAGCCAGACTTGGCTGCAACACCTCCAGCCACAGCCACTCCACCACCTCCCTGGGCAGCCCATTCCAATGCCAATCACTCTCTCTGCCAACAACTTCCTCCTCACAGCCAGCCCAGACCTGCCCTGCCACAGCTTCAGCCTGGGTCCCCTTGTTCTGCTGCTGCTTGCCTGGCAGCAGAGCCCAACCCCAGCTGGCTACAGCCTCCCTGCAGGCAGCTGCAGGCAGCAATGAGCTCTGCCCTGAGCCTCCTCTGCTGCAGGCTGCACCCCCCCAGCTCCCTCAGCCTCTCCTCACAGGGCTCTGCTCCAGGCCCCTCCCCAGCCTTGCTGCCCTTCTCCAAACACCTCCCAGCACCTCAGCATCCTTGCAAATGCTTGAGCCTGGCTGTGGGGGCAAAGGGGCTGCCGAAGGAGGTTAGCATGAGGCTGAGTGCAGTGCATTCCTGCTCCCCTGGAGAGCAGAGCAGGTGAAACGTGCTCCACTGTGGCTCCCCTGAAGGCTGCAGCCAGAGCTGTGCCCATCTGTACCCTCCAGGAGCCTGGGAACCATTGCTCTTCTGGGCACATCTTACTCAGAGGCAGACAATGGGCCACAAATCTCAGCAGCTGCTGGGGCTGGGAGTGCTGGCTGAGGGGAAGGCATTTGCATGAAGCAGGTTGTTCAGTCACATTCCTACCATTGCTGCGCTCTGTTGAGCAGGGGAGAGCCAAAAAGGGAAGGAGAAAACAGCCCCAGCTGAATCCCTCCCCCTCTCTCCTCCCATTTCCATTGTCCTGCAGGAGGATGTGAAGTTTGCGGCGCTTCTAATCCCTGTTTGGGTGTGCCTGTCGCAGGGTGGCTCCTGTGTTCTCCTGCCAGCGTTTGGGAGCACATTCCAAGTGGAAAATCATCCCTCCTAAATTGAGTTTATTAACCTGCCTTGCTGTTAGGTCAGGAGTGTTTTCCTGCAGCATCCTAAAATCGATACATAATGTATGTGTGCTGCCAGGGAATGATTAATGCCTCTGCAGGCAGGGAAAAATGGACCTTAATATCAGCATCCCAAAGTGTCATTTGTTAGCAGATTCCTTTAGCAAAGGGTGGGGGAAGAGCTCCAGCACAGCACCTGGCAGCACACTGCCTGCTGCTTCCCCTTCAGACACACAGCCCAGGGAGCAGGGGATGAGGAGGCTGAGAGACACCCTGCAGAGATGGACTTGGGGTGCTGGGGGGTGACAGTCATAGAAACATAGGATCAGGCAGGCTGGAAGAGAGCTCCAAGCTCAGCCAGCCCAACCTAGCACCCAGCCCTGGCCAATCCTAGACTCAAGCAGGTTGGCAGAGAGCTCCAAGCTCACCCAGCCCAGCCTAGCACCCAGCCCTGCCCAACCAACCAGACCATGGCACTAAGTGCCCCAGCCAGGCTTGGCTGCAACACCTCCAGCCACAGCTACTCCACCACCTCCCTGGGCAGCCCATTCCAGTGCCAATCACTCTCTCTGCCAGGAACTTCCTCCTCACAGCCAGCCCAGACCTGCCCTGCCACAGCTTGAGCCTGGGTCCCCTTCTTCTGCTGCTGGCTGCCTGGCAGCAGAGCCCAACCCCAGCTGGCTACAGCCTCCCTGCAGGGAGTCATAGAATCACAGAATTGTCAGGGCTGGAAAGGACCTCAAGGATTATCCAGCTCCAGCCTCCTTGCCATGCCCAGGGACACCTCACACTAGGTCATAGAATCACAGAGTCAGGCAGGGTTGGAAGGGAGCACAAGGATCAGGCAGTGCCAACCCCCCTGCCATGCCCAGGGACACCCTACCCTAGAGCAGCCTGACCACAGCCTCAGCCAGCCTGGCCTCAAACACCTCCAGCCATGGGGCCTCAACCCCCTCCCTGGGCAACCCATTCCAGCCTCTCACCACTCTCCTGCTCAACAACTTCCTCCTCCCCTCCAGCCTCACTCTCCCCACCTCCACCTTTGCTCCATTCCCCCCACTCCTGTCACTCCCTCACAGCCTCAAAAGTCCCTCCCCAGCTTTTTTGGAGCCCCCTTCAGACCCTGCAAGGCCACCAGAAGGTCCCCTGGGAGCCTCCTCTGCTGCAGGCTGCACAGCCCCAACTCTTTCAGGCTGTGCTCACAGCAGAGCTGCTGCAGCCTCTGAGCATCCTCCTGGCCCTGCTCTGGACACTCTCCAGCATCTCCACAGCCCTCTTGGCCCAGGGGCTCAAGTTGTGCCAGGGCAGATCTGGGCTGGCTGTGAGGAGGAAGCTCCTGGCAGAGAGAGTGATTGGCACTGGAATGGGCTGCCCAGGGAGGTGGTGGAGTGGCTGTGGCTGGAGGTGTTGCAGCCAAGCCTGGCTGGGGCACTTAGTGCCATGGTCTGGTTGGTTGGGCAGGGCTGGGTGCTAGGCTGGGCTGGCTGAGCTTGGAGCTCTCTTCCAACCTGCTTGATTCTGTGTTTCTATGATGCAGCACTCCAGATGGGCTCTCAGCAGAGCAGAGCACAGCAGAGGGGCAGAATCCCCTCCCTGGCCCTGCTGGCCACACTGCTGCTGCTGCAGCCCAGCCTCTGCTTGGCTCTCTGGGCTGCAAGTGCACACTGCTGGCCATAGGCAGGGACACCTCCTGGTCCTTCCCCAGCCTTTGGCTGCTGAAATGCAGCTCTCCCTGGAGCCTTCTCTTCTCCAGGCTGAGCAGCTCCAGTTCCTTCAGCCTGTCTTGATAGCAGAAGTGCTGCAGCAGCCTCCTCTGGACCCACTCCAGTCTGCTTTGTGTTGGAGTCTTGTGTCTGGTCTTGAGGTCTTTCCCCAGAGGAACAGCTCTGTGAGAGATGTTGAAGAGCAGCAGAGGGGCTGTGGAGTGGCAAGGTTCTGGTCTCTGGTTCTGTGCTGCTGCAGGAGGTGTTGCAGCCCTCTCAGGCTTGGGCTTTCTGAACAGGTCTCATAATTAACAGCAATTAAGGCTTCTATTTGGAGAGCCTTTTGTGCTCCCTGCTGATTGTCCTGTGGTTGTCTGTTGGCTGAAGCAGGAGGTTCCTCCTCCTCCTCCACAATAGAGGGGTTTTAAGCAGTGCAAATTGCAAATCATCACAGAAGAAGAGAAAAATTACTCTTTAGGACCAAATTATAGGCTGGGTTAAATGGTACCTTTTAAAACCACCCAGGACTGTGATCAAATAAAAGCTTGCCTGGTGTTTGAGGTGGCCTAGAAAATGAACTGCAATTTGGGGGGGGGAGGGTTGGTGAGTAATGAAACCATCTCCAATGGAACTTAGTGAAGCTTAATGGAGCACCTGCACACCACAGAACACACAGTGCTGATCCTGTCCACCAGGGGAAGGCTGCTAGAGAGGCATTTAAATCCAGGCACAGTTCAGCTTTGAGTTAGAAACTGCAGGGTTTGGGTCTTCCAGCACCCTCCTTGCTTGTGCTGCAAGCTGCTGCTGCAAGAGGGACTTGTAGAGGGCAAGGGAATTGCAACAGCAGAGTGGAAACACAACCTGCAGTGCTCAGGATGAAGTGAGGAGGTCCAGGGCTCAGAGCATCACAGAAGGGGAGGGGTTGGAAGGGAGCTCTGGAGGTCACTGAGTCCAGCCCCCTGCCAGAGCAGGGCACACAGGGATGCATCACAGTGTCACAGTGTCACAGCATCATCAGGGTTGGAAGAGACCTCACAGATCATCAAGTCCAACCCTTTACCACAGAGCTCAAGGCCAGACCATGGCACCAAGTGCCACATCCAACCTTGCCTTGAACATCCAGGTGGGTCTGGAATCTCTCCACAGGAGGAGACTCCACAGCCTCTCTGGGCAGCCTGCTCCAGGCTCCAGCACCCTCACAGTCACAAAGTTCTCCCTCTTGTTCCTCTGGCTCCTCCTCTGCTCCAGCTGCCACCCACTGCCCCTTGTGCTGCCCTTGGCCAGCCCTGAGCAGAGCCTGGCTGTGTCCTGCCCACACTGCACATCCTCAGCACAGCACTGAGGGCAGCCCTCAGGCTCCTCTGCTCCAGCTGCCACCCACTGCCCCTTGTGCTGCCCATGGCCACCCCTGGGCAGAGCCTGGCTGTGTCCTGCCCACACTGCACATCCTCAGCACAGCACTGAGGGCAGCCCTCAGGCTCCTCTGCTCCAGCTGCCACCCACTGCCCCTTGTGCTGCCCTTGGCCACCCCTGGGCAGAGCCTGGCTGTGTCCTGCCCACACTGCACATCCTCAGCACAGCACTGAGGGCAGCCCTCAGGCTCCTCTGCTCCAGCTGCCACCCACTGCCCCTTGTGCTGCCCTTGGCCACCCCTGGGCAGAGCCTGGCTGTGTCCTGCCCACACTGCACAGCCTCAGCACAGCACTGAGGGCAGCCCTCAGGCTCCTCTGCTCCAGCTGGCACCCACTGCCCCTTGTGCTGCCTTTAGCCACCCCTGGGCAGAGCCTGGCTGTGTCCTGCCCTCACTGCACATCCTCAGCACTGCACTGAGGGCATCCCTCAGGCTCCTCTGCTCCAGCTGGCACCCACTGCCCCTTGTGCTGCCTTTAGCCACCCCTGGGCAGAGCCTGGCTGTGTCCTGCCCTCACTGCACATCCTCAGCACAGCACTGAGGGCAGCCCTCAGGCTCCTCTGCTCCCAGCCCCAGCTCCCTCCCTGGCCTCACAGGAGATGTTCCTCTGCCTGCAGCATCTCTGTGGCTCTGTGCTGGACTCTCAAGCAGTTCCCTGAGGCCCTTCTGGAACTGAAGGGCCAAGAACTGGCCACAACATTCCAGATGTGGCCTCAGCAGGGCAGAGTGCAGGGGGAGGAGAACCTCTCTTGACCTACTAATCCACCCCAGGATGCCACTGGTCTGCTTGGCCACATGGGCACACTCCTCATGCTCATCCTGTTCTCCACCATCCTCCCATCTACCACTGCCTTCCAGGCTGCTGAGTCACCCTAAATGTGCAGGACTCTTAAACGTTTGCAGTGAGTTGTGAATTTGGAGGCTAGGACATCCTCCTGGGAGAGCAACTGCTGAAGAGGGAGTGTGTTGGAAGAGGCAAGGGCTGGTCCCAGCCCCACGGTCTGATCCCAGCATCCTGCCCTTCTTAAGGGGTTTGGAAGGCAGAGATAATTAAGGCAGACAATGGGAAAGAGCTGAACCTGGGATGGCTTTTGTCTGCAGCTTGCATTTGAGCTTCTGGTTGGAGCAATTGGTGCCTCAGAGCACTGGAGCAGAGTGGGCATGGAGCACCACAGCCTTTGATGTGCTGTCACCTTGGAAATCGTTAAAGGTCAGAAGGACAGCAAAGCAGAGGAGGATGGTGAGCAGGATAACCAGAGAGAGAAAGGGAATGACAAATCCAGGCTGGGCAGTGCCAGGCTGCAGAGCAGCCCTGAGGAGAGGCACTTGGGGGTGCTGCTGGAGGAGAAGCTGCACAGGAGCCAGCAGTGAGCACTTGCAGCCCAGAAAGCCAAGCAGAGGCTGGGCTGCAGCAGCAGCAGTGTGGCCAGCAGGGCCAGGGAGGGGATTCTGCCCCTCTGCTCTGCTCTGCTGAGAGCCCACCTGGAGTGCTGCATCCAGCTCTGGAGCCCCTGGGCCAAGAGGGCTGTGGAGATGCTGGAGAGTGTCCAGAGCAGGGCCAGGAGGATGCTGAGAGGCTGCAGCAGCTCTGCTGTGAGCACAGCCTGAAAGAGTTGGGGCTGTGCAGGCTGGAGCAGAGGAGGCTCCCAGGGGACCTTCTTGTGGCCTTGCAGGGTCTGAAGGGGGCTCCAAAAAAGCTGGGGAGGGACTTTTGAGGCTGTGAGGGAGTGTCAGGAGTGGGGGGAATGGAGCAAAGGTGGAGGTGGGGAGAGTGAGGCTGGAGGGGAGGAGGAAATTGTTGATCAGGAGAGTGGTGAGAGGCTGGAATGGGTTGCCCAGGGAGGGGGTTGAGGCCCCATGGCTGGAGGTGTTTGAGGCCAGGCTGGCTGAGGCTGTGGTCAGGCTGCTCTAGGGTAGGGTGTCCCTGGGCATGGCAGGGATTGGCACTGGCTGCCTGCCAGGGTCTGAAGTGGGCTACAAAAAAGCTGGACTCAATCCCCTGCTCCAGATCATCACTAAAGATACTGAACAGGACTGTGCCCAGCACTGACCCCTGGGGCACACCACCGGTGCCAGCTGCCAGCTGGATGTGGCACCATTCACCACCACTCTCTGGGCCCTGCCTTCCAGCCACCTTGGAGCCTTCTCCTCTCCAGACTGAACAGCCCCAACTGCCTCTGTCTCTTCTCCTAGCAGAGGGGCTGCAGCCTAGGGGAGGTGCTGAGTGGTCTCCATCCATGGGCACATCTGGCATTAGCCTCTGAGCTGCTGCCTGACTGGATCCTGCCTACCCAAAGGACTCCTGAGCCTTTGAAGCTGGGTGGGATGCTTAGGGGGCTGAGGGAATGAAGCTGAAGAGATTGTGGCTTCATTAAGCAGAAGGAAGGCTGCAAGAGGAGATGCTTTGTGCTCCCCTGAATACCTCAGAGGGAGGCAGTGTGGATAAGCATCAAAGATGCCAAAATAATGAATGCCAAAAGAAGGCCAAGATCAAAGGGTTAGAAATTGGTTGCAAATGCACTGGGAGGGGAAGCTGCAAACTTTCTCCTCTGAAGGATGAAGTTGTGGATGGAGTCTTCAGGTACAACTCTAGAATGGGGGAGGTTTGTAATGGTGTGAAGGGATGTGGAGGGAGGTACCTGGTGGAATAGAGGTGATCCCTGCTCTGGAAATGTAGCATGTCCAGTTCTGGGGCCTCACCATGAGGAGGACATCAAAGTGCTGGAGCAGGACAGGAGGAGGCTATAGAGAAGGTCCCCTATGGGGACAGGCTGGGAGAGTTGGAGCTGCTCAGCCTGGAGAAGAGAAGGCTCCAGGGAGACCTTAGAGCTGCCTTCCACTACTTGAAAGGGGCTACAGGAGAGCTGGGGAAGGGCTTTGGAGAGGAGCTGGAAGTGCCAGGACAAGAGGCAGTGGCTTTGAGCTGGGAGAGCACTGCTTGAAAGGGGCTACAGGAGAGCTGGGGAAGGGCTTTGGATGAGAGCTGGAAGTGCCAGGACAAGAGGCAGTGGCTTTGAGCTGCTGGGAGAGCACTGATTGAAAGGGGCTACAGGAGAGCTGGGGAAGGGCTTTGGAGAGGAGCTGGAAGTGGGGGGAATGGAGCAGAGCTGGAGGTGAGGAGAGTGAGGCTGGAAGTGAGGAGGAAGTTGTTGAGCAGGAGAGTGGTGAGAGGCTGGAATGGGTTGCCCAGGGAGGGGGTTGAGGCCCCATGGCTGGAGGTGTTTGAGGCCAGGCTGGCTGAGGCTGTGGTCAGGCTGCTCTAGGGTAGGGTGTCCCTGGGCATGGCAGGGAGGTTGGCACTGCCTGCTCCTTGTGCTCCCTTCCAGCCCTGCCTGGTTCTGTGATTCTATGACCTAGTGTGAGGTGTCCCTGGGCACGGCAGGGGGCTTGGAGCTGGATAATCCTTGAGGTCCCTTCCAGCCCTGACAATTCTGTGATTCTATGACTCCCTGCAGGGAGGCTGTAGCCAGCTGGGGTTGGGCTCTGCTGCCAGCAACAGAAGAAGGGGACACAGTCTCAGGCTGTGCAAGGGGAGGTCTGGGCTGGCTGTGAGGAGGAAGTTCCTGGCAGAGAGAGTGATTGGCACTGGAATGGGCTGCCCAGGGAGGTGGTGGAGTGGCTGTGGCTGGAGGTGTTGCAGCCAAGCCTGGCTGGGGCACTTAGTGCCATGGTCTGGTTGGTTGGGCAGGGCTGGGTGCTAGGTTGGGCTGGGTGAGCTTGGAGCTCTCTTCCAGCCTGCCTGGTTCTGTGATTCTGTGACATTGTGCCTTTCAGGTATCTGAAGGGGGCTACAAGAAAACTGGGGAGGAAGTTTTTAGGATGCCAGGTTGGGATAGGACTGGGGGGAATGGAGCAAAACTAGAAGTGGGGAGATTCAGATTGGTTACTAGGAAGAAGTTATTCAGCATGAGGGTGATGAGAGCCTGGAATGAGTTGCCCATGGAGGTGGTGGAAGCCTCATCCCTGGAGGTGTTTGAGGCCAGGCTGGCTGAGGCTGTGGTCAGGCTGCTCTAGGGTAGGGTGTCCCTGGGCATGGCAGGGGGGTTGGCGCTGCCTGCTCCTTGTGCTCCCTTCCAACCCTCTCTGATTCTCTGCCTGAGACACTGTAAAGGAGTGGCCTGATTTGGTGATGGGTGAGAGACTGGCACAGGTTGAGGGTGGTGAGACACTGGCACAGGTTGAGGGTGGTGAGACACAGGCACAGGTTTCCCAGGGAGGTTGTGGAGCACAGAAGCACCCAATGTGATCAAAGATCACATTGGGTGCTTCTGTGCTCCCCAACCTCCCTGAAGGTGCTCAGGACCAGCTTGGATGAGGCTTTGAGCATCCTGTTCTAGTGAGAGGTGTCCCTGCCTATGGCACAGGGAGGTTGGAACTGGTTGAGCTTTGAGGTCCCTTCCAACCTAAACCATTCCATGATTCCTGCAACTCAGAGTCCCTCTCTGCACTGAGGGCAGGCAGAAAAACAGAGCTGGTGATGTCTGGGTGGTCAGTGAAGATGTCAGGAAGGCTCTTTAAGGTGTGGTAGCCACTGTAAAGTGTGAGAGTGGAAGGCATGCAAGAACTTATCTCCTTCTTGCTGCCTCCTGAGTGAGTCCTAGAGGGCATCTGTGTTCCCCTGCAAGTGAGTTGCTTGCTCTTGCAGAGTGTGGTTCAAACTCTCTGCTCAGCTGCACCAGACACAGGCACTGCCTTGGTTTCTGCCACTCCTGTCCTGTATCTGCAGCAGCAGCAGCACTGGTGGAGGGAGCAGAGGTTGCTTCCACAGCTCCTTCCATCTTTGTGAGCTTAAAACCTCTTCTGTTTGGTGCTTGACATTTGCTGGCTCTAAAAAGTGCTTCTGGTTTTGGGTGAGTGCTTTTGTTTCTGTGTGCCTCTGTGATCTGTGCTAGATCCTGCTCTGGCAGGGGGGTTGGGCTCCTTGGTTAGGATCTCCTTGGGCCCCTTCCACCCCCTGACATCCTGTGATGCTCTGATTGCCTTTGCCATGCGCTGGCCACAGGCAGCCTCCTGCTGGCATATCATAGTAGGGCTTCACTGGGCAGCAGGATCACAGATGGGAGGGCTTGGAAGGCATCTCTAGAGAGTGAGTGCAACCCCCCTGGCAGAGCAGGGTCCCTTAGGGCAGCAGGGTCACAGATGGGAGGGCTTGGAGGGGGTCTGTAGAGATTGGGTGCAACCCCCCTGGCAGAGCAGGGTCACTTTGGGCATCAGGGTCACAGATGGGAGGGCTTGGAAGGCATCTCTAGAGATTGGGTGCAACCCCCCTGGCAGAGCAGGGTCCCTTAGGGCAGCAGGGTCACAGATGGGAGGGCTTGGAAGGGGCCTCTAGAGATTGGGTGCAACCCCCCTGGCAAAGCAGGGTCACTTTGGGCAGCAGGGTCACAGATGGGAGGGCTTGGAGGGGGTCTCTAGAGATTGGGTGCAACCCCCCTGGCAAAGCAGGGTCACTTTGGGCAGCAGGATCACAGATGGGAGGGCTTGGAAGGGGTCTCTAGAGATTGGGTGCAACCCCCCTGGCAGAGCAGGGTCCCTTAGGGCAGCAGGGTCACAGATGGGAGGGCTTGGAAGGGGTCTCTAGAGATTGGGTGCAACCCCCCTGGCAAAGCAGGGTCCCTTAGGGCAGCAGGGTCACAGATGGGAGGGCTTGGAGGGGGTCTGTAGAGATTGGGTGCAACCCCCCTGGCAGAGCAGGGTCACTTTGGGCATCAGGGTCACAGATGGGAGGGCTTGGAAGGGGTCTCTAGAGATTGGGTGCAACCCCCCTGGCAAAGCAGGGTCCCTTAGGGCAGCAGGGTCACAGATGGGAGGGCTTGGAAGGCATCTCTAGAGATTGGGTGCAACCCCCCTGGCAGAGCAGGGTCACTTTGGGGAGGTCACACAGGGGTGCACCCAGATGGCCTTGAAAGACTCCAGAGGAGACTCCACAACCTCTCTGGGCAGCCTGCTCCAGGCCTCCAGCACCTCCCAGCAAAGAAGTGTCTCCTGCTGCTGAGGTGGAAGCTCCTGGGCTCCAGCTGGTACCTGTTGTCCCTTGTCCCATCACAGGACATCTCTGCAAAGAGCCTGGCACCGTCATCCTCACACCCACCTCTCAGATGCTTGTAGACATTGATAAGATCTCCTCTTCCCCCCTGCCTCTCTCTCCCCTCCCTCCCTCTCCTCTCTCTCTCTCTCTCTCTCTCTCTCTCTCCCCCCTGACTCTCCCCTGCCTCTTTTCCCTGCCTCTCTCCCCTCCCTGTCTCCCCCCTGCCTCTCTCTCCCTCTCTCTTCTCTTCTCTTCTCTCTCTTCCCTGCCTCTCTTTCCTCTGCCTCTCCTCCCCCTTCCTCTCTCTCCCCTCCCTCTCTCTCCTCCTCTCTCTCTCTCCTTCTCCCTCTCTCTCCTTCTCTCTCTTTTCTCTCCTCCCTCCCTCCCTCCTTCTGTCTCCTCCTCCCTCTCTCTCCTTCTGTCTCTCTCTCCTTCTCCCTCTTTTCTCTCCTCCTCCCTCTCTCTCTCTCTCTCTCCTCCTCCATCCCTCCCTCTCTCTCACTCTCAGTGTCCTCCTCCTCTCTCTCCATCCCTCCCTCTCTCTCCTCCATCCCTCCCTCCCTCTCTCTCACTCTCAGTGTCCTCCTCCTCTCTCTCCATCCCTCCCTCTCTCTCCTCCATCCCTCCCTCTCTCTTGCTCTCAGTCTCCTCCTCCTCTCTCTCCATCCCTCTCTCTCTCCTCCATCCCTCCCTCTCTCTCGCTCTCAGTGTCCTCCTCCTCTCTCTCCATCCCTCCCTCTCTCTCGCTGTCAGTCTCCTCCTCCTCTCTCCATCCTTCTCTCTCTCTCTCCTCTATCCCTCTCTTTCGCTCTCAGTCTCCTCCTCCTCTCTCTCCATCCCTCTCTCTCCCTCTCTCTCCCCCGCTCTGGGCTGCAGCATCGTTCAGCCGGGCCCGCCGGTGGCGGAGCTGGCCGCGGGCTGCCAGCCCGGTTGGCAGCCCGGTTGGCAGCCCGGTTGGCAGCCCGGTTGGCAGGCGTGCTGCCCGAGCCTGAGCCGCCTCGTTCCCTCCCGCAGGCCCGCCGCGGTTCAGCGCCCCGCCGGAGCCGCGCTCGGTGTTCCGCGGCGGCAGCGCCCTGCTGAGCTGCGAGCTGAGCGCCGAGCCGGCGGCGCCGCCGCGCTGGGAGCGCCACCGCCAGCCGCTGCCCCCGGACCCGCGGCTGCTGCCGCTCCCCGGCGGGGCCCTGCTCGTCACCAACGCCACCCGCGCCGACGCCGGCCCCTACCGCTGCCTCCTGGACGCTGCCGGCGCCCCCAAGTACAGCGAGGAGGCAGAGCTCACGGTTCTCCCAGGTACCCTCCTGCTTCCTCCGCTCCGCAGCTCCTTCGGCCAGGCTCGCAGGGTGCCAGGGGTTGGGAGGCACCCGAGGGCATCATCCAGTCCACCCCCTTGCCAGAGCGGGACCACTCAATCCAGCTCAGGGCACACACAGTGGCTGCAGAGCAATTCGCAGCATCACAGGCTCAGAGGATGTCAGGGGTTGGAAGGGACCCAGAGAGCTCATCCAGTCCAACCCCCTGCCAGAGCAGGACCACACAATCCAGCTCAGGGCACACAGGAACACATCCAGACAGGCCTGGAAAGGCTCCACACAAGGAGACTCCACAACCTCTCTGGGCAGCCTGTGCCAGGGCTCTGGGACCCTTCCAGGCAAGAAGTTCCCCCTTGTGCTGAGCTGGAACCTCCTGTGCTGCAGCTTCCATCCACTGCTGCTTGTCCTGTGCCAGGGAGCAGTGAGCAGAGCCTGTCCCCCCCTCCTGACCCCCAGCCCTCAGATAGTTATAGACATTGATTCAATCCCCTCTCAGTCTTCTCTTCTCCAGACTAAGCAGCCCCAGGGCCCTCAGCCTCTCCTCACCAGGCACTGCTCAGTCCCCTCATCATCCTCACAGCCCTCTGCTGGACCCTCTCCAGCAGTTCCTGTCCCTCTGCAACTGGGGAGCCCCAAAACTGAAGGCAGTGCTCAAGATGAGGTCTCAGCAGGGCAGAGCAGAGGGGCAGGAGAACCTCCCTGGCTCTGCTGGACACACTCTGCTGAGTGCCCCCCAGGACCCCATTGGCCTCTTGGCCCCCAGGGCACACTGCTGTGCCATGGATGCTCTGCCCCAGCACTCCCAGCTCCCTCTCCTTGGGGCTGCTCTCCAGCAGTCACCTCCCAGCCTGTCCTGCTGCAGTTTGTTCTCCCTCCCCAGGTGCAGGACTCTGCACTTGTCCTTGTTGGACCTCATTTGGTTCCTCTGTGCCCAGCTCTCCAGTCTGTCATTAAGACAACAAGAGGTGAAATCAATGACTCAGTGAACAGGCTTTAACTGAGTACCTAGAACCTCCCTGGAGGTGTTCAGGACCAGCTTGGATGAGGTCTTGAGCAACCCATTCTAGGGAGAGGTGTCCCTGCCTATGGCTCAGGGGGGATTGGAACTGGCTGAGCTTTGAGGCCCCTTCCAACCTAAACCTTTCTCTGATTCAGTGTTTTGCAGCTGCCCCTGGCCACCCTGGTCACATTAATGCCAAGTGAGTGGCAGGTGTGGCAGCAGTGGGCAGAGCTGAGCCAGCAGGCAGGTCCTTTAGAGACAACTGCTGCACATCCCTGTGCCTACAGGGCTCCTGGCAGTGAGCTTATGCCCCTGGATTCAATACACAGCCATGCAGACTACCTAAGTGACTGCTGTCCCTTCCAGCCTAAGGTCCTTTCCAAACTAAGGTCCCTCCCAACCTGAGGTCCCTTCCAACCTAAGGTCCCTTCCAACCTAAGGTCCCTTCCAGCCTAAGATCCTTTGCAACCTAAGGTCCCTTCCAACCTAAGATCCTTTGCACCCTAAGGTCCCTTCCAACCTAAGGTCCCTTCCAACCTAAGGTCCTTTGCACCCTAAGGTCCCTTCCAACCTAAGGTCCCTTCCAACCTAAGATCCTTTGCACCCTAAGGTCCCTTCCAACCTAAGGTCCCTTCCAACCTAAGATCCTCTGCACCCTAAGGTCCCTTCCAACCTAAGATCCTTTGCAACCTAAGGTCCCTTCCAACCTAAGATCCTTTGCACCCTAAGGTCCCTTCCAACCTAAGATCCTTTGCACCCTAAGGTCCCTTCCAACCTAAGATCCTTTGCACCCTAAGGTCCCTTCCAACCTAAGATCCTTTGCAACCTAAGGTCCCTTCCAACCTAAGGTCCTTTGCACCCTAAGGTCCCTTCCAACCTAAGATCCTTTGCACCCTAAGGTCCCTTCCAACCTAAGGTCCCTTCCAACCTAAGATCCTTTGCACCCTAAGGTCCCTTCCAACCTAAGATCCTCTGCACCCTAAGGTCCCTTCCAACCTAAGATCCTTTGCAACCTAAGGTCCCTTCCAACCTAAGATCCTTTGCACCCTAAGGTCCCTTCCAACCTAAGATCCTTTGCACCCTAAGGTCCCTTCCAACCTAAGATCCTTTGCAACCTAAGGTCCCTTCCAACCTAAGGTCCTTTGCACCCTAAGGTCCCTTCCAACCTAAGATCCTTTGCACCCTAAGGTCCCTTCCAACCTAAGGTCCCTTCCAACCTAAGATCCTTTGCACCCTAAGGTCCCTTCCAACCTAAGGTCCTCTGCAGCCTAAAGTCCCTTCCAACCTAAGGTCCTTTCCAACCTAAGGTCCCTTCCAACCTAAGGTCCCTTCCAACCTAAGATCCTTTGCACCCTAAGGTCCCTTCCAACCTAAGGTCCTCTGCAGCCTAAAGTCCCTTCCAACCTAAGGTCCTTTCCAACCTAAGGTCCCTTCCAACCTAAGGTCCCTTCCAACCTAAGGTCCCTTCCAACCTAAGATCCTTTGCACCCTAAGGTCCCTTCCAACCTAAGGTCCTCTGCAGCCTAAAGTCCCTTCCAACCTAAGGTCCCTTCCAACCTAAGGTCCCTTCCAACCTAAGGTCCCTTCCAACCTAAGATCCTTTGCACCCTAAGGTCCCTTCCAACCTAAGATCCTCTGCAGCCTAAGGTCCCTTCCAACCTAAGGTCCTTTCCAACCTAAGGTCCCTTCCAACCTAAGGTCCCTTCCAGCCTAAGATCCTTTGCACCCTAAGGTCCCTTCCAACCTAAGGTCCTTTGCAACCTAAGGTCCCTTCCAACCTAAGATCCTCTGCAGCCTAAGGTCCCTTTCCAACCTAAGATCCTCTGCAGCCTAAGGTCCCTTCCAACCTAAGATCCTCTGCAGCCTAAGGTCCCTTCCAACCTAAGGTCCTTTGCAACCTAAGTTCCCTTCCAGCCTAAGTTCCCTTCCAACCTAAGTTCCCTTCCAGCCTAAGTTCCATTGCAACCTAAGATCCCTTCCAACCTAAGGTCCCTTCCAACCTCAGGTCCCTTCCATCCTGCTGGTGGTTGGGGTTTGGGTTGGTTTTTAGTGCAGTTTACAGTTGGGAACTTAGGCTTGAGATTTTTGGCTCTTGCAGCTGGGAACAGCAAAGGAGAATCACTCAAATCAAAGCCTTTTGAGGTCTTTGCAGTGGTTGGAGGCAAGCCAGAGCATGCCTGTGCTTTGTTCTAGCTTTGGCCATGGTTAAACAGGCACTGGAAATGCATTTCCACTGGGCCAGGCTGCAAAGAGGGAATTGCCTGCCAGAGTAGAAACCTTTAGGGGGTTTCTAAGTTTCCCAGGCTCCAATGCTGTGTTCAGATCCTCTCTTTTAATGCTGTGCTCAAATATCCCAAGGAAATTGTTGCTTAGTGCCTCACTTTTGTGTTGTTAACCTCTGAGACACTTAAATTGTCCCTATATATAGAATCTGGAGAAGAGAAGGCTCTGGGGAGGCTTAATAGCAGCTTGAAGGAGGCTCCAAACAGGCTGCAGAGGGACTGTTGCCAAAATTCTGCAGGCAATGGTTTGAAATGTGAGCAGAGCAGATGGAGGTTGGATGTGAGGAACAAGGTTCTGCAGCAGGAGGCTGCTGGAACACTGCAACAGGTTGCCCAGGGAAGGGGTTGAAGCTCCATGCCTGGAGATCATGAATGGAATCATGGAATGGGTTAGGTTGGAAGGGACCTCAAGGATCAGCCAGTTCCAACCCCCTCTGTGCCATAGGCAGGGACAGCTCCCACTGGAAGAGGTTGCTCAAAGCTTCATCCAAGCTGGCCTTGAACACCTCCAGGGAGGTTGTGGAGCACAGAAGCACCCAATGTGATCTTTGATCACATTGGGTGCTTCTGTGCTCCACAACCACCCTGGGAAACCTGTGCCAGTCTCTCACCTCCCTCAACCTGTGCCAGTGTCTCACCACCCTCAACCTGTGCCAGTCTCTCACCATCCTCAACCTGTGTTCCTAACACCCAGTCTCAATCTCCCCTCTGCCACTTCAAACCCATTCCTCCTCCTCCTCTCATTACAGCCCTTGTCAGTAGTCCCTCCCCAGCCCTCCTCTAGCCCCCCTCAGACCCTGCAAGGCCACTCCAAGGTCTCCTCCAAGCCTTCTCCTCTCCAGCCTGCACAGCCCCAACTCTCTCAGCCTGTGCTCACAGCAGAGCTGCTGCAGCCCTCTCAGCATCTTGGTGGCCTCCTCTGCACTGGCTCCAACACTTCCATGTGCTGCTTGTGCTGGGGGCTGCAGAGCTGCCCCCAGGAGTGCAGGTGGGGTGTGAGGAGAGCAGAGCCAAGGGGCAGAATCCCCTCCCTTGCCCTGTGCCCACACTGCTCTGGCTGCAGCCCAGCACAGGCTTGTGTCTGGGCTGCACTCACCCTGCAGGCTCCTGTGGAGCTTTGCATCAGCCCAGAGCCCCAGGGCCTGTTCCTCAGGGCTGCTCTCAGCCATTCCCCACCCAGCCTGGAGCTGTGCTTGGGATTGTGCCCACCCAGGTGCAGGACCTTACCCTTGGCCTTGTTGAATGCCGTGAGATTGGCCTGGGCACAGCTCTGCAGCCTGTGCAGGTCCCTCTGGATGGATCCTGCCCTCTGGCAAGTCACCTGTGCCACACAGCTTGGTGCCAGCTGCACACTTGCTGAGGCTGCACTGATTCCTCTGCCCATGGCACTGACACAGATGTCCCACAGCACTGGAGCCAGCACTGACCCCTGAGGGAGCCACCTGGCACTGGTCTGCAGGTGGGCATTGAGCCCTCGATCCCCACTCTCTGTGTGCCACCACCCAGCCCATGCCTCACCCAGCAGTGCTGCACCCACCCAGCCCTGTGCAGGTGCAGGACAAAAAGAGCTGTTTCATTTTTGGGGTGCTTTTGGATCTTTACTTTTACTTACTGTTGGTTTTTTTGTCCCTCTGCCCATCTGTTGATTCTCCCTTTAGTAACCACTGGGTCCTTCCCTTGCAGATCCTGAGGTGCCACAGAGCTTGGAGTTCATGAAGCAGCCCTCTTCCCTCACCAGAGTCACAGGGCAGAGTGCAGTGTTCCCCTGTGTTGCTGTAGGATTTCCAGTCCCTTCTATAAGGTGGACAAGAAATGAAGAAGAGCTGATCACAGAAGGGTGAGTAGTGGCTGACCTGGGGGTTGTGATATCATTGAGGGGAATCCAACCCCCCAGTTACAGTCTGAAGTAGAGCACAGTTTGCTTCCTACTGCACTGTAACCCTGGGGAGCAGCAGCTCATGTCCCAGTGCTGGAGGGCTTCTAGACTGAGTGTTGTGACAGCTGAGGTAGGGTCTGAGACGTGTGGATCAGAGATCACATTGGGTGCTTGTGTGCTCCACAACCTCCCTGGAGGTGCTCAGGACCAGGTTGGATGAAGCCTTGAGCAACCTGATCTCATTTGAGGAGTCCATAGCCATGGCAGGGAGGTTGGAACTGACTTCATGGTCTTTCAGATCCCTTCCAACCCAACCCAGACTATGGAATCTGTAAGATGTGGACATTTCAGGCTGCATTGCTAAGGAAAATGCATCCAGGCCCCTATAACTATGGGAAAAATGGATAAGCCTTAAGAGGTTGTAGCCAGGTGGGGTTGGGCTCTGCTGCCAGGCAGCCAGCAGCAGAAGAAGGGGACCCAGGCTGAAGCTGTGGCAGGGCAGGTCTGGGCTGGCTGTGAGGCAGAAGTTGCTGGCAGAGAGAGTGATTGGCTTTGGAATGGGCTGCCCAGGGAGGTGGTGGAGTGGCTGTGGCTGGAGGTGTTGGAGCCAAGCCTGGCTGGGGCACTTAGTGCCATGGTGTGGTTGGTTGGGCAGGGCTGGGTGCTAGGTTGGGCTGGCTGAGCTTGGAGCTCTCTTCCAGCCTGTTTGAGTCTATGACTGGCCAGGGCTGGGTGCTAGGTTGGGCTGGCTGAGCTTGGAGCTCTCTTCCAGCCTGTTTGAGTCTATGACTGGCCAGGGCTGGGTGCTAGGTTGGGCTGGGTGAGCTTGGAGCTCTCTTCCAGCCTGCTTGAGTCTATGCTTGGCCAGGGCTGGGTGCTAGGTTAGGCTGGGTGAGCTTGGAGCTCTCTTCCAACCTGCTTGAGTCTATGCTTGGCCAGGGCTGGGTGCTAGGTTGGGCTGGCTGAGCTTGGAGCTCTCTTCCAGCCTGCTTGAGTCTATGATTGGCCAGGGCTGGGTGCTAGGTTGAGCTGGGTGAGCTTGGAGCTCTCTTCCAACCTGCTTGATTCTGTGGTTCTATGATTCTATGACTGGCAGGGGTAGTGAGGGATTTGACATGAAAGGTTGCTAAGGGAAGCTATTTAATTTTGATGGAGTGTTTGTTGAAGGCAGCAAGGAGATTTATGTTAATGGATAAATATGAGTAAGCTGTGATGATGGGAGCCTTGGCACTGCTTCTAACAAGCAGCTTTTAATTCAATATTCTGTGAAATTAGTTGGCTGGCATCAAGTAGTTCCAAGTGTTAAGAATGAGAAACTGATGATGATATTAGAATCACAGAATCAGCCAGGGTGGAAGAGGCATCCAAGATCATCCAGCCCAAGCTATGCAACCTGTCCATCTATCCAACCTATCCATCCAGCTCAACCTATCCAACCTATTCATCCAGCCCAACCTATCCATCCAGCCCAACCTATCCATCCTGCCCGACCTATCCAGCCTATCCATCTAGCCCAACCTATCCAAACTATTCATCCAGCCCAACCTATCCATCCTGCCCAACCTATCCAACCTATCCATCCAGCCCAACCTATCCATCCTGCCCAACCTATCCAACCTATCCATCCAGCCCAACCTATCCATCCAGCTCAACCTATCCAACCTATCCATCCAGCCCAACGTATCCAACCTATCCATCCAGCCCAACCTATCCATCCAGCTCAACCTATCCAACCTATCCATCCAGCCCAACCTATCCAACCTATCCATCCAGCCCAACCTATCCATCCAGCTCAACCTATCCAACCTATCCATCCAGTCCAACCTATCCAACCTATCCATCCAGCTCAACCTATCCATCCAGTCCAACCTATCCATCCAGCCCAACCTATCCAACCTATCCATCCAGCCCAACCTATCCATCCAGTCCAACCTATCCAACCTATCCATCCAGCCCAACCTATCCATCCAGTCCAACCTATCCATCCAGCTCAACCTATCCAACCTATTCATCCAGTCCAACCTATCCAACCTATCCATCCAGCCCAACCTATCCATCCAGCCCAACCTATCCATTCAGCCCAACCTATCCAACCTATCCATCCAGCCCAACCTATCCATCCAGCCCAACCTATCCATTCAGCCCAACCTATCCAACCTATCCATCCAGTCCAACCTATCCATCCAGTCCAACCTATCCAACCTATCCATCCTGCCCAACCTATCCAACCTATCCATCCTGCCCAACCTATCCAACCTGTCCATCCAGCCCAACCTATCCATCCAGCCCAACCTATCCATCTAGTCCAACCTATCCAACCTATCCATCCAGCCCAACCTATCCAACCTATCCATCCAGTCCAACCTATCCAATCTATCCATCCAGCCCAACCTATCCAACCTATCCATCCAGCCCAATCTATCCATCCAGTCCAACCTATCCAACCTATCCATCCAGTCCAACCTATCCAACCTATCCATCCAGCCCAACCTATCCATCTAGCCCAACCTATCCATCCAGTCCAACCTATCCAACCTCTCCATCCAGCCCAACCTATCCATCCAGTCCAACCTATCCAACCTATCCATCCAGCCCAACCTATCCAACCTCTCCATCCAGCCCAACCTATCCATCCAGTCCAACCTATCCAACCTATCCATCCAGTCCAACCTATCCAACCTATCCATCCAGCCCAACCTATCCATCCAGCCCAACCTATGCATCCTGCCCAACCTATCCAACCTCTCCATCCAGCCCAACCTATCCATCCAGTCCAACCTATCCAATCTATCCATCCAGCCCAACCTATCCATCCAGCCCAACCTATCCAACCTATCCATCCAGCCCAACCTATGCATCCTGCCCAACCTATCCAACCTCTCCATCCAGCCCAACCTATCCATCCAGTCCAACCTATCCAATCTATCCATCCAGCCCAACCTATCCATCCATCCCAACCTATCCATCCAGTCCAACCTATCCAAACTATCCATCCAGCCCAACCTATCCAATCTATCCATCCAGCCCAACCTATCCATCCAGCCCAACCTATCCAACCTATCCATCCAGCCCAACCTATCCAACCTATCCATCCAGCCCAACCTATGCATCCTGCCCAACCTATCCAACCTCTCCATCCAGCCCAACCTATCCATCCAGCTCAACCTATCCATCCAGCCCAACCTATGCATCCTGCCCAACCTATCCAACCTATCCATCCAACCCAACCTATCCATCTAGCCCAACCTATCCAACCTATCCATCCAGCCCAACCTATCCATCCAGCCCAACCTATCCATCCTGCCCAACCTATCCAACCTGTTTATCCAGCCCAACCTATCCTGCCTATCCACAGCTTGAGCCTGGGTCCCCTTCTGCTGCTGCTGCCTGCCTGGCAGCAGAGCCCAACCCCAGCTGGCTACAGCCTCCCTGCAGGCAGCTGCAGGCAGCAATGAGCTCTGCCCTGAGCCTCCTCTGCTGCAGGCTGCACCCCCCCAGCTCCCTCAGCCTCTCCTCACAGGGCTGTGCTCCAGGCCCCTCCCCAGCCTTGCTGCCCTTCTCTGGACATGTTCTGAAGGGGCCTACATAAAAGCTGGGGAGGGACTTTGGAGGCTGTGAGGGAGTGTCAGGAGTGGGAGGAATGGAGCAAAGCTGGAGGTGAGGAGAGTGAGGCTGGAGGGGAGGAGGAAGTTGTTGAGCAGGAGAGTGGTGAGAGGCTGGAATGGGTTGCCCAGGGAGGGGGTTGAGGCCCCCTGGCTGGAGGTGTTTGAGGCCAGGCTGGCTGAGGCTGTGTGCAGCCTGTTTCTAGTGGGAGCTGTCCCTGCCTATGGCACAGGGGGGTTGGAACTGGCTGATGCTTGAGGTCCCTTCCAACCTAACCCATTCTATGATCCTGGGCTACCTTTAGCTCTCACACAGGATTGTTTGCCAGCCCCTCAGGGTGATTTGTATGAACTGAGTTGCACTTGCTTGACTCAGTAAAGGTTAAACATAGCAGAGTAATTGTGGAGATCTCTTTCTGAGGAGTAGATTCCACCAAATAATCTAATTTACTGTCTAATTTTATCTGCTCTGCTTTTACCAAGGCTGCAAATAGATTAGGAGATGTTTGGGGAATAGTAATTTAAAAAGGAGGGTGAGGGTTGGAGGGAGGATGGGGAAGGTAAAACCTCAGGATCTTTGAATAGAGTAAAGTAATAGAGGCTGAGCCCCACCTGGAGTCCTGCATCCAGCTCTGGAGCCCCTGGGCCAAGAGGGCTGTGGAGATGCTGGAGAGTGTCCAGAGCAGGGCCAGGAGGATGCTGAGAGGCTGCAGCAGCTCTGCTGTGAGCACAGCCTGAAAGAGTTGGGACTGACTGACTCTGGTATGGGGCAAGAACTGGCTGGAGGGCAGGGCCCAGAGAGTGGTGGTGAATGGAGCCACATCCAGCTGGCAGCTGGCACCAGTGCTGTGCCCCAGGGAGCAGTGCTGGGCACAGTCCTGTTCAACATCTCTATTGATGACCTGGAGAAGGAGATTGAGTCCAGCAGCAGTGAGTTTGCAGATGGCACCAAGCTAGGAGCAGCTGTGGAGCTGTGGGAGGGTAGCAGAGCCCTGCAGAGGGACCTGGCCAGGCTGCATGGGTGGGCAGAGGCCAAGGGGATGAGAGTGAACAAGGCCAAGGGCAGGGTTGTGCACTTTGGCCACAACAACCCCAAGCAGCACTAGAGGCTGGGGCCAGAGTGGCTGAGAGCAGGCAGGCAGAGAGGGAGCTGGGGGTGGTGGCAGAGAGGAGCTGCAGAGGAGGCAGCAGTGCCCAGGTGGGCAGCAGAGCCAATGGCATCCTGGGCTGTCTCAGGAGCAGTGTGGGCAGCAGGACAAGGGAGGTTCTTGTGCCCCTGTGCTCAGCATTGCTCAGGCCACCCCTGCAGTGCTGTGTCCAGCTCTGGGCTCCTCCGTTGCAGAGAGCTGCTGAGGTGCTGGAAGGTGTTTGGAGAAGGGCAGCAAGGCTGGGGAGGGGCCTGGAGCACAGCCCTGTGAGGAGAGGCTGAGGGAGCTGGGGGGGTGCAGCCTGCAGCAGAGGAGGCTCAGGGCAGAGCTGATTGCTGCCTGCAGCTGCCTGCAGGGAGGCTGTAGCCAGGTGGGGTTGGGCTCTGCTGCCAGGCAGCCAGCAGCAGCAGAAGGGGACCCAGGCTGAAGCTGTGGCAGGGCAGGTCTGGGCTGGCTGTGAGGAGGAAGCTGCTGGCAGAGAGAGTGATTGGCACTGGAATGGGCTGCCCAGGGAGGTGGTGGAGTGGCTGTGGCTGGAGGTGTTGCAGCCAAGCCTGGCTGGGGCACTTAGTGCCATGGTCTGGTTGGTTGGGCAGGGCTGGGTGCTAGGTTGTGCTGGCTGAGCTTGGAGCTCTCTTCCAGACTGCTTCTGTAATAAGATTCTATGATTCTCTGTTCAGTCTGCATAAGAGGAGGCTCCCAGGTGACCTTCTTGTGGCCTTCCAGGATCTGAAGGGGGCTCCAAAAAAGCTGAGGAGGGACTTTTGAGGCTGTGAGGGAGTGGCAGGAGTGGGGGGAATGGAGCAAAGGTGGAGGTGGGGAGAGTGAGGCTGGAGGTGAGGAAGAAGTTGGGCAGGAGAGTGGTGAGAGGCTGGAATGGGCTCTCAGGGAGTGCAGCAGTGAGGGGAATGGAGCAAAGCTGGACATGGGAAGATTCAGCTTGGACATGAGGAGGAAGTTGTTGAGCAGGGGAGTGGTGGGAGCCTGGAATGGGCTCTCAGGGAGTGCCAGGACTATGGTGAGTGGAGCTCTTTGAATAGCCTCAGGCTGCTTGGATACAGTAAATTAATAAAGTCTGACTATTTTGTGATAATGAATCACACAGACACAAAAAAAGGCATCCAGAGCAGCTGCAGTGGCTGTGCAGGATGAGTGTGGTGCTGAAGGCTGCCTGGAATGTCCCACAAAAGGCTGGAATTGGATTTCTTGTTGCTTTGCTGGTCCCTGACGCTTGAATGATCAATCTTGGTTGCTTTTAATGACCCTGGAAATGAAGTTATGGCTCTTAGATTAAGCTGATTCTTTGTCTCCAGTGTCTGCAATCTGATTGCTTTGCTCTTTGGTGGAAGTGTTTCCTCCTCCTTACAAAGTTAAGGTGGTTTGACTTTATTACATGAGGCAGTTTTGCTTTCAGCCCAGCTTTAACTTCCACAGCCAATGCCCAGAGAAGGAAGCACCCAGGAGGGGTTTGGGGCATTCATTGTTCCCTCTTTTTTAACACACTGAAACTTGGACTGGGACACACTGAGGTACAAACTCTGCACTCTCCTGCAGGCTTTCTGGAGCTGAAATAAATCAACACAGAATCAAATAAAACCACCCCACAGGTGTGGGGTGTTAGGTGGTTGAAAATGGTATCATCTTTTGAGTAGAGTCATAGGATCAGGCAGGTTGGAAGAGAGCTCCAAGCTCAGCCAGCCCAACCTAGCACCCAGCCCTGGCCAGTCATAGACTCAAACAGGTTGGCAGAGAGCTCCAAGCTCAGCCAGCCCAACCTAGCACCCAGCCCTGGCCAGTCATAGACTCAAGCAGGTTGGAAGAGAGCTCCAGGCTCACCCAGCCCAACCTAGCACCCAGCCCTGGCCAGTCATAGAATCAAGCAGGTTGGAAGAGAGCTCCAAGCTCAGCCAGCCCAACCTAGCACCCAGCCCTGGCCAATCCTAGACTGAAGTAGGTTGGAAGAGAGCTCCAAGCTCAGCCAGCCCAACCTAGCACCCAGCCCTGGCCAGTCATAGACTCAAGCAGGTTGGAAGAGAGCTCCAAGCTCCTCCAGCCCAACCTAGCACCCAGCCCTGGCCAGTCATAGACTCAAGCAGGCTGGCAGAGAGCTCCAAGCTCAGCCAGCCCAGCCTAGCACCCAGCCCTGCCCAACCAACCAGACCATGGCACTAAGTGCCCCAGCCAGGCTTGGCTTCAACACCTCCAGGGACAGTCACTACACCACCTTTTGTGGCCAAGGTGGCAGTGGCTGCTAACATACACCCAGACAATGGCTTAGTTTGGAAGGGACCTTTAATATGAGCCAGTTCCAACCCCACTGTGCCATAGGAAGGGACCCCACCCACTAGAACAGGTTGCTCAAGGCCTCATCCAAGCTGGTCCTGAACACCTCCAGGGAGGTTGGGGAGCACAGAAGCACCCAATGTGATCTTTGATCACATTGGGTGCTTCTGTGCTCCACAACCTCCCTGGGCAACCTGTGCCTGTATCTCACCACCCTCAACCTGTGCCTGTGTCTCACCACCCTCAACCTGTGCCAGTCTCTCACCACCCTCAACCTGTGCCAGTCTCTCACCACCCTCACTGGAAAGAATTTCTTCCTCCTCTCCAGTCTAAACCTACCCTCCTCAAGCTTAAAGCTGTTCCCTCTCATCCTATCCCTACAAGCTCTTCTCCAAAAGTCCTTTATCAGCTTTCTTGTAGCCCCCTGCAGATGCTGCAAGGCTGCTCTGAGGTCTCCCTGGAGCCTTCTCTTCTCCAGGCTGAACAGCTCCAGCCTGTCCCCACAGGGGAGCTTCTCCAGCCCTCTGAGCATCTTCAGAGCTTCCTCTGGACCCTCTCCAGCAGCTCCAGGTTCTCCTTGTGCTGGGAGCCCCAGAGCTGGAGGCAGTGCTGCAGGTGAGGTTTGAGCAGAGCAGAGCAGAGGGGCAGAATCCCCTCCCTGTGCTGCTGCTCTCCCTGCTCTGCCTGCAGCCAGCACACAGCTGCCTCTGGGCTGCCAGTGCCCAGTGCTGGCTCATGCCAAGCACATCTCAATCCCTGCTTAGTCCCCAGGTGTCTCCTGTCTCACCATGCCCAAGTTGCTTCCTTTTGCAGGAGCTGCCTGTGGGAGAATGAGCCTCAAAAGGCAGGTGTTGCTTTCAGCTGGGTTACTATGGAGATCAGGAGCTAGGCAGCAGAAGGCACTATCAGTCATTAAAGTGACACTAAAAGCCTCTGTGGCCCTTGCAGTGGCCAGCCTGGCCTTCCTCTGCCTCCTCACTCTCACTGATGGATCCAGCTCACTTAGCTCCGTTTCCTTCTGCAGCCTTCTTTAGCCTTCAGCAGGTTAGATGCTGCTCAGGTCCATTGAACCTCCCCCCAAGGCTGGAAGGAGGACTCAAAGAAGCTGTTTTACACATGAGAAGGAGGTGCAAAACTGCCTTGAAGTGTCCCCCCATTCCTGGCATCATGACTGGGCATCTGTCCAAGCTCTCCTGTGAGGAGACACTGAGGGAGCTGGGGATGCTCAGTCTGGAGAGGAGAAGGCTCCAATCACAGAGAGAGTGATTGGCACTGGAATGGGCTGCCCAGGGAGGTGGTGGAGTGGCTGTGGCTGGAGGTGTTGCAGCCCAGCCTGGCTGGGGCACTTAGTGCCATGGTCTGGTTGGTTGGGCAGGGCTGGGTGCTAGGCTGGGCTGGCTGAGCTTGGAGCTCTCTGCCAACCTGCCTGATTCTATGATTCTATGATTCTGTCTGTTGTGGGAGCTGTAAAGCAGTGGCCTGATTTGGTGATGGGTGAGACACTGGCACAGGCTGAGGGTGGTGAGACACTGGCACAGGCTGAGGGTGGTGAGACACTGGCAGGAGGTGAGACACTGGCACAGGCTGAGGGAGGTGAGACACTGGCAGGAGGTGAGACCCCGGCAGAGGCTGTGGGAGGCAAGACAGTGGCAGGAGGTGAGACACTGGCACAGACTGAGGGTGGTGAGACACTGGCACAGACTGAGGGAGGTGAGACACTGGCACAGGTTGAGTGTGGTGAGAGACTGGCAGAGGCTGAGGGAGGTGAGACACTGGCAGGAGGTGAGACCCCAGCAGAGGCTGAGGGAGGCAAGACACTGGCAGGAGTTGAGACACTGGCACAGACTGAGGGTGGTGAGAGACTGGCACAGGCTGAGGGAGGCGAGACACTGGCAGGAGGTGAGACACTGGCACAGGCTGAGAGAGGTGAGACACTGTCACAGGTTGAGGGTGTTGAGAGACTGGCACAGGCTGAGGGAGGCGAGACACTGGCAGGAGGTGAGACACTGGCACAGGCTGAGAGAGGTGAGACACTGTCACAGGTTGAGGGTGTTGAGACACTGGCATAGGCTGAGGGTGGTGAAACAGTGGCAGGAGGTGAGACCCTGGCAGAGGCTGAGGGAGGCGAGACAGTGGCAGGAGGTCAGACCCTGGCAGAGGCTGAGGGAGGTGAGACCCTGGCGGAGGCTGAGGGAGGCGAGACAGTGGCAGAAGGTCAGGCCCTGGCAGAGGCTGAGGGTGGTGAGACACTGGCAGGAGGTCAGGCCCTGGCAGAGGCTGAGGGTGGTGAGACACTGGCAGGAGGTGAGACCCTGGCGGAGGCTGAGGGAGGCGAGACAGTGGCAGGAGGTGAGCCCCTGGCAGAGGCTGAGGGTGGTGAGACAGTGGCAGGAGGTGAGCCCCTGGCAGAGGCTGAGGGTGGTGAGACAGTGGCAGGAGGTGAGCCCCTGGCAGAGGCTGAGGGTGGTGAGACAGTGGCAGGAGGTGAGACCCTGGCGGAGGCTGAGGGAGGCGAGACAGTGGCAGGAGGTGAGACCCTGGCAGAGGCTGAGGGAGGCGAGACAGTGGCAGGAGGTGAGACCCTGGCGGAGGCTGAGGGAGGCGAGACAGTGGCAGGAGGTGAGACCCTGGCAGAGGCTGAGGGAGGCGAGACAGTGGCAGGAGGTGAGACCCTGGCAGAGGCTGAGGGAGGCGAGACAGTGGCAGGAGGTGAGACCCTGGCAGAGGCTGAGGGTGGTGAGACACTGGCAGGAGGTCAGGCCCTGTCAGAGGCTGAGGGTGGTGAGACACTGGCAGGAGGTGAGACCCTGGCAGAGACTGAGGGTGGTGAGACAGTGGCAGGAGGTGAGCCCCTGGCAGAGGCTGAGGGTGGTGAGACAGTGGCAGGAGGTGAGACCCTGGCGGAGGCTGAGGGAGGCGAGACAGTGGCAGGAGGTGAGACCCTGGCAGAGGCTGAGGGAGGCGAGACAGTGGCAGGAGGTGAGACCCTGGCAGAGGCTGAGGGAGGCGAGACAGTGGCAGGAGGTGAGACCCTGGCAGAGGCTGAGGGTGGTGAGACACTGGCAGGAGGTCAGGCCCTGTCAGAGGCTGAGGGTGGTGAGACACTGGCAGGAGGTGAGACCCTGGCAGAGACTGAGGGTGGTGAGACAGTGGCAGGAGGTGAGCCCCTGGCAGAGGCTGAGGGTGGTGAGGGCTGACCCTTTGCTGCCTTTGCTGGCCACTAAGGGGTTTGCCATCCCTGTTCCAGCTGTCGTGACTGCTGCACTGCAACTGTTGCTAACACCTGTGGGTGCATCCCTGTGCTCCCCGCGGGTGCTGTGCCCCGGGCAGCTGCTGACCCTTGTGGATGGAGTCTACTTGGACTTCAGCAAAGCCTTTGACACCTCTGCCACAAGAAGCTCCTAGTCAAGCTGGCAGCTCATGGCATGGACAGATTCACTCTGTGCTGGATCAAGAACTGGCTGGATGGCAGAGCTCAGAGAGTGGTGGTGAATGGTGCCACATGCAGTTGGCAGCTGGCACTGGTGGTGTTCCCCAGGGATCAGTGCTGGGCCCAGTCCTGTTCAATATCTTTATTGATGACCTGGACGAGGGCATTGAGTCCAGCATCAGTAAATTTGCAGATGACACCAAGCTAGGAGCAGGTGTTGATCTGTTGGAAGGTAGGAGAGCCCTGCAGAGGGACCTGGCCAGGCTGCATGGGTGGGCAGAGGCCAAGGGGATGAGAGTGAACAAGGCCAAGGGCAGGGTTGTGCACTTTGGCCACAACAACCCCAAGCAGCACTAGAGGCTGGGGACTGAGTGGCTGAGAGCAGCCAGGAGGAAAGGGACCTGGGGGTACTGATAGACAGTAAGCTGAAGATGAGGCAGCAGTGTGCCCAGGTGGCCAAGAGAGCCAATGGCATCCTGGGCTGGCTCAGGAGCAGTGTGGCCAGTAGGACAAGGGAGGTTATTCTGCCCCTGTACTCAGCACTGGTCAGGCCACACCTTGAGTGCTGTGTCCAGTTCTGGGCCCCTCAATTCAAGAAGGATGTTGAGGTGCTGGAACATGTCCAGAGAAGGGCAACAAAGCTGGTGAGGGGCCTGGAGCACAAACCCTATGAGGAGAGGCTGAGGGAGCTGGGGGTGTTTAGCCTGGAGAAGAGGAGGCTCAGGGGTGATCTTATTACTGTCTACAACTACCTGAAGGGACATTGTAGCCAGGTGGGGGGTGGCCTCTTCTGCCAGGTAACCAGCAATAGAACAAGGGGACACAGTCTCAAGTTGTGCCAGGGTAGGTCTAGGCTGGATGTTAGGAAGAAGTTCTTCCCAGAGAGAGTGATGGGCATTGGAATGGGCTGCCCAGGGAGGTGGTGGAGTGGCTGTGGCTGGAGGTGTTGCAGCCAAGCCTGGCTGGGGCACTTAGTGCCATGGTCTGGTTGGTTGGGCAGGGCTGGGTGCTAGGTTGGGCTGGCTGAGCTTGGAGCTCTCTTCCAACCTGCTTGAGTCTATGATTGCCCAGGGCTGGGTGCTAGGTTGGGCTGGAGAAGCTTGGAGCTCTCTTCCAACCTGCCTGATTCTATGATTGGCCAGGGCTGGGTGCTAGGTTGGGCTGGCTGAGTTTGGAGCTCTCTTCCAACCTGCTTGGTTCTATGATTGGGCAGGGCTGGGTGCTAGGTTGGACTGGATGAGCTTGGAGCTCTCTTCCAACCTGATTGATGCTGTGATTCTATGGTCTAATTGATTGGATAGGGCTGGGTGCTAGGTTGGGCTGGCTGAGCTTGGAGCTCTCTTCCAGCCTGCTTGGTTCTATGCTTCTCTGATTCTCTGACCCTTGTCCTGCTTCGCGCAGTGCCGGCGGGAGGCTGCTGCTGCTGGCCGGAGGCAGCCTGGCGATCAGCGAGGTGGCAGAGGAGGACGCTGGCACCTACAGCTGCGTGGCAGAGAACGGCAACGAGACCATCACAGCCCAGGCAGAGCTTGCAGTTCAAGGTAGGCTGTCGGGGTGCGGGGGCTGGCGAGAGGCGCGCTCGGGGCACCGACCGCTCGACCCAGCAGCTTGCTGTGCATCAGGGACACTTCATCACTGAGGCAGCGAAGCCTCTTGGGCAGTGCTCAGAGGAGTCGCCGTCCCTGGAGCTGTTCAAGGCAGGACTGGACGTGGCACTTGGTGCCATGGTCTGGCCTTGAGCTCTGTGCTAAAGGGTTGGACTTGATGATCTATGAGGTCTCTTCCAACCCTGATGATACTGTGATACTGTGATACTGTATCCAGCCAGCCTGGGGCTGGCACAAGTGGGCAGTACAGGTTGGCCCAAAGCCACGTGCAAGGCACAGATAGGTTTACCTTGTGCCAAACAACCTGTGTCCGCCCCAGGGGCCGGCAGGTCCAGCCCTCTGCAGGTGTGAGTGGGTTGCTCACAGTCCACAGCCTGGCTTCCTTGAGCCAGCAAGGCTTCAAGGACATCTCTGCCCAGGGAGGTGGTGGAGGCACCGTCCCTGGGGGTCTTCAAGCAAAGCCTGGATGAGGCACTTAGTGCCATGGTTTAGTTGATTGGATAGGGCTGGGTGATAGGTTGGACTGGATGAGCTTGGAGCTCTCTTCCAACCTGGCTGATTCTATGATTCTATGATTCTATGATTCTGTGATCTCCCATCACAAGGTCTCATGTTTACAGCTCATGTCCCTCTGCAGAAGAATTTCTCCCACAGTAGGCCAAAGGCTGACCTGGCTCAGAGCACAGACCTCCAGGTTCCTTGTTGTCCCCCTGAATTACCTTTGGTTTGGTTTGGATTGCTTTGTTGGTGAGACACTGTCCTGTTTGGTTTGGAGACAGAGACCTTCTCAGTTCTTCCAGATATGGCACTCAGCAGAGCCCTGCAGAGGGACCTGGCCAGGCTGCATGGGTGGGCAGAGGCCAAGGGGATGAGATTTAACAAGGCCAAGGGCAGGGTTCTGCACTTTGGCCACAACAACCCCAAGCAGCACCAGAGGCTGGGGCCAGAGTGGCTGAGAGCAGGCAGGCAGAGAGGGAGCTGGGGGTGGTGGCAGAGAGGAGCTGCAGAGGAGGCAGCAGTGCCCAGGTGGGCAGCAGAGCCAATGGCATCCTGGGCTGGCTCAGGAGCAGTGTGGGCAGCAGGACAAGGGAGGTTCTTGTGCCCCTGTGCTCAGCACTGCTCAGGCCATGCCTTGAGTACTGTGTCCAGTTCTGGGCTCCTCAATTCAAGAAAGATGTTGAGGTGCTGGAAGGTGTTTGGAGAAGGGCAGCAAGGCTGGGGAGGGGCCTGGAGCACAAATCCTATGAGGAGAGGCTGAGGGAGCTGGGGGTGTTTAGCCTGGAGAAGAGGAGGCTCAGGGGTGATCTTATTACTGTCTACAACTACCTGAAGGGACATTGTAGCCAGGTGGGGGGTGGCCTCTTCTCCCAGGCAACCAGCAATAGAACAAGGGGACACAGTCTCAAGTTGTGCCAGGGTAGGTCTAGGCTGGCTGTTAGGAAGAAGTTCTTCCCAGAGAGAGTGATTGGCATTGGAATGGGCTGCCCAGGGAGGTGGTGGAGGCACCGTGCCTGGGGGTCTTCAGGCAATGCCTGGATGAGGCACTTAGTGCCATGGTCTGGTTGATTGGTTAGGGCTGGGTGCTAGGTTGGGCTGGCTGAGCTTGGAGCTCTCTTCCAACCTGGTTGATTCTATGATTCTAAGTTGTGCCTGAGCTCTGCTGGCATTTGGAGGAAGAGCTCCCTTGGAGCATGCAACTGTTTAACATTCACTGCTGCTGTTCCAGAGTGCTGTAACGAGCAGCGTGGAGCAGCCTGCACCAGCACTGATCTCTGCCCTTGGTTTGCACCGCTCAAAGGAGGCAAACCCCCCCTGGAGCTCAGGGCTGGGATGGTTTTCTGACCTTACTTGAGGCTAGGGCTGAGCAGAGACAGCTGCTGGTGGTGCCCTGTGCTCTGTGTGTGTGAGCAGAGGCTAACTGCTGCGGGCAGGGCAAGGACAGGAGGGTGATGGAAACCTGCCAGTGAAGACAGGAGGCAGAATGTGTGCCTTGGAGAGCTGCAGCACCTCTGGCAGGGACTGTCCACAGGGCAGAGAGGTGAAGTGGAGGCTTCACAGGCCAGGTAGTTATTACAGTTAACAGCTGGTTGTGTTTCAGCACAGCCCTGTGAGGAGAGGCTGAGGGAGCTGGGGGGGTGCAGCCTGCAGCAGAGGAGGCTCAGGGCAGAGCTCATTGCTGCCTGCAGCTGCTTGCAGGGAGGCTGTAGCCAGCTGGGGTTGGGCTCTGCTGCCAGGCAAGCAGCAACAGAAGGGGACAGAGTCTCAAGCTGTGGCAGGGCAGGTCTGGGCTGGCTGTGAGGAGGAAGTTGCTGGCAGAGAGAGTGATTTGCACTGGAATGGGCTGCCCAGGGAGGTGGTGGAGTGGCTGTGGCTGGAGGTGTTGCAGCCAAGCCTGGCTGGGGCACTTAGTGCCATGGTCTGGTTGGTTGGGCAGGGCTGGGTGCTAGGTTGGGCTGGCTGAGCTTGGAGCTCTCTTCCAACCTGCTTGAGTCTATGCTTGGCCAGGGCTGGGTGCTAGGTTGGGCTGGCTGAGCTTGGAGGTCACTTCCAACCTGCCTGATTCTATGGTTCCATGAGAACAAAGCTGAGAGGCTTTTGGCTGAGTGCCCATGACTGAATTTGCACAGGGCAGGGCAATGCCTGCAGAGCTGCACGGGCAAGGAAGATTGGAACTGGGGAGGTGGTGGTGGTGGTGAGGATAAAATAACCCCAACAACCCTCTGTGATTTATTTCCCTATCTCTAAAACCCCATTAAGAAAGACAAAACCCAATCATCAGTAACCCATACAAGTCACACAAATGCTTCTCCTTGTAAATGGGCTGGAGGAATCCTCAGGGAGAAGCAAAATGTTCCTAAACTAAGCAAGCAGTGTCTTAAATATCTGCAGTGTAGAAACTGATATTGAACTGAGGGAATTGTGAAAGCTGCCTTCACTTCCAGCTTGGGTTTCTCATACATGAAGATCTTATTAAGGAGGCTTGGAAGCAGCTGCTGCTTCATGGAGGGATTTTCTTCTCTCCCAGAGAATGGCTTGGAAGAGGAGAAGCAAAGGCTGACATCAGTGCCTTTGGCTTAGCTGCAGAAACACAAAGCTTTTGACCTGCAGATCAGGGTTGGATGGATTTGTCCAGGCTACTAAGCATGGATTTTGTTAGTTGGGAGCTGGATTCACCTGACAGGGGATTTAGCACTGTGATGCTGAACTGAGTTGCAGGGCACATTGAGGCTGGACATTAGGAAGACATTCAGTTGGCAGCTGGTACCAGTGCTGTGCCCCAGGGATCAGTGCTGGGCCCAGAGAGTGGTGGTGAATGGAGCCACATCCAGCTGGCAGCTGGCACAAGTGCTGTGCCCCAGGGGTCACTGCTGGGCACAGTCCTGGTCAGTATCTTTATTGATGCTCTGGAGTAGGGCATTGAGTCCAGCAGCAGTGAGTTTGCAGATGGCACCAAGCTAGGAGCAGCTGTGGAGGTGTTGGAGGGGAGCAGAGCCCTGCAGAGGGACCTGGCCAGGCTGCATGGGTGGGCAGAGGCCAAGGGGATGAGACTGAACAAGGCCAAGGGCAGGTTCTGCACTTTGGCCACAACAACCCCAAGCAGCACTAGAGGCTGGGGCCAGAGTGGCTGAGAGCAGGCAGGCAGAGAGGGAGCTGGGGGTGGTGGCAGAGAGGAGCTGCAGAGGAGGCAGCAGTGCCCAGGTGGGCAGCAGAGCCACTGGCATCCTGGGCTGGCTCAGGAGCAGTGTGGGCAGCAGGACAAGGGAGGTTCTTGTGCCCCTGTGCTCAGCACTGCTCAGGCCACCCCTGCAGTGCTGTGTCCAGCTCTGGGCTCCTCCACTGCAGAGAGCTGCTGAGGTGCTGGAAGGTGTTTGGAGAAGGGCAGCAAGGCTGGGGAGGGGCCTGGAGCACAGCCCTGTGAGGAGAGGCTGAGGGAGCTGGGGGGGTGCAGCCTGCAGCAGAGGAGGCTCAGGGCAGAGCTCATTGCTGCCTGCAGCTGCCTGCAGGGAGGCTGTAGCCAGCTGGGGTTGGGCTCTGCTGCCAGGCAGCCAGCAGCAGCAGAAGGGGACCCAGGCTGAAGCTGTGGCAGGGCAGGTCTGGGCTGGCTGTGAGGAGGAAGTTGCTGGCAGAGAGAGTGATTGGCACTGGAATGGGCTGCCCAGGGAGGTGGTGGAGTGGCTGTGGCTGGAGGTGTTGCAGCCAAGCCTGGCTGGGGCACTTAGTGCCATGGTCTGGTTGGTTGGGCAGGGCTGGGTGCTAGGCTGGGCTGGCTGAGCTTGGAGCTCTCTTCCAACCTCCTTGATTCCATGGTCTATGTTCCAGGGTGTCCCTTTTCCTTCCCCTCTTTGCAGGTGGGGCAGATGTTGCCCCTGGTCCAGGCTTCCCCAGGTTGCCATGGCTCTCTCACTATGCTGGCAGACAGCATTTCAGTGCAACCAGACAAGCTGGAGGGCTCAGGAGTGCTTTGAATGCTGCATATGCCTAAGGCTGCCAAGAAGTGTGGGGGTGTGAAGAGAGGAGCTCATTAAAATGCCTCCTTCCTCCTGGTGAGAAGCCTTTCTGTAGTGCCCGTGCCTGGCATGGCAAGGCCTTTTCTCTGCACATCAGGGTCATCTTTCTCTGCTTAATTGCTTGAATCAGACTTGGAGTTTGATTCTTGCAATTAGGAGTTTTATGGTGGTTTTCTGGTTGTTGTTTTTCCCTTCCCTCCCCCTCCACACTCCTGCCATTTCAGGGGGCTCCTGCCTTGTTTCCTCCCTGCTTCCATCTCCTGGAGAGGTCTGGGGGATGCTGTTGAGAAGGAAATGCCTGAAGAGTGGTGGTGAATGGAGCCACATCCAGCTGGCAGCTGGCACCAGGGCTGTGCCCCAGGGGTCAGTGCTGGGCACAGTCCTGGTCAACATCTTTAGTGATGATCTGGAGCAGGGGATTGAGTCCAGCAGCAGTAAGCTTGCAGATGGCACCAAGCTAGGAGCAGCTGTGGAGCTGTTGGAGGGTAGCAGAGCCCTGCAGAGGGACCTGGCCAGGCTGCATGGGTGGGCAGAGGCCAAGGGGATGAGACTGAACAAGGCCAAGGGCAGGGTTGTGCACTTTGGCCACAACAACCCCAAGCAGCACTAGAGGCTGGGGCCAGAGTGGCTGAGAGCAGGCAGGCAGAGAGGGAGCTGGGGGTGCTGGCAGAGAGGAGCTGCAGAGGAGGCAGCAGTGCCCAGGTGGGCAGCAGAGCCAATGGCATCCTGGGCTGGCTGAGGAGCAGTGTGGGCAGCAGGACAAGGGAGGTTCTTGTGCCCCTGTGCTCAGCACTGCTCAGGCCACAGCTTTGAGGCTCCTTTTCAGCCCAGGACAGTGTGGGCATCTCTGAACCATCCAATCCAGCCATTGCCCCAGCCCCACCATGGCCCCAAGTGCCATGGCCACAGGTTTCCTGAGCACCTCCAGCAGTGGAGACTCCACCACCTCCCTGGGCAGCCTCTGCCAATCCCTGACTGCTCTTACAGCAAAGAAACTGTTCCTCATCTCCAACCTAAGCCTCTCCTGGCTCAGTTTCAGGCCATTCCCTCTTCTTCTACCCCCTGAAACTAAGGAGAAGAGCCCAACCTTACTTCACCCCAACCCAATGCAATCACTGCTGTGAGCAAAGCCAATGCAGAAACCCAGCAGAAGCTTCCCAAGGCCCAGCAAGAGGCTGCTGTATTCCCTATCATGTTCCAAAGGGTGTCCAAAAGCAGATGGCTGAGGGAATTGAAGTGGAAAGCAGGAATATTTGTGGCTTCCCTTGAGTAATGTCTCATTCTCCAGCCAGTTGCAGCTTGGGGGATTTCTGAGCTCTGTGCAGCTTCTCCATTATTTACCAATCCTCCAAAGGTTTCTTTTCTGTTCATCTGTCTCCTGCTGCTGCTCCTCATCCCCCCCCTTCCATGTAAACACTTTTCTATTCCCAGCCTCCCATGGCACTGGCAGGAGCAGCACCTCCTTGTTGTTTGTTTTCCACACACTCTCTCCTAGCTTGCTTTTATCTTCTCCCTTCCAAGCTTGCATGGCAAAGAGGCTGAAGCAATCTCTGCTTATTCCCCCACTGCACCAGGCAGGATTTTATAGACTGGAGAGCAGGCAGGCAGAGAGGGAGCTGGGGGTGGTGGCAGAGAGGAGCTGCAGAGGAGGCAGCAGTGCCCAGGTGGGCAGCAGAGCCAATGGCATCCTGGGCTGGCTCAGGAGCAGTGTGGGCAGCAGGACAAGGGAGGTTCTTGTGCCCCTGTGCTCAGCACTGCTCAGGCCACCCCTGCAGTGCTGTGTCCAGCTCTGGGCTCCTGCATTGCAGAGAGCTGCTGAGGTGCTGGAAGGTGTTTGGAGAAGGGCAGCAAGGCTGGGGAGGGGCCTGGAGCACAGCCCTGTGAGGAGAGGCTGAGGGAGCTGGGGGGGTGCAGCCTGCAGCAGAGGAGGCTCAGGGCAGAGCTCATTGCTGCCTGCAGCTGCCTGCAGGGAGGCTGTAGCCAGCTGGGGTTGGGCTCTGCTGCCAGGCAGCCAGCAGCAGCAGAAGGGGACCCAGGCTGAAGCTGTGGCAGGGCAGGTCTGGGCTGGCTGTGAGGAGGAAGTTGCTGGCAGAGAGAGTGATTGGCACTGGAATGGGCTGCCCAGGGAGGTGGTGGAGTGGCCTCCTTTTAGAGGCTTTAAGCTGCCCTCAGCCACCTCCAGGTTAGACAACCCCAGTTCCCTCACCAGCTTTGTTGCCCTTCTCTGGACCCCCTCCAGCACCTCAATGTCCTTCTTGGAGTGGGGGTCCCAAAACTGAACCCATTCCTCAAGGATTGGCTTCAACAGTGCTGAGAACAGGGCAGGAATCTATCTTGAGTGACTGAAGGAGCTGGGACAGGTGGTAGAGGAAGCCAAAGGCATCCTGGCTGGCATCAGGAATGCTGTGTCCAGCAGCAGCAGGGAGGGGATTGGCCTCTGGGACTCTGCTCTGGGGAGTGCTGTGCTCAGTTCTGGGCAGCTCAACACAAGAGGGCTGTGGAGGTGCTGGAGGCAGTGCAGAGGAGGGCAGGGAAGCTGTGAAGGGCCTGGAGAGTGAATCTGATGAGGAGAGACTGAAGGAGCTGAGGATGGTCAGTGTGGAACAGAGGAGGCTGAGGGCAGAGCTCCTCACTGCCTACAGCTACTGAAAGGAGGCTGTGGAGAGGTTGGTGCTGGGCTCTGCTCACAGGGAACCAGTGACAGAACAGGAGGGAATGGCCTCAAGCTGCCACTGGGGAGGTTCAGACTGGAGGTGAGGAAGAATTTGTGCCCAGCAGAGTGGTCATGGATTGGAATGAGCTGCCCAGGGAGGTGGTGGATGCCAGGAAGGTGGTGGATGCTGGGGAGGTGGTGGATGCCAGGGAAGGGATGGATACTGGGGAGGTGATGGATGCCAGGGAGGTGGTGGATACCAGGGAGGTGATGGATACCAGGGAGGTGGTGGATACTGGGGAGGTGGTGGATGCCAGGGAGGTGGTGGATGCTGGAGAGGTGATGGATGCTGGGAAGGTGATGGATGCTGGGAAGGTGGTGGATGCTGGGGAGGTGATGGATGCTGGGAAGGTGGTGGATGCTGGGAAGGTAGTGGATGCTGGGGAGGTGTTGGATGCCAGGGAGGTGGTGGATGCCAGGGAGGTGGTGGATGTCAGGGAGGTGGTGGATGCTGGGGAGGTGGTGGATGCCAGGGTGGATGCTGGGGAGGTGGTGGATGCCAGGGAGGTGGTGGATGCCAGGGTGGATGCTGGGGAGGTGGTGGATGCTGGGGAGGTGATGGATGCCAGGGAGGTGGTGGATGCTGGGGAGGTGGTGGATGCCAGGGAAGGGATGGATATTGGGGAGGTGATGGATGCCAGGGAGGTGGTGGATGCTGGGGAGGTGGTGGATGCCAGGGAGGTGATGGATGCTGGGGAGGTGATGGATACCAGGGAGGTGGTGGATTCTGGGGAGGTGGTGAATGCTGGGGAGGTGATGGATGCCAGGGAGGTGGTGGATGCTGGGGAGGTGGTGGATGCCAGGGAGGTGATGGATGCTGGGGAGGTGGTGAATGCTGGGGAGGTGATGGATGCCAGGGAGGTGGTGGATTCTGGGGAGGTGGTGAATGCTGGGGAGGTGATGGATGCCAGGGAGGTGGTGGATGCCAGGGAGGTGGTGGATTCTGGGGAGGTGGTGAATGCTGGGGAGGTGATGGATGCCAGGGAGGTGGTGGATGCTGGGGAGGTGGTGGATGCCAGGGAGGTGTTGGATGCTGGGAAGGTGGTGGATGCCAGGAAGGTGGTGGATGCCAGGAAGGTGATGGATACTGGGAAGGTGGTGGATGCCAGGAAGGTGGTGGATGCCTTCTCCCTGGAGGTGTTCAAGGCTGGGTTGGATGAGGCATTGAGCAACCTGGGCTGGTGGAAGATGGAAGATCATCTCATCCCAAGGCTTGGAACTAGATGATCTTCAATGGCCCTTCCAAGCCAACTCAGGGTGCTGCATTCAGTAGTCTCAGGGCAGGTGGAGCATCCATGGTAGTGCTTGATTTTAGGCACCAGAGTCAGGGTGGGGGATCAAAACAGAATGCTCTGCTAAACTGCTCTTGCAGCTTCACTGAGGAGAGGTGAAGTGGTGGCAGTGACTGCAAAGGAGGGGACTGGGGCTGGAGATGGCTTTGCACTGCCAGTTGGACAGGGGGACCTGGAGGTGTCAGCACAGGGCTGTCTCTGCTGCCTCCTGGCACTGTGTTCTCTCTGCAAGGAGGAAATTAAGGGCTCTGGAATGCAATGAAATTTTCATTGCCTTGGGCACTGCTGTAAGAAGTTTAAATTTTGATGAGCCTCTTTGTTATTCAGATGTTTCCATGGTACCTGGGAGCAGATTCAGGGTCAAACAGGGCTTGATTGCTCCTGGAATGGCTGAGGAAGGAGAGCTTGGTGAAACAGAACAAGAGTGGATGTAGTGTTTGAATGTTAGTGATGCTTGGATTAGGGGTTCTGCTTCTAAATATCACAGTCTCACAGTGTCACAGTATCATCAGGGATGGAAGAGACCTCACAGATCATCCAGTCCAACCCTTTAGCACAGAGCTCAAGGCCAGACCATGGCACCAAGTGCCACGTCCAGTCCTGCCTTGAACAGCTCCAGGGACGGCGACTCCACCACCTCCCCGGGCAGCCCATTCCAGTGGCCAATGACTCTCTCAGGGAAGAACTTTCTCCTCACCTCCAGCCTAAATCTCCCCTGGCACAGCCTGAGGCTGTGTCCTCTCCTTCTGGTGCTGGCCACCTGAGAGAAGAGAGCAACCTCCTCCTGGCCACAACCACCCCTCAGGTAGTTGCAGACAGCAATGAGGTCTGCCCTGAGCCTCCTCTTCTCCAGGCTAACCAATCCCAGCTCCCTCAGCCTCTCCTCGTAGGGCTGTGCTCAAGGCCTCTCCCCAGCCTCATTGCCCTTCTCTGGACACGCTCAAGCATCTCAATGTCCCTCCTAAACTGGGGGGCCCAGAACTGAACACAGCACTCAAGGTGTGGTCTAACCAGTGCAGAGTACAGGGGCAGAATGACCTCTCTGCTCCTGCTGGCCACACCATTGCTGATGCAGGCCAGGATGCCACTGGCTCTCTTGGCCACCTGGGCACACTGCTGGCTCATGTTCAGGCGGGTATCAATCAGCACCCCCAGATCCCTCTCTGTCTGGCTGCTCTCAGCCACTCTGACCCCAGCCTGTATCTCTGCATGGGGTTGCTGTGGCCAAAGTGCAGCACCCTGCACTTGGAGCTATTGAACACCATCCCCTTGGCCTCTGCCCATCTGTGCAGGCAGTCAAGGTCCTGCTGCAGAGCCCTTCTGCTCTCCAACCCAGCCTCATCTGCCCCCAGCTTGGTGTCATCTGCACACTTGCTGATGCCTGACTCCATGCCCTCATCCAGATCATCTATGCAGATGTTAAAGAGGATGGGGCCCAGCACTGATCCCTGAGGGACACCACTAGTGCCAGCTGCCAGCTGCATGTGGCACCATTCACCACCACTCTCTGGGCTCAGCCCTCCAGCCAGTTCCTAACCCAGCACAGAGTGTTGCCATCCAAGCCATGGGCTGACAGCTTAGCCAGCAGTGTGCTGTGGGGGACAGTGTCAAAGGCCTTGCTGAAGTCCAGACAGAGCACATCCACAGCCTCCCCACAGCCACCAAGCAGTCACCTGAGCATAGAAGGAGATCAGGTTGGAGAGGCAGGATCTGCCCTTCCTAAACCCATGCTGGCTGGACCTGAGCCCTTTGCCATCCCTTAGGTGCACTCTTATCACCCCCAAGCTAACCTGCTCCATCAGTTTCCCTGGCACTGAGGTCAGGCTGACAGGTCTGTAGTTCCCAGGTTCCTCCATCTGACCCTTCTTGTGGATGGGGACCACGTTGGCAGTTTCCAGTCTCCTGGGACCTCTCTGGTGAGCCAGGACATCCCAGAGGTTGCTCAGAAGGCTTGAGTTAAATAGCACTCAGTGTAGTGTCCACTGAGAAGCACTGAGAGTGATCTCTGCTTTAGTTCATTGAGCTTGGTGAGCTTTTACATCTGATCTGGGTCCAGTTCTGGGCTCCTCAGTTCAAGACAGATGTTGAGGTGCATGAATGTGCCCAGAGAAGAGCAGCAAGGCTGGTGATGGAGTGCAGTGTCCAGAGCCTAGGGAGAAGAGCCCAAGCCCACCTCACCTCAACCTCCTTTCAGGGAGCTGTGGAGAGCAATGAAGTCTCCCCTTAGCCTTCAGGCTGAACTCCCTGTCCTAGTTTGAGGGGTCCCAGGTTCCCCTAAGGAAACAGCAGAGACCAAGACCCATCCCAGGGGATGGATTTGGGCATCCCAGCATGTTGTACTACTGTTATTCCATGGAGCTGGTGAGGTGGGCTGAGGGAGCTGGGGGGGTGCAGCCTGCAGCAGAGGAGGCTCAGGGCAGAGCTGATTGCTGCCTGCAGCTGCCTGCAGGGAGGCTGTAGCCAGCTGGGGTTGGGCTCTGCTGCCAGGCAAGCAGCAGCAGAAGAAGGGAACCCAGGCTGAAGCTGTTGCAGGGCAGGTCTGGGCTGGCTGTGAGGAGGAAGTTGCTGGCAGAGAGAGTGATTGGCATTGGAATGGGCTGCCCAGGGAGGTGGTGGAGTGGCTGTGGCTGGAGGTGTTGCAGCCAAGCCTGGCTGGGGCACTTAGTGCCATGGTCTGGTTGGTTGGGCAGGGCTGGGTGCTAGGTTGGGCTGGCTGAGCTTGGAGCTCTCTGCCAGCCTGCTGATAGTGAGATTCTCTTTGCCTGCTGCTGTTAAGGGGGATAGAAGGGTGGACAGAGTCTTCTTTGACACTGAACTGTCTGTCTGGTGGCAGAGCACATCCTCTGCCATTGCCAGCCTGTTTCTGGATGCTAATTGGCTCACTTGCACTTTCCTTATCAGTTCCACTCCCTTCCCACAAACATCTGTACCTGCATTGTGCTAACCTGTGCCAGTGCTTAACCACTGCCAGAGCTCAAACACAGAAGTGTCTTTTTGAAAGCATTTTAAGAAGTTAATTAGCAGGAAATGAATTGATAATAAAATGAGCACTTGCTGCTTTGTAACCCCTTTGTAAGCAGCTTCACCATCATCATCAGCATCACCTTTTAGACCTGTACCATCCATGTTGGTGACACTGCTCATCACCATCAGCTCTATCAAACCTGTGCAATCCATGGTGGTGACACTGCTCATCACCATCAGCTCTGATAGAGCTGTACAGTCCATGGTGGTGACACTGATCATCACCATCAGCTCTATCAGACCTGTACAGTCCATGGTGGTGACACTGATCATCACCATCAGCTCTATCAGACCTGTACAGTCCATGGTGGTGACACTGATCATCACCATCAGCTCTGTTAGACCTGTACAGTCCATGGTGGTGACACTGCTCATCACCATCAGCTCTGTTAGACCTGTACAGTCCATGGTGGTGACACTGATCATCACCATCAGCTCTTTTAGACCTGTGCAGTCCATGGTGGTGACACTGATCATCACCATCAGCTCTTTTAGACCTGTACAGTCCATGGTGGTGACACTGATCATCACCATCAGCTCTGTTAGACCTGTGCAGTCCATGGTGGTGACACTGATCATCACCATCAGCTCTGTCAGACCTGTACAGTCCATGGTGGTGACACTGATCATCACCATCAGCTCTTTTAGACCTGTGCAATCCATGGTGGTGACACTGATCATCACCATCAGCTCTGTTAGACCTGTACAGTCCATGGTGGTGACACTGATCATCACCATCAGCTCTGTCAGACCTGTACAGTCCATGGTGGTGACACTGATCATCACCATCAGCTCTTTTAGACCTGTACAATCCATGGTGGTGACACTGATCATCACCATCAGCTCTTTTAGACCTGTACAGTCCATGTTGGTGACACTGATCATCACCATCAGCTCTGTTAGACCTGTACAGTCCATGGTGGTGACACTGATCATCACCATCAGCTCTTTTAGACCTGTACCATCCATGGTGGTGACACTGATCATCACCATCAGCTCTTAGACCTGTACAGTCTATGGTGGTGACACTGCTCATCACCATCAGCTCTATCAAACCTGTGCAATCCATGGTGGTGACACTGCTCATCACCATCAGCTCTATCAGACCTGTACAGTCCATGGTGGTGACACTGATCATCACCATCAGCTCTTTTAGACCTGTACAGTCCATGTTGGTGACACTGGTCATCACCATCAGCTCTATCAGACCTGTACAGTCCATGGTGGTGACACTGATCATCACCATCAGCTCTGATAGAGCTGTACAGTCCATGGTGGTGACACTGATCATCACCATCAGCTCTGTTAGACCTGTACAGTCCATGGTGGTGACACTGATCATCACCATCAGCTCTATCAGACCTGTACAGTCCATGGTGGTGACACTGATCATCACCATCAGCTCTGATAGACCTGTACAGTCCATGGTGGTGACACTGATCATCACCATCAGCTCTATCAGACCTGTGCAATCCATGGTGGTGACACTGATCATCACCATCAGCTCTTTTAGGCCTGTACCATCCATGGTGGTGACACTGATCATCACCATCAGCTCTTAGACCTGTACAGTCTATGGTGGTGACACTGCTCATCACCATCAGCTCTATCAAACCTGTGCAATCCATGGTGGTGACACTGCTCATCACCATCAGCTCTATCAGACCTGTACAGTCCATGGTGGTGACACTGATCATCACCATCAGCTCTTTTAGACCTGTACAGTCCATGTTGGTGACACTGGTCATCACCATCAGCTCTATCAGACCTGTACAGTCCATGGTGGTGACACTGATCATCACCATCAGCTCTGATAGAGCTGTACAGTCCATGGTGGTGACACTGATCATCACCATCAGCTCTGTTAGACCTGTGCAGTCCATGGTGGTGACACTGATCATCACCATCAGCTCTATCAGACCTGTACAGTCCATGGTGGTGACACTGATCATCACCATCAGCTCTGATAGACCTGTACAGTCCATGGTGGTGACACTGATCATCACCATCAGCTCTATCAGACCTGTGCAATCCATGGTGGTGACACTGATCATCACCATCAGCTCTTTTAGGCCTGTACCATCCATGGTGGTGACACTGATCATCACCATCAGCTCTTAGACCTGTACAGTCTATGGTGGTGACACTGCTCATCACCATCAGCTCTATCAAACCTGTGCAATCCATGGTGGTGACACTGCTCATCACCATCAGCTCTATCAGACCTGTACAGTCCATGGTGGTGACACTGATCATCACCATCAGCTCTTTTAGACCTGTACAGTCCATGGTGGTGACACTGATCATCACCATCAGCTCTTTTAGACCTGTACAGTCTATGGTGGTGACACTGATCATCACCATCAGCTCTATCAGACCTGTACAGTCCATGGTGGTGACACTGCTCATCACCATCAGCTCTATCAGACCTGTACAGTCCATGGTGGTGACACTGATCATCACCATCAGCTCTTTTAGACCTGTACAGTCCATGGTGGTGACACTGATCATCACCATCAGCTCTGATAGAGCTGTACAGTCCATGGTGGTGACACTGATCATCACCATCAGCTCTATCAGACCTGTACTGTCCATGGTGGTGACACTGATCATCACCATCAGCTCTGATAGAGCTGTACAGTCCATGGTGGTGACACTGATCATCACCATCAGCTCTGTTAGACCTGTACAGTCCATGGTGGTGACACTGATCATCACCATCAGCTCTTTTAGTCCTGTACAATCCATGTTGGTGACACTGATCATCACCATCAGCACTGTTAGACCTGTGCAGTCCATGGTGGTGACACTGATCATCACCATCAGCTCTTTTAGACCTGTACAGTCCATGGTGGTGACACTGATCATCACCATCAGCTCTGTTAGACCTGTACAGTCCATGGTGGTGACACTGATCATCACCATCAGCTCTGTTAGACCTGTACAGTCCATGGTGGTGACACTGATCATCACCATCAGCTCTGTTAGACCTGTACAGTCCATGGTGGTGACACTGATCATCACCATCAGCTCTGTTAGACCTGTACAGTCCATGGTGGTGACACTGATCATCACCATCAGCTCTGTTAGACCTGTACAGTCCATGGTGGTGACACTGATCATCACCATCAGCTCTTTTAGTCCTGTACAATCCATGTTGGTGACACTGATCATCACCATCAGCACTGTTAGACCTGTGCAGTCCATGGTGGTGACACTGATCATCACCATCAGCTCTGTTAGACCTGTACAGTCCATGGTGGTGACACTGATCATCACCATCAGCTCTGTTAGACCTGTACAGTCCATGGTGGTGACACTGATCATCACCATCAGCTCTGTTAGACCTGTACAGTCCATGGTGGTGACACTGATCATCACCATCAGCTCTATCAGACCTGTACTGTCCATGGTGGTGACACTGATCATCACCATCAGCTCTTTTAGACCCACAAAATCCATGGTGGTGACACTGCTCATCACCATCAGCTCTTTTAGACCCACAAAATCCATGGTGGTGACACTGATCATCACCATCAGCTTTAGACTTAACTAAAGGGACATCCACTCAACCTCAAGGCAGCTTACTAAGACAAAATGCAAAGGCACAGCCCAAAGTGGTTAAATGCCTGGAATGGGTTGCCCAGGGAGGGGGTTGAGGCCCCATGGCTGGAGGTGTTTGAGGCCAGGCTGGCTGAGGCTGTGGTCAGGCTGCTCTAGGGTAGGGTGTCCCTGGGCATGGCAGGGGGCTTGGCACTGCCTGCTCCTTGTGCTCCCTTCCAGCCCTGCCTGAGTCTATGATCTAGTATGAGGTGTCCCTGGGCATGGCATGGGGGCTGGAACTGGCTGCTCCTTGTGCTCCCTTCCAACCCTGCCTGATTCTATCAGTCTCTAAGTGCTGGGACTGTGATGTTCACTCTGGATGATGCCTGTTCTGTTGGGATTAAAACCACCCTCCCCCTGCAACCCTCCCTCAGGAATCTCCCAACAGCAGGCTAAAGAAAATGATTCCACTCATATTTAAATGCAGATAAAACAACACAAAGTTGCTGAGCATTTGCTAATGACATTTAAATCTCCTGATGGGTTTCCCCTCCCCCTCTTCAAGCCTGCCAGACAGGAAACCTGCTAGGGAAAGCAGAGGGTCAGCAGATGATTGAAGGTGAAGAGAAAAAGGGGTGAGAAGATGGCTTGAGGCAGGGAAAAATCAGTTCTTCAGATCCATGTCCTCAGTTTGTTTGGTTTTAATGCCATTTTGGTTGTTAAAATGTGAGGGTCTTGGGTGGGGGGATTGGGGAGGGCTACCTGGAGTTGTAGAGCTGGGCACATGTCTTACAAAGCAGTGCCTGGAGTGAACAGTAAGCACTTGTCAGGAGCAGATGGCACTCAGCCAGCACTGCTCAGTCAATGTCAGTGTGCAACCCTCAGCTCCCAAGTGTGCTGTGGAGCCTAGAACTGATCACAGTCATTGAACCAAGCAGGTTGGAAGAGAGCTCCAAGCTCAGCCAGCCCAACCTGGCACCCAGCCCTGGCCAAGCAACCAGACCATGGCACTGAGTGCCCCAGCTTCCATCCATTGCTGCTTGTCCTGTGCCAGGGAGCAGTGAGCAGAGCCTGTCCCCTCAGCCCTCAGATAGTTATAACCATTGATTAAATCCTCTCTAAGTCTTCTGTTTTCCAGACTAAAAAGCACCATGTCCCTCAGCCTCTCCTCACCAGGCAGTGCCTTTCAGTCCCCTCATCATCCTCACAGCCCTCTGCTGCACCCTCTCCAGCAGATCCCTGTCCCTCTTCAAGTGGATAGCCCAAACCTGAGCATCTCTCTTGTAGCCCAAACCTGAACACCTCTCTTGTAGCCCAAACCTGAACATCTCTTTTGTAGCCCAAACCTGAACATCTCTCTTGTAGCCCAAACTGAACACCTCTCTTGTAGCCCAAACCTCAGCACCTCTCTTGCAGCCCAAACCTGAACATCTCTTTTGTAGCCCAAACCTGAACACCTCTCTTGTAGCCCAAACTGAACACCTCTCTTGTAGCCCAAACTGAACATCTCTTTTGTACCCCAAACCTGAACACCTCTCTTGTAGCCCAAACCTGAACACCTCTCTTGTAGCCCAAACCTGAACACCTCTCTTGTAACCCAAACTGAACACCTCTCTTGTAGCCCAAACCTGAACACCTCTCTTGTAGCCCAAACCTGAACACCTCTCTTGTAACCCAAACTGAACACCTCTCTTGTAGCCCAAACCTGAACACCTCTCTTGTAACCCAAACTGAACACCTCTCTTGTAGCCCAAACCTGAACACCTCTCTTGTAACCCAAACTGGAACACCTCTCTTGTAGCCCTAACTTGAACACCTCTCTTGTAACCCAAACTGAACACCTCTCTTGTAGCCCAAACTGAACACCTCTCTTGTAACCCAAACTGAACACCTCTCTTGTAGCCCAAACTGAACACCTCTCTTGTAGCCCAAACTGAACACCTCTCTTGTAGCCCAAACTGAACACCTCTCTTGTAGCCCAAACTGAACACCTCTCTTGTAACCCAAACTGAACACCTCTCTTGTAGCCCAAACCTGAACACCTCTCTTGTAACCCAAACCTGAACACCTCTCTTGCAGCCCAAACCTTAACCCATCTCTTGCAGCCCAAACCTTAACCCCTCTCCTGTAGCTCCCTTCAGGTACCAGAAGGCTGCTCTGAGATCTCCTGTGAGCCTTTTCTCCCCTGGGCTGAGCAGCCCCAGTTCACCCCTACCTTGGTAGCTGCAGCATCACTGGATTCTGTTACCTTTTTAGTCCCTTCTTCTGAAGCCCTCACTTAGGGCCTGGGCTGTGGAGAGCTGATGCTGTTACAGTCTCCTTAGGAAAGCTTTTCACTCTAAATGTGAAACAGTTGTTTGCAGATGAATGCCACTGCAACCTGGTCATCTCCTGCCCTTCTCCCAACTCCCATCTCCCAGGTAGTAGATGCTTCAGCAGCTGCACAGCAGAAACAAATGCTGTGCCTGGAGTAGCAGTTTCCATTTTGCTAACCTTTCAGGGCCTTGCCACACTGATTTCTTTTGATATAGGTCTGTATAAATATATCCACTTGACAGGTTTCCATTCTGGGAGTCTTCCTTTGTGGCAGCTTTTGTTTGCTGTGCAAATGCTCCAGCTGCATAGGAAGTCTGGTTTAAGGAGCTGACAGCACTGCTGAGAGGTTGGAGAGACTTTTTGTTGGCCTGGGACAGGCAATGTGGATTCCAAGCATAGGATCCTAGAGTCAAGCAGGTTGGAAGAGAGCTCCAAGCTCACCCAGCCCAACCTAGCACCCAGCCCTGGCCAGTCATAGACTCAGGCAGGTTGGCAGAGAGCTCCAAGCTCACCCAGCCCAACCTAGCACCCAGCCCTGGCCAGTCATAGACTCAAGCAGGCTGGAAGAGAGCTCCAAGCTCAGCCAGCCCAACCTAGCACCCAGCCCTGCCCAACCAACCAGACCATGGCACTAAGTGCCCCAGCCAGGCTTGGCTGCAACACCTCCAGCCACAGCCACTCCACCACCTCCCTGGGCAGCCCATTCCAGTGCCAATCACTCTGTGTTTTCTACCTGGGCTTCTGCTTGGATCTGTGTAACCCAACTAATCCTTCTGATTCCAGGAGAGCCAATGGCATCCTGGGCTGGCTCAGGAGCAGTGTGGGCAGCAGGACAAGGGAGGTTCTTGTGCCCCTGTGCTCAGCACTGCTCAGGCCACCCCTGCAGTGCTGTGTCCAGCTCTGGGCTCCTGCATTGCAGAGAGCTGCTGAGGTGCTGGAAGGTGTTTGGAGAAGGGCAGCAAGGCTGGGGAGGGGCCTGGAGCACAGCCCTGTGAGGAGAGGCTGAGGGAGCTGGGGGGTGCAGCCTGCAGCAGAGGAGGCTCAGGGCAGAGCTGATTGCTGCCTGCAGCTGCCTGCAGGGAGGCTGTAGCCAGCTGGGGTTGGGCTCTGCTGCCAGGCAGGCAGCAGCAGCAGAAGGGGACCCAGGCTGAAGCTGTGGCAGGGCAGGTCTGGGCTGGCTGTGAGGAGGAAGTTGCTGGCAGAGAGAGTGATTGGCACTGGAATGGGCTGCCCAGGGAGGTGGTGGAGTGGCTGTGGCTGGAGGTGTTGCAGCCAAGCCTGGCTGGGGCACTTAGTGCCATGGTCTGGTTGGTTGGGCAGGGCTGGGTGCTAGGTTGGGCTGGCTGAGCTTGGAGCTCTCTTCCAGCCTGCTGATAGTGAGATTCTCTTTGCCTGCTGCTGTTAAGGAGGATAGAAGAGTGGACAGAGTCTTCTTTGACACTGAACTGTCTGTCTGGTGGCAGAGCACATCCTCTGCCATTGCCAGCCTGATTCTGGATGCTAATTGGCTCACTTGCACTTTCCTTATCAGTTCCACTCCCTCCCCACAAACATCTGTACCTGCATTGTGCTAACCTGTGCCAGTGCTTAACCACTGCCAGAGCTCAAACACAAAAGTGTCTTTTTGAAAGCATTTTAAGAAGTGAATTAGCAGGAAATGAATTGATAATGAAATGAGCACTTGCTGCTTTGTTACCCCTTTGTAAGCAGCTTGGCATTTGCTCAGTAAGCCACAGCAGCAAAGTCACTCTGAGCAAAAGAAGAAGAATCTGTTTCAAATTCTTCCTTTCCCAAATCAAAGAGAAGTTGGGAGCAGGTAAAAAGGTACCAAATGCAGCTTTCACCTTCTGTGCCCAAGCAGAGCTGCATCTCCTGAGGCAGCACAGGATGCCCCAAGGTAGGGAGGTGTTGGCTGCTAAAGATACTCCAGTACATCCCAAATGCCTTCACTCCAGGGAAGGAGTCAGCAGCAATCCTGGACCTTGGCTCTGCACTAGCTTGGGGTGTGGTGATCCATCCATGCCCTTCTGGTGCTTCTCCCTCCTTGTCACCCTCATGTCTTGACCATGTCTTCATCCAGCTCTGGAGCCCCTGGGCCAAGAGGGCTGTGGAGATGCTGGAGAGTGTCCAGAGCAGGGCCAGGAGGATGCTGAGAGGCTGCAGCAGCTCTGCTGTGAGCACAGCCTGAAAGAGTTGGGGCTGTGCAGGCTGGAGCAGAGGAGGCTCCCAGGGGACCTTCTTGTGGCCTTGCAGGGTCTGAAGGGGGCTCCAAAAAAGCTGGGGAGGGACTTTGGAGGCTGTGAGGGAGTGTCAGGAGTGGGGGGAATGGAGCAAAGGTGGAGGTGAGGAGAGTGAGGCTGGAGGGGAGGAGGAAGTTGTTGAGCAGGAGAGTGGTGAGAGGCTGGAATGGGTTGCCCAGGGAGGGGGTTGAGGCCCCATGGCTGGAGGTGTTTGAGGCCAGGCTGGCTGAGGCTGTGGTCAGGCTGCTCTAGGGTAGGGTGTCCCTGGGCATGGCAGGGGTTGGCACTGCCTGCTCCTTGTGCTCCCTTCCAGCCCTGCCTGACTCTGTGTTTCGGTCACAGGCTCACAGATATCAGGGGTTGGAAGGGACCCAAGGAGCTCATCCAGTCCAAACCCCCTGCCAGTGCAGGACAATCCTATCTAACACAGATCACACAGGAACACATCCAGACAGGGCTGGAAAGGCTCCACACAAGGAGACTCCACAACCTCTCTGGGCAGCCTGTGCCAGGGCTCTGGGACCCTTCCAGGCAAGAAGTTCCCCCTTGTGCTGAGCTGGAACCTCCTGTGCTGCAGCTTCCATCCATTGCTGCTTGTCCTATCCCAGGGCAAAACTGAGCAGAGTTTGTCCCCTCCCTCTTGACCCCCAGCCCTCAGACACTTGTAGACATAGATCCCCTCTAAGTCTTCTCTTCACCAGCCCAAACAGCCCCAGGGCCCTCAGCCTGTTCTCCCCAGGCAGTTCTACAGCTCCTCAATCACCTCCACAGCCCTCCCTTGCACTCCAGCAGATCCCTGTCCCTCCTGAGCTGGGGAGCCCAGAACTGGATGCAGGATTCCAGGTGAGGTCTCAGCAGGGCACAGTAGAGGGGGAGGAGAACCTCCCTGGCTCTGCTGGCCACACTCCTCCTAATGCCCCCCAGGGGATGACCATTTCCAAACTGGTCTGCTCTCTGTGGTTCAGTTTTGCCTGAGCTGTCTGTCTTCTGCTAGCTGGCCTGGAAGTCTCTTGCCTAGTGGGTGGATGTTATGGGATGTCTAAACTGCTGGCAGCATACTGAAGAAAAAGTATGGAATGCTGCCAGAGATGTCTGGTGTCAAAGAGTTGGTTACAGGATTCTCCCATCATGCACCTCAAGGGAGGTTCTCCTCCCCGTCCTCTGAGCCCTGGTCTGGAATGTTATGTCCAGATCTGGGCTTCCCAGTTCAAGAGGGACAGGGAACAGCTGGAGAGAGTCCAAAGGACAACTAAGAAGTCCAATAGAGAGGTGTGAGGGTGTTGGAGGGACTGGAACATCTGTGTTGAGGAGGGAAGGCTGAGGACTTGGGGCTGCTTAGTCTGAAGGAAAGAAGGCTGAGAAGGGACCTTAATGCCTATCAATATCTGAGGGGTGGGGGTCAGGAGGAAGGTGCCAGGCTCTGTGTGGTGGTGCCCACACAAGAGACAAGAGGTACAAGCTGGAACCCAGGAGCTTCAGGTACAAGCTGGAACCCAGGAGCTTCAGGTACAAGGTGGAACCCAGGAGCTTCAGGTACAAGCTGGAACCCAGGAGCTTCAGGTACCAGCTGGAACCCAGGAGCTTCAGGTACCAGCTGGAACTCAGGAGCTTCAGGTACAAGCTGGAACCCAGGAGCTTCAGGTACAAGCTGGAACCCAGGAGCTTCAGGTACAAGGTGGAACCCAGGAGCTTCAGGTACCAGCTGGAACCCAGGAGCATCAGGTACAAGCTGGAACCCAGGAGCTTCAGGTACAAGCTAGAACCCAGGAGCTTCAGGTACAAGCTAGAACCCAGGAGCTTCAGGTACAAGCTAGAACCCAGGAGCTTCAGGTACAAGGTGGAACCCAGGAGCTTCAGGTACAAGCTAGAACCCAGGAGCTTCAGGTACAAGGTGGAACCCAGGAGCTTCAGGTACAAGGTGGAACCCAGGAGCTTCGGGTACAAGCTAGAACCCAGGAGCTTCAGGTACAAGGTGGAACCCAGGAGCTTCAGGTACAAGCTAGAACCCAGGAGCTTCAGGTGGAAGGTGGAACCCAGGAGCTTCAGGTACAAGGTGGAACTCAGGAGCTTCAGGTACAAGGTGGAACCCAGGAGCTTCAGGTACAAGCTGGAACTCAGGAGCTTCAGGTACAAGCTGGAACTCAGGAGCTTCAGGTACAAGGTGGAACTCAGGAGCTTCAGGTACAAGCTGGAACTCAGGAGCTTCAGGTACAAGGTGGAACCCAGGAGCTTCAGGTACAAGCTAGAACCCAGGAGCTTCAGGTACAAGGTGGAACTCAGGAGCTTCAGGTACAAGCTAGAACCCAGGAGCTTCAGGTACAAGCTGGAACTCAGGAGCTTCAGGTACAAGCTGGAACCCAGGAGCTTCAGGTACAAGGTGGAACTCAGGAGCTTCAGGTACAAGGTGGAACCCAGGAGCTTCAGGTACAAGCTAGAACCCAGGAGCTTCAGGTACAAGCTGGAACTCAGGAGCTTCAGGTACCAGTTGGAACCCAGGAGCTTCAGGTACAAGCTAGAACCCAGGAGCTTCAGGTACCAGTTGGAACCCAGGAGCTTCAGGTACAAGGTGGAACCCAGGAGCTTCAGGTACAAGCTGGAACCCAGGAGCTTCAGGTACAAGGTGGAACCCAGGAGCTTCAGGTACAAGGTGGAACCCAGGAGCTTCAGGTACAAGGTGGAACTCAGGAGCTTCAGGTACAAGCTGGAACCCAGGAGCTTCAGGTACAAGCTAGAACCCAGGAGCTTCAGGTACAAGCTAGAACCCAGGAGCTTCAGGTACCAGTTGGAACCCAGGAGCTTCAGGTACAAGCTAGAACCCAGGAGCTTCAGGTACAAGCTAGAACCCAGGAGCTTCAGGTACAAGCTAGAACCCAGGAGCTTCAGGTACAAGGTGGAACCCAGGAGCTTCAGGTACAAGCTGGAACCCAGGAGCTTCAGGTACAAGCTAGAACCCAGGAGCTTCAGGTACAAGGTGGAACCCAGGAGCTTCAGGTACAAGCTGGAACCCAGGAGCTTCAGGTACAAGCTAGAACCGAGGAGCTTCAGGTACAAGGTGGAACCCAGGAGCTTCAGGTACAAGGTGGAACTCAGGAGCTTCAGGTACAAGGTGGAACCCAGGAGCTTCAGGTACAAGGTGGAACCCAGGAGCTTCAGGTACAAGGTGGAACCCAGGAGCTTCAGGTACAAGCTAGAACCCAGGAGCTTCAGGTACAAGGTGGAACCCAGGAGCTTCAGGTACAAGGTGGAACCCAGGAGCTTCAGGTACAAGCTGGAACTCAGGAGCTTCAGGTACAAGCTAGAACCCAGGAGCTTCAGGTACAAGCTGGAACCCAGGAGCTTCAGGTACAAGGTGGAACTCAGGAGCTTCAGGTACAAGCTAGAACCCAGGAGCTTCAGGTACAAGCTAGAACCCAGGAGCTTCAGGTACAAGCTGGAACTCAGGAGCTTCAGGTACAACCTGGAACTCAGGAGCTTCAGGTACAAGGTGGAACTCAGGAGCTTCAGGTACAAGCTGGAACTCAGGAGCTTCAGGTACAAGGTGGAACCCAGGAGCTTCAGGTACAAGGTGGAACTCAGGAGCTTCAGGTACAAGGTGGAACCCAGGAGCTTCAGGTACAAGCTAGAACCCAGGAGCTTCAGGTACAAGGTGGAACTCGGGAGCTTCAGGTACAAGGTGGAACCCAGGAGCTTCAGGTACAAGGTGGAACCCAGGAGCTTCAGGTACAAGGTGGAACCCAGGAGCTTCAGGTACAAGCTGGAACCCAGGAGCTTCAGGTACAAGCTAGAACCCAGGAGCTTCAGGTACAAGGTGGAACCCAGGAGCTTCAGGTACAAGCTAGAACCCAGGAGCTTCAGGTACCAGTTGGAACCCAGGGGCTTCAGGTACAAGGTGGAACCCAGGAGCTTCAGGTACAAGCTGGAACCCAGGAGCTTCAGGTACAAGCTAGAACCCAGGAGCTTCAGGTACCAGTTGGAACCCAGGGGCTTCAGGTACAAGCTGGAACCCAGGAGCTTCAGGTACAAGCTGGAACCCAGGAGCTTCAGGTACAAGCTAGAACCCAGGAGCTTCAGGTACAAGGTGGAACCCAGGAGCTTCAGGTACAAGGTGGAACCCAGGAGCTTCAGGTACAAGGTGGAACCCAGGAGCTTCAGGTACAAGCTAGAACCGAGGAGCTTCAGGTACAAGGTGGAACCCAGGAGCTTCAGGTACAAGGTGGAACTCAGGAGCTTCAGGTACAAGGTGGAACCCAGGAGCTTCAGGTACAAGGTGGAACCCAGGAGCTTCAGGTACAAGCTGGAACTCAGGAGCTTCAGGTACAAGCTAGAACCCAGGAGCTTCAGGTACAAGCTGGAACCCAGGAGCTTCAGGTACAAGGTGGAACTCAGGAGCTTCAGGTACAAGCTAGAACCCAGGAGCTTCAGGTACAAGCTAGAACCCAGGAGCTTCAGGTACAAGCTGGAACTCAGGAGCTTCAGGTACAAGCTGGAACTCAGGAGCTTCAGGTACAAGGTGGAACTCAGGAGCTTCAGGTACAAGCTGGAACTCAGGAGCTTCAGGTACAAGGTGGAACCCAGGAGCTTCAGGTACAAGCTAGAACCCAGGAGCTTCAGGTACAAGGTGGAACTCAGGAGCTTCAGGTACAAGGTGGAACCCAGGAGCTTCAGGTACAAGCTAGAACCCAGGAGCTTCAGGTACAAGCTGGAACCCAGGAGCTTCAGGTACAAGGTGGAACCCAGGAGCTTCAGGTACAAGGTGGAACCCAGGAGCTTCAGGTACAAGGTGGAACCCAGGACCTTCAGGTACAAGCTGGAACCCAGGAGCTTCAGGTACAAGCTAGAACCCAGGAGCTTCAGGTACAAGGTGGAACCCAGGAGCTTCAGGTACAAGCTAGAACCCAGGAGCTTCAGGTACAAGGTGGAACCCAGGAGCTTCAGGTACAAGCTAGAACCCAGGAGCTTCAGGTACAAGGTGGAACTCAGGAGCTTCAGGTACAAGCTAGAACCCAGGAGCTTCAGGTACAAGGTGGAACCCAGGAGCTTCAGGTACAAGCTAGAACCCAGGAGCTTCAGGTACAAGCTGGAACCCAGGAGCTTCAGGTACAAGGTGGAACCCAGGAGCTTCAGGTACAAGGTGGAACCCAGGAGCTTCAGGTACAAGCTAGAACCCAGGAGCTTCAGGTACAAGCTAGAACCCAGGAGCTTCAGGTACAAGGTGGAACCCAGGAGCTTCAGGTACAAGGTGGAACCCAGGAGCTTCAGGTACAAGGTGGAACCCAGGAGCTTCAGGTACAAGCTAGAACCCAGGAGCTTCAGGTACAAGCTAGAACCCAGGAGCTTCAGGTACAAGGTGGAACCCAGGAGCTTCAGGTACAAGGTGGAACCCAGGAGCTTCAGGTACAAGGTGGAACCCAGGAGCTTCAGGTACAAGGTGGAACCCAGGAGCTTGAGGTACAAGCTAGAACCCAGGAGCTTCAGGTACAAGGTGGAACCCAGGAGCTTCAGGTACAAGGTGGAACCCAGGAGCTTCAGGTACAAGGTGGAACCCAGGAGCTTCAGGTACAAGGTGGAACTCAGGAGCTTCAGGTACAAGCTGGAACTCAGGAGCTTCAGGTACAAGCTGGAACCCAGGAGCTTCAGGTACAAGGTGGAACTCAGGAGCTTCAGGTACAAGCTGGAACCCAGGAGCTTCAAGTACAAGCTGGAACTCAGGAGCTTCAGTTACAAGGTGCAACCCAGGAGCTTCAGGTACAAGCTGGAACCCAGAAGCTTCAGGTACAAGGTAGAACCCAGGAGCTTCAGGTACAAGGTGGAACTCAGGAGCTTCAGGTACAAGGTGGAACCCAGGAGCTTCAGGTACAAGCTTGAACTCAGGAGCTTCAGGTACAAGCTAGAACCCAGGAGCTTCAGGTACAAGGTGGAACCCAGGAGCTTCAGGTACAAGGTGGAACCCAGGAGCTTCAGGTACAAGCTGGAACCCAGGAGCTTCAGGTACAAGCTGGAACTCAGGAGCTTCAGGTACAAGCTGGAACTCAGGAGCTTCAGGTACAAGCTGGAACCCAGGAGCTTCAGGTACAAGCTAGAACCCAGGAGCTTCAGGTACAAGCTAGAACCCAGGAGCTTCAGGTACAAGCTGGAACCCAGGAGCTTCAGGTACAAGCTAGAACTCAGGAGCTTCAGGTACAAGCTGGAACCCAGGAGCTTCAGGTACAAGCTGGAACCCAGGAGCTTCAGGTACAAGGTGGAACCCAGGAGCTTCCACCTCAACAGGAGGAGAAACTTGCTTGGAGTGAGGGTGCTGGAGGCCTGGAGCAGGCTGCTCAGGGAGGTTGTGGAGTCTCCTTCCCTGGAGACTTTCCAAACCTGCTTGGATGTTTTCCTGGGCCTCCTGGGCTGCATTAAAACCAGTGTAGCCAGAATCTCCTCTGCTCTGGTGAGACCTCACCTGGAGCACTGTGTCCAGCTCAGAGGGCAACACAGGAGACACACAGACCTGCTGGAGTGGGTCCAGAGGAGGCCACTAAGGTGATCAGAGAGCTGGAGCACCTCCTCTGTGGGGACAGGCTGAGAGAGTTGGGGAAGAGAAGGCTCTTGGGTGACCTTAGAGCAGCCTTCCAGTACCTGAAGGAGGCTACAGGAGAGCTGGGGAGAGACTTAGTGATAGGATGTGAGGGGCAAAGGTTTGAAACTGGAGCAAGGAAGATTTAGGTTGGACAGCAGGAGGAAGTTCTCCACAATGAGAGTGGTAAAATAACTGCAACAGGTTGCCCAGAGATGTGGTCAAGGCCACCTGGAGACATTGATGTGGGCAGCCTGCTCTAGTTGGAGATGATGAGTGCAGGGAGGTTGGCCAGGCTGAGCTCTGAGGCTCCCTTCCAAGCCAGTGCAGTCTGGGAATCTGTGAATGTTATGGAAAAGGGAAGCAATTCCACATCCATGGCCAAACTAACTTTCCATCTTCCCAGTTTCTGTGTTCATCTTGTGGATGGCATTGGCCTGTTGACAATCAATACTTGTGTGTGTGTGGAGACAGAGATTGATGGGAGCTGAGGACATCAACTATTGATTGAGGAGACAGGAACAGAACCAGTCATTAGTTAAAAATGGCTAATGATGAGAGAGCAATCATCTGTCACAGGCTGGCAGCAGCAGCAGGCATCTGGGGAAGGGACATTACACAAGCCAGTGGCACCCCAGGACTCTTCCATCCCAGCTCTGTGCCCAGGGAGGTGGTGGAGTGGCTGTGGCTGGAGGTGTTGCAGCCAAGCCTGGCTGGGGCACTTAGTGCCATGGTCTGGTTGGTTGGGCAGGGCTGGGTGCTAAGTTGGGCTGGCTGAGCTTGGAGCTCTCTGCCAACCTGCTTGAGTCTATGATTGGCCAGGGCTGGGTGCTAGGTTGGGCTGGGTGAGCTTGGGGCTCTCTTCCAACCTGCTTGAGTCTATGATTGGCCAGGGCTGGGTGCTAGGTTGGGCTGGATGAGCTTGGAGCTCTCTTCCAGCTTGCTTTGATCATATATTAGTGCCATGGTCTGGTTGATTGGCCAGGGCTGGGTGCTAGGTTGGGCTGGATGAGCTTGGAGCTCTCTTCCAGCTTGCTTTGATCATATATTAGTGCCATGGTCTGGTTGATTGGCCAGGGCTGGTTGCTAGGGTGGGCTGGATGAGCTTGGAGCTCTCTTCCAACCTGGTTGATTCTATTCTATTCTACTCTCCTCTTCTCTACTCTCCTCTACTCTGCTCTCCTCTACTCTATTCACAGAATCATAGAATCATCCAGGGTGGAAGAGACCTCCAAGCTCATCCAGTCTAACTTAGCACTTTTTAACCTGTCCCTTTCCCACATCTCTTGGGTTTAAAACCCTTTTTAACCTGACCCTTTCCATATCTCTTGGGTTTAAAACCCTTTTTAACCTGTCCCTTTCCCCATCTCTTGTGTTTAAAACCCTTTTTAACCTGTCCCTTTCCACCTCTCTTGGGTTTAAAACACTTTTATCCTGACCCTTTCCCCATCTCTTGGCTTTAAAACCCTTTTTACCCTGTCCCTTTCCACATCTCTTGGGTTTAAAACACTTTTTACCCTGTCCCTTTCCCCATCTCTTGGCTTTAAAACACTTTTTAACCTGTCCCTTTCCCTATCTCTTGGGTTTAAAACCCTTTTTAACCGGACCCTTTCCATATCTCTTGGGTTTAAAACACTTTTATCCTGAACCTTTCCCCATCTCTTGTGTTTAAAACCCTTTTTAATCTGTCCCTTTCCATATCTCTTGGGTTTAAAACCCTTTTTACCCTGTCCCTTTCCCCATCTCTTGTGTTTAAAACCCTTTTTAACCTGACCCTTTCCATATCTCTTGGGTTTAAAACCCTTTTTAGCCTGAACCTTTCCATACCTCTTGGGTTTGAAACACTTTTTTCCTGACCCTTCCCATATCTCTTGTGTTTAAAACCCTTTTTACCCTGACCCTTTCCATATCTCTTGGGTTTAAAACCCTTTTTACCCTGACCCTTTCCATATCTCTTGTGTTTAAAACCCTTTTTACCTGTCCCTTTCCCCAACTCTTGAGTTTAAAACACTTTTTAACCTGACCCTTTCCATATCTCTTGGGTTTAAAACCCTTTTTAACCTGTCCCTTTCCCCAACTCTTGGGTTTAAACCCCTTTTAACATCACCCTTTCCATATCTCTTGGGTTTAGAACCCTTTTTAACCTGACCTTTTCCATATCTCTTGGGTTTAAAACCCTTTTTAACCTGACCCTTTCCCCATCTCTTGTGTTTAAAACCCTTTTTAACCTGTCCCTTTCCCCATCTCTTGGGTTTAAAACCCTTTAGTTAGCTCTAGCTGAGGGGTTGGAGTGGGTTACTGTCTCAGAGGGGTATTCTGCCACCTACACTGATTGTGGCAGAGGGGAGAAATGAATTGGTGCGAGATAATATTCTCTTTATTAACTTCAATCTTCTGAACTCTAATCACCCCCAGCCACTCTAATTTAATATTAAAAGGATCCTACATGGTTATGAAGATGTTCTAGGATTAATATCCAGCCAGAACTTATTAATAACCAGCAAACAGTTCAAACTATAAACAGAGAGAGGAGTTTCCCTGCGGCTTAAGGCTGCTTGGGGTCTATATGCTGCTTGCCCAGCAGGGTGGGCTGAAAGCTCTTTTTGCTCTAGGGCAGGAGGCAATAGAAATTACAGAGGTATTAAAGCATTGACTGACAAAGTCTGATTGATTATCAATTCCCCTCTGGGGCTACGTCACAGCCCATGCCAGGGGACACAGTCTCAAGTTGTGCCGGGGGGAAGTCGAGGCTGCACTAGAGGCTGGGGCCAGAGGGGCTGAGAGCAGGCAGGCAGAGAGGGAGCTGGGGGTGGTGGCAGAGAGGAGCTGCAGAGGAGGCAGCAGTGCCCAGGTGGGCAGCAGAGCCAATGGCATCCTGGGCTGGCTCAGGAGCAGTGTGGGCAGCAGGAGCAGGGAGGTTCTTGTGCCCCTGTGCTCAGCACTGCTCAGGCCACCCCTGCAGTGCTGTGTCCAGCTCTGGGCTCCTCCATTGCAGAGAGCTGCTGAGGTGCTGGAAGGTGTTTGGAGAAGGGCAGCAAGGCTGGGGAGGGGCCTGGAGCACAGCCCTGTGAGGAGAGGCTGAGGGAGCTGGGGGGGTGCAGCCTGCAGCAGAGGAGGCTCAGGGCAGAGCTGATTGCTGCCTGCAGCTGCCTGCAGGGAGGCTGTAGCCAGCTGGGGTTGGGCTCTGCTGCCAGGCAGCCAGCAATAGACCAAGGGGACAGAGTCTCAAGTTGTGCCAGGGGAAGTACAGGCTGGATGTTGTTAGGAAGTTCCTGGCAGAGAGTGATTGGCACTGGAATGGGCTGCCCAGGGAGGTGGTGGAGTGGCTGTGGCTGGAGGTGTTGCAGCCAAGCCTGGCTGGGGCACTTAGTGCCATGGTCTGGTTGATTGGGCAGGGCTGGGAGCTAGGTTGGAGTGGATGATCTTGGAGGTCACCTGCCTATCTCCTTTGATCAGCGAGGGCTGAGATGCGTTGCCCTTTGGACACGGAATAGCCACTCAGGGTGGCAGTTAGCCAGACCTTACCATGCTAGGCAAAGCCTAGGCTTGCTTTCCCCTGATGTGGGAAGAGCACAGGCCTTGCACTAGCTAAGTGTGTGTGCCTCGTTTACCACAGCACCCTGGGCAGGCCACACTCAGCTGCTCCAGGTCCTTTTGTGTCCTCTTGCTGCACTTGCCTCTCTGCTGGAGCAGAAGGACATGCCTAGGCAAGGCAGGACATGTGCAAGCCTACTTTGTGCCTATCAGACCTACCACAACACCTTCCAACCCCTAACATCCTGTGGCCCTGCAGTAAGACAGAGCTTGGGGAAGCTTCTGGCAAGGTCTCACCAGAACGTCTCAGCCCTTGTGGCTACCACTGGCGCTGGAGTCGCTGGGGAAGTGTTTTGTTGTGCTGGACGTTGGAGTAGGAAGCCAAAGGCTGAGTTTTCCTGGCTGCTGACAGCATCTTTTGTCCTTCTCCCATTGCCTTTGCAGTGCCTCCTGAGTTCCTGAAGCGTCCTGCAAATATCTATGCCCACGAATCGATGGACATCATCTTTGAGTGTGAGGTGACAGGAAAACCTACTCCCACTGTCAAATGGGTCAAGAATGGAGACATGGTGATCCCCAGTGACTACTTCAGGATCGTGGTAAGTGTGTTCTCCACTTGGGAGGGCTTTCAGCTCTTGGCTTGCCAGCAGTCCCCCAGCACACACACAGAGAAAATGGGTTCTCCTATAGGACCAGCTTCCCAAGTGAGGTTTGAGTCCTGGAAGGGGAATTGGTTGCTTTGTGTTGCAGTTGTTGTGTTGAGAGGTTGAGGATTAGGAGCAGGTTCTACACTTTGCAGGGTTCTGCGCTTTGGCCACAACAAATTCAGGCTGGGGCCAGAGTGGCTGAGAGCAGGCAGGCAGAGAGGGAGCTGGGGGTGGTGGCAGAGAGGAGCTGCAGAGGAGGCAGCAGTGCCCAGGTGGGCAGCAGAGCCAATGGCATCCTGGGCTGGCTCAGGAGCAGTGTGGGCAGCAGGACAAGGGAGGTTCTTGTGCCCCTGTGCTCAGCACTGCTCAGGCCACCCCTGCAGTGCTGTGTCCAGTTCTGGGCTCCTGCATTGCAGAGAGCTGCTGAGGTGCTGGAAGGTGTTTGGAGAAGGGCAGCAAGGCTGGGGAGGGGCCTGGAGCACAGCCCTGTGAGGAGAGGCTGAGGGAGCTGGGGGGGTGCAGCCTGCAGCAGAGGAGGCTCAGGGCAGAGCTCATTGCTGCCTGCAGCTGCCTGCAGGGAGGCTGTAGCCAGCTGGGGTTGGGCTCTGCTGCCAGGCAAGCAGCAGCAGAAGAAGGGGACCCAGGCTGAAGCTGTGGCAGGGCAGGTCTGGGCTGGCTGTGAGGAGGAAGCTGCTGGCAGAGAGAGTGATTGGCACTGGAATGGGCTGCCCAGGGAGGTGGTGGAGTGGCTGTGGCTGGAGGTGTTGCAGCCAAGCCTGGCTGGGGCACTTAGTGCCATGGTCTGGTTGGTTGGGCAGGGCTGGGTGCTAGGTTGGGCTGGCTGAGCTTGGAGCTCTCTTCCAGCCTGGCTGATTCTGTGATTCTGTGATTCTAAGTTCTTCACCATGAGACCACATAGCAGCCTTCCAGTACCTGAAGGAGGCTATGAGAAGGATGGAGAGGAACTGTTTGCAAAGGCCTCACAGGATGAGGACATTGGCTACAGACTAGAGCAGAGCAGATGTAAACTGGATGTTAGGAACAGGTTCTGCACCGTGGGGCTGCTGGAACACTGCAACAGGTTGACAAGGTAGTGATTGAGGCCCCATGCCTGGAGACACTCAAGGTGAGGCTCAGAAGGGCTCTGGACAGCCTGCTGTAGTGGAGGATGTCCCTGCTGACTGCAGAGGGGGTTGGACTGGGTGAGCTTTGGAGGTCATTCCCCCTGCAGACCATTCAATAACTTGCTGCTTATGCTGTATGAGTCTGGGTTTTCATACCTCCTTCAGAGACAGACACAAACTCAGTGAGAGAGGTGTGTGTTGGGGGGAATGCCTGGGGTTGGAAGGGGCCTCCAGAGATCTTTGAGTCCCCCCACCCCTACCAAAGCAGAGTCAGCTAGGGCAGGTCACTCAGCAACTCATCCAGATGGAGTTTGGAAGTCTCCAGAGAAAGAGACTCCACAACCTCTGCACAGGCTGCTCCAGGGCTCCAGCATCCTCACAGTAAAGATGTGTTGAGATGGAACCTCCTGTGTTCCAGCTTGTCCCTTGGGCTATGACTGGGCACCACTGGGCACCCCTGGACACCCACCCCTCAGATATGGATAGATGTTGGTCAGATCCCCTCTCAGCCTCCCCTTCTCCAGACTAAACAGCCCCAGGGCTCTCAGCCTTTCTTGAGGGCAGAGATGTTCAGGTCCCCCAGTCATCCTTGTAGCCTCCATTGGACTCTCTGCAGCAGCTCCCTGACTCTCTTGAGCCCAAACCTGGGCAGAGTATTCCAGCTGTGGTCCCACAGCTGAACATGTTACTGTTGAAGCTTGCTGAGGATGATCTTTGCAGCAGCTCCTTGACTCTCTTGAGCCCAAACCTGGGGAGAGTATTCCACCTGTGATCCCACAGCTGAACATGTCAGCATTGAAGCTTGCTGAGGATGATCTGTTTAGCAGCTCCCTGAGTCTCTTGAGCCTAAACCTGGACAGAGTATTCCAGCTGTGGTCCCACAGCTGAACATGTTAGCACTGAAGCTTGCTGAGGATGATCTCTGCAGCAGCTCCCTGACTCTCCTGAGCCTAAACCTGGGCAGAGTATTCCAGCTGTGGTCCCACAGCTGAACATGTTAGCATTGAAGCTTGCTGAGATGATCTCTGCAGCAGCTCCCTGACTCTCTTGAGCCCAAACCTGGGCAGAATATTCCAGCTGTGGTCCCACAGCTGAACATGTCAGCATTGAAGCTTGCTGAGGATGATCTCTGCAGCAGCTCCCTGACTCTCTTGAGCCCAAAGCTGGGCAGAGTATTCCAGCTGTGGTCCCACAGCTGAACATGTCATCATTGAAGCTTGCTGAGGATGATCTCTGCAGCAGCTCCCTGACTCTCTTGAGCCCAAAGCTGGACAGAATATTCCAGCTGTGGTTCCACAGCTGAACATGTTAGCATTGAAGCTTGCTGAGATGATCTCTGCAGCAGCTCCCTGACTCTCTTGAGCCCAAACCTGGGCAGAGTATTCCAGCTGTGGTCCCACAGCTGAACATGTTAGCATTGAAGCTTGCTGAGGATGATCTCTGCAGCAGCTCCCTGACTCTCTTGAGCCCAAACCTGGACAGAGTATTCCAGCTGTGGTCCCACAGCTGAACATGTCAGCATTGAAGCTTGCTGAGGATGATCTCTGCAGCAGCTCCCTGACTCTCCTGAGCCCAAAGCTGGGCAGAGTATTCCAGCTGTGGTCCCACAGCTGAACATGTCAGCATTGAAGCTTGCTGAGGATGATCTCTGCAGCAGCTCCCTGACTCTCTTGAGCCCAAAGCTGGGCAGAGTATTCCAGCTGTGGTCCCACAGCTGAACATGTCATCATTGAAGCTTGCTGAGGATGATCTCTGCAGCAGCTCCCTGACTCTCTTGAGCCCAAAGCTGGACAGAATATTCCAGCTGTGGTTCCACAGCTGAACATGTTAGCATTGAAGCTTGCTGAGATGATCTCTGCAGCAGCTCCCTGACTCTCCTGAGCCCAAACCTGGGCAGAGTATTCCAGCTGTGGTCCCACAGCTGAACATGTCAGCATTGAAGCTTGCTGAGGATGATCTCTGCAGCAGCTCCCTGACTCTCTTGAGCCCAAACCTGGGCAGAGTATTCCAGCTGTGATCCCACAGCTGAACATGTTACAGTTGAAGCTTGCTGAGGATGATCTCTGCAGCAGCTCCCTGACTCTCTTGAGCCCAAACCTGGGCAGAATATTCCAGCTGTGGTCCCACAGCTGAACATGTTAGCATTGAAGCTTGCTGAGGATGATCTTTGCAGCAGCTCCCTGACTCTCCTGAGCCCAAACCTGGACACAATATTCCAGCTGTGGTCCCACAGCTGAACATGTTAGCATTGAAGCTTGCTGAGGATGATCTTTGCAGCAGCTCCCTGACTCTCTTGAGCCCAAAGCTGGGCAGAGTATTCCAGCTGTGGTCCCACAGCTGAACATGTCAGCATTGAAGCTTGCTGAGGATGTTCTCAGCCTGCCTGTATTCTCTGCAGCTGTCTGTGAGCAAGGAACCCTACAATTGGAATCAGGATTTAAAAAGACAAATGCAACTGAGCTGTGGGTTGTGAGTTTTGGCACAGACAGGTAATTTTAGACGTGGTGACAGTCGTTCTTGAGACACAGCTGAGGAGTTAATGGTTGTGTAATTGGCCTACCTGAGGTTGGAGGATTGCAAGAGCGAGCTCCGAAGTCGCAGGCAGCGCTTAAAATACCACCCCAATGGCTGTGGAAATGTTATGACTTGCCCCTGATATGTGATGCTAGAAAATGATAGCCATTAAGAAGAGCTTCTGGCTGCTTTTTGATACCTTTATAATGTGAGGATTCAGTGCAAAAAGGATGCAGTCAGGCAGGAGCTGCAAATCGACTTTGCCGCTGAGCAGCTTCTGATGCCACAGAGCAGCTTCTGCCCAGCACTGATTTCTCTCTGTTGCCACCCATTTCTCAGTGGTGTCTTTTGTTTCTCCCCTTTTTCCTTCCCAGAAAGAACATAACCTGCAAGTTTTGGGGCTGGTGAAATCAGATGAAGGATTCTATCAGTGCATTGCAGAGAACGACGTTGGAAACGCCCAGGCTGGAGCCCAACTGATCATACTTGACCTTGGTAAGCTTCAACCACCACAAGAAGGTTCCTCCCCAGCAGGGCAGGAGGAGGAGGTCCAAGGGGCTGTATCCAGGTGCTGTGGGGGATCTAAAAGTCTGTCTTCTTAAAATGAGAGGGGTTCTGCAGTGTTGCCTTCTGTGCTAGGTAGGAGAAACTCAGGAGTTCCAGAGGATTCACCTCCTAGTTTGGAAAGGATGTAGAGGATTAGTGCAGTACTCATCTGTTAGCCAGGAAGCTGAAAGGTTGCTGCCTGCTGAGCTTCTCATCAAGTGACAGCCTGGCCAAGAGGAAAACAATCCCCAAAGATCACCAAGGGCAGGAAGCAGCAATTCTGCCAGTGAATTCTTTTACACCAAAGTCACAGTCTCACAATATCACAGTCTCACAGTCTCACAGTGTCACAGTATCACCAGGGTTGGAAGAGACCTCACAGATCATCCAGTCCAACCCTTTAGCACAGAGCTCAAGGCCAGACCATGGCACCAAGTGCCACGTCCAGTCCTGCCTTGAACAGCTCCAGGGACGGCGACTCCACCACCTCCCCGGGCAGCCCATTCCAGTGTCCAATGACTCTCTCAGGGAAGAACTTTCTCCTCACCTCCAGCCTAAATCTCCCCTGGCACAGCCTGAGGCTGTGTCCTCTCCTTCTGGTGCTGGCCACCTGAGAGAAGAGAGCAACCTCCTCCTGGCCACAACCTCCCCTCAGGTAGTTGCAGACAGCAATAAGGTCTGCCCTGAGCCTCCTCTTCTCCAGGCTAACCAATCCCAGCTCCCTCAGCCTCTCCTCGTAGGGCTGTGCTCAAGGCCTCTCCCCAGCCTCGTTGCCCTTCTCTGGACACACTCAAGCATCTCAATGTCCCTCCTAAACTGGGGGGCCCAGAACTGAACACAGCACTCAAGGTGAGGTCTAAGCAGTGCAGAGTACAGGGGCAGAATGACCTCCCTGCTCCTGCTGGCCACACCATTCCTGATGCAGGCCAGGATGCCACTGGCTCTCTTGGCCACCTGGGCACACTGCTGGCTCATGTTCAGGTGGGTATCAATCAGCACCCCCAGATCCCTCTCTGTCTGGCTGCTCTCAGCCACTCTGACCCCAGCCTGTATCTCTGCATGGGGTTGCTGTGGCCAAAGTGCAGCACCCTGCACTTGGAGCTATTGAAGCCATCCCCTTGGACTCTGCCCATCTGTCCAGGCGGTCAAGGTCCTGCTGCAGAGCCCTTCTGCCCTCCAACCCAGCCACATCTGCCCCCAGACCCCAGTCATCCTACCGTCAGGAGCCTTTTTGTTCCCCCCTGGCATGCCTGCAAACTGGCACTGCCAGAACGTTTTGGAGTTGCAGCTGCAGTATTGTGCTGCAGTCCTAACTCTGCACACCTCCTTGCCATGGCTCCCAAGGGCACCTTTCACACCCAGCTCCCAGGAGCACCTTTCACACCCAGCTCCCAAGGGCACTTTTCACACCCAGCTCCCAAGGGCACCTTTCCCACCCAGCTCCCAGGAGCACCTTTCCCACCCAGCTCCCAGGAGCACCTTTCACACCCAGCTCCCAGGAGCACCTTTCCCACCCAGCTCCCAGGAGCACCTTTCCCACCCAGCTCCCAGGAGCACCTTTCCCACCCAGCTCCCAGGAGCACCTTTCACACCCAGCTCCCAGGAGCACCTTTCACACCCAGCTCCCAAGGGCACTTTTCACACCCAGCTCCCAGGAGCACCTTTCCCACCCAGCTCCCAGGAGCACCTTTCACACCCAGCTCCCAAGGGCACCTTTCCCACCCAGCTCCCAGGAGCACCTTTCACACCCAGCTCCCAGGAGCACCTTTCACACCCAGCTCCCAAGGGCACCTTTCCCACCCAGCTCCCAGGAGCACCTTTCCCACCCAGCTCCCAGGAGCACCTTTCCCACCCAGCTCCCAGGAGCACCTTTCCCACCCAGCTCCCAGGAGCACCTTTCACACCCAGCTCCCAGGAGCACCTTTCACACCCAGCTCCCAGGAGCACCTTTCACACCCAGCTCCCAAGGGCACCTTTCCCACCCAGCTCCCAGGAGCACCTTTCCCACCCAGCTCCCAGGAGCACCTTTCCCACCCAGCTCCCAGGAGCACCTTTCACACCCAGCTCCCAGGAGCACCTTTCACACCCAGCTCCCAGGAGCACCTTTCACACCCAGCTCCCAGGAGCACCTTTCACACCCAGCTCCCAGGAGCACCTTTCCCACCCAGCTCCCAAGGGCACCTTTCACACCCAGCTCCCAGGAGCACCTTTCCCACCCAGCTCCCAGGAGCACCTTTCACACCCAGCTCCCAAGGGCACCTTTCACACCCAGCTCCCAGGAGCACCTTTCACACACAGCTCCCAGGAGCACCTTTCACACCCAGCTCTCAGGAGCACCTTTCACACCCAGCTCCCAGGAGCACCTTTCACACCCAGCTCCCAGGAGCACCTTTCCCACCCAGCTCCCAGGAGCACCTTTCACACCCAGCTCCCAGGAGCACCTTTCACACCCAGCTCCCAGGAGCACCTTTCACACCCAGCTCCCAGGAGCACCTTTCACACCCAGCTCCCAAGGGCACCTTTCACACCCAGCTCCCAGGAGCAGCTTTCACACCCAGCTCCCAAGGGCACCTTTCCCACCCAGCTCCCAGGAGCACCTTTCCCACCCAGCTCCCAAGGGAGCCTTTCACACCCAGCTCCCAGGAGCACCTTTCCCACCCAGCTCCCAGGAGCACCTTTCCCACCCAGCTCCCAGGAGCACCTTTCCCACCCAGCTCCCAAGGGAGCCTTTCACACCCAGCTCCCAGGAGCACCTTTCCCACCCAGATCCCAGGAGCACCTTTCCCACCCAGCTCCCAGGAGCACCTTTCCCACCCAGCTCCCAGGAGCACCTTTCCCACCCAGCTCCCAGGAGCACCTTTCACACCCAGCTCCCAAGGGCACCTTTCACACCCAGCTCCCAAGGGCACCTTTCACACCCAGCTCCCAGGAGCACCTTTCACGCCCAGCTCCCAGGAGCACCTTTCCCACCCAGCTCCCAGGAGCACCTTTCACACCCAGCTCCCAGGAGCACCTTTCACACCCAGCTCCCAAGGGCACCTTTCCCACCCAGCTCCCAGGAGCACCTTTCACACCCAGCTCCCAAGGGCACCTTTCACACCCAGCTCCCAAGGGCACCTTTCACACCCAGCTCCCAGGGGCACCTTTCCCACCCAGCTCCCAGGAGCACCTTTCCCACCCAGCTCCCAAGGGCACCTTTCCCACCCAGCTCCCAAGAACACCTCTCCTTTGGAGATCAGCTCTTCAAGTTCATAAGACCCCAAGGTCCTCACCAGGGTAGGAACTTGTTATATATCACCAAAGAATCACAACATGGAAGGGACCTCTGGAGACTTAAAGCAGATCTGCCCAGAGCAGGGTTTTAGTGGAAGATTAAGACTTAGGACCAAGTTCTGCACCAGGAGGATGCTGGAACACTGCAACAGGTTGCCCAGGGAGGTGATTGAGACCCTATGCCTGGAGATATTCAAGATGAAGCTGGACAGGGCTTTGGGCAGCCTGCTCTAGTGGAGGATGTCCCTGCTGAGTGGAGGGGGTTGGACTGGATGAGTTTTAGAGGCCTCTTCCAACCCAGGTGGTTCTATGCTTGTAGGGTGCCCAGGATTGCAACTTGAACATCATCCTGGGCAACCTGCTCCAGGTGTCCCCACCTCAGCAGGGGGCTGGGCAAGATGACCATGGAATCAGAGAGTCAGGCAGGGCTGGAAGGGAGCACAAGGAGCAGGCAGTGCCAACCCCCCTGCCATGCCCAGGGACACCCTACCCTAGAGCAGCCTCACCACAGCCTCAGCCAGCCTGGCCTCAAACACCTCCAGCCATGGGGCCTCAACCCCCTCCCTGGGCAACCCATTCCAGCCTCTCACCACTCTCCTGCTCAACAACTTCCTCCTCACCTCCAGCCTCACTCTCCCCACCTCCACCTTTGCTCCCTTCCTCCCACTCCTGCCACTCTCTCACAGCCTCAAAAGTTCCTCCCCAGCTTTTTTGGAGCCCCCTTCAGACCCTGCAAGGCCACAAGAAGGTCCCCTGGGAGCCTCCTCTGCTCCAGACTGAACAGCTCCAACTCCTAGAATCAGGCAGAGTTGGAAGGGAGCACAAGGAGCAGCCAGTTCCAACCCCCCTGCCATGCCCAGGGACACCCTACCCTAGAGCAGCCTGGCCTGAGTGATCTGACAGGTTGGATTGGATGATCTTGCAGGTCTCTTCCAATCTGGTTGATTCTCTGATCTCCAGAGGTCCCTTCCCACCCCCACCATGCAGAGAGTCTGTGAATTCCCCTCTGAGAAGCCAGCCCCTTAAAAGAGAGCTGTGGTGCTGAGGAGCATGGTTTGGTGGTGAGCTGGTGGTGCTGCTGCTTTGGCAGTTGCATCAGATGCTCTTGGGGTGGGGGAGGGTCTCTTTGAAGCAGGACAATTCCATGATTCTGTCTTCAGCAGCCTCTCTATTCAACCTAACTCTGTGCTTTGGGGACTTATGTCCTGCCTGCCTTTTTTGGGGGGGGTACTGTGTCACAACTCTGATTTCTCCTGGATTGGGCTGGAAAGGCTTTCATAGAATCAGAGAATCATAGACTGAAGCAGGTTGGAAGAGAGCTCCAAGCTCAGCCAGCCCAACCTAGCACCCAGCCCTGGCCAGTCATCTAGACCATGGCACTAAGTGCCTCATGCAGGCTTTTCTTGAACACCTCCAGGGATGAAGCCTCCACCACCTCCCTGGGCAGCCCATTCCAATGCCAATCACTCTCTCTGCCAACAACTTCCTCCTCACAGCCAGCCTATACTTCCCCCAGCACAACTTGAGACTGTGTCCCCTTCTTCTGCTGCTGGCTGCCTGGCAGCAGAGCCCAACCCCACCTGGCTACAGCCTCCCTGCAGGCAGCTGCAGGCAGCAATGAGCTCTGCCCTGAGCCTCCTCTGCTGCAGGCTGCACCCCCCAGCTCCCTCAGCCTCTCCTCATAGGGTTTGTGTTCCAGGCCCCTCAAGAGCTTTGTTGCCCTTCTCTGGACACCTTCCAGCACCTCAGCATCTCTCTGCAATGCAGGAGCCCAGAGCTGGACACAGCACTGCAGGGGTGGCCTGAGCAGTGCTGAGCACAGGGGCAGAAGAACCTCCCTTGTCCTGCTGCCCACACTGCTCCTGAGCCAGCCCAGGATGCCATTGGCTCTGCTGCCCACCTGGGCACTCTGCTGGCTCAGCTTCAGCCTACTATCTATCAGTACCCCCAGGTCCCTTTCCTCCTGGCTGCTCTCAGCCACTCAGTCCCCAGCCTGTAGTGCTGCTTGGGGTTATTGTGGCCAATAACCTTTAGGCGGAGCAAGCTTGTGTCTGGTCAGGGGCCCTTCACACTTGAGCTTTGCATCTGTTAGACCTAGGTTTGGCCTTCCACACACAAAGTGAAGTGCCCTGAGAGAGAGAGTCTCCTTTTTTTCTGTGGGGGGGTTGTGCTCTGGAGCTCCTCCTGACTCCTCCTTGGGCTGTGCAGGGGGGGGACAGTCCGCGGCTGGCTGAAGAGCTGCTCGTACTACCCTCCACCACCTGGGAAGGGAATGCTGCTGCCTCTGCTGCATTCAGAAGCTTGACTGCCCTCAGAGCTGGGGTCCTTCAGCCTCTCTATGGGGCATCTGGATCCAGCAGGAGCCTGCTGGCAGCAGGTTGCCAGGCAGCAGCATCCAGAGCCGTTTGCTTTGTGCTCTCCGCGCTCCTCACCCGATGAGAGCTCCCAGAGCTCTCCGGAGGAAGCGTTACTCCTGATTTTCCACCTCTGAAACCAGGCTGGATAATTGATGCCCTTGGCTTTTGAAGCCCTGCCCAAGTTTGTGTTTCCACCCCTGCTTCCCAAGGAGTGGTTTGCCAATGACTTTTACTGGCATTATTTCAGTCCCTGCGGGCTTCACTCTTCCTCCTTCCCCTCCTGCCTTGTTTTCACCTTCCTGCTCTACTCTGGCACCTTCCTGCTCTACTCAGTGTCCTCAGGGACCTTTGCCTTCTAATGCTGTCCTTTTTCTTTTGCATGCTGCCAAAGGATTTGTGTTGGTGGAGTCTCACTGGGGGTGTAAAGATGCAGCCCTGGGCTCTGTGTGCTCCCTGTTGCACGCTGATGCTTTTAGCCGCCGCTCTCCCGCGCCTGGTACCTGCCTGGAAGGGACCTTTGGCTGCTGCTGGGGTGGAGTAGTGGCACAGCAAGCAGTGCAGTTAGGAGTGGATGTGCTGTGTCTTAGTTGTGCTGGGTGGAAACTGGCACAGGCAGCTGAAGCAGATGAAGCTCTCTGCTGTTTGCTGCCTTCTCCCAACGGCAGAGAAGGAAGCGGTGGGGCGAGAGGGTTAGGGGATGCTGGACAGCAGGAGGGTTAGGAGAGCTGTGGCTGAGAGCCCTGGGGTGGTTAGTCTGGAGAAGAGAAGGCAGAGAGGGGATCTGGTCAGTGTCTATCAGGAGCTGAGGGGTGGGGGTCGAGTGGAGGGGGCCAAGCTCTTATGGGTGCTGCACAGCAATGAGGTCCTGTTCAGTATCTTTAGTGATGATCTGGAAGGCTGGGCCCAGAGAGTGGTGGTGAATGGTGCCACATGCAGCTGGCAGCTGGCACCAGTGCTGTGCCCCAGGGATCAGTGTAGGGCCCAGAGAGTGGTGGTGAACGGAGCCACATCCAGCTGGCAGCTGGCACCATTGGTGTGCCCCAGGGGTCACTGCTGGGCCCAGAGAGTGGTGGTGAATGGAGCCACATGCAGCTGGCAGCTGGCACCAGTGCTGTGCCCCAGGGAGCAGTGCTGGGCACAGTCCTGGTCAATATCTTTGTTGATGATCTGGAGCAGGGGATTGAGTCCAGCAGCAGTCAGTTTGCAGATGGCACCAAGCTAGGAGCAGCTGTGGAGCTGTGGGAGGGCAGCAGAGCCCTGCAGAGGGACCTGGCCAGGCTGCATGGGTGGGCAGAGGCCAAGGGGATGAGACTGAACAAGGCCAAGGGCAGGTTCTGCACTTTGGCCACAACAACCCCAAGCAGCACCAGAGGCTGGGGCCAGAGTGGCTGAGAGCAGGCAGGCAGAGAGGGAGCTGGGGGTGGTGGCAGAGAGGAGCTGAAGAGGAGGCAGCAGTGCCCAGGTGGGCAGCAGAGCCAATGGCATCCTGGGCTGGCTCAGGAGCAGTGTGGGCAGCAGGACAAGGGAGGTTCTTGTGCCCCTGTGCTCAGCACTGCTCAGGCCACCCCTGCAGTGCTGTGTCCAGCTCTGGGCTCCTGCATTGCAGAGAGATGCTGAGGTGCTGGAAGGTGTTTGGAGAAGGGCAGCAAGGCTGGGGAGGGGCCTGGAGCACAGCCCTGTGAGGAGAGGCTGAGGGAGCTGGGGGGGTGCAGCCTGCAGCAGAGGAGGCTCAGGGCAGAGCTGATTGCTGCCTGCAGCTGCCTGCAGGGAGGCTGTAGCCAGCTGGGGTTGGGCTCTGCTGCCAGGCAGGCAGCAGCAGAAGAAGGGGACCCAGGCTGAAGCTGTGGCAGGGCAGGTCTGGGCTGGCTGTGAGGAGGAAGTTCCTGGCAGAGAGAGTGATTGGCACTGGAATGGGCTGCCCAGGGAGGTGGTGGAGTGGCTGTCCCCCAGACTTTGCTTCAACACCTCCAGGCACAGGGCAGTGGTGGAAGCTGAGGCAGAGGAAGTGCCATGGCAACAGGAGGAGGAATTTCTTCCCTGTGAGGGGCTGCCCAGGGAGGGCTGTGGAGTCCCTCTCTGGAAATACTCCAAACCCACCTGGATGTGTTCCTGTGTGATCTGCTCTGGGTGCTCCTGCTCTGCAGGGGGGGTTAGACTGGGTGAGCTTTGGAGGTCCCTTCCAGCCCCTGCCCTTCTGTGGTGCTGTGATTCCAGACCCCCTTTTGGCAGCATTATTGGGTGTGCCCTGTGAAAACCCCACCAGTGGATACCTTGGGCTTGGCTTCCTGAAGGGGAAGATGGCAGTGCCAAGCCTGAGACCTTCAGGCTTGCCCTGTGGCCCTGCCCTTCTCCAGTGGATCTGGCAGTGCTCAGCATGGCCACTGGGGGAACTGTGTGAAAAGAAGAGGTGGTAAGAAGGAGAGGGAGGTGCCTTTGGTGGAGGGGATGATGGGGGAAGAGGGGACAGATGGTTCCCTGTCACCACCATCTGAGAGGCATTTGACAAGTGCTCAGGCACCAAAAAACAACCCAAGAAAGAACTAAGAGTGATTCTTGAATGCTGCCTGAAGAGAAATCCTAGACTGTAAACAAATATGCCACGTTATTTGCAGGGCAACTTCCAAACAGGGCTTGAGTTGGCACTGTCTCAGCTTCAGGATTCCACAGCAAGTGGCTCTGGTGCCTTTAGATGGTGCTGAGCTCCATCCTGTGTCGTGGTGGTCACAGCATCAGGTGGAGGACCTGGAAGTGCTTCTGGCATCCAGCAGTAGACCAAGCCAAGGTGGTTTTGGAGTGGGAGTATCCTGGAGGAAGCTCTTGACAGTGAGAGTGGTGAGACAATGGCACAGATTGAGAGAGGTGAGACACTGGCACAGGTTGAGAGAGGTGAGACACTGGCACAGATTGAGGGAGGTGAGACACTGGCACAGGTTGGGGGAGGTGAAACACTGGCACAGGTTGAGGGAGGTGAGACACTGGCACAGATTGAGGGAGGTGAGACACTGGCACAGGTTGGGGGAGGTGAGACACTGGCACAGGTTGGGGGAGGTGAGAGACTGGCACAGGTTGAGGGAGGTGAGACACTGGCACAGGTTGAGGGTGGTGAAACACTGGCACAAGTTGAGGGAGGTGAGAGACTGGCACAGGTTGTGGGAGGTGAGACACTGGCACAGGTTGAGGGAGGTGAGACACTGGCACAGGTTGAGGGTGGTGAGACACTGGCACAGGTTGAGGGAGGTGAGACACTGGCACAGGTTGAGGGTGGTGAAACACTGGCACAGGTTGAGGGAGGTGAGACACTGGCACAGGTTAAGGGTGGTGAGACACTGGCACAGGTTGAGGGAGGTGAGACACTGGCACAGGTTGAGGGTGGTGAGACACTGGCACAGGTTAAGGGTGGTGAGAGAGTGGCACAGGTTGATGGAAGTGAGACACTGGCACAGGTTGAGGGTGGTGAGACACAGGCACAGATTGAAGGGGGTGAGACACTGGCACAGGTTGAAGGGGGTGAGACACTGGCACAGGTTGAAGGGGGTGAGACACTGGCAGAAGTTGAGGGTGGTGAGACCCTGGCACAGGTTTCCCAGGGAGGTTGTGGAAGCCTCATCCCTGGAGGTTTTTAAGTCATAGAACCATAGAATCAACCAGCTTGGAAGAGGCCTCCAAGAGCATCCAGTCAAGTCCAGGCTGGATGTGCCTCTGGGCAACCTGATCTAGTGTGAGGTGTCCCTGCCCATGGCAGGGTGGATGGAGCTGGATGATCCTTGAGGTCCCTTTCAGCCCTGACACTTCTGTGTTCCTATTAGACACATCCAGCTGGCTGCAGGGACACTGAACTAGAGGACCTTTAAATGTCCCTTTCAACCCAACCCAGTCCATGCTTCTACTTGGAGCACTTAGGTTAGAGACCTCAGGCCACTTCCCCTCTCACCACTGCAGACACAGAGAAGCTTTCAGCTCTGCCTTATGCACACATCTTCACATAGAACATGGAATCAGGCAGGTTGGAAGAGAGCTCCAAGCTCAGCCAGCCCAACCTAGCACCCAGCCCTGGCCAGTCATAGACTCAAGCAGGTTGGAAGAGAGCTCCAGGATCAGCCAGCACAACCTAGCACCCAGCCCTGGCCAGTCATAGAGTCATAGGATCAAACACATTGGAAGAGAGCTCCAAGCTCACCCATGCCAACCTAGCACCCAGCCCTGGCCAATCATAGACTCAAGCAGGTTGGAAGAGAGCTCCAAGCTCAGCCAGCCCAACCTAGCACCCAGCCCTGGCCAGTCATAGACTCAAGCAGGTTGGAAGAGAGCTCCAAGCTCACCCAGCCCAACCTAGCACCCAGCCCTGGCCAGTCATAGACTCAAGCAGGCTGGAAGAGAGCTTCAAGCTCATCCAGCCCAACCTAGCACCCAGCCCTGGCCAGTCATAGAACCATGCAGGGTGGAAGAGAGCTCCAAGCTCACCTAGCCCAACCTAGCACCCAGCCCTGGCCAGTCATAGACTCAAGCAGGTTGGAAGAGAGCTCCAAGCTCAGCCAGCCCAACCTAGCACCCAGTCCTGGCCAGTCACAGACTCAAGCAGGTTGGAAGAGAGCTCCAAGCTCAGCCAGCCCAACCTAGCACCCAGCCCTGGCCAGTCACAGACTCAAGCAGGTTGGAAGAGAGCTCCAAGCTCAGCCAGCCCAACCTAGCACCCAGCCCTGGCCAGTCACAGACTCAAGCAGGTTGGAAGAGAGCTCCAAGCTCATCCATCCCAACCTAGCACCCAGCCCTGGCCAGTCATAGAGTCATAGGATCAAACACATTGGAAGAGAGCTCCAAGCTCAGCCATCCCAACCTAGCACCCAGCCCTGGCCAGTCATAGACTCAAGCAGGCTGGAAGAGAGCTCCAAGCTCATCCAGCCCAACCTAGCACCCAGCCCTGCCCAACCAACCAGACCATGGCACTGAGTGCCCCAGCCAGGCTTGGCTGCAACACCTCCAGGGATGGGGATTTGCTTCCAGACATCCTCCTCCTTTTTTGCAAGGAAAGAATCCTCTGGCACAATCCTGCCAAAGCAATGAACTGAAGCACCACGACCTGGCCACAGCAGAGGATTCCACAGGTCCTGCCCCTCCCTGCCTTTGTGCCATCCCTGCTGCCTCAGGTGGTACCAGAGGGGCTCCCTAGCGAGCTTGGCAGCCTCATTTGGAGAGCTGTGCCTGAGGAACATAAACAGCATCTGAAAGCACAACCTGACTTCAAGCAGGGCTTTGTGACAGCCAAGCTAAGCTCTGGCAGTGTTTTGTTCCTGCTTGTGTACACACTGTAAACAAGACAGTCTGCTTCTCCCCTGCAGCGTTGGGTTTGGGGGGTGGCTGGGAAGGGATTGGGTTGGATTTTAGTTGGCCTTTGCTTAGCTGTCAGTCCTCAGTGAAAGGCAGCCTCTGGGCTGCTGAGCAGAGAATGGTTTGGGTTGAAATGGACAGCTAAAGGTCATCTATCAGTGGCTGTCAGGAGGATGGAGCCAGGCAATCATCTGTCAGAGAGTGACAGCAGCAGCATGCATCTGGGGAAGAGGCATTACACAAGCCAGTGGCACCCCAGGACTGTTTCATCCTAGCCCAGGGAGGTGGTGGAGTGGCTGTGGCTGGAGGTGTTGAAGCCAAGCCTGGCTGGGGCACTTAGTGCCATGGTGTGGTTGGTTGGGCAGGGCTGGGTGCTAGGTTGGGCTGGCTGAGCTTGGAGCTCTCTTCCAACCTGCTTGATTCTGTGATTCTAGGCTCTCCTCAGGGATCCCAGTGACAGGAGGAGAGGCAATGGACAGAAGCTCAATCCACTTCAAACATGAGTTTGGTGTGTGGGTGCTGGAACCCTGGAGCAGGCTGCCCAGAGAGGTTGTGGAGTCATAGAATCAGAGATCATAGAATCAGGCAGGTTGGAAGAGAGCTCCAAGCTCAGCCAGCCCAACCTAGCACCCAGCCCTGCCCAACCAACCACACCATGGCACTAAGTGCCCCAGCCAGGCTTGGCTGCAACACCTCCAGCCACAGCCACTCCACCACCTCCCTGGGCAGCCCATTCCAGTGCCAATCACTCTCTCTGCCAGGAACTTCCTCCTCACAGCCAGCCTAGACCTGCCCTGGCACAGCTTCAGCCTGGGTCCCCTTCTTCTGGTGCTGGCTGCCTGGCAGCAGAGCCCAACCCCAGCTGGCTACAGCCTGCAATTAGAGCAGGCTGGGGATTCAACCACCTCCATGGGCAGCCTGTTCCAGGGCCTGAGCACTCTTCCAGAAAATAGCCTTTTTCTGATATCTAACCTGACCCTCCCCTTGTGCAACTTGAGGCCATTTCCTCACATTCCAAAACTTGATTCTTTCTGGAGAGCAGCCCTGAGGAGAGGCACTTGGGGGTGCTGCTGGAGGAGAAGCTGCACAGGAGCCAGCAGTGAGCACTTGCAGCCCAGAAAGCCAAGCAGAGGCTGGGCTGCAGCAGCAGCAGTGTGGCCAGCAGGGCCAGGGAGGGGATTCTGTCCCTCTGCTCTGCTCTGCTGAGAGCCCACCTGGAGTGCTGCATCCAGCTCTGGAGCCCCTGGGCCAAGAGGGCTGTGGAGATGCTGGAGAGTGTCCAGAGCAGGGCCAGGAGGATGCTGAGAGGCTGCAGCAGCTCTGCTGTGAGCACAGCCTGAAAGAGCTGGGGCTGTTCAGTCTGGAGCAGAGGAGGCTCCCAGGGGACCTTCTGGTGGCCTTGCAGGGTCTGAAGGGGGCTCCAAAAAAGCTGGGGAGGGACTTTTGAGGCTGTGAGGGAGTGTCAGGAGTGGAGGGAATGGAGCAAAGGTGGAGGTGGGGAGAGTGAGGCTGGAGGGGAGGAGGAAGTTGTTGAGCAGGAGAGTGGTGAGAGGCTGGAATGGGTTGCCCAGGGAGGGGGTTGAGGCCCCATGGCTGGAGGTGTTTGAGGCCAGGCTGGCTGAGGCTGTGGTCAGGCTGCTCTAGGGTAGGGTGTCCCTGGGCATGGCAGGGGGGTTGGCATTGCCTGATCCTTGTGCTCCCTTCCAGCCCTGCCTGATTCTGTGAGTGACACAAGGGAAGAGAGACTCACACCCACATCTAACTCTGCCTTGCCTGATGAAATGGGTGCAAGTTTCTCATTTGAAGCCCTGAAGCTTTCTTGGCTTCCTCTCTGGACAGCCTGGGGCAGTGCCTCACTTAGCATCAAGGTCTTCTTTCTCTCCAGTCTGAACCTCCCTCTTTCAGTTCAGTCCATCCCCTCCTTGCCTTGTCACAACAGACCCTGCTCAAATCTCTGTCCCCAGCTTTCTGATTGGTGTCTTTAAGCACTGAAAGGCCACCAGAAGGTCTCCATGAAGTCTTCTCTTCTCCAGGCTGGACAAGCCCAACTCTCTCAGCAGTGCCCTGCCAGCACTGCAGTGTCCTCCTCTGCAGCAAGTCCCTTTCTGTGCTCTGCTGAGTGCTCCAGAGCTGGCCCCAGCAGCTGATGTCTGTCCCAATGGCTGGGAGGCTCTTTCCATTTGGTTAGCTTCATGTCTTGACTCAGCCTTATTTCAAGAGTGACCTTTATTGATTCCCTCTTTCTGAGCCCTGCTCATAGATAATCCTCTAGAAAACTCCAAACCTCTTCAACCAACCCACCCCAGGTCCCAAACTTCTTGAACATCAACTTCACAGAGCTGAGGCAGCAGCAGCTCAGGGTTCAGCAGGCTGCTGCTAGGTTCAGGTTGGTGTGTGGCTGAGGTAAGCAGCTCTAATTCAGCTGCAATTAGTGCTAGATGAATGTTTGCCAGCCTGTGGTGAGGGGCAGGAAAGCATAACAGAATTGATAGGATGCTTTGATAGGGCTGAGTAGTTTCCAGTCCTTCTTTTTCATGACTGCATTTCCAGTTGGCTTGGCAAAGAGATTCAAAGGCCAAGTGCAGGCCAGGGACAAGCAGAGCCCCTCAGGGATCAGGCCTGGCCCCAGGCTTGGTCAGCATCTCTGTGGGTGCCATGGGCAGAGGCACTGAGTGCAGCCTCAGCAAGTTTGCTGCCCACACCAAGCTGTGTGGTGCAGCAGCCAGGCTGGAGGGCAGGATCCATGCAGAGGGAGCTGGGCAGGCTGCAGAGGTGGGCACAAGCCAAGCTCAGGAGGTCCAACGAGACCAAGGGCAAGGTCCTGCAGCTGGCTGGAGGCAATGGCAAGCAGCAATCCAGGCTGGGCAGTGCCAGGCTGGAGAGCAGCCCTGAGGAGAGGCACTTGGGGGTGCTGCTGGAGGAGAAGCTGCACAGGAGCCAGCAGTGAGCACTTGCAGCCCAGAAAGCCAAGCAGAGGCTGGGCTGCAGCAGCAGCAGTGTGGCCAGCAGGGCCAGGGAGGGGATTCTCACCCTCTGCTGCGTTCTGCTGAGAGCCCACCTGGAGTGCTGCATCCAGCTCTGGAGCCCCTGGGCCAAGAGGGCTGTGGAGATGCTGGAGAGTGTCCAGAGCAGGGCCAGGAGGATGCTGAGAGGCTGCAGCAGCTCTGCTGTGAGCACAGCCTGAAAGAGTTGGGGCTGTGCAGGCTGGAGCAGAGGAGGCTCCCAGGGGACCTTCTGGTGGCCTTGGTGGCTTTGTTGTTTTCTTACTTAGCTGTAGACCATGCTGAGGAGACAGGAGGGCATGGCTGATGAGGAGAGGCTAAGGGCCTCCAGACACCTTCCAGCACCTCAGCAGCTCTCTGCAATGGAGGAGCCCAGAGCTGGACACAGCACTGCAGGGGTGGCCTGAGCAGTGCTGAGCACAGGGGCACAAGAACCTCCCTTGTCCTGCTGCCCACACTGCTCCTCAGCCAGCCCAGGATGCCACTGGCTCTGCTGCCCACCTGGGCACTGCTGCCTCCTCTGCAGCTCCTCTCTGCCACCACCCCCAGCTCCCTCTCTGCCTGCCTGCTCTCAGCCCCTCTGGCCCCAGTGTGTCCTCCTTAGGGCAGAATAGAGGTGTAGGAGAACCTCCCTCAACCTGCTGGTCACACTCTTCTTGATGCACTCCAGCAGCCCATTGGCCTTGTTGGCTGCCAGGGCACACTGCTGGCTCCTAGTGACCTTCTTGTCCCCTGATCACAACCCTCTGAGCTCTGTGATTCACTCCCATCTCCACCTCCCACCACTGAAACCTCTGCTGTCAATCTGCTTAAAGCCTGTTTCCAGCTGGGTAGGCAGGGATGTGTTTGGCTTTTGTCCTTCTGTTTGGGGGTTGTTTTGGGTTTGGTAGTTTGAGTCTCATGATCCAAACCCACCCAAGAGCCTTTTGTTCTGTACATCCTCTCCAGCAATCCTGGCCTCTGATGTGCCCAGCTGGGCTCCTGCCCGGGCACAGAGGTGAGGCTGCCAGGGCCACGTGGCGTGCGTCAGCCAGCTCCAGCAACACCTCCCTGAGCAGGCAGGGAGGACCCAAATTGCTTCCTCTGCCACCAGAGCACTGAGTGGGGTGGAATGGCAGTAGGAAGGGTGTTCCTTATCACAATGAGGTTTATGACTTCCTTCATAAAACAGGCTGAGGGGCAGGAGGTGTTCACAGCATCACAGGATGTTAGGGGTTGGAAGGGACCTCTGGAGATCTTCCAGTCCAACTCCCCTGCCAGAGCTGGGGCAGGTTGCACAGGAACACAGCCAGATGGGTCTTGAGAGGCTCCAGAGAAGGAGACTCCACAGCCTCCCTGGGCAGCCTGTACCAGGGCTCTGGGACCCTTCCAGGCAAGAAGTTCCTCTTCGTGTTGAGCTGGAACTTCCAGAGCTGGAGTTTGCATCTATTTTCCCTTGTCCTATCCCAGGGCACAACTGAGCAGAGTTTGTCCCCTCACTCTTGACCCCCAGCCCTCAGATATTGGCAAACATTGATTAGAATCACAGTCATAGAATCAATCAGGTTGGAAGAGACCTCCAAGCTTATCCAGCCCAGCCTAGCACCCAGCCCTGGCCAATAACAGAATCAAGCAGGTTGGAAGAGAGCTCCAAGCTCACCCAGCCCAACCTAGCACCCAGCCCTGGCCAATCATAGACTCAAGCAGGCAGGGAGAGAGCTCCAAGCTCAGCCAGCCCAACCTAGCACCCAGCCCTGCCCAACCAACCAGACCATGGCACTAAGTGCCCCAGCCAGGCTTGGCTTCAACACCTCCAGCCACGGCCACTCCACCACCTCCCTGGGCAGGCCATTCCAGTGCCAATCACTCTCTCTGCCAGGAACTTCCTCCTCACAGCCAGCCCAGACCTGCCCTGCCACAGCTTCAGCCTGGGTCCCCTTCTTCTGCTGCTGGCTGCCTGGCAGCAGAGCCCAACCCCAGCTGGCTACAGCCTCCCTGCAGGCAGCAATGAGCTCTGCCCTGAGCCTCCTCTGCTGCAGGCTGCACCCCCCCAGCTCCCTCAGCCTCTCCTCACAGGGCTGTGCTCCAGGCCCCTCCCCAGCCTTGCTGCCCTGCTCCAAACACCTTCCAGCACCTCAGCATCTCTCTGCAATGGAGGAGCCCAGAGCTGGACACAGCACTGCAGGGGTGGCCTGAGCAGTGCTGAGCACAGGGGCACAAGAACCTCCCTTGTCCTGCTGCCCACACTGCTCCTGAGCCAGCCCAGGATGCCATTGGCTCTGCTGCCCACCTGGGCACTGCTGCCTCCTCTGCAGCTCCTCTCTGCCACCACCCCCAGCTCCCTCTCTGCCTGCCTGCTCTCAGCCACTCTGGCCCCAGCCTCTAGTGCTGCTTGGGGTTGTTGTGGCCAAAGGGCAGAACCCTGCCCTTGGCCTTGTTCAGTCTCATCCCCTTGGCCTCTGCCCACCCATGCAGCCTGGCCAGGTCCCTCTACAGGGCTCTGCTACCCTCCCACAGCTCCACAGCTGCTCCTAGCTTGGTGCCATCTGCAAACTGACTGCTGCTGGACTCAATCCCCTGCTCCAGAGCATCGCTAAAGGTAGTGACCAGGACTGTGCCCAGCACTGGCCCCTGGATGACAGAGGACACTAACTCCAGAGCATCCTTCCAGTACCTGAAGGGGGCTATAGGAGAGCTGGGAAGGGACATCTGACTTAGTGATAGGATGAAGGGGAATGTATTGAAGCTTGAGGAGGGGAGATTGAGAGTGGAGATGAGGCAGAAATTCTCTCCAATGAGGGTGGAGACTCATTGCCACTGCCTGACTGCTCTCAGCCACTCTGGCCCCAGTGTGTCCTACTTAGGGCAGAGTAGAGGGATAGGAGAACCTCTTTGGACCTGCTGGCCACACGTGCACCCCAGGAGACCTTTGGCCTTCTTGTCCCCTCTGCTGGCCTGTGGCTGCCTCATTGCCCACCAGTGCTCCCAAGCCCTTCTCCCCTGAGCTGCTCTCCAGCAGGTCCCCCTCACCTCTCCCTGGTGCAGGAGGTTGTTCCTCCCCAGGTGCAGAAGCCTGCACTTGCCCTTGTTGAGCTTCCTACGTTTCTCAGGCTGGAGCCTGAGAGACAGGAAAACACTGAAAGGGCTTTTTGACTGTAACTGTGACTTTGTGAGCAGCTAAGTGTGGCCAAGAGTAGCCTCACGATGGCCACTGACTGCTTCTGGAAGTGTTTCTGCATCTTAGTTTCATCCATTTCAATCCTGTTGGGCTGAGGTGGGCTGGGGCAGTGCCAAGCTGATGACCACAGGAGGCTGGCAGGGGTAATTGGCCTCATCCAGGTCATTCAGATGAGAGCAGCCAAGCTGCAGCAGATAACATCCCCACGCCGCTGCGCCCTGTCCCCTGGGATCCTTGGAATGTTGTTGCTCAGGGCAGGAGGAAGGCCTGGGAATGCCAATAATGGACCACAGGAGAGGGGAAACAAAAAAAGAGGGGGAGGAAAAAGGAAATCTAAAGCAGAGAGGCCTGCCAAGGTGGAAAATATTCCTGATGCTGAGCCAACACAGAGAGCATCCCAGGCACAGGCTTCCAGCTGCAGCAGAGCTGTTTGCAAACGGTCACAGCAGCATCCTGGGAGGGTGATGTGGTGATGGTGATGGTGATGGTGATAAGAGCACTACAGACACACAGGCTGCTTGTTATCTGACCCCAGTGAAGCAGCAGGGGTGAGTTTGTTATGGGTGATGAAGCTGGAGACGCCTGGAGCACAAACCCTGTGAGGAGAGGCTGAGGGAGCTGGGGGGGTGCAGCCTGCAGCAGAGGAGGCTCAGGGCAGAGCTCATTGCTGCCTGCAGCTGCCTGCAGGGAGGCTGTAGCCAGCTGGGGTTGGGCTCTGCTGCCAGGCAGCCAGCAGCAGAAGAAGGGGACCCAGGCTGAAGCTGTGGCAGGGCAGGTCTGGGCTGGCTGTGAGGAGGAAGTTGCTGGCAGAGAGAGTGATTGGCACTGGAATGGGCTGCCCAGGGAGGTGGTGGAGTGGCTGTGGCTGGAGGTGTTGCAGCCAAGCCTGGCTGGGGCACTTAGTGCCATGGTCTGGTTGGTTGGGCAGGGCTGGGTGCTAGGTTGGGCTGGGTGAGCTTGGAGCTCTCTGCCAACCTGCCTGGTTCTATGATTGGCCAGGGCTGGGTGCTAGGTTGGGCTGGCTGAGCTTGGAGCTCTCTTCCAACCTGCCTGATTCTATGACTGGCCAGGGCTGGGTGCTAGGTTGGGCTGGCTGAGCTTGGAGCTCTCTTCCAACCTGCTTGAGTCTATGACTGGCCAGGGCTGGGTGCTAGGTTGGCCTGGCTGAGCTTGGAGCTCTCTTCCAGCCTGCTTGGTTCTATGACTGGCCAGGGCTGGGTGCTAGGTTGGCCTGGCTGAGCTTGGAGCTCTCTTCCAGCCTGCTTGGTTCCATGAGTCTTTGATTCTCGCTTGCTCTGTACAGCTCCCTGCTTGGAGGCTGCAGTGAGGTGGTTGTTGGTCTCTCCTCTGGCGACAGGAGAAGAGGAAGCAGCCCCAAGCTGCAGCAGGGGAGCTCTTTTCCAAGGAGAAGGAATCTCTGAACCTTCCAGCCTGCAGTAAAGAGTAGTGAAAGGCAAAGGAGAGGTTTGGGCTGCAGGTTACCCTCAAAGCAGCAGCACTAAAGCTGCTCCCTGATTGGCATTCAAACTAATTGCAGTGTAATTACTCATTAGGGCAGCCCAGCAGTGCTGTGCCTTCTGTGCAAATCGGTTTGTGATGGCACTCCAGGCCTTTTGAGGAAGAGGGTGGCAGGGAGAGGGAAGCAGCAAGGAACCAACCTGGTCATTGAAAGCCATTCCACAGCTCTCAGCGGTACCCAATTGCTGCCAAGCTGGCATTTAGCAGCAGCTTGCAGCGGGTGGGAGCTGCTGCCTGCTCCTTGCTTACCTTCCCCAGCCCCTTTACAAGCCCTTTGTGCTCCTGTTTGCTTCACAGTTTGTTTTGCAGGCTCCTCTCAGGGGTTTTAGTTTGGGTTGTCTTTGTCCCATCCACTTGTGATGCTGTGGGAAGGAGCAGCTCAGGCTCCCAGCCTTGCAGGAGGATCAAAGTGGGATTCTGGTGGGGTAGGAAATGTTGGCAGCAATCCCAGAGACTTCAGCCTGCTGCCTGCAGGATCTTCAGGCACTGTCTGCAGATCTCTTCAGGCAAAGATGAATCTTTTGTGTTATATGGCAAGAAAAAGACATGGGAGAGGGGAGGGGAGGGGAGGGAGAAGATGTCTGTGAGATTAAGCAGAGGAATTCTAAACATTCATCAAGGGAATAATTGTCACAGAATCAGAGAGTCAGGCAGGGCTGGAAGGGAGCACAAGGAGCAGGCAGTGCCAACCCCCCTGCCATGCCCAGGGACACCCTACCCTAGAGCAGCCTCACCACAGCCTCAGCCAGCCTGGCCTCAAACACCTCCAGCCATGGGGCCTCAACCCCCTCCCTGGGCAACCCATTCCAGCCTCTCACCACTCTCCTGCTCAACAACTTCCTCCTCCCCTCCAGCCTCACTCTCCCCACCTCCAGCTTTGCTCCATTCCCCCCACTCCTGACACTCCCTCACAGCCTCCAAAGTCCCTCCCCAGCTTTTTTGGAGGCCCCTGCAGACCCTGGAAGGTCACCAGAAGGTCCCCTGGGAGCCTCCTCTGCTGCAGCCTGCACAGCCCCAACTCTTTCAGGCTGTGCTCACAGCAGAGCTGCTGCAGCCTCTCAGCAGCCTCCTGGCCCTGCTCTGGACACTCTCCAGCATCTCCACAGCCCTCTTGGCCCAGGGGCTCCAGAGCTGGATGCAGCACTCCAGGTGGGCTCTCAGCAGAGCAGAGCAGAGGGGCAGAATCCCCTCCCTGGCCCTGCTGGCCACACTGCTGCTGCTGCAGCCCAGCCTCTGCTTGGCTTTCTGGGCTGCAAGTGCTCACTGCTGGCTCCTGTGCAGCTTCTCCTCCAGCAGCACCCCCAAGTGCCTCTCCTCAGGGCTGCTCTCCAGCCTGGCACTGCCCAGCCTGGATTGCTGCTTGCCATTGCCTTGCCCCAGCTGCAGGACCTTACCCTTGCTCTTGTTAGAATGATAATATGGCCCTGCTCTGGCAGGGGTGGGCTGGACATGAAGATCTGCTGTGGAGAGGGAGCTGGGGGTGCTGGGGGAGAGCATCCATGGCACAGCAATGTGCCCTGGGGGCCAAGAAGCCAATGGGATCCTGGGGGGCATTCAGCAGAGTGTGTCCAGCAGATCAAGGAAGGTTCTCCTGCCCCTCTGCTCTGCCCTGCTGAGACCTCATCTTGAGCACTGCCTTCAGTTTGGGGCTCCCCAGTTGCAGAGGGACAGGAACTGCTGGAGAGGGTCCAGCAGAGGGCTGTGAGGATGATGAGGGGACTGAGCAGTGCCTGGTGAGGAGAGGCTGATGGCCCTGGGGCTGCTTAGTCTGGAGAAGAGAAGACTGAGAGGGGATTGAATCAATGTCTGTAACTCTCTGAGGGCTGGGGGTCAGGAGGGGGGGGACAGGCTCTGCTCACTGCTCCCTGGCACAGGACAAGCAGCAATGGATGGAAGCTGCAGCACAGGAGGTTCCAGCTCAGCACAAGGAGGAACTTCTTGCCTGGAAGGGTCCCAGAGCCCTGGCACAGGCTGCCCAGAGAGGTTGTGGAGTCTCTTTGTGTGGAGCCTTTCCAGGCCTGTCTGGATGTGTTCCTGTGTGCCCTGAGCTGGATTGTGTGGTCCTGCTCTGGCAGGGGGGTTGGACTGGATGCTCTCCTTGGGTCCCTTCCAACCCCTGACATCCTGTGGTCCTGTGTGATGCTGTGATCTCCAGAGGTCCCTTCCAAGCCCTGACATCCTGTGGTCCTGTGTGATGCTGTGATCTCCAGAGGTCCCTTCCAACCCCTGACATCCTGTGGTCCTGTGTGATGCTGTGATCTCCAGAGGTCCCTTGCAACCCCTGACATCCTGTGGTCCTGTGTGATGCTGTGATCTCCAGAGATCCCTTCCAAGCCCTAGCATCCTGTGGTCCTGTGTGATGCTGTGATCTCCAGAGGTCACTTCCAACCCCTGACATCCTGTGGTCCTGTGTGATGCTGTGATCTCCAGAGGTCCCTTCCAACCCCTGACATCCTGTGGTCCTGTGTGATGCTGTGATCTCCAGAGATCCCTTCCAAGCCCTAGCATCCTGTGGTCCTGTGTGATGCTGTGATCTCCAGAGGTCACTTCCAACCCCTGACATCCTGTGGTCCTGTGTGATGCTGTGATCTCCAGAGGTCCCTTCCAAGCCCTAGCATCCTCTGGTCCTGTGTGATCCTCTGGTCACCTGAAATGGTGGTTAGAAAGGCTGTTTGAAGAGGGACTTCTGACAAAGGCCCCAGCATGTGAGGGGGAATGACCTCAGACTGGAAGAAGCTGGGCTGGGATGAGCCATTGGAAGGAAGTTCTTCCCCAGGAGGGTGGTGAGGCAGTGGAAAAGGTTGCTCAGAGATGCTGTGCAGCCCCCAAGCCTGGAAGTGTTGAAAGCCAGTTTTGATGGGGTCTTGAGCAAGATGGTCTAGTAGGAGGTGTCCCTGCCCATGGGACTGCATCATTCTTAAGGTCCCTTCCAACCCAAACCATTCTGTGAAGCCTACCTGGACTTCAGCAAGGCATTTGCCACTGTCTGCCATAGCAAACTCCTGGCCAAGATGGGCAGGGGCACTCTGTGCTGGGTTAGGAACTGGCTGGAGGGCAGGGCCCAGAGTGTAGTGGTGAATGGTGCTGGCAGCTGGCACCAGTGCTGTGCCCCAGGGAGCAGTGCTGGGCACAGTCCTGGTCAGTATCTTTAGTGATGCTCTGGAGCAGGGGATTGAGTCCAGCAGCAGTCAGTTTGCAGCTGACACCAAGCTAGGAGCAGCTGTGGAGCTGTTGGAGGGTAGCAGAGCCCTGCAGAGGGACCTGGCCAGGCTGCATGGGTGGGCAGAGGCCAAGGGGATGAGACTGAACAAGGCCAAGGGCAGGGTTGTGCACTTTGGCCACAACAACCCCAAGCAGCACTAGAGGCTGGGGCCAGAGGGGCTGAGAGCAGGCAGGCAGAGAGGGAGCTGGGGGTGGTGGGAGAGAGGAGCTGCAGAGGAGGCAGCAGTGCCCAGGTGGGCAGCAGAGCCAATGGCATCCTGGGCTGGCTCAGGAGCAGTGTGGGCAGCAGGACAAGGGAGGTTCTTGTGCTCCTGTGCTCAGCACTGCTCAGGCCACCCCTGCAGTGCTGTGTCCAGCTCTGGGCTCCTGCATTGCAGAGAGCTGCTGAGGTGCTGGAAGGTGTTTGGAGAAGGGCAGCAAGGCTGGGGAGGGGCCTGGAGCACAGCCCTGTGAGGAGAGGCTGAGGGAGCTGGGGGGGTGCAGCCTGCAGCAGAGGAGGCTCAGGGCAGAGCTCATTGCTGCCTGCAGCTGCCTGCAGGGAGGCTGTAGCCAGCTGGGGTTGGGCTCTGCTGCCAGGCAGCCAGCAGTAGCAGAAGGGGACCCAGGCTGAAGCTGTGGCAGGGCAGGTCAGGGCTGGCTGTGAGGAGGAAGTTCCTGGCAGAGAGAGTGATTGGCACTGGAATGGGCTGCCCAGGGAGGTGATGGAGTCCCCACTCCTGGAGGTGTTAAAGGATGCTGGCTGAGGCACTTGGTTGGTTCATTAGGAGGTGTTAGGTGCTAGGTTGGGCTGGCTGATCCCAGAGGCCTTTCCCAACCTGGTTAATTCTGTGCTTCTGTCAGCCCTGTAGTGAAGCAGCAGCTGCCTGCTGTGCTGGAAATGAAGTGGTTTGACTTTGTGTTTGGAAAGGAGGAGCTGCTCCCTGGGTTCAGCAGCTGGAACAAACATGAGGAGCAGTCAAAGGGTTCCTTCAGCAGCATGGTTCAGAAGATGTCACTTCAGAAGGCATTCAGCTGGGGCAGCTGTAAAAGATGTTGGCTTTTAGAACTGCTTCTCTACAGATTAGTGCTCAGACTGTTTCAAGGGTTTAAATAACATTATTAATGTCATTAGCTAATAGGAAGGGAGGGAATCAAAGCTCTCTGCAAGGTGCAAAGTGCTCAGTTGAAGTGGAAAGCAGTGCTTGAAGTGAGCTGGGAGGCAGGCAGGCAGGCTCTGTGCACAAGGTGCTGTAATCTCTGGGTACCAGGGAGGGTTTTGCTGAGGACTGGCAGCTCCTTGCTCCTCAGGGGCAATGTGGTGTGGCAGGAGTAAAGGTTGGTGCAGTGGATAAGTCTCCAGTCCAAGGAACAGACTCAGAGTGAAGCAGGAAAGAAGCTTGGCATCATCAATGTGCCATTTAATTGGCACTCTGTTGTCTAGAAGCAGAGAGGCTGAGACCTGTGGGGATGTTGAGGCTGGAGAAGAGAAGGCTGAGAGGGAATCTGATCAGTGCCTGTCAATATCTGAGGGGTGGGGGTCAGGAGGAAGGTGCCAGTCTCTGTGTGGTGATGCCCAGTGATAGGCAAGGAACAGTGGGCACAAGCTGGCACCTCCTGGTGCCACCTCAACAGGAGGAGAAACTTCTTTGCTGTGAGGGTGGTGGAGCTGTGATGCAGGCTGCACAGAGAGGTTGTGGAGTCTCCTTCTCTGGAGCCTTTCAAGGCATATCTGGGTGCATTCCTGAGTGACCTGCCCTGGGTGACCATGCTCTGGCAGGGGGGTTGGGCTGGATGGTCTCTGGAGGGCTGAAAAATAGAGGAGGGTTTGCAGTGAGGGTGATGCTGCTGGTGTGGGGTTAAGAACAGAGCAGGGGTTGCAGTGAATGGGAAGCTGCTGGTGTGGGGTTAGTAACAGAGCAGGGTTTGCAGTGAATGGGATGCTGCTGGTGTGGGGTTAAGAACAGAGCAGGGTTTGCAGTGAATGTGATGCTGCTGATGTGGGGTTAAGAACAGAGCAGGGTTTGCAGTGAATGTGATGCTGCTGGTGTGGGGTTAAGAACAGAGCAGGGTTTGCAGTGAATGTGATGCTGCTGGTGTGGGGTTAAGAACAGAGCAGGGTTTGCAGTGAATGTGATGCTGCTGATGTGGGGTTAAGAACAGAGCAGGGTTTGCAGTGAATGTGATGCTGCTGATGTGGGGTTAAGAACAGAGCAGGGTTTGCAGTGAATGTGATGCTGCTGGTGTGGGGTTAAGAACAGAGCAGGGGTTGCAGTGAATGGGAAGCTGCTGGTGTGGGGTTAAGAACAGAGCAGGGTTTGCAGTGAAGGTGATGCTGCTGGTGTGGGGTTAAGAACAGAGCAGGGGTTGCAGTGAATGTGATGCTGCTGGTGTGGGGTTAAGAACAGAGCAGGGGTTGCAGTGAATGGGAAGCTGCTGGTGTGGGGTTAAGAACAGAGCAGGGTTTGCAGTGAATGTGGTGCTGCTGGTGTGGGGTTAAGAACAGAGCAGGGTTTGCAGTGAATGTGGTGCTGCTGGTGTGGGGTTAAGAACAGAGCAGGGTTTGCAGTGAATGTGATGCTGCTGGTGTGGGGTTAAGAACAGAGCAGGGTTTGCAGTGAAGGTGATGCTGCTGGTGTGGGGTTAAGAACAGAGCAGGGTTTGCAGTGAATGTGGTGCTGCTGGTGTGGGGTTAAGAACAGAGCAGGGGTTGCAGTGAAGGTGATGCTGCTGGTGTGGGGTTAAGAACAGAGCATGGTTTGCAGTGAATGTGATGCTGCTGGTGTGGGGTTAAGAACAGAGCAGGGGTTGCAGTGAAGGTGATGCTGCTGGTGTGGGGTTAAGAACAGAGCAGGGTTTGCAGTGAATGTGGTGCTGCTGGTGTGGGGTTAAGAACAGAGCAGGGTTTGCAGTGAAGGTGATGCTGCTGGTGTGGGGTTAAGAACAGGGCAGGGTTTGCAGTGAATGTGGTGCTGCTGGTGTGGGGTTAAGAACAGAGCAGGGGTTGCAGTGAATGGGATGCTGCTGGTGTGGGGTTAAGAACAGAGCAGGGTTTGCAGTGAATGGGAAGCTGCTGGTGTGGGCTGGTGGTCACAGGCTCACAGCATGTTAGGAGTTAGAAGGGACCCAAAGAGATCATCCAGTCCAACCCCCCTGCCAGAGCAGGGCCACACAATCCAGCTCAGGGCACACAGGAACACATCCAGACAGGCCTGGAAAGGCTCCACACAAGGAGACTCCACAACCTCTCTGGGCAGCCTGTGCCAGGGCTCTGGGACCCTTCCAGGCAAGAAGTTGCCCTTCTGCTGAGCTGGGACCTCCTGTGCTGCAGCTCCCATCCATTGCTGCTTGTCCTGTCCCAGGGAGCAGTGAGCAGAGCCTGTCCCCCCCTCCTGACCCCCAGCCCTGTTATAGACATTGATTCAATCCCCTCTCAGCCTTCTCTTCTCCAGACTAAGCAGCCCCAGGGCCCTCAGCCTCTCCTCACCAGGCACTGCTCAGTCCCCTCTTCATCCTCACATGCTGGACCCTCTCCAGCAGATCCCTGTCCCTCTGCAACTGGGGAGCCCCAAACTGAAGGCAGTGCTCAAGATGAGGTCTCAGCAGGGCAGAGCAGAGGGGCAGGAGAACCTCCCTTGATCTGCTGGCCACACTCTGCTGAATGCCCCCCAGGACCCCATTGGCCTCTTGGCCCCCAGGGCACACTGCTGTGCCATGGATGCTCTCCCCCAGCACTCCCAGCTCCCTCTCCTGTGGACTGCTCTCCAGCAGTCACCTGTGAGATAGAAAACAGCTGAGAGCTTCAGGAAAGGTGGAGGATGTGATGGAAAAGTACCAAGCAGGTGAGAAGGGAGGGAGAGCATTGCCCATGGCCCCATGGAGCTGGGACTTGTTTGTGGTAGTCACAGCATCACAGAACTTTAGAGGTTGGAAGGGACCTCCAGAGCTCATCCAGTCCAACCTCCCTGCCATGCAGGATCACCCAGGGTAATCCCCACAGGAATGCATCCAGGTGGGGTTGGAAAGTCTCCAGAGAAGGAGACTCCACAACCCCTCTGGGCAGCCTGCTCCAGGGCTCTGCCACCCTCACTGTAAAGATGTTTCTCCTCACGTTGAGCTGAAACCTTCTACATTGTCATAGAATCCTAGAATCAGGCAGGTTGGAAGAGAGCTCCAAGCTCAGCCAGCCCAACCTAGCACCCAGCCCTGGCCAATCATAGACTCAAGCAGGTTGGAAGAGAGCTCCAAGCTCAGCCAGCCCAACCTAGCACCCAGCCCTGGCCAATCATAGACTCAAGCAGGTTGGAAGAGAGCTCCAAGCTCAGCCAGCCCAACCTAGCACCCAGCCCTGGCCAGTCATAGAACCAAGCTGGTTGGAAGAGAGCTCCAAGCTCAGCCAGCACAACCTAGCACCCAGCCCTGCCCAACCAACCAGACCATGCCTCAATCCCCAGAAGCAAACCTATGCATGTGTGTGGGGCTGTGTAAAGTGGTGTTCAGTGGGGAAAGGAGGAGGTGTCTCAGCTCTGCCCAGGCTTCTGGCACACTGTGCCAAGCTGTCATGCAGAGGGTTTGGTCTCCCACCACTGTCTTGTCGTGGTCCAGCACCAGTAATACCTACAAATAACCATACAGAAATACCTACAAAAGCTGGGGAGGGACTTTTGAGGCTGTGAGGGAGTGACAGGAGTGGGAGGAATGGAGCAAAGGTGGAGGTGGGGAGAGTGAGGCTGGAGGTGAGGAGGAAGTTGTTGGGCATGAGAGTGGTGAGAGGCTGGAATGGGTTGCCCAGGGAGGGGGTTGAGGCCCCATGGCTGGAGGTGTTTGAGGCCAGGCTGGCTGAGGCTGTGGTCAGGCTGCTCTAGGGTAGGGTGTCCCTGGGCATGGCAGGGGGTTGGCACTGCCTGCTCCTTGTGCTCCCTTCCAGCCCTACCTGGTTCTGTGTTTCAGTCACAGGCTCAGAGGATGTCAGGGATTGGAAGGGACCCAAGGAGCTCATCCAGTCCAACCCCCCTGCCAGTGCAGGACAATCCTATCTAACACAGATCACACAGGAACACATCCAGACAGAGCTGGAAAGGCTCCAGAGAAGGAGACCCTTCTATAGACAACTGGAGGTAGCCTCTAGAGCTAACTCCTTGATGCTCCTGGGAGACTTCAATCACCCTGATATTTGCACACAGCCAGGCACAGCCACTCCAAAAGGGCTCTTGCAGTGTATCAACGACAACTTCAATCAGGGAATGAGTTCTGCCAGTTGAGGAACCCCTGTGTCAGATGGCACTTTGAGTGGCAAGGGTTTGGGGAGCTTCCTTAGTAGATTCCTTAGTGCAGCTGAGATGCTCTCAGTGCATCTGCCTCCAAGTTGAGTCGTTCAGGCAACCTTTGGGGTTTGTGTCCCTGGAGACAGCAGCCCAAGTGTTCTGCTTGCACATTGGGTGGAGATGCTGCAGCTTGACTCACTTTACCAGGCCTGGAGGAAAATCTGGGCCATGTTAGCTTGTTTCCATAGTTCCTAAGTGAACAAGCAAGCATAAGTTGAATATCATCAGGTGGCTTAAGCTTGGCAGATAGTTAGGAGTACCCTGAGCTTTAGGATTTAGTTACTAATTGTGCTCCTTGTAACACTCTGTGGTAATTGGGGTCCAGCTGCTCCAAGTATTACTCTTGGATTTGCTGGCTGGCTGGCTTTAATAGGATTTGGGAGAGCAGCTTTTGGTAGGGTTACAGCTTGTGCTGTTAACTTGCCAACCTTTTAATGTGCTAATCCCAGGCGTTTATCCCAGCTCTAAAGCAGCAGAGCAGGAGGATGCTCACGGCTGAGCACAGCCAACTCTGTCAGGGCTTTGTAGAACACGAAGCAAGAGTTGTTCATCCTCCTTAGGAGCTCTGGGAGATGATGTCCTACAACTTGAGAGAGGGAGGAAGGGCACCCTGGAAAGAACTGGGTGATGGTTTGGGTGTTATCTGTGCCCATCCTTTATAAATCACCCAGACTGGACTCAGCCCAGCTGGAGGTTAAGGAATGAAGCTTTATACTCACAGCTTAGCACAGTGTCCAAGCAGAGTAGGCTCAGCCCAGCTGGAGGTTAAGGAATGAAGCTTTATACTCCCAGCTTAGCACAGTGTCCAAGCAGAGTAGACTCAGCCCAGCTGGAGGTTAAGGAATGAAGCTTTATACTCACAGCTTAGCACAGTGTCCAAGCAGAGTAGACTCAGCCCAGCTGGGAGTTAGGAATGAAGCTTTATACTCCCAGCTTAGCACAGTGTCCAAGCAGAGTAGACTCAGCCCAGCTGGAGGTTAAGGAATGAGGCTTTATACTCACAGCTTAGCACAGTGTCCAAGCAGAGTAGACTCAGCCCAGCTGGGAGTTAGGAATGAAGCTTTATACTCACAGCTTAGCACAGTGTCCAAGCAGATATTTACAGCTAGATACAGAAATAGACAAGTTAAAAAGGTAATACAGACACACAGCAGCCCTCCTAGAAACCAGGAGGGGCTCCTAGCTCCCAACTCCCAGCTCCCAACCACCTTTCCACCTCCTTTTCACCCCTTCTACCTTATCCCAGATTTTGCCTTAAGTGCAAGGTGAATTTGGAGGACCAGCCAGGGGGATTAGGAAGCAGGATTAGTCTTAACTTCCTTGTTGGAGTTGTTGTGATTGAGAAGAGTATCAAAGAGTTCTGCCTGCTCCAGAATTGGGAGGAGAACATTTCAGTCTGGATGGCTTTTGGGACACAGGACACAAGTTGGGTTAATTGCTAAACATTTGGTGCTGCATCTGCTTAGCAAAGCCATGAAAGCATTGCACTGAGGTCATCTTTAGCTTCCACCCTCCCCTTCCCCTTGCCACTTCCATTGACAGGAGGGCATCCCTGTTTCCACTGCCATCCCCAGTTTGCCACCAGTGCCATGGGTAGATGCCAGCCAGTTCAGAGAGAATCCATTTCAGTGTCTAACAGCACCAACCTGGATGAGTTTCCACTTCTTAACTTCCTTGTTGGAGTTGTTGTGATTGAGAAGAGTATCAAAGAGTTCTGCCTGCTCCAGAATTGGGAGGAGAACATTTTGGTCTGGATGGCTTTTGGGACACAGGACACAAGTTGGGTTCCTTGGTTGCTAAACATTTGGTGCTGCATCTGCTTAGCAAAGCCATGAAAGCATTGCACTGAGGTCATCTTTAGCTTCCACCCTCCCCTTCCCCTTGCCACATCCATTGACAGGAGGGCATCTGTGTTTCCACTGCCATCCCCAGTTTGCCACCAGTGCCATGGGTAGATGCCAGCCAGTTCAGAGAGAATCCATTTCAGTGTCTAACAGCACCAACTTGGATGAGTTTCCACTTCTTAACTTCCTTGTTGGAGTTGTTGTGATTGAGAAGACTATAAAAGAGTTCTGCCTGCTCCAGAATTGGGAGGAGAACATTTTGGTCTGGATGGCTTTTGGGACACAGGACACAAGTTGGGTTCCTTGGTTGCTAAACATTTGGTGCTGCATCTGCTTAGCAAAGCCATGAAAGCATTGCACTGAGGTCATCTTTAGCTTCCACCCTCCCCTTCCCCTTGGCACCTCCATTGCAGTGGAGTTTTGGTCTGCTTGCCTGGGCAGTGACTGTGTCCTTGAGCACCTCCCCTTAGCCTTGGGTAGTTACCTCTGCCTGCATGTTTAATGACCTTTTTTGTGTGTGTTCATTTCCTTTTGTTTCCCATCGTGGTTTTGTTTATTTCTTTTTGTGTTTTGTTTTTTTGTTTGTTTGTTTGTTTGTTTGTTTTTTCTTCTTTTTTCCCTCTTCTCTTTTTTGGTTTGTTTCCAAACCAAACAAAAAAAAAAAAAACACAACCAAAAACCGACCCAAAAATCCGTGGTGATGTTTGCCCTTCCTATTCCCCAATGTTTGCACATGCCAAGATGTTGCCATCCCAACATTACCTCCCACTTCACTGACCAGTGCCACTAATGACCATCTAGCACCAGCTACAACAGGACCACTGCCTTCAGCCCCACGAGACGTCGTGGCCACCCTCGTCTCCACTCGCTTCATCAGGCTGACCTGGAGGACCCCCGTGTCGGACCCCCAAGGAGACAACCTCACCTATTCCATCTTCTACACCAGGGAAGGTATAAACAGGTAAAGAGCTCAATGTGTCCACTGCTTCCTGCTCTGGCGTGGGGTTGTTGAATGCTCTTCGTAGAATGGTAGAAGTAAGCAGGTTGGAAGAGAGCTCCAAGCTCAGCCAGCCCAAGCTAGCACCCAGCCCTGGCCAAGCATAGGATCAGGCAGGTTGGAAGAGAGCTCCAAGCTCAGCCAGGCCAACCTAGCACCCAGTCCTGGCCAGTCATAGAATCAAGCAGGTTGGAAGAGAGCTCCAAGCTCAGCCAGCCCAACCTAGCACCCAGCCCTGGCCAGTCATAGAACCAGGCAGGTTGGAAGAGAGCTCCAAGCTCATCCAGCCCAACCTAGCACCCAGCCCTGGTCAGTCATAGACTCAAGCAGGTTGGAAGAGAGCTCCAAGCTCAGCCAGCCCAACCTAGCACCCAGTCCTGGCCAGTCATAGAATCAAGCAGGTTGGAAGAGAGCTCCAAGCTCACCCATCCCAACCTAGCACCCAGCCCTGGCCAGTCATAGAATCAGGCAGGTTGGAAGAGAGCTCCAAGCTCAGCCAGCCCAACCTAGCACCCAGCCCTGGCCAGTCATAGACTCAAGGAGGTTGGAAGAGAGCTCCAAGCTCACCCATCCCAACCTAGCACCCAGCCCTGGCCAGTCATAGAACCAGGCAGGTTGGAAGAGAGCTCCAAGCTCATCCAGCCCAACCTAGCACCCAGCCCTGGTCAGTCATAGACTCAAGCAGGTTGGAAGAGAGCTCCAAGCTCAGCCAGTCCAACCTAGCACCCAGCCCTGGCCAGTCATAGACTCAAGCAGGTTGGAAGAGAGCTCCAAGCTCAGCCAGCCCAACCTAGCACCCAGCCCTGGTCAGTCATAGACTCAAGGAGGTTGGAAGAGAGCTCCAAGCTCAGCCAGCCCAACCTAGCACCCAGCCCTGGCCAGTCATAGGATCAGGCAGGTTGGAAGAGAGCTCCAAGCTCAGCCAGCCCAACCTAGCACCCAGCCCTGCCCAACCAACCAGACCATGGCACTAAGTGCCCCAGCCAGGCTTGGCTCCAACACCTCCAGGGTCAGTGACTCTACCACCTCCCTGGGCAGACTCCACCACCTCCCTGGGCAGCCCATTCCAATGCCAATCACTCTCTCTGGGAAGAACTTCCTCTTGGTCCCAAGGGTTGCCCAGATCTAGGTGCAGGACCTTGCACTTTGCCTTATTGAACCTCGTGAGATTGCCCTGAGCCCACTTCACGTTTGCAGCTTAGCTCTTGGGGCTGGTTTGGAGCTGTTGGCTTTTCCCCTTAGGTGCCTGATAGCTGTTTTCAAACCTCAGCTCTAGTTTACAAAGCTCTTTAAATGGGAATTAAACTGGAATGAGTTAGAAGAGTCCTAATGTTGTGGAGGGTAATGCAGTTAGCCATACAGACCATCTGCTTGGGTACCTCTTATGCCTACCTAAACACATCACAGCTCATAAAAGGTGCTGGAGGCTCCCTGAGAGAAGGCATAAATGAGAGATTCATGGAGCACTTAATGAGATTAATCTGACCATATCCTGAACACATTGTGGTGAGGGAAGGCAACAACAGCTCCTGGTTGTTAGTGCAAACTGCAGCTCCCTGATGTGGCTGTTTGTCTGCTGATAAATGAAGCCTTCTCCATTAAAAGAAACTGAACTGTGATTGGGTTTTTGGTTGGTTTGGGGGTTTGGGGCATGTGGAGCTTTAAATAACAACCTTGGAGAGCTGCTGTTGGGCAGTGCCAGGCTGGAGAGCAGCCCTGAGGAGAGGCACTTGGGGGTGCTGCTGGACCAGAAGCTCTACAGGAGCCAGCAGTGTGCACTTGCAGCCCAGAAAGCCAAGCAGAGGCTGGGCTGTAGCAGCAGCAGTGTGGCCAGCAGGGCCAGGGAGGGGATTCTGCCCCTCTGCTCTGCTCTGCTGAGAGCCCACCTGGAGTGCTGCATCCAGCTCTGGAGCCCCTGGGCCAAGAGGGCTGTGGAGATGCTGGAGAGTGTCCAGAGCAGGGCCAGGAGGATGCTGAGAGGCTGCAGCAGCTCTGCTGTGAGCACAGCCTGAAAGAGTTGGGGCTGTGCAGGCTGGAGCAGAGGAGGCTCTCAGGGGACCTGCTTGTGGCCTTGCAGGGTCTGCAGGGGGCTCCAAAAAAGCTGGGGAGGGACTTTTGAGGCTGTGAGGGAGTGTCAGGAGTGGGGGGAATGGAGCAAAGGTGGAGGTGGGGAGAGTGAGGCTGGAGGGGAGGAGGAAGTTGTTGAGCAGGAGAGTGGTGAGAGGCTGGAATGGGTTGCCCAGGGAGGGTTGAGGCCCCATGGCTGGAGGTGTTTGAGGCCAGGCTGGCTGAGGCTGTGGTCAGGCTGCTCTAGGCTAGGGTATCCCTGGGCATGGCAGGGGGGTTGGCACTGCCTGCTCCTTGTGCTCCCTTCCAGCCCTGACTGACTCTGTGGTTCTCTTTATGTTCCTAGACAAACCCAGTGAGTGCCCTCCCAGAGGAGGCACAAGAGGCAGTAGGCTTTGCCTGCCAGTGGCAGAGCAGGGTTGCTGTGAAGCAGCTGGCAGTGGCTCTGGCTTTACCAACCACCTCCTAAGACACATCTTAAAGGAAGCTACCTGTTGGGAAATGTGTTGTCAGGCAAAGATGTTACTCTAGATAGAGCTGGGGGCTTAGGGAGGGGAAGTAGCTCTCCTTTGCCCTTCCTCCCAGCTTCATTTTCAACTCCTTGCATTGGCATGGGAGGGACCCTCCAAGGGCATCTTGTCCAACCCCCCCCTGCAGTCAGCAGGGACAACTCTGACTAGGATCAGGCTGCCCAGGGGCACATTGAGTCTTCAAGGACTCAAGCAGAGTCCTGGGCATCCTGCTCTGTGTTTCCCCACTCTTACTGTGCATAACATCCTCCTGAGATCCAGCCTAGCTCTGCCCTGCTCCAGTTACAATCCACTGCCCCACATCCTATCCCCACAGGCCCTTCTGAGCAGTCACTCCCCAACTTGCCTGTAGGTCACCTTGAGATAGTGAAATGCAGCTCTAAGGTCTCCTTGGAGCCTGCTCTGCACCAGTCTGAACAGCCTCAGCTCTGTTTAGAAGGGCTTGGAGGGACAGGATGAGGAACAGCAGAGGGCTGTGAGGATGATGAGGGGACTGAGCAGTGCCTGGTGAGGAGAGGCTGAGGGCCCTGGGGCTGCTTAGTCTGGAGAAGAGAAGACTGAGAGGGGATTGAATCAATGTCTGTAACTATCTAAGGGCTGGGGGTCAGGAGTGGGGACAGGCTCTGCTCACTGCTGCCTGGCACAGGACAAGCAGCAGTGGATGGAAGCTGCAGCACAGGAGGTTCCAGCTCAGCACAAGGGGGAACTTCTTGCCTGGAAGGGTCCCAGAGCCCTGGCACAGGCTGCCCAGAGAGGTTGTGGAGTCTCCTTCTCTGGAGCCTTTCCAGGCCTGTCTGGATGTGTTCCTGTGTGTCCTGGGCTGGATTGAGTGGTCCTGTTCTGGCAGGGGGGTTGGACTGGATGCTCTGCTTGGGTCCCTTCCAACCCCTGACATCCTCCAATCCTATGAACCTCTCTACTGTAAGGGTCACAGAGCACTGGAACAGGCTGCTCAGAGAGTTCCTCTGTGCTCCTCTGTGCTCCTCTGTGCTCCTCTGTGCTCCTCTGTGCACCTCTGTGATCTGAGCTAGGTTGTGTGGTCCTGCTCTGGCAGGGGGGTTGGACTGGATGATCTCTCTGGGTCCCTTCTAACCTCTAACATCCTGTGAGCTGTGATCCTATGAACTCCTTGCCTGGAAGGGTCCCAGAGCCCTGGCACAGGCTGCCCAGAGTGGTTGTGGAGTCTCCCTGTGTGGAGCCTTTCCAGCCCTGTCTGGATGTGCTCCTCTGTGATCTGTGCTAGGTTGTGTGGCCCTGCTCTGGCAGGGGGGTTGGACTGGATGAGCTCCTTGGGTCCCTTCCAACCCCTGACCTCCTGTGAGCCTGTGAACTCTCCCAGCCTGTCCTCATAGCAAAGGTTCTGCAGCCCTCTGATCATCTCCACTGGACCTACTCCAGCAGGTCCATACCTGTCTTTGGGTAGGGCTGATTCTTTAGTGTGTCTCTCACTTCTCTGTCACCTTCTCCCTTCCAAATTAAAACCAACCCCAAAAAACCTTTATTATATCTTACCCCCAGAATATTTTCTTCTTCCTACAGGAAGAAAAAAACCTTCTGTAAACATTTTCAATTCCAACCTGCTCATTTTAAGGGTGGAAGTGGATAAAAATGTGCCCTAAATGAAGCTGTTACTGCAGTGCCATTGGAGCTCAACTTCCACTAACAAAAAAACCCTAATAGAATAGTCTAGAAAATGTGTGGAAATGACTCTTTAGTTACAGTGAGTCTGCTCTGCCCCTCTCAGACAGCTCTGGTGTAGGCATGGGAATCACCAGGGCTTTCAGCATCATCATGGAGTCATGGAGTCAAGCAGGTGGGAAGAGAGCTCCAGGCTCAGCCAGCCCAACCTAGCACCCAGCCCTGCCCAACCAACCAGACCATGGCACTAAGTGCCCCAGCCAGGCTTGGCTGCAACACCTCCAGCCACAGCCACTCCACCACCTCCCTGGGCAGCCCATTCCAGTGCCAATCACTCTCTCTGCCAGGAACTTCCTCCTCACAGCCAGCCCAGACCTGCCCTGCCACAGCTTCAGCCTGGGTCCCCTTCTTCTGCTGCTGGCTGCCTGGCAGCAGAGCCCAACCCCAGCTGGCTACAGCCTCCCTGCAGGCAGCTGCAGGCAGCAATGAGCTCTGCCCTGAGCCTCCTCTGCTGCAGGCTGCACCCCCCCAGCTCCCTCAGCCTCTCCTCACAGGGCTGTGCTCCAGGCCCCTCCCCAGCCTTGCTGCCCTTCTCCAAACACCTTCCAGCACCTCAGCATCTCTCTGCAATGGAGGAGCCCAGAGCTGGACACAGCACTGCAGGGGTGGCCTGAGCAGTGCTGAGCACAGGGGCACAAGAACCTCCCTTGTCCTGCTGCCCACACTGCTCCTGAGCCAGCCCAGGATGCCATTGGCTCTGCTGCCCACCTGGGCACTGCTGCCTCCTCTGCAGCTCCTCTCTGCCACCACCCCCAGCTCCCTCTCTGCCTGCCTGCTCTCAGCCCCTCTGGCCCCAGCCTCTAGTGCTGCTTGGGGTTGTTGTGGCCAAAGTGCAGAACCCTGCCCTTGGCCTTGGGTGTTTGCAACCAGCTTATGCTTAATTAACCCCACTGGTTGATAGAAAAAAAGAAGAAGAAATGCATTCAGGACAAGGATTTGGACTTATTTCTCTGAGCTGAACTCCAGCCTCCTGGCTGGAAGGTAGGAACAAGGAGACTGTGGAATAATTTTGCCTGGCCTTCTGCCTTACAAATGATTTAAGAGCAGCTAACATCAGGATGAGAAGCGTCTGCCCTCTGCTGTAGAGCTCCCCAGGCTGCTGGCAGACAAAAGGGGAGGGATTGTGAGCCAGGCACTCACCAGCTCCTTGGATTTTCTCAGTGGGAGAGATGTGGAGTTGCTGTGTGTGAGCCTGGTGTGGTTGTGCTTGCAGGGAGTAGGTGGCTCCTTGCCAGGGAAGGGCAATCTGTAGGTGGCTGTTACCTGAAGGGAGCTCTGTGAGTGCTCAGGTGAGCAGAGTGGTGTGCAGGGGACACAGGTGGGAGGGAGCTGGGGGTCAACCTGTGACTCTTTCCCTCCATCCTGAGCTCCAGAAGAACCTGTCAGGTTCTTTTTAGGCTCTCAGGGAGTGTCAGGAGTGGGGGGAATGGAGCAAAGGTGGAGGTGGGGAGAGTGAGGCTGGAGGGGAGGAGGAAGTTGTTGAGCAGGAGAGTGGTGAGAGGCTGGAATGGGTTGCCCAGGGAGGGGGTTGAGGCCCCATGGCTGGAGGTGTTTGAGGCCAGGCTGGCTGAGGCTGTGGTCAGGCTGCTCTAGGGTAGGGTGTCCCTGGGCATGGCAGGGGGTTGGCACTGCCTGCTCCTTGTGCTCCCTTCCAGCCCTGCCTGATTCTGTGATTCTATGATGCTGAGTTCCTGAGCCATGCTTGGTACAGGCCAACAGCTCTCCAGGGGGGAAGGAACCTCAGCTGGAGGGTCTGTAAAGGCAGGAGACATCACAGCACCACAGAATGCCAGGGGCTGGAAGGGACCTCCAAAGCTCATCCAGTTCCATCCTCCCTGCAGAGCAGGAGCACCCAGAGCAGATCACACAGTAACACATCCAGGGGGGGTTGGAATATCTCCAGAGAGGGAGAGACTCCACAACCCTCCTGGGCAGCCTGTTCCAGGGTTCTTTAGAGTGAGAATGGTGGGACACAGGCACAGGTTGAGGGTGGTGAGACACTGGCACAGGTTGCCCAGGGAGGTTGTGGAGCACAGAAGCACCCAATGTGATCAAAGATCACATTGGGTGCTTCTGTGCTCCCCAACCTCCCTGAAGGTGTTCAGGACCAGGTTGGATGAGGCCTTGAGGGACCTGTTCTAGTGGGAGGTGTCCCTTCCTATGGCACAGGAGGGTTGGAGCTGGCTGATCCTTGAGATCCCTTCCAACCTAACCCATTCCATGATTCCAACTCAGCCATCTCAGAGAGCTCTTCCAACCAAACCACTCCAGTGAGTCTATCATCATCATCATCATCATCAGAGTCCAACCATCAACCCCCCACCACCACCACCATGCCAACTCCCCCATGTCCAGAAGTGCCATATCTACATGTCAGTGGTCCAGTAGCCCAGAGTAGCCTGACAGAAGCCTCCCAGCAGCTCCCATTCCCAGCTGAGCAGAGGAGCCTGAGCCCCTGGTCATTGCTGGCACCTTGGGGTGGTGACTCCACACTTTGTGTGGTCACAGCTTCAGTGCCCAGGGATGTGCAAGTCACAGCCTGGGGATGTTTTGAAGGAGTCTAAATATCAGGGAGGAACAAAGTAAAGTTTGGAGGTAAAGAACACATAAAGCAGCTCTTTTGGAGGCACACAAAAAGCAGCCCTGCAGGTGCTTTCCATCTCCCCAGACTCTCCTTGCTGCTTAAATGTTTCCTCTCTGGCTTCACAAGGGTAGGATAAAGCCTCACTGAGAATTGTCATGTGCTGGAGGAAAGGACCAAGAAACAACTCACAGCATTGATCTTGGAGGTCTCTTCCAGCCTGGTTGGTTCTGTGAATCTATCAATATCCAAGGTGGGTCACTCCCCCACCTCCCTGGGCAGCTCATTCCAGTCCCTTGACCACTCTTCTCCAGGAAAAGCTTTTTCCTCATGTCCAATCTAAACCTACCCAGTCCCATACAACCTGGCCTTGGAACCTCCACAACCTGTCCCAGTGCCTTGCCATCTTCATGGGGGAGAATTTCCTTCTGATGTGTAATCTAAATGCAGCTTCTTCCAGTTTGAAGCCATTACCACTCATGCTGTCACTCCAGGGCTTTGTGCAATGTCCCTCCCCAGCTTACCTGTAGATCCCTGGGAGGCTGCTCTAAGGTGTCCACAGTTGATGAGATGTGAGGCAGCAGTGCCCAGGTGGCCAAGCAAGGCAATGGCATCTCTGCTTGGGTCAGAAACAGGGTGGGCAGCAGGGACAGGAGGGGATCATCCTCCTGTGCTCAGCACTGCTGAGGCCACCCTTGAGTGCTGTGTTCAGCTCTGAGCCCCTCACTGCAGGAAGGACATTGAGGGGCTGGAGCCTGTTCAGAGCAGGGCAGCGAGGCTAGAGAAGGGCCTGGAGCAGCTGGGCTGTGAGGAAGGGCTGAGGGTGTGCAGGCTGAGGAAGAGGAGGCTAAGGGAGGCCTCCTTGCTCTCTGCAGCTTCCTGAAGGGAGGTTGGAGCAAGGAGGGGGCAGCTTCTGCTCCTTGGTGGAGACAGGAGCAGAGGAAATGGCTCCAAGCTGCCCCAGGGGATGGGTGCTAGGAAATACTTCTGCACTGGAAGAGTTCTCAAGCACTGGAATGTTCTGCCCAGGGCAGTGCTGCAGTCACCATCCCTGGGTCTGTTTAAGCAGCCTGTGGAGGTGCAGCTTAGGGACACGGTTTAGGATTGACCCTCAAATGAGTTGAGAGTTGGACTGGATGACCTTGGAGGTCTCTTCCAGCAGGATGTTTCTGTGGTTGTGATGTTGAGTGTCACAGGATCACAGAGCAGAAGGAGACCTCTGGAGATGAGCAGGTCCAATCCTTCTGCCAGAGCAGGATCAGCTAGGGCAGGTCACACAGGAACACATCCAGATGGGGCTTGGAAAGTGTCTGGAGAAGAATCATAGACTCAGTCAGGCTTGGAAGCAGCAAAGAATCCTGTAGTGCTCATGCTAAAGCTTCCTGAGCTGAGGACTTCATCACTGTCCAGGGACAAGGTCCTTTCTCTCCTGCTCTTCTCCTTGCCTGAGCCCATATACTGCAGCTGCTCCTGCTGCCTGCATCCCCTGCTTTTGTCCTGCTTCACATTCCTTGCTCTGCCTAAGCTTTGCAAGGTGAGGGATCCAGCTTCAGTTGTAACTGCTGCTGGCACTTTGCTGGAACTCTGCCTAAGGTTGGAAGTGCTCAGGGGGCAGCCAGTGGGAAGCACTGCACTGCCTTCTTGGGCCAGGGCAGGTCTAGGCTGGATGTGAGGAGGAAGTTGTTGGCAGAGAGAGTGATTGGCACTGGAATGGGCCGCCCAGGGAGGTGGAGGAGTGGCTGTGGCTGGAGGTGTGGAAGAAACCTGTGGCCCTGGCACTGAAGGGTCTGGTTTAGTGGCTGTAGTAGTTGGGTTACAGTTGGACTTGATGATCTTGGAGGCCTTTTCCAACCTTAATGACTTTTTGCTTCTGTGGCCTCCATTGCTCCTCCATTGCAGAGAGATGTTGAGGTGCTGGAAGGTGTCTGGAGAAGGGCAGCAAGGCTGGGGAGGGGCCTGGAGCACAGCCCTGTGAGGAGAGGCTGAGGGAGCTGGGGGGGTGCAGCCTGCAGCAGAGGAGGCTCAGGGCAGAGCTGATTGCTGCCTGCAGCTGCCTGCAGGGAGGCTGTAGCCAGCTGGGGTTGGGCTCTGCTGCCAGGCAGCCAGCAGCAGCAGAAGGGGACCCAGGCTGAAGCTGTGGCAGGGCAGGTCTGGGCTGGCTGTGAGGAGGAAGTTGCTGGCAGAGAGAGTGATTGGCACTGGAATGGGCTGCCCAGGGAGGTGGTGGAGTGGCTGTGGCTGGAGGTGTTGCAGCCAAGCCTGGCTGGGGCACTTAGTGCCATGGTGTGGTTGGTTGGGCAGGGCTGGGTGCTAGGTTGGGCTGGGTGAGCTTGGAGCTCTCTTCCAGCCTGCTTGGTTCTGTGATTCTATGATTCTCCAGCCCCCCTTACAGCATGGCTTGCTCTCTAAACCAGAAGTCTGGCCCTCTTCTGCAGTTTTACTACTATTGATTCTGTTGGACGTGGCACTTGGTGCCATGGTCTGGCCTTGAGCTCTGTGGTACAGGGTTGGACTTGATGATCTGTGAGGTCTCTTCCAACCCTGATGATACTGTGAGACTGTGAAAAGACAGTATCAGCTTTTCTCTGTTCCTGCTGTCACTTCAGCATGAGTTTGAACCACTTAGAATCACAGAATCAGTCAGGGTTGGAAGGGACCACAGAGATCATCCAGTTCCAACCGCTCTGCCATGGGCAGGGACCCCCTACCCTAGATCAGGCTGGCCAAAGCCTCATCCAGCCTGGCCCTAAACACCTAGAAGTTGTTTGTCAGCAGCAGTTTTAGCCTGTTGCTGTTTGACCATGCAGGCAGCCCAGCATCATTAATGTCTCTAACACAGGAGACTCACCTGGACAGATGGGCAGAGTCCAAGGGGATGGCTTCAATAGCTCCAAGTGCAGGGTGCTGCACTTTGGCCACAACAACCCCATGCAGAGATACAGGCTGGGGTCAGAGTGGCTGAGAGCAGCCAGACAGAGAGGGATCTGGGGGTGCTGATTGATACCCACCTGAACATGAGCCAGCAGTGTGCTGTGTGGGATTGGTTAGCCTGGAGAAGAGGAGGCTCAGGGCAGACCTTATTGCTGTCTACAGCTTCCTGAGGGGAGGTTGTGGCCAGGAGGAGGTTGCTCTCTTCTCTCAGGTGGCCAGCAGCAGAAGGAGAGGACACAGCCTCAGGCTGTGCCAGGGGAGATTTAGGCTGGAGGTGAGGAGAAAGTTCTTCCCTGAGAGAGTCATTGGACACTGGAATGGGCTGCCCGGGGAGGTGGTGGAGTCGCCGTCCCTGGAGCTGTTCAAGGCAGGACTGGACGTGGCACTTGGTGCCATGGTCTGGCCTTGAGCTCTGTGCTAAAGGGTTGGACTTGGTCTGTGAGGTCTCTTCCATCCCTGATGATACTGTGACACTGTGACACTGTGACACTGTGACACTGTGACTCGTCCCAAGGGATCACATCTTGGTACCGACCACTCCTCGCTTCACCCCTCCCAAACCCTAATGTCACCGAGTGACTGCTTCTGTGCCCAACCCCTCTTTGTTTCCTGCAGGGAACGTGTTGAGAACACAACTCGTGCTGGAGAGACACAAGTGATGATCCAAAACCTGATGCCAGAGACAGTTTACGTCTTCCGCGTGGTGGCTCAGAACAAGCACGGCCCCGGAGAGAGCTCAGCGCCGCTCAAGGTGGCCACACAGCCCGAGGGTAAGCTGCACAGCTTGGCAGGGCCTGGGTTAGGAACTGGCTGGAGGGCTGAGCCCAGAGAGTGGTGGTGAATGGTGCCACATCCAGCTGGCAGCTGGCACTAGTGGTGTCCCTCAGGGATCAGTGCTGGGCCCCATCCTCTTTAACATCTTCATAGATGATCTGGATGAGGGCATGGAGTCAGGCATCAGCAAGTGTGCAGATGACACCAAGCTGGGGGCAGATGTGGCTGGGTTGGAGGGCAGAAGGACTCTGCAGCAGGACCTTGACCGCCTGCACAGATGGGCAGAGTCCAAGGGGATGGCTTCAATAGCTCCAAGTGCAGGGTGCTGCACTTTGGCCACAACAACCCCATGCAGAGATACAGGCTGAGGTCAGAGTGGCTGAGAGCAGCCAGACAGAGAGGGATCTGGGGGTGCTGATTGATACCCACCTGAACATGAGCCAGCAGTGTGCCCAGGTGGCCAAGAGAGCCAGTGGCATCCTGGCCTGCATCAGGAATGGTGTGGCCAGCAGGAGCAGGGAGGTCATTCTGCCCCTGTACTCTGCACTGGTTAGACCTCACCTTGAGTGCTGTGTTCAGTTCTGGGCCCCCCAGTTTAGGAGGGACACTGAGATGCTTGAGCGTGTCCAGAGAAGGGCAACGAGGCTGGGGAGAGGCCTTGAGCACAGCCCTACGAGGAGAGGCTGAGGGAGCTGGGATTGGTTAGCCTGGAGAAGAGGAGGCTCAGGGCAGACCTTATTGCTGTCTGCAACTACCTGAGGGGAGGTTGTGGCCAGGAGGAGGTTGCTCTCTTCTCTCAGGTGGCCAGCACCAGAAGGAGAGGACACAGCCTCAGGCTGTGCCAGGGGAGATTTAGGCTGGAGGTGAGGAGAAAGTTCTTCCCTGAGAGAGTCATTGGACACTGGAATGGGCTGCCCGGGGAGGTGGTGGAGTCGCCGTCCCTGGAGCTGTTCAAGGCAGGACTGGACGTGGCACTTGGTGCCATGGTCTGGCCTTGAGCTCTGTGCTAAAGGGTTGCACTTGATGATCTGTGAGGTCTCTTCCAGCCTTGGTGACACTGTGACACTGTGGTACTGTAATCACAGCTTGGAAGGGAGCCTCGGAGGGACCTGTCTTGGCCATGCCACCCTGCACTCAGCAGGGACACCTCTGACTAGGGCAGGTCGCTCAGGGCTGTGTTGTCTCCAGGGCTGGGGGAGCTCAGGCACATCTCTGGGCAGCCTGCTCCAGCGTTTCACCCTCCCAACAAAGGATTTCCTCCTGGTGTCCAACCCAAGCCTCCCCTGCTCCAGTTTCAAAACACTGCAGGCTCACAGGGTGTCAGGGGTTGGAAGGGACCCAAAGAGATCACAGGATCACACAGGATGACAGGGTGTCAGGGGTTGGAAGGGATCCAAAGGGATCACAGGATCACACAGGCTGACAGGGTGTCAGGGGTTGGAAGGGATCCAAAGAGATCACAGGATCACACAGGCTGACAGGGTGTCAGGGGTTGGAAGGGACCCAAAGAGATCACAGGATCACACAGGCTGACAGGGTGTCAGGGGTTGGAAGGGATCCAAAGAGATCACAGGATCACACAGGCTGACAGGGTGTCAGGGGTTGGAAGGGACACAAAGAGATCACAGGATCACACAGGCTGACAGGGTGTCAGGGGTTGGAAGGGACACAAAGAGATCATCGAGTCCAACCCCCCTGCCAGAGAAGGACCACACAGGTCTCTGCCAACCTGCTTACTTCTGTGGTTCTATGAGCAGTGCTGAGCACAGGGGCACAAGAACCTCCCTTGTCCTGCTGCCCACACTGCTCCTGAGCCAGCCCAGGATGCCATTGGCTCTGCTGCCCACACTATCACAGAGTCATAGAAGTAAACTGGCTGGGAAAGACCTCTAGCATCACCCAACACCTTCTAATTAACTAACCCATGGCACTGAGTGCCTCATCCAGCCTCTTTTTAAACACCTCCAGCCACAGCCACTCCACCACCTCCCTGGGCAGCCCATTCCAATGCCAATCACTCTCTCTGCCAGCAACTTCCTCCTCACAGCCAGCCCAGACCTGCCCTGCCACAGCTTCAGCCTGGGTCCCCTTCTTCTGTTGCTGCTTGCCTGGCAGCAGAGCCCAACCCCAGCTGGCTACAGCCTCCCTGCAGGCAGCTGCAGGCAGCAATCAGCTCTGCCCTGAGCCTCCTCTGCTGCAGGCTGCACCCCCCCAGCTCCCTCAGCCTCTCCTCACAGGGCTGTGCTCCAGGCCCCTCCCCAGCCTTGCTGCCCTTCTCCAAACACCTTCCAGCACCTCAGCAGCTCTCTGCAATGCAGGAGCCCAGAGCTGGACACAGCACTGCAGGGGTGGCCTGAGCAGTGCTGAGCACAGAGGCACAAGAACCTCCCTTGTCCTGCTGCCCACACTGCTCCTGAGCCAGCCCAGGATGCCACTGGCTCTGCTGCCCACCTGGGCACACTGCTAGGGCTGTGCTGGTTAAAGCCTCCAAACGTTCTGTTGTTCCAGATTGCCTCTGACTGAACGAGGCAGAAGGAATAGTTTAAGAAAATGCCAAGTTTGCTCAGATCCCTGAGGACCAAGGGAAGCTGACCCAGGGAGAAGCTACCTGCAGCAACTTATTGCAGCCCAGCAATGATTCCAGGGGAGCAGAAGGAAGCCAAACCGCTGCCCTTTCCCCGGCGCAGTGCCCCAAGCGGTGCTGAGCTGTGGGGAGATGCTCAGTGGGGCTTGGCTGTGGTGAAGTTGATGCTAGAGAAGATGGCAGGGGTGAGGCTGGTGACTAACAGGGCTTCATGCTTCCATTGCAGTTCAGCTCCCTGGGCCAGCACCCAACATCAGAGCCTATGCCACCTCGCCCACCTCCGTCACGGTCAGCTGGGAGACGCCGCTCTCAGGCAACGGAGAGATCCAGAACTACAAACTCTACTACATGGAGAAGGGGCAGGACACCGAGCAGGTAGGGTGGGCAGCTCCTGCACACTGCCATCAGCAGCTTTTTTTTTCCTTGCACAGAGTCACAGAACGTTGGAAAAGACCTGCAGGGTTGTGGTGTCCGACTCTTAACCCAGCCCTGCCTGGTGGCCGCTAAACCATGGCTGCATCTGCACGGCTTTGGGACCCTTCCAGGCGTGGGGGCTCCATCCCTAGCTTGAGGCTAGTGTTTTAGTGAGAGAGATCAGATTAGAGGCTGTGAAAAGGGAACAGTGGTGATGTCTGCTTCACTCCTAGGCTTGCTGGGATGTATCAAAGCAAGGACACAAAGAGAGGTAAGATAGAGGCTGTATCTGTCAGAGTTGGTGTCTTAGAATCAGGCAATCAGGCAGGTTGGGAGAGAGCTCCAAGCTCAGCCAGCCCAGCCTAGTACCCAGCCCTGGCCAGTCATAGACTCAAGCAGGTTGGCAGAGAGCTCCAAGCTCAGCCAGCCCAACCTAGCACCCAGCCCTGGCCAGTCATAGAATCAAGCAGGTTGGAAGAGAGCTCCAAGCTCAGCCAGCCCAACCTAGCACCCAGCCCTGGCCAGTCATAGACTCAAGCAGGTTGGCAGAGAGCTCCAAGCTCAGCCAGCCCAGCCTAGCACCCAGCCCTGGCCAGTCATAGACTCAAGCAGGTTAGAAGAGAGCTCCAAGCTCACCCAGCCCAGCCTAGCACCCAGCCCTGGCCAGTCATAGAATCAAGCAGGTTGGAAGAGAGCTCCAAGCTCAGCCAGCCCGACCTAGCATCCAGCCCTGGCCAATCATAGACTCAAGCAGGTTGGAAGAGAGCTCCAAGCTCAGCCAGCCCAACCTAGCACCCAGCCCTGGCCAGTCATAGACTCAAGCAGGTTGGGAGAGAGCTCCAAGCTCAGCCAGCCCAGCCTAGCACCCAGCCCTGGCCAATCATAGAACCAAGCAGGTTGGAAGACCACCTCCAAGGAGGGGGCAGCCACAAGCTCCCAGGGCAACCTGTGCCAGTCTCTCCCCACCCTCACTGGCAAGAGTTTCTTTCTAATCTCCAGTCTCAAGCTCCCCTCTCCCAGCTCAGAGCTGTTGCCTCTCATCCTGGCATTCCCAGCCCGTGTTGGAAGTCCCTCCCCAGCTCTCCTGTATCCCACTTCAGCTACTGGGAGGCTGCTCTAAGGTCTCCCTGGAGCCTTCTCTTCTCCAGGCTGAACAGCCCCAGGACTCTCAGCTTGTCCTCACAGGGGAGATGACTCCAACCCTCTGATCAGTGGCATTCTTAGATGTACAGAATACAGAAGGGATCCATTCCACTCACTCCAGAAAGAATGGAATAGAATGGAATAGAATCAGGCAGGTTGGAAGAGAGCTCCAGGCTCAGCCAGCCCAACCTAGCACCCAGCCCTGCCCAACCAACCAGACCATGGCACTAAGTGCCCCAGCCAGGCTTGGCTGCAACACCTCCAGCCACAGCCACTCCACCACCTCCCTGGGCAGCCCATTCCAGTGCCAATCACTCTGTGTTTTCTACCTGGGCTTCTGCTTGGATCTGTGTAACCCAACTAATCCTTCTGATTCCAGCAGAGCCAATGGCATCCTGGGCTGGCTCAGGAGCAGTGTGGGCAGCAGGACAAGGGAGGTTCAGCGCTGCTCAGGCCACCCCTGGAGTGCTGTGTCCAGTGCTGGGCTCCTCCATCGCAGAGAGATGCTGAGGTGCTGGAAGGTGTTTGGAGAAGGGCAGCAAGGCTGGGGAGGGGCCTGGAGCACAGCCCTGTGAGGAGAGGCTGAGGGAGCTGGGGGGGTGCAGCCTGCAGCAGAGGAGGCTCAGGGCAGAGCTGATTGCTGCCTGCAGCTGCCTGCAGGGAGGCTGTAGCCAGCTGGGGTTGGGCTCTGCTGCCAGGCAGCCAGCAGCAGAAGAAGGGGACCCAGGCTGAAGCTGTGGCTGGGCAGGTCTAGGCTGGCTGTGAGGAGGAAGCTGTTGTCAGAGAGAGTGATTGGCACTGGAATGGGCTGCCCAGGGAGGTGGTGGAGTGGCTGTGCCTGGAGGTGTTGAAGAAACCTGTGGCCCTGGCACTGAAGGCTCTGGTTTAGTGGCCATGGTAGTTGGGTTACAGTTGGACTTGATGATCTTGGAGGCCTTTTCCAACCTTAATGACTTTTTGCTTCTGTGACCTGTGGGTTCAATCTGCAGGTGCCACAGGGAGGTGTCATTCCTGCTGTGCACTTTGAGTAGGGCTCTGCTAAAGGTCTTAAGACATCTGCAGCCCCCAGCACAAGCAGCACATGGAAGTGTTGGAGCCAGTGCAGAGGAGGCCACCAAGATGCTGAGAGGGCTGCAGCAGCTCTGCTGTGAGCACAGGCTGAGAGAGTTGGGGCTGTGCAGCCTGGAGAAGAGAAGGCTTGGAGGAGACCTTGGAGTGGCCTTGCAGGGTCTGAAGGGGGCTGCAGGAAGGCTGGGGAGGGACTATGGACAAGATCTGGTGATGCCAGGATGAAGAGGAATGGGTTTGAAGTGGTAGAGAAGAGACTTAAAGTGGAAGTTAGGAAGAAGTTCTTGATAGTGAGGGTGGTGAGAGACTGGCACAGTTTGAGGGAGGTGAGACACAGGCACAGGTTTCCCAGGGTGGTTGTGGAGCACAGAAGCACATTGGGTGCTTCTGTGCTCCCCAACCTCCCTGGAGGTGTTCAGGACCAGCTTGGATGAGACCTTAAGGGACCTACTCTAGTAGTAGGTGTCCCTGCCTATGGCACAAGGAGGTTGGAACTGACTGAGCATTGAAGTCCCTTCCAACCTAACCCATTCTCTGATTCACTGAGTAGCAACCCTGCTCCTGCCCTTGCCTGACATGTTTGTTCCTTCCTGGGCAGGACATCGACGTGGGAGGGCTCTCCTACACCATCAATGGCTTAAAGAAGTACACAGAGTACAGCTTCAGAGTGGTGGCTTACAACAAGCATGGCCCTGGAGTGTCCACTCAGGACGTGGTGGTCCGAACCCTCTCCGACGGTAAGCAACCTTCCTCCACTTGATTTGTCTGTCCAGGGACCCCCCAAAACCCTGCTCAGTGAATTGCAGTCAATTTCCCACCAGGCTTTTGCTCCTCGTTGCCTTCTTTTATTCCTGATGTGGCTTTTGCTCCTCGTTGCCTTCTTTTATTCCTGGTGTGCTTTGTTGAATTGAAAGTGGTGAAAGGTTCCCTGGAGGCTTTCTGGAATGGGGGGAGGGGAGGGGGAGGAAAATTCCTCTACCTGTAAAGAATAAAGTACCTGGGGGTGTGATTAGGGAACAAGAGGCTCCTTCATTCCAACAGCAGGAGGTGATTTTCATGCTGGGTCTGCTCAGTATTAAGAGCAGATGTAGAAGCAGCAGTGTTGAATGCTTCAAGGTATGGTTTGGGTTTCGGTGCTGGAATGAACTGACTTCTGCAGGGGGTTGGGTTTGAACTGTGCTCATGTGGGCAGCTGTGGCATGGCTGTGTCACACACTGCAGCACAGACACTGCACCATGGCACTGAGTGCCTCCTCCATGGCACTGCCCCCAGCCCAACCCAGTCAGCCAGACCATGGTACCAAGTGCCTCATCCATGGCACTAAGTGCCTCTGAGCTCATCCAGCCCAAACTAACCTAGCAGCCAGCCCTGTCCAGTCAACCAGACCATGGCACTGAATGCCTCATCCTTGGCACTGCCTCCAAGCTCACACAGCCCAACCTAACCTAGCACCCAGCCCTATCCAATCAGCCAGACCATGGCACTGAGTGCCTCATCCATGACACTGCATCCAAGCTCACACAACCCAGCCCAACCTAGGAGCCAGCCCTGCCCAGTCAACCAGACCATGGCACTGAGTGCCTCATCCATGGCACTGCCTCCAAGCTCACACAGCCCAACCTAACCTAGCACCCAGCCCTATCCAATCAGCCTGACCATGGCACTGAGTGCCTCATCCATGACACTGCCTCCAAGCTCATCCAGCCCAACCTAGCACCCAGCCCTGGCTAACCAACCAGACCATGGCACCGAGTGCCTCATCCAGGCTAGGCTTCAACACCTCTAGGGAAGATGGGAGAGTTGGTATGGAAAAGTGCTGAATGTGATGGCTCTGAGCAGGACCTTTCCATATGAACCCTGCTTTACCTCAGGAAGCCTTAAAAGCCTGTACCTTAGGAACCTGCCCAGGCTGAACTCAAAGTGAGTTTGTTCTCTGCGAGGAAAAGACTCAAAGCTCCAAAGCCAGGCACCGGAGGTCGCTGAGTGCCTCAGGTGGAATTCTCTGCTTGCTTCACCTTGTGTCCTTAAAGTGGTTTGCACTGCCAGCTTTGGATGATGGTAGCCAGGAGCCAGTTGTGTGTGTGGAAACTTTGGAACTCCTGGAGTTGTAACTGCTTCAATCTTTGCAGTCCCCAGCGCTCCGCCGCAGAACCTGACGCTGGAGGCACGGAATTCCAAGGTAAGGTGCTGGGAATTCCCTCTCCCTTCGTGGCTAGGTGAAAGCTACCTGATCTCCTTCTATGATCAGGTGACTGCTTGGTGGATGTGGGGAGGCTGTGGATGTGCTCTGTCTGGACTTCAGCAAGGTCTTTGACACTGTCCCCCACAGCACACTGCTGGCTAAGCTGTCAGCCCATGGCTTGGATGGCAACACTCTGTGCTGGGTTAGGAACTGGCTGGAGGGCTGAGCCCAGAGAGTGGTGGTGAATGGTGCCACATCCAGCTGGCAGCTGGCACTAGTGGTGTCCCTCAGGGATCAGTGCTGGGCCCCATCCTCTTTAACATCTGCATAGATGATCTGGGTGAGGGCATGGAGTCAGTTATCAGCAAGTGTGCAGATGACACCAAGCTGGGGGCAGATGTGGCTGGGTTGGAGGGCAGAAGGGCTCTGCAGCAGGACCTTGACCACCTGGACAGATGGGCAGAGTCCAATGGGATGGTGTTCAATAGCTCCAAGTGCAGGGTGCTGCACTTTGGCCACAACAACCCCATGCAGAGATACAGGCTGGGGTCAGAGTGGCTGAGAGCAGCCAGACAGAGAGGGGTCTGGGGGTGCTGATTGATACCCACCTGAACATGAGCCAGCAGTGTGCCCAGGTGGCCAAGAGAGCCAGTGGCATCCTGGCCTGCATCAGGAATGGTGTGGCCAGCAGGAGCAGGGAGGTCATTCTGCCCCTGTACTCTGCACTGGTTAGACCTCACCTTGAGTGCTGTGTTCAGTTCTGGGCCCCCCAGTTTAGGAGGGACATTGAGATGCTTGAGCGTGTCCAGAGAAGGGCAACGAGGCTGGGGAGAGGCCTTGAGCACAGCCCTACGAGGAGAGGCTGAGGGAGCTGGGATTGGTTAGCCTGGAGAAGAGGAGGCTCAGGGCAGACCTTATTGCTGTCTGCAACTACCTGAGGGGAGGTTGTGGCCAGGAGGAGGTTGCTCTCTTCTCTCAGGTGGCCAGCACCAGAAGGAGAGGACACAGCCTCAGGCTGTGCCAGGGGAGATTTAGGCTCGAGGTGAGGAGAAAGTCCTTCCCTGAGAGAGTCATTGGACACTGGAATGGGCTGCCCGGGGAGGTGGTGGAGTCGCCGTCCCTGGAGCTGTTCAAGGCAGGACTGGACGTGGCACTTGGTGCCATGGTCTGGCCTTGAGCTCTGTGCTAAAGGGTTGGACTTGATGAGCTGTGAGGTCTCTTCCAACCCTGATGATACTGTGAGACTGTGTGATACTGTCTTAGATCAACTCCATTCTAGAGCTGCCTTGGGCCTTTCTTCTCCCCTGCTGCTTTTCAGCTGTCTGTCTGGGAGCTGCCCAGCAGGAGGAGGATCTGAACGTGGGGATGGAAGTGGTTCGAGCAGCTCCAGCGCAGCTGGGGACTGTCCCTGATGGAGTGGAGGCAGTGAGAGTGCACCAAAGCCTGCAGGCTGATTGCCAGGCAGGCTTCAGCAGGCAGAGGAGCCTGCAGCAGCAGAGCCCTGAATGCATTCCTGTCCATGAGCTGCTGTGTGTGCACACCTTTGTGCTGGCCTGGCCACTGCAGGGGAGGCACTCACAGGCTCACAGCAGGGTAGGGGCTGGAAGGGACCTCCAGAGATCATCGAATCCAACTGCCCTGCCAGAGGAGGAGCAGAGCATCTAGCACATCCTAGAACCTAACACATCCAGACAGGGATGGAAAGGCTCCAGAGGAGAAGACTCCACAGGGGACCCTCACAGGAGGCTCTAAGACCCTCACAGTAAAGAAGTCCTTCCTCAGGTTGAGGTGGAACTTCCTATGCTGGAGTTTGTTCCTCGTCCTGTCACAGGGCACAGCTGAGAAGAGTTTCTCCCCTCCCTCTTGACCTCCATCCCAATGATCTCCTTAGGGATTCTGATCAGGGAGTTGTTTTGTGAAGGCTGTTTTGATAAGCCCTTTCCCAGATCCCTGCTTCTGCTGCCTGTGGTGTTGAAAAGAAATCACAGGATGGTAGAGGCTGGAAGGGACCCAAGGTGAGCATCCAGTCCAACCCCCCTGCCAGAGCAGCACCACACAATCCAGCTCAGAGCACACAGGAACACATCCAGACAGGCCTGGAAAGGCTCCACAGAAGGAGACTCCACAACCTCTCTGGGCAGCCTGTGCCAGGGCTTTGGGACCCTTCCAGGCAAGAAGTTCCCCCTTGTGTTGAGCTGGAACCTCCTGTGCTGCAGCTTCCATCCACTGCTGCTGGTCCTAGCACTTCCTGCACAGATCAGAGAGCACAAACAGCAGTTTGTAAAGCTACCTGCCCAAGTGCAGCCTACCTGCAGATGAGAACCTGGGCAAAATGAAAGGCAAACCCCAGGAGCTCTGTGGGAAAGTGGAATCAGAAAGTCTGATAGGATTGAGGCACTTGGAAGTGAACTTCTCCAGGCCACATAGGTGACCTGCTGCTGAATCAGAGAGGTTTTGCTTTCTGCATCAGGCCTGTGGTCTCCTCTGGGCAAAGGGAGTCCTCTTTTAAGGCTGGGGAGGGGCCTGGAGCACAGCCCTGTGAGGAGAGGCTGAGGGAGCTGGGGGGGTGCAGCCTGCAGCAGAGGAGGCTCAGGGCAGAGCTCATTGCTGCCTGCAGCTGCCTGCAGGGAGGCTGTAGCCAGCTGGGGTTGGGCTCTGCTGCCAGGCAGCCAGCAGCAGCAGAAGGGGACCCAGGCTGAAGCTGTGGCAGGGCAGGTCTGGGCTGGCTGTGAGGAGGAAGTTCCTGGCAGAGAGAGTGATTGGCACTGGAATGGGCTGCCCAGGGAGGTGGTGGAGTCCCCATCTCTGGGGGTGTTAAAGGATGCTGGCTGAGGCACTTGGTTAGTTCATTAGAAGGTGTTAGGTGCTAGGTTGGGCTGGCTGATCCCAGAGGCCTTTCCCAACCTGGTTAATTCTGTGCTTCTGTCAGCCCTGTAGTGAAGCAGCAGCTGCCTGCTGTGCTGGAAATGAAGTGGTTTGACTTTGTGTTTGGAAAGGAGGAGCTGCTCCCTGGGTTCAGCAGCTGGAACAAACATGAGAAGCAGTCAAAGAATCACAGAATCAAGCAGGTTGGAAGAGAGCTCCAAGCTCAGCCAGCCCAACCTAGCACCCAGCCCTGCCCAACCAACCAGACCATGGCACTAAGTGCCCCAGCCAGGCTTGGCTGCAACACCTCCAGCCACGGCCACTCCACCACCTCCTTGGGCAGCCCATTCCCATGCCAATCACTCTCTCTGCCAGGAACTTCCTCCTCACAGCCAGCCCAGACCTGCCCTGCCACAGCTTCAGCCTGGGTCCCCTTCTTCTGCTGCTGGCTGCCTGGCAGCAGAGCCCAACCCCAGCTGGCTACAGCCTCCCTGCAGGCAGCTGCAGGCAGCAATGAGCTCTGCCCTGAGCCTCCTCTGCTGCAGGCTGCACCCCCCCAGCTCCCTCAGCCTCTCCTCACAGGGCTGTGCTCCAGGCCCCTCCCCAGCCTTGCTGCCCTGCTCCAAACACCTTCCAGCACCTCAGCATCTCTCTGCAATGGAGGAGCCCAGAGCTGGACACAGCACTGCAGGGGTGGCCTGAGCAGTGCTGAGCACAGGGGCACAAGAACCTCCCTTGCCCTGCTGCCCACACTGCTGCTGCTGGAGCTGAGCAGCACAGCTCAGGAGGTGTCACTCTGAAGGCATTCCGCTGGGGTAGCTGTAAACAGCATCAGCTTTTGGAACTGCTTCCCTACAGATTAGTCCTCAGACTGTTTCAGGGCTTTAAATGAGACTGTTCCTGTCCTTAGCTAATAGGCAGGGAGCAAATGAAAGCTCTCTGCCAGAGTTTGCTTCGTTAGGAGGCTTAGGAGATAGGTTGGACTCGATGCCCTCCAAGCTGTTTCCCAACCCGGTTAGTTCTGTCGGCACCTCTGTCTGTCTGTCTGTCTGCTCTTCAGGGCAGTCTTGGCACTGGTTCCTCTGGCTGCATGGCATGTCATGGCTTTGTCCCCCCTTTCTGCCTCCCACAGAGCATCATGCTGCACTGGCAGCCCCCTCCTGCAGGCACCCAGAGCGGGCTGATCACCGGCTACAAGATCCGCTACCGCAAAGCGTCGCGCAAGAGCGAGGTGACGGAGAGCATCGGAGGCACCCAGCTCTTCCAGCTCATCGAAGGTCAGCAGCTCAGCCAGCCCCTCAGGGCCTTGGAGAGGGTTGAGCCTCACAGGCAGTGGGGTTCTAGACTTGGCAGGCTCAAATGGAAGCAGTTAAAGTGGGTGGGTTTGGGGCTGTGAAGCGCTGGCTGGGGGGGGGAAGTGAGATCTGCGGAGATCTGGCAGCCTGGTTGCTAGCTCTGGGTGTACCACATGAACCATAGCACCACAGAATCAAGCAGGTTGGAAGAGACCTCCAAGATCATCCAGCCCAACCTATCCCCCAGCCCTAACCAGTCAACCAGACCATGGCACTAAGTGCCTCATCCAGGCTTTTCTTGACCGCCTCCACGGATGATGACTCCACCACCTCCCTGGGCAGCCCATTCCAATGCCAATCACTCTCTCTGGGATGAACTTCCCCTGGTGAAGAGGGACTGGAATCTGCTGGAGAAGGTCCAACAGAGGGCTACAAGGATAATTAGGGGACTGGAGCATTCTTCCAACCTGGTTGATTCTATGATTTTGATGAGGAGAGGCTGAGAGACCTCTTGGAGGTGTTCCAGGTGGGGTTGGGCTCTGCTGCCAGGCAGGCAGCAGCAGAAGAAGGGGACCCAGGCTGAAGCTGTGGCAGGGCAGGTCTGGGCTGGCTGTGAGGAGGAAGTTGTTGTCAGAGAGAGTGATTGGCATTGGAATGGGCTGCCCAGGGAGGTGGTGGAGTGGCTGTGGCTGGAGGTGTTGGAGCCAAGCCTGGCTGGGGCACTTAGTGCCATGGTCTGGTTGGTTGGACAGGGCTGGGTGCTAGGTTGGGCTGGAGAGCTTGGAGCTCTCTTCCAACCTGCTTGGCTCTATGACTGGCCAGGGCTGGGTGCTAGGTTGGGCTGGCTGAGCTTGGAGCTCTCTTCCAACCTGCTTGGCTCTATGACTGGCCAGGGCTGGGTGCTAGGTTGGGCTGGCTGAGCTTGGAGCTCTCTTCCAGCCTGCTTGAGTCTATGACTGGCCAGGGCTGGGTGCTAGGCTGGGCTGGCTGAGCTTGGAGCTCTCTTCCAACCTGCCTGATTCTATGATTCTACGATTCCTGACCTGCTCGAGTGGCTGTGGTGGGGTGAAAGGCTTCTAGAACCCATACTTCCATGTGAAACTGTGATTCCTCCACTGCCAGCTGGAATTCCAGTGCTGCTAGCTGGGATGCTCTTTGTCCCTTAGGTCTGGAACGAGGCACAGAGTACAGCTTCCGAGTGGCTGCCCTGACTGTGAACGGCACCGGTCCAGCGACCGACTGGGTGTCAGCAGAGACCTTTGAGAGCGACCTGGATGGTAAGAGCAGAAGTGGGAATGGCTTTTGTGACCTCAAACCCAGCAGAACTCCTGGGCACCAGAGCAGGGGAAAGGTCTGGTGGCCTCTTGTGAAGGCAAACCTGATTCTCTTCTGTTGTTTTTAACCAGAGGCACAACTGATCCTCAACTTAATACCTGTCCTCTCCTTGCTCCTCACCTTAATACCTGCCCTCTCCTTGCTCCTCAGCTTAATACCTGTCCTCTCCTTGCTCCTCAGCTTAATACCTGTCCTCTCCTTGCTCCTCAGCTTAATGCCTGTCCTCTCCTTGCTCCTCAGCTTAATACCTGTCCTCTCCTTGCTCCTCAGCTTAAAACCTGCCCTCTCCTTGCTCCTCAGCTTAATACCTGTCCTCTCCTTGCTCCTCAGCTTAATACCTGTCCTCTCCTTGCTCCTCAGCTTAATACCTGTCCCCTCCTTGCTCCTCAGCTTAATGCCTGCCCTCTCCTTGCTCCTCAGCTTAATGCCTGTCCTCTCCTTGCTCCTCACCTTAATACCTGTCCTCTTCTTGCTCCTCAGCTTAATACCTGCCCCCTCCTTGCTCCTCAGCTTAATACCTGCCCCCTCCTTGCTCCTCAGCTTAATACCTGCCCCCTCCTTGCTCCTCAGCTTAATACCTGCCCTCTTCTTGCTCCTCAGCTTAATACCTGTCCTCTTCTTCCTTGCTCTCCATTGAATCATTGAATAGAATCCAAGAATGGTTTAGGTTGGAAGGGATCTCAAGGATCAGCCAGTTCCAACTCCCCTGTCCCATAGGCAGGGACATCTCCCACTAGAACAGGTCCCTCAAGGCCTCATCCAACCTGGTCCTGAACACCTTCAGGGAGGTTGTGGAGCACAGAAGCACCCAATGTGATCTTTGATCACATTGGGTGCTTCTGTGCTCCACAACCTCCCTGGGCAACCTGTGCCAGTGTCCCACCACCCTCAACCTGTGCCAGTGTCCCACCACCCTCAACCTGTGCCTGTGTCTCCATCATCCTCAACCTGTGCCTGTGTCTCACCACCCTAACTCCAAAGAACCCTGGAACAGGCTGCCCAGGAGGGTTGTGGAGTCTCTCCCTCTCTGGAGATACTCCAGCTCCACCTGGATGTGTTGCTGTGTGATCTGCTCTGGGTGCTCCTGTTCTGCAGGGAGGATGGAACTGGATGAGCTTTGGAGGTCCCTTCCAGCCCCTGGCATTCTGTGGTGCTGTGATGTCTCCTGCCTTTACAGACCCTCCAGCTGAGGTTCCTTCACCCCTGGAGAGCTGTTGGCCTGTACCAAGCATGGCTCAGGAACTCAGCATCATAGAATCACAGAATCAGGCAGAGTTGGAAGGCAGCACAAGGAGCAGGCAGTGCCAACCCCTCTGCCATGCCCAGGGACACCCTACCCTAGAGCAGCCTGACCACAGCCTCAGCCAGCCTGGCCTCAAACACCTCCAGGGAGGTGGTGGAGTGGCTGTGGCTGGAGGTGTTGCAGCCAAGCCTGGCTGGGGCACTTAGTGCCATGGTCTGGTTGGTTGGGCAGGGCTGGGTGCTAGGTTGGGCTGGGTGAGCTTGGAGCTCTCTTCCAACCTGGGTGATTCTATGATTCTGTGGTCTGGTTGATTGGCCAGGGCTGGGTGCTAGGCTGGACTGGCTGAGCTTGGAGCTCCCTTCCAACCTGCCTGATTCTATGACTCTGCTTCTATGACTCTATGACTCTTTGATTCTCCCTGGCTCTGCTGGCCACACTCCTCTTGACACCTCCCCCAGGATCCCACTGGCCTTCTTGGCTACAAGGGCACATTGCTGGCCCATGCAGGACTTGCTCTGAGAAGCAGACCTGACACTTGCTGTCCTTTCTGTTTCAGAGATGTGTCTGTCAAGATCCATCAGTGTACAAAACCACCTTCTTCTGGTGGTTGGGGTCCTTTGCTCTCACTTGCACAATAAAACCCTCTCCTCTGGGTCCTACTCATTTCAACTGAGACCCAGGGTGAGCAGCACTGCATTTAACCTCCCTAGCTCCTAGGTCTCCATGTCCTGGGCATGATTGAAGAGAAATGCCTTGATTCCCCTCTTTTCCCTCCACAGAGACTCGGGTGCCTGAGGTGCCAAGCTCCCTGCACGTCCGCCCGCTGGTCACCAGCATCGTGGTCAGCTGGACCCCACCTGAGAACCAGAACATCGTGGTGAGAGGCTATGCCATAGGCTATGGCATTGGCAGCCCTCATGCCCAGACCATCAAGGTGGACTATAAGCAGAGGTACTACACCATTGAGAACTTAGGTGAGTGGAAGAACAGCAGCACCTGGGCTCTACCTTTCCTTGGTTTTCTGGTTGTGGTGTTACGTGGAAATGTTGGAGCCAGCCCAGAGGTGGCCACAAGGATGAGGGAGGTTGTTCTGCTCCTGTGCTCAGCACTGCTCAGGACACCCCTGCAGTGCTGTGTCCAGTGCTGGGCTCCTGCATTGCAGAGAGCTGCTGAGGTGCTGGAAGGTGTTTGGAGAAGGGCAGCAAGGCTGGGGAGGGGCCTGGAGCACAGCCCTGTGAGGAGAGGCTGAGGGAGCTGGGGGGGTGCAGCCTGCAGCAGAGGAGGCTCAGGGCAGAGCTGATTGCTGCCTGCAGCTGCCTGCAGGGAGGCTGTAGCCAGCTGGGGTTGGGCTCTGCTGCCAGGCAGCCAGCAGCAGAAGAAGGGGACCCAGGCTGAAGCTGTGGCAGGACAGGTCTGGGCTGGCTGTGAGGAGGAAGTTCCTGGCAGAGAGAGTGATTGGCACTGGAATGGGCTGCCCAGGGAGGTGGTGGAGTGGCTGTGGCTGGAGGTGTTGCAGCCAAGCCTGGCTGGGGCACTTAGTGCCATGGTCTGGTTGGTTGGGCTGGGCTGGGTGCTAGGTTGGGCTGCCCAGGGAGGTGGTGCAGTCACTGTCCCTGCAGGTGTTGAATCCAAGCCTGGATGGGGCACTTAGTGCCATGGTCTAGTTGACTGGATAGGGCTGGGTGCTAGGTTGGGCTGGCTGAGCTTGGAGCTCTCTTCCAACCTGCTTGCTTCTATGAAAGGTGATGGACTGCCCAGGATAGCTGGATGGGATGGGCTGCCCAGGGAGGTGGTGCAGCCACCATCCCTGCAGGTGTTTGAGGAGAGCTTGGATGTGGCACCTGGTGGCATGGCTTAGCTGCTGCCCTGCTGGCAGGTCCTAGGCTGCACTGGATGAGCTCGGAGGTCTTTTCCAGCCTCAGTGATTCTGTGATGGGCTGCCTGGGAAGGTGGTAGAGTCTCCATCCCTGGAGGTGTGTAAAAGGAGGCTGGCTGAGGCACTCAGTACCATGGGTTAGTTAATCAGAAGGGTTAGGTGATAGGTTGGACTCACTGATCCTAGAGGTCTCTTCCAACCTGGTTAATTCTGTGATTCACAACTAACTTTGGGGGAGAAAGTAAACTAGTGCCTGTGTGAAGGAGTGGAGAAGAGGTTTCACTAACAGCTTGCCCTCAAATGATGTTTTTCTTCCCCCCCCCACCCCCTTTCCTCAGACCCCAGCTCCCACTATGTGATAACTCTGAAGGCCTTTAACAACGTGGGCGAAGGAATCCCTCTGTACGAGAGCGCCGTGACCAGACCCCACTCAGGTAAAGGCCAAGGGCTGCCTTCAGCTCCTTGCAAGCCATCACCCTGTGGAGCAGTGCTGGAATGGGATGCTGTGTCCTGCAGGATCATCAAATGCCCTCCACTTCTCCAGCTGTTTGGCCTTGCTCTTGGGGTGCATGCCTGGCGTGGTTTGGGTTGGTTTAGTTAGATCTGTGGCTCACAAAACCTCCCTCTCAGCTTAGCTGGGGATGTTCTTGCTGCAGAAAGGTAGCATCATGAGCTGGGGGCAGGGCTAAAGACAGGGCCCTAGGGACAGATGAGAGCTTTTTACCTCACTCACCCTGAGATTTGGAACGAGTTGCCTGCATTTTCTTTACCCAGGTCTCCATCTGCACTCAGACTAAACAATGTCTTGGCATTTTGTTGGGGTTGTTTCAACCTGAAGCAGAGAAATGTCTTTGCCAGCAAGAGCTGTGGCTCATTGTGCTCCCTCATAAGGCTCTTGGCATGACCCTAAGCTGCTTAGTGCCATGGTCTGGTTGGTTGGGCAGGGCTGGGTGCTAGGTTGGGCTGGCTGAGCTTGGAGCTCTCTTCCAACCTGCTTGATCCTATGACTGGTCAGTGCTGGGTGCTAGGTTGGGCTGGCTGAGCTTGGAGCTCTCTTCCAACCTGCTTGAGTCTATGACTGGCCAGAGCTGGGTGCTAGGTTGGGCTGGCTGAGCCTGGAGCTCTCTTCCAACCTGCTTAAGTCTATGACTGGCCAGGGCTGGGTGCTAGGTTGGGCTGGCTGAGCTTGGACCTCACTTCCAACCTGCTTGAGTCTATGACTGGCCAGGGCTGGGTGCTAGGTTGGGCTGGCTGAGCTTGGAGCTCTCTTCCAACCTGCTTCATGCTATGATTCTATGATTGCCCTCAGCCTTTAAAAGATGTTGGGAGTGGCTTTTATCAAGTGGCATAAGAAGAGCTGCAGCTCTTTTCCCACCTCCTTGTTGCCTAGAAGAGGAATGTGAGCAGTCTGAGACCAAGTGAAAATTCCTGCATGTTTGGGGTTCTCAAGTTGAGTGCAGTGAGCAGTGATAGTGCAGTGAGCAGTGATGTGGTGAGGTGGATCTCTGGGGTTCTCAGGCTGAATGCAGTGAGCAGTGAGGTGGTGAGGTGGATCTTTGGGGTTCTCAGGCTGAATGCAGTGAGCAGTGAGGTGGATCTTTGGGGTTCCCAGGCTGAATGCAGTGAGCAGTGATGTGGTGAGGTGGATCTCTGGGGTTCCCAGGCTGAATGCAGTGAGCAGTGATGTGGTGAGGTGGATCTTTGGGGTTCCCAGGCTGAATGCAGTGAGCAGTGAGGTGGTGAGGTGGACCTTTGGGGTTCCCAGGCTGAATGCAGTGAGCAGTGATGTGGTGAGGTGGATCTTTGGGGTTCCCAGGCTGAATGCAGTGAGCAGTGATGTGGTGAGGTGGATCTTTGGGGTTCCCAGGCTGAATGCAGTGAGCAGTGATGTGGTGAGGTGGATCTTTGGGGTTCCCAGGCTGAATGCAGTGAGCAGTGAGGTGGATCTTTGGGGTTCCCATGCTGAATGCAGTGAGCAGTGATGTGGTGAGGTGGATCTTTGGGGTTCTCAGGCTGAATGCAGTGAGCAGTGAGGTGGTGAGGTGGATCTTTGGGGTTCCCAGGCTGAATGCAGTGAGCAGTGATGTGGTGAGGTGGATCTTTGGGGTTCTCAGGCTGAATGCAGTGAGGAGTGATGTGGTGAGGTTGATCTTTGGGGTTCTCAGGCTGAATGCAGTGAGCAGTGAGATGGATCTTTGGGGTTCTCAGGCTGAATGCAGTGAGCAGTGATGTGGTGAGGTGGATCTTTGGGGTTCCCAGGCTGAATGCAGTGAGCAGTGATGTGGTGAGGTGGATCTTTGGGGTTCTCAGGCTGAATGCAGTGAGCAGTGAGGTGGATCTTTGGGGTTCCCAGGCTGAATGCAGTGAGCAGTGGTGTGGTGAGATGGATCTTTGGGGTTCCCAGGCTGAATGCAGTGAGCAGTGAGGTGGATCTTTGGGGTTCTCAGGCTGAATGCAGTGAGCAGTGGTGTGGTGAGATGGATCTTTGGGGTTCCCAGGCTGAATGCAGTGAGCAGTGAGGTGGATCTTTGGGGTTCTCAGGCTGAATGCAGTGAGCAGTGAGGTGGATCTTTGGGGTTCCCAGGCTGAATGCAGTGAGCAGTGATGTGGTGAGGTGGATCTTTGGGGTTCCCAGGCTGAATGCAGTGAGCAGTGATGTGGTGAGGTGGATCTCTGGGGTTCCCAGGCTGAATGCAGTGAGCAGTGATGTGGTGAGGTGGATCTTTGGGGTTCCCAGGCTGAATGCAGTGAGCAGTGATGTGGTGAGGTGGATGAAGCTTGAGGAGGGCAGGTTTAGACTGGAGATCAGGATGAAATTCTTGATAGGGTGGGGAAAAGGCTTTGAGGAGACCTTAGAGTGGCCTTCCTGTACCTGAAAAGAGACCTACAGGAGAGCTGGGGAGGGACTATTGACAAGGTCTGGTGATGACTGGAGGAGGAGGAATGGGTTTGAAGTGGCAGAGGGGAGATGGAAACTGGGTGTTAGGAAAGGGTTTTTTAGAGTGAGGGGAGTGAGAGACTGGCACAGGTTGAGGGTGGTGAGACACTGGCACAGGTTGAGGGAGGTGAGAGACTGGCAGAGGTTGAGGGTGGTGAGACACAGGCACAGGTTGAGGGTGGTGAGACACTGGCACAGGTTGAGGGTGATGAGACACTGGCAGAGGTTGAGGGTGATGAGACACAGGCACAGGTTGAGGGAGGTGAGACACTGGCACAGGTTGAGGGAGGTGAGACACTGGCACAGGTTGAGGGTGGTGAGACACTGGTCCAGGTTGAGGGAGGTGAGACACTGGTCCAGGTTGAGGGTGGTGAGACACTGGCATAGGTTGAGGGAGGTGAGACACTGGTCCAGGTTGAGGGAGGTGAGACACTGGTCCAGGTTGAGGGAGGTGAGAGACTGGCAGAGGTTGAGGGTGGTGAGACACAGGCACAGGTTGAGGGTGGTGAGAGACTGGCACAGGTTGAGGGTGGTGAGACACTGGCACAGGTTGAGGGAGGTGAGAGACTGGCAGAGGTTGAGGGTGGTGAGAGACTGGCACAGGTTGAGGGTGGTGAGAGACTGGCACAGGTTGAGGGAGGTGAGACACTGGCACAGGTTGAGGGTGATGAGACACAGGCACAGGTTGAGGGAGGTGAGACACTGGCACAGGTTGAGGGTGGTGAGACACTGGCTCAGGTTGAGGGTGGTGAGACACTGGCACAGGTTGAGGGAGGTGAGACACTGGTCCAGGTTGAGGGTGGTGAGACACTGGCATAGGTTGAGGGAGGTGAGACACTGGTCCAGGTTGAGGGAGGTGAGACACTGGTCCAGGTTGAGGGAGGTGAGAGACTGGCACAGGTTGAGGGAGGTGAGACACTGATCCAGGTTGAGGGAGGTGAGACACTGGCACAGGTTGAGGGTGGTGAGACACTGGTCCAGGTTGAGGGTGGTGAGAGACTGGCACAGGTTGAGGGTGGTGAGACACTGGCACAGGTTGAGGGACGTGAGACACAGGCACAGGTTGAGGGTGGTGAGAGACTGGCACAGGTTGAGGGTGGTGAGACACTGGTCCAGGTTGAGGGTGCTGAGACACTGGCACAGGTTTCCCAGGGAGGTTGGGGAGCACAGAAGCACCCAATGTGATCTTCGATCACATTGGGTGCTTCTGTGCTCCCCAACCTCCCTGGAGGCGTTCAGGACCAGCTTGGATGAGTGACTTTGAACGACCTGAGCTGGTGAGAGCTGTCCCTGCCTATGGCACAGGTTGAGGCTTGGACCTGGCTGATCTCTGGAGGTCCCTTTCCAACCCAACCCATTCGGTGCCTCTCTGTGGTTGTCTCTCTTGCCTCCCAAAGGTAACAGGATGCAAGAGGGCTGTTTTTTGGTGGGCCAGCCTGATGGTCACCCCTATTAACTCTGCCTTTTCTCTCTTTTTTTTTTCCCTCCATTTCTCACCTTCCATTCCATGGCACTTCCCTGCATCCCCCACCCACCCCCCACCCCCCCCTTTTTTTTTTGTCTCTGTCTTCTTTTGTTCCCATTCGATTGCCTCTGTTTGAATTACAACCCTCCCCCCTCCCCCAGACACTTCCGAGGTTGATTTGTTTGTTATTAATGCTCCATACACTCCAGTGCCAGATCCTTCTCCCATGATGCCACCCGTGGGAGTTCAGGCTTCCATCCTGAGCCATGACACCATCCGGATCACTTGGGCAGACAACTCTCTGCCGAAGAACCAGAAGATCACAGACGCTCGCTACTACACCGTGCGCTGGAAGACCAACATCCCTGCCAACACCAAGTACAAGGTACTGCCCTGCTGCACCCCAGCATCCCTGCCTGCACCCCAGCATCCATGCCAACACCCTGCCAGCACCCTGCCAGCACCCCAGCATCCCTTCCTGCACCCCAACATCCCTGCCAACACCAAGTACAAGGTACTGCCCTGCTGCACCCCAGCATCCCTGCCTGCACCCCAACATCCCTGCCAACACCAAGTACAAGGTACTGCCCTGCTGCACCCCAGCATCCCTTCCTGCACCCCAGCATCCCTTCCTGCACCCCAGCACCCTGCCAGCACCAGAAACAAGGTGCTGCCCTGCCAGCACCCCAGCATCCCTGCCAACACCAAGTACAAGGTACTGCCCTGCCTGCACCCCAGCATCCCTGCCTGCACCCCAGCATCCCTGCCAACACCAAGTACAAGGTACTGCCCTGCCTGCACCCCAACATCCCTGCCTGCACCCCAACATCCCTGCCTGCACCCTGCCAGCACCAGAAACAAGGTACTGCCCTGCCTGCACCCCAACATCCCTGCCTGCACCCCAACATCCCTGCCAACACCAAGTACAAGGTACTGCCCTGCTGCACCCCAGCACCCCTGCCTGCACCCCAGCATCCCTGCCAACACCAAGTACAAGGTACTGCCCTGCCTGCACCCCAGCATCCCTGCCAGCACCCCAACACCCTGTCAGCACCCTGCCAACACCAAGTACAAGGTACTGCCCTGCCTGCACCCCAGCATCCCTGCCTGCACCCCAGCATCCCTGCCAACACCAAGTACAAGGTACTGCCCTGCCTGCACCCCAACATCCCTGCCTGCACCCCAACATCCCTGCCAGCACCCTGCCAGCACCAGAAACAAGGTACTGCCCTGCCTGCACCCCAACATCCCTGCCTGCACCCCAACATCCCTGCCAACACCAAGTACAAGGTACTGCCCTGCTGCACCCCAGCATCCCTGCCAGCACCCCAGCATCCCTGCCAGCACCCTGCCAGCACCCCAGCATCCCTTCCTGCACCCCAACATCCCTGCCAACACCAAGTACAAGGTACTGCCCTGCTGCACCCCAGCATCCCTGCCAGCACCCCAGCATCCCTTCCTGCACCCCAACACCCTGCCAGCACCCTGCCAGCACCAGAAACGAGGTACTGCCCTGCCTGCACCCCAGCATCCCTGCCAACACCAAGTACAAGGTACTGCCCTGCTGCACCCCAGCATCCCTGCCTGCACCCCAACATCCCTGCCAACACCAAGTACAAGGTACTGCCCTGCTTGCACCCCAGCATCCCTGCCTGCACCCCAACATCCCTGCCAACACCAAGTACAAGGTACTGCCCTGCCTGCACCCCAGCATCCCTGCCTGCACCCCAGCATCCCTGCCAACACCAAGTACAAGGTACTGCCCTGCTGCACCCCAGCATCCCTGCCAGCACCCCAACACCCTGTCAGCACCCTGCCAGCACCAGAAACAAGGTAGTGCCCTGCCTGCACCCCAGCATCCCTGCCTGCACCCCAACATCCCTGCCAACACCAAGTACAAGGTACTGCCCTGCCTGCACCCCAACATCCCTGCCTGCACCCCAACACCCTGCCAGCACCCTGCCAACACCAAGTACAAGGTACTGCCCTGCCTGCACCCCAGCATCCCTGCCAGCACCCCAACACCCTGTCAGCACCCTGCCAACACCAAGTACAAGGTACTGCCCTGCCTGCACCCCAACATCCCTGCCTGCACCCCAGCATCCCTGCCAACACCAAGTACAAGGTACTGCCCTGCCTGCACCCCAACATCCCTGCCAGCACCCTGCCTGCACCAGAAAAAAGGTACTGCCCTGCCTGCACCCCAGCATCCCTGCCAGCACCAGAAACAAGGTGCTGCCCTACCTGCACCCCAACATCCCTGCCTGCACCCCAACACCCTGCCAGCACCCTGCCAGCACCAGAAACAAGGTACTGCCCTGCCTGCACCCCAACATCCCTGCCAACACCAAGTACAAGGCACTGCCTCTTCCTCCACCCCAGCACACTGCCAGCACCAAGTACAAGGCACTGCCTCTTCCTCCACTCCTGCACACTGCCAGCACCAAAACCAAGGCACTGCCCCTTCCTCCACCCCTGCACATTGCCAACACCAAGTACAAGGCACTGCCTCTTCCTCCACCCCTGCACATTGCCAACACCAAGTACAAGGCACTGCCCCTTCCTCCACCCCTGCACATTGCCAACACCAAGTACAAGGCACTGCCTCTTCCTCCACCCCTGCACACTGCCAGCACCAAAACCAAGGCACTGCCTCTTCCTCCACCCCTGCACATTGCCAACACCAAGTACAAGGCACTGCCTCTTCCTCCACCCCAGCACACTGCCTGACTGCAGGCAGAAGAAGCTTTGTAGCCCAGTCAAGGTTTGATGAGAGTAAAGCAAACAGCTTAGAAAAGGTGGTAGAGGTAGAGGGGACCTGGTGGGAACTGGGAGGGGGGAAGGGATTGTGGCTTTGTTTTCCTCTCACTCTTTCTTCCCCTAGTAGCAGAGTAGCAGAAGGGTGGAGCAGGCCAGGACATGTAATAGGTCTGTTAGAATCATAGAAGCAGGCAGGGTTGGAAGGGAGCACAAGGAGCAGGCAGTGCCAACCCCTGCCATGCCCAGGGACACCCTACCCTAGAGCAGCCTGACCACAGCCTCAGCCAGCCTGGCCTCAAACACCTCCAGCCATGGGGCCTCAACCCCCTCCCTGGGCAACCCATTCCAGCCTCTCACCACTCTGCTACTCAACAACTTCCTCCTCACCTCCAGCCTCACTCTCCCCACCTCCACCTTTGCTCCATTCCCCCCACTCCTGACACTCCCTGATATCCTGAAAAGTCCTTCCCAGCTTTTATGTAGGCCCCCTTGAGATACCTCAGATATTAACCTCCCAGGCTTCCCAGAGAGGTTGTCTGCAGGTACCTGAATGGAGACTTTCAAGTGTGCCCAGGTGGCCAAAAAAAGCCAATGGCATCCTGGGCTGGCTCAGGAGCAGTGTGGGCAGCAGGACAAGGGAGGTTCTTGTGCCCCTGTGCTCAGCACTGCTCAGGCCACCCCTGCAGTGCTGTGTCCAGCTCTGGGCTCCTCCACTGCAGAGAGCTGTTGAGGTGCTGGAAGGTGTTTGGAGAAGGGCAGCAAGGCTGGGGAGGGGCCTGGAGCACAGCCCTGTGAGGAGAGGCTGAGGGAGCTGGGGGGGTGCAGCCTGCAGCAGAGGAGGCTCAGGGCAGAGCTCATTGCTGCCTGCAGCTGCCTGCAGGGAGGCTGTAGCCAGCTGGGGTTGGGCTCTGCTGCCAGGCAGCCAGCAGCAGAAGAAGGGGACCCAGGCTGAAGCTGTGGCAGGGCAGGTCTGGGCTGGCTGTGAGGAGGAAGTTCCTGGCAGAGAGAGTGATTGGCACTGGAATGGGCTGCCCAGGGAGGTGGTGGAGTGGCTGTGGCTGGAGGTGTTGAAGAAACCTGTGGCCCTGGCACTGAAGGGTCTGGTTTAGTGGCCATGGTACTTGGGTTGCAGTTGGACTTGAGGATCTTGGAGGCCTTTTCCAACCTTAATGACTTTTTGCTTCTCTGACCTGTGGGTTCAATCTGCAGGTGCCACAGGGAGGTGTCATTCCTGCTGTGCACTTTGAGTTGGGCTCTGCTAAAGGTCTTAAGACATCTGCAGCCCCCAGCACAAGCAGCACATGGAAGTGTTGGAGCCAGTCCAGAGGAGGCCACCAAGATGCTGAGAGGGCTGCAGCAGCTCTGCTGTGAGCACAGGCTGAGAGAGTTGGGGCTGTGCAGCCTGGAGAAGAGAAGGCTTAAAGGAGACCCTGGAGTGGCCTTGCAGGGTCTGAAGGGGTCTGCAGGAAGGCTGGGGAGGGACTATGGACAAGGAATGGGAATGCCAGGATGAAGAGGAATGGGTTTGAAGTGGCAGAGAAGAGGCTTAAAGTGGATGTTGGGAGGAAGTTCTTGATAGTGAGGGTGGTGAGAGACTGGCACAGGTTGAGGGTGGTGAGAGACTGGCACAGGTTGAGGGAGGTGAGACACTGGCACAGTTTGAGGGTGGTGAGAGACTGGCACAGGTTGAGGGTGGTGAGACACTGGCACAGGTTGAGGGTGGTGAGACACTGGCACAGATTGAGGGAGGTGAGACACTGGCACAGGTTGAGGGTGGTGAGAGACTGGCACAGTTTGAGGGAGGTGAGACACTGGCACAGGTTGAGGGTGGTGGGACACTGGCACAGGTTGAGGGAGGTGAGACACTGGCACAGGTTGAGGGTGGTGAGAGACTGGCACAGGTTGAGGGAGGTGAGATACTGGCACAGGTTGAGGGTGGTGAGACTCTGGCACAGTTTGAGGGTGGTGAGACTCTGGCACAGGTTGAGGGAGGTGAGACACTGGCACAGGTTGAGGGTGGAGAGACACTGGCACAGGTTGAGGGAGGTGAGACACTGGCACAGGTTGAGGGAGGTGAGACACAGGCACAGTTTGAGGGTGGTGAGACACTGGCACAGGTTGAGGGTGGTGAGACTCTGGCACAGTTTGAGGGAGGTGAGACTCTGGCACAGGTTGAGGGAGGTGAGACACTGGCACAGGTTGAGGGTGGAGAGACACTGGCACAGGTTGAGGGAGGTGAGACAATGGCACAGGTTGAGAGAGGTGAGAGACTGAACCAGGTTGAGGGTGGTGAGACACTGGCACAGGTTGAGGGAGGTGAGAGACTGGCACAGGTTGAGGGTGGTGAGACACAGGCACAGGTTGAGGGAGGTGAGACACTGGCACAGGTTGAGGGAGGTGAGACACTGGCACAGGTTAAGGGTGGTGAGACACTGGCACAGGTTGAGGGTGGTGAGACACTGGCACAGGTTGAGGGAGGTGAGACACTGGCACAGGTTGAGGGTGGTGAGACACTGGCACAGGTTGTTGTGCCTTGAGGTGTTGCAGCCAAGCCTGGCTGGGGCACTTAGTGCCATGGTCTGGGTGACTGGCCAGGGCTGGATTGAGCTGGGTGAGCTTGGAGCTCTCTTCCAACCTGCTTGACTCCATGACTGTGTGATCTTGAAGGTCCTTTCCAACCCACCCCACTCTCTGATTCTGCAGCTCCTTCTTATTTTCACCACTTGCTCCCCACTGACTTTCACAGTGACTAAAGAAGAGGCTGCAGGCTTCAAACCCAAGCTGAGAGGTTCCACTTGAAGCAGCCTGCTTTTCCCTCACATGCATTTAGAAGTTGTGTCAATCTGGAGCAGATAAACAGAGAAGCAGCTGTGATACTGTTCCTGGAGCTAAAAGCCTCTGCTGTGCTTTGAAGCATGAGGTCTCACTGATGTAGATCAGAGCCTTGCTCAAAGGAGCTTTGTTGTGTGGAGCTGGGTCCCTCCTTAGCTGTGATTTATTTGTGTGCTCTCAAGCATAAGCTTAAACCACTAAATCTTAACTGAGATCTTTTAGGACTGCATAAAAGAGAGGGGAAGGAATAAACCAAACCAGAAAGACATCCATTTTTTCCAGGGTAAGATTTAGGAAGCTCACTTCCAGAAGGTGAGCAGGGTCTAGGACCAAGGGATATGTTGTGGAGAGGGAAGGGAGAGGGGGGAAGAAAAAAGGTGGTGTGATAAAAACCATGAAGCAAGCTGAGAAGTCCACTGCAGCCTTTTGTGTGTCATTTGCATTCAATGTGATGTGCACTGAAACTAAAAGACAGCAACTTTCAAAGGCACAGATGAAAAAAGGCAGCTGCAGGCTGTGAGGAGGACTCCAGCTGCCACTTGTGGCTGCAGCTTGCAGCTAAGAGGTGCTGCAAAGAGAATCAAAGGCTTAGGTGCTGCTGGTAGGTGTCCTGGAGAGGAAGGACAGATGGGTTTTAGTGGGGGGAGGTAGCTCCTGATGCAAGGTGCTAGGAAAAGATTTCTCCTTTGGACTTGGGATGGCATAATTGGGCCAGCCAGAGGCATTTAGGGAGCTGGGGCTGTTTAGTCTGGAGAAGAGAGGGCTCAGGGCAGAGCTCATTGCTGTCTGCAGGTACCTGAAGGGAGGCTGTAGCCAGCTGGGCTGGGAGAGAGGAGCTGCAGAGGAGGCAGCAGTGCCCAGGTGGGCAGCAGAGCCAATGGCATCCTGGGCTGGCTCAGGAGCAGTGTGGGCAGCAGGACAAGGGAGGTTCTTGTGCCCCTGTGCTCAGCACTGCTCAGGCCACCCCTGCAGTGCTGTGTCCAGTTCTGGGCTCCTGCATTGCAGAGAGCTGCTGAGGTGCTGGAAGGTGTTTGGAGAAGGGCAGCAAGGCTGGGGAGGGGCCTGGAGCACAGCCCTGTGAGGAGAGGCTGAGGGAGCTGGGGGGGTGCAGCCTGCAGCAGAGGAGGCTCAGGGCAGAGCTCATTGCTGCCTGCAGCTGCCTGCAGGGAGGCTGTAGCCAGCTGGGGTTGGGCTCTGCTGCCAGGCAGGCAGCAGCAGAAGAAGGGGACCCAGGCTGAAGCTGTGCCAGGGCAGGTCTGGGCTGGCTGTGAGGAGGAAGTTGCTGGCAGAGAGAGTGATTGGCACTGGAATGGGCTGCCCAGGGAGGTGGTGGAGTGGCTGTGGCTGGAGGTGTTGCAGCCAAGCCTGGCTGGGGCACTTAGTGCCATGGTCTGGTTGGTTGGGCAGGGCTGGTGCTAGGTTGGGCTGGCTGAGCTTGGAGCTCTCTGCCAACCTGCTTGGTTCTATGACTGGCCAGGGCTGGGTGCTAGGTTGTGCTGGCTGAGCTTGGAGCTCTCTTCCACCCTGCTTGATTCTATGATTCTATGGATGCGAGGAACAAGTTCTGCAGCAGGAGGCTGCTGCAACATTGCAACTGGTTGCCCAGGGAGGTGTTTGAGACCTCATGTCTGCAGATACTTAAGGTGAGGCTCGACAGGGCTCTGAGCAACCTGCTCTAGTGGAGGATGTCCCTACTGAGTGCAGGGGGCTTGGACCCTTGGAGTTCCTTTCCAATCCATTCCATTCTACGATTCTACAATGTTTCCACCACCACTTAACCTGAGACCAGGGTGCTGGAGAGCTGCTGCTGGACACTTTTCAGTGGAGGAGTTGCTGACTGTCTTGGTTTTCCTTTCAGACTGCCAATGCCACCACCTTGAGCTACCTGGTGACAGGGCTGAAGCCAAACACCTTGTACGAGTTCTCGGTGATGGTGACCAAGGGTCGGCGCTCGAGCACCTGGAGCATGACAGCACATGGGACCACCTTTGAACTAGGTACTGCTTGGGGGCCTGCTGCAAGGGCTGGCCAGGGGTTATTCCTGAGGGCCAGGTGCCAGGATTCAGGTGTTTGAAGTGATTACACTGATCACAGCATCACAGGGGGGAGAAGCCCCTCGGGGTCACCAAGGCCAGCCCAGGTCTCTGCTCCCTGCTTCACCCTAAACCATAGCCCCAAGCACCACATCCAGACCACCTTCAAACACACCCAGGGTTGGTGACTCCAGCACCTCCCTGGGCAGCTCATCCCAATCCCTGACCACTCTTGCTGGGAACTAATTCTTCCTGATCTCCAGTCTGAACCTCCCCAGTGGCAGCTTGAGGCCATTCCCTCCTGTTCTGTCACTGGTTCCCTGTGAGCAGAGCCCAGCACCAACCTCTCCACAGCCTCCTTTCAGTAGCTGTAGGCAGTGAGGAGCTCTGCCCTCAGCCTCCTCTGTTTCACACTGACCATCCCCAGCTCCTTCAGTCTCTCCTCAGCAGATTCACTCTCCAGGCCCTTCACAGCTTCCCTGCCCTCCTCTGCACTGCCTCCAGCACCTCCAGCCCTCATGTGTTGAGCTGCCCAGAACTGAGCACAGCACTCCCCAGAGCAGAGTCCCAGAGGCCAATCCCCTCCCTGCTGCTGCTGGACACAGCATTCCTGATGCCAGCCAGGATGCTTTTTGCTTCCTTTGCCACCTGGGCACGCTGCTGGCTCATATCCAGCTGCTTGTCAGCTGCAGCCCCCAGGTCCCTTTCTGCCAGCAGCTCTCCAGCCACACTGCCCCAGGCCTGTAGAGTTGCTTGGGGGTGCAGGACCTGGCACTTGGCCTTGTTGATGAATGAATGATAATAGAATCACTGAGAGCTGGAAGGGAGCACAAGGATCAGGCAGTGCCAACCCCCCTGCCATGCCCAGGGACACCCTACCCTAGAGCAGCCTGACCACAGCCTCAGCCAGCCTGGCCTCAAACACCTCCAGCCATGGGGCCTCAACCCCCTCCCTGGGCAACCCATTCCAGCCTCTCACCACTCTCCTGCTCAACAACTTCCTCCTCCCCTCCAGCCTCACTCTCCCCACCTCCACCTTTGCTCCATTCCCCCCACTCCTGACACTCCCTCACAGCCTCAAAAGTCCCTCCCCAGCTTTTTGGGAGCCCCCTTCAGATGTTGGCAGGCCACAAGAAGGTCCCCTGGGAGCCTCCTCTGCTCCAGCCTGCACAGCCCAACAGCTCTAAGACATCCAAAGCAGCCCTCCAGTCATGTTGATGGCAGTTGTCACCACTCAAAACACCAACACAAAACAAAACAGAAACCACCCAAGCTCCCTAAAAGAAACAAAGAAACCAAACCCAAAAATCAACTACGAAAGAGAACATCTCCTGAGGACTTTGTTGTGTGATACTTAACCATTACTCCATTGCAGAGAGATGCTGAGGTGCTGGAAGGTGTTTGGAGCAGGGCAGCAAGGCTGGGGAGGGGCCTGGAGCACAGCCCTGTGAGGAGAGGCTGAGGGAGCTGGGGGGGTGCAGCCTGCAGCAGAGGAGGCTCAGGGCAGAGCTCATTGCTGCCTGCAGTTGCCTGCAGGGAGGCTGTAGCCAGCTGGGGTTGGGCTCTGCTGCCAGGCAGCCAGCAGCAGAAGGGGATCCAGGCTGAAGCTGTGGCAGGGCAGGTCTGGGCTGGCTGTGAGGAGGAAGTTGCTGGCAGAGAGAGTGATTGGCACTGGAATGGGCTGCCCAGGGAGGTGGTGGAGTGGCTGTGGCTGGAGGTGTTGCAGCCAAGCCTGGCTGGGGCACTTAGTGCCATGGTGTGGTTGGTTGGGCAGGGCTGGGTGCTAGGTTGGGCTGGCTGAGCTTGGAACCTCTGCACACAGGACAGGGACTGGAGGTGTTTCAGAGAGGCAGAGCTGTGGTGCTGAGGGCCATGGCAGGGGTAGAGAATGTTTGGATTCCATCATCTCAAAGGGCTTTTCCAGCAAACTCAATGGTCTCATTCCTTGCAAAGGTTTGATTTGCTGGTTTTCCTGCCACACACAGAGTTCTCAGCCATAACTCTGCACTAAAAGCAGGGACTGCACAAGTTGCACAAAAAAAAAGCTTAGGGAAGGGAATTTGAAACTCAAGAAAAGGTCCAGGAACAAGAAAGAGAGACACAGAAGGTCTCTTTTCATTTAAGAGAAAGTAAATTTCTACTCTAGGGGGTTGCAAAGGATATTTGCAAACAGGACCTCAAAGCTTGGGAAGTGAGAAGCAAATACCAACCCCCCCCAAAAAAGGCTAAAGACATTTTCTGATAGCAGACCTTGGGATTTATCAGAGAGTCACAGAATCAGGCAGGTTGGAAGAGAGCTCCAAGCTCAGCCAGCCCAACCTAGCACCCAGCCCTGGCCAGTCATAGGATCAAGCAGGTTGGAAGAGAGCTCCAAGCTCATCCAGCCCAACCTAGCACCCAGCCCTGGCCAATCATAGGATCAAGCAGGTTGGAAGAGAGCTCCAAGCTCATCCAGCCCAACCTAGCACCCAGCCCTGGCCAATCATTGACTCAAGCAGGTTGGAAGAGAGCTCCCAGCTCAGCCAGCCCAACCTAGCACCCAGCCCTGGCCAATCATTGACTCAAGCAGGTTGGAAGAGAGCTCCAAGCTCAGCCAGCCCAACCTAGCACCCAGCCCTGGCCAATCATAGACTCAAGCAGGTTGGAAGTGAGCTCCAAGCTCAGCCAGCCCAACCTAGCACCCAGCCCTGGCCAATCATAGGATCAAGCAGGTTGGAAGAGAGCTCCAAGCTCAGCCAGCCCAGCCTAGCACCCAGCCCTGGCCAATCATAGACTCAAGCAGGTTGGAAGAGAGCTCCATGCTCATCCAGCCCAACCTAGCACCCAGCCCTGGCCAATCATAGACTCAAGCAGGTTGGAAGAGAGCTCCAAGCTCAGCCAGCCCAACCTAGCACCCAGCCCTGCCCAACCAACCAGACCATGGCACTAAGTGCCCCAGCCAGGCTTGGCTTCAACACCTCCAGCCACAGCCACTCCACCACCTCCCTGGGCAGCCCATTCCAATGCCAATCACTCTCTCTGCCAACAACTTCCTAACGACATCCATCCCAGACCTGCCCTGGCACAGCGTGGGGCTGTGTCCACTTCTTCTGCTGCTGCTTGCCTGGCAGCAGAGCCCAACCCCAGCTGGTTGCAGCCTCCCTGCAGGCAGTTGTTTAATTCCTAGCAGGTAATGATGAAGCTCTTTCAAGGCAGAAAGCAGCCCAGGACTGCTCAGTGTTAACTCAGTATCAGATACCCAAGGCAGATTTGTTTTGCTGGAGGAGTTTGGTGCGTTTCAGGACGTGGCATGGCAGACCATGGCTGCTGAATGCCCCTCTGGGGATGCTGCCTCTCTGCTTTCAAAAGCCATTCAGCCCCAGCGGAATGTTTTCCTTTCAAGCAAGAAGGGGCTCAGATTTCAGCCTTTTGCAGCTCCTGCCATTTCCTGAACTCCAGGCAGCAGGAGAGAATGGAGAATGAAGTCCTCTCCCCCTCCCTCTCTCAGTCTTGCTCTCTGCCAGCCCAGGGATGAAAGTTGGAGGGTTGTGTTCAGCAAACATTTCTGGGTTTCTGTGCTGCACCAAGAGTGCTTCACTTAAGGCAGCCAAAAATCACAGCCTTGGCTTTGAAATCTCTGCTGAGTTCATTTTGCTGGTGTAGATTTCACAGAATCACAGAATCCAGCAGGTTGGAAAAGAGCTTTGAGATCATCATTCAGCTGCAGCTCCTCCTTTCCAAACAGAAGGTCAAAGCACTTCATTTAGAATCATAGAATCAACCAGGTTGGAAGAGACCTCCAAGATCATCCAGTCCAAACAGCACAACAGGCAGCTGCTGCTTCAGCACAGGGCTGACAGAAGCACAGAAACACAGAATTAACCAGGTTGGAAGAGAGCTCCAAGCTCAGCCAGCCCAACCTAGCACCCAGCCCTGCCCAACCAACCAGACCATGGCACTAAGTGCCCCAGCCAGGCTTGGCTGCAACACCTCCAGCCACAGCCACTCCACCACCTCCCTGGGCAGCCCATTCCAATGCCAATCACTCTCTCTGCCAGGAACTTCCTCCTCACAGCCAGCCCAGACCTGCCCTGCCATAGCTTCAGCCTGGGTCCCCTTCTGCTGCTGCTGGCTGCCTGGCAGCAGAGCCCAACCCCAGCTGGCTACAGCCTCCCTGCAGGCAGCTGCAGGCAGCAATGAGCTCTGCCCTGAGCCTCCTCTGCTGCAGGCTGCAACCCCCCAGCTCCCTCAGCCTCTCCTCACAGGGCTGTGCTCCAGGCCCCTCCCCAGCCTTGCTGCCCTGCTCCAAACACCTTCCAGCACCTCAGCATCTCTCTGCAATGCAGGAGCCCAGAGCTGGACACAGCACTGCAGGGGTGGCCTGAGCAGTGCTGAGCACAGGGGCACAAGAACCTCCCTTGTCCTGCTGCCCACACTGCTCCTGAGCCAGCCCAGGATGCCATTGGCTCTGCTGCCCACCTGGGCACTGCTGCCTCCTCTGCAGCTCCTCTCTGCCACCACCCCCAGCTCCCTCTCTGCCTGCCTGCTCTCAGCCACTCTGGCCCCAGCCTCTAGTGCTGCTTGGGGTTGTTGTGGCCAAAGTGCACAACCCTGCCCTTGGCCTTGTTCAGCCTCATCCCCTTGGCCTCTGCCCACCCATGCAGCCTGGCCAGGTCCCTCTGCAGGGCTCTGCTACCCTCCAACAGCTCCACAGCTGCTCCTAGCTTGGTGTCATCTGCAAACTGACTGCTGCTGGACTCAATCCCCTGCTCCAGAGCATCACTAAAGATATTGAACAGGACTGTGCCCAGCACTGATCCCTGGGGCACACCACTGGTGTCTTAACTATATACCCTGAGAATGAACTATCTAGCCTTAATCATATACCCTTAGAATTAATTATATACCCTTAATTATATACCCTGAGCCTTGTTTAGAGCCCAGGTCTGGTGAGGAGCAGCTGAGGGAACCCCTGGAGAAGAGGCTGAGGGGAATCATAGAATCAAGCAGGTTGGAAGAGAGCTCCAAGCTCAGCCAGCCCAACCTAGCACCCAGCCCTGGCCAGTCATAGAATCAAGCAGGTTGGAAGAGAGCTCCAAGCTCAGCCAGCCCAATCTAGCACCCAGCCCTGCCCAACCAACCAGACCATGGCACTAAGTGCCTCATCCAGTCTGTTCTTGAACACCTCCAGGGATGGTGACTCCACCACCTCCCTGGGCAGCCCATTGCTCTCTACAGCTCCCTAAAAGGAGGCTGCAGTGAGGTTGGGCTCTTCTCCTCAGTATCAGCTCAGAGAACGAGAGGCAATGGCCTCAAATTGTGCCAGGGAAGACTTAGCTGGAAGATTAGGACCAATTTCTTCGCTTCAAGAGTGGTCAGGGATTGGCAGAGGCTGCCCAGGGAGGTGGTGGAGTGCCCATCCCTGGAGCTGTAGCCATGGTTTGCTGGCCACAGTGGTGCTGGGTTGATAGTTGACCTCGCTGAGCTTCGAGGTCCATTCCAACCCAACCAATTCCATGATTCCCATGACATTTGGCAACCTGTTTATGCTGGCCTGGTTCTCCTTTGTTTGCAGGTCCTACTTCTCCTCCTAAGGATGTGACAGTGGTGAGCAAAGAGGGGAAGCCTCGGACCATCATCGTCAACTGGCAGCCTCCCTCCGAAGCCAACGGCAAGATTACAGGTGCGGTTTGCAGGGGGGACAAGAGGCAGGCAGGAGCTGCCTGCTCCAGAGCAGAACCTCCTCTGCACTGCTGTGTGCTCTTCCCTTCTCTTAGCCTGGAGCTCTGCTTCTTCCTTGCCAATCCTTTTGCAGCAGCTCAGCTTAGTTATTTATTACAGTATCACCAAGGTTGGAAGAGACCTCACAGAGCATCCAGTCCAACCCTTTAGCACAGAGCTCAAGGCCAGACCATGGCACCAAGTGCCACGTCCAGTCCTGCCTTGAACAGCTCCAGGGACGGCGACTCCACCACCTCCCCGGGCAGCCCATTCCAGTGCCCAATGACTCTCTCAGGGAAGAACTTTCTCCTCACCTCCAGCCTAAATCTCCCCTGGTGCAGCCTGAGGCTGTGTCCTCTCCTTCTGGTGCTGGCCACCTGAGAGAAGAGAGCAACCTCCTCCTGGCCACAACCTCCCCTCAGGTAGTTGCAGACAGCAATAAGGTCTGCCCTGAGCCTCCTCTTCTCCAGGCTAACCAATCCCAGCTCCCTCAGCCTCTCCTCGTAGGGCTGTGCTCAAGGCCTCTCCCCAGCCTCGTTGCCCTTCTCTGGACACGCTCAAGCATCTCAATGTCCCTCCTAAACTGGGGGGCCCAGAACTGAACACAGCACTCAAGGTGTGGTCTGAGCAGTGCAGAGTACAGGGGCAGAATGACCTCCCTGCTCCTGCTGACCACACCATTGCTGATGCAGGCCAGGATGCCACTGGCTCTCTTGGCCACCTGGGCACACTGCTGGCTCATGTTCAGGCAGGTATCAATCAGCACCCCCAGATCCCTCTCTGTCTGGCTGCTCTCAGCCACTCTGACCCCAGCCTGTATCTCTGCATGGGGTTGCTGTGGCCAAAGTGCAGCACCCTGCACTTGGAGCTATTGAACACCATCCCCTTGGCCTCTGCCCATCTGTGCAGGCAGTCAAGGTCCTGCTGCAGAGCCCTTCTGCCCTTCAACCCAGCCACATCTGCCCCCAGCTTAGTGTCATCTGCAAACTTACTTCTGTGCCTCATAAAAATACTTGAAGCCAGCAACTAACTGCACTGTGAGATCAGAGTCTAAGCACAGCTCCTGCTGGCAGCTGAACCACCTCAATAACCTTTGCCTTCACCAGCTTCTGCTCTCCTGGCCCCCTCAGAAGAACCCATCCCAGGCCTCATTTCTCATTCCTGTGGCAGAAAGCAAGGCTTGAAGTCAGTTTATTAATCCCCTAACATAAGCATTAGGACTGAACTGTTAGGAGCCTTTGTAGATGCATCACTTCCAGGCAGGACAAATCACTCCACAGAAGATAACAGTCAGTGTTGCCCTTCTCCCATCTCTGCTTGGGTTCACTCTTCCAAAGGCCCTTCTGAAGGACTTCACTTCAGTTTTCCTTTGGTACCATTGTGCTTTCCTCTTGACACCAGGCTTTAAAGCAGGTTTTCAGTGGCTCACTGCTTGCAGTGTGAGGCTTTGCTTTTCAGTGGCTCACTGCTTGCAGTGTGAGGCTTTGCCTCTCAGTGGCTCACTGCTTGCAGTGTGAGGCTTTGCTTTTCAGTGGCTCATTGCTTGCAGTGTGAGGCTTTGCCTCTCAGTGGCTCATTGCTTGCAGTGTGAGGCTTTGCCTTTCAGTGGCTCACTGCTTGTGTGTGAGGCTTTGCTTTTCAGTGGCTCATTGCTTGCAGTGTGAGGCTTTGCTTTTGAGTGCCTCACTGCTTGCATTGTGAGGCTTTGCATCTCAGTGGCTCACTGCTTGTGTGTGAGGCTTTGCCTTTCAGTGGCTCATTGCTTGCAGAGTGAGGCTTTGCTTTTCAGTGGCTCATTGCTTGCAGTGTGAGGCTTTGCATCTCAGTGGCTCATTGCTTGCAGTGTGAGGCTTTGCTTTTCAGTGGCTCATTGCTTGCAGTGTGAGGCTTTGCTTTTCAGTGGCTCATTGCTTGCAGTGTGAGGCTTTGCTTTTCAGTGGCTCACTGCTTGCAGTGTGAGGCTTTGCTTTTCAGTGGCTCATTGCTTGCAGTGTGAGGCTTTGCTTTTCAGTGGCTCATTTCTTGTGTGTGAGGCTTTGCTTTTCAGTGGCTCATTGCTTGCAGTGTGAGGCTTTGCTTTTCAGTGGCTCACTGCTTATGTGTGAGGCTTTGCCTCTCAGTGGCTCACTGCTTGTAGTGTGAGGCTTTGCTTTTGTGCTCAGAATTAACTACACTACATAATCAAACCAGCTGGCATCTGATGAGGCAGCCCAGGTTCTGGACAGGAGACTCCCAACTACTTAGCTGCCTGTGGGAAGGCAGAATGCTGAATACTCCTCACCTTTAGTAGTTGCAGTGAGCTTTCAAAGGAGGTCTCAAGGCAATCCTGTGTTGTTTCACCTTCCATGAGATGTCTCCTGGAGAAAGCAGAAGCCTTTCTCTCAACTGGATGTTACTGGGTTTGGTTGCCAGCAGTCAGTCAGGGTCATTCAGCCTGGTCTGAAACATCAGGCACAATTATGACCTGGGTGTTTCTGCTCCTTAAAAGCTCAACCTGTCCTCTTCAAAGTCAGGGTGGGGGTTGCATGGGAAAGGGAATGCAGCATCCGAAGAGAGCAGCAGCAGCAGTCACTTGGCAAAACAAGGCCAAGGGCAGGGTTCTGCACTTTGGCCACAACAACCCCAAGCAGCACTAGAGGCTGGGGACAGAGTGGCTGAGAGCAGGCAGGAGGAAAGGGACCTGGGGGTACTGATAGATAGTAGCTGAAGCTGAGCCAGCAGTGTGCCCAGGTGGCCAAGAGAGCCAATGGCATCCTGGCCTGCATCAGGAGCAGTGTGGGCAGCAGGACAAGGGAGGTTATTCTGCCCCTGTACTCAGCACTGGTCAGGCCACATCTTGAGTGCTGTGTCCAGTTCTGGGCCCCTCAATTCAAGAAGGATGTTGAGGTGCTGGAACATGTCCAGAGAAGGGCAACAAAGCTGGTGAGGGGCCTGGAGCACAAACCCTATGAGGAGAGGCTGAGGGAGCTGGGGGTGTGCAGCCTGGAGAAGAGGAGGCTCAGGGGTGATCTTATTGCTGTCTACAACTACCTGAAGGGACATTGCAGCCAGGTGGGGGGTGGTCTCTTCTGCCAGGCAACCAGCAACAGAACAAGTGACACAGTCTCAAGTTGTGCCAGGGTAGGTCTAAGCTGGCTGTGAGGAAGAAGTTCTTTCCAGAGAGAGTGATTGGCATTGGAATGGGCTGCCCAGGGAGGTGGTGGAGGCACCGTGCCTGGGGGTCTTCAAGCAAAGCCTGGATGAGGCACTTAGTGCCATGGTCTGGTTGACTGGATAGGGCTGGGTGCTAGGTTGGACTGGCTGAGCTTGGAGCTCTCTTCCAACCTGGTTGGTTCTATGATTCTATGATTCTATGGTCTAATTGATTGGATAGGGCTGGGTGCTAGGTTGGACTGGATGATCTTGGAGCTCTCTTCCAACCTGCCTGATTCTATATGATTCTGAATTCTATATGATTCTAAACCCAAGCCCACACACAGCCAGGGCTCCAGGGCAAACCTTGCATTTGCTCACACACTCAGTGAAAACCTCTGGGATGGCTTCAGCTCTGCAGGTGAAAAGGGCAAGCAGTGGTGGTGCAGAGGGAGGCTGTGCAGGGAGGTGCAGCTTGGCAGGCGCATGGGCTGAGTGCCCCCGTGTGGGCACAGCCCAGCGCCACAGCAGCAGCTCATTAAGTGCTCATGAACCCGGCTCAGGCCCTGCCCTAAGTGGCTGTGCAAACTCTGTGCCGCTGGCATTGCCCTCGAGGGGCTGTGGCATGGAGCTCCCAGCCCTTCCTGGCGTGGATGGGATGTGCTGAGCTGTGCCCTGCAGAGGCGTGTGTGTGGTTGGAGCTGCTGAGTGATGAGGGCAGGCACAAGCTGGCACAGTGGTGCCCACTGCTGAGCTGTGCTCTTGCCAGCTGGGCTGCCACTCTGGCTGTTTATATGCAGACACATTGCCCCTCTTGGGCCAGGCTCAAGCAGCATCCCCTGTGCCATCTGTCATGGGAACTGGGTGACTGCAGAAAAGGTTGCTCTAAAGAGGGGGAGGTGACTCTGGAGGAGAAGTTGCTTTAGAGAGGTGCAGGTGACTATGGAGGAGTTGCTTTAAAGAGGTGGAAGTGACTATGGAGAAGTTGCTTCAGAGAGGTGGAGGTGACTGTGGAGCAGAAGTTGCTTTAAAGAGGGGGAGGTGACTGGAGCAGAAGTTGCTTTAAAGAGGTGGAGGTGACTGTGGAGAAGAAGTTGCTTTAAAGAGGGGGAGGTGACTGTGGAGCAGAAGCTGCTTTAAAGAGGTGGAAGTGACTGGAGAAGAAGTTGCTTTAAAGAGGTGGAGGTGACTGGAGCAGAAGTTGCTTTAAAGAGGTGGAGGTGACTGGAGCAGAAGCTGCTTTAAAGAGATGGAGGTGACTGTGGAGCAGAAGCTGCTTTACAGAGGGGGAGGTGACATCTCCCCTCCCTTACTGTGACCCCTCCCCACCACAGCCTGGTGCTCTGTGGGCCAAGAGCAGCAGCAATTAGTGCATGAAGCCATTGGTGCCCCAGCCCCATATTGCTGCAGAGGTTTCCTTGGTGCCTCGTCCATTGAGAAGCTGCCAAGCTCTTGCTTTGTACTGCTCTGTAAGCGCAGGACATTTGATTAACTCAGGATAAACTCTTCCCATACCTCTTTTTTCATCCCCTGTGGCATGCAGATCACCTTCCAGTCCTCTCCAGGCTGTTGTCACCTTTGCTATTCAACTGAAAAGGGACAAACCCACCATGAACTCCTGAGCGCAGTCACTTCCACCTCTTTAAAGCAACTTCTTCTCCAGTCACCTCCACCTCTGTAAAGCAACCTCTTCTCCAGTCACCTCCACCTCTGTAAAGCAACTTCTTCTCCAGTCACTTCCACCTCTTTAAAGCAACTTCTGCTCCAGTCACTTCCACCACTTTAAAGCAACTTCTGCTCCACAGTCACCTCCCCCTTTAAAGCAACTTCTGCCCCACAGTCACCTCCACCTCTCTGAAGCATCTTCTTCTCCAGTCACTTCCACCTCTTTACAGCAACTTCTTCTCCACAGTCACCTCCACCTCTTCAAAGCAACTTCTGCTCCACAGTCAGCTCCCCCTTTAAAGCAACTTCTTCTCCAGTCACCTCCACTTCTTTAAAGCAACTTCTTCTCCACAGTCACCTCCATCTCTTTAAAGCAACTTCTTCTCCACAGTCACCTCCACCTCTTTAAAGCAACTTCTTCTCCAGTCACTTCCACCTCTTTAAAGCAACTTCTTCTCCAGTCACTTCCACCTCTTTAAAGCAACTTCTTCTCCACAGTCACCTCCTCCCCCTTTAAAGCAACTTCTGCTCCAGTCACTTCCACCTCTCTGAAGCATCTTCTTCTCTATAGTCATTTCCACCTCTTTAAAGCAACTTCTGCTCCAGTCACTTCCACCTCTTTAAAGCAACTTCTGCTCCAGTCACTTCCACCTCTTTAAAGCAACTTCTGCTGCAGTCACTTCCACCTCTTTACAGCAACTTCTTCTCCACAGTCACCTCCCCTTCTTTAAAGCAACTTCTTCTCCAAAGTCACCTCCCCCTTTAAAGCAACTTCTGCTCCAGTCACCTCCACCTCTTTAAAGCAACTTCTTCTCCACAGTCACCTCCCCCTTTAAAGCAACTTCTGCTCCAGTCACTTCCACCTCTTTAAAGCAACTTCTGCTCCACAGTCACCTCCACCTCTTTAAAGCAACTTCTTCTCCAGTCACTTCCACCTCTTTAAAGCAACTTCTTCTCCAGTCACTTCCACCTCTTTAAAGCAACTTCTTCTCCACAGTCACTTCCACCTCTCTGAAGCATCTTCTTCTCTATAGTCACTTCCACCTCTTTAAAGCAACTTCTGCTCCAGTCACTTCCACTTCTTTACAGCAACTTCTTCTCCACAGTCACCTCCCCTTCTTTACAGCAACTTCTTCTCCACAGTCACCTCCCCTTCTTTAAAGCAACTTCTTCTCCACAGTCACCTCCCCTTCTTTAAAGCAACTTCTGCTCCAGTCACTTCCACCTCTTTAAAGCAACTTCTTCTCCACAGTCACCTCCCTCTTTAAAGCAACTTCTTCTCCACAGTCACCTCCACCTCTTTAAAGCGACTTCTTCTCCACAGTCACCTCCTCCCCCTTTAAAGCAACTTCTCCACAGTCACTTCCACCTCTCTGAAGCATCTTCTTCTCTATAGTCACTTCCACCTCTTTAAAGCAACTTCTGCTCCAGTCACTTCCACCTCTTTAAAGCAACTTCTTCTCCACAGTCACCTCCCTCTTTAAAGCAACTTCTTCTCCACAGTCACCTCCACCTCTTTAAAGCGACTTCTTCTCCACAGTCACCTCCTCCCCCTTTAAAGCAACTTCTCCACAGTCACTTCCACCTCTCTGAAGCATCTTCTTCTCTATAGTCACTTCCACCTCTTTAAAGCAACTTCTTCTCCAGTCACTTCCACCTCTTTAAAGCGACTTCTTCTCCACAGTCACCTCCTCCCCCTTTAAAGCAACTTCTCCACAGTCACTTCCACCTCTCTGAAGCATCTTCTTCTCTATAGTCACTTCCACCTCTTTAAAGCAACTTCTTCTCCAGTCACTTCCACTTCTTTACAGCAACTTCTTCTCCACAGTCACCTCCCCTTCTTTACAGCAACTTCTTCTCCACAGTCACCTCCCCTTCTTTAAAGCATCTTCTTCTCCACAGTCACCTCCCCTTCTTTAAAGCAACTTCTTCTCCACAGTCACCTCCCCTTCTTTAAAGCAACTTCTTCTCCAGTCACTTCCACCTCTTTAAAGCAACTTCTTCTCCACAGTCACCTCCCTCTTTAAAGCAACTTCTTCTCCACAGTCACCTCCACCTCTTTAAAGCGACTTCTTCTCCACAGTCACCTCCTCCCCCTTTAAAGCAACTTCTCCACAGTCACTTCCACCTCTCTGAAGCATCTTCTTCTCTATAGTCACTTCCACCTCTTTAAAGCAACTTCTTCTCCAGTCACTTCCACTTCTTTACAGCAACTTCTTCTCCACAGTCACCTCCCCTTCTTTACAGCAACTTCTTCTCCACAGTCACCTCCCCTTCTTTAAAGCATCTTCTTCTCCACAGTCACCTCCCCTTCTTTAAAGCAACTTCTTCTCCACAGTCACCTCCCCTTCTTTAAAGCAACTTCTGCTCCAGTCACTTCCACCTCTTTAAAGCAACTTCTTCTCCACAGTCACCTCCCTCTTTAAAGCAACTTCTTCTCCACAGTCACCTCCACCTCTTTAAAGCAACTTCTTCTCCACAGTCACCTCCTCCCCCTTTAAAGCAACTTCTCCACAGTCACTTCCACCTCTCTGAAGCATCTTCTTCTCTATAGTCACTTCCACCTCTTTAAAGCAACTTCTTCTCCAGTCACTTCCACTTCTTTACAGCAACTTCTTCTCCACAGTCACCTCCCCTTCTTTACAGCAACTTCTTCTCCACAGTCACCTCCCCTTCTTTAAAGCATCTTCTTCTCCACAGTCACCTCCCCTTCTTTAAAGCAACTTCTTCTCCACAGTCACCTCCCCTTCTTTAAAGCAACTTCTGCTCCAGTCACTTCCACCTCTTTAAAGCAACTTCTTCTCCACAGTCACCTCCCTCTTTAAAGCAACTTCTTCTCCACAGTCACCTCCACCTCTTTAAAGCGACTTCTTCTCCACAGTCACCTCCTCCCCCTTTAAAGCAACTTCTCCACAGTCACTTCCACCTCTCTGAAGCATCTTCTTCTCTATAGTCACTTCCACCTCTTTAAAGCAACTTCTTCTCCAGTCACTTCCACTTCTTTACAGCAACTTCTTCTCCACAGTCACCTCCCCTTCTTTACAGCAACTTCTTCTCCACAGTCACCTCCCCTTCTTTAAAGCAACTTCTTCTCCACAGTCACCTCCCCTTCTTTAAAGCAACTTCTGCTCCAGTCACTTCCACCTCTTTAAAGCAACTTCTTCTCCACAGTCACCTCCCTCTTTAAAGCAACTTCTTCTCCACAGTCACCTCCACCTCTTTAAAGCGACTTCTTCTCCACAGTCACCTCCTCCCCCTTTAAAGCAACTTCTCCACAGTCACTTCCACCTCTCTGAAGCATCTTCTTCTCTATAGTCACTTCCACCTCTTTAAAGCAACTTCTTCTCCAGTCACTTCCACCTCTTTAAAGCAACTTCTGCTGCAGTCACTTCCACCTCTTTACAGCAACTTCTTCTCCACAGTCACCTCCCCTTCTTTAAAGCAACTTCTTCTCCACAGTCACCTCCCCCTTTAAAGCAACTTCTGCTCCAGTCACTTCCACCTCTTTAAAGCAGCTTCTTCTCCACAGTCACCTCCTCCCCCTTTAAAGCAACTTCTGCTCCAGTCACTTCCACCTCTCTGAAGCATCTTCTTCTCTATAGTCATTTCCACCTCTTTAAAGCAACTTCTGCTCCAGTCACTTCCACCTCTTTAAAGCAACTTCTGCTCCAGTCACTTCCACCTCTTTAAAGCAACTTCTGCTGCAGTCACTTCCACCTCTTTACAGCAACTTCTTCTCCACAGTCACCTCCCCTTCTTTAAAGCAACTTCTTCTCCACAGTCACCTCCCCCTTTAAAGCAACTTCTGCTCCAGTCACCTCCACCTCTTTAAAGCAACTTCTGCTCCACAGTCACCTCCCCCTTTAAAGCAACTTCTGCTCCAGTCACTTCCACCTCTTTAAAGCATCTTCTTCTCCACAGTCACCTCTCCCTTTAAAGCAACTTCTGCTCCAGAGTCACCTCCACCTCTTTAAAGCAACTTCTTCTCCACAGTCACCTCCCCCTTTAAAGCAACTTCTTCTCCACAGTCACCTCCCCCTTTAAAGCAACTTCTGCTCCAGTCACTTCCACCTCTTTAAAGCAACTTCTGCTCCAGTCACTTCCACCTCTTTAAAGCAACTTCTGCTCCAGTCACTTCCACCTCTTTAAAGCATCTTCTTCTCCACAGTCACCTCTCCCTTTAAAGCAACTTCTGCTCCAGAGTCACCTCCACCTCTTTAAAGCAACTTCTGCTCCAGTCACTTCCACTTCCACTTCTCCACAGCTGTGTTTGCTTGCTCTAATGGCAACTGTTTGCTGCCAACATTCCTACTTGGAGGCTGTTTTGTTAGCAGCAGCCTTCTGCCTGTTTGCATCATCTGGGCTGTGAACATGGAGAAGGGAATGAGGCATTTCTCCATGTCCCCTTTGATAGCTGGACTTTAACATGTCACTTTTGAGCAGCTCTAAAGGGAAGGAGGGCAGGATTTGGGAGGGAAGGAGGGCAGGATTTGGGAGGGAAGGAGGGCAGGATCTGGAGGGAAGGAGGGCAGGATTTGAGAGGGAAGGAGGGCAGGATTTGGAGGGAAGGAGGGCAGGATTTGGGGGGGAAGGAGGGCAGGATCTGGGAGGGAAGGAGGGCAGGATTTGAGAGGGAAGGAGGGCAGGATTTGGGAGGGAAGGAGGACAGGATTTGGGAGGGAAGGAGGACAGGATTTGAGAGGGAAGGAGGGCAGGATTTGGGAGGGAAGGAGGGCAGGATTTGAGAGGGAAGGAGGGCAGGATTTGGGAGGGAAGGAGGACAGGATTTGGGAGGGCAGGATTTGGGAGGGAAGGAGGGCAGGATTTGAAAGGGAAGTTGGACAGGATTTGGGAGGAAAGGAGGGCAGGATTTGGGAGGAAAGGAGGGCAGGATTTGGGAGGGCAGGATTTGGGAGGGAAGGAGGGCAGGATTTGAGAGAGAAGGAGGGCAGGATTTGGGAGGGCAGGAGGGCAGGATTTGGGAGGGCAGGATTTGGGAGGGAAGGAGGGCAGGATTTGGGAGGGCAGGAGGGCAGGATTTGAGTGCCTTTCTTAGGCTCTGAGAAACTGAAGCCTCCACTTGTAGAGGCCCCAGAACCATCCAGCTGTGCATATACCATTAACAGGCAGCAGAAATTTGAGTGCTTGCAACCCTCCTCTTCTTTAATGCATGACTTCCTTTTGCTCTTCCCCTTCAACAGGCTACATCATCTACTACAGCACGGATGTGAATGCTGAAATCCATGACTGGGTGATTGAGCCTGTGGTGGGGAACAGGCTGACCCATCAGATCCAAGAACTCACCCTGGACACCCCCTATTACTTCAAAATCCAGGCTCGTAACTCCAAGGGCATGGGGCCCATGTCTGAGGCAGTGCAGTTCAGAACCCCAAAAGGTAAACTGCCACCTCCAGCTGAACATCTTCCTCCTCCTCATTCACTGAATGCAGCCTCTCTAGGGCTAGGATACATCTAGCATGCATGTTGGAAGCTGGCAAAGGCAGGAAGGGAGTGGAGATTGGGTGGAAGGACAAGCTCTGGGCTTGCTCTTGCATGTAATTAATACATGATGCCAGTGCTGCCTGCCTGCTGGATTCATTGTGTTGTTTCATGAGCCACCAGTGGGCACTTGGCCATCCACTTGTTAATGCTGAGGGTCCAGGTCCTGAATGTGCTGCTTAGAAAAATCAGGTTTTAGCTGCTCTAAGACTCTGGGTCTTGCTTGTCACCTGCTCATGGTGAAGAGGTGAGAAGCAGTTAGGCTCTGGAGCTCCTCACCTGCTCATGGTGAAGAGGTGAGAAGCAGTTAGGCTCTGGAGCTCCTCACCTGCTCTTGGTGAAGAGGTGAGAAGCAATTAGGCTCTGGAGCTCCTCACCTGCTCCTGGTGAAGAGGTGAGAAGCAGTTAGGCTCTGGAGCTCCTCACCTGCTCCTGGTGAAGAGGTGAGAAGCAGTTAGGCTCTGGAGCTTGTTAGCTGCTCATGGTGAAGAGGTGGGAAGCAGTTAGGCTCTGGAGCTTGTTAGCTGCTCATGGTGAAGAGGTGAGATGGAGTTAGGCTCTGGAGCTTGTTAGCTGCTCCTGGTGAAGAGGTGGGAAGCAGTTAGGCTCTGGAGCTTGTTAGCTGCTCCTGGTGAAGAGGTGGGAAGCAGTTAGGCTCTGGAGCTTGTTAGCTGCTCATGGTGAAGAGGTGAGAAGCAGTTAGGCTCTGGAGCTCCTCACCTGCTCATGGTGAAGAGGTGGGAAGCAGTTAGGCTCTGGAGCTCCTCACCTGCTCATGGTGAAGAGGTGAGAAGCAGTTAGGCTCTGGAGCTCCTCACCTGCTCCTGGTGAAGAGGTGAGAAGCAGTTAGGCTCTGGAGCTTGTTAGCTGCTCCTGGTGAAGAGGTGAGAAGCAGTTAGGCTCTGGAGCTTGTTAGCTGCTCATGGTGAAGAGATGAGAAGCAGTTAGGCTCTGGAGCTTGTTAGCTGCTCCTGGTGAAGAGGTGGGAAGCAGTTTGGCTCTGGAGCTTGTTAGCTGCTCCTGGTGAAGAGGTGAGAAGCAGTTAGGCTCTGGAGCTTGTTGTCTGCTCCTGGTGAAGAGGTGGGAAGCAGTTAGGCTCTGGAGCTTGTTGTCTGCTCATGGTGAAGAGGTGGGAAGCAGTTAGGCTCTGGAGCTTGTTAGCTGCTCCTGGTGAAGAGGTGGGAAGCAGTTAGGCTGTGGAGCTCCTCACCTGCTCCTGGTGAAGAGGTGGGAAGCAGTTAGGCTCTGGAGCTCCTCACCTGCTCATGGTGAAGAGGTGAGAAGCAGTTAGGCTCTGGAGCTCCTCACCTGCTCATGGTGAAGAGGTGAGAAGCAGTTAGGCTCTGGAGCTCCTCACCTGCTCCTGGTGAAGAGGTGAGAAGCAGTTAGGCTCTGGAGCTCCTCACCTGCTCCTGGTGAAGAGGTGAGAAGCAGTTAGGCTCTGGAGCTCCTCACCTGCTCCTGGTGAAGAGGTGAGAAGCAGTTAGGCTCTGGAGCTTGTTAGCTGCTCATGGTGAAGAGGTGGGAAGCAGTTAGGCTCTGGAGCTTGTTAGCTGCTCATGGTGAAGAGGTGAGATGGAGTTAGGCTCTGGAGCTTGTTAGCTGCTCCTGGTGAAGAGGTGGGAAGCAGTTAGGCTCTGGAGCTTGTTAGCTGCTCCTGGTGAAGAGGTGGGAAGCAGTTAGGCTCTGGAGCTTGTTAGCTGCTCATGGTGAAGAGGTGAGAAGCAGTTAGGCTCTGGAGCTCCTCACCTGCTCATGGTGAAGAGGTGGGAAGCAGTTAGGCTCTGGAGCTCCTCACCTGCTCATGGTGAAGAGGTGAGAAGCAGTTAGGCTCTGGAGCTCCTCACCTGCTCCTGGTGAAGAGGTGAGAAGCAGTTAGGCTCTGGAGCTTGTTAGCTGCTCCTGGTGAAGAGGTGAGAAGCAGTTAGGCTCTGGAGCTTGTTAGCTGCTCATGGTGAAGAGATGAGAAGCAGTTAGGCTCTGGAGCTTGTTAGCTGCTCCTGGTGAAGAGGTGGGAAGCAGTTTGGCTCTGGAGCTTGTTAGCTGCTCCTGGTGAAGAGGTGAGAAGCAGTTAGGCTCTGGAGCTTGTTAGCTGCTCCTGGTGAAGAGGTGAGAAGCAGTTAGGCTCTGGAGCTTGTTGTCTGCTCATGGTGAAGAGGTGGGAAGCAGTTAGGCTCTGGAGCTTGTTAGCTGCTCCTGGTGAAGAGGTGGGAAGCAGTTAGGCTCTGGAGCTTGTTAGCTGCTCATGGTGAAGAGGTGGGAAGCAGTTAGGCTCTGGAGCTTGTTCCCTGCTCCTGGTGAAGAGGTGGGAAGCAGTTAGGCTCTGGAGCTTGTTAGCTGCTCCTGGTGAAGAGGTGGGAAGCAGTTAGGCTCTGGAGCTTGTTAGCTGCTCATGGTGAAGAGGTGGGAAGCAGTTAGGCTCTGGAGCTTGTTAGCTGCTCCTGGTGAAGAGGTGGGAAGCAGTTAGGCTCTGGAGCTTGTTAGCTGCTCATGGTGAAGAGGTGGGAAGCAGTTAGGCTCTGGAGCTCCTCACCTGCTGCTGGTGAAGAGGTGGGAAGCAGTTAGGCTCTGGAGCTCCTCACCTGCTGCTGGTGAAGAGGTGGGAAGCAGTTAGGCTCTGGAGCTTGTTAGCTGCTCCTGGTGAAGAGGTGAGAAGCAGTTAGGCTCTGGAGCTTGTTAGCTGCTCATGGTGAAGAGGTGGGAAGCAGTTAGGCTCTGGAGCTTGTTAGCTGCTCATGGTGAAGAGGTGGGAAGCAGTTAGGCTCTGGAGCTTGTTAGCTGCTCATGGTGAAGAGGTGGGAAGCAGTTAGGCTCTGGAGCTTGTTAGCTGCTCCTGGTGAAGAGGTGGGAAGCAGTTAGGCTCTGGAGCTCCTCACCTGCTCCTGGTGAAGAGGTGGGAAGCAGTTAGGCTCTGGAGCTTGTTAGCTGCTCCTGGTGAAGAGGTGGGAAGCAGTTAGGCTCTGGAGCTCCTCACCTGCTCATGGTGAAGAGGTGGGAAGCAGTTAGGCTCTGAAGCTTGTTAGCTGCTCCTGGTGAAGAGGTGGGAAGCAGTTAGGCTCTGGAGCTTGTTAGCTGCTCCTGGTGAAGAGGTGGGAAGCAGTTAGGCTCTGGAGCTCCTCACCTGCTCATGGTGAAGAGGTGGGAAGCAGTTAGGCTCTGGAGCTTGTTAGCTGCTCCTGGTGAAGAGGTGGGAAGCAGTTAGGCTCTGGAGCTTGTTAGCTGCTCCTGGTGAAGAGGTGGGAAGCAGTTAGGCTCTGGAGCTTGTTAGCTGCTCCTGGTGAAGAGGTGGGAAGCAGTTAGGCTCTGGAGCTCCTCACCTGCTCATGGTGAAGAGGTGGGAAGCAGTTAGGCTCTGGAGCTCCTCACCTGCTCATGGTGAAGAGGTGGGAAGCAGTTAGGCTCTGGAGCTTGTTAGCTGCTCCTGGTGAAGAGGTGGGAAGCAGTTAGGCTCTGGAGCTTGTTAGCTGCTCCTGGTGAAGAGGTGGGAAGCAGTTAGGCTCTGGAGCTCCTCACCTGCTCATGGTGAAGAGGTGGGAAGCAGTTAGGCTCTGGAGCTTGTTAGCTGCTCCTGGTGAAGAGGTGAGAAGCAGTTAGGCTCTGGAGCTTGTTAGCTGCTCCTGGTGAAGAGGTGGGAAGCAGTTAGGCTCTGGAGCTTGTTAGCTGCTCCTGGTGAAGAGGTGGGAAGCAGTTAGGCTCTGGAGCTTGTTAGCTGCTCCTGGTGAAGAGGTGAGAAGCAGTTAGGCTCTGGAGCTTGTTAGCTGCTCATGGTGAAGAGGTGGGAAGCAGTTAGGCTCTGGAGCTTGTTAGCTGCTCATGGTGAAGAGGTGGGAAGCAGTTAGGCTCTGGAGCTTGTTAGCTGCTCATGGTGAAGAGGTGGGAAGCAGTTAGGCTCTGGAGCTTGTTAGCTGCTCCTGGTGAAGAGGTGGGAAGCAGTTAGGCTCTGGAGCTCCTCACCTGCTCCTGGTGAAGAGGTGGGAAGCAGTTAGGCTCTGGAGCTTGTTAGCTGCTCCTGGTGAAGAGGTGGGAAGCAGTTAGGCTCTGGAGCTCCTCACCTGCTCATGGTGAAGAGGTGGGAAGCAGTTAGGCTCTGAAGCTTGTTAGCTGCTCCTGGTGAAGAGGTGGGAAGCAGTTAGGCTCTGGAGCTTGTTAGCTGCTCCTGGTGAAGAGGTGGGAAGCAGTTAGGCTCTGGAGCTTGTTAGCTGCTCCTGGTGAAGAGGTGGGAAGCAGTTAGGCTCTGGAGCTTGTTAGCTGCTCCTGGTGAAGAGGTGGGAAGCAGTTAGGCTCTGGAGCTTGTTAGCTGCTCCTGGTGAAGAGGTGGGAAGCAGTTAGGCTCTGGAGCTCCTCACCTGCTCATGGTGAAGAGGTGGGAAGCAGTTAGGCTCTGGAGCTCCTCACCTGCTCATGGTGAAGAGGTGGGAAGCAGTTAGGCTCTGGAGCTTGTTAGCTGCTCCTGGTGAAGAGGTGGGAAGCAGTTAGGCTCTGGAGCTTGTTAGCTGCTCCTGGTGAAGAGGTGGGAAGCAGTTAGGCTCTGGAGCTCCTCACCTGCTCATGGTGAAGAGGTGGGAAGCAGTTAGGCTCTGGAGCTTGTTAGCTGCTCCTGGTGAAGAGGTGAGAAGCAGTTAGGCTCTGGAGCTTGTTAGCTGCTCCTGGTGAAGAGGTGGGAAGCAGTTAGGCTCTGGAGCTTGTTAGCTGCTCCTGGTGAAGAGGTGAGAAGCAGTTTGGCTCTGGAGCTTGTTAGCTGCTCCTGGTGAAGAGGTGGGAAGCAGTTAGGCTCTGGAGCTTGTTCCCTGCTCCTGGTGAAGAGGTGGGAAGCAGTTAGGCTCTGGAGCTTGTTAGCTGCTCATGGTGAAGAGGTGGGAAGCAGTTAGGCTCTGGAGCTTGTTCCCTGCTCCTGGTGAAGAGGTGGGAAGCAGTTAGGCTGTGGAGCTCCTCACCTGCTCATGGTGAAGGGGTGGGAAGGAGTTAGGCTCTGGAGCTTGTTAGCTGCTCCTGGTGAAGAGGTGGGAAGCAGTTAGGCTCTGGAGCTTGTTAGCTGCTCCTGGTGAAGAGGTGGGAAGCAGTTAGGCTGTGGAGCTCCTCACCTGCTCCTGGTGAAGAGGTGGGAAGCAGTTAGGCTCTGGAGCTCCTCACCTGCTCATGGTGAAGGGGTGGGAAGGAGTTAGGCTCTGGAGCTTGTTAGCTGCTCCTGGTGAAGAGGTGGGAAGCAGTTAGGCTCTGGAGCTTGTTAGCTGCTCATGGTGAAGAGGTGGGAAGCAGTTAGGCTCTGGAGCTCCTCACCTGCTCCTGGTGAAGAGGTGGGAAGCAGTTAGGCTCTGGTGCTTGTTCCCTGCTCATGGTGAAGAGGTGGGAAGCAGTTAGGCTCTGGTGCTTGTTCCCTGCTCATGGTGAAGAGGTGGGAAGCAGTTAGGCTCTGGAGCTTGTTCCCTGCTCTTGGTGAAGAGGTGAGAAGCAGTTAGGCTCTGGAGCTTGTTCCCTGCTCATGGTGAAGAGGTGGGCAGCAGCAGGCCCTGGAGCTTGTGGCTTAGATGATGTATCAGGGATGAGTGGGACACAACAGGCTCTTCACTCAGGCAGTGCTTGCTGGTGGGTGATGAGGGAACCGTGCAAGTGCAGCACTGCCTGGGGGAAGGTGCTCTCAGGAGAGGTGAAGAGCAAAAGGCTGTGCTGCTTTTGAGCAGTACTGTTCCCACCTGGGTGTTAGTGTGCAGAGAGGAGAGCTGGAGCTGGGCTGGGTTATGTGATGTGCTGCTTTTCACTGCTTCAAGCCTTGTGATCTTTCTCTTGTGTTTTGTTTTTCCTTCCCTCTGCCTGTGCCACTAGCTGAATCCTCAGATAAAATGCCCAATGACCAAGGTAAATCAACAGCCCACACATTTCTCTCACTCCATCCTTCACACATCCTGTCCTCCCTGTCCCCTCTGTCGTTTGCTTTTCTCCTCCAGACCAATACCTGCTGCTCTTAACTGGAAAGCAGCTCCTGCCTCTGGTGCTTTTGGAAGAGCTGCAAGGTGCTGGCTGTGCTCTGGGTGGTGGGAACACAAAGTGCTGTCTCTAGGCAGAGGGCACAGGAAGGGATGTGCTGGGCTGTGCCAGTGCTGAATCCCCCCTGGCAAAGGGACTTTTGGATGAGGTGATTGCTCCAGCCAGCCCCTGGAAGCTCTCAGCACAGGGGTGGAAGATCAGGCAGGTGTTTCATGAGCACAAGTGCTGGTTTGTGAGCTCTACACCTGCAGTCATTGGCACCAGGAAGCTAAGTGTTGCCTGCTCTGGAAAGCTTTTGCTAGTTGACTTTTTTATTGCCAGATTCTGCTTCTCAGCTCATTTAGACCCCACCTTGATCTAGGGTTAGGGTGTCCTGACCTAGGGTAGGGTGTCCTGACCTAGGGTAGGGTGCCCTGATCTAGGGTTAGGGTGTCCTGAGCTAGGTTTAGGGTGCTCTGACCAAGGGTTAGGGTGTCCTGACCTAGATTTAGGGTGTCCTGACCTAGGGTTAGGGTGTCCTGACCTAGGGTTAGGGTGTCCTGATCTAGGGCTAGGGTGTCCTGACCTAGGGTTAGGGTGTCCTGACCTAGGGTAGGGTGTCCTGACCTAGGGTAGGGTGCCCTGATCTAGGGTTAGGGTGCCCTGACGTAGGGTAGGGTGCCCTGATCTAGGCTTAAGGTGCCCTGACCTAGGTTTAGGGTGTCCTGACCTAGGGTAGGGTGTCCTGACCTAGGGTAGGGTGCCCTGACCTAGGTTTAGAGTGCCCTGACCTAGGTTTAGGGTGCCCTGACATAGGATAGGGTGTCCTGATCTAGGGTTAGGGTGCCCTGACCTAGGGTAGGGTGCCCTGACCTAGGTTTAGGGTGCCCTGACCTAGGGTTGGGGTGCCCTGACCTAGGGTAGGGTGTCCTGATCTAGAGTAGGGTGTCCTGACCTAGGGTGGGGTGTCCTGATCTAGAGTAGGGTGCCCTGACCTAGGTTTAGGGTGCCCTGACCTAGGGTAGGGTGCCCTGACCTAGGGTAGGGTGCCCTGATCTAGGGTTAAGGTGTCCTGACTTAGTGTTAGGATGTCCTGACCTAGGGTAGGGTGCCCTGATCTAGGTTTAGGGTGCCCTGACCGAGGGTTAGGGTGCCCTGACCTAGGGTTGGGGTGTCCTGACCTAGGGTAGGGTGTCCTGACCTAGGGTAGGGTGCCCTGACCTAGGGTTAAGGTGTCCTGACCTAGGGTTAGGGTGTCCTGACCTAGGGTAGGGTGTCCTGATCTAGGGTTAGGGTGTCCTGACCTAGGGTAGGGTGTCCTGACCTAGGGTTAAGGTGTCTTGACCTAGGGTTAGGGTGTCCTGACCTAGGGTAGGGTGTCCTGACCTAGGGTTAGGGTGTCCTGACCTAGGGTAGGGTGCCCTGACCTAGGTTTAGGGTGCCCTGACATAGGGTAGGGTGTCCTGATCTAGGGTTAGGGTGTCCTGATCTAGGGTTAGGGTGTTCTGACCTAGGGAAGGATGCCCTGATCTAGGGTTAGGGTGCCCTGATCTAAGTTTAGAGTGCCCTGACCTAGGTTTAGTGTGCCCTGACATAGGGTAGGGTGTCCTGATCTAGGTCTAGGGTGTCCTGACCTAGGTCTAGGGTGTCCTGATCTAGGTTTAGGGTGTCCTGACCTAGGTTTAGGGTACCCTGACATAGGGTAGGGTGCTCTGACCTAGGTTTGGGGTGTCCTGACCTAGGGAAGGGTGTCCTGACCTAGGGTAGGGTGTCCTGATCTAGGTTTAGGGTGTCCTGACCTATGTTTAGGGTACCCTGACATAGGGTAGGGTGTCCTGATCTAGGGTTAGGGTGCCCTGACCTAGGGTAGGATGCCCTGACCTAGGTTTAGGGTGTCCTGATCTAGGTTTAGGGTGTCCTGACCTAGGGTTAGGGTGTCCTGACCTAGGGTAGGGTGCCCTGATCTAGGTTTAGGGTGTCCTAACCTAGGTTTAGGGTGTCCTGACCTAGGTTTAGGGTGTCCTGACCTAGGGTTAGGGTGTCCTAACCTAGGTTTAGGGTGTCCTGACCTAGGTTTAGGGTGTCCTGACCTAGGGTAGGGTGCCCTGATCTAGGTTTAGGGTGTCCTAACCTAGGTTTAGGGTGTCCTGACCTAGGTTTAGGGTGTCCTGACCTAGGGTTAGGGTGCCCTGATCTAGGTTTAGGGTGTCCTGACCTAGGGTAGGGTGTCCTGACCTATGTTTAGGGTACCCTGACATAGGGTAGGGTGTCCTGACCTAGGGAAGGGTGTCCTGATCTAGGGTTAGGGTGCCCTGACCTAGGGTTAGGGTGCCCTGATCTAGGTTTAAGGTGTCCTGATCTAGGTTTAGGGTGTCCTGACCTAGGGTTAGGGTGTCCTGACCTAGGGTAGGGGTGTACTGACCTAGGGTAGGGTGTCCTGACCTAGGGTAGGGTGTCCTTATCTAGGGTTTGGGTGTCCTGACCTAGGTTTAGGGTGCCCTGACCTAGGGTTAGGGTGTCCTGACCTAGGTCTAGGCTGTCCTGATCTAGGGTTAGGGTGTCCTGACCTAGGGTAGGATGCCCTGACCTAGGGTTAGGGTGCCCTGACCTAGGGTAGGGTGTCCAGGGGCAGGGACTTGGAACTGGATGACCTTTAAGATCCTTTCCAACCTGAACCATTCTGTGACTCTATGAGTCCTCTTTGGGGAGGAAGTTGTTGAGCAGGAGAGTGGTGAGAGGCTGGAATGGGTTGCCCAGGGAGGGGGTTGAGGCCCCATGGCTGGAGGTGTTTGAGGCCAGGCTGGCTGAGGCTGTGGTCAGGCTGCTCTAGGGTAGGGTGTCCCTGGGCATGGCAGGGGGGGCTTGGCACTGCCTGCTCCTTGTGCTCCCTTCCAACCCTGCCTGATTCTGTGATTCTTCCTCAAGAGCACAGCCTTAGCTGCTAAAAGCCTGAAGGTTTTCAAATGCTAGCTTGAAAAATGGGAGCTTTGCCATTGAATTAGAAGGTGGAGGTCCCAGGGTTGTCTTTTGCCTTCTTCCAAATAACCTAAAAGCCCAATAAAAGAAGGAGAAGAATTAGTCTAAAGGGATGAGCTTAAAAGGATATTGGCAGGCAGCTTAGGCACAGAGTTAAATAGATCCTAAAGGGCTTGAGAATGAGTTTTCTCTTCAGCTTGCTTTTCAGCTTGGTGCTTGGAAGTCATTTAGTCAGTGTGCTTTTACCTTCTGTGTGCCAAATAATGCTGAAACCAGACTGCTATGGAATCAATTCATACCCAGAGCCATGGAACAGGGCTGCTGAGCATAGAACCATAGAACCAAGCAGGTTGGAAGAGAGCTCCAAGCTCAGCCAGCCCAACCTAGCACCCAGCCCTGGCCAGTTATAGACTCAAGCAGGTTGGAAGAGAGCTCCAAGCTCAGCCAGCCCAACCTAGCACCCAGCCCTGGCTAGTCATAGACTCAAGGAGGCTAGAAGAGAGCTCCAAGCTCAGCCAGCCCAACCTAGCACCCAGCCCTGGCCAATCATAGACTCAAGGAGGCTGGAAGAGAGCTCCAAGCTCAGCCAGCCCAACCTAGCACCCAGCCCTGGCCAACCAACCAGACCATGGCACTAAGTGCCTCATCCAGTCCAACCTAGCACCCAGCCATATCCAGTCAACTATGGGAGGAAGCAGAGGATGACCACATCAGGGGGGGTGGAGGGGGTGAAGGGGGAGTTAAAAAGGGCTGTGCAAAAGTTGCTGTTTGAGTTCACAGGGTGTTAGGGGTTGGAAGGGACCCAAGGAGCTCATCCAGTCCAACCTCCCTGCCAGAGCAGGGCAATGCTATCTAACACAGATCACAGAGGAGCACATCCAGACAGGCCTGGAAAGGCTCCACACAAGGAGGCTCCACAACCTCTCTGGGCAGCCTGTGCCAGGGCTCTGGGACCCTTCCAGGCAAGAAGTTCCTCCTTGTGCTGAGCTGGAACCTCCTGTGCTGCAGCTTCCATCCACTGCTGCTTGTCCTGTGCCAGGGAGCAGTGAGCAGAGCCTGTCCCCCCCTCCTGACCCCCAGTCCTCAGTTATAGACATTGATTTAATCCCCTCTCAGTCTTCTCTTCTCCAGACTAAGCAGCCCCAGGGCCCTCAGCCTCTCCTCACCAGGCACTGCTCAGTCCCCTCATCATCCTCCCAGCCCTCTGCTGGACCCTCTCCAGCAGATCCCTGTCCCTCTGCAACTGGGGAGCCCAAATCTGAAGGCAGTGCTCAAGATGAGGTCTCAGCAGGGCAGAGCAGAGGGGCAGGAGAACCTCCCTTGATCTGCTGGCCACACTCTGCTGAGTGCCCCCCAGGACCCCATTGGCCTCTTGGCCCCCAGGGCACATTGCTGTGCCAGTGCCTCCCAGCTCTCATAGTCAAGAATTTCTTCTTCAGCTGGCACAGGTTGCCCAAGGAGGTTGTGTCTGCTACCCCTCCTCAGATGTGTTGAGGGCCAGGCTGGATGGAGCCTTGAGCAGCCTGGGCTAGTGGGAGGTGTCCCTGGCCATGGCAGGGGGGGTTGGAACTGGCTGATCTTGAAGGTCCCTTCCAATCCAAGCCACTCTGTGCTTGCATGGGGCAGGGGGGAGGGGGAATATCAAACCTGCTGCTTGAAACTACCTGCAGGGAGGCTGCAGCCAGCTGGGGTTGGGCTCTGCTGCCAGGCAGAAGAAGTGGACCCAGGCTCAAGCTGTGCCAGGGCAGGTCTGGGCTGGCTGTGAGGAGGAAGTTGTTGGCAGAGAGAGTGATTGGCACTGGAATGGGCTGCCCAGGGAGGTGTCCCTGGCCATGGCAGGGGAGGGTTGGAACTGGCTGATCTTGAAGGTCCCTTCCAATCCAAGCCACTCTGTGCTTCTGTTCATGCAGGTTAGGGGGGGGGAGGGATATCAAACCTGCTGTTTGACCCTAGCCATGGCTGAGGGAGTGCAGGCTCCCTGCCACACCACACCAGCTCAGCCTGCAGCACCCAGGGGTGCCACGGCTCGGGCTCTGCAGGTGCCTTTGCCTCTCTTGTTAGCTGCTCCTTTATTAGCTCTTCACTTCAGCAGCAATTATTTCCACCCTTCTTTCATGCTGTTAAGGCTGTTGAATTCCTCTGGGCCCAGCCAAGGTCTTTGCAGGACTCATTAGAGACATCCCCCATGAAGAACAGCTCTGAAGTTATCCTTCTTCTTCCTCTTAGCAGTTAATTAGTTGCTAATCTTGTTAATGGGGGCCACTTTTATTTCCTCTCCTAGTAGGCTGTTTTTAAACCCAGCCTTGGAGAGGACTCAGGGAGGTGTTTTCTGGCCAGGGTTGCCTGCATGGTTGTGGCTACCAACCCCAAATGTCCAGCCTGACCTGTAGTTGGTTTGGAAATGCCTGCTTGCCATAGGAGAGGAAGCTGGGCAGGGCTGTGGCACCCCCCCAGCCCCCCCATCCATCACCTTTGCCATCACCTGGCAGTCAGAGAATCACAGCATGAGCCAGGTTGGAAGAGACCCCCTAAGATCATCATCATCATTTCTACCTGGATCTTCCTGTACCTGAAGGGGGCTACAGGAGAGCTGGGGAGGGACTTTTGCAGGCTGAGGGACAGTGGCTTTGAGGTGGCAGAGGGGAGATTGAAGGTGGAGATGAGGGAGAAATTCTTGGCCATGAGAGTGGGGAGACACTGGCACAGGTTGCCCAAGGAGGTTGTGTCTGCTACCCCTCCTCAGATGTGTTGAGGGCCAGGCTGGATGGAGCCTTGAGCAGCCTGGGCTAGTGGGAGGTGTCCTTGGCCATGGCAGGGGGGTTGGAACTGGCTGATCTTGAAGGTCCCTTCCAATCCAAGCCACTCTGTGCTTGCAGGGGGCAGGGGGGGAGGAATATCAAACCTGCTGCTTGAAACTACCTGCAGGGAGGCTGCAGCCAGCTGGGGTTGGGCTCTGCTGCCAGGCAGAAGAAGGGGACCCAGGCTGAAGCTGTGGCAGGGCAGGTCTGGGCTGGCTGTGAGGAGGAAGTTGTTGGCAGAGAGAGTGATTGGCATTGGAATGGGCTGCCCAGGGAGGTGGTGGAGTGGCTGTGGCTGGAGGTGTTGCAGCCAAGCCTGGCTGGGGCACTTAGTGCCATGGTGTGGTTGGTTGGGCAGGGCTGGGTGCTAGGTTGGGCTGGCTGAGCTTGGAGCTCTCTGCCAACCTGCTTGATCCTATGATTCTGTGATCAAGTCCAACCTGTCACTTAACCCTTCTCATTAACTAACCCATGGCACTAAGTGCTCCATCCAGCCTCCTCTTAAACACCTCCAGGGATAGGGACTCTGCCACCTCCCCAGGCAGCCCATTCCAATGCCAATCACTCTGTGAAGAACTTCCTCCTGATGTCCAGCCTAAACCTCCCCTGGTGCAGTCTGAGGCTGTGTCCTCTTCTTCTAGCACTGAGTGCCTGGGAGAAGAGACCAACCCCCATCAGTACACACCTCAACAGAGTCTGGTCAGAAGCACTGACTCCTGGAAGCCAGGGAAGGCCAGGAGTATATCACAGACTCACAGAGTCAGGCAGGGCTGGAAGGGAGCACAAGGAGCAGGCAGTGCCAACCCCCCTGCCATGCCCAGGGACACCCTACCCTAGAGCAGCCTGACCACAGCCTCAGCCAGCCTGGCCTCAAACACCTCCAGCCGTGGGGCCTCAACCCCCTCCCTGGGCAACCCATTCCAGCCTCTCACCACTCTCCTGCTCAACAACTTCCTCCTCCCCTCCAGCCTCACTCTCCCCACCTCCACCTTTGCTCCATTCCCCCCACTCCTGACACTCCCTCACAGCCTCCAAAGTCCCTCCCCAGCTTTTTTGGAGCCCCCTTCAGACCCTGCAAGGCCACAAGAAGGTCCCCTGGGAGCCTCCTCTGCTGCAGCCTGCACAGCCCCAACTCTTTCAGGCTGTGCTCACAGCAGAGCTGCTGCAGCCTCTGAGCATCCTCCTGGCCCTGCTCTGGACACTCTCCAGCATCTCCACAGCCCTCTTGGCCCAGGGGCTCCAGAGCTGGATGCAGCACTCCAGGTGGGCTCTCAGCAGAGCAGAGCAGAGGGGCAGAATCCCCTCCCTGGCCCTGCTGGCCACACTGCTGCTGCTGCAGCCCAGCCTCTGCTTGGCTCTCTGGGCTGCAGGTGCACACATGGTTGGTTCTCTTGGAATCCTAACCCTGCTATAGGCCAACATTCAAGTAATTTATGGCCAACACTCAAATCATTTATGGCTATGCCCTCCTCAGGTTCACAGGCTCACAGATGTCAGGGGTTGGAAGGGACCCAAGGAGATCATTGAGTCCAAACCCCCTGCCAGAGCAGGACCACACAATCCAGCTCAGGGCACAGAGGAGCACAGAGGAGCACAGAGGAACTCTCTGGGCAGCCTGTTCCAGTGCTCTGTGACCCTTACAGTAAAGAGGTTCATAGGATCAGAGGATGTTAGGGGTTGGAAGAGACCCAAGGAGATCATTGAGTCTAAGCCCCCTGCCAGAGCAGGGCCTCACAACCTAGCTCAGATCACAGAGGAGCACAGAGGAACTCTCTGGGGAGCCTGTTCCAGTGCTCTGTGACCCTTACAGTAAAGAAGTTCATAGGGTCACAGCTCACAGGATATCAGGGGTTGGAAGGGACCCAAGGAGATCATCCAGTCCAACCTCCCTGCCAGAGCAGCACCACACAGGTTGTGGCTGCCTCCTGCCAGGAGATGTTTAGGCTCAGGCTGGATATGACTTTGGGCAGCCAAGCCTAGCTGAGAGGCATCACTGCCCATGGCAAGGAGCTTGGAGTAGCTCACAGGCTCACAGGATGCCAGGGGTTGGAAGGGACCCAAGGAGATCATCCAGTCCAAACCCCCTGCCAGAGCAGGACCACACAACCCAGCTCAGGGCACACAGGAACACATCCAGACAGGCCTGGAAAGGCTCCACACAAGGAGACTCCACAACCTCTCTGGGCAGCCTGTGCCAGGGCTCTGGGACCCTTCCAGGCAAGAAGTTCCTCCTTGTGCTGAGCTGGAACCTCCTGTGCTGCAGCTTCCATCCACTGCTGCTTGTCCTGTGCCAGGGAGCAGTGAGCAGAGCCTGTCCCCTCCCTGCATTAAGGCTGCAGCTGCTGCACTATAAACCTGTAGGCTGCCTCTGTTTGGCCTCTGAAAATACCATCAGCTATTTTTATCCCATCCTCTTCTCCCACAGCTTCTCTGCTTGCCCCAGCAGAGCTGCAGTGCCAGGCTCAGTGAGTCAGAGCATTCCTCTTGGCTGCATTTCCCTCCTCCCTTTGCTCCAAGTTATCTGCTCTCACAGGTGGCCTTACCTCAAATAACAGCTGCTTAAAAGGTTAGCAAACCATGTCCTTGCTGCTGCAGGATTGCTCAGCCAGCACTTCAAGGAAGAGAAGCTGCTTGCCCTCAGTGCAGTGCTCCTTTCTAGTCTGGCAGCTGCAAAAAAAATGCCCTTTTCTTCATGGAGTTAAAGAAGCAGAGAATTTAACCAGGCTGGGAAAGACCTCTGAGGTCACTGAGTCCAACCTCTCACCCAGCACCTTCTAATGAGCTAACCCATGGCACTGAGTGCCTCATCCAGTCTCCTTTAACACCCCCAGGGATGGGGACTCCACCACCTCCCTGGGCAGCCCATTCCAGTGCCAATCACTCTCTCTGCCAGCAACTTCCTCCTCACAGCCAGCCCAGACCTGCCCTGCCACAGCTTCAGCCTGGGTCCCCTTCTTCTGCTGCTGGCTGCCTGGCAGCAGAGCCCAACCCCAGCTGGCTACAGCCTCCCTGCAGGCAGCTGCAGGCAGCAATGAGCTCTGCCCTGAGCCTCCTCTGCTGCAGGCTGCACCCCCCCAGCTCCCTCAGCCTCTCCTCACAGGGCTCTGCTCCAGGCCCCTCCCCAGCCTTGCTGCCCTGCTCCAAACACCTTCCAGCACCTCAGCAGCTCTCTGCAATGCAGGAGCCCAGAGCTGGACACAGCACTGCAGGGGTGGCCTGAGCAGTGCTGAGCACAGGGGTAGAAGGACTGCCCTGCTCCTGCTGCCCACACTGCTCCTGAGCCAGCCCAGGATGCCATTGGCTCTGCTGCCCACACTATCACAGAGTCACAGAAGTAAACTGGCTGGGAAAGACCTCTAGCATCACCCAACACCTTCTAATTAACTAACCAGACCATAGAATCATAGAATCAACCAGGTTGGAAGAGACCTCCAAGCTCATCCAGTCCAACCTAGCACCCAGCCCTGCCCAACCAACCAGACCATGGCACTGAGTGCCTCATCCAGCCTCTTTTTAAACACCTCCAGCCACAGCCACTCCACCACCTCCCTGGGCAGCCCATTCCAATGCCACTCACTCTGCCAACAACTTCCTCCTCACAGCCAGCCCAGACCTGCCCTGCCACAGCTTCAGCCTGGGTCCCCTTCTTCTGCTGCTGGCTGCCTGGCAGCAGAGCCCAACCCCAGCTGGAGTTGGCCTTCTCCATTGCTTTAGGCTGTGTCTAACTGCTTGCTGGTGCAACATTTGCCTCTTCTCCCTCTCCCTGGGATGTGATCAGTGCTGTGTGATGCTGAGTCACAGCTTTGGTACCTGACTCCATCAGCCTGGAGTGCTGGCTGAAGGGAACCTCATGCAGTTCAATGAGGGCAAGGTGCAGGGTCCTGCACCTGGAGAGGAGCAACCTCCTGCACCAGGACAGGAGAAGAAGTTCCATGGATACATGAGGAGGGTGACAGAAGCCTGGCACAGGCTGCCCAGGGGGGCTGTGCAGTCTCCCTCTCTGGAGGTATTCAAGACCTGTCTGGATGTGCTGCTGTGTGATCTGCTCTGGGTGCTCCTGCTCTGGCAGGGGGTTGGACTGGATGAGCTTTGGAGGTCCCTTCCAGCCCCTGTTGTTCTGTGAGGGGTGGAACAGGTTGCCCAGAGAGGTTGTGGATGCTCCCTCCATGGTCTAGTTGACTGGATAGGGATGGGTGGCAGGCAGGACTGGATGATCTTGGAGGTCTCTTCCAACCTGGTTGATTCTGTGACCTGGTGGAAAGCAGCTCTGCAGAGAAGGACCTGGAGGTGCTGGTGGGCCAGGAGTTCATCATGAGCCAGCAAAGTGTCCCCATGGCCAGAAGGCCAGCAGAGTTCTAAGGTGCATTAAGAAGAGTGGCACCAGCAGGGCAAGGGAGGTTCTCCTCCCACTCCACTCTGCCCTGCTGAAGCCACATCTAGAGGCCTGTGCCCAGTTCTGGGGTTCCCAGTTCAAGAGAGACAGGGAACTACTGGAGAGGGTCCAGGGGAGGCTACAGCCATGCTGAGGGGCCTGGAGCATCTCTGTGAGGAGGAAAGGCTGAGAGCCCTGGGGTTGGGGAGCCTGGAGAAGAGAAGCCCCAGAGGGGAGCTGAGATCTGATCAATGCTCAGCAAGAGCTAAAGGGTGGGGGGCAAGAGGATGGAGCCAGACTCCTCTCAGTGGTGGCAGGTGACAGAAGAAGGGGCAGTGGAAGTGAAGGTTCTAGAAGGTTCCATCTGAAGAGGAAGAGAAACCTCTTTGGTGTGAGGGTGCTGGAGGCCTGGAGCAGGCTGCCCAGAGAGGCTGTGGAGCCTCCTAGTCTGGGTAGAATCCAACCCTACCTGGACATTGTGATCCTGGGCAGGCTGCTGTGGGTGCCCTGCTTTGGCAGAGGGTTGGTCTGGAGCCCCAGAGGTGCTGCATCCAGTTCTGGAGCCCCAGAGGTACTGCATCCAGTTCTGGAGCCCCAGAGGTGCTGCATCCAGTTCTGGAGCCCCAGAGGTGCTGCATCCAGTTCTGGAGCCCCAGAGGTACTGCATCCAGCTCTGGAGCCCCTGGGCCAAGAGGGCTGTGGAGATGCTGGAGAGTGTCCAGAGCAGGGCCAGGAGGATGCTGAGAGGCTGCAGCAGCTCTGCTGTGAGCACAGCCTGAAAGAGTTGGGGCTGTGCAGGCTGCAGCAGAGCAGGCTCCCAGGGGACCTTCTGGTGGCCTTGCAGGGTCTGAAGGGGGCTCCAAAAAAGCTGGGGAGGGACTTTGGAGGCTGTGAGGGAGTGTCAGGAGTGATCTAGAGGAGACCTGGATTAGGGAAGAGGAAAGTACTTCTTGGAGTGCAAAGAGGTGAGACCACAGCTGGAATCCTCCATCCAGTTTGGGGCTCCAGAGAGCTGCTGGAGAAAGTCCAGTGGAAACCTGTGAGGATGATGAAGGAGAATTGGACATCTCTTCTGTGAAGGAAGGATGAGAGCTCTGGGGCTGTTTAGTCTGGAGAAGGCTGAGAGGGGAACCTTATCAGTGTCTATCTGAGGGGTGAGTGTCAGGAGGAAGGTGCCAGGCTCTGTGGGGTGGTGCCCAATGGTAGGAACAGAGTGGCTGAGAGCAGGCAGGCAGAGAGGGAGCTGGGGGTGCTGGCAGAGAGGAGCTGCAGAGGAGGCAGCAGTGCCCAGGTGGGCAGCAGAGCCAATGGCATCCTGGGCTGGCTCAGGAGCAGTGTGGGCAGCAGGACAAGGGAGGTTCTTGTGCCCCTGTGCTCAGCACTGCTCAGGCCACCCCTGCAGTGCTGTGTCCAGCTCTGGGCTCCTCCACTGCAGAGAGCTGCTGAGGTGCTGGAAGGTGTTTGGAGAAGGGCAGCAAGGCTGGGGAGGGGCCTGGAGCACAGCCCTGTGAGGAGAGGCTGAGGGAGCTGGGGGGGTGCAGCCTGCAGCAGAGGAGGCTCAGGGCAGAGCTCATTGCTGCCTGCAGCTGCCTGCAGGGAGGCTGTAGCCAGCTGGGGTTGGGCTCTGCTGCCAGGCAGCCAGCAGCAGCAGAAGAAGGGGACCCAGGCTGAAGCTGTGGCAGGGCAGGTCTGGGCTGGCTGTGAGGAGGAAGTTGTTGGCAGAGAGAGTGATTGGCACTGGAATGGGCTGCCCAGATCAGGAGGAGCTGTGTAAGTCACTGTAGTACTTGCTGGTTGCAGTAGTTAAGGCACAGATGGGTTTGCTTCCACCATCAGCCTACCAAGCCTCAAGCTTTGCAAGGAGCTCTCCCCAGAAGCCTTTGGGTAGTGCTTCTTTGTCACTTGTGGGGAAGATGAAACCAAGAGAGAAGAAATGGGGGGAAGCTGAAAGCCAACAGGGACAGGCAGGGACTTAATATGCTGTGCTTTTGGTCCTCCACTTATTTCCAGGCTTCCACTGTTAGCTAGGGATGAGGAGGGGACACCTGTGACATCACAGGAGGGTAGGGAGGCTCTGCAGAGGGACTTGATTGGATTGGATCCTTGGGAATGAGCTTCTATGAGGCCAAGTGCCAGCTCCTGCACCCCCAAGCAACACTACAGACCTGGGGCAGTGTGGCTGGAAAGCTGCTGGCAGAAAGGGACCTGGGGGCTGCAGCTGACAAGCAGCTGGATATGAGCCAGCAGTGTGCCCAGGTGGCAGAGGAAGCCAAAGGCATCCTGGCTGGCATCAGGAATGCTGTGTCCAGCAGCAGCAGGGAGGGGATTGGCCTCTGGGACTCTGCTCTGGGGAGTGCTGTGCTCAGCTCTGGGCACCTCAACACAAGAGGGCTGTGGAGGTGCTGGAGGCAGTGCAGAGGAGGGCAGGGAAGCTGTGAAGGGCCTGGAGAGTGAATCTGATGAGGAGCTGGGGATGGTCAGTGTGGAACAGAGGAGGCTGAGGGCAGAGCTCCTCACTGCCTACAGCTACTGAAAGGAGGCTGTGGAGAGGTTGGTGCTGGGCTCTGCTCACAGGGAACCAGTGACAGAACAAGAGGGAATGGCCTCAAGCTGCCACTGGGGAGGTTCAGACTGGAGGTGAGGAAGAATTTGTGCCCAGCAGAATGGTCAGGGATTGGGATGAGCTGCCCAGGGAGGTGCTGGAGTCACCAACCCTGGGTGTGTTTAAAGGTGGTCTGGCTGTGGTGCTTGGGGCTATGGTGTGATTACTGCTTCAAGGTGATGGATTGCCTGTCCAGGCAGGGCAAAGCCTCAATCTACAGCTGGGCACTGCTGCAAGGTGTCACAGCTCAGTAGTAGCAGAGGCTCCTGAGCTCACAAAGGGGAGCAGTGAGGCAGGAAGCTAATTACTGAGCAGCTCTTCTGCAGGAGGGACACAGCTGCTGGCCAAAGCCAAATGGATGGAGGGGGGGGAGAAAGGGAGGAGGAAAGAAACCAAACTGCACAGAGAAGTTGTGCAAGAGCTGCCTGAGGGCTGCTGTTCCTGTGTGTGTTGGTGTCTACACTTACCCCATCTGCCCCTTTTCAGCCTCGGGAGCTGCAGGGAAGGGAAACCGAGCCACAGACCTGGGAGCAGACTACAAACCACCCCTTGGGGGTAAGTGGAACTTCTTTTGCATGCAGTGTCTTTTGCTGGCTCACTGAGTGGTGCTACCTGCTCCTGAAAACGCTGGCTGGAGAGCAGGGAGAAGTAATTCACAGGCTCACAGGATGCCAGGGGTTGAAGGGACCCAAAGAGATCATCGAGTCCAACCCCCCCTGCCAGAGCAGGACCACACAACCCAGCTCAGGGCACACAGGAACACATCCAGACAGGCCTGGAAAGGCTCCACACAAGGAGACTCCACAACCTCTCTGGGCAGCCTGTGCCAGGGCTCTGGGACCCTTCCAGACAAGGAGTTCATAGGATCACAGCTCACAGGATGCCAGGGGTTGGAAGGGACCCAAGGAGATCATCCAGTCCAACCCCCCTGCCAGAGCAGCACCACACAGGTTGTGGCTGCCTCCTGCCAGGAGGTGTTTAGGCTCAGGCTGGATGAGACTTTGGGCAGCCAAGCCTAGCTGAGAGGCATCACTGCCCATGGCAAGGAGCTTGCAGTAGTTCACAGGCTCACAGGCTCACAGGATGTTAGGGGTTGGAAGGGAGACAAGGAGAGCATCCAGTCCAACCCCCTGCCAGAGCAGCACCACACAATCCAGCTCAGGGCACACAGGAACACATCCAGACAGGCCTGGAAAGGCTCCAGAGAAGGAGACTCCACAACCTCTCTGGGCAGCCTGTGCCAGGGCTCTGGGACCCTCCCAGTCAAGAAGTTCATAGGATCACAGCTCACAGATGTTAGGGGTTGGAAGGGACCCAAGGAGATCATTGAGTCCAACCCCCTGCCAGAGCAGGACCACACAATCCAGCTCAGATCACAGAGGAGCACAGAGGAGCACAGAGGAACTCTCTGGGCAGCCTGTTCCAGTGCTCTGTGACCCTTACAGTAAAGAGGTTCATAGAATCAGAGGATATTAGGGGTTGGAAGAGACCCAAGGAGATCATTGAGTCTAAGCCCCCTGCCAGAGCAGGACCACACAATCAAGCATAGATACAGAGGAGCACAGAGGAACTCTCTGGGGAGCCTGTTCCAGTGCTCTGTGACCCTTACAGTAAAGAGGTTCATAGGATCACAGCTCACAGGATATCAGGGGTTGGAAGGGACCCAAGGAGATCATCCAGTCCAACCTCCCTGCCAGAGCAGCACCACACAATCCAGCTCAGGGCACACAGGAACACATCCAGGCAGGCCTGGAAAGGCTCCACACAAGGAGACTCCACAACCTCTCTGGGCAGCCTGTGCCAGGGCTCTGGGACCCTTCCAGGCAAGAAGTTCCCCCTTGTGCTGAGCTGGAACCTCCTGTGCTGCAGCTTCCATCCACTGCTGCTTGTCCTGTGCCAGGCAGCAGTGAGCAGAGCCTGTCCCCCCCTCCTTACCCCCAACCCTCAGATGTGAGCATGCTGAGACACTGGCACAGGTTGCTCAGGGCAGCTGTGGATGCTCCCTCCCTGGAGGTGTTCCAAGGGCAGGTTGGATGAGGCCTTGAGCAACCTGGGCTGGTGGGAGGTGTCCCTGTTCATGGCAGGGGGAGTGGAACTGAATGATCTTGAAGCTCCCTTCCAACCTAAACCATTCCCTGAGTCTCTGCCAGCAGCTTTTTTCCCTTCAGGATGCTGCCTGCTCCCACTCAAGCAGTTGTCCTGCTGTGTGGGGAGATCTTTGCCTGCATTTACACTGCAGCCTTGCCAAGCAGATCTCCTCCCCCAGGTCACTCTGAAATGCTTGCTGCTGCTGCTGCTGCTGCTGCTGCTGCTGCTGCTGCTGCTGCTGCTGCTGCTGCTGCACAAGTGTAGAACTAACTCAGTGACACCCTGGCAGGAGGGGTAAAGAGAAGGCATCTTCACTCCATCTCCAGCTCAGCACTGCAGATGCCTCACCCTAAGGTAACCCTCATGAGGGTTACATACAAAAGCCTCTTTCAGAGGGGAGTGAGCACTGCAGAAGACTCAATGGCAGCTGCTGGGATTATGGAATGGGTTGCCCAGGGAGGGGGTTGAGGCCCCATGGCTGGAGGTGTTTGAGGCCAGGCTGGCTGAGGCTGTGGTCAGGCTGCTCTAGGGTAGGGTGTCCCTGGGCATGGCAGGGGGTTGGCACTGCCTGCTCCTTGTGCTCCCTTCCAGCCCTGCCTGATTCTATGAAGTCTCATCCCTGGAGGTGTTTAAGGCCAGGCTGGCTGAGGCTCTGAACAACCTGATCTCATGTGAAGTGTCCTGCCCATGGCAGGGGAGGGGTTGGAACTGGCTGATCCTTGTGCTCCCTTCCAACCCTGCCTGATTCTATGGTTCTAAGACACTGGAACAGGTTGCTTGGGGAGGTGGTTGAGGCCCCATGCCTGGAGGTGTTTAAAGCCAGGCTGGATGTGGCTCTGAGCATCCTAATCTCATGTGAGGTGTTGGTCTAGGGATGAAGGTTGGACTGGCTGATCCTGGTGGTCCTTTCCATAGTGATTCACAGTGCTTAGATGTTGTGCTGAGGGCTTTGGGTTAGTCAAGGACCTGTCAGTGTGAAACTAATGATTGGAGTTGATGAGCTTGAAGGTCTTTTGCAATCTAAGAACTTCTGTGATTCGGTGTCCTGCCCGTGGCAGGGAGGTTGGAATGAGGTAAAGGGTTGGACTTGATGATCTATGAGGTCTCTTCCAACCTTGGTGATACTGTGAGATGATCCTCGAGGTCCCTTCCAGCCCTGTGATTGATTCTCTTTGGTCTGAGGACCAAAGAGGGATGCCTGCAGCACTGCACTTGTAGCCAAGTCCCATCCTCATTCTCCTTAGACTCTGAGCTATTGAGGTGGGGTTTTTTTTTGGGGGGGGGATGAGTAAGGGACTGTGAGTCCCATATGGAAATGGCTCTTTAAAGCATCTCAGAGATTTCACAGTTTCACAGAAACACAGCTGGTAAATGACAGAAAAACCCCAAGCAAGAAGCTGAGCTGAAATCCTCCAACCCAACCATCCCTCTCCTGCTCAGCACTGCAGATGCCTCACCCTAAGGTAACCCTCATGAGGGTTACAGACAAAAGCCTCTTTCAGAGGGGAGTGAGCACTGCAGAAGACTCAATGGCAGCTGCTGGGATTATGGAATGGGTTGCCCAGGGAGGGGGTTGAGGCCCCATGGCTGGAGGTGTTTGAGGCCAGGCTGGCTGAGGCTGTGGTCAGGCTGCTCTAGGGTAGGGTGTCCCTGGGCATGGCAGGGGGGTTGGCACTGCCTGCTCCTTGTGCTCCCTTCCAACCCTGCCTCATTCTATGAAGTCTCATCCCTGGAGGTGTTTAAGGCCAGGCTGGCTGAGGCTCTGAACAACCTGATCTCATGTGAAGTGTCCTGCCCATGGCAGGGGGGGGTTGGAACTGGCTGATCCTTGTGCTCCCTTCCAACCCTGCCTGATTCTATGGTTCTAAGACACTGGAACAGGTTGCTTGGGGAGGTGGTTGAGGCCTCATGGCTGGAGGTGTTTAAGGCCAGGCTGGATGTGGCTCTGAGCATCCTAATCTCATGTGAAGTGTTGGTCTAGTGATGAAGGCTGCTGGGATGAAGGTTGGACTGGCTGATCCTGGTGGTCCTTTCCATAGTGATTCACAGTGCTTAGATGTTGTGCTGAGGGCTTTGGGTTAGTCAAGGACCTGTCAGTGTGAAACTAATGATTGGAGTTGATGAGCTTGAAGGTCTTTTGCAATCTAAGAACTTCTGTGGATCTGTGTCCTGCCCGTGGCAGGGAGGTTGGAATGAGGTAAAGGGTTGGACTTGATGATCTATGAGGTCTCTTCCAACCTTGGTGATACTGTGAGATGATCCTCGAGGTCCCTTCCAGCCCTGTGATTGATTCTCTTTGGTCTGAGGACAGGGAGAGGGATGCCTGCAGCACTGCACTTGTAGCAAAGTCCCATCCTCATTCTCCTTAGACTCTGAGCTATTGAGGTGGGGTTTTTTTTTGGGGGGGGGATGAGTAAGGGACTGTGAGTCCCATATGGAAATGGCTCTTTAAAGCATCTCAGAGATTTCACAGTTTCACAGAAACACAGCTGGTAAATGACAGAAAAACCCCAAGCAAGAAGCTGAGCTGAAATCCTCCAACCCAACCATCCCTCTCCTGCTCTGTACGGTTCGAGGCGTGGCTGCTTCTGCTGCTTGGGTTTGATGGCTTCTTCTGCTTTTTCACACCCCTTTCTCACCCATCTCAACCTCTTACAGGCAGTAACAGTCCCCATGGAAGTCCTACTTCTCCCCTGGACAGCAACATGCTCCTTGTGATCATAGTGTCTGTTGGAGTCATCACCATTGTGGTCGTGGTGATAGTCGCCGTCTTCTGCACCCGCCGGACAACTTCTCACCAGAAGAAGTAAGATGTGGAGGAGGGGCACTTTGCCCTCTCTCTGTTCTATCCTTTCATCTTTGTGATGCTTTAGAATGCATTCCTTTAAAGGCTCATGGGCTGTAGAAGTTCAGCTCTGACACCAGCTCAGTGATGCAGGCTGAGTTCTGGCGTTCAGCGCTTAGGATGCATCAGCGCAGCTAAGCCGCCCTGTGCCTGGTGATGATAACGTCCTGGTTTTCCTCAGGGGAGTTTACACAGCATCAAGAGCCTGCAGGCCAAGTGAGGCATTGCTTTCCAGCTGTACCTGCAGCTGCCCCACTCTGAGAAGCAATGGTTGTAAAACATTGCTCTCAGACTTGAGGCTGTGAGAGTTTAGAGCTGCGAGAGCTCAGCCGCTCAGGCAGATTCTCGCCTCTGTTCTTAGCCTGTCCCTCACTCTGTGCAGTTTGTTCCCAAGTTGTGCATGGTAACAGCCAATCTTGGTGGAGTGGAAGCTGAATCTGCTGCTGGGCTCCTCAGAAAAGTGCTCTCCAAAATCCAAAGGAAAGGTTTGTGTCTGAGTTCTTCCCTCACCTAGAGCATCACTGCAGCGGCGACGCTTCCCTTTACAGACTCCTGCAGGCTGCTTCTGTGTGGTTTGGGGGAAAGAAGGGACCAGAGATGAAAGGTTTTGGGGTGGTTTTCAGCTTGAAAAGACTCTGCTATGCAAATCAGAGCTTTGAGAAAGTGATTAGAAGCCAGACTTAGAGGCTCACTGGGAGTGTAGGAGGAAGAGTGTGGCCAGCAGATGCAGGGAGGTTCTCCTCCCCCTCTGTTTTGCTCTGGAGAGACCTCATCTTGAGCACTGCCTTCAGTTTTGGGCTCCCCAGGTGAAAAGGGACAGGGATCTGCTGGGGAGGGTCCAGCAGAGGGCTGTGAGGATGATGAGGGGACTGAGCAGTGCCTGGTGAGGAGAGGCTGAGGGCCCTGGGGCTGCTTAGTCTGGAGAAGAGAAGACTGAGAGGGGATTGAATCAATGTCTGTAACTATCTGAGAGCTGGGGGTCAGGAGGGGGGGACAGGCTCTGCTCACTGCTCCCTGGCACAGGACATGCAGCAGTGGATGGAAGCTGCAGCACAGGAGGTTCCAGCTCAGCACAAGGGGGAACTTCTTGCCTGGAAGGGTCCCAGAGCCCTGGCACAGGCTGCCCAGAGAGGTTGTGGAGTGTCCTTGTGTGGAGCCTTTCCAGGCCTGTCTGGATGTGTTCCTGTGTGCCCTGAGCTGGATTGTGTGGTGCTGCTGTGGCAGAGGAGTTGGACTGGATGCTCTCCTTGGGTCCCTTCCAACCCTTTACCATCCTGTGAGCTGTGATCCAGTGATCCTGTAACCACTTGCTGAATCACCCTGCACAAACACAAGTCTTTCAGGGGAGGAGAGCAAGGATGTAGGAGTGATGGTCTGGCAGCTGGGGGATGTCTTTGGGAAAGGGCAGAACTCCTCAGCCTGCACCCAAGAGATGTCTTTTCCTTTCAAAGAGCAGAAATAACCCTTTGACTTCTTGCCTTTGTTTCCCCAGGCTCTAAATGCCACCTCCCTTGCAGGCAGCAGCCCACAGGCAGTGTAACACCTTCTGCTCTGTTTCACTGATACAGCTGCAGGGCTCAGAGCAAGGTGCTGGCAGCACCCCTGGCTGCCTCCCACCTACAGGAGAGGCTTCTGGTCACTGATGCTTTCCAGAAGGCCACATTCAGTGATTCTGTGCTCCACAACCTCCCTGGAGGTGTTCAGGACCAGGTTGGATGAGGTCTTGAGCTACTTGTTCTAGTGGGAGATGTCCCTGCCTATGGTACAGGGAGGGTTGGAACTGGATGAGCTTTGAGGGTCCCTTCCAACCTAAACCATTCTGTGATTCTAAGATGACCTTTGAGGATCCCTTCCAACCTAAACCATTCTGTGATTCTAAGATGACCTTTGAGGGTCTCTTCCAACCTAAACCATTCTATGCTTCTAAGATGACCTTTGAGGTTCCCTTCCAACCTAAACCATTCTGTGATTCTAAGATGACCTTTGAGGGTCCCTTCCAACCTAAACCATTCCTTGATTCTAAGATGACCTTTGAGGGTCCCTTCCAACCTAAACCATTCTATGCTTCTAAGATGACCTTTGAGGGTCTCTTCCAACCTAAACTATTCCTTGATTCTAAGATGACCTTTGAGGATCCCTTCCAACCTAAACCATTCTGTGATTCTAAGATGACCTTTGAGGGTCCCTTCCAACCTAAACCATTCTGTGATTCCAACATGACCCTTGAGGGTCCTTTCCAACCTAAACCATTCCTTGATTCTAACATGACCTTTGAGGCTCCCTTCCAACCTAAACCATTCTATGATTCTAAGATGACCTTTGAGGATCCCTTCCAACCTAAACCATTCTATGCTTCTAAGATGACCTTTGAGGGTCCCTTCCAACCTAAACCAATCCATGATTCTAAGATGCCCTTTGAGGTCTCTTCCAACCTAACCCATTCTATGATTATAAGATGACCTTTGAGGTTCTCTTCCAGCCTAACCCATTCCTTGATTCTAAGATGACCTTTGAGGATCCCTTCCAACCTAAACCATTCCATGATTCTAAGATGACCTTTGAGGATCCCTTCCAACCTAAACCATTCCATGATTCTAAGATGACCTTTGAGGGTCTCTTCCAACCTAAACCATTCCATGATTCTAAGATGACCTTTGAGGGTCTCTTCCAACCTAAACCATTCCATGATTCTAAGATGACCTTTGAGGATCCCTTCCAACCTAAACCATTCTATGATTCTAAGATGACCTTTGAGGGTCCCTTCCAACCTAAACCATTCTATGATTCTAAGATGACCTTTGAGGGTCTCTTCCAACCTAAACCATTCCTTGATTCTAAGATGACCTTTGAGGGTCTCTTCCAACCTAAACCATTCTGTGATTCTAAGATGACCTTTGAGGATCCCTTCCAACCTAAACCATTCTGTGATTCTAAGATGACCTTTGAGGGTCTCTTCCAACCTAAACCATTCCATGATTCTAAGATGACCTTTGAGGGTCTCTTCCAACCTAAACCATTCTATGCTTCTAAGATGACCTTTGAGGGTCCCTTCCAACCTAAACCATTCTATGATTCTAAGATGACCTTTGAGGGTCTCTTCCAACCTAAACCATTCTATGCTTCTAAGATGACCTTTGAGGGTCTCTTCCAACCTAAACCATTCCATGATTCTAAGATGACCTTTGAGGATCCCTTCCAACCTAAACCATTCCATGATTCTAAGATGACCTTTGAGGATCCCTTCCAACCTAAACCATTCCATGATTCTAAGATGACCTTTGAGGATCCCTTCCTACCTAAACCATTCTATGCTTCTAAGATGACCTTTGAGGGTCCCTTCCAACCTAAACCATTCTATGCTTCTAAGATGACCTTTGAGGTCTTTTTAAACCTAAACCATTCTATGATTCTAAGATGACCTTTGAGGGTCCCTTCCAACCTAAACCAATCCATGATTTTAAGATGACCTTTGAGGTCTCTTCCAACCTAACCCATTCTATGATTATAAGATGACCTTTGAGGTTCTCTTCCAGCCTAACCCATTCCTTGATTCTAAGATGACCTTTGAGGGTCCCTTCCAACCTAAACCATTCCTTGATTCTAAGATGACCTTTGAGGATCCCTTCCAACCTAAACCATTCTATGATTCTAAGATGACCTTTGAGGGTCCCTTCCAACCTAAACCATTCTATGATTCTAAGATGACATTTGAGGGTCCCTTCCAACTCAATACAACGTGCAAGGCTGGGGAGGGACTACTGCCAAGGTCTTGGAATGACAGGACAAGGAGGAATGGGTTTAAACTGGCAGAGGGGAGATTGAAACTGGATGTTAGGAGAGGGTTCTTTATAGTGAGGGTGGTGAGACACTGACACAGGTTGAGGGTGGTGAGAAACTGGCACAGGTTGAAGGGGGTGAGACGCAGGCAGAGGTTGAAGGTGATGAGACACTGGCACAGATTGAGGGTGGTGAGACACAGGCACAGGTTGAAGGTGGTGAGACACTGGCACAGATTGAGGGTGGTGAGACACAGGCACAGGTTGAGGGTGGTGAGAGACTGGCAGAGGTTGAAGGGGGTGAGACACAGGTACAGGTTGAGGGTGGTGAGAGACAGGCACAGGTTGAAGGGGGTGAGACACAGGTACAGGTTGAGGGTGGTGAGAGACAGGCACAGGTTGAGGGTGGTGAGACACAGGCACAGGTTGAAGGGGGTGAGACACAGGTACAGGTTGAGGGTGGTGAGAGACTGGCACAGGTTGAAGGGGGTGAGACACTGGCACAGGTTTCCCAGGGAGGTTGTGGAGCACAGAAGCACCCAATGTGATCAAAGATCACATTGGGGGATTCTGTGCTCCACAACTTCCCTGGAGGTGTTCAGGACCAGGCTGGATGAGGCCTTGATCAACCTGTTCTAGCAGGAGGTGTCCCTGCCTATGGCACAGGGAGGTTGGAACTGACTGCTCCTTGAGATCCCTTCCCAGCTAACCCATTCTGCGACCCTCCGATTCCTCTCTTTTCCCTTCCCAAGGAAAAGAGCTGCCTGCAAATCAGTCAATGGCTCCCACAAGTACAAAGGCAATTCCAAGGATGTCAAACCTCCTGACCTTTGGATCCATCATGAAAGGCTGGAGCTGAAACCCATTGACAAGTCTCCAGATCCCAACCCCATCATGACGGACACCCCAATCCCTCGCAACTCCCAAGACATCACCCCAGTGGATAATTCCATGGACAGCAACATCCATCAGAGGAGGAATTCCTACAGAGGTGAGCCTTGAGCAAGTCCATTTCTCCCCCTCACCTTTGTTGGGTGGTTTGTGCCTGGTTCTTGAGTGCCCAAGAGTTAACTCCTGGGTAAAGACTTGATTGGGGAGTCAGAAGGATCAGCAAAGAGTTGGGGGTTGAAACTGTTAAGAGAGGTGTGAGATGTTATTCAGTGGGCAAACAGAGAGTCAGGAGTTGGAGCTTTAACCCTTTGAGATGTGACCCTGGGCAGTCTGCTCTGGTTGGAGGGGTTCCTGCTGAGGAGGAGATGCCCTTTGAGAGTGCCTGTCAAGCCCAAGCAATCTGGAGAAGAGGAGGCTCAGGGCAGACCTGAGTGTGGGCAGCAGGACAAGAGAGGTTCTTGTGCCCTTGTGCTCAGCACTGCTCAGGCCACCCCTGCAGTGCTGTGTCCAGTTCTGAGCCCCTCCATTGCAGAGAGATGCTGAGGTGCTGGAAGGTGTTTGGAGAAGGGCAGCAAGGCTGGGGAGGGGCCTGGAGCACAGCCCTGTGAGGAGAGGCTGAGGGAGCTGGGGGGGTGCAGCCTGCAGCAGAGGAGGCTCAGGGCAGAGCTCATTGCTGCCTGCAGCTGCCTGCAGGGAGGCTGTAGCCAGCTGGGGTTGGGCTCTGCTGCCAGGCAGCCAGCAGCAGCAGAAGGGGACCCAGGCTGAAGCTGTGGCAGGGCAGGTCTGGGCTGGCTGTGAGGAGGAAGTTCCTGGCAGAGAGAGTGATTGGCATTGGAATGGGCTGCCCAGGGAGGTGGTGGAGTGGCTGTGGCTGGAGGTGTTGCAGCCAAGCCTGGCTGGGGCACTTAGTGCCATGGTCTGGTTGGTTGGGCAGGGCTGGGTGCTAGGTTGGGCTGGCTGAGCTTGGAGCTCTCTTCCAACCTGCCTGATTCTATGACTGGCCAGGGCTGGGTGCTAGGCTGGGCTGGCTGAGCTTGGAGCTCTCTTCCAGCCTGCTTGATTCTATGAAGCTGAGCTGTGGGTGGGTTTTCCCCTGGTGAGTAGGTCACTCATTCATCCAAAGTGTTTTACCCATAGGTTTGACTCTTTGTGCTTCCATTTGTTGACCAGACCTGCACTGCTTTATGGCCTGGCTCACTTGGAGGTGTCCCTGCTTGCTCCACGAGGGTTGGACAGGGATGACCTTTGCAGGTCCTCTCCAACCTGATGCAGTCTGTGAATCTGTGGAGGGTTCCTCCCAGTGCCCAGTAATCTTTGCCCTAACTATCCTCTTTGCCACTTTCCAGTGAAGGATCATAGGATCAAACAGGTTGGAAGAGAGCTCCAAGTTCAACCAGCCCAACCTAGCACCCAGCCCTGGCCAGTCATAGAACCAAGCAGGTTGGAAGAGAGCTCCAAGTTCAGCCAGCCCAACCTAGCACCCAGCCCTGGCCAGTCATAGAACCAAGCAGGTTGGAAGAGAGCTCCAAGTTCAGCCAGCCCAACCTAGCACCCAGCCCTGGCCAGTCATAGAACCAAGCAGGTTGGAAGAGAGCTCCAAGCTCACCCAGCCCAACCTAGCACCCAGCCCTGGCCAGTCATAGAACCAAGCAGGTTGGAAGAGAGCTCCAAGCTCAGCCAGCCCATCCTAGCACCCAGCCCTGGCCAGTCATAGACTCAAGCAGGTTGGAAGAGAGCTCCAAGCTCAGCCAGCCCAAACTAGCACCCAGCCCTCGTCAATCATAGACTCAAGGAGGTTGGAAGAGAGCTCCAAGCTCAGCCAGCCCAAACTAGCACCCAGCCCTGGTCAATCATAGACTCAAGGAGGTTGGAAGAGATCTCCAAGCTCAGCCAGCCCAGCCTAGCACCCAGCCCTGGCCAACCAACCAGACCATGACAGAGCTGTTTCTATCAGTTCTGAGTCACAGAATGCCTTACAAACCAGGCCAGCCCAGAATAAAAGAGAGGAGGATTGAAATCTTCTGGTGTGGTATGGCAGTGGTAAATAACCTTCAGTATTTCTCCTTCAGGCCATGAGTCAGAGGATAGCATGTCCACCCTGGCAGGAAGAAGGGGGATGAGACCCAAGATGATGATGCCTTTTGATTCTCAACCACCTCAGCGTAAGTCAACAGCCTACCTACCAGCTGGCTTGCAACTGGGAGCACCCAAACAAGCCCTGGGCACGCTGTGGGCACAGGCACACACATGCTGCCTGCCTGCTTCTGTCTGCAGTGGGAAGAGCCCTGAGAAGGCAGCTTGGATGGCTCAGTGGTAGATGGAGCTGAGAGGAAAGGCTGAAGAGCTGCGTGTGAGAGAGCGGGAGGAGAGGTGCAGGAGTGGGGAAGGGTCAGGAACGTGTCCAGCAGCCTGTCACAGCGTCACAGCATCACAGTGTCACAGCATCACAGCATCACAGCATCACAGTGTCACAGCATCACAGTGTCACAGCATCACAGTGTCACAGTGTCACAGCTTCACAGTGTCACAGTGTCACAGTGTCACAGCGTCACAGTGTCACAGCGTCACAGCGTCACAGTGTCACAGTGTCACAGCGTCACAGCGTCACAGTGTCACAGCGTCACAGTGTCACAGTGTCACAGTGTCACAGTGTCACAGCGTCACAGCGTCACCGTGTCACAGTGTCACAGTGTCACAGTGTCACAGCGTCACAGCGTCACAGCGTCACAGTGTCACAGCGTCACCGTGTCACAGTGTCACAGTGTCACAGTGTCACAGCGTCACAGCGTCACCGTGTCACAGTGTCACAGTGTCACAGTGTCACAGTGTCACAGCGTCACAGCGTCACAGTGTCACAGCGTCACAGCGTCACAGTGTCACAGTGTCACAGCATCACAGTGTCACAGCGTCACAGTGTCACAGTATCACAGCGTCACAGTGTCACAGCATCACAGTCTCACAGTGTCACAGTCTCACAGCATCACAGCGTCACAGTGTCACAGCGTCACAGTGTCACAGTATCACAGTATCACAGTGTCACAGCATCAAAGTATCACAGTGTCACAGTATCACAGTGTCACAGCATCACAGTATCACAGTGTCACAGTATCACAGTGTCACAGTATCACAGTATCACAGTGTCACAGTGTCACAGTATCACAGTCTCACAGTATCATCAGGGTTGGAAGAGACCTCACAGAGCATCAAGTGCAACCCTTTAGCACAGAGCTCAAGGCCAGACCATGGCACCAAGTGCCACGTCCAGTCCTGCCTTGAACAGCTCCAGGGACGGCGACTCCACCACCTCCCCGGGCAGCCCATTCCAGTGGCCAATGACTCTCTCAGGGAAGAACTTTCTCCTCACCTCCAGCCTAAATCTCCCCTGGCACAGCCTGAGGCTGTGTCCTCTCCTTCTGGTGCTGGCCACCTGAGAGAAGAGAGCAACCTCCTCCTGGCCACAACCTCCCCTCAGGTAGTTGCAGACAGCAATAAGGTCTGCCCTGAGCCTCCTCTTCTCCAGGCTAACCAATCCCAGCTCCCTCAGCCTCTCCTCGTAGGGCTGTGCTCAAGGCCTCTCCCCAGCCTCGTTGCCCTTCTCTGGACATGCTCAAGCATCTCAATGTCCCTCCTAAACTGGGGGGCCCAGAACTGAACACAGCACTCAAGGTGTGGTCTAACCAGTGCAGAGCACAGGGGCAGAATGACCTCCCTGCTCCTGCTGGCCACACCATTCCTGATGCAGGCCAGGATGCCACTGGCTCTCTTGGCCACCTGGGCACACTGCTGGCTCATGTTCAGGTGGGTATCAATCAGCACCCCCAGATCCCTCTCTGTCTGGCTGCTCTCAGCCACTCTGACCCCAGCCTGTATCTCTGCATGGGGTTGCTGTGGCCAAAGTGCAGCACCCTGCACTTGGAGCTATTGAACACCATCCCCTTGGCCTCTGCCCATCTGTGCAGGCGGTCAAGGTCCTGCTGCAGAGCCCTTCTGCCCTCCAACCCAGCCACATCTGCCCCCAGCTTGGTGTCTGTCCCAGCCTCCAGTGCTGGCAGCTGCAGGTGCTCCTCAGGGACAGCCTGGGAGCCTGCCTGCCTTTTAGAGGCCTTGCCCTTGGTACTCTGCCAGCACCTGGCTGGTAAATCCCTCTCAGCTTGGTCTCTGCTGTTAGGTTTCCCCTCTGCAGACCAGTCTGAGCCTTTTTAGCCACCCTTCCTGAGCCTGCTTCTCCATTCCCTTTAGCACTTCACTTGCCCTGGTCACAACCTTCTCTAGCTTTACTCTGTGCTCCTTGAGCTTCAGAGAGGCCAGAGCTGCAGACAGGACCACCAAGGTGTTAGAGAGCAGGAGGCAGCTGTGTTCTCAGCATGCTGAATGAGGTAGCACATCCTGGTGGCTGCTCTGGCTGCCCTTGCACGTCAGGTTGAGGACAGCAGAGATCTCCAAAGGCTCTGTGTTGAACTGCAACTGCAGCTCTTAGCCCAGCAGCATGGGAGTGCTCTGGGGCTTATTTTTATCCTCAGTGTCCTGAAGTGCTGCTGAAGCTACTCTGCCATCTCTTTGTGCCCTCACTCTGGAGTTGCTGGCCATAAGAATGGCATCTGCCTGCCCTGGTGGCCAAGCAGTTACCCATGGCACAGCAGTGTGTTCTTGTAGCCAAGAAGGCCAGTGGGATCCTGGGCTGTGTGAGGAAGAGTGTGGCCAACAGATCAAGGGAGGTTCTCCTGCCCCTCTACTCTGCCCTGCTGAGACTTCATCTTGAGCACTGCCTTCAGATTTGGGCTCCCCAGTTGCAGAGGGACAGGGATCTGCTGGAGAGGATCCAGCAGAGGGCTGTGAGGATGCTGAGGGGACTGAGCCTGGTGAGGAGAGGCTGAGGGGCCTGGGGCTGCTCAGGCTGGAGAAGACAAGGCTGAGAGGGGATTTGATCAATGTCTATAACTATCTGAGGGCTGGGGGTCATGAGGGGGGGACAGGCTCTGCTCACTGCTCCCTGGCACAGGACAAGCAGCAGTGGATGGAAGCTGCAGCACAGGAGGTTCCAGCTCAGCACAAGGGGCAACTTCTTGCCTGGAAGGGTCCCAGAGCCCTGGCACAGGCTGCCCAGAGAGGTTGTGGAGTCTCCTTGTGTGGAGCCTTTCCAGGCCTGTCTGGATGTGTTCCTGTGTGATCTGTGCTGGATTGTGTGGTGCTGCTCTGGCAGGGGGGTTGGACTGGATGTTCCCCTTGGGTCCCTTCCAACCCCTGATACCCTGTGAGCCTGTGTCTGGATGTGTTCCTGTGTGGTCTCTGTTAGATAGCCTTGTCCTGCTCTGGCAGGGGGCTTGGACTGGATGATCTCCTTGGGTCCCTCCCAACCCCTGGCATCCTTTGAGCCTGTGATCTGTGATCCTGTGATCCCTGAAGACATGAACGTTGTTGACAGACTTAGGGACTTGTCTGACTGCTTCCAAGTCAGGGCCATTCAGAAAGAGAACTGATTCAAAGCAGCCCCAGCACTGACACCTGTGTGACAGGTTGGACTTGATGATCTCTCTCTTCCAACCTTGGTGATGCTGTGATCCTGTGAATCTCCTGCTTGCTCTGGCTTGAATCTTGATCATCAAGCCCCTCTTTTGGCTTTGGAGCTGCAATCAGCTTTCAGTCCCTAACAGAGGTTTTTCTCAGCAGTGGAGCCTTGTCAGAGGCTTTTAGGAGCTTTGGCTGTGTGACAGTTGTAGGTTCTCTGCACTGAGGTGCTTGCTGTCTTCTAACACTGAGGCTAGTGAGGCAGGAGTCATGCTTACAGCTTTCTAAATGACCCTGTCTACCCTGCTCTGCACTGATCTTGCTCTTAACCCCAAACCATGAACCCTAACTGCTGTCCCCACTGCGTGGGCAGCTCTGTGTGCAGCAGCTGTGGGTCAGCTGCAGTGGACAAGCCACCTTCCTGGGGTGGATTTATGCTGAAATGAGATGGTGGCTCAGGTGCAGCTCCTGAAAGAAGCTGGAGAGAGTTGGAGAGCTGGGGCCAGAGGTGGCCTCGTGTCTCAGGGCAAGACGTCCCCACTTAGAATCCTAGAATCAGGCAGGGTTGGAAGGGAGCACAAGGAGCAGGCAGTGCCAACCCCCCTGCCATGCCCAGGGACACCCTACCCTAGAGCAGCCTGACCACAGCCTCAGCCAGCCTGGCCTCAAACACCTCCAGCCATGAGGCCTCAACCCCCTCCCTGGGCAACCCATTCCAGCCTCTCACCACTCTCCTGCTCAACAACTTCCTCCTCCCCTCCAGCCTCACTCTCCCCACCTCCAGCTTTGCTCCATTCCCCCCACTCCTGACACTCCCTCACAGCCTCAAAAGTCCCTCCCCAGCTTTTTTGGAGCCCCCTTCAGACCCTGCAAGGCCACAAGAAGGTCCCCTGGGAGCCTCCTCTGCTCCAGCCTGCACAGCCCCAACTCTTTCAGGCTGTGCTCACAGCAGAGCTGCTGCAGCCTCTCAGCATCCTCCAGGCCCTGCTCTGGACACTCTCCAGCATCTCCACAGCCCTCTTGGCCCAGGGGCTCCAGAGCTGGATGCAGCACTCCAGGTGGGCTCTCAGCAGAGCAGAGCAGAGGGGGAGAATCCCCTCCCTGGCCCTGGTGGCCACACTGCTGCTGCTGCAACCAGTCCAGCCAAGATGCATTTGGGAGCCAGTCCCCTGATTTCTGCTGCAGGAGATACTCTGCTTTTCCTCTGGAAAGGCCTCCAGAAGCCCACAAGAGGGACTGCTGCTTTGCTCCACACCCTATCAGTCTTTAAGGACATGGATAAACCACTGGTAGGGGCTGAAGGGTTGTGAGTCTGGCAGAGCAGGCCCTTAAATGAGGAGGGTTGTCTGGTTGGTTATCTCTTAACCTTGGTGTTCCCCTTTCAGCTCAGAGAATCATGCAGTGGTTTGGGTTGGAGGAGACCTCCAAAGGTCATCCAGTCTTAAGTCCCCTGCAGTCAGCAGGGACATCCTCCCCTAGATCAGGTTGCTCAGAGCCTTGTCAAGCCTGACCTTGAATATCTCCAGCCATGGGGTCTCAACCACCTCCATGGGCAACCCTGTTGTAGCCTTCCAGCAGCCTCCTGCTGCAGAACTTGTTCCTTGCATCCAACCTCAATCTGCTCTGCTCTCATTGCAAACCACTGCCCCTGGTCCTGTCCCTGCAGCCCTCTGGCACAGTCCCTCTGCAGCCTTCCCATAGGTCCCCTTCAGGCTCTAATGATTGGAGCAAAAAGCACTCAGCTGAAATTCTGTCATAGAATGATAGAATCACAGAATCAAGCAGGCTGGAAGAGAGCTCCAAGCTCAGCCAGCCCAACCTAGCACCCAGCCCTGCCCAACCAACCACACCATGGCACTAAGTGCCCCAGCCAGGCTTGGCTGCAACACCTCCAGCCACAGCCACTCCACCACCTCCCTGGGCAGCCCATTCCAGTGCCAATCACTCTCTCTGCCAGCAACTTCCTCCTCACAGCCAGCCCAGACCTGCCCTGCCACAGCTTCAGCCTGGGTCCCCTTCTTCTGCTGCTGGCTGCCTGGCAGCAGAGCCCAACCCCAGCTGGCTACAGCCTCCCTGCAGGCAGCTGCAGGCAGCAATCAGCTCTGCCCTGAGCCTCCTCTGCTGCAGGCTGCACCCCCCCAGCTCCCTCAGCCTCTCCTCACAGGGCTGTGCTCCAGGCCCCTCCCCAGCCTTGCTGCCCTGCTCCAAACACCTTCCAGCACCTCAGCATCTCTCTGCAATGGAGGAGCCCAGAGCTGGACACAGCACTGCAGGGGTGGCCTGAGCAGTGCTGAGCACAGGGGCACAAGAACCTCCCTTGTCCTGCTGCCCACACTGCTCCTGAGCCAGCCCAGGATGCCATTGGCTCTGCTGCCCACCTGGGCACTGCTGCCTCCTCTGCAGCTCCTCTCTGCCAGCACCCCCAGCTCCCTCTCTGCCTGCCTGCTCTCAGCCCCTCTGGCCCCAGCCTCTAGTGCTGCTTGGGGTTGTTGTGGCCAAAGTGCACAACCCTGCCCTTGGCCTTGTTCACTCTCATCCCCTTGGCCTCTGCCCACCCATGCAGCCTGGCCAGGTCCCTCTGCAGGGCTCTGCTACCCTCCAACAGCTCCACAGCTGCTCCTAGCTTGGTGCCATCTGCAAACTGACTGCTGCTGGACTCAATCCCCTGCTCCAGATCACCACTAAAGATACTGAACAGGACAGTGCCCAGCACTGCTCCCTGGGGCACAGCACTGGTGCCAGCTGCCAGCTGGATGTGGCACAGGCAGTTTGGTACCAAAACTGTGACTCAGTCACTGGAAGGGACCTCCAGAGCTCATCCAGTCCAACCTCCACCCCTGCCAGAGCAGGAGCACCTAGAGCAGATCACACAGGAAGACATCCAGGCAGGTTTTCAGTATCTCCAGAGAGGGAGACTGCACTATCATAGAAGCATAGAACTGTTTGGGTTGGAAAAGACCTCTAAGGTCATCATAACAACCTAACACCACCATCAAATCCTGTCCCCAGTTGCCATGGCCACAGGTTTCTTGAACATCTCCAGGGATGGGGACTCCACCACCTCCCTGGGCAAGTTCTGCCAATCCCTGACCACTCTTGCAACAGAGAACATTTTCCTCATCTCCAACCTAAGCCTCCTCTGGCACAATTTCAGGCCATTTCCTCTCCTTCTATCACCTGATACTAGGGAGAAGAGACCAACCTCACATCCCTGCAACCTCCTTTCAGGGAGCTGTAGACAGCAATGTGGTCTCCCCTGAGCCTCCTCTTCTCCAGGCTGAACAACCCCAGTTCCTTCAGCCTCTCCTCACCAGCCCTGTTCTCCAGACCCTTCCCCAGCTTGCTTGCCCCAACCTCTGTTGCTGTCTGTAGACCTTTTGTGCCTCCTACCTCGCTGCCACCTCGGAGCACTGCTGGTATCCATCCCTCAGGGCTGCTGTCTCTGCCTGGGTTTCTGATCTCCAAGCTGGTTTGGGTTACTCCTCCCTTTGCCAGTTCCCTGCAGGACAAAGGAGCAGTTTAGTCTTGCTTGAAGCTCTCAGGGTGAATATCTGACTTTTCACCTCCTCTTGAGAGCTGTCTCTCAGGACTTCAATCTGGAAGCTGAGGAGTGCTCAGCTCTGGAGTTTAGTTACTCTTCGTTCACAAGAGGTTATTACTGACGTTGGCAGAGCTCAGTGGGAGAGAGAACTCATTTCTTGCCAGTGGCTGAAAGCCTCTCAGTGCATTGCCTGCTCTGATGGATTCCCATCTCCTGGCCTGCTGACAGGGGAGGCAGTCAGAGGGCTGAGATTCGTTCAGTCAAGCCTCAGAGTTCAAACCTCAGCCTTAACTCAAAAGTCTCCATTACAGTGATGGATTTCTGCATCCTCTCCTTCCTGGAGGTATCCTTCCTTCCTGGCAGGTAGCTTGCACAAAGGAGCACATCTAGAGGGTGGCAAGAGAAGGTTGGAGGGGGTGGGGAAAAAGAAATCAACCACCCAACAACCTTCTTTTTCCTTTAGCATTTCCCTCCTGCTTTTTAAGCCTCTTCCTCTTAGATCATTTCCAGCAGTTCAGTCTGTCCTAAGGACTGAATCACAGAGTCACAGAATCAGGCAGGCTGGAAGAGAGCTCCAGGCTCAGCCAGCCCAGCCTAGCACCCAGCCCTGCCCAACCAGCCAGACCATGGCACTAAGTGCCCCAGCCAGGCTTGGCTGCAACACCTCCAGCCACAGCCACTCCACCACCTCCCTGGGCAGCCCATTCCAGTGCCAATCACTCTCTCTGCCAGCAACTTCCTCCTCACAGCCAGCCCAGACCTGCCCTGCCACAGCTTCAGCCTGGGTCCCCTTCTTCTGCTGCTGCCTGCCTGGCAGCAGAGCCCAACCCCAGCTGGCTACAGCCTCCCTGCAGGCAGCTGCAGGCAGCAATGAGCTCTGCCCTGAGCCTCCTCTGCTGCAGGCTGCACCCCCCCAGCTCCCTCAGCCTCTCCTCACAGGGCTGTGCTCCAGGCCCCTCCCCAGCCTTGCTGCCCTTCTCCAAACACCTTCCAGCACCTCAGCAGCTCTCTGCAATGCAGGAGCCCAGAGCTGGACACAGCACTGCAGGGGTGGCCTGAGCAGTGCTGAGCACAGGGGCACAAGAACCTCCCTTGTCCTGCTGCCCACACTGCTCCTGAGCCAGCCCAGGATGCCATTGGCTCTGCTGCCCACCTGGGCACTGCTGCCTCCTCTGCAGCTCCTCTCTGCCACCACCCCCAGCTCCCTCTCTGCCTGCCTGCTCTCAGCCACTCTGGCCCCAGCCTCTAGTGCTGCTTGGGGTTGTTGTGGCCAAAGTGCACAACCCTGCCCTTGGCCTTGTTCAGTCTCATCCCCTTGGCCTCTGCCCACCCATGCAGCCTGGCCAGGTCCCTCTGCAGGGCTCTGCTACCCTCCAACAGCTCCACAGCTGCTCCTGGCTTGGTGCCATCTGCAAACTCACTGCTGCTGGACTCAATCCTCTGCTCCAGATCATCACTAAAGATACTGAACAGGACTGTGCCCAGCACTGCTCCCTGGGGCACAGCACTGGTGCCAGCTGCCAGCTGGATGTGGCACCATTCACCACCACTCTCTGGGCCCTGCCCTCCAGCCAGTTCTTGACCCAGCACATAGTGAATCAGGAGCTGCCAGCTGTGCCAGGAGCTTGTTGTGGCAGAGGTGCCAAAGGCTTTGCTGCAGTCCAGGCAGACTCCATCCACAGCCTGCCCCACACTCACCAGGCAGGAACCTGATCAGAAAAGGAGCTCAGGTTGGTCAGACAGGACCTGCCCTTCCTAACCCCATGCTGGCTGGGCCTGACCCCTGGGTCACCCTGTAGGTGCTTTGTGATGGCACTCAAGATGACCTGTTCCATGCCTTTTCCTGGCACTGAGGTCAGGCTGACAGCTCTGGAGTTTTCTGGCTCCTCCTTGCAACCCTTCTTGTGACTGACTTCTGCTCATGCTTCTTCCTCCCAGCTGGGGAGCAGGGAGGGTTTTGGTTCTGCTGTTAGCACTAAAGGCTGAGGGCAAAGGGGGATTTACTGTTAGCACTAAAGGCTGAGGGGAAAGAAGCATTTACATTGAGCAGCTCAGAACAGGAGCAAGAAAAGAGCCAGATAAAAGTGGGGGGAAACAAGTAAAAGGCTTTTGGGTTGAGTGTGGTGGAGCAGAGGTTGTGCTGAGAGGGTGCAAACTGGAGCCTTGGGTGTCTGGCCCTGCCCTTATCATTGTCCTGCTTTATTTAATCAGCCACAGGTGCCACTTTTTTTGCTTACAAAGGTAAGAAATTCAGTGCCAGGCAGCAAAGATGTCAGAATTTGAGCTCTTGTGTACGAGGGCTGCCCTGGACAGCACAGCAGGAAATCCCTGCAGGTTCTAAAGGGAGCTGAGCTTTCTCCTGCTCAAGAGCAACTCAAAGACACAGCCAAGAGAGATGTACTTTGTGCACAAGGAAGTGGAGAGTTCTGCCTCTTTTTGGGGGGGAGGGAGGGTTGTGTTTTGTGCTCAAGTGCTGGAGAAGAGGTGGCAAATGGGTATGGAAAGCTGGCACCTGGGTATCAGCGTCGATCTGCGGGGCAGTGGGGGAGCAGGGTGGGGGTGGGGGGAGGGTGTTGCATGTCAGGAGCCCTGCATGCCTGTCTGTACCTTAAGCATTTCTCTGTCTTTGTGTTCATTCACAGCTGTGGTTAGTGCTCATCCCATCCACTCACTCGATACCCCTCACCATCATTTCCACTCCGGCAGCCTCGCTTCTCCAACCCGCAGCTATCTCCATCACCAGGTCAACCCGTGGCCCATTGGCACATCCATGTCCCATTCAGACAGGGCCAATTCCACAGGTGAGATATAATTGACCAGGAGTGAAATGTGTGGATAATCAGAGCCTGAAGCTCCACTGGGTCAGTCCCTACCGTGGTGGAGTTCAGTAGTGAATCACAGAATCGATGCGTTTGTGTTGGTAGACAGCAGTGGAAGGCACCGTGGGGTCATGGAAGAGTTTGGGTTGGAAGGGACTTGGATGTGTTGGATGTCCAGAGAAGCCAACAAAGCTGATGAAGGGGGCTGGAGCACAGCCCTGTCAGGGCTTCTCAGTTTAAGTGAGATGTTAGGGGCTGGAAGGTGTTTGGAGAAGGGCAGCAAGGCTGGGGAGGGGCCTGGAGCACAGCCCTGTGAGGAGAGGCTGAGGGAGCTGGGGGGGTGCAGCCTGCAGCAGAGGAGGCTCAGGGCAGAGCTGATTGCTGCCTGCAGCTGCCTGCAGGGAGGCTGTAGCCAGCTGGGGTTGGGCTCTGCTGCCAGGCAGCCAGCAGCAGAAGAAGGGGACCCAGGCTGAAGCTGTGGCAGGGCAGGTCTGGGCTGGCTGTGAGGAGGAAGTTGATGGCAGAGAGAGTGATTGGCATTGGAATGGGCTGCCCAGGGAGGTGGTGGAGTGGCTGTGGCTGGAGGTGTTGCAGCCAAGCCTGGCTGGGGCACTTAGTGCCATGGTCTGGTTGGTTGGGCAGGGCTGGTGCTAGGTTGGACTGGATGAGCTTGGAGCTCTCTTCCAACCTGCCTGATTCTATGGTTGGGCAGGGCTGGGTGCTAGGTTGGGCTGGGTGAGCTTGGAGCTCTCTTCCAGCCTGCTTGATTCTATGGTTCTATGGCTCTGTGACACAGCCTCAAGCTGTGCCAGGGCAGGTTCAGGCTGTTAGGAGGAACAAGTAAGAGAGATTGGCACTGGAATGGGCTGCTTAGGGAGGTGCAGCCCATTCCAAACAGCTCCAAACATTTAAGCATGGAGATGTTTAAAAAGAGGCTGGATGAGGCCCTTAGTGCCATGGGTTAGTTAATTAGGAGGTGCTGGGTGATGCTGGAGGTCTTTACCAGCCTGGTTAATTCTGTGGGCAGGTTGGGTGTTAGGAGGAAGCTTCTCACACCAAGAGAGATAGGTTGGGCTGGGTGTGCTTGGAGCTCTCTGCCAGACTGCTTCATTCTATGATTGGCCAGGGCTGGGTGCTAGGTTGGGCTGGGTGAGCTTGGAGCTCTCTCCCAACCTGCATGATTCTGTGACCTCAAGGATCATCTAGGTGGCTGTTGGTTAAGTAGTGATAAAATGAGAGGCAGGAGCCTCAAGTTGCCCCAAGGGAGGTTTAGACTGGACATTAGAAGAAACTTCTTCCCTGAAAGGGGTCTCAAACACTGGCACAGGCTGCCCAGGGAGGAGGTAGAATCCACAACCCTGGAGGTGTTTACAAGAGGCAGAGATGTAGTGTGGTCCTCTGGGATCACTCTAGGAACTACTACCCGACGTGGAGGTCCACTGTTAGCCACCTTTGGAACCCATCAGAGGACCACTTTAAGCCAGAGTCCTGTGTGGGACAAGTTAAATATCAAACCATGGTCAGAGGCAACAACAGCAGCAGCTGACCTAGCATCACAGGATCACAGAACTGGCAGGGCTGGAAGGGACCTCAGGCATCATCCAGCTCCAACCCCTGCCATGGGCAGGGACACCTCACACTAGTTCAGGTTGCTCACAGCCACATCCAGCCTGGCCTTAAAGACCTCCAGGGACGAAGCTTCCACCACCTCCCTGGGCAAGCTGTGCCAGGCTCTCACCACCCCCATGCTGAAGAACATCCAGGCTGAATCTCCCCACTTCTTGTTTTGCTCCATTCCCCCCAGTCCTATCCCTACCTGACAGCCTAAAAACCTCCCTCCCCAGCTTTCTCATAGCCCCCTTCAGATCCTGGAAGGCCACACTAAGGTCTCCTTGGAGCCTTCCATTCTCCAGCCTGAACAGCCCCAACTCACTCTGCCTGTGTCCATAGCAGAGCAGCTCCAGCCCTCTCTTCACCCTGGTGGCCCAGACCAAATCCTTGATAGGTTGAGTTTCCTCTCACCAGTTTCTTGTGTGGGTCAGATACTGATCCTTGAGCTCCCCAAACCCTTGGTAGGTTGAGTTTCCTCTCACCAGTTTCTTGTGTGGGTCAGATACTGATCCTTGAGCTCCCCAAGGGTGTCCTGGCAAAGGAGGCTCAGGAGGTTCAACACAGCTTCAAATAGGAAACTTCCTTATTCTGAAGCCTGCAGCCCTGGAGTCTCAAAACATCAGATTGAATCTAATTTGAGCTCCTTAATGTGATAACCTCTTCCCTAATTAGTGGTGGTTAAAAGCTAGGCAGGATGGAAGGCCAGGCTTTGCTTCTGAGAGCTGCCAGCAGTTCATCCCCCAGCAGCAGGCAGAAAATTGGGGTGATTCCTCTGCAGCCTTTGCAGGCCTGAAGCAGAATCATTTGCAGTCAGTTCTTTTTTGTCGTGTCCCCAATGCTCTGAGAGGTTCTGAAGCCACAGGCCTGGCTAAAATTGCACCTAGGTGACATGCTGAGATGAAGTGAGTGAATGCTGAGCTCCTCTAGCTTAAGGGCTGCAGTTCAATTAAGGGATCACAGCAGCAGCCTCATTTCCTTGTGAAAAGAGCTCATAGAATCATAGGATCAAGCAGGTTGGGAGAGAGCTCCAAGCTCATCCAGCCCAACCTAGCACCCAGCCCTGCCCAGTCATAGAATGAAGCAGGTTGGGAAAGAGCTCCAAGCTCAGCCAGCCCAACCTAGCACCCAGCCCTGGCCAGTCATAGGATCAAGAAGGTTGGAAGAGAGCTCCAAGCTCAGCCAGCCCAACCTAGCACCCAGCCCTGGCCAGTCATAGGATCAAGAAGGTTGGAAGAGAGCTCCAAGCTCAGCCAGCCCAGCCTAGCACCCAGCCCTGGCCAGTCATAGACTCAAGCAGGTTGGAAGAGAGCTCCAAGCTCAGCCAGCCCAACCTAGCACCCAGCCCTGCCCAGCCAACCAAACCATGGCACTAAGTGCCCCAGCCAGGCTTGGCTTCAACACCTCCAGCCACAGCCACTCCACCACCTCCCTGGGCAGCCCATTCCAGTGCCAATCACTCTCTCTGCCAGCAACTTCCTCCTCACAGCCAGCCCAGACCTGCCCTGGCACAGCTTCAGCCTGGGTCCCCTTCTTCTGCTGCTGCTTGCCTGGCAGCAGAGCCCAACCCCCACAGGCAGAGGATAGGTTAGAGGCAGAGGTGTCCCTCGTTCTGTCTACACTGCTCAAGTGACAGCTCTCCCACCCCAGATCTTTCCCTGCCTGGGCTCTGAGAAGGATCACAGTGCCCCAGACTGCAGATGCCACCTCAGTATTCTTTCAGGTTGGGTTGGACCCTGCTGCAGGCAGACACATGGAGCCTGTGGTTTCATTTTGGCTTTCAGCAAGCCAAGAGGTTTCAAGTCTGTCTCAGGAAAAAAACCACATCTGGCTCTTCCCTGGGCACCAACAGCAATCCCTGCTTGAGAATGCCAGTCCTGGGGTACCCACTGGGGTAAAAGGAGAAGAGCTGATTGAAGAACTCCCTAGGTGTAGCTGTTGGCAGTGCAGAGCTGTTGAGCTGCTACCACAGCCAGGGAATCTCTTGGTTCTGCAGCTTATGGTGGTGTCAGACACCTGGGAGCAGGACAGTGGCACAGGCTTGGTGTCATTTGCTCCACAGAGGTGTCAGTTCTTCTGCTGCCTTGTAAAGGTGACCTCATAGAGTGGTTTAGGTTGGAAGGGACCTCAAAGCTCAGCCAGTTCCAACCCATAGGATTTGGGACACCTCCCACTAGAAGAGGTCCCTCAAAGCCTCATCCAACCTGGTCCTGAACACCTCCAGGGAGGGTTGTGGAGCACAGAAGCACCCAATGTGATCTTTGATCACATTGGGTGCTTCTGTGCTCCACAACCCTCCCTGGGCAACCTGGGCCAGTGTCTCACCACCCTCAACCCGTGCCAGTGTCTCACCACCCTCACTGTCTGTGCTCCACAACCTCCCTGGGCAACCTGTGCCAGTGTCTCACCACTCTCACTGGAAAGAACTTCCAACATCCAATCCCAGCTTAAACCCATTCCCCCTTGTCCTGTCATCACCAGACCTTGTCAATAGTCCCTCCCCAGCCATCCTGTAGCCCCCCTTCAGCTCCTGGAAGGCCACTCCAAGGTCTCCTCCAAAGCCTTCTCTTCTCCAAGCTGCACAGCTCTCATCCCATCCACACAGCAGAGCTGCTCCAGCCCCTCTGGTCATCTTCATGGCTCCCTCTGGACTTGGCTTCAAAGGAGAGCCAGGAAGATGCTCAGAGAAGGTGACCTTTGGTGCCTGCTGCTTCGTTTCCACCTTAAACCACCAGCAGGTTGCTAAGGGAGGACCCCCAACCTCTGGTCCCTTTTGCTCTGTTGCAGAATCAGTTCGCAACACACCCAGCACGGACACCATGCCAGCTGCTTCAGCTCAGGCCTGTGCTGAGCACCAGGATCCTGAGAGCACCACAGGCTCTTACCTGGCCACTGCACAAGAGGAGGACACGACTCAGAACCTCCCCACAGCCCACGTCCGTCCTTCCCACCCGCTGAAGAGCTTCGCGGTGCCAGCGGTGCCGCCGCCGGGCTCCACCTACGACCCGGCCTTGCCAAGCACACCACTGCTGACTCAGCAAGGTGAGCAGGGGTGGGGGAGGTGGGGGGTCAAGATACCTTTCCCTTCCCCCCCCCCCCCCAAAAAAAAAGGAGAGATGAAGATGAAGAGGAAAAGGAAGGCAGCTCCTTAAGCGTTAGATGATAGAGTTGGGTGGCAAAGGAAATCTAAAGTCTACCTAACAGAGAGAATAACTTTGCTGGAGGCTTGGAGCAGGCAGCCCAGAGAGCTTGTGGAGACTCCTGCTCTGGAGAGAGTCCAGCCCCTCCTGGATGTTGTGATGCTGGCCAGCCTGGGCTGGCTCAGGAGCAGTGTGGGCAGCAGGACGAGGGAGGTGCTTCTGCCCCTGTGCTCAGCACTGCTCAGGCCACCCCTGCAGTGCTGTGTCCAGTTCTGGGCTCCTGCATTGCAGAGAGATGCTGAGGTGCTGGAAGGTGTTTGGAGAAGGGCAGCAAGGCTGGGGAGGGGCCTGGAGCAGAGCCCTGTGAGGAGAGGCTGAGGGAGCTGGGGGGGTGCAGCCTGCAGCAGAGGAGGCTCAGGGCAGAGCTGATTGCTGCCTGCAGCTGCCTGCAGGGAGGCTGTAGCCAGCTGGGGTTGGGCTCTGCTGCCAGGCAGCCAGCAGCAGAAGAAGGGGACCCAGGCTGAAGCTGTGGCAGGGCAGGTCTGGGCTGGCTGTGAGGAGGAAGTTGTTGTCAGAGAGAGTGATTGGCACTGGAATGGGCTGCCCAGGGAGGTGGTGGAGGCACCGTCCCTGGGGGTCTTCAAGCAAAGCCTGGATGAGGCACTTAGTGCCATGGTCTGGTTGATTGGATAGGGCTGGGTGCTAGGTTGGACTGGCTGAGCTTGGAGCTCTCTTCCAACCTGCTTGATTCTATGACTCTAAGTAATGAAGTGAGTCCCTACCTGTGTGCCACTTTCTTTCCAGCTCCTAACCACCCAGTCCACTCGGTGAAGACAGCCTCCATTGGGACTCTGGGGAGAACTCGACCTCCCATGCCGGTGGTGGTTCCCAGCGCCCCTGACGTGCAGGAGACCAGCAGGATGCTGGAGGACTCGGAAAGCGTAGGTACCCCGGGGCTGCCAGCGGCTTCCCTGGGCGCTGCTGCTCACCCCCTGCTCTCCTCAGCCTGCTCAGCCTCAGCAACGCCTGTGCTGACAGGCAGAGGGCATTGAGGCTGCTGCCTGCACCCAGTGCCTCTCTGAACCTGTGCGAGCAGCTCTGGTGCAGGCTCCTTCCACCCGAGGCAGTGGATTCAGAGGAGCGTTTTGCTTAGGGGGGCTGCTTTCTACACCTCAAAAAGAGCTTTAGGAGCCATGCTCATGCCCTGGCTCCAGCTGCAGGGCATCCACCTGGTCCAGCCCACAGAGGCCACCAATAAAGCCTTGGCCAGCATCTTGGCTGAGCTGAGGTTGTTGAGCTGAACACTGAGTCATGCTGGGTGTGAGGAGGAAGTTGTTGGCAGAGAGAGTGATTGGCATTGGAATGGGCTGCCCAGGGAGGTGGTGGAGTGGCTGTGGCTGGAGGTGTTGAAGCCAAGCCTGGCTGGGGCACTTAGTGCCATGGTCTGGTTGGTTGGGCAGGGCTGGGTGCGAGGTTGGGCTGGCTGAGCTTGGAGCTCTCTGCCAACCTGCTTGATTCTATGACTGGGCAGGGCTGGGTGCTAGGTTGGGCTGGCTGAGCTTGGAGCTCTCTTCCAACCTGCTTGATTCTATGACTGGGCAGGGCTGGGCGCTAGGTTGGGCTGGGTGAGCTTGGAGCTCTCTTCCAACCTGCCTGATCCTATGATTGGCCATATGGTGACCTTCTTGTGGCCTTCCAGGATCTGAAAGGGGCTCCAAAAAAGCTGGGGAGGGACTTTTGAGGCTGTGAGGGAGTGTCAGGAGTGGGGGGAATGGAGCAGAGCTGGAGGAGAGTGAGGCTGGAGGGGAGGAGGAAGTTGTTGAGCAGGAGAGTGGTGAGAGGCTGGAATGGGTTGCCCAGGGAGGGGGTTGAGGCCCCATGGCTGGAGGTGTTTGAGGCCAGGCTGGCTGAGGCTGTGGTCAGGCTGCTCTAGGGTAGGGTGTCCCTGGGCATGGCAGGGGGGTTGGCACTGCCTGCTCCTTGTGCTCCCTTCCAGCCCTGCCTGATTCTAGGATTCTATTCTGTGATGCTCTGATTCTTTGTGAGACCTGTTCCAGGAGGAATGTCACCAGGCTCATGTGTGTCATCACCCTCACAGAGCACTTCCTTCAGAGCAAACTCCTTCAGAAGCTTAATTCCCTGCTCAGCTGTGTCCCACTTCTTGGCTGCCCATGGCAGGTCATCTAGGGAAGGGTATCTCACAGCCACAGCCAGCAGGAGGCATGTGCACAAGCTGACCTTACTGATAAGGGCTTGCCAGGTATTGCCCACTCCACTCTCCGTGGTGAGTGGCTATCGCTGGTGGCAGCCTTGTCACCTACCTGTAGGGCACTGGCACCAGTAGCACAGCATCTCACCTGCCAGCCTAGGATTGGCTCTCCTGATGCCCTTGAGTACTCCTTTCTAACGTCCCTGACCTCTTTGAGGGGATCACTGCAATCTTGGATATCCTTCCCCTCTTCCTCTGGTTGTCCTGGACCTCAAACCAGAACATTCCTAGGAGCACTCTTAAACTCCTCAGAGCCATCCTTCTGAGCAGCCACACACAGATTCACCCAGGTGGAAGAGAGCTCCAAGCTCAGCCAGCCCAGCCTAGCACCCAGCCCTGCCCAACCAACCAGACCATGGCACTAAGTGCCCCAGCCAGGCTTGGCTGCAACACCTCCAGCCACAGCCACTCCACCACCTCCCTGGGCAGCCCATTCCAGTGCCAATCACTCTCTCTGCCAGGAACTTCCTCCTCACAGCCAGCCCAGACCTGCCCTGCCACAGCTGCAGCCTGGGTCCCCTTCTTCTGCTGCTGGCTGCCTGGCAGCAGAGCCCAACCCCAGCTGGCTACAGCCTCCCTGCAGGCAGCTGCAGGCAGCAATGAGCTCTGCCCTGAGCCTCCTCTGCTGCAGGCTGCACCCCCCCAGCTCCCTCAGCCTCTCCTCACAGGGCTGTGCTCCAGGCCCCTCCCCAGCCTTGCTGCCCTGCTCCAAACACCTTCCAGCACCTCAGCAGCTCTCTGCAATGGAGGAGCCCAGAGCTGGACACAGCACTGCAGGGGTGGCCTGAGCAGTGCTGAGCACAGGGGCACAAGAACCTCCCTTGTCCTGCTGCCCACACTGCTCCTGAGCCAGCCCAGGATGCCATTGGCTCTGCTGCCCACCTGGGCACTGCTGCCTCCTCTGCAGCTCCTCTCTGCCACCACCCCCAGCTCCCTCTCTGCCTGCCTGCTCTCAGCCACTCTGGCCCCAGCCTGTAGCGCTCCTTGGGGTCCTTGTCACCGCTGCTGCTCTGTGCCCCTTGTCACCGCTGCTGCTCTGTGCCCCTTGTCACCACTGCTGCTCTGTGCCCCTTGTCACCACTGCTGCTCTGTGCCCCTTGTCACCGCTGCTTTGTTCCCCCTCCTCCCTGCTGCTCTGTGCCCCTTGTCACCACTGCTTTGTTCCCCCTTCTCCCTGCTGCTCTGTGCCCCTTGTCACCACTGCTTCATGCCCCGTTGTCACCACTGCTGTATGCCCCTTGTCACCGCTGCTCTGTGCCCCCTTTTCACCACTCCTTCATGCCCCCTTGTCACCACTGCTCTGTGCCCCCTTGTCACCACTGCTGCATGTGCCCCTTGTCACCGCTGCTGCATGTGCCCCTTGTCACCGCTGCTGCATGTGCCCCTTGTCACCGCTGCTGCATGTGCCCCTTGTCACCGCTGCTGCATGTGCCCCTTGTCACCACTGCTGCATGTGCCCCTTGTCACCGCTGCTCTGTGCCCCTTGTCACCGCTGCTGCGTGCCCCTTGTCACCGCTGCTGCGTGCCCCTTGTCACCGCTGCTGCGTGCCCCTTGTCACCGCTGCTGCGTGCCCCTTGTCACCGCTGCTGCGTGCCCCTTGTCACCGCTGCTGCGTGCCCCTTGTCACCGCTGCTGCGTGCCCCTTGTCACCGCTGCTCTGTGCCCCCTTGTCACCGCTGCTCTGTGCCCCTTGTCACCGCTGCTCTGTGCCCCTTGTCACCGCTGCTCTGTGCCCCTTGTCACCGCTGCTCTGTGCCCCTTGTCACCGCTGCTCTGTGCCCCTTGTCCCTGCTGCTGCTCTGTGCCCCCTTGTCACCGCTGCTCTATGCCCCCTTGTCACCGCTGCTCTGTGCCCCCTTGTCACCGCTGCTCTGTGCACCCTTGTCACCGCTGCTCTGTGCCCCCTTGTCACCGCTGCTCTGTGCCCCCTTGTCACCACTGCTGCATGTGCTCCCTTGTCACCGCTGCTCTGTGCCCCCTTGTCACCGCTGCTCTGTGCCCCCTTGTCCCTGCTGCTGCTCTGTGCCCCTTGTCACCGCTGCTCTGTGCCCCTTGTCACCGCTGCTGCGTGCCCCTTGTCACCGCTGCTGCGTGCCCCTTGTCACCGCTGCTGCGTGCCCCTTGTCACCGCTGCTGCGTGCCCCTTGTCACCGCTGCTGCGTGCCCCTTGTCACCGCTGCTCTGTGCCCCTTGTCACCGCTGCTGCGTGCCCCTTGTCACCGCTGCTGCATGTGCTCCCTTGTCACCGCTGCTCTGTGCCCCCTTGTCACCGCTGCTCTGTGCCCCCTTGTCCCTGCTGCTGCTCTGTGCCCCTTGTCACCGCTGCTCTGTGCCCCTTGTCACCGCTGCTCTGTGCCCCCTTGTCACCGCTGCTCTGTGCCCCTTGTCACCGCTGCTCTGTGCCCCCTTGTCACCGCTGCTCTGTGCCCCCTTGTCACCGCTGCTGCGTGCCCCCTTGTCACCGCTGCTCTGTGCCCCTTGTCACCGCTGCTCTGTGCCCCTTGTCACCGCTGCTCTGTGCCCCTTGTCACCGCTGCTCTGTGCCCCTTGTCACCGCTGCTGCGTGCCCCTTGTCACCGCTGCTGCGTGCCCCTTGTCACCGCTGCTGCGTGCCCCTTGTCACCGCTGCTGCGTGCCCCTTGTCACCGCTGCTGCGTGCCCCTTGTCACCGCTGCTGCATGTGCTCCCTTGTCACCGCTGCTCTGTGCCCCCTTGTCACCGCTGCTCTGTGCCCCCTTGTCCCAGCTGCTGCTCTGTGCCCCTTGTCACCGCTGCTCTGTGCCCCTTGTCACCGCTGCTCTGTGCCCCCTTGTCACCGCTGCTCTGTGCCCCTTGTCACCGCTGCTCTGTGCCCCCTTGTCACCGCTGCTCTGTGCCCCCTTGTCACCGCTGCTGCGTGCCCCCTTGTCACCGCTGCTCTGTGCCCCTTGTCACCGCTGCTCTGTGCCCCTTGTCACCGCTGCTCTGTGCCCCTTGTCACCGCTGCTCTGTGCCCCTTGTCACCGCTGCTCTGTGCCCCTTGTCCCTGCTGCTGCTCTGTGCCCCCTTGTCACCGCTGCTCTGTGCCCCCTTGTCACCGCTGCTCTGTGCCCCCTTGTCACCGCTGCTCTGTGCCCCCTTGTCACCGCTGCTCTGTGCCCCCTTGTCCCTGCTGCTGCTCTGTGCCCCTTGTCACCGCTGCTCTGTGCCCCTTGTCACCGCTGCTCTGTGCCCCCTTGTCACCGCTGCTCTGTGCCCCCTTGTCACCGCTGCTGCATGCCCCTTGTCACCGCTGCTGCATGCCCCTTGTCACCGCTGCTGCTCTGTGCCCCTTGTCACCGCTGCTGCTCTGTGCCCCTTGTCACCGCTGCTGCTCTGTGCCCCTTGTCACCGCTGCTCTGTGCCCCTTGTCCCTGCTGCTGCTCTGTGCCCCTTGTCACCGCTGCTGCTCTGTGCCCCTTGTCACCGCTGCTGCTCTGTGCCCCTTGTCACCGCTGCTACATGTGCTCCCTTGTCACCGCTGCTCTGTGCCCCCTTGTCACCGCTGCTCTGTGCCCCCTTGTCACCGCTGCTCTGTGCCCCCTTGTCACCGCTGCTCTGTGCCCCCTTGTCACCGCTGCTCTGTGCCCCCTTGTCACCGCTGCTCTGTGCCCCCTTGTCACCGCTGCTCCGTGCCCCCTTGTCACCGCTGCTCTGTGCCCCTTGTCCCTGCTGCTGCTCTGTGCCCCTTGTCACCGCTGCTCTGTGCCCCCTTGTCACCGCTGCTGCGTGCCCCTTGTCACCGCTGCTGCGTGCCCCTTGTCACCGCTGCTGCGTGCCCCTTGTCACCGCTGCTCTGTGCCCCCTTGTCACCGCTGCTGCGTGCCCCTTGTCACCGCTGCTCTGTGCCCCCTTGTCACCGCTGCTGCTCTGTGCCCCCTTGTCACCGCTGCTGCTCTGTGCCCCCTTGTCACCGCTGCTGCTCTGTGCCCCCTTGTCACCGCTGCTGCGTGCCCCTTGTCACCGCTGCTGCGTGACCCTTGTCACCGCTGCTGCTCTGTGCCCCCTTGTCACCGCTGCTGCTCTGTGCCCCCTTGTCACCGCTGCTGCTCTGTGCCCCCTTGTCACCGCTGCTGCTCTGTGCCCCCTTGTCACCGCTGCTGCTGTGTGCCCCCTTGTCACCGCTGCTGCTCTGTGCCCCCTTGTCACCGCTGCTGCTCTGTGCCCCCTTGTCACCGCTGCTGCTCTGTGCCCCCTTGTCACCGCTGCTGCTCTGTGCCCCCTTGTCACCGCTGCTGCTTTGTGCCCCTTGTCACCGCTGCTGCTCTGTGCCCCCTTGTCACCGCTGCTGCTCTGTGCCCCCTTGTCACCGCTGCTGCTCTGTGCCCCCTTGTCACCGCTGCTGCTGCGTGCCCCCTTGTCACCGCTGCTGCTGCGTGCCCCCTTGTCACCGCTGCTGCTCTGTGCCCCTTGTCACCGCTGCTGCTCTGTGCCCCTTGTCACCGCTGCTGCTCTGTGCCCCTTGTCACCGCTGCTGCTCTGTGCCCCCTTGTCACCGCTGCTCTGTGCCCCCTTGTCACTCCTGCTCTGTGCCCCCTTGTCACTCCTGCTCTGTGCCCCCTTGTCACCGCTGCTGCTCTGTGCCCCCTTGTCACCGCTGCTGCTCTGTGCCCCCTTGTCACCGCTGCTGCTCTGTGCCCCCTTGTCACCGCTGCTGCTCTGTGCCCCCTTGTCACTGCTGCTGCTGTGTGCTCCCTTGTCCCTGCTGCTGCTCTGTGCCCCCTTGTCACCGCTGCTGCTGTGTGCCCCCTTGTCACCGCTGCTGCTCTGTGCCCCTTGTCAGCGCTGCTGCTCTGTGCCCCCTTGTCCCTGCTGCTGCTCTGTGCCCCCTTGTCCCTGCTGCTGCTCTGTGCCCCCTTGTCACCGCTGCTGCTCTGTGCCCCCTTGTCACCGCTGCTGCTGTGTGCCCCCTTGTCACCGCTGCTGCTGTGTGCCCCCTTGTCACCACTGCTCTGTGCCCCCCCCCAGAGCTACGAACCGGATGAGCTGACCAAAGAGATGGCCCACCTGGAAGGACTCATGAAGGACCTCAATGCCATCACTACAGCATGAGCACCACCACCTTTCACCAGGACATGACTCCAGAACAAGTGTGCCAAGTCTTGGGACTCAGCCTTGGAACACAAGGAATTGTACAGAGGTTAAACAAAAACAAAAATGAAAGAAAGAAAGAAAGAAAAAGAGAAAAAAAAAAAAAAGAAGAAAAAAAATAAAAAGAAAAGAAAAGAAGAAAAAAAAAAAAGGAGAGCAGAAACCCCAGGAAGAGGGAGGAGAGCACCTGAGAGCAGCCACAGACAGCTACCAGTGCTGCCTGACCTCACTCACCCTTTCTTGTCCTGCAGTGAGGTCATGGCCAAGTGGAATTCCACAGATCTGCAGAGGCCCTGCAGGATGGGACATGGCAGGGCTGAAATCCAGCAGCCAGCCTAGAGAAATCCAGCAGCCAGGCTAAAGGAATCCACCACCCAGCCTAGAGAAATCCAGGATCCAGACTAAAGGAATCCAGCAGCCAGATGAATGGAATCCACCACCCAGCCTAGAGAAATCCAGGATCCAGACTAAAGGAATCCAGCAGCCAGATGAATGGAATCCACCACTCAGACCAGAGAAATTCAGGATCCAGCTAGAGAAATCCAGGATCCAGATCAAAGGAATCCAGCAGCCAGACTAAAGGAATCCAGCAGCCAGATGAATGGAATCCAGCAGCCAGCCTAGAGAAATCCAGGATCCAGACTAAAGGAATCCAGCAGCCAGCCTAAAGGAATCCAGCAGCCAGCCTAAAGGAATCCACCACCCAGCCTAAAGGAATCCACCACCCAGCCTAAAGGAATCCACCACCCAGCCTAAAGGAATCCACCACCCAGCCTAAAGGAATCCACCACCCAGCCTAAAGGAATCCACCACCCAGCCTAAAGGAATCCACCACCCAGCCTAAAGGAATCCACCACCCAGCCTAAAGGAATCCACCACCCAGCCTAAAGGAATCCACCACCCAGCCTAAAGGAATCCAGGATCCAGATCAAAGGAATCCAGCAGCCAGCCTAAAGGAATCCAGCAGCCAGATGAATGGAATCCACCACCCAGCCTAGAGAAAGCCAGAATCCAGATGAAAGGAGTCCAGGATCCAGTGAAAGCAATCCAGCATCCAGACTAGAGACATCCAGGATCCAGATGAATGGAATCCAGCATCCAGATGAATGGAATCCAGCACCCAGACCAGAGACATCCAGGATCCCAATGAATGGAGTCCAGCATCCAGACTAGAGTTATCCAGGATCTTGATTAAAGGAATCCAGGTTCCAGATTAATGGAATCCAGCATCCAGATGAATGGAGTCCAGGATCCAGATGAAAGCAATTCAGCATCCAGACCAGAGATATCCAGGATCCAGATGAAAGGAGTCCAGGATCCAGACTAGAGATATTCAGGATCCAGGTGAAAGGAGTCCAGGATCCAGATGAAAGCAATATCAGCATCCAGACCAGAGATATCCAGGATCCAGATGAATGGAATCCAACATCCAGGATAGAGATATCCAGGATCCAGATGAAAGGAGTCCAGCATCCAGATGAATGGAATCCAGCACCCATACTAGAGACATCCAGGATCCAGATGGATGGAGTCCAGGACCCAGCTGAAAGCAATACAGCATCCATACCAGAGACATCCAGGATCCAGATGAATGGAGTCCAGGATCCAGATGAATGGAGTCCAGGATCCAGATGAATGGAGTCCAGCACCCAGACTAGAGACATCCATGATCCAGATTAAAGCAGTCCAGCATCCATACCAGAGACATCCAGGATCCAGATGAAAGGAGTCCAGGATCCAGCTGAAAGGAGTCCAGGATCCAGCTGAAAGGAGTCCAGGATCCAGCTGAAAGGAGTCCAGGATCCAGGCTAGAGACATCCAGGATCCAGATGAATGGAATCCAGCATCCAGATGAATGGAATCCAGCACCCAGACTAGAGACATCCAGGATCCAGCTGAAAGGAGTCCAGCATCCAGATGAATGGAGTCCAGGATCCAGACTAGAGACATCCAGGATCCAGCTGAAAGGAGTCCAGCATCCAATGAAAGCAGTCCAGCATCCAGACTAGAGACATCCAGGATCCAGATTAAAGCAGTCCAGCATCCATACCAGAGACATCCAGGATCCAGATGAAAGGAGTCCAGGATCCAGCTGAAAGGAGTCCAGGATCCAGGCTAGAGACATCCAGGATCCAGCTGAAAGGAGTCCAGGATCCAGACTAGAGACATCCAGGATCCAGCTGAAAGGAGTCCAGCATCCAGATGAATGGAGTCCAGGATCCAGACTAGAGGAAAAAAGGGGGAAAAGGGGGGGGGGGGAATGGAACTTGAGTTGGTTTGGGTTTTCTTTCTGGTCAGGTTTTGTCTCAGTGGTGTGATTGCCCTGCCCTTCAGTGTTGGACTTTGCCATTTCTGTACCATTTTATTTGTAGTTTTATTTTCATCTGTTTTATTTTTTTTTTTTTGGGGGGGGGTGGGGTTGGATTTTTGTTTGTTGGGGTTTTTTTTAAATATATATATATGTATTAAAGAAAAAAAGAGGTTCAAAAGTTGTAATAAAAAAAAAAAAGCTGAACAAATGACCCAAAAAAAAAGGCAAAAAAGGAGGGGAAAAGGCAAAAGGGGGGAAAAAAGGGGAGGGGGGAAAGGCAAGGCAAAAAGGGGAGGGGGGAAAGGCAAGGCAAAAAGGGGGGGGGGAATGGAAAGGCAAAAAGGGGGGGGGGGAATGGAAAGGCAAAAGGGGGGGGAAAGGCAAAAAGGGGGGGGGAAGGGCAAAAAGGGGGGGGGAAGGGCAAAAAGGGGGGGGGAAGGGCAAAAAGGGGGGGGGGAAGGGCAAAAAGGGGGGGGGAAGGGCAAAAAGGGGGGGGAAGGGCAAAAAGGGGGGGGGAAGGGCAAAAAGGGGGGGGGAAGGGCAAAAAGGGGGGAAAGGAAAGGCAAAGGGGGGAAAGGAAAGGCAAAGGGGGGAAAGGAAAGGCAAAGGGGGGAAAGGAAAGGCAAAGGGGGGAAAGGAAAGGCAAAGGGGGGAAAGGAAAGGCAAAGGGGGGAAAGGAAAGGCAAAGGGGGGAAAGGAAAGGCAAAGGGGGGAAAGGAAAGGCAAAGGGGGGAAAGGAAAGGCAAAGGGGGGAAAGGAAAGGCAAAGGGGGGAAAGGAAAGGCAAAGGGGGGAAAGGAAAGGCAAAGGGGGGAAAGGAAAGGCAAAGGGGGGAAAGGAAAGGCAAAGGGGGGAAAGGAAAGGCAAAGGGGGGAAAGGAAAGGCAAAGGGGGGAAAGGAAAGGCAAAGGGGGGAAAGGAAAGGCAAAGGGGGGAAAGGAAAGGCAAAGGGGGGAAAGGAAAGGCAAAGGGGGGAAAGGAAAGGCAAAGGGGGGAAAGGAAAGGCAAAGGGGGGAAAGGAAAGGCAAAGGGGGGAAAGGAAAGGCAAAGGGGGGAAAGGAAAGGCAAAGGGGGGAAAGGAAAGGCAAAGGGGGGAAAGGAAAGGCAAAGGGGGGAAAGGAAAGGCAAAGGGGGGAAAGGAAAGGAAAAGGGGGGAAAGGAAAGGAAAAGGGGGGAAAGGAAAGGAAAAGGGGGGAAAGGAAAGGCAGAAAGAGGGAAAGGAAAGGCAGAAAGAGGGAAAGAAAGAGGATAAAAGGGGGGAGAAAAGAGAAAGGGGGGGGAAGGCAAAAAAGGGGGAAAGGGCAAAAAGAAGGGGAAAATAGGCAAAAAGATAAGAAGAAAAGGAGGGAAATGAAGGGAAAAGGGGGGGGTGGCAAAAAGGGGAGGGGGGAAGGCAAAAAGGGAGGAGAAAGGCAAAAAGGGAGAAAAGTGAAGAGAAAAGGGGGGGAGGCAAAAGGGGAGAAAAAGAAAGGGAAAAGGAGGGGGGAGGGAGGGAAAAAAGGGGGGAAGGCAAGAGGGAAAAAGGGGGGAAGGCAAGAGGGAAAAAGGGGGGAAGGCAAGAGGGAAAAAGGGGGGAAGGCAAGAGGGAAAAAGGGGGGAAGGCAAGAGGGAAAAAGGGGGGAAGGCAAGAGGGAAAAAGGGGGGAAGGCAAGAGGGAAAAAGGGGGGAAGGCAAGAGGGAAAAAGGGGGGAAGGCAAGAGGGAAAAAGGGGGGAAGGCAAGAGGGAAAAAGGGGGGAAGGCAAGAGGGAAAAAGGGGGGAAGGCAAGAGGGAAAAAGGCTGGGGAATAGGGAAAAAGGCTGGGGAATAGGGAAAAAGGGGGGGGAATAGGGAAAAAGGGGGGGGGAATAGGGAAAAAGGGGGGGGAATAGGGAAAAAGGGGGGGGAATAGGGAAAAAGGGGGGGGAATAGGGAAAAAGGGGGGGGAATAGGGAAAAAGGGGGGGAATAGGGAAAAAGGGGGGGAATAGGGAAAAAGGGGGGGAATAGGGAAAAAGGGGGGGGGAATAGGGAAAAGGGGGGGGGAATAGGGAAAAGGGGGGGGGAATAGGGAAAAGGGGGGGGGAATAGGGAAAAGGGGGGGGGAATAGGGAAAAGGGGGGGGGAAGAGGGAAAAGGGGGGGGGAATAGGGAAAAGGGGGGGGAATAGGGAAAAAGGGGGGGGGAATAGGGAAAAGGGGGGGGGGAATAGGGAAAAGGGGGGGGGGAATAGGGAAAAAGGGGGGGGAATAGGGAAAAAAGGGGGGGGGGAATAGGAAAAAAGGGGGGGGAACAGGGAAAAAGGGGGGGGGGAAGGGAACAGGAAAAAAAGGGGGGGGGAACAGGGACAAAAAAGGGGGGGGAACAGGGAAAAAGGGGGGGGGGAACAGGGAAAAGGGGGGGGAAGGGAAGGGGGCACGGGCACAGGGAAAAAGGGGGGGGGGAACCAGGGAAAAAGGGGGGGGAACAGGGAAAAAGGGGGGGGGGAACAGGGAAAAAGGGGGGGGGAACAGGGAAAAAGGGGGGGGGAACAGGGAAAAGGGGGGGGGAACAGGGAAAAAGGGGGGGGGAACAGGGAAAAAGGGGGGGGGAACAGGAAAAGGGGGGGGGAGGGAACAGGGAAAAAAGGGGGGGGGAACAGGGAAAAAGGGGGGGGGAACAGGGAAAAAGGGGGGGGGGGAACAGGGAAAAAGGGGGGGGGAACAGGGAAAAAGGGGGGGGGAACAGGGAAAAAGGGGGGGGGAACAGGGAAAAAGGGGGGGGGGAACAGGGAAAAAGGGGGGGGAACAGGGAAAAAGGGGGGGGGAAACAGGAAAAAGGGGGGGGAAAAGGGAAAAAGGGGGGGGAACAGGAAAAAGGGGGGGGAACAGGGAAAAAAGGGGGGGGAACAGGGAAAAAGGGGGGGAACAGGGAAAAAAGGGAGGGGGAACAGGGAAAAAGGGGGGGGAACAGGAAAAGGGGGGGAACAGGAAAAAGGGGGGGGGAACAGGGAAAAAGGGGGGGGAACAGGGAAAAGGGGGGGGGGAACAGGGAAAAGGGGGGGAACAGGGAAAAAGGGAGGGGGGAATAGGGAAAAAGGGGGGGGAACAGGGAAAAAGGGAGGGGGGAATAGGGAAAAAGGGAGGGGGGAATAGGGAAAAAGGGAGGGGGGAATAGGGAAAAAGGGAGGGGGGAATAGGGAAAAAAGGGGGGGGAATAGGGAAAAAAGGGGGGGGAATAGGGAAAAAAGGGGGGGGAATAGGGAAAAAAGGGGGGGGAATAGGGAAAAAAGGGGGGGGAATAGGGAAAAAAGGGGGAAGAGAATAGGGAAAAAGGGGGAAGGGAATAGGGAAAAAGGGGGGGGAATAGGGAAAAAGGGGGAAGGGAATAGGGAAAAAGGGGGAAGGGAATAGGGAAAAAGGGGGAAGGGAATAGGGAAAAAGGGGGAAGGGAATAGGGAAAAAGGGGGAAGGGAATAGGGAAAAAGGGGGGGGGGGAGGAGAAAGTGTCTTGCCCATAGCCTAGCCTGACTTTTTGACTGCTTTGTTCTCTTGTGCATGAAGCTCCCTTGCCAGCTTGGGGTCGTTCTGGCTTTGTTGGGGGGGGGGGGGGGGGGGGAAGGGGAGGGGGAGGCTTAGTTTGTTCTTCCTCCCCTGCCTAGAACTCAGTGGTTGGAGCAGCTGAGCTGGGAGGTCTCTTGCCAACCTGCTGGATTCTGTGCTTCTCTGTTCCCCCTTCTGGCAGTTAATCCATGGCCCCCATTTTATTTTGGGGGGGGTGGGGGGGGGGGTGGTGATGCTGCACTTGCTCTTTGTAAGCTTTTTGTTTGCCTTTGGTTTAATTCCCATTCCTCCTCCTCCTCTCATTCCCATTCCTTGTCAATAGTCCCTCCCCAGCCTTCCTCTAGCCCCCTTCAGACCCTGCAAGGCCACTCCAAGGTCTCCTCCAAGCCTTCTCCTCTCCAGGGTGCACAGCCCCAACTCTCTCAGCCTGTGCTCACAGCAGAGCTGCTGCAGCCCTCTCAGCATCTTGGTGGCCTCCTCTGGGCTGGCTCCAACACTTCCATGTGCTGCTGGTGCTGGGGGCTGCAGAGCTGCCCCCAGGAGTGCAGGTGGGGTGTGAGGAGAGCAGAGCCAAGGGGCAGAATCCCCTCCCTTGCCCTGTGCCCACACTGCTCTGGCTGCAGCCCAGCACAGGCTTGTGTCTGGGCTGCACTCACACTGCAGGCTCGGGCTGAGCTTTGCATCAGCCCAGACCCCCAGGGCCTGTTCCTCAGGGCTGCTCTCAGCCATTGCCCACCCAGCCTGGAGCTGTGCTTGGGATTGTGCCCACCCAGCTGCAGGGCCTTACCCCTGGCCTTGTTGAATGCCATGAGGTTGGCCTGGGCACAGCTCTGCAGCCTGTGCAGTGTGAAGATGAGACTCTGTGGATGTCTCTCCCTCTGGATGGATCCTGCCCTCTGGCAAGTTGCCTGTGCCACACAGCTTGGTGCCAGCTGCACACTTGCTGAGGCTGCACTGATTCCTCTGCCCATGGCACTGACACAGATGTCCCACAGCACTGGAGCCAGCACTGACCCCTGAGGGAACCACCTGGCACTGGTCTGCAGGTGGGCATTGAGCCCTTGATCCCCACTCTCTGTGTGCCACCACCCAGCCCATGCCTCACCCAGCAGTGCTGCACCCACCCAGTCTGTGTGTTCCCAGCTTGGGGACCAGGATGTCCTGTGGGACAGAGTCAAAAGCCTTACTCAGGGCCAGGTAGATGCTGACTCATGAAGGCTGGAAAAGACCTCTAAGATCTGCAAGTCCAACCTTCAGCTGGCACATGTGTCCCAAGTGCCACATCACCATGGCACTTGGTGCCATGGTCTGGCCTTGAGCTCTGTGCTAAAGGGTTGGACTTGATGCTCTGTGAGGTCTCTTCCAACCCTGGTGATACTGTGGTGCTGTGATCTCATTCTCTGATCACTTTCAGGGATGGTGAGCCCAGCACCTCCCTGGGCAGCCTGCTCCAAAGCCTGAGCCCTCTCAGCAAGGCAGGTGGTGCCTTCCTGCCACCCCCAGCCCAAACCTCAGCAACAAGCAAGCAGCAGGAGAGCTCCAAACCCTTGCCTGCCCATTCAGTAGCCCTGTAAAGCACAGAGCACTGCTGCTGGGTCTCTTTGGACCAAGCACTTCTCCAGGTTGCCAGGTGCAGTAACTGATGGCCTCCTCCTTACCCTCCTGCTACCTCCAGACTCTCACTTCTAAAGGCTCCCCCACCCCTCAGCCACTCTCCCCCCTTCCCTGTGCCCCATGTTCTTGGCAGCATGGGCTTACCCTGAGCTCTGCAGCCAGCATCACAAGCTGCTGCTCTGCTTCACACACACACACACACTCCCCACTCTCCCATCCTGCAGTCAGAGCTCAGAAAGCATCTGCTCCAACCTCCCTGGCCATGGGCAGGGACACCTCTCAACTAGATTTGGTTGCATCAGGCCTCATCCTGCCTGGTCCTGAATACCTCCCAGGGGGGAGACATCCACAGAGTCTCATCTTCACACTGCAGAACTTCTTCCTCAGCTCCACTCTAACTCTGCTCTACCTCAGCTTCAAATCATTCCCCCCTGGGCCTGTGTCTGGACACCTTCAGGGAAAGTCTCTCTGCAGCCTTCCTGGCCCTGGGAGGCAGCTCTAAGGTCCCCCAGATTCTTCCCCAGGCTCCCAGGGTGGTAGGGGTTGGAAGGGACCCAAGGAGCTCATCCAGTCCAACCCCCCTGCCAGAGCAGGGCAATGCTAACCCAGATCACAGAGGAACACATCCAGACAGCCCTTGAAAGGCTCCAGAGGAGGAGTCCTTACAGCAGAGGTGCTCCAGCCCTTGGCTCATCCTTAAACTGGGCAGCCCCACTGAGCTCTGAGGTGGGAAGCAGACCTCGGGATGCTGAAAGGGAGGTGGTCAGAGACACGTCCCAGGTGTGCCCACGTCTGGGAGGCAGAGGCACACAGGCAGCGCAGGACAGTGGCACTAGAGGGCAGCCCTGGCTTGCTGGTGGATAAAGATGCTCCAAACCCAGCAGCACCACTTGGGGCTCTTCACCCCAGGCTAAGGAGGCACCGCTGGTGCCGGGGAGGAAAGAAAGTGGGGGTCAGGCTCTTCTCCCGAGGAACAAACGATGGGGCAAGAGGAAAGAGCCTCAGGTTGCATTCGGGGAGGTCTGGGCTGGCTGTGAGGAGGAAGTTGTTGGCAGAGAGAGTGATTGGCATTGGAATGGGCTGCCCAGGGAGGTGGTGGAGTGGCTGTGGCTGGAGGTGTTGCAGCCAAGCCTGGCTGGGGCACTTAGTGCCATGGTCTGGTTGGTTGGGCAGGGCTGGGTGCTAGGTTGGGCTGGATGAGCCTGGAGCTCTCTTCCAACCTGCTTGAGTCTATGACTGGCCAGGGCTGGGTGCTAGGTTGGGCTGGATGAGCTTGGAGCTCTCTTCCAACCTGCCTGAGTCTATGACTGGCCAGGGCTGGGTGCTAGGTTGGGCTGGATGAGCTTGGAGCTCTCTTCCAACCTGCTTGAGTCTATGCTTGGCCAGGGCTGGGTGCTAGGTTGGGCTGGGTGAGCTTGGAGCTCTCTTCCAACCTGCTTGATTCTATGACTGGCCAGGGCTGGGTGCTAGGTTGGGCTGGCTGAGCCTGGAGCTCTCTTCCAACCTGCCTGATTCTATGATATGAGGGAACAACTCTGTCTGCAAATCCTGATGAGCTGAAGCAACCCCAGGCCAGCCCTGGTCACCAGGTGCTGCAGCAAGCCCAGTGCTGCAGGGGGTGGGGAATGAACCCAGACATGCTGGAGAGGTAGCCCCAAAATCATCAAACTTAACCAGCAACACTCACCCTGAGCAGACTCCAGGCAAGGAAAGGGCTGCACTGCCAGAGGCTCTTTGACCTGAAGAGTGCTTTGCTGCCTCTCTTTCCCCCTTCTTGCACTTGAGGCTGGCACTCAGTGCCTCCACCTCCCAGAACTTCATGGTGCTGTAAAAAGGGGGTGAGGGCTTCTGCCCTGGGCTGCAAGCCTGAGGGGAAAAGAAAGAGCAACCCCATCAGTCACATCTGTCACCTCAGCCACCTCTGTCACCTCAGCCACCTCTGTCACCTCAGCCACTGCTTCTGGCTGGCAGGGCTCCTGCACACAGAGCTGGCACCTTCCAATGTGCCTGTTGGAAAGCTCTCAGCTGACTCCAGGACCTTCTCATGAGTCTGCAGCCAGAGCTCAGCCTCCCGAGGGCGCTGCCAGCGCAGGCACCCAGGTCCCACCTGGCAGGGTGGGGGCAGCCAGCACCATCTGGGGTGGGCTGCAGAACACAGGGGTTTGTCTCTGGGCTCTAAATGAATCATAGAATCAAGCAGATTGGAAGAGAGCTCCAAGCTCAGCCAGCCCAAACTAGCACCCAGCCCTGTCCAACCAACCAGACCATGGCACTAAGTGCCCCAGCCAGGCTTGGCTGCAACACCTCCAGCCACAGCCACTCCACCACCTCCCTGGGCAGCCCATTCCAATGCCAATCACTCTCTCTGCCAGGAACTTCCTTCTCACATCCAGCCTAGACCTACCCTGGCACAGCTTGAGACTGTGTCCCCTTGTTCTATTGCTGGTTGCCTGGGAGAAGAGGCCACCCCCCACCTGGCTACAATGCCCCTTCAGGTAGTTGTAGACAGTAATAAGATCACCCCTGAGCCTCCTCTTCTCCAGGCTGCACCCCCCCAGCTCCCTCAGCCTCTCCTCATAGGGTTTGTGCTCCAGGCCCCTCACCAGCTTTGTTGCCCTTCTCTGGACATGTTCCAGCACCTCAACATCTCTCTTGAATTGAGGAGCCCAGAACTGGACACAGCACTCAAGGTGTGGCCTGAGCAGTGCTGAGTACAGGGGCAGAAGAACCTCCCTTGTCCTACTGCCCACACTGCTCCTGAGCCAGCCCAGGATGCCATTGGCTCTCTTGGCCACCTGGGCACACTGCTGCCTCATCTTCAGCTTACTGTCTATCAGTACCCCCAGGTCCCTTTCCTCCTGGCTGCTCTCAGCCACTCAGTCCCCAGCCTCTAGTGCTGCTTGGGGTTGTTGTGGCCAAAGTGCAGAACCCTGCCCTTGGCCTTGTTCAGTCTCATCCCATTGGCCTCTGCCCACCCATCCAGCCTGGCCAGGTCCCTCTGCAGGGCTCTGCTACCTTCCAACAGCTCCACAGCTGCTCCTAGCTTGGTGCCATCTGCAAAGTGACTGCTGCTGGACTCAATGCCCTGCTCCAGATCATCAATAAAGATACTGAACAGGGCTCAGCAGAGATCAGACACGGGTCTGGTGCCCCAGGAGGGGAGAGCCTGGGCAGGGGTTCCCCAGCAGAAGGAGGACACCAGCAGTGGCTGCCTGCTCACCAGCCTCACCCTGCCCAGCACCCACCCGGATCCCAGCTCCCCTCGACGTGAGGAAAACACCAGAGCCGTTTTCTCCTCCGTGGGCACCGTTGCCATAGCAACAGCATCCACTTCATCGGGCCCAGCTGGAGCTGTGATGGATGGGGAAGCCAAAGCAGCTTCCCTCCTACACGGGAGTTTCCCTGGCAGCTGCTGCCGCTTTGGGAGGCGCAGCCCCAGCCCTGCTCTGCCCTGCAGCCACCTCCTGCCTTCGGTGAGGGTTCGGCAGCCTGTGGCACACAGCACCGTGGCCGCGGAGGGAAACCCTCCTCAGAGGCTCCACACCACTCCCTGACCCCATCAGCAGCCTCTCTGCGGGGGTGGCACTGCTGTGCCCCGGGAGCTGCCACCCCACCCAGCCCAGGGCGCAGGAAGCCTCCAGGAGGCAGGGGCCGCATCCTGCCCTCCTCAGCCTGGCTGCCCTCCCTTTCATCAGCCCCTCCCTGCCTGCTCTCCTTCCTCCCCCGCAGCAAACCCAAGGGGTTGGCATTTCCCCAGTCTACTCCGAAGGGGTTGGCAGCCCTCAGACACTCTCAGGTCCTGCAGGCTCCACACCAGGAGATGCTTCACAGGGGCTCCCGAGGCTGCATCCCTCCCACACTGCCACAGCAACTGGGTCCTTCCTTGGGCAGCCCTGGGCACCAGCCCAGGCACCCAGAGAGGCTCTCCATGGCACCAGCTCAGGCACCCAGAGAGGCTCTCCATGGCACCAGCCCAGGCACCCAGAGAGGCTCTCCATGGCACCAGCCCAGGCACCCAGAGAGGCTTCCACTGGCACCAGCTCAAGCACCCAGAGAGGCTCTCCATGGCACCAGTCCAGGCACCCAGAGAGCCTCTCCCTGGCACCAGCCCAGGTACCCAGAGACGCTCTCCATGGGCACCAGCCCAAGTACCCAGAGGCTCTCCATGGGCACCAGCCTAGGCACCCAGGGAAGCTCTCCATGGCACCAGCCCTGGCACCGAGGGAGGCTCTCCATGGGTACCAGCCCAGACACCCAGAGAGGCTCTCCATGGCACCAGCCCAGACACCCAGAGAGGCTCTCCATGGGCACCAGCCCAGGCACCCAGAGAGGCTCTCCATGGCACCACCACAGGCACCCAGAGAGGCTCTCCATGGCATCAGCCCTAGCACCCAGAGAGGCACTCCATGGTACCAGCCCGGGCACCCAGAGAGGCTCCCCCTGGCACCAGCCCGGGCACCCAGAGAGGCTCTCCCTGGCACCAGCCCAGGCACCCAGAGAGGCTCTCCCTGGCACCAGCCCAGGCACCCAGGGAGGCTCTCCATGGCACCAGCCCTGGCACCGAGGGAGGCTCTCCATGGGCACCAGCCCAGACACCCAGAGAGGCTCTCCATGGGCACCAGCCCAGGCACCCAGAGAGGCTCTCCATGGGCACCAGCCCAGGCACCCAGAGAGGCTCTCCATGGCACCACCACAGGCACCCAGAGAGGCTCTCCATGGCACCACCACAGGCACCCAGAGAGGCTCTCCATGGGCACCAGCCCAGGCACCCAGAGAGCCTCTCCCTGGCACCAGCCCAGGCACCCAGAGAGGCTCTCCATGGCACCAGCACAGGCACCCAGAGAGGCTCTCCATGGGTACCAGCCCAGGCACCCAGAGAGGCTCTCCCTGGCACCAGCCCAGGCACCCAGAGAGGCTCTCCATGGCACCAGCACAGGCACCCAGAGAGGCTCTCCATGGCACCAGCACAGGCACCCAGAGAGACTCTCCATGGGTACCAGCCCAGGCACCCAGAGAGGCTCTCCATGGCACCAGCCCAGGCACCCAGAGAGGCTCTCCATGGGTACCAGCCCAGGCACCCAGAGAGACTCTCCATGGGTACCAGCCCAGGCACCCAGAGAGACTCTCCATGGGTACCAGCCCAGGCACCAAGAGAGAGTCTCCATGGCACCACCACAGGCACCCAGAGAGGCTCTCCATGGGCACCAGCCCAGGCACCCAGGGAGGCTCTCCATGGGCACCAGCCCAGGCACCCACAGAGGCTCTCCCTGGCACCAGCCCGGGCACCCAGAGAGGCTCTCCATGGGTACCAGCCCAGGCACCCAGAGAGGCTCTCCAAGGGCACCAGCCCAGGCACCCAGAGAGGCTCTCCATGGGCACCAGCCCAGACACCCAGAGAGGCTCTCCATGGCACCAGCCCAAGCACCCAGAGAGGCTCTCCATGGCACCAGCCCAGGCACCCAGAGAGGCTCTCCATGGCACCAGCCCAGGCACCCAGAGAGGCTCCCCCTGGCACCAGCCCAGGCACTCAGAGAGGCTCTCCATGGCACCAGCCCAGGCACTCAGAGAGGCTCCCCCTGGCACCAGCCCAGCCACCCAGAGAGGCTCTCCCTGGCACCAGCCCAGGCACCCAGAGAGGCTCTCCATGGGCACCAGCCCAGGCACCCAGAGAGGCTCTCCATGGCACCACCACAGGCACCCAGAGAGGCTCTCCATGGGCACCAGCCCAGGCACCCAGGGAGGCTCTCCATGGGCACCAGCCCGGGCACCCAGAGAGCCTCTCCCTGGCACCAGCCCGGGCACCCAGAGAGGCTCTCCAAGGGCACCAGCCCAGGCACCCAGAGAGGCTCTCCATGGGCACCAGCCCAGACACCCAGAGAGGCTCTCCATGGCACCAGCCCAAGCACCCAGAGAGGCTCTCCATGGCACCAGCCCAGGCACCCAGAGAGGCTCTCCATGGGTACCAGCCCAGGCACCCAGAGAGGCTCTCCATGGGTACCAGCCCAGGCACTCAGAGAGGCTCCCCCTGGCACCAGCCCAGGCACTCAGAGAGGCTCCCCCTGGCACCAGCCCAGCCACCCAGAGAGGCTCTCCCTGGCACCAGCCCAGGCACCCAGAGAGGCTCTCCATGGGCACCAGCCCAGGCACCCAGGGAGGCTCTCCATGGGCACCAGCCAAGACACCCAGGGAGGCTATCCATGGGCACCAGTCCAGGCACCCAGAGAGGCTCTCCCTGGCACCAGCCCAGGTACCCAGAGAGGCTCTCCCTGACACCAGCCAAAACACCCAGGGAGGCTCTCCCTAGGTACCAGCCCAGGCACCCAGAAAGGCTCCCCCTGGCACCAGCCCAGGCACCCAGAGAGGCTCCCCCTGGCACCAGCCCAGGCACCCAGAGAGGCTCCCCCTGGCACCAGCCCAGGCACCCAGGGAGGCTCCCCCAGCACCAGCTCAGGCACCCAGAGAGGCTCTCCATGGGCACCAGCCCAGGCACCCAGAGAGGCTCTCCCTGGCACCAGCCCAGGCACCCAGAGAGGCTCCCCCTGGCACCAGCCCAGGCACCCAGAGAGGCTCTCCATGGGCACCAGCCCAGGCACCCAGAGAGGCTCTCCATGGGCACCAGCCCAGGCACCCAGAGAGGCTCTCCATGGCACCAGCCCAGGCACCCAGAGAGGCTCCCCCTGGCACCAGCCCAGGCACCCAGAGAGGCTCTCCATGGGCACCAGCCCAGGCACCCAGAGAGGCACTCCATGGGCACCAGCCCAGGCACCCAGAGAGGCTCTCCATGGCACCAGCCCAGGCACCCAGAGAGGCTCTCCAGGGCACCAGCCCAGGCACCCAGAGAGGCTCTCCCTGGCACCAGCCCAGGCACCCAGAGAGGCTCTCCCTGGCACCAGCCCAGACACCCAGAGAGGCTCTCCCTGGCACCAGCCCAGGCACCCAGAGAGGCTCCCCCTGGCACCAGCCCAGGCACCCAGAGAGGCTCCCCCTGGCACCAGCCCAGGCACCCAGAGAGGCTCTCCATGGGCACAAGGCCAAGCACCCAGAGAGGCTCCCCCTGGCACCAGCCCAGGCACCCAGGGAGGCTCTCCATGGGCACCAGCCCAGGCACCCAGGGAGGCTCTCCATGGCACCAGCACAGGCACATAGAAAGGCTCCCCCTGGCACCAGCCCAGGTACCCAGAGAGAATCTCCATGGCACCAGCCCAGGCACCCAGAGAGGCTCTCTCTGGCACCAGTCCAGGCACTCAGAGAGGCTCCCCCTGGGACCAGCCCAGGCACCCAGAGAGGATCCCCCTGGCACCAGCCCAGGCACCCAGAGAGGATCCCCCTGGCACCAGCCCAGGCACCCAGAGAGGATCCCCCTGGCACCAGCCCAGACACCCAGAGAGGCTCTCCCTGGCACCAGCCCAGGCACCCAGAGAGGCTCCCCCTGGCACCAGCCCAGGCACCCAGGGAGGCTCTCCATGGAACCAGCCCAGGCACCCAGGGAGGCTCTCCATGGGCACCAGCCCAGGCACCCAGAGAGGCTCTCCATGGCACCACAGGCACCCAGAGAGGCTCTCCATGGCATCAGCCCTAGCACCCAGAGAGGCACTCCATGGTACCAGCCCAGGCACCCAGAGAGGCTCTCCATGGGCACCAGCCCAGGCACCCAGAGAGGCTCTCCATGGGCACCAGCCCAGACACCCAGAGAGGCTCTCCATGGCACCAGCCCAAGCACCCAGAGAGGCTCTCCATGGCACCAGCCCAGGCACCCAGGGAGGCTCTCCATGGGCACCAGCCCAGGCACCCAGGGAGGCTCTCCATGGGCTGGCAAGGTGCAGCCTATGCCCCTGCCCCTGGTGCTGCAGGGCACAGGCAGGGCTCCTGAGCTGGGGCCACCCCAGCCCGGGTGGCATCAGACAGAGCTGGGAGAGGGGAGAAAAGCAGGCTGCTGGGGGTGGGGGTGCAGGGAGGGTGGTGCAGCTGCAAGGACAAGCCCTCCCCCACCCCCCCAGAGTTTGGGCTGCAGTGGGAGGGGGAAATGCTGCCCAGTGCTGGCTCCAAACCTGCTGCCAGCACTGAAGGAACTCTAAAGCCAGGACACACAACCCCAGTGCCAGCACCTGGCACCTGCCAGAGCCTTCCACTCCAACCAGGGCCTCGGGGCCACCTTCAAGTAGAGAGCAGCCCTGGGCAGAGTGGGAAGAGCCTTAAGTGTAGATTGGCAGCACAGAGCCAGGGCTCAGCTTCTCACCCAGCACCCACCCCAAAGTGGACTGCAGAGAGGGAGACACCCCAAAATCCACCCCCCCCTCACCTCTCTTACCTAGCCAGACCCAGAGGAACCTGCTGCCTGCTGGAAGGAGCCTGCAGCTCTGAAGAGCCAGGCTGAAACCCACTCTGGGCTTGCCCTTCCCCAGGTGTTGTCCATCTTCATCATCCCCAGGGTGCAGACCTCTTCCCCAGGTGCTGCCCATCATCATCATCATCCTCAGGGTGCAGAACTCTTCCCCAGGTGGTGCCTGGGTGCAGCCCAGGCACCCAGAGAGGCTCTCCCTGGCACCAGCCCAGGCACCCAGAGAGGCTCTCCATGGGCAAAAGGCCAAGTACCCAGAGAGGCTCTCCCTGGCACCAGCCCAGGCACCCAGAGAGGCTCTCCATGGCACGAGCCCAGGCACCCAGAGAGGCTCTCCATGGGCACCAGCCCAGGCACCCAGAGAGGCTCTCCATGGCACCAGTCCAAGTACCCAGAGAGGCTCTCCCTGGCACCAACCAAAACACCCAGGGAGACTCTCCCTGGGCACCAGCCCAGGCACCCAGAGGGGCTCCCCCTGGCACCAGCTCAGGCACCCAGAGAGGCTCTCCATGGGCACCAGCCCAGGCACCCAGGGAGGCTCTCCATGTGCACCAGCCGAGGCACCCAGAAAGGCTCCCCCTGGCACCAGCCCAGGCACCCAGAGAGGCTCCCCCTGGCACCAGCCCAGGCACCCAGAGAGGCTCTCCATGGCACCACCCCAGGCACCCAGGGAGGCTCTCCATGGCACCAGCCCAGGCACCCAGGGAGGCTCTCCATGGCACCAGCTCAGGCACCCAGGGAGGCTCTCCATGGCACCAGCCCAAGCACCCAGAGAGGCTCTCCATGGCACCAGCCCAGGCACCCAGAGAGGCTCTCCATGGCACCAGCCCAGGCACCCAGAGAGGCTCCCCCTGGCACCAGCCCAGGCACCCAGAGAGGCTCTCCATGGGCACCACCCCAGGCACCCAGAGAGGCTCTCCCTGGCACCAGCCCAGGTACCCAGAGAGGCTCTCCCTGGCACCAGCCAAAACACCTAGGGAGACTCTCCCTAGGCACCAGCCCAGGCACCCAGAAAGGCTCCCCCTGGCACCAGCCCAGGCACCCAGAGAGGCTCCCCCTGGCACCAGCCCAGGCACCCAGAGAGGCTCTCCATGGCACCACCCCAGGCACCCAGGGAGGCTCTCCATGGCACCAGCCCAGGCACCCAGGGAGGCTCTCCATGGCACCAGCTCAGGCACCCAGGGAGGCTCTCCATGGGCACCAGCCCAGGCACCCAGAGAGGCTCTCTAGGGCACCAGCCCAGGCACCCAGAGGGGCTCCCCCTGGCACCAGCTCAGGCACCCAGAGAGGCTCTCCACGGGCACCAGCCCAGGCACACAGAGAGGCTCTCCCTGGCACCAGCCCAGGCACCCAGAGAGGCTCTCCATGGCACCAGCCCAGGCACTCAGAGAGGCTCTCCATGGGCACCAGCCCAGGTACCCAGAGAGGCTCTCCATAGGCACCAGCCCAGGCACCCAGAGAGGCTCTCCATGGCACCAGCCCAGGCACCCAGAGAGGCTCTCCCTGGCACCAGCCCAGGCACTCAGAGAGGCTCTCCATGGGCACCAGCCCAGGTACCCAGAGAGGCTCTCCCTGGCACCAGCCCAGGCACCCAGAGAGGCTCTCCATGGCACCAGCCCAGGTACCCAGAGAGGCTCTCCCTGGCACCAGCCCAGGCACTCAGAGAGGCTCCCCCTGGTACCAATCCAGGCATCCAGAGGGACTCTCCATGGGCACCAGCCCAGGCACACAGGGAGGCTCTCCATGGGCACCACCCCAAGCACCCAGAGAGGCTCTCCCTGGGCTGGCAAGGTGCAGCCTCTGCCCCTGCCCCTGGTGCTGCAGGGCACAGGCAGGGCTCCTGAGCTGGGGCCACCCCAGCCCGGGTGGCATCAGACAGAGCTGGGAGAGGGGAGAACAGCAGGCTGCTGGGGGTGGGGGTGCAGGGAGGGTGGTGCAGCTGCAAGGACAAGCCCCCCCCCAACTCCCCCCAGAGTTTGGGCTGCAGTGGGAGGGGGAAATGCTGCCCAGTGCTGGCTCCAAACCTGCTGCCAGCACTGAAGGAACTCCAAAGCCAGGACACACAACCCCAGTGCCAGCACCTGGCACCTGCCAGAGCCTTCCACTCCAACCAGGGCCTCGGGGCCACCTTCAAGTAGAGAGCAGCCCTGGGCAGAGTGGGAAGAGCCTTAAGTGTAGATTGGCAGCACAGAGCCAGGGCTCAGCTTCTCACCCAGCACCCACCCCAAAGTGGACTGCAGAGAGGGAGACACCCCAAAATCCACCCCCCTCTCACCTCTCTTACCTAGGCAGACCCAGAGGAACCTGCTGCCTGCTGGAAGGAGCCTGCAGCACTGAAGAGCCAGGCTGAAACCCACTCTGGGCTTGCCCTTCCCCAGGTGTTGTCCATCTTCATCATCCCCAGAGTGCTGACCTCTTCCCCAGGTGCTGCCCATCATCATCATCATCCCCAGGGTGCAGACCTCTTCCCCAGGTGGTGCCTGGGTGCAGCCCAGGCACCCAGAGAGGCTCTCCATGGGCACAAGGCCAAGTACCCAGAGAGGCTCCCCCTGGCACCAGCTCAGGCACCCAGGGAGGCTCTCCATGGGCACCAGCCCAGGCACCCAGGGAGGCTCTCCATGGCACCAGCACAGGCACATAGAAAGGCTCCCCCTGGCACCAGCCCAGGTACCCAGAGAGACTCTCCATGGCACCAGCCCAGGCACCCAGAGAGTCTCTCTCTGGCACCAGTCCAGGCACTCAGAGAGGCTCCCCCTGGGACCAGCCCAGGCACCCAGAGAGGATCCCCCTGGCACCAGCCCAGGCACCCAGAGAGGCTCCCCCTGGCACCAGCCCAGGCACCCAGAGAGGCACCCCCTGGCACCAGCCCAGGCACCCAGAGAGGCTCTCCCTGGCACCAGCCCAGGCAACCAGAGAGGCTCTCCATGGCACCAGCCCAGGCACACAGAGAGGCTCCCCTTGGCACCACCCCAGGCACCCAGAGAGGCTCTCCCTGGCACCAGCCCAGGCACCAACAGAGGCTCTCCCTGGCACCAGCCCAGGCACCCACAGAGGCTGTCCCTGGCACCAGCCCAGGCACCCACAGAGGCTCCCCATGGGCACCAGCCCAGGCATACAGAGAGGGTCTCCATGGGCACCAGCCCAGGTACCCAGAGAGGCACTCCATGGGCACCAGCCCAGGCACCCAGAGAGGCTCTCCCTGCACCAGCCCAGGCACCCAGAGAGGCTCCCCCTGGCACCAGCCCAGGCAACCAGAGAGGCTCTCCATGGGCACCAGCCCAGGCACACAGAGAGGCTCTCCATGGCACCAGACAAGGCACCCAGAGAGGCTCCCCCTGGCAACAGCCCAGGCACCCAGAGAGGCTCTCCCTGGCACCAGCCCAGGCACCCAGAGAGGCTCTCCCTGGCACCAGCCCAGGCACCCAGAGAGGCTCCCACGGGCACCAGCCCAGGCACCCAGAGAGGCTCACCCTGGCACCAGCCCAGGCACCCAGAGAGGCTCTCCATGGCACCAGCCCAGGCACCCAGAGAGGCTCTCCATGGGCACCAGCCCAAGCACCCAGAGAGGCTCTCCATGGGCACCAGCCCAAGCACCCAGAGAGGCTCTCCATGGGCACCAGCCCAAGCACCCAGAGAGGCTCTCCCTGGCACCAGCCCAGGCACCCAGGGAGGCTCTCCATGCCACCAGCCCAGGCACCCAGGGAGGCTCTCCATGCCACCAGCCCAGGCACCCAGGGAGGCTCTCCATGGGCACCAGCCCAGGCACCCAGAGAGGCTCTCCATGGGCACCAGCCCAGGCACCCAGAGAGCCTCTCCCTGGCACCAGCCCAGGCACCCAGAGAGGCTCCCCCTGGCACCAGCCCAGGCACCCAGAGAGGCTCTCCCTGGCACCAGCTCAGGCACCCAGAGAGGCTCTCCATGGCACCAGCCCAAGCACCCAGAGAGGCTCTCCATGGGCACCAGCCCAAGCACCCAGAGAGGCTCTCCATGGGCACCAGCCCAGGCACCCAGAGAGGCTCCCCCTGGCACCAGCCCAGGCACCCAGAGAGGCTCTCCATGGGCACCAGCCCAGGCACCCAGAGAGGCTCTCCCTGGCACCAGCCCAGGCACCCAGAGAGGCTCTCCCTGGCACCAGCCCAGGCACCCAGAGAGGCTCTCCATGGGTACCAGCCCAGGCACCCAGGGAGGCTCTCCATGGGCACCAGCCCAGGCAGCCAGGGAGGCTCTCCATGGGCACCAGCCCAGGCACCCAGAGAGGCTCTCCATGGCACCATCCCAGGTACACAGAGAGGCTCTCCCTGGCACCAGCCCAGGCACCCAGAGAGGCTCTCCCTGGCACCAGCCCAGGCACCCAGAGAGGCTCCCCCTGGAATCAGCCCAGGCACCCAGAGAGGCTCTCCATGCCACCAGCCCAGGCACCCAGAGAGGCTCTCCATGGGCACCAGCCCAGGCACCCAGGGAGGCTCTCCATGGGCACCAGCCCAGGCACCCAGGGAGGCTCTCCATGGGCACCAGCCCAGGCACCCAGAGAGGCTCTCCATGCCACCAGCCCAGGCACCCAGAGAGGCTCTCCATGGGCACCAGCCCAGGCACCCAGAGAGGCTCTCCATGGGCACCAGCCCAGGCACCCAGGGAGGCTCTCCATGGGCACCAGCCCAGGCACCCAGAGAGCCTCTCCCTGGCACCAGCCCGGGCACCCAGAGAGGCTCTCCATGGAACCAGCCCGGGCACCCAGAGAGGCTCTCCCTGGCACCAGCCCAGGCACCCAGAGAGGCTCCCCCTGGCACCAGCCCAGGCACCCAGGGAGGCTCTCCATGGCACCAGTCCAAGTACCCAGAGACGCTCTCCCTGGCACCAACCAAAACACCCAGGGAGACTCTCCCTGGGCACCAGCCCAGGCACCCAGAGAGGCTCTCCATGGGCACCAGCCCAGGCACCCAGAGGGGCTCCCCCTGGCACCAGCTCAGGCACCCAGAGAGGCTCTCCATGGGCACCAGCCCAGGCACCCAGAGAGGCTCTCCATGGCACCAGTCCAAGTACCCAGAGAGGCTCTCTCTGGCACCAACCAAAACACCCAGGGACACTCTCCCTGGGCACCAGCCCAGGCACCCAGAGAGGCTCTCCATGGGCACCAGCCCAGGCACCCAGAGAGGCACTCCATGGCACCAGCCCAGGCACCCAGAGAGGCTCTCCATGGGCACCAGCCCAAGCACCCAGAGAGGCTCCCCCTGGCACCAGCCCAGGCACCCAGAGAGGCTCTCCCTGGCACCAGCCCAGGCACCCAGAGAGGCTCTCCCTGGCACCAGCCCAGGCACCCAGAGAGGCTCTCCATGGCACCAGCCCAGGCACCCAGAGAGGCTCCACCTGGCACCAGCCCAGGCACCCAGAGAGGCTTCCCCTGGCACCAGCCCAGGCACTCAGAGAGGCTCCCCCTGGCACCAGCCCAGGCACCCAGGGTGGCTCTCCATGTGCACCAGCCCAGGCACCCAGAGAGGCTCTCCATGGGCACCAGCCCAGGCACCCAGGGAGGCTCTCCATGGGCACCAGCCCAGGCACCCAGAGAGGCTCTCCCTGGCACCAACCCAGGTACCCAGAGAGGCTCTCCCTGGCACCAGCCAAAACACCCAGGGAGACTCTCCCTAGGTACCAGCCCAGGCACCCAGAAAGGCTCCCCCTGGCACCAGCCCAGGCACCCAGAGAGGCTCCCCCTGGCACCAGCCCAGGCACCCAGAGAGGCTCTCCATGGCACCAGCCCAGGCACCCAGGGAGGCTCCCCCTGGCACCAGCTCAGGCACCCAGGGAGGCTCTCCATGGCACCAGCCCAAGCACCCAGACAGGCTCTCCATGGGCACCAGCCCAGGCACCCAGAGAGGCTCTCCCTGGCACCAGCCCAGGCACCCAGAGAGGCTCCCCCTGGCACCAGCCCAGGCACCCAGAGAGGCTCTCCTGGCACCAGCCCAGACACCCAGGGAAGGTCTCCATGGGCACCAGCCCAGGCACCCAGAGAAGTTCTCCATGGCAGCAGCCCAGGCACCCAGACAGGCTCTCCATGGCACCAGCCCAGGCACACAGAGGGGGTCTCCATGGGCACCAGCCCAGGCACACAGGGAGGGTACCCCTGGCACCAGTCCGGGCACTCAGAGAGGCTCTCCATGGGCACCAGCCCAGGCACCCAGAGAGGCTCCCCCTGGCAACAGCCCAGGCACCCAGAGAGGCCCTCCCTGGCACCAGCCCAGGCACCCAGGGAGGCTCTCCATGGCACCAGCCCAGGCACCCAGGGAGGCTCTCCATGGCACCAGCCCAGGCACCCAGGGAGGCTCTCCATGGCACCAGACAAGGCACACAGAGAGGCTCCCCCTGGCAACAGCCCAGGCACCCAGAGAGGCTCCCCCTGGCACCAGCCCAGGCACCCAGAGAGGCTCCCCTGGCACCAGCCCAGGCACCCAGAGAGGCTCTCCATGGCACCAGCCCAGGCACACAGAGAGGCTCTCCATGGCACCAGACAAGGCACACAGAGAGGCTCTCCATGGCACCAGACAAGGCACCCAGAGAGGCTCCCCCTGGCAACAGCCCAGGCACCCATAGAGACTCCCCCTGGCACCAGCCCAGGCACCCAGAGAGGCTCTCGATGGGCACCAGCCCAGGTACCCAGAGAGGCTCCCCCTGGCACCAGCCCAGGCACCCAGAGAGGCTCTCCATGGCACCAGCCCAGGCACCCAGGGAGGCTCTCCATGGCACCAACCCAGGCAGTCAGAGAGGCTCTCCCTGGGCTGGCAAGGTGCAGCCTCTGCCCCTGGTGCTGCAGGGCACAGGCAGGGCTCCTGAGCTGGGGCCACCCCAGCCCGGGTGGCATCAGACAGAGCTGGGGGAGGGGAGAACAGCAGGCTGCTGGGGGTGGGGGTGCAGGGAGGGTGGTGCAGCTGCAAGGACAAGCCCTCCCCTAACCCCCCCCAGAGTTTGGGCTGCAGTGGGAGGGGGAAATGCTGCCCAGTGCTGGCTCCAAACCTGCTGCCAGCACTGAAGGAACTCCAAAGCCAGGACACACAACCCCAGTGCCAGCACCTGGCACCTGCCAGAGCCTTCCACTCCAACCAGGGCCTCGGGGCCACCTTCAAGTAGAGAGCAGCCCTGGGCAGAGTGGGAAGAGCCTTAAGTGTAGATTGGCAGCACAGAGCCAGGGCTCAGCTTCTCACCCAGCACCCACCCCAAAGTGGACTGCAGAGAGGGAGACACCCCAAAATCCACCCCCCCCTCACCTCTCTTACCTAGGCAGACCCAGAGGAACCTGCTGCCTGCTGGAAGGAGCCTGCAGCTCTGAAGAGCCAGGCTGAAACCCACTCTGGGCTTGCCCTTCCCCAGGTGTTGTTCATCATCATCATCGTCCCCAGGGTGCAGACCTCTTCCCCAGGTGGTGCCTGGGTGCAGCCCAGGCACCCAGAGAGGCTCCCCCTGGCACCAGCCCAGGCACCCAGAGAGGCTCTCCATGGGCACAAGGCCAAGTACCCAGAGAGGCTCTCCCTGGCACCAACCAAAACACCCAGGGAGACTCTCCCTGGGCACCAGCCCAGGCACCCAGAGGGGCTCCCCCTGGCACCAGCTCAGGCACCCAGAGAGGCTCTCCATGGGCACCAGCCCAGGCACCCAGAGAGGCTCCACCTGGCACCAGCCCAGGCACCCAGGGAGGCTCCCCCTGGCACCAGCCCAGGCACTCAGAGAGGCTCCCCCTGGCACCAGCCCAGGCACCCAGGGAGGCTCTCCATGTGCACCAGCCCAGGCACCCAGAGAGGCTCTCCATGGGCACCAGCCCAGGCACCCAGAGAGGCTCTCCATGGGCACCAGCCCAGGCACCCAGGGAGGCTCTCCATGGGCACCAGCCCAGGCACCCAGGGAGGCTCTCCATGGGCACCAGTCCAGGCACCCAGAGAGGCTCTCCCTGGCACCAGCCCAGGTACCCAGAGAGGCTCTCCCTGGCACCAGCCAAAACACCCAGGGAGACTCTCCCTAGGTACCAGCCCAGGCACCCAGAAAGGCTCCCCCTGGCACCAGCCCAGGCACCCAGAGAGGCTCCCCCTGGCACCAGCCCAGGCACCCAGAGAGACTCTCCATGGCACCACCCCAGGCACCCAGGGAGGCTCTCCATAGGCACCAGCTCAGGCACCCAGGGAGGCTCTCCATGGCACCAGCCCAAGCACCCAGAGAGGCTCTCCATGGGCACCAGCCCAAGCACCCAGAGAGGCTCTCCCTGGCACCAGGCCAGGCACCCAGAGAGGCTCCCCCTGGCACCAGCCCAGGCACCCAGAGAGGCTCTCCATGGGCACCAGCCCAGGCACCCAGAGAGGCTCCCCCTGGCACCAGCCCAGGCACCCAGAGAGGCTCTCCATGGGCACCAGCCCAGGCAGCCAGAGAGGCTCTCCATGGGCACCAGCCCAGGCACCCAGAGAGGCTCTCCATGGGCACCAGCCCAGGCACCCAGAGAGGCTCTCCATGGGCACCAGCCCAGGCACCCAGAGAGGCTCTCCATGGGCACCAGCCCAGGCACCCAGAGAGGCTCTCCATGGGCACCAGCCCAGGCACTCAGAGAGGCTCTCCATGGGCACCAGCCCAGGCACCCAGAGAGGCTCTCCATGGGCACCAGCCCAGGTACCCAGAGAGGCTCTCCATAGGCACCAGCCCAGGCACCCAGAGAGGCTCTCCATGGCACCAGCCCAGGTACCCAGAGAGGCTCTCCCTGGCACCAGCCCAGGCACCCAGAGAGGCTCTCCCTGGCACCAGCCCAGGCACTCAGAGAGGCTCTCCATGGGCACCAGCCCAGGTACCCAGAGAGGCTCTCCCTGGCACCAGCCCAGGCACCCAGAGAGGCTCTCCATAGGCACCAGCCCAGGCACCCAGAGAGGCTCTCCATGGGCACCACCCCAGGCACCCAGAGAGGCTGTCCATGGCACCAGCCCAGGTACCCACAGAGGCTCTCCCTGGCCTGGCAAGGTGCAGCCTCTGCCCCTGCCCCTGGTGCTGCAGGGCACAGGCAGGGCTCCTGAGCTGGGGCCACCCCAGCCCGGGTGGCATCAGACAGAGCTGGGAGAGGGGAGAACAGCAGGCTGCTGGGGGTGGGGGTGCAGGGAGGGTGGTGCAGCTGCAAGGACAAGCACCCCCCTAACCCCCCCCAGAGTTTGGGCTGCAGTGGGAGGGGGAAATGCTGCCCAGTGCTGGCTCCAAACCTGCTGCCAGCACTGAAGGAACTCTAAAGCCAGGACACACAACCCCAGTGCCAGCACCTGGCACCTGCCAGAGCCTTCCACTCCAACCAGGGCCTCGGGGCCACCTTCAAGTAGAGAGCAGCCCTGGGCAGAGTGGGAAGAGCCTTAAGTGTAGATTGGCAGCACAGAGCCAGGGCTCAGCTTCTCACCCAGCACCCACCCCAAAGTGGACTGCAGAGAGGGAGACACCCCAAAATCCACCCCCCCTCACCTCTCTTACCTAGGCAGACACAGAGGAACCTGCTGCCTGCTGGAAGGAGCCTGCAGCTCTGAAGAGCCAGGCTGAAACCCACTCTGGGCTTGCCCTTCCCCAGGTGTTGTTCATCATCATCATCGTCCCCAGGGTGCAGACCTCTTCCCCAGGTGGTGCCTGGGTGCAGCCCAGGCACCCAGAGAGGCTCCCCCTGGCACCAGCCCAGGCACCCAGAGAGGCTCTCCATGGGCACAAGGCCAAGTACCCAGAGAGGCTCTCCCTGGCACCAACCAAAACACCCAGGGAGACTCTCCCTGGGCACCAGCCCAGGCACCCAGAGGGGCTCCCCCTGGCACCAGCTCAGGCACCCAGAGAGGCTCTCCATGGGCACCAGCCCAGGCACCCAGAGAGGCTCCACCTGGCACCAGCCCAGGCACCCAGGGAGGCTCCCCCTGGCACCAGCCCAGGCACTCAGAGAGGCTCCCCCTGGCACCAGCCCAGGCACCCAGGGAGGCTCTCCATGTGCACCAGCCCAGGCACCCAGAGAGGCTCTCCATGGGCACCAGCCCAGGCACCCAGGGAGGCTCTCCATGGGCACCAGCCCAGGCACCCAGGGAGGCTCTCCATGGGCACCAGTCCAGGCACCCAGAGAGGCTCTCCCTGGCACCAGCCCAGGTACCCAGAGAGGCTCTCCCTGGCACCAGCCAAAACACCCAGGGAGACTCTCCCTAGGTACCAGCCCAGGCACCCAGAAAGGCTCCCCCTGGCACCAGCCCAGGCACCCAGAGAGGCTCCCCCTGGCACCAGCCCAGGCACCCAGAGAGACTCTCCATGGCACCACCCCAGGCACCCAGGGAGGCTCTCCATAGGCACCAGCTCAGGCACCCAGGGAGGCTCTCCATGGCACCAGCCCAAGCACCCAGAGAGGCTCTCCATGGGCACCAGCCCAAGCACCCAGAGAGGCTCTCCCTGGCACCAGGCCAGGCACCCAGAGAGGCTCCCCCTGGCACCAGCCCAGGCACCCAGAGAGGCTCTCCATGGGCACCAGCCCAGGCACCCAGAGAGGCTCCCCCTGGCACCAGCCCAGGCACCCAGAGAGGCTCTCCATGGGCACCAGCCCAGGCAGCCAGAGAGGCTCTCCATGGGCACCAGCCCAGGCACCCAGAGAGGCTCTCCATGGGCACCAGCCCAGGCACCCAGAGAGGCTCTCCATGGGCACCAGCCCAGGCACCCAGAGAGGCTCTCCATGGGCACCAGCCCAGGCACCCAGAGAGGCTCTCCATGGGCACCAGCCCAGGCACCCAGAGAGGCTCTCCATGGGCACCAGCCCAGGCACTCAGAGAGGCTCTCCATGGGCACCAGCCCAGGCACCCAGAGAGGCTCTCCATGGGCACCAGCCCAGGTACCCAGAGAGGCTCTCCATGGGCACCAGCCCAGGCACCCAAAGAGGCTCTCCATGGCACCAGCCCAGGTACCCAGAGAGGCTCTCCCTGGCACCAGCCCAGGCACCCAGAGAGGCTCTCCCTGGCACCAGCCCAGGCACTCAGAGAGGCTCTCCATGGGCACCAGCCCAGGTACCCAGAGAGGCTCTCCCTGGCACCAGCCCAGGCACCCAGAGAGGCTCTCCATAGGCACCAGCCCAGGCACCCAGAGAGGCTCTCCATGGGCACCACCCCAGGCACCCAGAGAGGCTGTCCATGGCACCAGCCCAGGTACCCACAGAGGCTCTCCCTGGCCTGGCAAGGTGCAGCCTCTGCCCCTGCCCCTGGTGCTGCAGGGCACAGGCAGGGCTCCTGAGCTGGGGCCACCCCAGCCCGGGTGGCATCAGACAGAGCTGGGAGAGGGGGAGAACAGCAGGCTGCTGGGGGTGGGGGTGCAGGGAGGGTGGTGCAGCTGCAAGGACAAGCCCCCCCCCAGAGTTTGGGCTGCAGTGGGAGGGGGAAATGCTGCCCAGTGCTGGCTCCAAACCTGCTGCCAGCACTGAAGGAACTCCAAAGCCAGGACACACAACCCCAGTGCCAGCACCTGGCACCTGCCAGAGCCTTCCACTCCAACCAGGGCCTCGGGGCCACCTTCAAGTAGAGAGCAGCCCTGGGCAGAGTGGGAAGAGCCTTAAGTGTAGATTGGCAGCACAGAGCCAGGGCTCAGCTTCTCACCCAGCACCCACCCCAAAGTGGACTGCAGAGAGGGAGACACCCCAAAATCCACCCCCCCCCTCACCTCTCTTACCTAGGCAGACACAGAGGAACCTGCTGCCTGCTGGAAGGAGCCTGCAGCTCTGAAGAGCCAGGCTGAAACCCACTCTGGCCTTGCCCTTCCCCAGGTGCTGCCCATCATCATCATCGTCCCTAGGCTGAAAACCTCTTCCCCAGGTGCTGCCCATTTTCATCATCCCCAGGGTGCAGACCTCTTCCCCAGGTGCAGGCCATCAGCCTGAGTGCCCAACCCAGTGCCAAACACATCACTGTGGGCTAGTTTCTGGCCACCTGGCTGGGTTGGGGGGCTTGGGCATCTCCCCTTCAAAGAGAGACTGAGAGCCCTGGAGAGGAGAAGGCTGAGAGGGGATCTGGTCAGTGTCTATCAGTAGCTGAGGGGTGGGGGTCAGGTGGAGGGGGCCAAGCTCTTATGGGTGGTGCACAGCAATGAGCCAAGGAGCAATGGATGCAAACTGGAGCAGAGAAGGTTTCAGCTCAACAGGAGGAGAAACTTCTATAGAATGAGGGTGGCAGAGCCCTGGAGAAGGCTGCCCAGAGAGGTTGTGGAGTCTCCTGCTCTGGAGGCTTTCCAAACCCACCTGGATGCATTGCTGTGGGGAATACACTAAGTTGCCCTGCTTTTGACAGGGGAGTTGGGCTGGATGAGCTCTGGAGGTCCCTTCCAACCTCTGACATTCTGTGATTGACAGTGGGGCTGGGCAGCAGTGGAGCTTTCATGGGAGGAGATTTGGAGTGAGGCCCAGCCCTGGGCAACCACAAATCACAGAATCAGGCAGGCTGGAAGAGAGCTCCAAGCTCAGCCAGCCCAGCCTGGCACCCAGCCCTGCCCAACCAACCACACCATGGCACTAAGTGCCCCAGCCAGGCTTGGCTGCAACACCTCCAGCCACAGCCACTCCACCACCTCCCTGGGCAGCCCATTCCAGTGCCAATCACTCTCTCTGCCAGCAACTTCCTCCTCACAGCCAGCCCAGACCTGCCCTGCCACAGCTTCAGCCTGGGTCCCCTTCTTCTGCTGCTGCCTGCCTGGCAGCAGAGCCCAACCCCAGCTGGCTACAGCCTCCCTGCAGGCAGCTGCAGGCAGCAATGAGCTCTGCCCTGAGCCTCCTCTGCTGCAGGCTGCACCCCCCCAGCTCCCTCAGCCTCTCCTCACAGGGCTGTGCTCCAGGCCCCTCCCCAGCCTTGCTGCCCTTCTCCAAACACCTTCCAGCACCTCAGCAGCTCTCTGCAATGGAGGAGCCCAGAACTGGGCACAGCACTCAAGCTGTGGCCATGATGCTGTTGTTTGCTGCCTGCCTTCTACAAGCTCTTGATGGCTCTCAGCATCTAACAGAACAACAACCCCAAGCAGCACTAGAGGCTGGGGCCAGAGGGGCTGAGAGCAGGCAGGCAGAGAGGGAGCTGGGGATGGTGGGAGAGAGGAGCTGCAGAGGAGGCAGCGGTGCCCAGGTGGGCAGCAGAGCCAATGGCATCCTGGTCTGGCTCAGGAGCAGTGTGGGCAGCAGGACAAGGGAGGTTCTTGTGCCCCTGTGCTCAGCACTGCTCAGGCCACCTCTGCAGTGCTGTGTCCAGCAGTGGCTGTGGCTGGAGGTGTTGCAGCCAAGCCTGGCTGGGGCACTTAGTGCCATGGTCTGGTTGGTTGGCCAGGGCTGGGTGCTAGGTTGGGCTGGCTGAGCTTGGAGCTCTCTTCCAGCCTGTCTGATTCTATGATTCTGTAAGTGCAGGACCCAGCACTTGGCCTTGTTGACCTTGTCCACATTCCTCAGTGACACTCGGCAAGGAGCAGCACTGGAACCCTCTCCTCCTTTGTTCCCTTCCCCTGCTGAGAACAAGAGGTCACTCCCAGATCTTCTAGACCCATCTGACTCTGGCAGGTTTGCTGCAGCAGTGCCAGGCTCTGCTGTACCCCAGGCTGGGTGTGGGGGGTTGAGCTCCCTTTCCCTAGGTGGCTGTGTCCAGGATGATGAAGCAGCTGGACCAAGTGGAGCATCAGCGATAGCAGAGAGCAGCTCCCAGCTTCAGCTCCCCTGCTCTCTGGGGAGCCACCCCAGGGGCTGGGGTGGCCCAGAGGGTGCAGTGGTGCACATCAGCACCCAGGCTCTGCAGAGAGGAGCTGACAGTGATGGCCATGCACAAGGCTGGAGCTGACAGGAGGCTGACGTGGGTGGACAGGACACCTGAGAGGCAGCAGCAGCAGCAGGGCTGGGGAGTGCAGCTGACCCCACACTGGCCCTGCAGGAGCCTGCAGGGAGGCTGTGGTCAGCCCCAACCACCCCCACCTCAGCTGAAGAGAGCAGATGTACAAAGCCATGGAAGAAAAGGGAGGGAGGGCAAAATGACCCTGAAGAGCTCCCTGCTTGGCAGCCCACCCAGGGGTGCAGCTTCCCAGGCAGGGGAAGGTGTCCAGACCTGAGGCCCAGGTTGATGGTTATATAATCACAGAATAGAAGCCCTCCCAGCTCTGCCTGTGTGGCTTCATTTCACTTCTGAGTGCAGGCATCAGCTTAGAAACCAAACCCTGCCTGAGAGGCCAGAAGGACACACAGAACCTGGCAGCACATTTTGCTTTGGGTGGGGAAAGGGAGCAGTGTGACCAAGGAACTGCATGGCTGATGACATCCAGCAGCAGAACCATCCCTGTCTCCTGAGGGCAAAGCCAAACTGCAGCTTTCCCAGCCCTGCTGCTCTCCCCTGCTGCTGAGGAGCATTCCTGAGCCCAGGTTGAGGTCAGTGATGGGAAAGGACCACCCACATCCCTGCTCACAGGTCAGTCACCTCTGCCAGGGGGGGAATGGTGGATGAGGAGAGAGGCTTGAAGTGCTGCCACCAGCAAATGTGCCCTGCTTCTTCGTGCCCAGTTCCTTAGCTTTTGCTTCCTACTGCCATCAGCCTGGTCCTGCTCTGCTGCAGCACTGCCTCACCAGCACTGCCACTGGGTTCCCAGGGTCCTGGCATGGGCTAGCCTCTTTCCCCCCCCCTCTCCTGGGGCTCACACATAGCCATGTCCCAGCTGAACTTCCCAGGCCCTTGGAGAGGTGGCTGCCAGCCACCTGTGCTGGGCAGGGAGCATTACCTGTGAGGGGAAGGATCCTGCCTCCTCAAGTGCTAGGCTCAGGCTGGTGCCAGCAGCTGTTGTAGCACTGCCCTTGCTTGTAGGAAGCAGAAACTGCTGCTCACTCCTTCAGCCCAAGCACCTCACTGCCAGGCTGTGGAGATGTCAGCCATGGTCTCTGCCCTTTCTCTCCCTGGGCTCCTTTGCCTGGTGAATCCTCTGGGGGGGCAGAGACTCAGAGTTTCAGAGGAATGAAATGAAAAGCTCAGAGCTGAGGTTAGTTTTGTCTTCCTAAAGGACATCAGGTCCTGACCTTGGCATCACCATCCAGCTTAGTCTGAGCTCTTGAAAGAGCTACTTCCTTCCTCTCCATTTCTGTCCCTTTCACAGGCTGGCTCTAGTGACAGGAGCTGAGGGTTAGGCTGCATCTTAGCATCAAGTTCTTCAGTACAAGGCTGGTGAGACTCTGGAACACATTGCCCAGGGAGTTTGTAGCTGCCTCCTGGAGGTGTCCAAGGCCAGGCTGGATGAGACCTTGAGCAGCTGAGTCTAGCTGAGAGGTGTCCCTGCCTGTGGCTGGGAGGTTGGAGTAGATGATCTCTGAGGTCCCTTCCAACCTGAGCCGTTCTTATGACATCCTGTTGCTCCCTGGGGTCTTCTCCAAGGCTCCAGGGCCAAAGTTTCCATGCCTGCCATTAAAGGGAAGGATTTTCACTCACACATCTGCACAGCAATGATCAGAGTCCTCCCTTTGCACTTCTATATTCAAGTGCAGGCAAAAATGCTTCACCTTCTGCTGCTGGACAGCAAAGGGAAGGACTTTCACACACACATCTGCACAGCAATGATCAGAGTCCTCCTCCCTTTGCACTCCTAAATTCAAGGGCAGGCAAAAATGCTTCACCTGCTGCTGTCAGTAGCTTGATAGCAAAGGGAAGGATTTTCACCCACACATCTGCACAGCAATGTTCAGAGTCCTCCCTTTGCACTCCTAAATTCAAGTGCAGGCAAAAATGCTTCACCTTCTGCTGCTGGACAGCAAAGGGAAAGATTTTCACTCACACATCTGCACAGCAATGATCAGAGTCCTCCCTTTGCACTCCTACATTCAAGTGCAGGCAGAAATGCTTCACCTGCTGCTGGACAGAAAGGGAAGGATTTTCACTCACACATCTGCACAGCAATGATCAGAGTCCTCCCTTTGCACTCCTAAACTCAAGGGCAGGCAAAAATGCTTCACCTTCTGCTGTCAGTAGCTTGATAGCAAAGGGAAGGATTTTCACCCACACATCTGCACAGCAATGATCAGAGTCCTCCTCCCTTTGCACTCCTAAATTCAAGGGCAGGCAGAAATGCTTCACCTTCTGCTGCTGGACAGCAAAGGGAAGGATTTTCACACACACATCTGCACAGCAATGATCAGAGTCCTCCCTTTGCACTCCTATATTCAAGGGCAGGCAAAAATGCTTCACCTTCTGCTGCTGGACAGCAAAGGGAAGGATTTTCACTCACATATCTGCACAGCAATGATCAGAGTCTTCCCTTTGCACTCCTAAATTCAAGGGCAGGCAAAAATGCTTCACCTGCTGCTGGACAGCAAAGGGAAGGATTTTCACTCACACATCTGCACAGCAATGATCAGAGTCCTCCCTTTGCACTCCTAAATTCAAGGGCAGGCAAAAATGCTTCACCTTCTGCTGCTGGACAGAAAGGGAAGGATTTTCACTCACACATCTGCACAGCAATGATCAGAGTCCTCCTTTTGCACTTCTATATTCAAGTGCAGGCAGAAATGCTTCACGTTCTGCTGCTGGACAGCAAAGGGAGGGATTTTCACTCACACATCTGCAGAGCCATGATCAGAGTCCTCCCTTTGCACACCTAAACTCAAGGGCAGGCAAAAATGCTTCACCTGCTGCTGGACAGAAAGGGAAGGATTTTCACCCACACATCTGCAGAGCAATGATCAGAGTCCTCCCTTTGCACACCTAAACTCAAGGGCAGGCAAAAATGCTTCACCTGCTGCTGCCAGTGGCTTGAAAGCAACTTCCACCAGCGAGGTGGAGATGTGGCAGCAAGGGAACACAGCTTTAAGGGCACCAGGACAACACAGAGAGCAAACCTCTGCATCTGCTCTGCCCAACAGCAAATAAAGAGAGGCTGAAATGTGGTCCTGCTGCCCACACTGGTTCTGATGGATGCCAAGATGCTGCTGGCTCATTCTCATCCCACTGCCCTCCAGCACCCCCAGGTCCTCTGCTGCTGGGCAGCTTTCCAAGTGTCACCACTGATAAAGAGGTGGTGCTCAGCTGTGACTTGGGGCCAGCAGCAGGATGTGTCCCAACTTCCCCACTTTGTTCCCTCCTGCCAGCTAAGCAGCACTCAGCCTCTGCAACTAGGAACAGGGTAAGATTGCTCCACACCCAAGTTGTGCTTTGTTCTTCTTTAAACCTCATCTGAGGTCGCCTCGAGGGTGGTTTTGGTTGGGTTTTCCTCCCCCCCCCCCCTCTTACTTTAAACCTCACCTGAGACTCTGTGAGCTGCAACACCTCGAAGCAGACAGCAAATCAGAGAGGGAAGGAGGTTGGGTTGGGTTTTTTTTTTGTTCTCAGGTTTTTATTTACTAAGGTTTTTTGTTTGGTTTTTTTTTAGTGTAGGTTTTATATTGCAAACCCCACCCCTAGAATTCTTCCCTCCCTTCCTTCCTCCCTCCCTCCCCTTCCCTCCCCCCCCCCCAAGAAAACAAAATCATAATAACAATAACAATAATAATAATAATAATAATAATAACCAATATAGTTCCACCTACTGAGACAAGCCTAAGTGTTGACTGAGCTCCAGCCAAGAACAACTCAACCTTGTCCCTACTGCACTGCTAAGAAGTGGAGAGAAAAAGGAGAAACCAAGATCCCTGCGGGAAAGAAACCCAAAGCCAAGGAACCCAACCCAAGAAGGATGCTCAGCAGCCTGGTGGATGGGACCCACAGCTACCAGAGACAGCCCTCAGGGTGTTTCTGTGCACCTCCATTTGTCTTGAGTGTCCACATGGGGGTGGTTGAGGTTCAAGGACCAATGCAGAGGTCGTCCGCGAGGCTTTGGCATCATCGCTGGGCTGAAGACCTTCTCCACCTGCTTCTGCCCTCCCCAACCCACACCTCCTGAGATGCTCACTCTAGGGGCCCTCTAGCACAGAGGTTTAGAGGGGGGAAAGGTTGCTAAGAGAAACAGAGAACTTAAAAAAGGATATTGTGAGGCTTCCTCTTAGGACCTGCCCTCAGCCCTACGCAAATGCCACGAGGCTCTGTGTGTCTGCTTCCATTTCCTCCACCTGATTGATGCTCATTCAAGATGAACCTGTGCAGGGTTGGGGGAAAGCAGGTTCTAGACATTGCAATTCATCAGTCCTCTACAGGAGGGTGAAAACTGCTGTGTATTTGGAAACTAGGAGATAGAAAGTGAGCTAGGAGATAGAGAGTGAGCTAGGAGATAGGGAGTGAGCTACCTAGAGACCTCTGTGTGTGTGTCTGTGCTTATATGTGTGCAGAGACAGCCTACATCTGGGTATAACTGGGTATAATATATAGGAAAGCAGGTGTGGAGAGAGAGAGAGAGAGAAAATCCACACCCACACACATCCACACACACACACACACCCCCTGCAGCCCTCCCCATCACACACACCCCCACAGACACAGCTGAATGCAGCTGGTAGAGAGAAACAAAAACCCAACCCAAAAGACCAAATGTTTTCTGGAGTTCCCCCTACCCTTTCAAAGGAAGACCAAAGCTGATTACAGCTGAATTCTGAGCCAGCAAAGCATGTGGAAGCAGGAGGGAGTGCCCAGGCATGGGGGTGGAATGGTGGAGAAGAAGTTACCCATGGCACAGCAGTGTGCAGTGGAGAAGAAGTTACCCATGGCACAGCAATGTGCCCTGGTGGCCAAGAAGGCCAATTGGATCCAGGGCTGTATGAGGAAGAGTGTGGCCAGCAGATGCAGGGAGGTTCTCCTCCCCCTCTGCTCTGCCCTGCCCTGCTGAGACCTCATCTTGAGCACTGCCTTCAGTTTGGGGCTCCCCAGTTGCAGAGGGACAGGGATCTGCTGGAGAGGGTCCAGCAGAGGGCTGGGAGGATGATGAGGGGACTGAGCAGTGCCTGGTGAGGAGAGGCTGAGGGCCCTGGGGCTGCTTAGTCTGGAGAAGAGAAGACTGAGAGGGGACTTGATAAATATTTATAAGTCTCAAGCTGTGGCAGGGCAGGTCTGGGATGGATGTGAGGAGGAAGTTGTTGGCAGAGAGAGTGATTGGCACTGGAATGGGCTGCCCAGGGAGGTGGTGGAGTGGCTGTGGCTGGAGGTGTTGCAGCCAAGCCTGGCTGGGGCACTTAGTGCCATGGTCTGGTTGGTTGGGCAGGGCTGGGTGCTAGGTTGGACTGGCTGAGCTTGGAGCTCTCTTCCAGCCTGCTTGGCTCTATGATTCTATGATTCTAAGTATCTGAAGGCTGCCAGGAGGGGGGGACAGGCTCTGCTCACTGCTCCCTGGCACAGGACAAGCAGCAATGGATGGGAGCTGCAGCACAGGAGGTTCCAGCTCAGCACAGGGAGGAACTTCTTGCCTGGAAGGGTCCCAGAGCCCTGGCACAGGCTGCCCAGAGAGGTTGTGGAGTCTCCTTGTGTGGAGCCTTCCCAGCCCTGTCTGGATGTGTTCCTGTGTGCCCTGAGCTGGATTGTGTGGTGCTGCTCTGGCAGGGGGTTGGACTGGATGCTCTCCTTAGGTCCCTTCCAACCCCTAACACCCTGTGATGCTGTCTGGGTTGGCAAGGTGTCTCCAACACATCCCCTGCCTGCCTCCTTTAACAGGAGCACAGCCACATGGCTTTGGCCACTTTGTCTCTCTGACTCCACCACCCCGAGCCTGTGCCCCACTGTGACCCCAGGCTCTGGTTTGGGTGGAGCTGAGTGTGGTGCCATCAGCTGCTGGCAGATGAAGGGCAGAAGAGCCTGGCTTGGCTCTGCCCCTTGCAGAGGCAGGAAGGTTGATTGATTTTCCTTTCAGGAGGCACTGCAAAGCAGTAGGCTCCTGTGATCCTCTGAATGCTTGCAGCAGCATCCCAGAGCACAGGCAGGTGGCAAGAGGTTTGCAAACAAGATGTGGCAGAAACACCCCAAGGGTTTGGGGAGAGAGCTGAGGTGGGAGGAGGTTAAGAGAGAGGGTCAGATGGACTGGTATGGTTAGTGTGGTGATAGTAACAGTGTTTGGCACTGCCTGCATCCAGTCCTGCTTTCCCTCTGTGGGCTGGAGAAGCCCCTGAAGAGCTGGAAGCAGAGAGGGGGTGGAGATGTGTCTGTAAGCAGGGGTAGAAAAGTTGAGCATCTCTTTACAGGGAGGAGGCTTAAGAAGAGAAAAGGATCAGAGTAAGAGACAAGGAGATGTTTGCTCTAGAAGTAAAGGCTGCAGCTCCTCAGTGCTCTCTGCACCCCATGGCCCCTTACTGTCCTCACCTCACTTTGACTGCCTTAAATCAGGGCAGCCTAAAACCTCCAGCTCAAGGTGCCTGCCAGGCCCCAGATGTGTCCAGTGGTGCTGCAACTGCAGGAGGAGACCAAAACCAGTCAGGTGCAGGCTGCTGTTGTTGGGGAAATCAAGTGTTCAGTTCTGGGCCCCTCAATCCAAGAGAGGTGATGAGGTGCTGGAAGGTGTCCAGAGAAGGTTGATGGAGCTGGTGAAAGGTCTGGAACACAAACCCTGTGAGGAGAGGCTGAGGGAGCTGGGGGGGTGCAGCCCGCAGCAGAGGAGGCTCAGGGCAGAGCTCATTGCTGCCTGCAGCTGCCTGCAAGGAGGCTGTAGCCAGCTGGGGTTGGGCTCTGCTGCCAGGCAGCCAGCAGCAGAAGAAGGGGACCCAGGCTGAAGCTGTGGCAGGGCAGGTCTGGGCTGGCTGTGAGGAGGAAGTTGTTGGCAGAGAGAGAGTGATTGGCATTGGAATGGGCTGCCCAGGGAGGTGGTGGAGTGGCTGTGGCTGGAGGTGTTGAAGCCAAGCCTGGCTGGGGCACTTAGTGCCATGGTCTGGTTGGTTGGGCAGGGCTGGGTGCTAGGTTGGGCTGGCTGAGCTTGGAGCTCTCTTCCAACCTGCTTGAGGCTATGACTGGCCAGGGCTGGGTGCTAGGTTGGGCTGGCTGAGCTTGGAGCTCTCTTCCAACCTGCTTGAGTCTATGACTGGCCAGGGCTGGGTGCTAGGTTGGGCTGGCTGAGCTTGGAGCTCTCTTCCAACCTGCTTGAGTCTATGACTGGCCAGGGCTGGGTGCTAGGTTGGGCTGGCTGAGCTTGGAGCTCTCTTCCAACCTGCTTGAGTCTATGATTGGGCAGGGCTGGGTGCTAGGTTGGGCTGGCTGAGCTTGGAGCTCTCTTCCAGCCTGCCTGATTCCATGACTCTATGAACTGCCCCATCAGAGGAGGAGTGTGGCCCATGGCTGGCTGAATTTCTGGTCTAACCTGGTGCAATGGTACCAACAGAGGTGCAAATCTGGGGCATTCTCAGCTGGGCACCACTATTGCCCTCAGTGCCTCAAAGCTCAAAGTGCCCTGGGCTAAGGAGGAAGAGGGCTGGGGTGACTGCAGCCTGCCTTTTGATAGTTTGCTATCCATTTCTCCTCAAAGCACTCAACCCATGGACACTGAGACATGAAAATGAGAGAGGGAAGGTTAAAGTGCTGCCTTTTTCTTCAGCCCTCACCTCACTTTGCACACCCCAACCTGGAAGGCAGCACAGACACTTTCCAAACCGTGGAGAGGTTGAAGCTTGGGATTCTGCTGGCTGCAGCCAGCTGCTTGGAGTGCTGGCAGAGAGACACAGCTCCTCCTGCAGCCCACACCCACAACACCCACAGAGGGGATAGATGCTGCCTGGGGCTGTGCAGGCTGGAGCAGAGGAGGCTCCCAGGGGACCTTCTGGTGGCCTTGCAGGGTCTGAAGGGGGCTCCAAAAAAGCTGGGGAGGGACTTTGGAGGCTGTGAGGGAGTGTCAGGAGTGGGGAGGATGGAGCAAAGGTGGAGGTGGGGAGAGTGAGGCTGGAGGGGAGGAGGAAGTTGTTGAGCAGGAGAGTGGTGAGAGGCTGGAATGGGTTGCCCAGGGAGGGGGTTGAGGCCCCATGGCTGGAGGTGTTTGAGGCCAGGCTGGCTGAGGCTGTGGTCAGGCTGCTCTAGGGTAGGGTGTCCCTGGGCATGGCAGGGGGGTTGGCACTGGCTGCTCCTTGTGCTCCCTTCCAGCCCTGCCTGCTTCTGTGATTCTGATTGCTTCTTGCTCCCACCAGAGCATCAGTGGAATAAGAAAAAGCCCAGCACCTGAAGCCAGGCTTGGGCATCTCCTGGGCATCTTTGTGTTCTTCACAGCTGGAGACCAAACCAGAACCTCAGTCCAGCACCTGAAGCCAGGCTTGGGCATCTCCTGGGCATCTTTGTGTTCTTCACAGCTGGAGACCAAACCAGAACCTCAGTCCAGCACCTGAAGCCAGGCTTGGGCATCTCCTGGGCATCTTTGTGTTCTTCACAGCTGGAGACCAAACAGGAACCTCAGTCCAACCTGGGCATCTCCTGGGCACCTTTACGTTCTTCAAAGCTGGAGACCAAACAGGAACCTCAGCCCAGCACCTGAAGTCAGGCCTGGGCATCTCCTGGGCATCTTTATGTTCTTCACAGCTGGAGACCAAACCAGAACCTTAGTCCAGCCTGGGCATCTCCTGGGCATCTTTATGTTCTTCACAGCTGGAGACCAAACAGGAACCTCAGTCCAGCACCTGAAGCCAGGCCTGGGCATCTCCTGGGCATCTTTATGTTCTTCACAGCTGGAGACCAAACAGGAACCTCAGTCCAGCACCTGAAGCCAGGTCTGGCCATCTCCTGGGCATCTTTGTGTCCTTCACAGCTGGAGACCAAACCAGAACCTCAGTCCAGCATCTGAAGCCAGGCCTGGCCATCTCCTGGGCATCTTTATGTCCTTCACAGCTGGAGACCAAACAGGAACCTCAGTCCAGCACCTGAAGCCAGGCCTGGCCATCTCCTGGGCACCTTTGTGTTCTTCATAGCTGGACACCAAACCAGAACCTCATTCCAGCATCTGAAGCCAGGCCTGGGCATCTCCTGGGCATCTTTGTGTTCTTCACAACTGGAGACCAAACAGGAACCTCAGTCCAGCACCTGAAGCCAGGCTTGGCCATCTCCTGGGCACCTTTGTGTTCTTCACAGCTGGAGACCAAACAGGAACCTCAGTCCAGCCTGGGCATCTCCTGGGCACCTTTATGTTCTTCACAGCTGGAGACCAAACAGGAACCTCAGCCCAGCACCTGAAGCCAGGCCTGGGCATCTCCTGGGCATCTTTGTGTTCTTCACAGCTGGAGACCAAACCAGAACCTCAGTCCAGCATCTGAAGCCAGACCTGGCCATCTCCTGGGCATCTTTGTGTTCTTCACAGCTGCAGACCAAACAGGAACCTCAGTCCAGCATCTGAAGCCAGGCCTGGGCATCTCCTGGGCACTTTATGTTCTTCACAGCTGGAGACCAAACAGGAACCTCAGTCCAGCATCTGAAGTCAGACCTGGGCATCTCCTGGGCACCTTTGTGTTCTTCACAGCTGGAGACCAAACAGGAACCTTAGTCCAGCATCTGAAGCCAGGCCTGGGCATCTCCTGGGCATCTCTGTGTTCTTCAAAGCTGGAGACCAAATAGGAACCACAGTCCAGCACCTGAAGCCAGGCCTGGGCATCTCCTGGGCACCTTTGTGTTCTTCACAGCTGGAGACCAAACAGGAACCTCAGTCCAGCATCTGAAGCCAGGCCTGGGCATCTCCTGGGCACCTTTGTGTTCTTCACAGCTGGAGACCAAACAGGAACCTCAGTCCAGCACCTGAAGCCAGGCCTGGGCATCTCCTGGGCACCTTTGTGTTCTTCACAGCTGGAGACCAAACAGGAACCTCAGTCCAGCCTGGCCACCTCCTGGGCACCTTTGTGTTCTTCACAGCTGGAGATCAAAGAGGAACCTCAGTCCAGCCTGGGCATCTCCTGGGCATCTTTATGTTCTTCACAGCTGGAGACCAAACAGGAACCTTAGTCCAGCATCTAAAGCCAGGCCTGGCCATCTCCTGGGCATCTTTGTGTTCTTCACAGCTGGAGACCAAACCAGAACCTCAGTCCAGCCTGGCCATCTCCTGGGCACCTTTATGTCACAGTATCACAGTCTCACAGTATCATCAGGGTTGGAAGAGACCTCACAGATCATCAAGTCCAACCCTTTACCACAGAGCTCAAGGCCAGACCATGGCACCAAGTGCCACATCCAGTCCTGCCCTGAACAGCTCCTGTCCTTCACAGGTGGAGACCAAACAAGACCCTCAGCCCTTCTGAAATGCTCAGAGGGTACTGCATCAATAAAACTCACCCCCCCCAACCCTCCCCTGCCTTCCTCCTTCCTTTGCACCCTGCTGCAGAAAGACAGGGACAGGATGTCCAAGTGCCACCCAAGACCCCCCCCATGCTCAGTTGCTGTGCTCAGGGCTCCCAACCCCGGTGCAAACCCAGACTAAGCAGAGCTGTTCTAAAACCACCATCCACAAACCTGCCCCATTCCTTTTTTTTGCAGCCCACAGTCAACCTCAGCTCTTTCACAGTCTCACAGCGTCACCAAGGTTGGAAGAGACCTCACAGAGCATCAAGTCCAACCCTTTAGCACAGAGCTCAAGGCCAGACCATGGCACCAAGTGCCACGTCCAGTCCTGCCTTGAACAGCTCCAGGGACGGCGACTCCACCACCTCCCCGGGCAGCCCATTCCAGTGTCCAATGACTCTCTCAGGGAAGAACTTTCTCCTCACCTCCAGCCTAAATCTCCCCTGGCACAGCCTGAGGCTGTGTCCTCTCCTTCTGGTGCTGGCCACCTGAGAGAAGAGAGCAACCTCCTCCTGGCCACAACCTCCCCTCAGGTAGTTGCAGACAGCAATAAGGTCTGCCCTGAGCCTCCTCTTCTCCAGGCTAACCAATCCCAGCTCCCTCAGCCTCTCCTCGTAGGGCTGTGCTCAAGGCCTCTCCCCAGCCTCGTTGCCCTTCTCTGGACACGCTCAAGCATCTCAATGTCCCTCCTAAACTGGGGGGCCCAGAACTGAACACAGCACTCAAGGTGAGGTCTAACCAGTGCAGAGTACAGGGGCAGAATGACCTCCCTGCTCCTGCTGGCCACACCATTCCTGATGCAGGCCAGGATGCCACTGGCTCTCTTGGCCACCTGGGCACACTGCTGGCTCATGTTCAGGTGGGTATCAATCAGCACCCCCAGATCCCTCTCTGTCTGGCTGCTCTCAGCCACTCTGACCCCAGCCTGTATCTCTGCATGGGGTTGCTGTGGCCTCATCTCAACAGGCATAAAAAACCCCAAACCCTTCTCTTTGCTGTTGGATATATTTGTTTTGGTGGCTTCTATGGCTCCATAACCTTCCAGCTCTGCACTGTTTTAACCTCAGCAGCTGAAATTTGCTCCTCTCCTTTTTTTTTTTTGCTCCCTGTATTAAAATGCTCTAGAAAACCAAGTGACCAAAAATCTATAGCTCTAATACCTGCTTAAGCTTCTTGGGGGTTGTTTCCCCCCTCCCCCCCCCCCCCCCCCCCCCCCCAACCTGTTTCTCTTCTTTTTTCCCCCTTTCTGTCATTGTTGGTTTGGTTTTTTGTTTGGTTTTGTGGTGTTGGTTGTTGTTTTTTTTTCCCATGTGGTCTTTTTGTTTGGGTTTTTTCCCCCATGTGATGTTTTGTTTGGTTTTTTTCCCCCCCATGTGGTCTTTTTGTTTGGTTTTTTTCCCCCATGTGGTCTTTTTGTTTGAGTTTTTTTCCCCCATGTGTTTTTTTTTGTCTGTTTTTTCCCCCATGTGGTCTTTTTGTTTGAGTTTTTTTCCCCCATGTGCTTTTTTTTGTCTGTTTTTTTCCCCCCATGTGGTCTTTTTGTTTGGTTTTTTTTTCCCATGTGGTTTTTTGTCTGCTTTTTTTTCCCCATGTGGTCTTTTTGTTTGGGTTTTTCCCCCCTTGTGGTGTTTTTTTTCCCCCATGTTGTGTTTTTGTTTGGTTTTTTTCCCCATGTGGTCTTTTTGTTTGGGTTTTTTCCCCCCTTGTGGTGTTTTTTTTTTTCCCCATGTGGTCTTTTTGTTTGGTTTTTTTCCCCATGTGGTCTTTTTGTTTGGGTTTTTCCCCCCTTGTGGTGGTTTTTTTTTCCCCATGTGGTCTTTTTGTTTGGTTTTTCCCCCCCTTGTGGTGTTTTTTTTTCCCCATGTGGTCTTTTTGTTTGTTTTTTTTCCCCCTTGTGGTGTTTTTTCCCCCCCATGTGGTCTTTTTGTCTGTTTTTTTTTCCCCATGTGGTCTTTTTGTTTGCATTTTTTTCCCCTTGTGGTCTTTTTGTCTGTTTTTTTTTTCCCCCATGTGGTCTTTTTGTTTGTTTCTAATCCTTAGCAAAACCTAAACAAAAGAAATGGAGGAGGGGGAGGGGGAAGAAGGAATTAAAGGAGGAGGTGGGGAAGGAAAAGGGGGCAAATAAGGTGGATGAAAGTCTAACCGGGGACCCGGACTGCACGGCTGACAGTGCCTCCCCCTCCCCATCCCCCTCCCCAGCTCTCAGCAAGAGTCCTCACAAATTGGAGGGCAGTTTGGACCTGACAGGTTCCAGCTCCCCAGCGAGCGCTAAGGATTCTTTCCGCCCGGCGGCAGTCAGCGGAGCGGCTCCGGTCCCCAAGGCCAGCGGCTGCGGTAAGGAACCTGAGGACATCTGCCGCGACAAAGTCACACGCCCGGGGATGGAGCTGCAAGGCTTCGCCAGGAGTCCGCTCCCTCCGGCAGGGAAAGGAGAGAAGCTGGAAACGGATTCCCGAGAGGAATGAGGAGAGCTGCGGTGGCTCAGCGTCTGAGCCAGCTCCTGGGGCAGAGAGGGTTGGGAGGCAGAGATGAGCTTCGCCTCCTGGCTCAGGCGTCCCGGCGGCAGCGGCGCTGCGCTCTTGGCTTGCGGGATGGGCGGAGGCGCTGGGCTGGAGGTGTGAGGCAGCAGCAGAGAGCCGTGAGAGCCTGAGGCCCCAGAAGGGCCGCACTGAAAAGTTCTGGTTGCCACCGGGCTCTGACTAGGAGGGCTAAGGCCAGAGGGGGTGTAAGAGGGGGAGGCGCCGGCAGGCTGCTGCAGCGGGGAGGCAAAGGGTGGCCGCTCCTGGTGGAGCTGGGCTATGCTTCCAGCCAAAGATGCTAATGCACTTGGATGGGGTTGGCAGGGGCCAGAGGGTGGCCCACCGGAGGCGTGTGCCAGCTGGCTTAGGCTGGAGGATGGAGAGTTGGAAGAAGGAGGGGGTTGGAAGTGATTCATGCCCCCTAAAGTCCCGCTGCCCGAGAGCTGCTGTAACTGTCCTCCCGGCAGCTGCCTGGGGGGGGGCTGGAACTGGTGGAGAAGGCTGGGGGGGGAGTTTGATGAGAGTTGGGTGAGTGAGGTGGATGGGGAACTTGTTGTGGCTTGCTGGAAGTGCCCAAATCCACTGCTGGAAAGGCTTTGCTGCTGCTGCTGCTGCTGTTGCTGCTGCTGCAAGGGCTGAGCTGTACCTAAGGGTGATCCAGAAGCTGCTTGTTGGAACTGACTGAGTCCCACCGAGGATGTGCTGCTCAAACCTGGCTGGCTCGGGCCACCTGGAGGGGATCCCACCTGGAACTGGCCTAAGCCAGCAGCAGCTGAGAATCCTGCCAGCTGCTGGATGTGGAAGGAAGAGGATGAAGGAGTTTCTGCTCCCGGGGTGTGCAGCTGGGATGGAGTGCTGGAGGGAGAGCCGACGGCAGAAGGGCCAGCTGAGGGGATCAGAGACTGAAGCCTCTTCACGGGTCGTGGAGTCTGGTTGGATTGCTGCCCCAGGGAGCCCAAGACGGACACGGGAGGGCGGAAGATGGCCGTGGGGAGGCGTGGGTGGTGGGTCAGAGCTATGGCAACAGAAGTGGTGGCCGCTGCAGCTTGCAGGGGAGCCTGGATCAAGGGAGTCCAGATGACAGGGGTGGGGGTGGAGGCGGCGGCGGCGGCGGCAGCCTGGACGTTGTGAGCGCAGTGTGCCATCTCCCGGTCGTGCTGCACGATCTGCTGGATGATCTCGTTCTCCTGGTAGTTGAAGACGCCCGAATTGAGGTCGTGCTGGACTTTATGCAGCAGGATGGAATTCTTCTTGCCTGTAGGGAAAGGGAGGAAAGCGAGGAGGAGTCACTGGGAGATGCCAAAGCATGGGGAGGGCTTCCTCGAAGCTTCCTGCCAGCCCTTCCCTCCAGCTGCTGGCTCTGTTTCCCCTCCACTGTCATTATGGGCTCTGTGTGCAGTGTCTGTGCTCCTGCAACCAGATGACAGACATCATTAGCTTCTGCTTTTCTGCTACCATCAACAGACCTAAGGAGCCCATTAAAATGTGCCTGGCAGGACACATGTTCTTAGTTAAGCAGCAAGGCCACTTTTGGTAAGTGAGCTTGGAGGTTCTTGTGCCCCTGTGCTCAGCACTGCTCAGGCCACCCCTGCAGTGCTGTGTCCAGCTCTGGGCTCCTCCATTGCAGAGAGCTGCTGAGGTGCTGGAAGGTGTTTGGAGAAGGGCAGCAAGGCTGGGGAGGGGCCTGGAGCACAGCCCTGTGAGGAGAGGCTGAGGGAGCTGGGGGGGTGCAGCCTGCAGCAGAGGAGGCTCAGGGCAGAGCTGATTGCTGCCTGCAGCTGCCTGCAGGGAGGCTGTAGCCAGCTGGGGTTGGGCTCTGCTGCCAGGCAGCCAGCAGCAGAAGAAGGGGACCCAGGCTGAAGCTGTGGCAGGGCAGGTCTGGGCTGGCTGTGAGGAGGAAGCTGTTGTCAGAGAGAGTGATTGGCACTGGAATGGGCTGCCCAGGGAGGTGGTGGAGTGGCTGTGGCTGGAGGTGTTGCAGCCAAGCCTGGCTGGGGCACTTAGTGCCATGGTCTGGTTGGTTGGGCAGGGCTGGGTGCTAGGTTGGGCTGGCTGAGCTTGGAGCTCTCTTCCAGCCTGCTTGGTTCTATGATTCTATGATTCTGACAGCACCTGCCCATGGGCTGCCTCTGCACTTTTGTTCTCTGAAGCTGTTTGAAGCTGCTCCAGCCAGGGGTAGGACTAAATCCATACAGCCAGGGAATGGTAGAATGCTTTGGGCTAGAAGAGACCTCTAACGGTCATCCAGTTCCAACCCCTCTGCCCAGGGCAGGGACACCTCCCACTAGCCTAAGTTGTTCTCAGCCCCATCCAACATAGCCTTGGACACCTCCAGGCAGGGGGCATCCACAGTGTCCCTGAGCAACCTGTTCCAGTGTCTCACCATTCTGTAAAGAATTTCTTCCTAAATTTGTCTCCACACTTCCATGAAATCACAGATCTGAAGATAAGCCCAGTTCTGGAGCCCCTGCTACAAGAAGGATAAGGACCTGCTGGAAGGTGTTCAGAGAAGGGGATGCTCAGAGGGCTGCAGCACCTCTGCTATGAGGACAGGCTGAGAGAGTTGGGGCTGCTCAGTCTGGAGAGGATAAGGCTCAGAGGAGACCTCAGTGTGGCCTTCCAGGATCTGAAGCAGGCTACAAGAAAGCTGGGGAGGGACTTTTTAGGGTGTCAGGTCCCTCTTGGCACCCTAAAACCTCCAGCTCCTGGGGGCAATGGAGCAAAACTAGAAGTGGGGAGATTCAGGCTTGGATGTTAGGAAGAAGTTCTTCAGCATCAGGGTGGTGAGAGACTGGCACAGGGAGGTGGTGGAAGCCTCATCCCTGGAGGTGTTTAAGGCCAGGCTGGATGTGGCTGTGAGCAACCTGAACTAGTGTGAGGTGTCCCTGCCCATGGCAGGGGTTGGAGCTGGATGATGCCTGAGGTCCCTTCCAGCCCTGCCAGTTCTGTGATCCTGTGATGCTAGGTCAGCTGCTGCTGTTGTTGCCTCAGACCATGGTTTGATGTTTAACTTGTCCCACACAGGACTCTGGTCTAAACTGATGGGCTCCAAGAAGTGGCTAACAGAGGACTGCCATGCTGGGTAGCAGTTCCCAATGTGATCCCAGAGGATCCAGCACATCTCTGCCTCTTTTAAACATCTCCAGGGATGGGGGGGATTCAATTAACGCCTTGGGCAGCCTGTTCCAGTGTTTGAGAACCCTTCCAAGGATGTTTCTTTCCAATGTCCAACCTAAACCTCCCTTGGGGCAGCTGGAGGCTGTTTCCCCTCAATTTATCACTCATTAAGCAACACCCACCAGGCTCCAACCTCCTTTCAGCAGGTTGTAGAGAGCCAGAAGGTTTCTTCTCAGCCTCCATTCGGGGAGCTGTAGAGAGCAATGAGGTCTTCCTTCAGCCTCCTCTGCTCCAGGCTAAGCACCCTCAGTTCTCATAGCTGATCCTTCCCAACCCTGTTCTCTGAAGCCTTCTCCAGCTTTGTTGTCCTTCTCTGGACACACTGCAGCCCCTCAAGGAGACCAACACCCACCTCACTCCAGCTTCCTTTCAGGGAGCTGTAGAGAGCAATGAGGTCTCCCTTCAGGCTCCTCTGCTCCAGGCTAAGCACCCTCAGTTCTCATAGCTGCTCCTTCCCAACCCTGTTCTCTGGAGCCTTCTCCAGCTTTGTTGTCCTTCTCTGGACACACTGCAGCCCCTCAAGGAGACCAACACCCACCTCACTCCAGCTTCCTTTCAGGGAGCTGTAGAGAGCAATGAGGTCTCCCTTCAGGCTCCCCTTCTCCAAGCAAAACACTCCCAGTTCCCTCAGCTGCTCCTCACCAAACCCACTCTCCAGACCCTTCCTCAGCTTTGTTCCCCTTCTCTGATCACACTGCAGCCCCTCAATGTCCTTCTTAGAGTGAAGGGCCCTAAACTGAACCCAGGACTCAAGATGTGGCCTCACCAGTGCTGAGGACAGATGTATGATCCCTTTCCTAAGTGGGGGACAGTATTGCTGGGCCCACACCAGGGTATTGGTGGCCTTCTTGGCCACCTGGGCACACTGCTGGCTCAGGTACAGCTGGGTGTTGATCAGCAACATCTCCAGGTCCTTTTCTGCCAGCCACTCCTCCCCAAGCCTGGGGTGTTGCATGGAGTTGTTGTGATCCAAGTGCATGAAATGGTAACAGCAAACATCCTGAAGGATCAGGGAATAGGTACAGGACATTCAGCTCCTCTTGGAGAAGAGGTGATTTGATACCAGCTTATAGGGAACTCAGGAGACAAAGGAAGGTGCTGAAAGCCCCAGAAGGGCCCAGGAGACACTCTGATCTCAGGCAAATCCATACAGCTCCAAGGAGTGAGGTAGCTGAAACTGTAGGCAAGCAGTGGAAGACCACAGCAAGTGTCTGTCCTCTGCTGCACCTCTTAAAGCAGAGCCTTTCTCTCTGGGCAAAGGAGGAGCTCTGGCTCCAGCTGAGGGCTCTGCAGCAAGGCTGTGCTCAGAGCTGGCAGCCTGCAAGGGGCTGAGCTGCACCACAAACCCAAACCACTCCAGTGCTGACAGGAGGTTGCCTCTAGATCTGCAGCTGGTGTGTCTGGGACACGTTTGCCATGGCATGGGGATGCTTAATGCATGCAGGTTTGTTTTACCTCCTGCTAATCACTCCCCCCCCAAAAAAAAACAGCTGTAAGGTGTATGAACTCTCCTCTCAGAGAAAGCCACCAGCCCTGGAAGGACTCAGGAGTGAAGGAAAACAGTGTCCTGAGCTGATGGTGTCATTAGAAGGGCTGCAGAGCTCATCTGCACTGGCAGTGCCTGTGGAGGACAGGGCTGTGATGTTTGCTTCCTCGGCCACTGGGCTGGAACAGACAGATCCTGCTTGTCCCTGAGAGAGCACAAATGTCACCTTTGGACTTCAGAGCACCTTTGCAGTGAGCAGAGATGGTGCAGGGGCTCCTGCTGTACACACACACACACACAGAGAAGGTAATTTCCACCTGGCATCTCCTCAGCTCACAAATTAATCACAGGATGAAGCAGGTTGGAAAAGACCTTTGAGATCATCGAGTCCAACCTATCACCTAAATTAAATCACTCAGAGCTGCTGAAACAGAAAGAGAAATGCAAAGCTGCCCTGACTGGAGAGGAGGGACAACCTGCCTAAGTAAAACTGACAGGGAAGAGACACTCTGCCCTGCACACTGGAGTTAAACTGGGATTCAGGCTGCAGGTTTGGAATCATTCCCTTTCTGGAGTGGCAGGTACAAATCCCAGCATGGGGAGCCTGTAGCTAGCTGCAAGGTCAGGATGTGGATGGGAGGTGACCTGCTGAGTTCAAAGCAGACCAGGCAGGGAAAAAATAAACCAGCTGCCTTGCCACAATGGCTTTATTGATAACAAGCTGTGGCAAACCCAGGCTGAGGGGTAGAAGAGGGAGAAAGAGCAGATGGTGCTAGTGCAGCTCTCTGAAAAGCCAGAGAGCAGCAACTGCTCTGCGTCTGCATCCTTCCACCTCGGCTCGCTCGGTTCACTTCCACCTCACCTGTCTCTGGCTTCCTTCCTCTGTGCTCTAACAGGCTGTGATTTCCAGCACTGCCCTCAATTCCAACGAGAAGCCACAGGGCTGGAGAGCAGGCAGGCAGAGAGGGAGCTGGGGGTGCTGGCAGAGAGGAGCTGCAGAGGAGGCAGCAGAGTGCCCAGGTGGGCAGCAGAGCCAATGGCATCCTGGGCTGGCTCAGGAGCAGTGTGGGCAGCAGGACAAGGGAGGTTCTTGTGCCCCTGTGCTCAGCACTGCTCAGGCCACCCCTGCAGTGCTGTGTCCAGCTCTGGGCTCCTGCATTGCAGAGAGCTGTTGAGGTGCTGGAAGGTGTCCCCTGGCAGCAAGGCTGGGGAGGGGCCTGGAGCACAGCCCTGTGAGGAGAGGCTGAGGGAGCTGGGGGGGTGCAGCCTGCAGCAGAGGAGGCTCAGGGCAGAGCTCATTGCTGCCTGCAGCTGCCTGCAGGGAGGCTGTAGCCAGCTGGGGTTGGGCTCTGCTGCCAGGCAGCCAGCAGCAGAAGAAGGGGACCCAGGCTGAAGCTGTGGCAGGGCAGGTCTGGGCTGGCTGTGAGGAGGAAGTTGTTGGCAGAGAGAGTGATTGGCATTGGAATGGGCTGCCCAGGGAGGTGGTGGAGTGGCTGTGGCTGGAGGTGTTGCAGCCAAGCCTGGCTGGGGCACTTAGTGCCATGGTCTGGTTGGTTGGGCAGGGCTGGGTGCTAGGTTGGGCTGGCTGAGCTTGGAGCTCTCTTCCACCCTGCCTGATTCTGTAATTCTCTGATTCTAATCAGAGCCACAGAGGCTGAGCTGAGGGGCAGGATGTTTGCAGAACCAGAGCTCTAGAAAGCACAGAGAGAGATCCCAGCAGCCTCTGGTTTCCTTGGCAGAGCACTGTAGAGAGAAAATGCTAACACCTCCCAAACAGCCACACTTTTATTCCCCCTCTCTGAAAAACCAGATTGATCAAAGCTCCTTCAATTTGTCTCGAGTTGATAAAACAGTTCCAGCCAAAATCAGGAACCTGTTACTTCTTTTTTAGCTTTTAAAGCAGAACATTTCAGCTTTCCTCTGAAATTAGATCACAGTTCACTGTTTATCCCTGAGCCCAGCTGGAATATATCAACTGTTTCATTACAGCAAATCTTTCTTTTCTGTTTTGCCAAGGAAATCTCCAATGTCTGCTCCAGGACACTTAAAGAAATCACTGAAAAGGTCCTGGCAGTTATTGGAGGGGAAAGGAATTTTTCAGGACCATTTTTTCTGGGCCTGTAAAGCAGTTAGCAAAGTGAAACACAAATTGATTTGCCCCATTCTAATGAATTGCATCATTTCCATGATGTTTCCACACACTAATAGAAGCCTTAATAGTTGCTTCTGGAGAAAATCCTCCTTTTGACCAGCACCAGATCAATCATAGAATCAAGCAGGTTGGAAGAGAGCTCCAAGCTCATCCAGGCCAACCTAGCACCCAGCTCTGGTCAGTCATAGACTCAAGCAGGTTGGAAGAGAGCTCCAAGCTCAGCCAGCCCAACCTAGCACCCAGCCCTGGCCAGTCATAGACTCAAGCAGGTTGGCAGAGAGCTCCAAGCTCAGCCAGCCCAACCTAGCACCCAGCCCTGCCCAACCAACCACACCATGGCACTAAGTGCCCCAGCCAGGCTTGGCTGCAACACCTCCAGCCACAGCCACTCCACCACCTCCCTGGGCAGCCCATTCCAGTGCCAATCACTCTCTCTGCCAGGAACTTCCTCCTCACAGCCAGCCCAGACCTGCCCTGCCACAGCTTCAGCCTCGATCCCCTTCTTCTGCTGCTGGCTGCCTGGCAGCAGAGCCCAACCCCAGCTGGCTACAGCCTCCCTGCAGGCAGCTGCAGGCAGCAATCAGCTCTGCCCTGAGCCTCCTCTGCTGCAGGCTGCACCCCCCCAGCTCCCTCAGCCTCTCCTCACAGAGTTTGTGCTCCAGGCCTCTAACCAGCTTTGTTGCCCTCCTCTGGACATGTTGAGAGCAAACACACAGCAGAGCCCTGGTGGGAGTAAAACCTTTTCCTGGCTAAAGCCCTGCACAAAACAGAAGCCAAGAGTATGAGCAAGTTTGCTTGGGCCAGTGCCTCTGAGATGCTTTCAGACAGGGCTGGGTGATAGGTTGGATTGGATGATAGGTTAGACTGGGTGCTAGGTTGGGCTGGCTGAGCTTGGAGCTCTCTTCCAACCTGCCTGATTCTATGACTGGCCAGGGCTGGGTGCTAGGTTGGGCTGGCTGAGCTTGGAGCTCTCTTCCAACCTGCCTGATTCTATGACTGGCCAGGGCTGGGTGCTAGGTTGGGCTGGATGAGCTTGGAGCTCTCTTCCAACCTGCCTGATTCTATGATTCTATGATGTATGAAATGCCTTCAGTTTCTAATCCATTTACTTCTCAGGATGAACTGTCACACAGCACCTGCCTGGAAAGGAGAGCAGAGAAGGCAGGGATCAGAGGGCTGGAAGGCTGATTGGTTTGGCTCTGTGTAACCCTTGCTGAAATGATAATCTGCAGCTCCCAGCTATGCTCAGTGACCTGCAGCAGAGTCCTGTGTTCTTGTTAAGCCAGTGAGAAGCTTCATTAGGAGAGAGGAAAAGGGACAACTCCTCTTTCCCCTTCAATACACTCATGGAAGCATTGAGGCTTCTCTCTTGCTTCAAGGTCTGAGCAGAGCCTCAAGTACTAAGATAAACAAACCACCTAAGAGTCTCTCCTAAAGCCAAAAGCACTACATCCCTCAGGGAAGAGACCCCAAGGATCATCAGGAAAAGCTTGGCTGGGGCACTTAGTGCCATGGTCTGGTTGGTTGGGCAGGGCTGGGTGCTAGGTTGGGCTGGATGAGCTTGGAGCTCTCTTCTAACCTGCTTGAGTCTATGATTGGCCAGGGCTGGGTGCTAGGCTGGCCTGGATGAGCTTGGAGCTCTCTTCCAACCTGCTTGAGTCTATGATTGGCCAGGGCTGGGTGCTAGGTTGGGCTGGATGAGCTTGGAGCTCTGTTCCAACCTGTCTGATTCTAGGATTGCCCTTGGCTGGGTGCTAGGTTGGGCTGGCTGAGCTTGGAGCTGTCTTCCAGCCTGCTTGACTCCATGATTCTATGATCTGGTCCCACCTGTCTAGGTGATAGTGGAGTTGAAACAAGCTGGCCCAGCAGCATGCCAGGTGAGTCCACTGCAATAAATCCAGTACTGGAGCCATCTGCAACCACCTCATGCACCAACTCCCTACTACCCTTGCTCACTCTGAGGTCACTCAAGGCCCCTTCCCTTGCTGCAGAGGACAGAGAAGCTGCCCTGGGTTTCTGGAGCATCAGGACAACTTGATGAAAGGTAGATTGGGTGGCTCCCAAGCAGCCCCTTGGGCTGGATCTGCTTCTGAAGAGATCTGAGGGAGAGATCAACTGATGGAGCTACAGGAGTAGAGGCAGTTAATGGCACTGGAACAGGCTGCCCAGGGAGGTGATGGAGTCATGATCACTGGAGGTGTCCAAGAAGGATGTGGACATGGCACTTTGGGACATGGCTAGTGGCTCCCAAGCAGCCCCTTGGGCTGGATCTGCTGCTGCAGAGGTCTGAGGGACAGTTCAACTGATGGAGCTACAGGAGTAGAGGCAGTAATGACACTGGAATAGGCAGCCCAGGGAGGTGATGGAGTCAAGATCATTGGAAGTGCTCGAGAAAGATGTGGACATGGCACTTTGGGACATGGATTAATGGCTGCCAAGCAGTCCTTTGGGTTGGATCTGCTGCTGGAGAGGTCTGAGGGAGAGTTCAACTGATGGAGCTACAAGAGCAGAGGCAGTTAATGGCCCTGGTATAGGCAGCCCAGGGAGGTGATGGAGTTAGAATCACTGGAAGTGCTCAAGAGAGATGTGGACATGGCACTTTGGGACATGGCTAGTGGCTCCCAAGCAGCCCCTTGGGCTGGATCTGCTTCTGCAGAGGTCTGAGGGAGAGTTCAACTGATGGAGCTACAGCAGCAGAGGCAGTTAATGGCACTGGAACAGGCTGCCCAGGGAGGTCTTCTCCTGATGATCCTTGGGGTCTCTTCCCCAAGGGATGTAGTGCTTTTGGGGTCAGGGGAGATGCTTAGCTGGTTTGTTTACCTTACTGCTTGAGACTGCTCAGAACTTGAAGCAAGAGAGAAGCCTCAATGCTTCCATGAGTGTATTGAAGGGTTTCTGGAGCATCAGGACAACCTGATGAAAGGCAGACTGGGTGACTCCCAAGCAGCTTCTTGGGCTGGATCTGCTGCTGCAGAGGTCTGAGGGAGAGATCAACTGATGGAGCTACAGGAGCAGAGGCAGTTAATGGCACTGGAACAGGCTGCCCAGGGAGGTGATGGAGTTAAGATCACTGGAAGCACTCAAGAAAGATGTGGACATGGCACTTAATGGCCATGGTGGTGTTGGGTTGATGGTTGGACTCAATGACCTTGAAAGCCTCCTTCAACTGAAACAATTCCATGCTTCTAAAACCCAGAAGGTCTCCACATCACAACTGACTCTTTTGTTCTCTTTGTACAGCTCCCAACACAATCTGATTTCTTTCTCCCCCCACAGTCAGACCAAAAAAAAGACCCCAAAGAACCAAACACACAAACCCAACCCAACATCAGTGGAGTGCTGTGGGTTTTAAAAGCTGCCTCACTGCAACAATAGGCTAAATACAGGGGGGGGAAAGGAAGCTATTTAGAGCCTTGAAGATGCTCACAGCAAAGCTGCTGCTGCTTTAAAGTGGAGTGGGGCATGTAAAATGATGGAAAGGAGGCAAATAGATGTTGCTCCCTTCATAAAGAACTGCAAAGGCAGATTTCCTTCAACTGCAGACAGCACACAAAAGAAGGAGGAGAAAGGCTCATGTGGTTTCATAAAAGGAGCTGGCAGGCAACAATAATTCTTCTATCCAATCATCAAAATTAGCCTTCTGTTGTTAAAAGTCTGCAGAGACCCAGGGGAAATTAGCTGTGACTTTCTGTTCATTCCCCCTTTTCAGTCCTGCCTAAAGCCCACTGCCTGCAGTTGAAGAATTCAGGGCACTAAATTGCTTTCTGCATTTGCATGTATTTGAAAGAATCTCTCTTTATTAGGCTGCCTTAGGCACCCCCCCTGGCCTGCTGTCAAAGTGGCTGCCCCCCTGCCACACTGAGCCTTCCTTCAGGTCTTCATTTCTTCTTCATGCAACAGGTTACTAAATACCCTCCTGGGCTGATGACCTGCAGGGAAAGGGCTCCCAGCACAAGGTGGTCTTTGCCCCCTGTGAGAGTCTGGATCATGTCACCCTTGGTCAGCAACCAAAGATAAGCACTGCCATGGTCTGTCCCTTGATAGACACTGCCATGGTCTGTCCCTTGATAGACACTGCCATGGTCTGTCCCTTGATAGACACTGCCATGGTCTGTCCTTGATCAGCACTGCCATGGTCTGTCCCTTGATAGACACTGCCATGGTCTGTCCCTTGATCAGCACTGCCATGGTCTGTCCCTTGATAAGCACTGCCATGGTCTGTCCCTTGATAAGCACTGCCATGGTCTGTCCTTGATAAGCACTGCCATGGTCTGTCCCTTGATAGACACTGCCATGGTCTGTCCCTTGATCAGCACTGCCATGGTCTGTCCCTTGATAGACACTGCCATGGTCTGTGTCTTGATAAGCACTGCCATGGTCTGTCCCTTGATAAGCACTGCCATGGTCTGTGCCTTGATAAGCACTGCCATGGTCTGTCCCTTGATAGACATTGCCATGGTCTGTCCCTTGATAAGCACTGCCATGGTCTGTCTCTTGATAGACACTGCCATGGTCTGTCCCTTGATAAGCACTGCCATGGTCTGTCCCTTGATAAGCACTGCCATGGTCTGTCCCTTGATAAGCACTGCCATAGTCTGTCCCTTGATAGGCACTGCCATGGTCTGTCCTTGATAAAGATTTCCAAGGCTTCTCCCTTGAGAGACACCCTACCCTAGAGCAGCCTGACCACAGCCTCAGCCAGCCTGGCCTCAAACACCTCCAGCCATGGGGCCTCAACCCCCTCCCTGGGCAACCCATTCCAGCCTCTCACCACTCTCCTGCTCAACAACTTCCCCCTCCCCTCCAGCCTCACTCTCCCCACCTCCACCTTTGCTCCATTCCCCCCACTCCTGACACTCCCTCACAGCCTCCAAAGTCCCTCCCCAGCTTTTTTGGAGCCCCCTTCAGATGCTGGAAGGCCACAAGAAGATCCCCTGGGAGCCTCCTCTGCTGCAGCCTGCACAGCCCCAACTCTTTCAGGCTGTGCTCACAGCAGAGCTGCTGCAGCCTCTGAGCATCCTCCTGGCCCTGCTCTGGACATTCTCCAGCATCTCCACAGCCCTCTTGGCCCAGGGGCTCCAGAGCTGGATGCAGAACTCCAGGTGGGGTCTCAGCAGAGCATAGCAGAGGGGAGGAACTCCTGATGAACTCCACAGAAGAACATCCCTGGGCCACACACTCATCTCTCTCCCCCCCATCTGTGGCTGATGCTAATATAATCCTTGCCCTTTTCCTTCCCTCTTCCTTCTCTTTTGTTCCCTCTCTCCCCTTCTCTCCTTCCCTCTGTTTTGTTCACCTTTATCCTTTAATCAATAGTTTTGTGGTGCTCTCTGGTCTCACCTGCACCTTAATTTCACAACACAGAAACCTGTAAGAACAGATCTTGCTCCCCTGGACAGAGCTACTGTTCTCTGTTCTCTGGATCTTGCCAACCTCCACTTGCCTGTGGGTTCCTTGTGTCCTGAGCTGGTCTCCTGGGATCATTCAGCTTGCTGTCATTGTCCCCAGAGTGGCAACCCAGCTAACAGGCAAAGAAACCCTGGGTGTACTTAGTAACTGGCAGGCTGCCACAGCTGCTTCTCCACCCTGGGGAGCTCTCCTGCACTGGGCTTATACTGGTTGAAAGGTCTGGAGGAGTCTGTGTCCAGAGGGAAATCAGCTGGCATGGAGATGTACTGAGAGGAAAAGTGCTCTTCTCCTGACTGCTTTGGATGTGGCTTACCCCACAGCCAGCTGGAGTCACTGGCATGGCAAGGTTCAGCTCAGAGCTGGAGCAGCTCTCAGCAGCAAAGCTAAGCCCAGCTGGATCAGCTCTCTCTGAGCAGCCACGGAGGAGTTCTGTGCTCTCAACACATCTGCTCCAGAAACAAATCCAGACTGAGTTTCCTGGGAGCCTGCCTGTGTAAATGCAGCACAAAGGGGATGTGCAGCTCTCCAAGAATCACAGAATCAGAGAATCAAGCAGGTTGGAAGAGACCTCCAAGCTCATCCAGTCCAACCTAGCACCCAGCCCTATCCAATCCCAGAATCAAGCAGGTTGGAAGAGAGCTCCAAGCTCAGCCAGTCCAACCTAGCACCCAGCCTTGGCCAATCACAGAATCAAGCAGGTTGGAAGAGAGCTCCAAGCTCAGCCAGTCCAACCTAGCACCCAGCCTTGGCCAATCACAGAATCAAGCAGGTTGGAAGAGAGCTCCAAGCTCACCCAGTCCAACCTAGCACCCAGCCCTATCCAATCACAGAATCAAGCAGGTTGGAAGAGAGCTCCAAGCTCATCCAGTCCAACCTAGCACCCAGCCCTATCCAATCACAGAATCAAGCAGGTTGGAAGAGAGCTCCAAGCTCAGCCAGTCCAACCTAGCACCCAGCCTTGGCCAATCACAGAATCAAGCAGGTTGGAAGAGAGCTCCAAGCTCATCCAGTCCAACCTAGCACCCAGCCCTATCCAATCACAGAATCAAGCAGGTTGGAAGAGAGCTCCAAGCTCAGCCAGCCCAACCTAGCACCCAGCCCTATCCAATCCCAGAATCAAGCAGGTTGGAAGAGAGCTCCAAGCTCATCCAGTCCAACCTATCCCCCAGCCCTATCCAGTCAACCAGAGCATGGCACTAAGTGCCTCATCCAGGCTTTTCATGAAGACCTCCAGGGATGGTGCCTCCACCACCTCCCTGGGCAGCACATTTCTGGGCTCCCATCTACGAGGCAGAACCCAACTCCATGTGCAGGTTCAGTTCTCACCTGCTCAGGATGGATTCTTTCAGCTCTGGGGGTAAGCTGAAGTGCTGGAGTGGGTCCAGAAGAGGCCATGAAGATGATTAGAGGCCTGATGGGGATAGGCTGAGGGAGTTAGGGGTAATCAGCCCAGAGATGGCTCGAGGGAGACCTTAGGGCAGCCTTCCAGTACCTGAATGGAGCCTACAAGAAAGCTGGGAAGGGAATTTTGACAAGGGTTTGGAGTGACAGGATGAGAGGGAATGGATTGAAGCTGGAAGAGAGGAGACTTAGACTGGATGTTAGGAAGAAATCCTTGATAAGCAAGGGTGGTGAGACACTGGAACAGGAGGTTGTGGATGCTCCCTGCCTGGAGGTGCTCAAGGCCAGGTTAGGTGAGCAAACCCAACCCCTGCCCATGGCAGGGGGGTTGGAATAGGATGATCTTGAAGGTCCCTTCCACCCAAAAGCATTCCATGACTCTGACTCCATGATTCCAAGACCTTTACAGTGCAACAGGACCTCCTTCTCCCCTGCTCCTCTGCAAGCCCACCTGGAGTTCCAGCCCTGTGCAGGAGCTTTGGTGCAGGAAAGCCAAAGAGCACATGGAAAGAGCTCATTGCACTGGGGATGTCACCTGGATTTCTCTTCATGTTCCCATCTTAACCAACAACCATGGGTTCAGATATGGGCAGTGGAGGTGTTCCCACCCTCTACACCCAGGGCAGTGGCTGAGGGTTCTCCCTTTCCAGAAACTCAGCAGCTGCCTTCAAAAATATCTTACCTTTTTTAACAGACAGAGCAAAAACTTTAACTGGGTCACACTGCTGTAGGTCAAATGGTACAGGATCCCAGATTCCCAGCATGCTGGGGGTTGGAAAGGGGCCAATGGAGATCACCCAGCCCAACTCCCCTGTTAAAGCAGAGGCACCCACAGCAGCTTGCCCAGCATAGAATCATCCAATTCTAGAATCAAGCGGGTTGGAAGAGAGCCCCAAGCTCAGCCAGCCCAGCCTAGCACCCAGCCCTATCTAGTCATAGAATCAAGCAGGTTGGAAGTGAGCTCCAAGCTCAGCCAGCCCAGCCTAGCACCCAGCCCTGGCCAATCACAGACTCAAGCAGGTTGGAAGAGAGCTCCAAGCTCAGCCAGCCCAGCCTAGCACCCAGCCCTATCTAGTCATAGAATCAAGCAGGTTGGAAGTGAGCTCCAAGCTCAGCCAGTCCAACCTAGCACCCAGCCCTGGCCAATCACAGACTCAAGCAGGCTGGAAGAGAGCTCCAAGCTCAGCCAGCCCAACCTAGCACCCAGCCCTGCCCAACCAACCAGACCATGGCACTAAGTGCCCCAGCCAGGCTTGGCTGCAACACCTCCAGCCACAGCCACTCCACCACCTCCCTGGGCAGCCCATTCCAGTGCCAATCACTCTCTCTGCCAGGAACTTCCTCCTCACAGCCAGCCCAGACCTGCCCTGCCACAGCTTCAGCCTGGGTCCCCTTCTTCTGCTGCTGGCTGCCTGGCAGCAGAGCCCAACCCCAGCTGGCTCCTTTAAGGGCTGGTCAGAGGTGAATGTGACTCTGAAACAAAGCTTTCTGCCAAAGCACACACATACACACTCCACATGGACCACAGGGGCTGCTGGCCTTATATCATCTGTGCCTCTAGCAGTAGCCTCAAAGGAGAGGCACACAGACATCTATCTGCATCCCATTAACCTCCTGGAGTGGAGCCAGAGGAGGCCACAGCAATGATCCAAGAGTGGAACCCTTCTTTTCCTGTGGGGCCAGGCTGAGAGAGTTGGGGTAGCTCAGCATGGAGAAAAGAAAGCCCCAGAGAGACCTTCTGGGGACATTTCAGTACTTAAAGGGACTTCCAAGAAAGCTGAGGATGGACTTTCAGCAAGGCTTGCTGTGAGAGGACAAGGGGGGATGGTTTGAACTAAACAAGGGAGATTCAGACTGGAGAGAGTGGTGAGACCCTGGCCCAGAGAGGGGGCAAATGCCTCATCCCTGGAGCCATTCCAGGTCAGGTTGAGGCTCTGAGAGACTTGTTCTACTTGCAGATGTCCCTGCTGACTGCAGTGGGGTTGGAGTGAATGACTTTGAAAGGTCCTTTCCAACCCAAACCATTCTCTTGTCCCCTCACCCCCAAAGCTGCTTGCTCATCTCATGCCCTGGGGAGTGGCTCAGCTGCCTAACCAAAGCTGGGACTGCAGTGTGGGTGCAGTGCAAGGTTTTTGCTGAGCACACATGGCTTTATTTACACCCAGTTCAGGCCCTGTCATTTATCTTGCATGCTACATGCCACAAGGGAGCAGCTCAGAGGCGTTCAAAGGCAGAGCTCCACCTTTGCTGGCATTGTTTTCCCTGCAGAAGAGATGAGGAATTGAGGCAGAGAGCAGAAGTGTGACAAGGACGAGCAGGGGAATCTGTGGCAGAGCTTGGCAAGGATCCCAGATCTTCTCATTCACAGTTCACCTCTGGAATCACAGGATCACAGAATGGAAGAGGTTGGAAGGGACCTCAGAAGATCAGAGTTCAACCCCCCCCCTGCCAGAGCAGGATGACTCAGGGCAGGGTCACACAGGTGGGTTTGGAATCTCTTCACAGAAAGGAGACTCCACAACCTCTCTGGGCAGCCTGCTCCAGGCTCCTGCACCCTCACAGTCACAAAGTTCATAGAATCAGGCAGGGCTGGAAGGGAGCACAAGGAGCAGGCAGTCCCAACCCCCCTGCCATGCCCAGGGACAGCCTACCCTAGAGCAGCCTGACCACAGCCTCAGCCAGCCTGGCCTCAAACACCTCCAGCCATGGGGCCTCAACCCCCTCCCTGGGCAACCCATTCCAGCCTCTCACCACTCTCCTGCTCAACAACTTCCTCCTCACCTCCAGCCTCACTCTCCCCACCTCCACCTTTGCTCCATTCCCCCCACTCCTGACACTCCCTCACAGCCTCAAAAGTCCCTCCCCAGCTTTTTTGGAGCCCCCTTCAGACCCTGCAAGGCCACCAGAAGGTCCCCTGGGAGCCTCCTCTGCTCCAGCCTGCACAGCCCCAACTCTTTCAGGCTGTGCTCACAGCAGAGCTGCTGCAGCCTCTCAGCATCCTCCTGGCCCTGCTCTGGACACTCTCCAGCATCTCCACAGCCCTCTTGGCCCAGGGGCTCCAGAGCTGGATGCAGCACTCCAGGAGGGGTCTCAGCAGAGCAGAGCAGAGGGGCAGAATCCCCTCCCTGGCCCTGCTGGCCACACTTCTGTATTTGAAGTTCTCCCTTCTGTTCCTGTGGCACCTCCTCTGCTCCAGCTGGTACCCAGTGCCCCTTGTGCTGCCTTTGGCCATCCCCGAGCAGAGCCTGGCTGCGTCCTGCCCACACTGCCCTGCACATCCTTAGCACAGCAATGAGGGCAGCCCTCAGGCTCTCAGGCTCACAGGATGTTAGGGGCTGGAAGGGACCCAAGGAGATCATCCAGTCCAACCCAGCTGTCAGAGTAGGACCACATCATCTAGCTCAGGTCCAAGAGAAACACATCCAGACAGGCCTTGAAAGTCTCCAGAGGAGGAGACTCCACAACCTCTCTGGAGAGTCTGTTCCAGTGCTCTGTGACCCTTCCAGTCAAGAAGTTCTTCCTCATGTTGAGGTGGAAACTTCCTGTGCTGTAGTTTCCATGCCCAGCTCCCTCAGCCTGGCCTCACAGGAGATGTTCCATTTCCTGCAGCATCTCTGTGGCTCTGTGCTGGACTCTCTCAAGCAGTTCCATGAGGTCCTTCTGGAACTGAGGGGCCCAGAACTGGATGCAACATTCCAGATGCAGCCAGGGCAGAGTAGAGAGGGAGGAGAACTTCACCTGACCTCCTAACCATAGCCCTTCTAATAAACTCCAGGATGCCACAGGGGCACATTGCTGGCTCATGGACATTCTGCTGCCTACTGGATCCCTCTGCCCCTTTCTCCTCTGCTGCTCTCCAGCAGGTCAGCTCCCATCCTCTACCAGTCTATGGCAGATGCCAGACTTGGATGGACTCTCTCAGTGCACTGATGTAGTACAGCTGGAGCCTGGTGCTGTCCTGTCTTAGCTTCTCTTTGGTGTTTTAGCATCTGCAGTGCTTGAAGGAAACACAAAGCATTTCACAGCAGCAGCAGCATCAGGGTTGGAAGAGACCTCACAGATCATCAAGTCCAACCCTTTAGCACAGAGCTCAAGGCCAGACCATGGCACCAAGTGCCACGTCCAGTCCTGCCTTGAACAGCTCCAGGGACGGCGACTCCACCACCTCCCCGGGCAGCCCATTCCAGTGCCCAATGACTCTCTCAGGGAAGAACTTTCTCCTCACCTCCAGCCTAAATCTCCCCTGCCACAGCCTGAGGCTGTGTCCTCTTGTTCTGGTGCTGGCCACCTGAGAGAAGAGAGCAACCTCCTCCTGGCCACAACCTCCCCTCAGGTAGTTGTAGACAGCAATAAGGTCTGCCCTGAGCCTCCTCTTCTCCAGGCTAACCAATCCCAGCTCCCTCAGCCTCTCCTCGTAGGGCTGTGCTCAAGGCCTCTCCCCAGCCTCGTTGCCCTTCTCTGGACACGCTCAAGCATCTCAATGTCCCTCCTCAACTGGGGGGCCCAGAACTGAACACAGCACTCAAGGTGAGGTCTAAGCAGTGCAGAGTACAGGGGCAGAATGACCTCCCTGCTCCTGCTGGCCACACCATTGCTGATGCAGGCCAGGATGCCACTGGCTCTCTTGGCCACCTGGGCACACTGCTGGCTCATCTTCAGGTGGGTATCAATCAGCACCCCCAGATCCCTCTCTGTCTGGCTGCTCTCAGCCACTCTGACCCCAGCCTGTATCTCTGCATGGGGTTGCTGTGGCCAAAGTGCAGCACCCTGCACTTGGAGCTGTTGAACACCATCCCCTTGGCCTCTGCCCATCTGTGCAGGCGGTCAAGGTCCTGCTGCAGAGCCCTTCTGCCCTCCAACCCAGCCACATCTGCCCCCAGCTTGGTGTCATCTGCACACTTGCTGATGCCTGACTCCATGCCCTCATCCAGATCATCTATGAAGATGTTAAAGAGGATGGGGCCCAGCACTGATCCCTGAGGGACACCACTAGTGCCAGCTGCCAGCTGGATGTGGCACCATTCACCACCACTCTCTGGGTCCAGCCCTCCAGCACTTTTCCTCCTGGCTTAACTGGGATCCCTCTCTCCAGGGATGCATCTGGAACGCAAAGCCCAGGGACTGCGAACCAGGTGGTGAAAAGCTCCTGACCAAAAAGGGGGGAAAAAATGACTTCCTCTGGCTTTAATTTTGCATTCAGCTCTCAGCAGTGACCCTAATACAGCGGGCAAATAACCTTCTGACAGATATTTATGGTGTTTATTACAGCACAATGAGCAATGGCAAACGATTGTCCCCCCTGTGAGGGGACCGTGAGCTGCCAGCACTCGCGACCCCTATTGTCTTGCCGTGCACTGAGCAGGGCAGTGGTTGTGTTTTACAAGTGCAAATGCTTGTGAAAATCTAATTTGAAGCTTCACTGCTCACTGAGAGGCAGTTTAAAGCCAGTCAGGAGCAGACTGATGAGACTTATGTAACCAATGCATCACAAAGTGGGACAAGTCACAAGCGCTCGACAGAGCTGGAATTACTCACTGGAGAAATCAGAGAGTCACAGAAGCACAGAGTCAGGCAGGCAGGAAGAGAGCTCCAAGCTTGTTCAGCCCAGCCTAGCACCCAGCCCTGGGCAATCACTGAATCAAGCAGGTTGGAAGAGAGCTCCAAGCTCAGCCAGCCCAACCTAGCACCCAGCCCTGCCCAACCAACCAGACCATGGCACTAAGTGCCCCAGCCAGGCTTGGCTGCAACACCTCCAGCCACAGCCACTCCACCACCTCCCTGGGCAGCCCATTCCAGTGCCAATCACTCTCTCTGCCAGGAACTTCCTCCTCACAGCCAGCCCAGACCTGCCCTGCCACAGCTTCAGCCTGGGTCCTCTTCTGCTGCTGGCTGCCTGGCAGCAGAGCCCAACCCCAGCTGGCTACAGCCTCCCTGCAGGCAGCTGCAGGCAGCAATGAGCTCTGCCCTGAGCCTCCTCTGCTGCAGGCTGCACCCCCCCAGCTCCCTCAGCCTCTCCTCACAGGGCTGTGCTCCAGGCCCCTCCCCAGCCTTGCTGCCCTTCTCCAAACACCTTCCAGCACCTCAGCAGCTCTCTGCAATGGAGGAGCCCAGAACTGGACACAGCACTGCAGGGGTGGCCTGAGCAGTGCTGAGCACAGGGGCACAAGAACTTCCCTTGTCCTGCTGCCCACACTGCTCCTGAGCCAGCCCAGGATGCCATTGGCTCTGCTGCCCACCTGGGCACTGCTGCCTCCTCTGCAGCTCCTCTCTGCCACCACCCCCAGCTCCCTCTCTGCCTGCCTGCTCTCAGCCCCTCTGGCCCCAGCCTCTAGTGCTGCTTGGGGTTGTTGTGGCCAAAGTGCAGAACCTGCCCTTGGCCTTGTACAGTCTCATCCCCTTGGCCTCTGCCCACCCATGCAGCCTGGCCAGGTCCCTCTGCAGGGCTCTGCTGCCCTCCAACAGCTCCACAGCTGCTCCTAGCTTGGTGCCATCTGCAAACTGACTGCTGCTGGACTCAATCCTCTGCTCCAGACCATCCATAAAGATAAATCTGGCTTCAGCCCTCTAGAACAACTTCTGAGCTTTCAGAGAGAGCCTCAACAGAATGCAGTCCTCTTGACTTCCTTCACCTGCTGTTACACAGCCACTGCCCTGCTCTTTCAGGGGAGGGGGGAGAAATGCCTTATGCCTAACAGCCTCCCACTGGGAATTCTAGTAGGGTGTCTGCAACTCTCTTAGGCACCTCAGGGAAGTTCCAGCTAAATAGCACTGGGCACAATGGGGTTGAAAAGTCCCACACAGCTGTCAGTCTGCACCAGTGGAGGATGCAAAGTGGAGGGAACAGGCAACTCTCAAGCCTGCTTGCCAGGGAAACAAAAGTAGCTCCAGGATTTTCAGTGTACAGCTCTAAAGGTCTCTGCCTCCTCCGTGGCATCAGGGCTGGTGCTGGCTCGGGTCAGCAGCATGACAAAAGCAAGGCATGGGGTGAGACACAGTGCCAGAGCTCTGCAGCAAAGGGCCTGTTATTTCAGTTGCTCTGTGTCACCTTCTGACCTTCTGCTGACATTTTGCAGCTGTCTGTGGAAGGGAATTTGTCCTAGGGGAAGAGGCATGTCAGCTTCTTTCTGCTGGTGCAGAGACTTCCATTCATTTCACTTAGGTGTGCAGTGGTGCACAGAGAGCAGAAGCTGAGAGGCACAGGACAGGGCACCTGTGCACACAGTCACTGGGAGCAGCAAGCTGAGAGGCTGAGCAGCACTGAGGATGCAGAGCTGAAGCATCTGAGATGAATGCAAGCTGGCACAGCCCTGGTTGTGCCTGCTATTAACATTTCTTAGTGGTTCCTAGGGTCTGATTGAAATAACCCAAGGGAAGGGATTGTTGTCACCTATGCCAGGGCCTCATTAGCTCAGGCTTTGCCAAACTCAACATATTTACCTCCTAACCTTTTCTTCAAGGCACTTGGTGCCATGGTTTAGTTGACTGGATAGGGCTGGGTGCTAGGTTGGGCTGGCTGAGCTTGGAGCTCTCTTCCAACCTGCTTGAGTCTATGACTGGCCAGGGCTGGGTGCTAGGTTGTGCTGGCTGAGCTTGGAGCTCTCTTCCAACCTGCTTGAGTCTATGACTGGCCAGGGCTGGGTGCTAGGTTGGGCTGGCTGAGCTTGGAGCTCTCTTCCAGCCTGCTTGATTCTATGACTCTCTAAGGGGTCACCCTCCCTGATTAGCAGCAGGTAATGAGATGCACAGGATACAATGTTCCTGGCTGGGATGCCAGCTTATTCCCTGTCCCCTCCACCCTTGCCCCACTATCCTCCTCCTCACCTTCTGCATTGTGCTCAGCCCAATGCTGACCTTTCTGATCCTGCAAAAGGAAAATGCAGGCAGTCTGCAGAGATGGAGAATGAGAAGCTACAGAAGTCAGATTGGGATCCTCAGCTCTGCAAAGAGCTCTTGCATGACCTTGCATAAGTCATTTAATCTCTCTGTGTTAAGTGCCTCTGGTTGTGACCAAGGAATGTTATTATATTGGTCTTCCCTGGATAGAAAAGGATGTTTGCAGTGCAGGTTATGTCTGCCACAGGACAGGAGAGCATCCTGGTTGCTCTGAGCTATGACAAAGATGATCCAGTAATCAGTCTGAAGAATGCTTTGGGCTGGAAGGGACCTTTGAAGGTCATTTAGTCTAACTCCCCTGCACTTAGCATCTAGATCAGGCTGCTCAGAGTCCTGCCAAACCCATTCTGGAATGGTTTCCAGGGATGGGGCATCCTCTGGACAACTTGTGCCAGTGTCTCACCACTCTCATTGCAAAAAATGTCTTATTTACAGAATCAGAGAAGGCTTTATTTACTTAATCACAGAATCAAGCAGGCTGGAAGAGAGCTCCAAGCTCACCCAGCCCAACCTAGCACCCAGCACTATCCAGTCATAGAATCAAGCAGGCTGGAAGACAGCCCCAAGCTCAGCCAGCCCAGCCTAGCACCCAGCCCTGCCCAACCAACCAGACCATGGCACTAAGTGCCCCAGCCAGGCTTGGCTTCAACACCTCCAGCCACAGCCACTCCACCACCTCCCTTCCTTCTCTCCAGTCTAAATCTCCCTCTTTAAGTCCACCACATCTTCATAGATGCACAGACTGCAGCAGGTTAGATGCATGTGTTTGTGGCTGTGGTTATCTTGGGTTGTGAGGGGGGTCAGCTTTTTGTCCCCAGACTCCAAATCCACTCAGTTCACCAGCACAGCCCTGATGGCCTCAGACACAGATCCTGCTTTTGGTAACAAAGGGAAGCAGGAGCCAGAGATGTAAGAGGGAGAAAGGATGTGGACAGGACTGAGTGTGAATGGATCCAAAGGTAGGCAAGGAGAGGCAGGTTGGGATCATAGAATCATAGAATCAAGCAGTTTGGAAGAGAGCTCCAAGCTCAGCCAGCCCAACCTAGCACCCAGCCCTGGGCACTCATAGAATCAGGCAGGTTGGAAGAGAGCTCCAAGCTCAGCCAGCCCAACCTAGCACCCAGCCCTGCCCAACCAACCAGACTATGGCACTAAGTGCCCCAGCCAGGCTTGGCATCAGCACCTCCAGCCACAGCCACTCCACCACCTCCCTGGGCAGCCCATTCCAGTGCCAATCACTCTCTCTGACAACAACTTCCTCCTCACAGCCAGCCCAGACCTGCCCTGCCACAGCTTCAGCCTGGGTCCCCTTGTTCTATCGCTGGTTGTCTGGGAGAAGAGCCCAACCCCACCTGGCTACAGCCTCCCCTCAGGGAGCTGCAGACAGCAATGAGGTCACCCCCAAGCCTCCTCTGCTGCAGGCTGCACCCCCCCAGCTCCCTCAGCCTCTCCTCATAGCGTTTGTGGTCCAGACCCCTCCCCAGCTCTGTCGCCCTTCTCTGGGCCAGCACAGCAGTTCAAGAGGAAGGAGACCTCAGTGCTTTCTACTTACCAATTCTGTCCAGCCTGTCCAGAGCCACGGTTTCAAAAGCTCTCCTCATCATGGGATACTCCTCCAGCACCTCGTTGAAGTTGTCCACGGAGAGGGAGTAGAGGCGGCAGTAGGTGTCGGCTCTGACGCTGGCCGTGCGCCGCCCGCGCGTCAGCAGGCAGATCTCTGCAAGGAAACAGCCCCCTCAGAACCTGCCCACCAACCTCCCTGGGCACCAGGGCAGCAGCCTGCCCAGGGCTCCTCCTCTGGAGCTGCTCTGACCCCACCTGGCCTCTGGCAAGCTGCTGTGGATGCCCAGGGGGAGGTTGGAACTGGGCGCGGTTCTGGAGCCCCCAACGCGAGCAGGACATGGAAGTGTTGGAGCAAGACCAGAGGAGGCCAAGGAGATGTTCAGAGGGCTGCAGCAGCTCTGCTATGGGGACAGGGTGCAAGAGTTGGGGCTTGGAGAGGAGAAGGTTTCAAGGAGACCTTCCAGTACCTGAAGACCCCTGGGGAGGGACTCTTGACAAGGTCTTGTCATGATAGGATGAGCTGAATGGGTTTAAGCTGGGAGGGAGGAGATTTGGACTGGATGCTAGGAAGAAGTTCTTTGCAGTGAGGGTGGTGAGACACTGGCACAGGTTGCCCAGGAAGGTTGTGGATGCTCCTTCCCTGGAGGTGTTTAAAGCCAGGTTAGATGAGGCCTTGAGCAACCTATTCTAGTGGGAGGTGTCCCTGCCTGTGGTGAGGGGTTGGAACTGGATGAGCTTTGAGGCCCCTTCCAACCTAAACCAGTCTATGATTCTGTGGATGGTCTCCAGGTCCCTTCCAACCTAAACCACTCTATGATTCTATGGATGGTCTCCAGGTCCCTTCCAACCTAAACCCCTCTATGATTCTATGGATGGTCTCCAGGCCCCTTCCAACCTAAACCCCTCCTTGATTCTATGGAGAGTCTCCAGAGGTCCCCTCCAACCTAAACCCCTCTATGATTCTATGGATGTTCTCCAGGTCCCTTCCAACCTAAACCCCTCTATGATTCTATGGATGTTCTCCAGGTCCCTTCCAACCTAAACCCCTCTATGATTCTATGGATGGTCTCCAGGTCCATTCCAACCTAAACCCCTCTATGATTCTATGGATGGTCTCCAGGTCCCTGCCAACCTAAACCACTCTATGATTCTATGGATGGTCTCCAGGTCCCTTCCAACCTAAACCCCTCTATGATTCTATGGATGGTCTCCAGGCCCCTTCCAACCTAAACCCCTCCTTGATTCTATGGAGAGTCTCCAGAGGTCCCCTCCAACCTAAACCCCTCTATGATTCTATGGATGTTCTCCAGGTCCCTTCCAACCTAAACCCCTCTATGATTCTATGGATGGTCTCCAGGTCCATTCCAACCTAAACCCCTCTATGATTCTATGGATGGTCTCCAGGTCCATTCCAACCTAAACCCCTCTATGATTCTATGGATGGTCTCCAGGTCCCTGCCAACCTAAACCACTCTATGATTCTATGGATGGTCTCCAGGTCCATTCCAACCTAAACCCCTCTATGATTCTATGGATGGTCTCCAGGTCCCTGCCAACCTAAACCACTCTATGATTCTATGGATGGTCTCCAGGTCCATTCCAACCTAAACCCCTCTATGATTCTATGGATGTTCTCCAGGTCCCTTCCAACCTAAACCACTCTATGATTCTATGGATGGTCTCCAGGTCCCTTCCAACCTAAACCCCTCTATGATTCTATGGATGGTCTCCAGGTCCCTGCCAACCTAAACCACTCTATGATTCTATGGATGGTCTCCAGGTCCCTGCCAACCTAAACCCCTCTATGATTCTATGGATGGTCTCCAGGTCCCTGCCAACCTAAACCCCTCTATGATTCTATGGATGGTCTCCAGGTCCCTGCCAACCTAAACCCCTCTATGATTCTATGGATGGTCTCCAGGTCCCTTCCAACCTAAACCACTCTATGATTCTATGGATGGTCTCCAGGTCCCTTCCAACCTAAACCACTCTATGATTCTATGGATGGTCTCCAGATCCCTTCCAACCTAAACCACTCTATGATTCTATGGATGGTCTCCAGGCCCCTTCCAACCTAAACCACTCTCTGATTCTATGGATGGTCTCCAGGTTCCCTCCAACCTAAACCACTCTATGATTCTATGGATGGTCTCCAGGTCCCTTCCAACCTAAACCCCTCTATGATTCTATGGATGGTCTCCAGGTCCCTTCCAACCTAAACCAGTCTATGATTCTATATCTGGATGGTCTCCAGGTCCCTTCCAACCCCCTCCACGCTGAGATTCTGTGATCTCCCCTGTGCTATGAGACCTGGCACTGTCATTCCCAGGCAGCCCACTCTGCTCTCAAGCTGGACTCCACCTCAGTCCCAGTGCAAGCAGGAGCACTCTGCACATGCAGCAGCATTTGGAGACAGCAGGGGGCTGGGTGGTAGCAGCTGCTGCCCACGATGGCACCTCGGGCACTCTGCTGATCTCATTAGCCAGGCAAGTTGTGTTGTGGTGGATTATCAAAGATATCATTTGTGCATTCAGACTGCAGGAGTTGTCTTTCTGCAGCTCCTCACGGGCTCTGGGAGCAGAAGGTCAAGCTGTGCTCTCATCAAAGCTAATTCCCTCTCCAGATCTGCAGCAAAGGCTCAGTGCTGAGCTGTGGTTGCTGTGCCTGGCAGTCATCTCCATCCCCACACGTGGGACATTTGTCTTTTCAAAGCTGGCAGAGCTTACAGATTGTCAGGGACTCAGCTCAGTGGCACCTGCTAACCTTTGGTGTATTTACACTGCAGGCATTTCCTCCTAGGAGCTTGCTCAGCTGCTTACAGAGCACAAAGCTCTTGGTTCTAGCATGAATGCCTGATGTGGGCACAGCTGCTCCTTGATCATTCAGGAGAGAATCAGAGAGTTCTAGAGTTGTTTTGGCTGGAACAGACCTCTAAGATCATCCAGTCCAGCCATCAACCTAACATCACCATGGCCATTAAACCATGTCCACATGTGCCATGGCCACAGGCTTCTTGAACAACAGCTCCAGAGATGATCTTTGATCACATTGGGTGATTCTGTGCCCCACAACCTCCCTGGGCAACCTGGGCCAGTGTCTCAGCAGCCTCAACCTGTGCCAGTCTCTCAGCACCCTCAACCTGGGCCAGTGTCTCAGCAGCCTCAACCTGTGCCAGTCTCTCACCACCCTCAACCTGTGCCAGTGTCTCAGCAGCCTCAACCTGGGCCAGTGTCTCAGCAGCCTCAACCTGTGCCAGTCTCTCACCACCCTCAACCTGTGCCAGTCTCTCACCACCCTCAACCTGGGCCAGTGTCTCAGCACCCTCAACCTGTGCCAGTCTCTCACCACCCTCAACCTGGGCCAGTGTCTCACCACCCTCAACCTGTGCCAGTGTCTCAGCACCCTCAACCTAGGCCAGTGTCTCAGCACCCTCAACCTGTGCCAGTCTCTCACCACCCTCAATCTGTGCCAGTGTCTCAGCACCCTCAACCTGTGCCAGTGTCTCACCACTCTCAACCTGTGCCAGTCTCTCACCACCCTCATTCTAAAGAACCCTTTCCCAACACCCAGTTTCCATCTCCCCTCTGCCACTTCAAACCCATTCTTCCTCATCCTATCATTACCAGACCTTGTTAATAGTCCCTCCCCATCCTTCCTGGGGAGGAAGATACTGGAAGGCCACTCCAAGGTCTCCTTGAAGCCTTCTCTTCTCCAGGCTGCACAGCCCCAAACTCCTGTAGCCTGTCCTCATATCAGAGGTCCTCTTCTCTCTTGTCAAACCATTGCCCCTTGTCCTATCAGTGCAGGCCTTTGGAAACTGTCCCTCTGCAAGCCTGCTTGTAGGTCCCCTTCCACGTAGGTGCAGGCAAGTTGTTCCACAGGAGCTAGGAGTCTAAGAAGAGTGTAGGAAAAGTGTGATTGGGAGTCATTAACAAAAGCCTTAGAGGGGGAAGGAAAGGCTGGCTTCATTCTGTCACTTCTCAGTAGGTCATTAATTGTGGTGCAACCAATGCTTGCACTGAGCTGAGCCAGAGAATTGCCTGTCCTGGGCTGTCAGGGAGGTCTCTGCAGGGCTCTGCTAGGAGGGGTCTCCTGTGGTCCTCATAAGAGCAGTACCCTGAATCACAGAATCCTAGAATCAAGCAGGCTGGAAGAGAGCTCCAAGCTCAGCCAGCCCAACCTAGCACCCAGCCCTGGCCAGTCATAGACTCAAGCAGCTTGGAAGAGAGCTCCAAGCTCACCCAAACCAACCTAGCACCCAGCCCTGGCCAGTCATAGAATCAAGCAGGCTGGAAGAGAGCTCCAAGCTCAGCCAGCCCAACCTAGCACCCAGCCCTGCCCAACCAACCAGACCATGGCACTAAGTGCCCCAGCCAGGCTTGGCTGCAACACCTCCAGCCACAGCCACTCCACCACCTCCCTGGGCAGCCCATTCCAGTGCCAATCACTCTCTCTGCCAGGAACTTCCTCCTCACAGCCAGCCCAGACCTGCCCTGCCACAGCCTGAGCCTGGGTCCCCTTCTTCTGCTGCTGGCTGCCTGGCAGCAGAGCCCAACCCCAGCTGGCTACAGCCTCCCTGCAGGCAGCTGCAGGCAGCAATGAGCTCTGCCCTGAGCCTCCTCTGCTGCAGGCTGCACCCCCCCAGCTCCCTCAGCCTCTCCTCATGGGGTTTGTGTTCCTTCTTCTTTTAATGGTCTTTCCTGGGCTGCTGACAGTTTCACCAGAGCTTTGCTGCTGCCTGCTGACCTGCAGGACACTTTGGTGAGCCACAGGCTGGGGAGATGCTGGACTATGTTTTATCCTCTGGCTTTAAACAGTACTTTGGATGATAGATGGAAGACAGCAGGATGAAGCAGCACTTGAAATGGGGGCTCCCTGTGGTAGGACAAGCAGCAATGGATGGAAGCTGCAGCACAGGAGGTTCCAGCTCAGCACAAGGGGGAACTTCTTGCCTGGAAGGGTCCCAGAGCCCTGGCACAGGCTGCCCAGAGAGGTTGTGGAGTCTCCTTGTGTGGAGCCTTTCCAGGCCTGTCGGGATGTGTTCCTGTGTGCCCTGAGCTGGATTGTGTGGCCCTGCTCTGGCAGGGGGTTGGACTGGATGCTCTCCTTAGGTCCCTTCCAACCCCTAACACCCTGTGATGCTGTCTGGGTTGGCAAGGTGTCTCCAACACATCCCCTGCGTGCCTGCTTTAACAGGAGCACAGCCACATGGCTTTGGCCACTTTGTCTCACTGACTCCACCACCCTGAGCCTGTGCCTGTGCCCCACTGTGACTCCAGGCTCTGGTTTGGGTGGAGCTGAGTGTGGTGCCATCAGCTGCTGGCAGATGAAGGGCAGAAGAGCCTGGCACAGGCTGCCCAGAGAAGCTGTGAAGTCTCCTTCTCTGGAACCTTCCCAGGCCTGTCTGGATGTGTTCCTTTGTGCCCTGAGCTAGATTGTGTGGTCCTGCTCTGGCAGTGGGGGGTTGGACTGGATGATCTCTTTGGGTCCCTTCCAACCCCTGACATCCTCCAATCCTATGAACCTCTTTACTGTAAGGGTCACAGAGCACTGGAACAGGCTGCCCAGAGAGTTCCTCTGTGCTCCTCTGTGCTGCTCCTCTGTGATCTGAGCTAGGTTGTGTAGTCCTGCTCTGGCAGGGGAGTTGAACTGGATGGTCTCCAGGTCCCTTCCAACCTCTAATATCCTCCAATCCTATAAACCTCTTTACTGTAAGGGTCACAGAGCACTGGAACAGGCTGCCCAGAGAGTTCCTCTGTGCTCCTCTGTGCCCTGAGCTAGGTTGTGTGGTCCTGCTCCAGCAGGGGAGGGGGTTGGACTGGATGATCTCTTTGGGTCCCTTCCAACCCCTGACACCCCTGTGACTAACACATACCTCCAAAGTAGGAGCCATCTGCCAGCTTGGTCTCCTTGTTGCCTTTGGTGAGGACACTCACCACCCCGTGCTGGATGAAGTACATCTTCTTGCCAATGGTGCCCTCCCGGATGATGTAGTCCCCAGGCTGAAACACTTCAAACCTCAACTTGGTCAGCATGGAGGTCACAAAGTTGGGATCTGCGTTGGCAAAGAGGGGCATGGAGGCAACCAGCTTCCTGCAGTTGAAGTTTATAATTTCCTGGCCACAGTGGGATGCAAGAGAGGCAGAGAGAGGAGAAGTGGGGAGAAAAGATGGGACAGGGAGCAGAAAAGAGACACAGATTTGTTTAGTCAACATCTAGTGAAGATCCCTGAGTTGACCTGTAGGTTAATAACTGGGCAAGAACCAAACCCAAAATGCTGATCCCTTCAGGACTGGCCCTTGGAAGCTCAGAGCAAGCAAAGTGCAAGCTGAAGCTGACAGCTTGGCACCAGGCTGCTCTGCTTTCCTTCCTATGCTGTCTCTATGAGCAGGGGCAACTCCCTCCCGAGCGTGCCCAGCACACAATCCCCCTCCTCCTGCAGCAAAGCCTGGCCTGGGAGAGGTGCAGATGGGGTCTGAAAAAGCCCAGGGCTGATGTCCTAACTTACCTTGGCAGCCCTGCCCTCTCCCTTGCCCTTGCTTGTCAGGGAGACATTACACAGCACCAATGTGCCAAGGCACTCAGAGAAAGAATCATCCTGGGCAGATGGGGACAGTGCCAAGCAAGAGGAGGGAGAGATGCCCACCGCTGGCTGGGGCATGTGCTGGGTCATGCAGCTCAGCTGAAGAAAAGCCAGTCCAGCTGTTCAGCTGTCATCCAGGAGGCAGGGTCTGTGCCTCCTCCTGTGGTCTGGGGTCACTCAGAGGGTATGCCAGCACTTTGCCCTGCGCAGGAGCTGCTCTGTGCCACCTTGGCTCAGCCTCAGAGGGCAGCAGAAAGTGCCAGGGAGTAAATCACCTTCCCAGCCAAGTTGGGAAGGAGCAGCTGGATGACTGGAGCAGAAGGGGGGTTGGGGAAGCATCTCCTTCCTCCTCACTGGGGTTCTCTTCAGGGTTGCCCTTTGAGACTTGGGCAGGAAGTTTTCTAAGGTGGCTCAGCTCTTCTCTCTCCTACAGAGGTCCACTGCTGGGGGAAGGAAGAGAGAAGGAAGAGCACTTCTGGTGCTCCTGGGTAACATCCCTGACCCAGAGAGAACTGCATTCCTGGGCTTCAGCTAGGGAAGGCAGGGTTATGTTCAGACTCCTTTGAAGCACAGGTCCTGCTGGAAAGCTCCTCCTTCCTCGGGCTCCAGATGATGTTACAGCTGATAGATGGGGCACAGATGACAGCAGCACATCACACAGAGGAGAGACAGCACACAGGGAACACAAGGTGGTCATGTCTCCAACACAGACACAGCCAAGCTGTGCACCAGGTTCTTCTTGGTCATGTCTCCAACACAGACACAGCCAAGCTGTGCACCAAGTTCTTCTTGGTCATGTCTCCAACACAGACACAGCCAAGCTGTGCACCATGTTCTTCTTGGTCATGTCTCCAACACAGACACAGCCAAGCTGTGCACCAGGTTCTTCTTGGTCATGTCTCCAACACAGACACAGCCAAGCTGTGCACCAGGTTCTTCTTGGTCATGTCTCCAACACAGACACAGCCAAGCTGTGCACCAGGTTCTTGGTCAAGTCTCTAACACAAACACAGCCAAGCTGTGCACCAGGTTCTTCTTGGTCATGTCTCCACCACAGACACAGCCAAGCTGTGCACCAGGTTCTTGGTCATGTCTCCAACACAGACACAGCCAAGCTGTGCACCAGGTTCTTGGTCATGTCTCCAACACAGACACAGCCAAGCTGTGCACCAGGTTCTTGGTCATGTCTCCAACACAGACACAGCCAAGCTGTGCACCAGGTTCTTGGTCATGTCTCCAACAGAGACACAGCCAAGCTGTGCACCAGGTTCTTCTTGGTCATGTCTCCAACACAGACACAGCCAAGCTGTGCACCAGGTTCTTCTTGGTCATGTCTCCAACACAGACACAGCCAAGCTGTGCACCAGGTTCTTGGTCATGTCTCCAACACAGACACAGCCAAGCTGTGCACCAGGTTCTTGGTCATGTCTCCAACACAGACACAGCCAAGCTGTGCACCAGGTTCTTCTTGGTCATGTCTCCAACAGAGACACAGCCAAGCTGTGCACCAGGTTCTTCTTGGTCATGTCTCCAACACAAACACAGCCAAGCTGTGCACCAGGTTCTTCTTGGTCATGTCTCCAACACAGACACAGCCAAGCTGTGCACCAGGTTCTTCTTGGTCATGTCTCCAACAGAGACACAGCCAAGCTGTGCACCAGGTTCTTCTTGGTCATGTCTCCAACACAAACACAGCCAAGCTGTGCACCAGGTTCTTCTTGGTCATGTCTCCAACACAGACACAGCCAAGCTGTGCACCAGGTTCCTCTTGGTCATGTCTCCAACACATACACAGCCAAGCTGTGCACCATGTTCTTGGTCTTGTCTCCAATATAGACACAGCCAAGCTGTGCACCAGGTTCTTGGTCAAGTCTCTAACACAGACACAGCCAATCTGTGGACCATGTTCTTCCTGGCCTTGTCCTCCCAGCAAGTTAGGCACAGCAGTGGAGCAGCTACAGGCTCAAGCCAAACAGGGCTGCCTTCCTGCTCAGACCCACGGATGCGCTGCCTCGGCTGGTCCTGACCCCGGAGCACACACACGTAGCCAGGTGCCGCTGGGAAAGCTGCCCTCCCACCACTGCCCTCCCACGATGGTGGCACAGGACACCCCCCAGGGAGCCTGCCCAAGCAGTGTGCCCTGCTCACCTCTCGGAGGGGCTCGCTCAGCTCGCCCAGGATGCTCTCCTCGTCGAACATCTTGCCCTGGTAGCGGTGCTCGTAGTAGTCGTGGATGCGCTGCCGCATGTCCGCGGGGAGCTTGTGGAAGGACATGTACTGCTCCACCTGCTTGTACTGCGTGGGGAGACAGCAAGAGGAGGGGTTAGCAGCACAGCACACCCACTCCTGGCCACACCAGACCTCTGCCTGCTTCCTTGGTGAACATCTGGTGCAGGAGAGAATGGTGAACCGCGAGAGGACAGTGCCTGAACCGCTGAGAGGTTTGCAGACATCTTTAGGATGTTCCCCAAATGCCTGCTCCACTTTTTAACCTTGAAACCTAAGCTCAGCCAGTCTCACTGTGGAGACAGCTTCCTCATCTAACATCCTGCAGCAAGCACCAATCCAGGCTGGAGAGCAGCCCTGAGGAGAGGCACTTGGGGGTGCTGCTGGAGGAGAAGCTGCACAGGAGCCAGCAGTGAGCACTTGCAGCCCAGAGAGCCAAGCAGAGGCTGGGCTGCAGCAGCAGCAGTGTGGCCAGCAGGGCCAGGGAGGGGATTCTGCCCCTCTGCTCTGCTCTGCTGAGAGCCCACCTGGAGTGCTGCATCCAGCTCTGGAGCCCCTGGGCCAAGAGGGCTGTGGAGATGCTGGAGAGTGTCCAGAGCAGGGCCAGGAGGATGCTGAGAGGCTGCAGCAGCTCTGCTGTGAGCACAGCCTGAAAGAGTTGGGGCTGTGCAGGCTGGAGCAGAGGAGGCTCCCAGGGGACCTTCTGGTGGCCTTGCAGGGTCTGAAGGGGGCTCCAAAAAAGCTGGGGAGGGACTTTGGAGGCTGTGAAGGAGTGTCAGGAGTGGGGGGAATGGAGCAAAGCTGGAGGTGGGGAGAGTGAGGCTGGAGGGGAGGAGGAAGTTGTTGAGCAGGAGAGTGGTGAGAGGCTGGAATGGGTTGCCCAGGGAGGGGGTTGAGGCCCCATGGCTGGAGGTGTTTGAGGCCAGGCTGGCTGAGGCTGTGGTCAGGCTGCTCTAGGGTAGGGTGTCCCTGGGCATGGCAGGGGGGTTGGCACTGCCTGCTCCTTGTGCTCCCTTCCAGCCCTGCCTGGTTCTGTGATTCTATGATCCCCTGGTGCTGAGCAGCTCTGCTGCTTGCTCTTCCCTGCACACACAGCAAAACCTGGGAGCAGAGATGAGTGCAAGATGCTCAGCTGAGGATCTCCTCTCAGCATATATGGCTGAGGGAAGACTGCCCAAAGCAGGATGGCACAGAAGGTTTCTCCAGGGCACACAGCAGAGTGGTGGCCAAGTAGTATGAGCAGGAGGTGATGTGCAGCACCTCAGGGCCTCTGCCAAGTGCAGGAACTGCATGTGCCAGGGGCTGGGGAGAGCAGCAGGGCAGGGTTCTGCCTGGGATGTCCACAGTCAACGTGAAAGGCACACCCTGACAGACACCTGAGTTACCTGGCTGAAGGTGCAGTCCCTGTGACCTCCTTTTCATCTCCTCTCTGCCCCTTGAGGATGGCACCTGTGCTTTCCCTGCACAGCTGCCAGCTTCCCTCACCTCTTCTGGCTCTCTCTTGCCCTGTCAGGGTTTGTACCTAATGGTTTGCACTTCCAGCCTGTGGCTTAGAGGGGAACTGAAGGGCACACTCTGAGTGATGGTGGAGCAGGAGCTGGGCAGGAGTGGTGCTTTCTAGGAACAAATGACACCTCCTCAAGGCACAGGGCTGTCAGTGGCCTCACTTGCTTTGAAGGTGCTGCAGGGACAAGGTGTGTGCACAGCCTCCCATCCCCCCAGCACGCTGAGCAGAATACAACCCTGCTACTAAAGAGTGTTGACAAGAGCTCTGGGCTCCCCCTCTGCCATCCTTCTTTCCCCTCACCTCCCCAGGAAATGGCCAAGCTGTGCACCAGGTTCTTGGTCATGTCTCCAACACAGACACAGCCAAGCTGTGCACCAGGTTCCTCTTGGTCATGTCTCCAACACAGACACAGCCAAGCTGTGCACCAGGTTCTCCTTGGTCATGTCTCCAACACAGACACAGCCAAGCTGTGCACCAGGTTCCTCTTGGTCATGTCTCCAACACAGACACAGCCAAGCTGTGCACCATGTTCCTCTTGGTCATGTCTCCAACACAGACACAGCCAAGCTGTGCACCAGGTTCTTCTTGGTCATGTCTCCAACATAGACACAGCCAAGCTGTGCACCAGGTTCTTCTTGGTCATGTCTCCAACACAGACACAGCCAAGCTGTGCACCAGGTTCTTGGTCATGTCTCCAACACAGACACAGCCAAGCTGTGCACCAGGTTCTCCTTGGTCATGTCTCCAACACAGACACAGCCAAGCTGTGCACCAGGTTCTTCTTGGTCATGTCTCCAACACAGACACAGCCAAGCTGTGCACCAGGTTCTTGGTCATGTCTCCACCACAGACACAGCCAAGCTGTGCACCAGGTTCTTGGTCATGTCTCCAACACAGACACAGCCAAGCTGTGCACCAGGCTCTTGGTCATGGCTCCAACACAGACACAGCCAAGCTGTGCACCAGGTTCTCCTTGGTCATGTCTCCAACACAGACACAGCCAAGCTGTGCACCAGGTTCTTCTTGGTCATGTGTCCAACACAGACACAGCCAAGCTGTGCACCAGGTTCTTCTTGGTCATGTCTCCAACACAGACACAGCCAAGCTGTGCACCAGGTTCTTCTTGGTCATGCCTCCAACACAGACACAGCCAAGCTGTGCACCAGGTTCTTGGTCATGTGTCCAACACAGACACAGCCAAGCTGTGCACCATGTTCTTGGTCATGTCTCCAACACAGACACAGCCAAGCTGTGCACCATGTTCTTGGTCATGGCTCCAACACAGACCCATTCCCCATTGGCACACAGCACAGAATACAACCCTACTACTAAAGAGTGCTGACAAAAGCCCTGCCCTGTGCTCCCCCTCTGCCATCCTTCTTTCTCCTCACCTCCCCAGTAGCTGTCCCCAGATGTCCCTTTGCTGCTGCTTCTGCTGAACAGCCTGGTGACCAAACTGTGCTCCTTACAGCCCTCCCCTGCACACACCAGTGTCACTCTGCTGTCAGCACAGTCTGTGCTGGCACTGCCTTGCATGCTAACAACTTGATCTGCACCAGAGAGGAGAAGGAATTGCTCTAAGGAGCCAAGGTGGCCGAGGGGACATTGGGGGTTTCCTGGCAGCTTTTTTGTCTGTGGCTAGCAGCAGAGGAGCTGGCTGTAAATATTCATGACCACTGCAGGCTGATCAAAGTCAAGCAAGTCACCACCTCCCTGCAGGGAGCCGGGCAGGCAGCTGGCAGGCAGCGCTGCACTGGGTGGTGTGGGCTGCTAGGGCTGCGGTGCCACTGAGTGCTGAGCAGAGCAACCAGGAGAGAAAGGCAGCAGAAAGGGGGACAAAGCTGGGGAGGGGCCTGGTGCACAGCCCTGTGAGGAGAGGCTGAGGGAGCTGGGGGTGTGCAGCCTGCAGCAGAGGAGGCTCAAGGGTGACCTCATTGCTGTCTACAACTACCTGAAGGGAGGCTGTAGCCAGGTGGGGTTGGGATCTTCTCCCAGGCAAGCAGCAACAGAAGAAGGGGACACAGTCTCAAGTTGTGCCAGGGGAAAGTACAGGCTGGATGTTAGGAGGAAGTTCTTCACAGAGTGATTGGCATTGGAATGGGCTGCCCAGGGAGGTGGTGGAGTCACCATCCCTGGAGGTGGTCAAGCAAAGCCTGGATGAGGCACTTAGTGCCATGGTCTGGTTGACTGGCAAGGGCTGGGTGCTAGGTTGGGCTGGCTGAGCTTGGAGCCCTCTGCCAACCTGGTTGATTCTATGATTCTATGAATCCAATGTCTCAGGTGGGGACAGGTCATTGATTTGAGCCCTTCAGGAGTTTTGCAGGTTTGCTCTCAAATGAAGCAGGTTTGAAGGGTTGGCTCAGATGTCTGAGCGTAGAAGCACAAAGTTGTTTGGGTTGGAAAAGGTCTCTAAGGTCAGCGAGTCCAAGGGTCAACCTAACACCACCGTGGCCATTAAAGCATGTCCTCAACTGCCATGGCCACAGGGTTCTTGAACACCTCCAAGGATGGGCAACCACAGAATCACAGAACCTTAGAGGTTGGAAAAGACCTTCAGGGTTCATCCAGTCCAACCTCCATGCCAAAAGCAGCAGCGCCCAGGACAGTCCACACAGCAATGTGGAATATCTCTCCACAACTTCCCTGGGCAGCCTGGGCTCTGTCACCCTCACTGTGAAGAAGCTTCCTGGATGAGGGGCCTGGAGCACAGCCCTGTGAGGAGAGGCTGAGGGAGCTGGGGGGGTGCAGCCTGCAGCAGAGGAGGCTCAGGGCAGAGCTCATTGCTGCCTGCAGCTGCCTGCAGGGAGGCTGTAGCCAGCTGGGGTTGGGCTCTGCTGCCAGGCAGCCAGCAGCAGAAGAAGGGGACTCAGGCTGAAGCTGTGCCAGGGCAGGGCTGGGCTGGCTGTGAGGAGGAAGTTCCTGGCAGAGAGAGTGATTGGCACTGGAATGGGCTGCCCAGGGAGGTGGTGGAGTGGCCGTGGCTGGAGGTGTTGCAGCCAAGCCTGGCTGGGGCACTTAGTGCCATGGTCTGGTTGGTTGGGCAGGGCTGGGTGCTAGGTTGGGCTGGCTGAGCTTGGAGCTCTCTGCCAACCTGCCTGGCTCTATGGATGTACAGGGCTCTTCTCAGCTCCACACTCTGAACCAGATCACTCCTGAGGTCACCAGCAACACCCAGCACTGGGACAGAGCCAAGGGGTAAGGTTAATGATGTGGTGAACATCAACAGCAGTGCATGGGGATTGGAGACTCTCTCTGATAACCCCATGCTTACAGGACTGCCTTTTTCAGCCAAGGCCCTGATACTGTGGAGATCACAGAGCTGTAGAACACCTTAGGCTGGAAGGGACCTTAGAGAGATCATCTGGGGGCATTAGGAGGAGTGTGGCCAGCAGAGCCAGGGAGGTTCTCCTCCCCCTCTGCTCTGTCCTGGTGAGGCCATACCTGGAATTCTGCATCCAGTTCTGGGCTCCCCAGCTCAAGAGGGACAGGGATCTGCTGGAGAGAGTCCAAGGGAGGGCTGTGAAGGTGATGAAGGAGCTGCAACACTGCCTGGGGAGGAGAGGCTGGGGGCCCTGGGGCTGTTTGGGCTGGTGAAGAGAAGACTTAGAGGGGATCTGATCAATGTCTATAAACTTCTGAGGGCTGGGGGTCAAGAGGGAGGGGACAAACTCTGCTCAGTTGTGCCCTGGGATAGGACAAGGAGCAATGGATGGAAGCTGCAGCACAGGAGGTTGCACCTCAACATGAGGAAGAACTTCTTGCCTGGAAGGGTCCCAGAGCCCTGGCACAGGCTGCCCAGAGAGGCTGTGGAGTCTCCTTCTCTGGAGCCTTTCCAGGCCTGTCTGGATGTGTTCCTGTGCAACCTGAGCTAGGTTCTTTGCTCCAGCACTGGCAGAGGGGTTGGACTCAATGACCTGTGGAGGTCCCTTCCAACCCCTAACATCCTGTGAGCCTCCCAACCCCAAGCCCATCCTGTGAGCCTATAATCCAATCCAACCTCCCTGCCATGGCCATGGATGCCTCCCAACCAACCCAGGTTACTTAAGGTCCCAGCCAACCTGGCCTTGAACATCTCCAGGGAGGAGGCATCCACAGCCTCTCTGGACAATCCATTCCTGAGTCTTGCCACCCTCACAGCAAATCTCTCCCTGAGACCTGGCACTCTGCAAGGCCACTGTGTGAGCAGGCCTAACTCACCAGTCCCCTTTCACCACCTTTCTCCCTGGTGCTTGTCTGTTGAAGTCTTCTCCTCATCCCCACGTCCTCAGCCTGACCTGTGCTCAGAGGAAGGCATGGAGATTAGCAGCCTCTCTGAGCCTAGCTGAAAAGCCTCATTTAGGAATCATTCCAGTCCCTTTGAAGACAATCAAGCCTCATTTAAATCTTAACTCATTTTCTTAAGTCTGTTTTTCCTCAAGCCCTTGAAGGAGGTATTAATATATCAAAGGGAAACCATTTAGCTGAGTATTTTTACTTCTCTAACTGGCCACTTTTCCCCTACTCCTCTCAACAGTTCCCTCTCCTTCTACCAAAGCTCAGATCACTCAAACTCCGAAGGGAGCTAAGTATTTTTAACTCTTTCCATATCCTCTCTCTCCATCAGGAGTCCTCTTCCCACTGGCAGGAAGAAATCACTGGCAGGAAAGGCTCAATGATTTGCTTGCATTGCTTCCTGCATCCAAAAAGAGCTGTTCCCATTCCAGTCCTGGCATTGACCTCTCTTTGAGAAACAGAATCCCAGAATTCCATCATCTTCCCATTCCAGTCCTGGCATTGACCTCTCTTGGAGTAACAGAACCCCAGAATTCCATCATCTTCCCATTCCAGTCCTGGCATTGACCTCTCTTTGAGCAACAGAATCCCAGAATTCCATCATCTTCCCATTCCAGTCCTGGCATTGACCTCTCTTGGAGAAACAGAATCCCTGAATTCCATCATCTTCCCATTCCAGTCCTGGCATTGACCTCTCTTTGAGTAACAGAATCCCTGAATTCCATCGTGGTTGGGAAGGTACCTCTGGGGATCATCCAGTCCAACCCCAGATGACACCAAGCTAGGAGCAGCTGTGGAGCTGTGGGAGGGCAGCAGAGCCCTGGAGAGGGACCTGGCCAGGCTGCATGGGTGGGCAGAGGCCAAGGGGATGAGACTGAACAAGGCCAAGGGCAGGGTTGTGCACTTTGGCCACAACAACCCCAAGCAGCACTAGAGGCTGGGGCCAGAGGGGCTGAGAGCAGGCAGGCAGAGAGGGAGCTGGGGGTGGTGGCAGAGAGGAGCTGCAGAGGAGGCAGCAGTGCCCAGGTGGGCAGCAGAGCCAATGGCATCCTGGGCTGGCTCAGGAGCAGTGTGGGCAGCAGGACAAGGGAGGTTCTTGTGCCCCTGTGCTCAGCACTGCTCAGGACACCCCTGCAGTGCTGTGTCCAGCTCTGAGCTCCTGCATTGCAGAGAGCTGCTGAGGTGCTGGAAGGTGTTTGGAGCAGGGCAGCAAGGCTGGGGAGGGGCCTGGAGCACAGCCCTGTGAGGAGAGGCTGAGGGAGCTGGGGGGGTGCAGCCTGCAGCAGAGGAGGCTCAGGGCAGAGCTGATTGCTGCCTGCAGCTGCCTGCAGGGAGGCTGTAGCCAGCTGGGGTTGGGCTCTGCTGCCAGGCAGCCAGCAGCAGAAGAAGGGGACCCAGGCTGAAGCTGTGCCAGGGCAGGTCTGGGCTGGCTGTGAGGAGGAAGTTCCTGGCAGAGAGAGTGATTGGCACTGGAATGGGCTGCCCAGGGAGGTGGTGGAGTGGCTGTGGCTGGAGGTGTTGCAGCCAAGCCTGGCTGGGGCACTTAGTGCCATGGTGTGGTTGGTTGGGCAGGGCTGGGTGCTAGGTTGGGCTGGCTGAGCTTGGAGCTCTCTTCCAACCTGCCTGATTCTATGATTCTCTGATTGTGATGCTCTGGCAGCATTCTGAGTGCTTGCAGAGTGCCTCCTGTGGGATCAGGTTAAGACACACACAAGCAGGATGCAGTGATGTGGCACTCAAGAGGATTAATGCTTCTCAGGGGTACAGCTCACACCAGGAGATTCACCAGATGATGGAGTGTTTTGATGGAACACAGTTGCATCTTTGTTCTGCTTTCCCTGAGCTATGATTAGCAGTAAACTACTGCAGCCTCCTTGCATTTGAGAGCAGCCCTGCAGAGAGGGGCTTGAGTGAAGAGCTGGGCATGAGCTGGCACTGAGCCCTGCCAACCCTGTCTTAGAATCATAGAATCATAGAATCAGGCAGGTTGGAAGAGAGCTCCAAGCTCATCCAGCCCAACCTAGCACCCAGCCCTGGCCAGTCAACCAGATCATGGCACTAAGTGCCTCATCCAGTCCCTTCCTGAACTTGGGCTGATCCCCAGCAGTGTGGGCAGCAGGGGCAGGGTGGGGATTCTGCTGAGACCTTCTCTGTAGTGCTGGGGCAGCTCTGGCACCCTCAGCACAGCACAGACAGGGACCTGTTGGAGGAGCCCCAGAGGAGGTCACAGCAGTGTTGGGAGGGCTGTGAGGCCAGGCTGAGAGAGTTGGGCTTGTCCAGCCTGGAGAGGAGAAGGCTCCAGGGAGACCTTCTGGTGGCCTTTGAGTGCTTAAAGAGGTGACAAGAAAGCTGGGGCCAGACTTCTGAGGAGGGTCTGCTGTGCCAGGACAAGTGGTGATGATCTGAACTGAAAGAAGGAGATTGAGAGTACATAGAAGGAAGAAATCTTCAACATTAAGGGTGGTGAAGCACTGCCCCAGGTTGTCCAGAGAGGTGGGAGATGCTCCATCCCTGGAAGCATTCAGGGTCACAGTGTTGGGACAACCTGGCTCTAGCTGCAGCTGTCCCTGCTGACTGCAGGGGGGGTTGGACTGGATGACCTTGAAAGGTCCCTTCCAACCCAAGCCATGCTCTGATTGTCTGACTTAGTCCATCAGCACAAATGTGGAGTTCTCCCTTTGAACCATTCACATTCCCATCCTCAGGATTTGTCCTGGGACCAGGTCTAGATCTTGCTCAAACTGACCAAGACACAGTTGGATGGAGTCAGATGGGTCTGGGATGGAGTAGTCCCAGGGAGGAAAAGTAACACAGCCAAACCATGCCAGCACTGCTGGTGCCAGGTGAAGATGAAGCAGGAGCTGGGTCCCTTCACAGCCAGAACCAGAGGAAACTCTGAGTGAAGCAGCAGGACAGGAGGCAGCAGGGGTCAGAGTGAGGTACAAGCAAGCTGCTTGTGTAGGAACCTGTGGCTATTTCAACACCACCTCAGCCAGAACTACTCAGGCTCTGGGATGGAGTAGATCAAGGGAGGAAAAGTAACACAGCCAAACCATGCCAGCACTGCTGGTGCCAGGTGAAGATGGAGCAGGAGCTGGGTCCCTTCACAGCCAGAACCAGAGGAAACTCTGAGTGAAGCAGCAGGACAGGAGGCAGCAGGGGTCAGAGTGAGGTACAAGCAAACTGCAGCTGCTTGTGTAGGAACCTGTGGCTACTTCAACACCACCTCAGCCAGAACTACTCAGGCCACATCCAACACAGCACCACAATATTATCAGGGCTATTTTGCTTCCTGATTAATGAGCTACATTTAAACCCACATCCATCTGCTCCTCAGCTGTGGAAGCTGTTTGGGAGCTACTTCCTTTTCTGCAGCAGGCTGCAGTAAGCTTGACACAACAGAAGTGCTCCAGGTTGCTGTGGAGGTACCTCAGGATGTTTGCCACCTGGAGGAGACAGAGGTGAGGAGGGTGCTGCCACTGGAGTGGGAGAGAGGAGAGCCACCTGGATGCACTCCTGTGCAGACTACCCCAGGTGAGCCTGCTTTTGGGAGGGGGGTTGGGATCAATGACCTCTGGAGGTCCCTTCCAACCTCTGACATTCTGTGATGCTGTGAAACTTTGGAAGAGGCTGCCCAGGTTGGTGCTTGAGTCAGCTTCTCTGGAGGGCTTTTAAAGCCATGCAGATGTGGTGCTTGGGGATATGGGTCAGTGGTGGGGGGAGCTGGGAGAGTAGGGCCAATGGTTGGACTTGATGTTCATAGAGTCACAGAAGCAGGCAGGGCTGGAAGGCAGCACAAGGAGCAGGCAGTGCCAACCCCCCTGCCATGCCCAGGGACACCCTACCCTAGAGCAGCCTCACCACAGCCTCAGCCAGCCTGGCCTCAAACGCCTCCAGCCATGGGGCCTCAACCCCCTCCCTGGGCAACCCATTCCAGCCTCTCACCACTCTCCTGCTCAACAACTTCCTCCTCCCCTCCAGCCTCACTCTCCCCACCTCCACCTTTGCTCCATCCCCCCCACTCCTGACACTCCCTCACAGCCTCAAAAGTCCCTCCCCAGCTTTTTTGGAGCCCCCTTCAGACCCTGCAAGGCCACCAGAAGGTCCCCTGGGAGCCTCCTCTGCTCCAGCCTGCACAGCCCCAACTCTTGCAGGCTGTGCTCACAGCAGAGCTGCTGCAGCCTCTCAGCATCCTCCTGGCCCTGATCTGGACACTCTGCAGCATCTCCACAGCCCTCTTGGAATAGGAACTCCAGAACTGGAGTCTTCTTGAACCTCCTGAGGTTGGCTTGTGCCCACCTCTCCAGTCTGTTCTTTCCTGGCTTTCTTGTTCCATCACCCTCATATTGAGGAGCTTGTTCCTAACATCCAACCTAAATCCACTAATTTGAAGCTGTTGCCATGGTGGTGCTCAGGTTGATGGTTGGATTTGATGATCACAGAATCATAGAATGGTTTAGGCTGGAAGGGACCTCAAAGCTCAGCCAGTTCCAACCCCCTGCCATAGGCAGGCACACCTCTGACTAGAACTCAAGGCCTCATCCAACCTGGCCTTGAACACATCCAAGGAGGGAGCAGCCACAACCTCCCTGGGCAACCTGTGCCAGTGTCTCACCACCCTCATTTTAAAGAACACCCAGATTCAATCTCCTCTCTCCCACTTCAAACCCATTCCTCCCCCTCCTGTCATTACAGTCCTTGGCAATAGTCCCCCCCAGCCTTTCTGTAGCCCCTTCAGACTCTGCAAGGCCACTACAAGGTCTCCTTGAAGCCTTCTCTTCTCCAGGCTGCAGAGCCTCAGCTCTTGTAGCTTGTCCTCATAGCAGAGCAGCTGCAACCCTCTCAGCATCTTGGTAGTCTCCTCTGGACTGGCTCCAACAGTTCCATGTCCTTGGATCTTGGAGGTCTTTTCCTACCAAAACTCAGCATCTCTGGGAGCAGCCTGGAGCGAGGAGAGAAGGCTCAGAGGCTGGAGATGGGGCCAAGGGACCAGTGAGCCTGAGCAACTGGAACTCAGCATCTCTGGGAGCAGCCAGGAGAGAAGGCTCAGAGGCAGGAGATGGGCAAAGGGACCAGTGAGCCTGAGCAACTGGAACTCAGCATTACTGGGAGCAGCCAGGAGAGAAGGCTCAGAGCCTGGAGATGGGCAAAGGGACCAGTGAGCCTGAGCCACTGGAACTCAGCATCTCTGGGAGCAGCCAGGAGAGAAGGCTCAGAGCCTGGAGATGGGCAAAGGGACCACTGGGCCTGAGCAACTGGAACTCAGCATCACTGGGAGCAGCCAGGAGAGAAGGCTCAGATGCAGGAGATGGGACCAAGGGACCAGTGAGCCTGAGCAACTGGAACTCAGCATTACTGGGAGCAGCCAGGAGAGAAGGCTCAGAGGCTGGAGATGGGCAAAGGGACCACTGGGCCTGAGCAACTGGAACTCAGCATCTCTGGGAGCAGCCAGGAGAGAAGGCTCAGAGGCTGGAGATGGGCAAAGGGACCAGTGAGCCTGAGCAACTGGAACTCAGCATCTCTGGGAGCAGCCAGGAGAGAAGGCTCAGAGGCAGGAGATGGGACCAAGGGACCAGTGAGCCTGAGCAACTGGAACTCAGCATCTCTGGGAGCAGCCAGGAGAGAAGGCTCAGAGGCTGGAGATGACCAAGGGACCAGTGAGCCTGAGTAACTGGAACTCAGCATCTCTGGGAGCAGCCTGGAGAGAAGGCTCAGAGGCTGGAGATGGGCAAAGGGACCAGTGAGCCTGAGCAACTGGAACTCAGCATCACTGGGAGCAGCCAGGAGAGAAGGCTCAGAGGCTGGAGATGGGCCAAGGGACCAGTGAGCCTGAGCCACTGGAACTCAGCATCTCTGGGAGCAGCCAGGAGAGAAGGCTCAGATGCAGGAGATGGGCAAAGGGACCAGTGAGCCTGAGCAACTGGAACTCAGCATCTCTGGGAGCAGCCAGGAGAGAAGGCTCAGATGCAGGAGATGGGCAAAGGGACCAGTGAGCCTGAGCAACTGGAACTCAGCATCTCTGGGAGCAGCCAGGAGAGAAGGCTCAAAGGCTGGAGATGGGCAAAGGGACCACTGGGCCTGAGCAACTGGAACTCAGCATCTCTGGGAGCAGCCTGGAGAGAAGGCTCAGAGGCTGGAGATGGGGCCAAGGGACCAGTGAGCCTGAGCAACTGGAACTCAGCATCTCTGGGAGCAGCCAGGAGAGAAGGCTCAGAGGCTGGAGATGGGCCAAGGGACCAGTGAGCCTGAGCCACTGGAACTCAGCATCACTGGGAGCAGCCAGGAGAGAAGGCTAAGAGCCTGGAGATGGGCAAAGGGACCTCTGGGCCTGAGCAACTGGAACTCAGCATCTCTGGGAGCAGCCAGGAGAGAAGGCTCAGAGCCTGGAGATGGGCAAAGGGACCACTGGGCCTGAGCAACTGGAACTCAGCATCTCTGGGAGCAGCCAGGAGAGAAGGCTCAGAGGCAGGAGATGGGCAAAGGGACCAGTGAGCCTGAGCAACTGGAACTCAGCATCACTGGGAGCAGCCAGGGGAGAAGGCTCAGAGGCTGGAGATGGGCAAAGGGACCACTGAGCCTGAGCCACTGGAACTCAGCATCTCTGGGAGCAGCCAGGAGAGAAGGCTCAGAGGCTGGAGATGGGCAAACGGACCACTGGGCCTGAGCAACTGGAACTCAGCATCTCTGGGAGCAGCCAGGAGAGAAGGCTCAGATGCAGGAGATGGAGCCAAGGGACCAGTGAGCCTGAGCAACTGGAACTCAGCATTACTGGGAGCAGCCAGGAGAGAAGGCTCAGAGCCTGGAGATGGGCAAAGGGACCACTGGGCCTGAGCAACTGGAACTCAGCATCTCTGGGAGCAGCCAGGAGAGAAGGCTCAGAGGCTGGAGATGGGCCAAGGGACCAGTGAGCCTGAGCAACTGGAACTCAGCATCTCTGGGAGCAGCCAGGAGAGAAGGCTCAGATGCAGGAGATGGGCAAAGGGACCAGTGAGCCTGAGCAACTGGAACTCAGCATCACTGGGAGCAGCCAGGAGAGAAGGCTCAGATGCAGGAGATGGGCAAAGGGACCAGTGAGCCTGAGCAACTGGAACTCAGCATCACTGGGAGCAGCCTGGAGAGAAGGCTCAGAGGCTGGAGATGGGCAAAGGGACCAGTGAGCCTGAGCAACTGGAACTCAGCATCTCTGGGAGCAGCCAGGAGAGAAGGCTAAGAGCCTGGAGATGGGCCAAGGGACCAGTGAGCCTGAGCAACTGGAACTCAGCATCTCTGGGAGCAGCCAGGAGAGAAGGCTCAGAGGCTGGAGATGGGCAAAGGGACCAGTGAGCCTGAGCAACTGGAACTCAGCATCACTGGGAGCAGCCTGGAGAGAAGGCTCAGATGCAGGAGATGGGCAAAGGGACCAGTGAGCCTGAGCAACTGGAACTCAGCATCTCTGGGAGCAGCCAGGAGAGAAGGCTCAGATGCAGGAGATGGGCAAAGGGACCAGTGAGCCTGAGCAACTGGAACTCAGCATCTCTGGGAGCAGCCAGGAGAGAAGGCTCAGATGCAGGAGATGGGCCAAGGGACCAGTGAGCCTGAGCAACTGGAACTCAGCATCTCTGGGAGCAGCCAGGAGAGAAGGCTCAGAGGCTGGAGATGGGCAAAGGGACCAGTGAGCCTGAGCAACTGGAACTCAGCATCACTGGGAGCAGCCTGGAGAGAAGGCTCAGAGGCTGGAGATGGCCAAGGGACCACTGGGCCTGAGCAACTGGAACTCAGCATCTCTGGGAGCAGCCAGGAGAGAAGGCTCAGATGCAGGAGATGGAGCCAAGGGACCAGTGAGCCTGAGCAACTGGAACTCAGCATCTCTGGGAGCAGCCAGGAGAGAAGGCTCAGATGCAGGAGATGGGCAAAGGGACCAGTGAGCCTGAGCAACTGGAACTCAGCATCACTGGGAGCAGCCAGGAGAGAAGGCTAAGAGCCTGGAGATGGGCAAAGGGACCACTGGGCCTGAGCAACTGGAACTCAGCATCTCTGGGAGCAGCCAGGAGAGAAGGCTCAGAGGCTGGAGATGGGCCAAGGGACCAGTGAGCCTGAGCAACTGGAACTCAGCATCTCTGGGAGCAGCCTGGAGAGAAGGCTCAGATGCAGGAGATGGGCCAAGGGACCAGTGAGTCTGAGCAACTGGAACTCAGCATCACTGGGAGCAGCCAGGAGAGAAGGCTCAGCAGGGAAGCTCAGCACCTAGCCACAGGCTGGGTGGATTTCTTCACTTCTTTATTTCTTCACTTCTCAAGTGCCAAAATGAATTTCCCAGGTGCTAATGAAGTGCAAGGCCACAGTGGGACACAGAGAACTGCTGAGGCAGGAGCCCTCTGCTTCCCAGGCCAGCACACGTGGTGCTTGCTCTGCCTGCACAAACACACTGCTGCAACCTGGCTGCCACCAAGGACAGGACTCTCTGTCTGGCTTCCACTCTCAGCAGGAAGATGCCAAAATGCCAGCTAGAATCTTAGCTTCTCTGCTATGGCAACCAAGCCAATTCCTGAACCTAAACCTGCTGAGAGAATCCCACCATGGTGAGGGTTGGAAGGCACTTACAGGCTCTGGGGAGCAATCCTCTTGGGAATGTCACTTCAAATCCTGTGCAGACTGCTAATGAAGATGGAATTTCCCCTCTGACAGCTCTGTGGCAGAGTAGTTCTGGGAATCATGGCAGTCTTTGCCCAGCTCCATGCTCCCAGAGTGTCTGACACTGCTTATCTTCTTGTATCAGTGCTGTTGCTGTCCCCAAGGTCCCACTGGCTGAGCCAACCCTGCAGCCTCACAAATGAATAGAGCTTTGGTGCAGGGCTGTGCTTGGGTTAATTAGCTCTGCTTAAAGCAGGGAAGCAGGGGGTGCTACCCAGCAAGGGCACAGTGCCAGGCTAATGTGACTATCCTGCAGCCAGGACCCCAGCTAGGAGCTCTGCACTGCTCATCTGGAGGCAGTTCAGAACACCCAACAGGCAGCAAAATGTCTTCAAACCACAGGAGCAGGTGGGAAGGCTTCAGGCTGAAGGCTCCCCTCACCTGCTGGGGGGTCTCTGACAGCTTTGGGTGCTTTGAGGAAGAGAAGAAAGAACACAAGAGGCAAACAGCACCCCAGGTCCTGGCCATCCCCTCCCCAGTTCTTCTGACAAAGTGCCAATGCCAGGGGGGCTACCTGCACCTTGGCCACTCCATCCCACTTGGAAGTGTTTTCTTACATCAGGTTGTCTGAATATTCCAAGGCAAATCCAACTCTGGAAGTCAGCAGCACCCTGCAGCTGTGAGTTTAATGACTGAGCTCAATGATCCCAACACAGGAAGGACAAGGAGCTGCTGGAGCAGGCCCAGATGAGGCCACCAAGATGAGCACCTCTGCTGTGAAGACAGGCTGGGAGAGTTGGGGCTGTTCAGGCTGGAGAAGAGAAGGCTCCAGGGAGACCTTAGAGCAGCATTTCAGTGTCTGAAGGGCACCTGCAGGAAGGCTGGGAAGGGACTGTTTAGAAGGGCCCAGAGTGATGATTGGAGACTGGAGCAGGGCAGAGTTAGGTTGGACATCAGGAGGAAGGTCTGCACCATGAGAGTGGGGAACCACTGGAGCAGGTTGTCCAGACATCTGCTTGAGGCTCCATCCCTGCAGACATTCAAGGTCAAACTTGATGTGGCCCTGAGCAACCTGCTCTAGTTGGGGATGTCCCTGCTGACTGCAGGGGGGGTGGACAAGGTGACCTTTGAGGGTCCCTTCCAACCAGATGCATCTCTCCTATGAGCACAGCCTGAAAGAGTTGGGGCTGTGCAGGCTGGAGCAGAGGAGGCTCCCAGGGGACCTTCTGGTGGCCTTGCAGGGTCTGAAGGGGGCTCCAAAAAAGCTGGGGAGGGACTTTTGAGGCTGTGAGGGAGTGTCAGGAGTGGGGGGAATGGAGCAAAGGTGGAGGTGGGGAGAGTGAGGCTGGAGGGGAGGAGGAAGTTGTTGAGCAGGAGAGTGGTGAGAGGCTGGAATGGGTTGCCCAGGGAGGGGGTTGAGGCCCCATGGCTGGAGGTGTTTGAGGCCAGGCTGGCTGAGGCTGTGGTCAGGCTGCTCTAGGGTAGGGGGCCCCTGGGCATGGCAGGGGGGTTGGCACTGCCTGCTCCTTGTGCTCCCTTCCAGCCCTGCCTGGTTCTATGGCTCTGTGATAAGCCTATTCTGGGCTACCAGGCCTACTATGCCACTTGGTCACATCACTTTGTCCCAGCCCATGTTGATTCTGTGATCTTAAAGGTAATTTCTCACCTAGGCAATGTGACTCCCCTCAAAAATACCCTCCCAAACCCCAAAGCCCTCCTGAAACCTGTTGTCTAGCAAGATTCTAAGCTACTGGGCTCCAAGAAAGAGCTGCCCAAGCCCAGAAGACAGACACTCAGCTCCTGCACAACCTCCCCTGCAACAGATCTTGGTCTAAGCTCTGCTTGGAGAGGGTCTGCATTGGATAGGCTGTTCAGGGAGAAGGAGGAGCAGAGGAATGAAGGTGGGGAGCAGAGGGTTTTAGAGAATGGAAATACTGATCTTGAGGAGAGATGAGGCTCTGGAAGGAGAGATTACAGCTTTACTGGGCTCTGCAATGCTGACAGCAGCAGTTCCTACCTCTCATCAGTCAGTCTTCCATATGTACCTGAGAAGATAACAGAGCAGAGCTGAGCCTCTCTGCAGGATGCCCATCACTGCTTGCATCCTGCTGGGCTGGGAGAGCAAAGCCCAGAGCCTCTCTCTGCTTTCTTCCAAGGGGCATGGCTGCAGTAAGCAGCACAAGCACTGCTCCCCAAAGCCTCAAGGTCACAGAGCCAGCTGGGCAGGAGGAGTGTGGGGGGGTGGGGGGACCTGAGCTCCTTTTCTGATCAGGTTCGTGTCTGGTGAGTGTGGGGCAGGCTGTGGATGGAGTCTGCCTGGACTGCAGCAAAGCCTTTGGCACCTCTGCCACAAGCAGCTCCTGGCACAGCTGGCAGCTCCTGGCTTGGGCAGATTCACTCTGGTATGGGGCAAGAACTGGCTGGAGGGCAGGGCCCAGAGAGTGCTGGTGAATGGTGCCACATCCAGCTGGCAGCTGGCACCAGTGCTGTGCCCAGGGAGCAGTGCTGGGCACAGTCCTGTTCTATAGACTTATTGATGATCTGAATGAGGGGACTGAGTCCAGCATCAGTAAGTTTGCAGATGGCACCAAGCTAGGAGCAGCTGTGGAGCTGTGGGAGGGTAGCAGAGCCCTGCAGAAGGACCTGGCCAGGCTGCATGGGTGGGCAGAGGCCAAGGGGATGAGACTGAACAAGGCCAAGGGCAGGGTTCTGCACTTTGGCCACAACAACCCCAAGCAGCACTAGAGGCTGGGGCCAGAGGGGCTGAGAGCAGGCAGGCAGAGAGGGAGCTGGGGGTGGTGGCAGAGAGGAGCTGCAGAGGAGGCAGCAGTGCCCAGGTGGGCAGCAGAGCCAATGGCATCCTGGGCTGGCTCAGGAGCAGTGTGGGCAGCAGGACAAGGGAGGTTCTTGTGCCCCTGTGCTCAGCACTGCTCAGGCCACCCCTGCAGTGCTGTGTCCAGCTCTGGGCTCCTCCACTGCAGAGAGATGCTGAGGTGCTGGAAGGTGTTTGGAGAAGGGCAGCAAGGCTGGGGAGGGGCCTGGAGCACAGCCCTGTGAGGAGAGGCTGAGGGAGCTGGGGGGGTGCAGCCTGCAGCAGAGGAGGCTCAGGGCAGAGCTCATTGCTGTCTGCAGCTGCCTGCAGGGAGGCTGTAGCCAGCTGGGGTTGGGCTCTGCTGCCAGGCAGCCAGCAGCAGAAGAAGGGGACCCAGGGTCAAGCTTGGGGGAGGACCTTGGGGGAGGACAAGGGGGGATGTTTTGAACTGGTGAGAGTCTGTCCCAGGTTGCCCAGAGAGGTGGGAGCTGCCCCATCCTTGGAACCATTCCAGGTCAGGTTGTTCATGGCTCTGAGCAACCTGCTCTAGATGCACATGTCCCTGCTGACTGCAGGGGGGTTGGACCAGATGACCTTTAAAGGTCCCTTCCAACCTACAGCATTCTGTGCTTCTGTGATGTCCTCAGCAGGAAACACTTCCTCTCATGTGAGCCAGCTACTGCAGGCTGTGGGGTTGTGCTGCAGTCAGGGTAAGGCTTGAGCTGATCATGGACACCTGAGAAAGCACCAATCCAGGCTGGGCAGTGCCAGGCTGGAGAGCAGCCCTGAGGAGAGGCACTTGGGGGTGCTGCTGGAGGAGAAGCTGCACAGGAGCCAGCAGTGAGCACTTGCAGCCCAGAAAGCCAAGCAGAGGCTGGGCTGCAGCAGCAGCAGTGTGGCCAGCAGGGCCAGGGAGGGGATTCTGCCCCTCTGCTCTGCTCTGCTGAGAGCCCACCTGGAGTGCTGCATCCAGCTCTGGAGCCCCTGGGCCAAGAGGGCTGTGGAGATGCTGGAGAGTGTCCAGAGCAGGGCCAGGAGGATGCTGAGAGGCTGCAGCAGCTCTGCTGTGAGCACAGCCTGAAAGAGTTGGGGCTGTGCAGGCTGCAGCAGAGGAGGCTCCCAGGGGACCTTCTTGTGGCCTTGCAGGGTCTGAAGGGGGCTCCAAAAAAGCTGGGGAGGGACTTTTGAGGCTGTGAGGGAGTGTCAGGAGTGGGGGGAATGGAGCAAAGGTGGAGGTGGGGAGAGTGAGGCTGGAGGGGAGGAGGAAGTTGTTGAGCAGGAGAGTGGTGAGAGGCTGGAATGGGTTGCCCAGGGAGGGGGTTGAGGCCCCATGGCTGGAGGTGTTTGAGGCCAGGCTGGCTGAGGCTGTGGTCAGGCTGCTCTAGGGTAGGGTGTCCCTGGGCATGGCAGGGGTTGGCACTGCCTGCTCCTTGTGCTGCCTTCCAGCCCTGCCTGGTTCTGTGACTCTATGAAATGGGACTGAGGCCTCTGCTGCTCACAGGCTTTCTCCAGCAGCATCCTGCACCAGCTCTAGCACTCACTGGACTCTACAGTAAGCAAATTGAAGCCACTAAGCTGGCAGAAGCCTAACCCAGAGGAAAGAATTCAGCTCAGTAAAGGTCTGGGAAGCTCAAAAGGTGGTGCCCAAGGGTGAGCTGGTGCAGCTGAGAGCAGTGGCAGGGTGCAGTGGGTGCAAGTGGGTTTGTGAGGCTTCCCCTCTCCAACTGAAGCTGTCAGATGGAGTCAGCTATAGCTTGTAACAGCACAGCATGGCCTGGGGAGAGCCTTCTAGCACATCTCCTGTCACATGCAGGGAGCAGGCACCAATCCTGGCTGCAAAACCACTTTGCAGTCAGACACCAGAGTGAGGTTAAGAAGGAAGAGCCAACCCTTGCCACTGACTGGTGCCACTCCAGAGCAGAACACCCTCTGCAGTGCAAGATGGGACAGACAGGTCCCTTCCAACCTTGCCTTTTGGCTTGGAAATAGAACAGTCACTTCAGAGTGCCAGACCTGAAGAGCTCTCCTGGCTCAGAGCTTTTTAAGGCAGGCAGAGAGCCAGACTTGCATGATGGCTGTGCCACCTCCAGTGCCTGAGCTGGTGTCAGTGCCCTTCCCTTGTGCTCAGACACTCAGGGCTCTGCTGCCTTGGAGGGTGCAGCTTCACTCTCCCAACTGTCCACGCTTCCTACCCCTCCACTGAGCCCAGGGAGCTGCCCTGCCTTGTGGAAATCAGCAGAGGATGAAGTCAGATGCTGCTGGAGGAGGTTTGGATGTCCAAATGTTCAGTGAATTCAGGCCAGAGCGAGACAAGCCTGCTGCTGGAGTCAGCAGACAGCACAGCTTGGCTTGGATTGCTCTTCTCCACAGCCCTGTTTGCACAAGGACAGAACAAGCTGCTTTGGCAGAGATCTAAACCCAGCTGAATCTTCACCACCACAGACTCACAGCATCCCAGCATGCTGGGGGCTGGGAGAGACCTCTGGGCATCATCCAGTCCAACCCCCACTGCTAAAGCAGGGGCACCCACAGCAGGATCACAATGCCCAGGTGGGGTTGGAGTCTCTCCAGAGAAGGAGACTCCACAACCTCTCTGCACAGCTTGCTCCAGGCCTCCAGCACCTTCACACCACACAACTTTCTCCTCAGGTTCTGATGGAACCTCCTGATTCCCAGTTTGTGCCCATTGCTCCTTGTCCTGTCCCTGGGCACCCCTGGCAGGAGCCTGGCCCCACCTTCTTGCCCCCTCAGCCTTTAGTTCTTGCTGAGCATTGCTCAGGTGCCCTTTGGGGCTGCTCCTCTGCAGGCTCTCAGCCTTTGCTCCTCACAGAGCTCAGGTCCCCTCTGTGTCTGCTCCTCTCCAGGCTCACCAGCCCCAGAGCTCTCAACCTTTCCTTCTCACAGAGATGCTCCAGGCCCCTCAGCATCCTTCTGGCTCTTCCCTGGACTCTCTCCAGTAGCTCCTTGTCACTGTCAAACTGGGAAGCCCAGAACTGGACACAACACTCCAGAGGTGGCTTGACTAGGGCAGAGTAGAGGGGGAAGAGAACCTCCCTCTACCTGCTGACCACACTCTTCCTCATGCACCTCAGGAGACCTCCTAACCAGGAGTGTTAGCTCCTGGTGAACCTGCTGTTCCCAGCTGTAACCTTCCCTCCTGTTCCTGTATTAGTTCTGCTGCTCCTCTCCCTCCCCACCACCTCCCTTTACTTTGGCTACTCCCAGCACAAGCTGCTGAGGGCTCTGCTGAGCTGAACCTCCTGTACCTGTATTAGTTCTGCTGCTCCTCTCCCTCCCCACCACCTCCCTTTACTTTGGCTACTCCCAGCACAAGTTTCTGAGGGCTCTGCTGAGCTGAACCTCCTGTTCCTGTATTACTTCTGCTGCTCCTCTCCCTCCCCACCACCTCCCTTTACTTTGGCTACTCCCAGCACAAGCTGCTGAGGGCTCTGCTGAGCTGTGAGGCAGAGCCATGAGTGTGCAGCCCCAAACTGTACTCAGCAGAGGTCTCCAAAGTGCTGCCTGCTTCCATCAATCGACCTCCAAAGCTGTTGAGGTTCTCTTTGCTCCTGCTCCACTCCAGCAGCCACACTGTCCCACAAGGACTGAATTAAATTGAGTTGCAGGGTTGCAAATCACCAAGCAGCCTCCTTTGGATCGTGGCCAAAGTGCTAAGGAATGCAGGAAGGAAAGAAGTGATTTGTTTTTAGGCCAATTGCAAGAGGAAAATCAAGGGACCCAGTGCCTGGGGCTTTAATCTTAGGAGTACAGGCTGGGAAATGAACCTGCTCCAACCACCAAAGGCATCCTTGGTTAAATCTTCTACCCACTGCTCTGGCCACAAAGCTCTTCTGCTGCATCTCCTCAGAGGATTAGAATCGGCAGGGTTGGAAAGGACCTCGAGGATCAACCAGCTCCAAGCTCCCTGCCATGGGCAGGGACACCTCATGCAAGAGCAGGTTGCTCAGAGCCACATCCAGCCTGGCCTTAAACACCTCCAGGGATGAGGCTTCCACCACCTCCCTGGGCAACCTGTGCCAGGCTCTCACCACCCTCATGCTGAACAACTTCTTCCTAACATCCAGGCTGAATCTCCCCACTTCTAGTTCTGCTCCATTGCCCCCAGTCCTGCCACTGGCAATCTCCTGCCCCCCTTGCTCAGTCCCTGTGAGGCATTAATGGGGCACACTTCTCCTGCCACCCTTGTCCCAGTCCCTGTGAGGCATTAATGGGGGACACTTCTCCTGCCACCCTTGCTCAGTCCCTGTGAGGCATTAATGGGGGACACTTCTCCTGCCCCCCTTGTCCCAGTCCCTGTGAGGCATTAATGGGGGACACTTCTCCTGCCCCCCTTGCTCAGTCCCTGTGAGGCATTAATGGGGGACACTTCTCCTGCCACCCTTGTCCCAGTCCCTGTGAGGCATTAATGGGGGACACTTCTCCTGCCCCCCTTGCTCAGTCCCTGCTGGCTTCCTGGGGACTGATTTTCCTGAGCACTGACTGGATTCCACCTGCCCAGGGTGAAGTCCTGCCCTTGTCTTCAGCCCTGGCTTGAGATCCATCCCTCAGTGCCCAGTTCTGCAGGTGTAAGCTCACAGGGCCCAGGTGGTTGGAGTTGCCAATCAGTCCTTGACTTCCATGCCACTCCAAACACGTTGGCACAAGCACTCTGCCTGCACAGACCTGATCAGCTTGCACTCCCAGGGCTGCAGTGTCCTTCTCTCTGGCATGCCTTGCTCTCAAGCAGAATTAGCCCAGCCAGTCTGGAACAGAGAGCTAAAGCTCTGTGCACAGCCCAGCCCTGCACACATTTTCTCCTGGGTTACTCCCCTCTTTTGGTTGCAGCTGTGCTGTGAGACCTTCCCTATGCTCAGGTCATTTGTCTCCTCTGCTCTGCCCTGCTCTGCTTCTGTGGCTCTGTGTTGTAAGCCCCACACCTCAAAGCTCCTCCTAAGCCATCCAGCAAATCCTTTCTTCCACCTCCTCTCTGAGCTCCAAATCCCCCCCAGCCTGTGCATGCTACTCATCATGCACCCACTTGAATAACAGCTGTCCTTGCACCTAGGTCACACCAGCAGCTGGCAGGGGCAGAACAGGACTGGCAACTAACTCCTCCTAGAGCTAGCTGGCAGATAACTCTTCCTAGAGCTGGCAGTTAACTCCTCATAGAGGTAGCAGCTAACTCTTCCTAGAGCTGGCAGATAACTCCTAGAGCTGGCAGCTAACTCTTCCTAGAGCTGGCAGATAACTCCTAGAGCTGGCAGCTAACTCTTCCTAGAGCCGGCAGCTAACTCCTCCTAGAGCTGGCAGCTAACTCCTCCTAGAGCTGGCAGCTAACTCCTCCTAGAGCTGGCAGCTAACTCTTCCTAGAGCTGGCAGTTAACTCTTCCTAGAGCTGGCAGCTAACTCTTCCTAGAGCTGGCAGTTAACTCTTCCAAGAGCTGGCAGTTAACTCTTCCAAGAGCCGGCAGCTAACTCCTCCTAGAGCTGGCAGCTAACTCTTCCTAGAGCTGGCAGCTAACTCTTCCTAGAGCTGGCAGCTAACTCCTCCTAGAGCTGGCAGCTAACTCCTCCTAGAGCTGGCAGTTAACTCCTCCTAGAGCTGGCAGCTAACTCTTCCTAGAGCTGGCAGTTAACTCCTCCTAGAGCTGGCAGATAACTCTTCCTAGAGCTGGCAGATAACTCTTCCTAGGGCTGGCAGATAACTCTTCCTAGAGCTGGCAGCTAACTCTTCCTAGGGCTGGCAGCTAACTCTTCCTAGAGCTGGCAGCTAACTCTTCCTAGGGCAGGCAGCTAACTCTTCCTAGAGCTGGCAGATATATCTTCCTAGAGCTGGCAGCTAACTCTTCCTAGAGCTGGCAGCTAACTCCTCTTAGAGCTGGCAGCTAACTCTTCCTAGAGCTGGTAGCTAACTCCTCCTAGAGCTGGCAGCTAACTCTTCCTAGAGCTGGCAGCTAACTCTTCCTAGAGCTGGCAACTAACTCCTCCTAGAGCTGGCAGCTAACTCCTCCTAGAGCTGGCAACTAACTCCTAGAGCTGGCAGCTAACTCTTCCTAGAGCTGGCAGCTAACTCCTCCTAGAGCTAGCAGCTAACTCTTCCTAGAGCTGGCAGCTAACTCCTCCTAGAGCTGGCAGCTAACTCTTCCTAGAGCTGGCAGCTAACTCCTCCTAGAGCTGGCAGATAACTCCTCCTAGGGCTGGCAGCTAACTCCTCCTAGAGCTGGCAGCTAACTCTTCCTAGAGCTGGCAGCTAACTCTTCCTAGGGCAGGCAACTAACTCCTCCTAGAGCTGGCAGCTAACTCTTCCTAGAGCTGGCAGCTAACTCTTCCTAGAGCTGGCAGCTAACTCTTCCTAGAGCTAGCAGCTAACTCTTCTAGGGCAGGCAACTAACCTTCTTAATCTTCTGACCCAACATATCCACAAGACCTTGATCATAACATCTCTTTGTCTATGCCATCCCTGGCCCCTACTCATTGAGGGCTCTTGCTGCTGCCTGAAAGTAACCTGCAGGAAGAGGAGTGTGGCCAGCAGAGCCAGGGAGGTTCTCCTCCCCCTCTGCTCTGTCCTGGTGAGGCCATACCTGGAATCCTGCACCCAGTTCTGGGCTCCCCAGCTCAGGAGGGACAGGGATCTGCTGGAGAGAGTCCAAGGGAGGGCTGTGAAGGTGATGAAGGAGCTGCAGCACTGCCTGGGGAGGAGAGGCTGGGGGCCCTGGGGCTGTTTGGGCTGGTGAAGAGAAGGCTGAGAGGGGATCTTATCGATGTTTATAAATATCTGAGGGCTGAGGGTCAAGAGGGAGGGGACAAACTCTGCTCAGTTGTGCCCTGGGATAGGACAAGAAGCAATGGATGGAAACTGCAGCACCTCAACATAAGGAAGAACTTCTTGCCTGGAAGGGTCCCAGAGCCCTGGCACAGGCTGCCCAGAGAGGTTGTGGAGTCTCCTTCCCTGGAGCCTTTCCAGCCCTGTCTGGATGTTTTCCTGTGCAACCTGAGCTAGATTCTGTGGTCCTGCTCTGGCAGAGGGGTTGGACTCAGTGACCTGTAGAGGTCCCTTCCAACCCCTAACATCCTGTGATGCTGTGATCCTGCTGTCTTTGTGGTGATGTCCCTTTCTCAGCTTGGAGCCACCCAAGTCCTTGCTTTCAGTCAAACACCCTTCATTCAGTTAGCTCTCCTGCCCTGTGGAGGTGCAGGCCTGCTGGTTCAACCAGAAGGTGAAGGCAAAGCTTTTGCCTGCCTGTGGCCTGAGGGTCCAGGTATCACTGCAGCAGCAGCCCCTTTGCTTTCCACAGCCATCTGCCAACGTGCAGGCAGCAAGATCCTGAAGGTGTGCAAAGAGAGAAGCAATTGAGGCAGCTCCAGGATTATCCCTCACCAGCTGAGTCATGCTGCCTGACCCTGTTTGCCCCTTGCCATCTAACACATTCCCAGCACCTCCTCAACCCCCTCCCCAGCAGTTACTGCAGTGGTAACCTGATCAGTGGTGACATTTCTGCCTGTGCCCTACATTATGCAACTCCACTACTGTGCAATTCATTCGATAGCTACCTGGGGAACCTGCTTGGAGCCTCCTGAGCTTTGATTTGTGCTTTAGGGTTTGTCAGGCAGCTTCACTCAGGAGCCCTGGAAGTGAGGAATCCAGAGAGTTTTCAAGCACCTGCTAAACAAAAAGCTGCACATTCTGGAAGGGTCACTGGGGATGTGAAAGTAGAGATGGCAAAGGAAAAGGTGACACAGTTCTAGGTAGCTGTGACACGAATCATGTCAGCCTGAAAAGACAGAGACAGCAACCAGCACCCCCTTGCCCTCCCATCATTCACCTGAGCTTGCATCTCTTTCCTCCTGAGCAAACAGATGGGATGTGAGCTGCCACTCAACTGTGGAGACAAAGAGGTTGCACCTCAGGCCTCTCACGTTGCTCACAGACAGCCCTGCAAAGACCCCTGGCCTCCTCCAGCCAGCCTGGGGTGCTAAGTCTCTGCCAACCTAGAATAACAAAATCAGGCAGGGCTGGAAGGGAGCACAAGGAGCAGGCAGTGCCAACCCCCTTGCCATGCCCAGGGACACCCTACCCTAGAGCAGCCTGACCACAGCCTCACACAGCCTGGCCTCAAACACCTCCAGCCATGGGGCCTCAACCCCCTCCCTGGGTAACCCATTCCAGCCTCTCACCACTCTCCTGCTCAACAACTTCCTCCTCACCTCCAGCCTCACTCTCCCCACCTCCAGCTCTGCTCCATTCCCCCCACTCCTGACACTCCCTCACAGCCTCCAAAGTCCCTCCCCAGCTTTTTTGGAGCCCCCTTCAGACCCTGCAAGGCCACCAGAAGGTCCCCTGGGAGCCTCCTCTGCTCCAGCCTGCACAGCCCCAACTCTTTCAGGCTGTGCTCACAGCAGAGCTGCTGCAGCCTCTCAGCATCCTCCTGGCCCTGCTCTGGACACTCTCCAGCATCTCCACAGCCCTCTTGGCCCAGGGGCTCCAGAGCTGGATGCAGCACTCCAGGTGAGCTCTCAGCAGAGCAGAGCAGAGGGGCAGAATCCCCTCCCTGGCCCTGCTGGCCACACTGCTGCTGCTGCAGCCCAGCCTCTGCTTGGCTTTCTGGGCTGCAAGTGCTCACTGCTGGCTCCTGTGCAGCCTCTCCTCCAGCAGCACCCCCAAGTGCCTCTCCTCAGGGCTGCTCTCACAGCCTCAGAAGTCCCTCCCCAGCTTTTTTGTAGGCCCCTTTCAGATCCTGGAAGGCCACAATAAGGTCGCCTGGAAGCCTACTCTTCTCCAGACTGAACCTGGTCAATTCTATTCTACTCTATTCTAGTTTGAGGCAAATTAGGATCTTTTAATGAGAGAAATTAGATTATAGGCTGTAAAAAGAAATCAGTGGTGATGTCTACTTCACTCCTAGGCTTGCTAGGATGTATACAAACAAGAACATAACCACAGATAAGAGAGTGTGTGAGAGTCTCTATCAGAGTCTGTGCCTGTGCTTTCCTTCCTGGGCTTTGGCTGTGTAACCCAACTAATTCTGCTTCTAACCCCCCCTTGCCAATCCTCCAAACTCACTTTGACTGTAAGGCAGAGTCTGGGATAAGGCAGAGGGGTGGAAAAAAGGTGGGAGGGTGGTTTAGAGTTCCTCCTGGGGACTCTGGTTTCTGGGAGGGCTGCTGTGTGTCTGTATCGCTTTCAAGTTGTCTGTTTCTGTATCTAGCTGTAAATACCTGCTTGGACACTGTGCTAAGCTGTGAGTATAAAGCCTCATTCCTTAACCTCCAGCTGGGCTGAGTCTACTCTGCTTGGACACTGTGCTAAGCTGTGAGTATAAAGCTTCATTCCTTAACCTCCAGCTGGGCTGAGCCTACACTGCTTGGACACTGTGCTAAGCTGTGAGTATAAAGCTTCATTCCTTAACCTCCAGCTGGGCTGAGTCTACTCTGCTTGGACACTGTGCTAAGCTGGGAGTATAAAGCTTCATTCCTTAACCTCCAGCTGGGCTGAGTCTACTCTGCTTGGACACTGTGCTAAGCTGTGAGTATAAAGCTTCATTCCTTAACCTCCAGCTGGGCTGAGTCTACTCTGCTTGGACACTGTGCTAAGCTGGGAGTATAAAGCTTCATTCCTTAACCTCCAGCTGGGCTGAGTCCAGTCTGCTTGGACACTGTGCTAAGCTGTGAGTATAAAGCTTCATTCCTTAACCTCCAGCTGGGCTGAGTCTACTCTGCTTGGACACTGTGCTAAGCTGTGAGTATAAAGCTTCATTCCTAACTCCCAGCTGGGCTGAGTCTACTCTGCTTGGACACTGTGCTAAGCTGTGAGTATAAAGCCTCATTCCTTAACCTCCAGCTGGGCTGAGTCTACTCTGCTTGGACACTGTGCTAAGCTGTGAGTATAAAGCTTCATTCCTTAACCTCCAGCTGGGCTGAGTCTACTCTGCTTGGACACTGTGCTAAGCTGGGAGTATAAAGCTTCATTCCTTAACCTCCAGCTGGGCTGAGTCCAGTCTGCTTGGACACTGTGCTAAGCTGTGAGTATAAAGCTTCATTCCTTAACCTCCAGCTGGGCTGAGTCTACTCTGCTTGGACACTGTGCTAAGCTGTGAGTATAAAGCTTCATTCCTAACTCCCAGCTGGGCTGAGTCTACTCTGCTTGGACACTGTGCTAAGCTGTGAGTATAAAGCCTCATTCCTTAACCTCCAGCTGGGCTGAGTCTACTCTGCTTGGACACTGTGCTAAGCTGTGAGTATAAAGCTTCATTCCTTAACTTCCAGCTGGGCTGAGTCTACTCTGCTTGGACACTGTGCTAAGCTGTGAGTATAAAGCCTCATTCCTTAACCTCCAGCTGGGCTGAGTCTAGTCTGCTTGGACACTGTGCTAAGCTGTGAGTATAAAGCCTCATTCCTTAACCTCCAGCTGGGCTGAGTCCAGTCTGCTTGGACACTGTGCTAAGCTGTGAGTATAAAGCCTCATTCCTTAACCTCCAGCTGGGCTGAGTCTACTCTGCTTGGACACTGTGCTAAGCTGTGAGTATAAAGCCTCATTCCTTAACCTCCAGCTGGGCTGAGTCCAGTCTGCTTGGACACTGTGCTAAGCTGTGAGTATAAAGCCTCATTCCTAACCTCCAGCTGCGCTGAGTCTAGTCTGCTTGGACACTGTGCTAAGCTGTGAGTATAAAGCTTCATTCCTTAACCTCCAGCTGGGCTGAGTCTACTCTGCTTGGACACTGTGCTAAGCTGTGAGTATAAAGCTTCATTCCTAACTTCCAGCTGGGCTGAGTCTACTCTGCTTGGACACTGTGCTAAGCTGTGAGTATAAAGCTTCATTCCTTAACCTCCAGCTGGGCTGAGCCTACACTGCTTGGACACTGTGCTAAGCTGTGAGTATAAAGCTTCATTCCTTAACCTCCAGCTGGGCTGGGTCTACTCTGCTTGGACACTGTGCTAAGCTGTGAGTGTAAAGCTTCATTCCTTAACCTCCAGCTGGGCTGAGTCTACTCTGCTTGGACACTGTGCTAAGCTGTGAGTATAAAGCTTCATTCCTTAATCTCCAGCTGGGCTGAGCCTACACTGCTTGGACACTGTGCTAAGCTGTGAATATAAAGCTTCATTCCTTAACCTCCAGCTGGGCTGAGTCTACTCTGCTTGGACACTGTGCTAAGCTGTGAGTATAAAGCTTCATTCCTTAACCTCCAGCTGGGCTGAGTCTGCTCTGCTTGGACACTGTGCTAAGCTGTGAGTATAAAGCTTCATTCCTTAACCTCCAGCTGGGCTGAGTCTACTCTGCTTGGACACTGTGCTAAGCTGAGAGTATAAAGCTTCATTCCTAACTTCCAGCTGGGCTGAGTCTACTCTGCTTGGACACTGTGCTAAGCTGTGAGTATAAAGCTTCATTCCTTAACCTCCAGCTGGGCTGAGCCTACACTGCTTGGACACTGTGCTAAGCTGTGAGTATAAAGCTTCATTCCTTAACCTCCAGCTGGGCTGAGTGCAGTCTGGGTGATTTCACAAGAGCTGGGGGAGGTAACACTCAAACCATCACAGCTGGAAAGCAGCCCTGGGGCACAGGAGGGTTGCAAAGCCCAATCCTTACCTTCTCCTGGTACTGGCGCCGCGAGGAGTCCAGAGACTGGATGAGGGCCGTGGCGTGGCCGATGAACATGGCATAGCAGGTGGCACCCACAATCATGCTGAGCATGGTGAGCCACACGTCTGACATGCCAACGGGAGCCTGCTGCCCGTAGCCAATGCACAGCATGTGGCTCATGGCCTTGAACAGTGCATAGGAATACTGCTTCCCCCAGGAGTCATTCTAAAGAGACAGACAGACAGACAGACAGAGCTTTAGCAGTGGGACAAGACACTTGAAAGAAGCACACCCCCCAAAATAAAAACCCCATCACAGCCCAAAACTCATGGCAAAAGTGGCTCTGTAAAGTTCAGAGGATCAGAGAATGGGTTAGGTTGGAAGGGACCTCAAGGTCAAACCCCTGCCATAGGCAGGGACACCTCCCTCTGGAACAGGTTGCTCAAGGCCTCATCCAACCTGGGTCTGAACACCTCCAGGGAGGTTGTGGAGCACAGAATCACCCAAGGTGATCTTTGATCACCTTGGGTGATTCTGTGCTCCACAACCTCCCTGGGCAACTTGTGCTGGTGTCTCACCACCCTCACCATCTGTGCTCCACAACCTCCCTGGCCAACTTGTGCTGGTGTCTCACCACCCTCACCATCTGTGCTCCACAACCTCCCTGGGCAACCTGTGCTGGTGTCTCACCACCCTCACCATCTGTGCTCCACAACCTCCCTGGCCAACTTGTGCTGGTGTCTCACCACCCTCAATCTGTGCCAGTGTCTCACCACCCTCAACCTGTGCCAGTCTCTCACCACCCTCAACCTGTGCCAATCTCTCACCACCCTCACTGGTAAGAACCTTATCTGACATCCAATTTCAACCTCCCCTCTGCCACTTCAAACCCATTCCCTCTCCTCCTGTCATTCCCAGACCTTGTCAACAGTCCCTCCCCAGCCTTCCTGTAGCCCTCTTCAGACACTGGAAGGCCACTCTAAGGTCTCCTCAAAGCCTTCTGCAGGCTGAACTCTTGTAGCCTGTCCTCATAGAAGAGATGCTGCAGACACTGGAAGGCCACTATAAGGTCTCCTCAAAGCCTTCTGCAGGCTGAACTCTTGTAGCCTGTCCTCATAGCAGAGCTGCTGCAGCCCTCTGAGCATCCTTGTGGCGCTCCTCTGGACTGGCTCTAACAGTTCCATGTCCTTTCTGTCTTGGAGGCTCCAGAACTGTGCACACTACTCCAAGTTGAACAAGCAATCTGGTTCTTGGCAGAGCTGGGCAGGCTCCAGTTAACAACAGGATCCAAGTGCACTCCTCTTTGGGCAGGGTTGTCACAGATTCCATGGAGGCAAAGCATCCCAGAAGGGAAACCAGACAGCCTGCCCACACTGCTAACCCAGGATAAATGGAGATGATGCTCTGGGGTGTTCTGAAAATGACCCATGGGTGTGAGAAGGATCTGAGGTGAAGGATCACACCACTGGGAAATGAGATCTCAACAGCAAAGTGGTCACAGAGAGCCTGAGCCAGGCTGCCAGCAGCAAGATGGACAAAAATCACTCCCCAGCCATGGAGGAAATGGTCAGGATCCCTGCTCATGACCTCAAGAGGTGAGAATGGCAGCAAATTAAGATGGTAATGTCTAGACAGCAAGTTCCTCTTGGTGTAAAGCTGCTGGTTTGGGGTTTGGTTTGAGTTTCTTTGGCTTGTGTGTGGTTTTGTTTTGTTTATTTGTGGGTTTCTTCTGTTTGTTTGGTTTCTTTTGATTCATAGAAGCATAGAGTCAAGCAGGCTGGAAGAGAGCTCCAAGCTCAGCCAGCCCAACCTAGCACCCAGCCCTGGCCAGTCATAGAATCAAGCAGGTTGGAAGAGAGCTCCAAGCTCATCCAGCCCAACCTAGCACCCAGCCCTGGCCAGTCACAGGATCAAGCAGGTTGGAAGAGAGCTCCAAGCTCATCCAGTCCAACCTAGCACCCAGCCCTGGCCAGTCATAGGATCAAGCAGGTTGGAAGAGAGCTCCAAGCTCAGCCAGCCCAACCTAGCACCCAGCCCTGCCCAACCAACCAGACCATGGCACTAAGTGCCTCATCCAGGCTTTTGTTTGGTTTTGTTTTGAATCACATAATCACAGAATCAGGCAGGGCTGGAAGGGAGCACAAGGAGCAGGCAGTGCCAACTCTAGGGTAGGGTGTCCCATGCCCAGGGACACCCTACCCTAGAGCAGCCTCACCACAGCCTCAGCCAGCCTGGCCTCAAACACCTCCAGCCATGGGGCCTCAACCCCCTCCCTGGGCAACCCATTCCAGCCTCTCACCACTCTCCTGCTCAACAACTTCCTCCTCACCTCCAGCTTTGCTCCATTCCCCCCACTCCTGGCATTCCCTGAGAGCCTAAAACGTTTTGGTTTGGTTTTGGTTTATTCTGTTTTGTTTTCAGGGAGCTCAGAAAACTACAAATGGTCTCATGTGTTAGATGCAATAAAGCACCAGGAGGAGCCAGCAGAAGCCAACAGCTCCTTTCGGACGCTCTGTGCTCTCCTGCTGCAAGCAGCACAAGAAGTGTGCCCAGGTGGCCAAGAGAGCCAATGGCATCCTGGCCTGCATCAGGAGCAGTGTGGCCAGCAGGACAAGGGAGGTTATTCTGCCCCTGTACTCAGCACTGCTCAGGCCACACCTTGAGTGCTGTGTCCAGTTCTGGGCCCCTCAATTCAAGAAGGATGTTGAGGTGCTGGAACATGTCCAGAGAAGGGCAACAAAGCTGGTGAGGGGCCTGGAGCACAAACCCTATGAGGAGAGGCTGAGGGAGCTGGGGGTGTGCAGCCTGGAGAAGAGGAGGCTCAGGGGTGATCTTATTACTGTCTACAACTACCTGAAGGGGCATTGTAGCCAGGTGGGGGGTGGCCTCTTCTGCCAGGCAACCAGCAATAGAACAAGGGGACACAGTCTCAAGCTGTGCCAGGGTAGGTCTAGGCTGGATGTTAGGAAGAAGTTCTTCCCAGAGAGAGTGATTGGCATTGGAATGGGCTGCCCAGGGAGGTGGTGGAGGCACCGTCCCTGGGGGTCTTCAAGCAAAGCCTGGATGAGGCACTTAGTGCCATGGTCTGGTTGATTGGCTAGGGCTGGGTGCTAGGTTGGGCTGGATGAGCTTGGAGCTCTCTTCCAACCTGCTTGATTCTATGATTCCTTCTATGAAAGAAGCACCTCAGCAATTACATCATGGGACAGGAAGAAAAAGCAGCCTGAGCTTCGTGATCCTTCTGATGGAGTTCAAGGAAGAGCTCAAGGTACATTTAGTGTCCCGTGGGGATTCTGTGCTAGCAAGTCCTTGCCACAAAAGCTTGCTTTGGTTTTGGTTTGCTTGTGGCTTTCTTTTGTTTGGGGTTTATTTGTTTGTGTGATTTGCTTTGTTTTCAGGGAGCTCAGAAAACTACAAATAGTCTCATTTGTTAGATGCAATAAAGCACCAGGAGGAGCCAGCTGAAGCCAACAGCTCCTTTCGGACGCTCTGTGCTCTCCTGCTGCAAGCAGCACAAGAAGCACCTCGGCAATTACATCATGGGACAGGAAGAAAAAGCAGCCTGAGCTTCGTGATCCTTCTGATCGAGTTCAAGGAAGAGCTCAGGGTACATTTAGCGTCCTGGGGGGATTCTGTGCTAGCAAGTCCTTGCCACAAAAGCTTGTAAAGTAAATGCACTGTCATCACACATTGCTGTGACAAGGTACGTGCAAAAACACCTCTGCTGCAGCACAGAACCTGCACGCTCCTCACTCTGCTTCCTGCTCCCAGGGAGGTGTTCACGCTGCAGACGCAGCTGGGCAGGGACACATACCCCAGCACCTCAGAAGGTCATTGCACAGAAGGCTTCGTTTGCAGCTGGTCAAACAGGCAAGGGGTGACTTGGGTGAGCTGATGCGGAGGGATGCAGCAGGCTCAGCATCAGTGACCAGCAATGCTGGGAGCCCTGGAACGTACTGGGCACCTCTTTGGAGGTGTTTAATGACAGGGTGGGGGCTGGCTGCTGAGCTCTCTGCAAACAGCTCTGTCGGTAAACTTGTAAGCAGGGGAGAGAAGCAAAGCTGCCGCTGCCGACCGGGAGCTGGGACCTCTGGCGAGTGTTAATGCTTGCTTGGGAGATAAGCACACGGACGAGGACAGGCGATAGCTTCCCCTGCCCAGCTCGGGTGACGTTATGCAAGACAGCCTCGATTCACACCGCAGCAAGAAGGGCAAAGCGACACAAGTGACAGCGGAGCGGACACTGAAGCAGCAGCACATTCACGGCCCCGGTGAAAGGATGCTCCTTGCTGGCGCCAGCCCGGCTGGGCTCACCTCCCTGGGCACCTCCTGCGCTGGAAAAAGCTGCCCTCGAGTGGACAGAGAGACGAGAGACAATGTGGCCACTGCTGTGCCTGTTCCCGGCTAGGCAGCTGGCTTGCCAATATGCCAGGAGCTGCAGCCCGGAGGGAGGCAAAGAGCATTCGGGCTTCGGTGCCCGTACAGGGCAGCGGTAAGGAGCCAACCCCGGAGGCTGTCGGAGGTGTAAGCACCAAAGGACCTCCCCCACATTTGTGCTGGATTTCCTGGAGCCCTGGCCAAAGAAGCGGTGGGGGGGGTCCAGTATTTGACTAGCCAGGACCTATCTGTGAGCTGTGAAGGCATCAAGCACCTCACCTAACCTTACACAGGCACTCCTGCAGCCTCGCTGGTAATGCTCCCAGGAGCCACAGCCCTGTGCTTCACAGTACCACAGTGTCACAGTGTCACCAAGGTTGGAAGAGACCTCACAGATCATCAAGTCCAACCCTTTAGCACAGAGCTCAAGGCCAGACCATGGCACCAAGTGCCACGTCCAGTCCTGCCTTGAACAGCTCCAGGGACGGCGACTCCACCACCTCCCCGGGCAGCCCATTCCAGTGGCCAATGACTCTCTCAGGGAAGAACTTTCTCCTCACCTCCAGCCTAAATCTCCCCTGGCACAGCCTGAGGCTGTGTCTTCTCCTTCTGGTGCTGGCCACCTGAGAGAAGAGAGCAACCTCCTCCTGGCCACAACCTCCCCTCAGGTAGTTGCAGACAGCAATGAGGTCTGCCCTGAGCCTCCTCTTCTCCAGGCTAACCAATCCCAGCTCCCTCAGCCTCTCCTCGTAGGGCTGTGCTCAAGGCCTCTCCCCAGCCTCGTTGCCCTTCTCTGGACACGCTCAAGCATCTCAATGTCCCTCCTAAACTGGGGGGCCCAGAACTGAACACAGCACTCAAGGTGTGGTCTAACCAGTGCAGAGTACAGGGGCAGAATGACCTCCCTGCTCCTGCTGGCCACATCATTCCTGATGCAGGCCAGGATGCCACTGGCTCTCTTGGCCACCTGGGCACACTGCTGGCTCATGTTCAGGCAGGTATCAATCAGCACCCCCAGATCCCTCTCTGTCTGGCTGCTCTCAGCCACTCTGACCCCAGCCCGCATCTCTGCATGGGATTGTTGTGGCCAAAGTGCAGCACCCTGCACTTGGAGCTATTGCACTTACAGTGTGGGCAGTGCTGTAAACTCCATGGCTTTAGCTCACCTCTCCTCCCTGCTTCAGCAGGGAAATCCTCCTCCTGAGGATGGCTTTAGCCCACCTCTCCTCCCTGCTTCAGCAGGGAAATCCTCATCCTGAGGATGCGTTTAGCCCACCTCTCCTCCCTGCTTCAGCAGGGAAATCCTCACCCTGGGACAACAGGCAGGAGCAGTTAGGCTGGTCCAACCTCTGCCTGAGATGCTGCTTCATTTGTAAAGGCAGGCAGCACACTCACAGCTGGAGTGGGGCAGGGGCAGTAGTGCAGGTGACCTGTCCCACCCCTTCCCGACAAGCTGAAGCTCCAAAGGGACTTTGGGTAGACGGCATAAGAATAGCTGAGCTGGAATTTGATACAACAGGCAATTGTTTGCCAGGGTCATTACCGACCAGAGCCTAAGGGGGACCATCTGGGTAGCAGGCAGGTTCAAGTTTAAAAAGCCATTCTTGCAGCAAGCTGCTGCTCAGGAGTGCTGTTTATGAGGCAACTTGCCAGTGCTTTGTAGGAATTAGTCATCCAAAACTACAGCAGCCACCAACAGCAGCGAGCCCCCATAGCCTGCAGAACTGCTTCTGGCTCCCTGGAAGCTCTACACTTGGAAGTCACAACCCTCAATTCCCAGCAGCAGCAGCAGCAGCAGGGCTCCCCGTGAGGACAGCCTGCTTCATGCCAGCCAGAGCAGAGTGCTGAGTAACGGCAGGCTGAGGGCTGGAGGAGGACATGAAGGGTTTAGGAGGAAAAAGAATCCCCAGCAATGTGGTCTGCGGGGAGAAGACATCAAGGGCTGCAGAAAGAGAGGCACTTGCAGGAAGGGGAAACCTTTCAGAGCTATTACCTTTAGGACACAAGCTCAGGGCTCTTTGAGCATCTGTAATGAGCTGAAGGCACAGTTGCTCTTCTCTGATATGTGTCAGGAGATCTTTGGTTTTTAGGCCTGCTCCACACTCCTGTTTTGCAGAGAACAAGTGGGCAGGTCAAGAACCTGAAGCCAGACTAGCAGCAGTGCTTCCAAACACAGTGTGGACACCATCGTGCTGCCTCACACTGCCACTGCTTGCTCCTGTAACAGCCCTGCCCCTACACATCACCTACTACTCCAGCAGTCACCTACTACTCCAGCATTAGTAAGTTTGCAGATGGCACCAAGCTAGGAGCAGCTGTGGAGCTGTTGGAGGGGAGCAGAGCCCTGCAGAGGGACCTGGCCAGGCTGCATGGGTGGGCAGAGGCCAAGGGGATGAGACTGAACAAGGCCAAGTGCAGGGTTGTGCACTTTGGCCACAACAACCCCAAGCAGCACTAGAGGCTGGGGACTGAGTGGCTGAGAGCAGGCAGGCAGAGAGGGAGCTGGGGGTGCTGGGAGAGAGGAGCTGCAGAGGAGGCAGCAGTGCCCAGGTGGGCAGCAGAGCCAATGGCATCCTGGGCTGGCTCAGGAGCAGTGTGGGCAGCAGGAGCAGGGAGGTTCTTGTGCCCCTGTGCTCAGCACTGCTCAGGCCACCCCTGCAGTGCTGTGTCCAGTTCTGGGCTCCTCCTTTGTAGAGAGCTGTTGAGGTGCTGGAAGGTGTTTGGAGAAGGGCAGCAAGGCTGGGGAGGGGCCTGGAGCACAGCCCTGTGAGGAGAGGCTGAGGGAGCTGGGGGGGTGCAGCCTGCAGCAGAGGAGGCTCAGGGCAGAGCTCATTGCTGCCTGCAGCTGCCTGCAGGGAGGCTGTAGCCAGCTGGGGTTGGGCTCTGCTGCCAGGCAAGCACAGTATCACAGTATCACAGTATCACCAAGGTTGGAAGAGACCTCACAGATCATCAAGTCCAACCCTTTACCACAGTGACCCAGGGGACCCAGGCTGAAGCTGTGCCAGGGGAGGTCTAGGCTGGCTGTGAGGAGGAAGTTCCTGGCAGAGAGAGTGATTGGCACTGGAATGGGCTGCCCAGGGAGGTGGTGGAGTGGCTGTGGCTGGAGGTGTTGAAGCCAAGCCTGGCTGGGGCACTTAGTGCCATGGTCTGGTTGGTTGGGCAGGGCTGGGTGCTAGGTTGGGCTGGCTGAGCTTGGAGCTCTCTTCCAGCCTGGCTGATTCTGTGATTCAGTCCCTAGGGTGGGAGGGTTGCTCCACACTCCTGTTTTGCAGAGAACAAGTGGGCAGGTCAAGAACCTGCAGCCAGACTAGCAGCAGTGCTTCCAAACGCAGTGTGGACACCATCGCGGTGCCTCACACCGCCACAGCTTGCTCCTGTAACAGCCCTGCCCCTGTACATCACCTACCACTCCAGCAGTCCCTAGGGTGGGAGGGTTGTAAGTACTTCAAATATACTGGAGTGGCTAAAATGGCCCATTAGGGGAGGTAAATGAGGCCTTAAACTGCAGAAGGAATATGACTTCTCGTTAACCTAACCTCAAAGCGAGCTGAAATGGAGCTGCAGAGCTGTGCTTGAAGATAGTTAAGAGGGCTGTTGTCTCAGACACATGCCAGGCACTGAGAGCATCTGCAGGAGGCAGTTGAAATGGCTTTGCTGTGCTTTCTCAGACTGGTTTGTTTTCAACCTCCACACTGGCAGCACTCTGAGGGTTTGTCTGGGCAAAGGAGAAAGGCAAATGGACACAGTGTGTGCTGTGGAAGGCTGAGCCACCCTGCACAGATCTTCTCTGCTTCTGCTCAGATCTAACCCTGCAGACCTGGGGCCACAGAACTCTTCAAAGGCAGTTGCTGTACTCAGCACTGGTCAGGCCAGTGGCATCCTGGCCTGCATCAGGAGCAGTGTGGGCAGCAGGACAAGGGAGGTTCTTCTGCCCCTGTGCTCAGCACTGCTCAGGACACACATTGAGTGCTGTGTCCAGTTCTGGGCTCCTCAATTCAAGAGAGATGTTGAGGTGCTGGAAGGTGTCCAGAGACGGGCAACAAAGCTGGTGAGGGGCCTGGAACACAAACCCTATGAGGAGAGGCTGAGGGAGCTGGGGGTGTGCAGCCTGGAGAAGAGGAGGCTCAGGGGTGATCTTATTACTGTCTACAGCTACCTGAAGGGACATTGTAGCCAGGTGGGGTTGGTCTCTTCTGCCAGGCAACCAGCAATAGAACAAGGGGACACAGTCTCAAGTTGTGCTGGGGAAGGTCTAGGCTGGATGTGAGGAAGAAGTTCTTCCCAGAGAGAGTGATTGGCATTGGAATGGGCTGCCCAGGGAGGTGGTGGAGGCACCGTGCCTGGGGGTCTTCAAGCAAAGCCTGGATGAGGCACTTAGTGCCATGGTCTGGTTGACTGGATAGGGCTGGGTGCTCGGTTGGACTGGATGAGCTTGGAGGTCTCTTCCAACCTGCTTGATTCTATGATTCTATGTTCTGCAGTAGCTCAGAGAAGCACCTAAAGAAAGAGTCTGGTGTCTCACAGGATGTTCTGGATGGAGCTGGTGGAACCCTCACTGGAGAAGACTAGAGAGAGAGAGAGGCAGACACAGAGAAGCACTGGCACATTCCTGGAGCAGAGGCATAGTCCATCAGCATAGTCTTGTATCTGACTTCCACCACTCACACTGCACAGTACCAAGGAGCTGTTTGTAGTGAAAGGGCATATTCCAGTCCTGTGAACTCCCACACTGGTCCCAGCAGGGATCTTATCTGGCTGCAGAGTTGTTACTCAGGGTTTGCTACTGCACATCACTTGCATCAAGCTGTGAAATAAAGCCTCTGAATGTAACCTGGGCCACACTCTAACTGCTGAGCCAGGTGAACAAACCTGATCCAGTTTAAAGGAAGAGGATAGTGGGATGAGAAATGAAGATGACAAGTCAGACTTCACACTGGACACAGCCTGCCTGCTCTGGGCTTATTGCAAAGGAGAGCTTTGCATGGCCTTCACCTAACAGAAGAGATATAGTAAGGACTCTGAGTGCATTGCTCTTGTCCCTGTCAGCCTTGCCTGAGACCCCCACCCATGCTCCCATTGCTCCTGGGGCCCCACTTCAGCACAGACCCCTCCTGAGCTAGGTGTACCTGTGCCCAGCCCTGGGCTTTAGCTTGATTTCCAGCCCTGCTTCTGTCCCCATCTCTTGCTGCTCGCCTCCCCAGGAGGACCCTGGCCACGACTATCACCTTGCCTCCACTGGAATGGTCTGTAACACCACTTCTGCTCTGCTCTGCTCTGCCCACCCCGTTTTGCACTGGCAGGACTGTGCTCTAGTTGGTGGGACCACTGCCTGTGCAGGGGTGTCACTGTGCAGCAGCTCTGCTCCTGCTGCTCCCGGGCAGATCAACACAGCTCCACAGCCCGAGGAGGGATCTGCTGGAGCAGGCAAGGCTCACAGAGATCTGGGCAGGGTGGCTCTGTCTTCCACAGCACATCCTGTGTCACAGTGTCACAGTATCACCAAGGGTGGAAGAGACCTCACAGCTCATCAAGCCCAACCCTTTAGCACAGAGCTCAAGGCCAGACCATGGCACCAAGTGCCACGTCCAGTCCTGCCTTGAACAGCTCCAGGGACGGCGACTCCACCACCTCCCTGGGCAGCCCATTCCAGTGTCCAATGACTCTCTCAGGGAAGAACTTTCTCCTCACCTCCAGCCTAAATCTCCCCTGGCACAGCCTGAGGCTGTGTCCTCTCCTTCTGGTGCTGGCCACCTGAGAGAAGAGAGCAACCTCCTCCTGGCCACAACCTCCCCTCAGGTAGTTGTAGACAGCAATAAGGTCACCCCTGAGCCTCCTCTTCTCCAGGCTAACCAATCCCAGCTCCCTCAGCCTCTCCTCGTAGGGCTGTGCTCAAGGCCTCTCCCCAGCCTCGTTGCCCTTCTCTGGACACGCTCAAGCATCTCAATGTCCCTCCTAAACTGGGGGGCCCAGAGCTGAACACAGCACTCAAGGTGTGGTCTAAGCAGTGCAGAGTACAGGGGCAGAATGACCTCCCTGCTCCTGCTCCTTTGCCCAGCCACAGGAGGAGCAGGCACTGGGGGGATGGGGAGGGGGTTTAAGCTGCTCTCCTCCTTCTGGCAGGAGGGGAGCTGCAGCCTTTCCTGCTCAAGGTCGCCGCATTTGCCCGGGGGGATATTTCCCTTCCCTGCAGGGTTTGTCGGTTCAGCAGAGCGCCCAAGGGAGCAGGCCACGTGTTTGCAGCAGCAGCAGCAGCAGCAGCAGCAGCAGCAGCTTCAGGTCTCAGCAGAGCTCGGATTTCAGTGAGGAGGAGCTGCCAGGCAAGGGTCTGGGGGAGCCGCTGCCGCCTCTCTCCGGCTGACTCACCAGCACTTCAGCTCGTAATAAAGTGCCCTGCAGGGAAGCGAATGCTGAAGCCCCTGAGACTGGGGCTGAGCAATTAGTACTGCAAACATCCTTTCCCTGCCGCCACACAGCCGCTCCTGAGAGAACTCAGCAGAGATTGCAGCCTCCCTCCTCCTCCTCCAGCCGCTTAAAGATGAACCAGCACCGAGACCCAGGGACTTGTCGAGCCCTTGATGTGGGTTTGGCAACACCAAACCCTTCAGAGGTCCCCTGGAAGGGGATCAAACCTTTAGGAAGCAGATGAGAGGTGAGGAATCTAATTAGACCTCCAAGTGAGTGGGTAGGAAACTTGGGAGCAGTGGCAGAGCAGCACCTGCATACTCAAGGAGAAAGCCCCCAATGAACCTGGCACCTCAATTCCAGCTCCCCTTAGCTGCAGCAGCTTCAGAAGGTTCTTTCTTTTTCTTGTGTTTCCATCCTAGTTTTTTGGCTCCTGGCTAGAATCAGGGCAGTTGTGCACTGAGTGTATTTGTCTCCTCAAAGCTGTGGAGCAGGCCAGTACAGAATGTCCCCAGATGCAACCTACCTACTCTCTGCCATAGCCAGATGCCAGCCTGGCCTCCCACCTCTGCCCATCCTCAGAGCTCTCAAACACAGCCATTAGGGAAACTGCCATCAAGATCTTGGTACCAAAGCCAAAGAACAACCCAGACCAACTGGTTCTTTGTTGTCTCCTGCCTCAGTGGCCTCTCCTGTTACTTCTCTACACTATGTATTGCACTCATCAAACCATCCACATCCACTGCTGGTCCCAGGACAGCATCTGGCCAGGCTGCATGGGTGGGCAGAGGCCAAGGGGATGAGACTGAACAAGGCCAAGGGCAGGGTTGTGCACTTTGGCCACAACAACCCCAAGCAGCACTGCAGGCTGGGGACAGAGTGGCTGAGAGCAGGCAGGCAGGGAGGGAGCTGGGGGTGCTGGCAGAGAGGAGCTGCAGAGGAGGCAGCAGAGTGCCCAGGTGGGCAGCAGAGCCAATGGCATCCTGGGCTGGCTGAGGAGCAGTGTGGGCAGCAGGACAAGGGAGGTTCTTGTGCCCCTGTGCTCAGCACTGCTCAGGCCACCCCTGCAGTGCTGTGTCCAGCTCTGGGCTCCTCCATTGCAGAGAGCTGCTGAGGTGCTGGAAGGTGTTTGGAGAAGGGCAGCAAGGCTGGGGAGGGGCCTGGAGCACAGCCCTGTGAGGAGAGGCTGAGGGAGCTGGGGGGGTGCAGCCTGCAGCAGAGGAGGCTCAGGGCAGAGCTGATTGCTGCCTGCAGCTGCCTGCAGGGAGGCTGTAGCCAGCTGGGGTTGGGCTCTGCTGCCAGGCAGCCAGCAGCAGAAGAAGGGGACCCAGGCTCAAGCTGTGGCAGGGCAGATCTGGGCTGGATATGAGGAGGAAGTTGCTGGCAGAGAGAGTGATTGGCACTGGAATGGGCTGCCCAGGGAGGTGGTGGAGTGGCCGTGGCTGGAGGTGTTGAAGCCAAGCCTGGCTGGGGCACTTAGTGCCATGGTGTGGTTGGTTGGGCAGGGCTGGGTGCTAGGTTGGGCTGGCTGAGCTTGGAGCTCTCTTCCAGCCTGCTTGAGTCTATGATTCTATGATTAGAGCACAGAACCTTATAACAAGAAGAAACTATTTGACTCCAGAAGAATTCATTATCCTCTGTGTCAAATGATCTAAACCCCAGCAGGCTATGTGGGGGCTGGGACATTCCTGTGCAGCTGCTGCAGTGGAAGCCACCCAAACTATAGGTAGGGCATACAAGCATCTCCCCAGTTCTTCAAGCCAATTTCCTGAGGTTCCATCTCTCTGAGACAGTCACTGAGATCATTTTTGTTCTTTCACTTCTGTTTTTAAGTGGAAGATGTGAGGGTGATTTAGCCACAGAGGAGAAGCAGAAAAGATCACACCAGGCAGGTTTAATTCCCAGCTTCACAGGCTCTCAGGGCTGTGAAGACAAGTCCTGCAGGATGAGTTTTTGCCTGGTAAAGCTCTGCTCTGGACAGAATCTCCTTCCCTTGCCCTTCCTGGAGACTCTCCATGCATTTTTCTCCCCTCTTTTCAGGCTTGCTGCTAGGAATGGTGGTTAGGGTAAATCTTTTTTCCTTCTGTCTTCTGCTACCTTTCAAGGCTCTGTCCCTTCCCTGCACAGTGACCTTGATGCTCATCTCTAGGCTCTGAGCATAGAACTCTTTGTTCTAGATGATGCCTAGCTTCTTTCCCTCATCCTCAGGCTCTGCCCCCAGTGGGTTTGCAGCCCTCTGTTGCAGTGGGTTACACAAAGTGACTTTCTGCCTTTCAAACCTTTGAGTGAGAACTGCCTCAGAGCCAATCTGCATTAGCTTAGAATCATAGAATGTAGAATGTCAGAGGCTGGAAGGGACCTTGGAAGATCATCCAGTCCAACCCCCCCTTGTGCCATGCATTTGTGCAGCCTACTCTGTACAAGCCCAGGCCTCTCAGGCTGTTCTAGATGCCCACCAGCATGGGGTTCTCTTGAGTCACCTGGGGGAGGGAGGACTCCCTCAGCCTCCCATCTAATGTCTGGGATCACACAGGTGCAAACTGAAGCCAGGTGTCTCCCAGGCACTGGGGAACTCCTCCTTACCCCCCTCTGTGCCTGCCACTACTGGTTACTGCCTTTTCTGAGGGCTTTCTGTGCACCAGTTAGCAGCAGACCTCTTTCCCTTCACCTCTTAGCTCACTTGGCAGCTTGTGTTGCAGCTCTCATCTGCTGGCCTTTGAGCCACTCAGGTCTGCAAGTCTGCAATCCAAGCTTTTACTGCTTCCCCCAGGGCTGGATGGGGAAAGCCAAGAGGTGATGCCAACAAGGCAAGGGAGGAGATTCCCCCCCTTTACCCTGCTCTCCTCAGACCCCACCTGGAGTACTGTATGCAGTTCTGGAGTCCCCAGCACAAGGACATCAAACTGTTGGAGTGAGTTCAAAGGAGGGCCACAGAGGGCTGGAGCAGCTCTGCTAGGAGGACAGGCTACAAGAGTTGGGGCTCTTCAGCCTGGAGAAGAGAAGGCTTTGAGGAGCTCTTGTAGTGGCCTTCCAGTAGCTGAAGGAGGCCTACAGGAAGGCTGGAGATGGACTATTGACAAGGTCTTGTGATGACAGGATGAGGAGGAATGGGTTTGAACTGGCAGAGGGGAGATTTAAACTGGATGTTATGAAGAAGTTCTTTGCAGTGAGGGTGGTGAGAGACTGGCAGAGGTTGAGGGTGCTGAGAGACTGGCAGAGGTTGAGGGTGGTGAGAGACTGGCAGAGGTTGAGGGTGGTGAGACACTGGCACAGATTGAGGGTGGTGAGAGACTGGCAGAGGTTGAGGGTGGTGAGAGACTGGCAGAGGTTGAGGGTGGTGAGACACTGGCACAGGTTTCCCAGGGAGGTTGTGGAGCACAGAAGCACCCAATGTGATCAAAGATCACATTGGGTGCTTCTGTGCTCCACAACCTCCCTGAAAGTGTTTGGGATCAGGTTGGATGAGGTCTTGAGCAACCTGATCTAGTGGAAGGTGTCCCTGCCTATGGTGTGTGTGGGGGTAGAACTGGATGAGCTTTGATGTCTCTTCCAACCTAAACCATTCTATGTTGTTGCCATCAGACAGCAATCCCCACCCAAATGTTAGGCTAAAGGAAACATGAGGCAAATCTGCTGCTCTGACCCTGTCCTGCAAGGGCAGTGTGGCCAAGTCACTTTTTGGGACAGGGAGGACTTCTGCCTGCACCTCTGAGCTCTCCAGAACGAGGAGCTGGATGTCCCTCTGCACCTGAACAGCACAAGCACAACGAGACCCAGATCTTTCACTGCTGCTGCTGCTGCTGCTGCCATCTCAAGAGCAAAGAGGCAGCACATGGGAAGAAAAGGCAGTGACAGCATGGGTTGTTCTTCTGCTGTAGCTACAGAAAGGATTCTGCTCTCCAGAACTGTCACTCTGCCACCTTCCAACGGCAGCAAGTGAAGGATTATTGCAGAGGGAAGAAAGGAAGGAAAGGAATAAGCAGCAAACAGCTGCTGGCTGCTGGCAGCAGGTGCCCAGCATGGGGGAGGCATGGGAAGCTGGCAGCTCTTGGCTCCATCTTCCCTTTGCTCTGCCTGATGAGGCTTCTCTTCTTCTTGTCTATTAAAGAAGAAATTGGCTGGGGGAATCTGAAGGTTAAGAGCTGCAACAAGAGGCCATTTCCTTAAAGCTTTGTCAGTTTGTGCTGCTTACCCGAGTGGACATTGTCCCTTTGAATAAAGAGCCTGGGAGCTCTCAGCGAGAGGGCTGAAAGGTTCCCTGAGCTCCACATGTGCTCAGCAGATGGCAGAAACCTCGCTCCCAGCAGACAGCAGGGCGAGGGGCACAGCTCGGGGAAGCCTGCCACGGTGGGAGGCTGAACTGCAGAGCCTCCCTCAGCCCACCCTCAGGAGACACCCTGCAGCCCCCCCCCGTGAGAACGGGGCGCTCACACTCGCCCTTTAAGTGGATGTGGAGCAGAAGGCTTCGTAGTTTCCTTAGGACCGCTAAGGGGAACAAGGAGCGGCCCCAGCTGGGGCTCTGGGACCACAGATGCCCGCAAACCGGTTGCGTTCTTGCTCTTCGCTGTTTGCTGCCAGGAGGGGGAGCCTGGCCCCTGCCTTCTGCTGCAGGCAGCAGGCTCTGCTGGGGCTGCTTCCTGCTCTGCAGCCTGCTGAGCTTCCTTACAGGGACTGGCTCCAAGGAGCCTCCATGGCCACGGTGCCTGCTGGAGAGCGGAGGAAGCAGGCGAGGGGGAATAGGAAGCTGGGGCGGAGATGCATCGTTTAGTGCTGGGAGGAGGATGGAGGAGTGGCGAGGGTCGGGGAGCAGGCAGGGCGAAGCTCTTACCACCATGCGGTTGAGGGACACCCAACAGTCGTCGGGGAAGTCCTGCAGCATAGGCACAAGGAACTGGAGGCAGCCGTCCCAGTGGCACAGCAGCAGCATCATCCCAATCAGGTTGACAATCCGCACCACGGCGCTGGCCAGATCGTAGGTCATGTGGAAGATCTGCAGGGGCCAGGAGGGAGCAGGTTAGATGGCAGCTCCCCAGACAACCACCCCCACCTCATTAGATGCAGTCTCAGGGTCAAGAACCTTGCTAAAGCAACAGAAAAGGCTGCATCAGCTCAGCTCAGTCACAGTATGCAAGAGGAACAGACTGAAATCCAAAACACACAATCACCATCGGGCACCCCTGCTGCCCTCTGCTTTTGCTTGCTGTTTTACACTGAACACAACTCAGGTGGCTTGCAAACATCAGAGAATCAGAGACTCAAGCAGGCTGGAAGAGAGCTCCAAGCTCAGCCAGCCCAACCTAGCACCCAGCCCTGCCCAACCAACCAGACCATGGCACTAAGTGCCCCAGCCAGGCTTGGCTGCAACACCTCCAGCCACAGCCACTCCACCACCTCCCTGGGCAGCCCATTCCAATGCCAATCACTCTCTCTGCCAGGAACTTCCTCCTCACAGCCAGCCCAGACCTGCCCTGCCACAGCTTCAGCCTGGGTCCCCTTCTGCTGCTGCTGCTGGCTGCCTGGCAGCAGAGCCCAACCCCAGCTGGCTACAGCCTCCCTGCAGGCAGCTGCAGGCAGCAATCAGCTCTGCCCTGAGCCTCCTCTGCTGCAGGCTGCACCCCCCCAGCTCCCTCAGCCTCTCCTCACAGGGCTGTGCTCCAGGCCCCTCCCCAGCCTTGCTGCCCTGCTCCAAACACCTTCCAGCACCTCAGCAGCTCTCTGCAATGGAGGAGCCCAGAGCTGGACACAGCACTGCAGGGGTGGCCTGAGCAGTGCTGAGCACAGGGGCACAAGAACCTCCCTTGTCCTGCTGCCCACACTGCTCCTGAGCCAGCCCAGGATGCCATTGGCTCTGCTGCCCACCTGGGCACTGCTGCCTCCTCTGCAGCTCCTCTCTGCCACCACCCCCAGCTCCCTCTCTGCCTGCCTGCTCTCAGCCACTCTGGCCCCAGCCTCTAGTGCTGCTTGGGGTTGTTGTGGCCAAAGTGCAGAGCCCTGCATCATCTCATCCCCTCATCAATCAGCCACTCCTCACAAACAAACTCCACCATTGCATCTTTCTAACTGCAGAGCCCTTTGATTTCTGCTTCTGCTGAATATGTGCTGCTGACTCATGCTGGAAGGTGTCACAGAGTCACAGAATTGTTTGGGTTGGAGAAGCCCTCTAAGATCATCACCTCCAACCCTCAGCCCAACAGCACCATGGCCACTAAACCATGTCCCCAAGTGCCATGGCCACAGGTTTCTTGAACACTTGCAGGGATGGGGACTCCACCACCTCCCTGGGCAGCCTCTGCCAATCCCTGACCACTCTTGCAGCAAAGAAACCTTTCCTCATCTCCAACCCACAGCTACCCTGGTGCAACCTGAGGCCATTTCTCCTCATTCTATCACTTGATATTAGGGAGAGGAGACCACCCCCACCTCAGTCCAACCTCCTTTCACAGAGTGCTAGAGAAGGTCTCTTCTCAGCCTCTTCTTCTCCAGACTAACCCCCCACCATGTTCCCTCAGCTGCTCCTCCTCAGCCCTGTTCTGCAGACCCTTCACCAGCTTTGCTGCCCAAGTCTGGATATGCCCCAGCCCCTCAATGCCCTTCCTGGAAGTGAGGGGCACAAAACTGAACCCAGCACTCATGGTGTGGCCTCACCAGTGCTGAGTACAGGGTGACAACCCCTGCCCTGCTCCTGCTGGGCACCCCATTGCTGATCCAGGGCAGGAGGCTGTTGGCTTTCTGGGCCACCAGGGCACACAGTGGCTTATGTGCAGAGAGCTGCCTTTGTGCTGGGATGGCAGATGTGATCTCTACAAGTATCAGCAGCAAGAAAGAACAGCCTCAAACTCAGCAGAGACTTCTGGAACAGGGTCTGATCCAGCAACTGCCTTCTATTTCTTGTACTCTGCTGCTGTGTCACTGCCAGCTTTATGTGAAGGTGGCTAAGGAAGAGAGAAACATGGCACAGCCACACAGTGAGGAAGCCCAGAAGCAGGCAACAGCAACCACAACACTGCAGCAGCTCTCTCCTGCTGATGGCCTCTGTGACCATGTTGTCCACAGCCCTTGTCATAAGCAGGACACACTGAGAGATCCAAGTGCTCTATTTTTAAGGCTGCAGCCAAGAACTCCCTGATGGGCAGAACTTTGTCCTGTGGGTGGTGTGTTGTGCAGAGTTCTTGGCTCTCCTAAGTCCAGCTTTGTGCTGACAGACACAACTGCTGCTGACTACAGAGGTGCCCAAGTACCTCACAACACAGACTCAGAGAATTAAGGAGGTTTAAGGCCAGGCTGGTTGAGGCTGTGGGCAGCCTGCTCTAGGGTAGGGTGTCCCTGCCTATGGCAGGGGGGTTGGAACTGGATGATCCCTGTGGTCCCTCCCATCCAACCCTGACTGATTCTATGATTCCTTTGGAGAGGGAAAAGCATCACTGGAAACTTGACATGAAAGGGCTGAACAGGGAAAGGAGAAGCTCATCAGTGCTCACTTGAGGGAGGATCCTTGTGGTCCCTCCCTTCTAATCCTGACTGATTCTATGATTCCTTTGGAGAGGGAAAAGCATCACTGGAAACTTGACATGAAAGGGCTGAACAGGGAAAGGAGAAGCTCATCAGTGCTCACTTGAGGAAGGATCCTTGTGGTCCCTCCCATCCAACCCTGATTCTATGATTCCTTTGGAGAGGGAAAAGCATCACTGGAAACTTGACCTGAAAGGGCTGAACAGGGAAAGGAGAAGCTCATCAGTGCTCACTTGAGGAAGGATCCTTGTGGTCCCTCCCTTCCAACCCTGACTGATTCTGTGATTGTATGATTCTATATTAAAGATCTTTTCCAGCCTAAATGATTCTGTGGTTCTATGATTCTGTGAAGCAAACAAAAAACAGAGGCATGTGAAGAGCAAAGAAGACTACTGTGAACCAGCTGAGGCTGCACATTCCACTTCTACTCCTCTTCTTCCTCCCTGGCCTGTAGGACAATACCCACCCCCCTTTTGGGGTATGTTTCTATCAGCCCTATCCTAAACCAGCTACATCAACTTGAAGGTTTCACCAGAGCTTGTTTCCCTCTGCCTGCAGCCCCTCCTGCTCTCTCAGTCCTGCTCCACTCAACCATCCCTGGCAGCATCTCCCTGCCACCTTTGCCTGCAGCCTCTCCTGCTCTCTCAGTCCTGCTCCACTCAACCATCCCTGGCAGCATCTCCCTGCCACCTTTGCCTGCAGCCTCTCCTGCTCTCTCAGTCCTGCTCCACCCAACCATCCCTGGCAGCATCTCCCTGCCACCTTTGCCTGCAGCCTCTCCTGCTCTCTCAGTCCTGCTCCACCCAACCATCCCTGGCAGCATCTCCCTGCCACCTTTGCCTGCAGCCTCTCCTGCTCTCTCAGTCCTGCTCCACCCAACCATCCCTGGCAGCATCTCCCTGCCACCTTTGCCTGCAGCCCCTCCTGCTCTTTCAGTCCTGTTCCACTCAACCATCCCTGACAGCATCTCCCTGCCACATTTGCCTGCAGCCTCTCCTGCTCTCTCAGTCCTGCTCCACTCAACCATCCCTGGCAGCATCTCCCTGCCACCTTTGCCTGCAGCCTCTCCTGCTCTCTCAGTCCTGCTTCACCCAACCATCCCTGTCAGCATCTCCCTGCCACATTTGCCTGCAGCCTCTCCTGCTCTCTCAGTCCTGCTCCACCCAACCATCCCTGGCAGCATCTCCCTGCCACCTTTGCCTGCAGCCTCTCCTGCTCTCTCAGTCCTGCTCCACTCAACCATCCCTGGCAGCATCTCCCTGCCACCTTTGCCTGCAGCCTCTCCTGCTCTCTCAGTCCTGCTCCACCCAACCATCCCTGGCAGCATCTCCCTGCCACCTTTGCCTGCAGCCTCTCCTGCTCTCTCAGTCCTGCTTCACCCAACCATCCCTGACAGCATCTCCCTGCCACATTTGCCTGCAGCCCCTCCTGCTCTCTCAGTCCTGCTTCACCCAACCATCCCTGACAGCATCTCCCTGCCACATTTGCCTGCAGCCCCTCCTGCTCTCTCAGTCCTGCTCCACCCAACCATCCCTGGCAGCATCTCCCTGCCACCTTTGCCTGCAGCCTCTCCTGCTCTCTCAGTCCTGCTCCACCCAACCATCCCTGGCAGCATCTCCCTGCCACCTTTGCCTGCAGCCTCTCCTACTCTCAGTCCTGTTCCACCCAACCATCCCTGACAGCATCTCCCTGCCACCTTTGCCTGCAGCCTCTCCTACTCTCAGTCCTGCTCCACCCAACCATCCCTGGCAGCATCTCCCTGCCACCTTTGCCTGCAGCAGGGATGAGCCCCTCGAGCGAATCAGTTTAAGCAGCTCAACAGGCAGCAAACTTTTGTTCCCAAAGCCAGGGGAATGGTTGTTAGTCAGCTGAGCTCCCTAAATTGGCTCATCCCCCTGCTGTCAGAGCTAGCTGCTCAATTTCAATGCCTGTTTCCACACTTCTCCACCTAATCAGGCTGCCAGGAGGTCACACACACGCCTCGAGAGCTGCCACTGGGAAGGAACCAGAAGGACTGAATGGTTTGGAGAACTGCTTCTACATTCCAGGCTTTCTGCTGCATCCAAGATGCAGCTGGAGCCCACAGTGTCACCTTGTGTGACAAAGGCCATTCTAGTGATATTTCTGGGCTGAAAAGAAGAAAACATCCAAACTCCAGCCTGAAAGGCTGCTCTAGGAAATCCAGCTCTGACTGCTGGCTCAATAGGTCAGTATGAAAGCTGAGCACATCATTCATAACAAGTAATTCCTACTGGTTTCATCCTTTTCCTCCCTTCCTTTTCCACTGCAGAAAGAATCATTCTCATTTAGATAACCCAAAGCAAATCCAGCCTGAGTGGCAGCCAGGGGCTGGGCTTTTAATGAAGCCAGAGCAGCAGTTTGCAGAAGGATCTCTGAATGGATCTTTTGTATCTCCAGGCTTTTACTGCGCTGATGACTTTTCCTCTCCCACTCCTGTGCGTGTGGTTCAAAGAGCTGCAGCCCTCCTGTAAGCCAGGGAACTCCAGCCAGGGCCAGGGAGAAACCCTCTCAGCTTCAGGAAGTGACTTTCTTCCTTTAATATATTGCATGCAGAGAGTGAATAGGCTGAGGGAAAGGAGGGTTCAGGGGAAAGGTGAGCTGCTGGGGAGCTTTGTATGTGGCGGTTGGAATCTGTTCTAATCAGGTTAGGGCAGGAAGCCTTCACTCTTCAGTGCACCTCTGAGGAACAGGAATGAATGAGTGTGTGTGCTTCTGCCTCCCCTCATGCACTACCAGCTCACACATCTGCTGGCAGCTGGGAAATGGCAGCTCTGGGCCTTCACTGCTGGGTTGTGGCCCCCTGCCACCTAACCCACCTGTGGGCTGAAGCACAAAGGGGAGGAGTGTCCTGCCCCCCTCTAACACTGCCTGTGTAGGGCATGGGTGTTCTACAGGTAGAGATGGTATCTGCTTCATGGAAGGGTGGCTTCAGCTCACCTACTCTGGACCTTGAGCTCTGGACTGCATTGTTAGAGTCACTGGGTGATGCCTCTGGTTGATGGCTCTTATTGACCTGAGAAGGCAAAGAACAGCAGCTTAGGGGTTCCTGTTTCTCTCTGCTGCCCATGAAGTAAGCCAAGGTGATTAGCTCCAACTGTAAGTGTCTGACAATCCCAGTCTCAGGCATCACTCTCAGGAGTCAGCAGCTCATGCCTGCTCCTTGGAGTACATTTGCCCTCAGGTGCAAGAGCAAAGTAAGAAGCACTGTGTCCAGAGAAGGGTAATGAAGCTGATGAGAGGCCTGGAACACAAACCCTGTGAGGAGAGGCTGAGGGAGCTGGGGGGGTGCAGCCTGCAGCAGAGGAGGCTCAGGGCAGAGCTGATTGCTGCCTGCAGCTGCCTGCAGGGAGGCTGTAGCCAGCTGGGGTTGGGCTCTGCTGCCAGGCAGCCAGCAGCAGCAGAAGGGGACCCAGGCTGAAGCTGTGGCAGGGCAGGTCTGGGCTGGCTGTGAGGAGGAAGTTCCTGGCAGAGAGAGTGATTGGCACTGGAATGGGCTGCCCAGGGAGGTGGTGGAGTGGCTGTGGCTGGAGGTGTTGCAGCCAAGCCTGGCTGGGGCACTTAGTGCCATGGTCTGGTTGGTTGGCCAGGGCTGGGTGCTAGGTTGTGCTGGGTGAGCTTGGAGCTCTCTTCCAGCCTGCTTGCTTCTATGCCTCACACAGGAATCACTGGGAAGGGGGTGTGAGGAGTACCTTTCAGTGAGGCTCAGGTGCCTGTGTTGCAGGGATCACTAACTCCAGTAGCATAGTGGAGAGTACCTAAGCCACTGCTGCAAAGCCCTGAAGCAGTCATAGAATCATAGAATCATAGAATCAACCAGGTTGGAAGAGACCTCCAAGATCATCCAGTCCAACCTATCATCAGTCTGCAGTTTGCCAGGGAGAGGCTGGGGCAGAAACATTCTAGAAGAGCTGCTCCACAAGCAGAGGACTGTGAGCAGCAATGGGAACTTCTCTGGTTTTCATCAGTAACACTCAGAGCTTTCTTGTCCTCTTGTCACACAACCCAGGCTGGGTCCCAGATCAGCACAGCCCTTTCTACCCCTGGAGCTGCTCACACTTCCCAGATTTCTGCTGCCTGTGATTGGGAAAAAAGGGAGCAAGGAGCAGGAAAAGGACAAAGCAAGGACTCATGCTCCACAGTATCATTTTCCAAGGGTATCCTCCAACAGAGCTAATTTCCCTGTTTCTAGATGGTCCAAACCCAGGCTGTGGCTTCAGAATGCCTGCTACAAAGTCAGCTCTGCCCTTCTGGCCAAAGGACATCCTGTGACACGTTCTGAAAGCACAGCCTGGGAGAGTGGGAGGACCAAAACCTCCCTCCCCAAAGTCATCTCCAGTTATGTAAGAGCTCCCTCCTGGAAATCCCACTTAAACAGAACAACCTCTCAGCATCCTATCAGTATGGATCTGAAATCTTGTCAGCCCCAAAGCACCCTGTGCTGTCCTCCTCAGTGCTGCAGCAGGATTCCTCTGCCCTGCTTGCTTGAGCTGGAAGCACTCAGGGATGCCTTGGAGACACACAATGAGAGCCACTGAGAGGACAGTGTGGGGTGAGAGCACACCAAACACTCATCACAGAGTGACAGCCACTGAGAGGACAGTGTGGGGTGAGACAACACCAAGAACTCATCACAGAGTGAGAGCCACTGAGAGGACAGTGTGGGGTGAGAGAACACCAAACACTCATCACAGAGTGAGAGCCACTGAGAGGACAGTGTGGGGTGAGAGAACACCAAGAACTTATCACAGAGTGAGAGCCACTGAGAGGACAGTGTGGGGTGAGAGAACACCAAGAACTCATCACAGAGTGAGAGCCACTGAGAGGACAGTGTGGGGTGAGAGAACACCAAGAACTCATCACAGAGTGAGAGCCACTGAGAGGACAGTGTGGGGTGAGAGCACACCAAGAACACATCACAGAGTGAGAGCCACTGAGAGGACAGTGTGGGGTGAGAGAACACCAAGAACTCATCACAGAGTGAGAGCCACTGAGAGGACAGTGTGGGGTGAGAGAACACCAAGAACTCATCACAGAGTGAGAGCCACTGAGAGGACAGTGTGGGGTGAGAGAACACCAAGAACTCATCACAGAGTGAGAGCCACTGAGAGGACAGTGTGGGGTGAGAGAACACCAAGAACACATCACAGAGTGAGAGCCACTGAGAGGACAGTGTGGGGTGAGAGAACACCAAGAACTCATCACAGAGTGAGAGCCACTGAGAGGACAGTGTGGGGTGAGAGAACACCAAGAACACATCACAGAGTGAGAGCCACTGAGAGGACAGTGTGGGGTGAGAGAACACCAAGAACTCATCACAGAGTGAGAGCCACTGAGAGGACAGTGTGGGGTGAGAGCCTCTTGAGGGGACACTGTGGAATGAGAACCCACTGAGAGCACCTTGCAGGATGAGAGCTCACTGAGAGGACACTGTGAGGTGCAAACCTACTGAGGGGACACTGCAGAATGAGAGCCCACCAAGAAAACATTGCAGGATGAGAGCCCACTGAGAGGACAGTGTGGGACGAGGACCCATCAAGAGGGCACTGTGGGCTAAGAGACCACCAAGAAGATGCTGCGGGGTGAGAGCTCTCCAAAGGACAGCACAGGAGTGTCGTGCAGGGAGGCAGCTCAGCCCAGGCACACTGCCTCAGCCATGCCTAGCCCAGCTCCAGCTCCAGCAAAGCCTCTCTCTCTGTGCTTGGCTCTGCAGCACGTCGAGCTCTGCAGGCTGGGCTGTGCCTGCACCTCCCTGCTGGCTCCCCATGTAGCAGAGGTGCTGCAGGTGGAACAAAAGGCTTGTCCTGAGGGTCTAGGGACGGTGAGGCAGAGGCATGCTAATGCTGCTGCTTGCAGCCAGCACGGCTGAGCCAGAGCTAAAAAACACCCTGCCAGGGAGAGCTAACAGCATCCACAGTGGCTCAGCTAAAGGCTGGCTCTGCACAGGACTTTCTTCCATCCCTGGGGCTTGTGAACAGACTCTGCACGGCAGGAACACAGTGGAACTGTTTGTTGCCCTTCACTGCCTCTCCCAGCAGCAGAGCAGTGATTCTGCATCCAAAGGGAGCAAGCCTGCTGGTTCTGAGCCAGGGCCTCTGCTGAGGAGAGGATGTACCCACCCCATGCTCACTACACGACTGTGATACATGGCCTGTGGATGATCAAGCAGCTGTGCCACTGCTCCAGCTTCATAGGAAGCATTTACTCTTAATTTATGGCTTTAAAAAGAAAGCAACCAATCAAAAACCCACCAATGGCCTTAAAAGCAACCCCAAACCTCCAAAGAGCATGGAAGCACCATCCCAGGGCATGCTGAGTGCTCTAGGGGCAGAGTTGAGGGGGTTCTGCTGTGAGGAAAGAGGTGTTTGTGGGCTGTGGGGGAGAACACTGACAGCTCTTTCTCTCTTCCTTTCTCCACCTGGCTTTTGGAGGTAACAGAGGTAAGGGCACAGGTCCCCTTAGCTGCCTTTGCAACCCTACCTGCTAATCTCTGGGTGTACTGGGGAGAGGTGGCTGCTGAGAAGAGCTTTCCTCAGCCTAACCCCCTGCTAGGCAGCTTCCTCTGGGGGGCTGTGCTCAGTCCCTGCATCACCAGCTCCAGTGTGGGTGCTTATCACCTGGCTAACCTCTGGCTGGGCCCCATCCTCTGTAGTTGGGCTCTTGCTCGTTGTGGTCACTCTGCAAACTAAAGGCAGCTCACTGCAAAGCCACTGAATGTGCTCAGGCAGAGATCACTGCCACAAATCAGTGCATGCTCAGTTTGGAGGCCCTCACTCCAAGGGCATTGAGATGTCCAAAGGAAAGCAATGAAGCTGATCACAGAATCAGAGAATCAGGCAGGTTGGAAGAGAGCTCCAAGCTCAGCCAGCCCAACCTAGCACCCAGCCCTGCCCAACCAACCACACCATGGCACTAAGTGCCCCAGCCAGGCTTGGCTGCAACACCTCCAGGGATGGTGACTCCACCACCTCCCTGGGCAGGGAGGTGATGAAGGGTCTGGAGAACAGGGCTAGTGAGGAACAGCTGAGGGAACCAGAGTAGTTCAGCCCTCAGGACAGGAGACTGAGGGGAGACCTCACCACCCTCTACAATTACCCCAAAGGAAGTTGGAGTGAGGTGGGGGTTGGTCTCCTCTCACATGCAAGAGCAAGAAGAAATGGCCTCAGGTTGTGCCAGGAAAGGCTCAGGTTGGGTATGAGGAAAAATTTCTTCCCAGAGAGGGTTGCCAGCCCCTTGGAAGTAGCTGTCCAAGAAGGCAGTGGAGTCACCATCCCTGGAGGGGTTTAAAAGATGTGTGGATGTGGTGCTGAGGGACATGGTTTAGTGACAATGGCTTGGTGATAGCAGCGTGGTGGGACTGCCAGCTCCAGGTGAGAGGTTGGCCATGATGATTTCAAAGGTCTTTGCCAACCTCCACAGTTCTATAAACACTCCTGGAAAAGGACAGAGGGGCCTGGAGCAGAGCCCTGTGAGGAGAGGCTGAGGGAGCTGGGGGGGTGCAGCCTGCAGCAGAGGAGGCTCAGGGCAGAGCTCATTGCTGCCTGCAGCTGCCTGCAGGGAGGCTGTAGCCAGCTGGGGTTGGGCTCTGCTGCCAGGCAAGCAGCAGCAGCAGAAGGGGACCCAGGCTGAAGCTGTGGCAGGGCAGGTCTGGGCTGGCTGTGAGGAGGAAGTTGCTGGCAGAGAGAGTGATTGGCACTGGAATGGGCTGCCCAGGGAGGTGGTGGAGTGGCTGTGGCTGGAGGTGTTGCAGCCAAGCCTGGCTGGGGCACTTAGTGCCATGGTCTGGTTGGTTGGCCAGGGCTGGGTGCTAGGTTGGGCTGGCTGAGCTTGGAGCTCTCTTCCAGCCTGCTTGGTTCTATGACTGGCCAGGGCTGGGTGCTAGGTTGGGTTGGATGAGCTTGGAGCTCTCTTCCAACCTGCCTGATTCTGTGACTGGCCAGGGCTGGGTGCTAGTTTGGGCTGGCTGAGCTTGGAGCTCTCTTCCAACCTGGCTGACTCTATGATTCCATAAAAATGTCACCTTCCCCATGCTCAGCAAATCTCAACTGACACAGCCTATGTGAGAGGGGAAGGGCTTGAGAGCCTTGTTGTGCAGAACCACCCTGGGAGGCTGAAGAGAGGAGAGAGATAAACAAGTGGCAGAACCAGCAGGATGGGCTTCCCCCAGGAGGAAAAGCCCTCTCCAGGCACTGGCAGCATCACACCCATTAGAGCACTGAAGCATGGAAGCCATAAGCATGCACAAGGCACACACAGAGCCAAAAGCCCTGAGCAGCTCAGACGTTGTGAGGACACAGAGGAAATGAGAACTGAGAGAGAGAAAAAGGCATTCCCCTCCCAGAGAGTTCAGCCTGCTGAGTAGACCCACACTGCTGGGGAGTGCAACACCTAAGATCTCAGTGGCTGTTCTGCCTCTTCTGATGCTGTTAGGGAATATGCTGCCCCTTCACCTGCTCCTTCTTCACCCTCCTCAACTTTCTGTTCATTCTCCCAGTGATGTTTTGTTTAAGCTGTGCCAAAATAGAAACTGATTTTACTTGGAGAGGTTTGCTGGCTGCAGCCACTCAGCAGGTCACACAGTTAGGGCTTTTGGAAGGCTGGGCAAAGGACTGCTCTTGCCTCTAAGATATACAAAGATAAGAACTGGGATGAGATTCAACAAGGCCAAGGGCAGGGTTCTGCACTTTGGCCACAACAACCCCAAGCAGCACTAGAGGCTGGGGACAGGGTGGCTGGAAATCAGCCATGAGGAAAGGGACCTGGGGGTACTGCTAGAGAGTAGGCTGAAGAGCAGGCAGCAGTGCCCAGGTGGGCAGCAGAGCCAATGGCATCCTGGGCTGGCTCAGGAGCAGTGTGGGCAGCAGGACAAGGGAGGTTCTTGTGCCCCTGTGCTCAGCACTGCTCAGGCCACCCCTGCAGTGCTGTGTCCAGCTCTGGGCTCCTCCATTGCAGAGAGATGTTGAGGTGCTGGAAGGTGTTTGGAGAAGGGCAGCAAGGCTGGTGAGGGGCCTGGAGCACAGCCCTGTGAGGAGAGGCTGAGGGAGCTGGGGGGGTGCAGCCTGCAGAAGTGGAGGCTTAGGACAGGCCTCATTGCTGTCTACAACTACCTGAAGGGAGGCTGGAGCCAGGTGGGGTTGGCCTCTTCTCCCAGGCAACCAGCAACAGAAGAAGGGGACACAGTCTCAAGTTGTGCCAGGGGAAAGTACAGGCTGGATGTTAGGAAGAAGTTCTTCACAGAGAGAGTGATTGGCACTGGAATGGGCTGCCCAGGGAGGTGGTGGAGTCACCGTGCCTGGAGGTGTTCAAGAAAAGCCTGGCTGAGGCACTTAATGCCATGGTCTGGTTGATTGGATAGGGCTGGGTGCTAGGTTGGATTGGATGACCTTGGAGCTCTCTTCCAACCTGGCTGATTGTATGATTCTATGATTCTGGCCCTGAATTCCTCAGGCAGCTGTTGGTGGGGCTGGACTGCTGCCAAAGGGCTTAGTTGAGGAAGCAAAACGCTGCAGAGGAAGGCAGTTGGGCTCATGAACAACTTCACAGCAGACTGGCAAGCAGCTGCCCCCCGTAAAGGGTCAGCTTTGGGTCAGCCAGCTTTGGGCTGTGCTGATCACACAACGTGTTTGGCAGAAAGGTGCAACAACCCCATGCAGAGATACAGGCTGGGGTCAGAGTGGCTGAGAGCAGCCAGACAGAGAGGGATCTGGGGGTGCTGATTGATACCTGCCTGAACATGAGCCAGCAGTGTGCCCAGGTGGCCAAGAGAGCCAGTGGCATCCTGGCCTGCATCAGCAATGGTGTGGCCAGCAGGAGCAGGGAGGTCATTCTGCCCCTGTACTCTGCACTGGTTAGACCACACCTTGAGTGCTGTGTTCAGTTCTGGGCCCCCCAGTTTAGGAGGGACATTGAGATGCTTGAGCGTGTCCAGAGAAGGGCAACGAGGCTGGGGAGAGGCCTTGAGCACAGCCCTACGAGGAGAGGCTGAGGGAGCTGGGATTGGTTAGCCTGGAGAAGAGGAGGCTCAGGGCAGACCTTATTGCTGTCTGCAACTACCTGAGGGGAGGTTGTGGCCAGGAGGAGGTTGCTCTCTTCTCTCAGGTGGCCAGCACCAGAACAAGAGGACACAGCCTCAGGCTGTGCCAGGGGAGATTTAGGCTGGAGGTGAGGAGAAAGTTCTTCCCTGAGAGAGTCATTGGCCACTGGAATGGGCTGCCCGGGGAGGTGGTGGAGTCGCCGTCCCTGGAGCTGTTCAAGGCAGGACTGGACATGGCACTTGGTGCCATGGTCTGGCCTTGAGCTCTGTGCTAAAGGGTTGGACTGGATGATCTGTGAGGTCTCTTCCAACCCTGATGATACTGTGAGACTGTGGTATGGGAGGGAGCTTTGGGGGTCCAGATTGTATTGGGACAACGCTGGCAGCAGCAGCCAGCAGAGAGCAGATGGAGCAGGGCTGGGAAATCATCTGTGGCGCACAGATACATCTGCAAGCAGCGTGCGGCATCGGGGATGCGCTCAACAGTTGGAGGCAGGCTGGGATTTGGGCTTGCCTGGCTTTCTGCTGTGCCAGCAAGGAAAACTTCAGCCAGAAGATTAAGTTTGAGAGGGAGGTGAGAGTTTGGAGCTGAATCTCTTTTTATGCTTGCTTTGCACCAAATGACATAATCAATGCCAAGCGGAGTTGCTGATGCTGCCTTGAGTCAGTGCGGGAGGAGAGTCAGCTCTGTGATTCAGTAGGAGGAGACACTGGAGGGTGCTCACCTCAGAGCTGGGGGGAACAGGGAGGTTGAGGGGAGTGCATTGAGTGCCAGGTGTTAAGAGAGATATATGAGTAGAGTTTACACTTAAAACGCAGTGATCCTTTGTGCTGCTGTGGCACTTTGCAGCTGAATCATAGAATCATAGAACCAAGCAGGTTGGAAGAGAGCTCCAAGCTCAGCCAGCCCAACCTAGCACCCAGCCCTAGCCAGTCAACCAGACCATGGCACTAAGTGCCCCATCCAGGCTTGGCTTCAACACCTCCAGCCACGGCCACTCCACCACCTCCCTGGGCAGCCCATTCCAGTGCCAATCACTCTCTCTGCCAGGAACTTCCTCCTCACAGCCAGCCCAGACCTGCCCTGGCACAACTTGAGACTGTGTCCCCTTGTTCTATTGCTGGTTGCCTGGCAGAAGAGGCCACCCCCCACCTGGCTACAATGTCCCTTCAGGTAGTTGTAGACAGTAATAAGATCACCCCTGAGCCTCCTCTTCTCCAGGCTAAACAGGCCCAGCTCCCTCAACCTCTCCTCATAGGATTTGTGCTCCAGGCCCCTCACCAGCTTTGTTGCCCTTCTCTGGACACCTTCCAGCAGCTCAACATCCTTCTTGAATTGAGGAGCCCAGAACTGGACACAGTACTCAAGGTGTGGCCTGAGCAGTGCTGAGCACAGGGGCACAAGAACCTCCCTTGTCCTGCTGCCCACACTGCTCCTGAGCCAGCCCAGGATGCCATTGGCTCTGCTGCCCACCTGGGCACTGCTGCCTCCTCTGCAGCTCCTCTCTGCCACCACCCCCAGGTCCCTTTCCTCCTGGCTGCTCTCAGCCACTGTCCCCAGCCTCTAGTGCTGCTTGGGGTTGTTGTGGCCAAAGTGCACAACCCTGCAGCAGCTTCCTCCTCACAGCCAGCCCAGACCTGCCCTGCCACAGCTTCAGCCTGGGTCCCCTTCTTCTGCTGCTGGCTGCCTGGCAGCAGAGCCCAACCCCAGCTGGCTACAGCCTCCCTGCAGGCAGCTGCAGGCAGCAATGAGCTCTGCCCTGAGCCTCCTCTGCTGCAGGCTGCACCCCCCCAGCTCCCTCAGCCTCTCCTCACAGGGCTGTGCTCCAGGCCCCTCCCCAGCCTTGCTGCCCTTCTCCAAACACCTTCCAGCACCTCAGCATCTCTCTGCAATGGAGGAGCCCAGAGCTGGACACAGCACTGCAGGGGTGGCCTGAGCAGTGCTGAGCACAGGGGCACAAGAACCTCCCTTACTGCTCATGTTCTCCTATGCCTGCAGCTCAGCATTTCAACAGCACCTCTCAGTCCAGTTAAATGTCTCTGACAGAAGAAATGCAAACTGAAGCCCCCAGAGCTGTAAGTAGGTTACCTGCCTCACTCTCAGTGGGAATTAGGCAGCTCACCTGCATAGGCCTTTAGTTTTTGGCCTTTTTTTCCCCATTATTACTATTATTTTAACCTCTCCTGGCTCTTATCTGCAGCTTTGGGCATCGTAGTTCTTCTGAGAGGGGAGCAATGAATCACTTCTGGAAATAGGTCACAGGCTTTGAGGGAACTTTAAGAATGACCAAAGTCATCAGCAGCTATACATAGATACACCTAGGGAAGGAAAGAGCTCAGAGGTTGAAGGGAAGCTTAAACACTTGAGAAGGAGACAAATCCCCCAGCTGGTTTGAAGCTGGAGGCCTGGAAGTGGCATCAAGAAAGGGCATTAATTGGGCTGAGAGGCTGGTCCCTGTGGCTCTGAGCTGGAGTGGGACTCAGTGCAGGTATGTGTGGCTGGCAAAGGCAGCTGAGCAGCAGGATGAGGTAATCCATGAGTGACTCAGATGCTGGAGGTGAGTTCAGGCTGCAGAGTGCCAGAAGGAGCTCATTTGTGGTCTGATCAGAAGTTCACTAAGTGGGAAAACACCTGCTGAGTGCAGTGAGCTCCCAGGCACAAAGTCATTCCAACAGTTAGCATGGAGCAGCAGTGAGGCAGACTGCTGACAGCCAAGACTGATCAGCCCATGCCATTGCCTAGGTCAGTGCCAGCCTCTCCCTTGGGATCTGTTTTCAGCCAGGAAATTAAACCCTTCAGTGCTGAGAAATCACAGACTAACAGAATGTTAGCAGCTGGAAGGGACCTTGAAAGCTCATCCACTCCAACCCCCCTGCAGAGCAGGAGCACCTAGAGCAGATCACACAGGAATGCCTCCAGAGAGGGAGACTCCACAGCCCCCCTGGGCAGCCTGCTCCAGGCTCTGGCACCCTCACAGGGAAAAAAATCCTCCTCCTGTTTCCATGGCACTTCCTCTGCCTCAGCTTCCACCACTGCCCCTTGTGCTGGCACTGGCATCCCCCAGCAGAGCCTGGCTCCAGCCTCTGGCTCTCACCTTTACACCTGAAGAGCCATGATTGAGGTCACCTCTGAGTCTCCTCTCCCAGCAGCACAGCCCCAGCTCCCTCAGGCTCTCCTCCTAACAGAGCTGTTCCATTCCCTTCAGCATCTCTGTGCCTCTGTGCTGGACTCTCTCAAGCAGTTCTATGTCCCTCTTGCTCTGAGGGCCCCAGAACTGCACACACTGCTCCAGATGCAGCCTCCCCAGGGCACAGCAGAGGGGCAGGAGAACCTCTCTCCATCTACTCACCACAGCCCTTCTAACCCACCCCAGGATGGCATTGCCCCTCCTGGCCACCAGAGCACATTGCTGGCTCAGGGTCAACCTCCCAGCCACTGGGACCCCCAGATCCTTTCCCTTCTCTGCCTTCCAACATATCAGCCCCCAACCTACACTGCTGCCTGGAATTATTCTTTCCCAGGTGCCAGACTCTGCCCTTGTCCTTGTTGAACTTCATTTCTCCCTGCCCACCTCTCAGCCTGTCCAAGGCTGGCTGAATGGCAGCACAACCCTCCAGTGTGTGGCAGCCACTCCACCCACTTTGGTGTCATCAGCAAACTTGCTGACAGTGCCCTCTGTGCCTTCATCCAGGTTGCTGATGAAGGTGTTCTGAGAAAGGGGATCCCAACCTGCTTCCCTCCCAGCAGCAACATCAGGTCCCACAGCTGGGCCATGCCACATGCTGCTTTGAAGCTGTTTGCCTTCCACTAAGGAACAGCTCTTCTGTCCTTTGGGGATCCCTAATTGACAGGTAGGAGTTCAAACCCCACTCATTCTGGAGCAACTTCTGGGATAGTTTGGTCCAGAGAGGAAATAAGAGTGACAGGCAGGGAAGAGACAAGCATCCCAGAAGGAGATATCAGTGCTCTCACCTATCCTCTCTTCCCAAAGACAAGAGGCCTTTTTATCACAGTGACAGAGCAGCTGCTGAGAGGAAATGCTCTTTTTTCCCAACCAATCTGCAGTTTAGCCAAGAGAAATGTTTTGCTGCAGGAAACCTCCAGGCTAGGAACATGGCAAGATATTAAATACAGGCCTAAATAAATCAATGGTTGGCTAATAATAACTTGGTTTAATTGGCTGACATTCTTCCTTTTCAGCTTCCCTGAGGAGGATCTGCAGGGGAGTGCAGGGCTACTGCTTTTGGACTCAGCACAAGCTCTCTCTCAAGCATTGCTTCACTGTGAAGAGCAGGAGAGGGGACTAAAAGGAATTGTAGAATCAAGCAGGTTGGAAGAGAGCTCCAAGCTCAGCCAGCCCAGCCTAGCACCCAGCCCTGCCCAACCAACCACACCATGGCACTAAGTGCCCCAGCCAGGCTTGGCTTCAACACCTCCAGCCACAGCCACTCCACCACCTCCCTGGGCAGCCCATTCCAGTGCCAATCACTCTCTCTGCCAGGAACTTCCTCCTCACAGCCAGCCCAGACCTGCCCTGGCACAGCCTGAGCCTGAGTCCCCTTCTTCTGCTGCTGACTGCCTGGCAGCAGAGCCCAACCCCAGCTGGCCACAGCCTCCCTGCAGGCAGCTGCAGGCAGCAATCAGCTCTGCCCTGAGCCTCCTCTGCTGCAGGCTGCACCCCCCCAGCTCCCTCAGCCTCTCCTCACAGGGCTGTGCTCCAGGTCCCTCCCCAGCCTTGCTGCCCTTCTCCAAACACCTTCCAGCACCTCAGCAGCTCTCTGCAATGCAGGAGCCCAGAGCTGGACACAGCACTGCAGGGGTGGCCTGAGCAGTGCTGAGCACAGGGGCACAAGAACCTCCCTTGTCCTGCTGCCCACACTGCTCCTCAGCCAGCCCAGGATGCCATTGGCTCTGCTGCCCACCTGGGCACTGCTGTCTCCTCTTCAGCCTACTATCTATCAGTACCCCCAGCTCCCTTTCCTCCTGGCTGCTCTCCAGCCACTCAGTCCCCAGCTCACTGCTGCTGGACTCAACCCCCTGCTCCAGATCATCCATAGAGAGATTGACCAGCACTGTGCCCAGCACTGCTCCCTGGGGCACAGCACTGGTGCCAGCTGCCAGCTGGATGTGGCACCATTCACCACCACTCTCTGGGCTCTGCCCTCCAGCCAGTTCCTGACCCATAGCAGAGTGAATCTGTCCAGGCCAGGAGCTGTCAGCTGGGCCAGGAGCTGCTTGTGGCAGAAGGTGTCAAAGGCTTTGCTGCAGTCCAGGCAGACTGCATCCACAGCCTGCCCCACACTCACCAGGTGGGAAGGTCTGGTCTGCCACACTGCCTCCTCATCCCTGTTTACATGGATGAATGTCAGGCACTGCCACCTGGGTTTGTATCCCTAAACACACAACCACAACACAGGAGAAAGAAAAGCAGACCAAGAGAGCAGACCACTCAAATGAGAAAGAAAATTGTCCTCCTGGAGTGCAGGTTGCCTGTGAAAGAGCCCAGGCTCACCTTCCAGAGAAATCTGGCACAGAAGCAATTGCCACTGACCCCTGCCTGCAGATCTCAGTCCCACTGGGATCTTTTAGCTTGAATTCCAGAACAGATCTTTTATGATTCAAGGCTGTCCCTTAACAGCCTCATGGATTCTGGTGATTCTGTGTGGCCAGCAGGGCCAGGGAGGGGATTCTGCCCCTCTGCTCTGCTCTGCTGAAAGCCCACCTGGAGTGCTGCATCCAGCTCTGGAGCCCCTGGGCCAAGAGGGCTGTGGAGATGCTGGAGAGTGTCCAGAGCAGGGCCAGGAGGATGCTGAGAGGCTGCAGCAGCTCTGCTGTGAGCACAGCCTGAAAGAGTTGGGGCTGTGCAGGCTGGAGCAGAGGAGGCTCCCAGGGCACCTTCTTGTGGCCTTGCAGGGTGTGAAGGGGGCTCCAAAAAAGCTGGGGAGGAACTTTTGAGGCTGTGAGGGAGTGTCAGGAGTGGGGGGAATGGAGCAAAGGTGGAGGTGGGGAGAGTGAGGCTGGAGGGGAGGAGGAAGTTGTTGAGCAGGAGAGTGGTGAGAGGCTGGAATGGGTTGCCCAGGGAGGGGGTTGAGGCCCCATGGCTGGAGGTGTTTGAGGCCAGGCTGGCTGAGGCTGTGGTCAGGCTGCTCTAGGGTAGGGTGTCCCTGGGCATGGCAGGGGGGTTGGCACTGCCTGCTCCTTGTGCTCCCTTCCAGCCCTGCCTGATTCTGTGACTCTGTGGTTACCTCCCCTACACACAACCTCCACTCCTCAGATCCTGCCTGCCAAGTGCAGACCTGGTGAAGGACTGCAGAACTCCTGCAGCTCACTCTTGACCAATGAGTACTTCTTTAATGCACCTTGAATTTCAATCAGGAGAGCAGAGTCCATGCACAGTAACCCCTTCTTAACCCTGTTTGCAAGCCTGGAAGAACACAGTGGGAGAGGCTGAGCCAAAGCCATGAACATTCCAGAAGGGAATGACCATGTGCATGTCTTCAGGACACTTCTCTCACAGAATGCTAGGGGCTGGAAGGGACCTCCAGAGATCATCAAATCCAATCCTCCTGCAAAGCAGGATCACCCAGGGCAGGTCACAGAGGAATTCATCCAGGTAGGTTTTGAAGATCTCCAGAGAAGGAGACTCCACAACCTCTCTGGGCAGCCTGCTCCAAGGCTCCAGCACCCTCACAGTGAAAAAAAGATGTTGCTCATGTTGAGAAGGAATTCCCTGGGATTGGGTTTATGTCCATTGCCCCTCCTCTTGTCACTCAGGGTCACTGGCTTCAGTCTTCCTGACAGCCACCCTTCAGGGATTGGCAGATGTTGATCTGGTCCCCTCTCAGCCATCTCTTCTCCAGCCTAAACAGCCCCAGGGCTCTCAGCCTTTCCTCATGAGAGAGCTGCTCCAGCCCCTTCATCATCCTCATAGCCCTCTCAGCCTTTCCTCATGAGAGAGATGCTCCAGTCCCTTCATCACCCTCATAACCCTCTCAGCCTTTCCTCATGACAGAGATGCTCCAGTCCCTTCATCACCCTCATAACCCTCTCAGCCTTTCCTCATGAGAGAGATGCTCCAGTCCCTTCATCACCCTCACAGCCCTCTCAGCCTTTCCTCATGAGAGAGATGCTCCAGTCCCTTCATCATCCTCATAGCCCTCTCAGCCTTTCCTCATGAGAGAGATGCTCCAGTCCCTTCATCACCCTCATAACCCTCTCAGCCTTTCCTCATGACAGAGATGCTCCAGCCCCTTCATCACCCTCATAGCCCTCTCAGCCTTTCCTCATGAGATGCTCCAGTCCCTTCATCATCCTCATAGCCCTCTCAGCCTTTCCTCATGAGATGCTCCAGTCCCTTCAGCACCCTCATAGCCCTCTCAGCCTTTCCTCATGAGAGAGATGCTCCAGTCCCTTCATCACCCTCACAGCCCTCTCAGCCTTTCCTCATGAGAGAGATGCTCCAGTCCCTTCATCATCCTCATAGCCCTCTCAGCCTTTCCTCATGAGAGAGATGCTCCAGTCCCTTCATCATCCTCACAGCCCTCTCAGCCTTTCCTCTTGAGAGAGCTGCTCCAGTCCCTTCATCATCCTCATAGCCCTCTCAGCCTTTCCTCATGAGAGAGATGCTCCAGTCCCTTCATCATCCTCACAGCCCTCTCAGCCTTTCCTCTTGAGAGAGCTGCTCCAGTCCCTTCATCATCCTCACAGCCCTCTCAGCCTTTCCTCATGAGAGAGCTGCTCCAGTCCCTTCAGCACCCTCATAGCCCTCTCAGCCTTTCCTCATGAGAGAGCTGCTCCAGTCCCTTCATCATCCTCATAGCCCTCTCAGCCTTTCCTCATGAGAGAGATGCTCCAGTCCCTTCATCACCCTCACAGCCCTCTGTTGAACTCTCTCACCCTAGACTGCACTCCAGTGGTTTGGAGCAGGAGTGTTTATAGGCTCTTTCCCTGCAAGAATTCAGCCCACAGTCCCCACCTTGCCATGAGGACCTACAGCAGCAAGCAGGGAGAGAAGCAGCAGCCCAAATGAGCCTGGGGGCAGCTCTTTAGGAGCCTGCAGCTACTCATTTTCCCACACTGATCCCTTGACTCTACAGCCAGCATTTCTCTGAAGCACCAGGCTGAAGTGTCAGCTGAAGTGATGGCAGGGTTCTTCTTCCTCCTGTTGTTAAAGAGTCAATAACCTGAAGTTCCACCTAAACATGAGATGGAACTTCTGCCACTCTGAGGGTGGCAGAGCACTGGAGTAGGGTGCCCAGAGAGGTGGTGGAGTCTCCATCTCTAGAGGATTTCAGTGCCCACCTGGGCATGTGCCTGTGGGATCTGCTTTGGTAATCCTGCTCTGGCAGGATGATCTCTGGAGGTCACTTCCAACTTGTCAAGTTCTGGCATTCTGTGGTGCTCAGCACTGCAGCTGCCTGCTGAGGTGGGTGCTGTGTTCTTTGTCATTGTCTCTGTGCACAAAAGAATCACCTCTTGCAGCTCACAGCACAGCCTGCCACGATGGTTCCTGCTCTGCAGGCAGACTGAGTACTTCCCACCCTAACTCAATCCACCACTTTAATTCCATTACAGCCACAGCAACAGAGCACAGCTTCCACCCTGGCCTCGTTTTGTGCTGTTAGTTGGAGCAGCCAAGAGAGGAAGGGGCCTGGCAGACCTGCAGTTCTTTCACAGAATCAGAATCATAGAATATTAGAGGCTGGAAGGGATCTCCAGAGCTCATCCAGTCCAACTCCCCTGCCAAAAGCAGGATCTTCCAGGGTGGTTTGCACAGGAATGCATCCAGGTGGGTTTGGAAAGCCTCCAGAGCAGGAAACTCCACAACCTCTCTGGGCAGCCTGCTCCAGAGCTCTGCCACCCTCACTCTAAACAGGTTTCTCCTCAGGTTGAGCTGAAACCTTCTCTGCTCCAGTTTGCATCCATTGCTCCTTGGCTTATTGCTGTGCACCACCCATAAGAGCTTGGACCCCTCCACTTGACCCCCACCCCTCAGCTCTTGATAGACTCTGATCAGATCCCTCTCAGCCTGCTCCTCTCCACACTAACCAGCCCCAGGGCTCTCAGGCTCTCTGCACAGGGGAGATGCTCAAGTCCCTTAATCATCCTCTTGGCTCTGCTGGACTCTCTCCAGCAGGTCCCTGCCTCTCTTGAACTAGGGGAGCCCAAACCTGGACACAGCATTGCAGGTGTGGCCTCAGCAGGGCAGAGCAGAGGAGGGAAAAGAAGCTCCCTAGCCCTGCTGGCCACACTTGATGCACCCCAGGATGCTGTTGGCTCTCTTGGTCACAGTGAAGTATTGTTTGTGGGGCAGTTCAGCTCCAGCTGGAGGCTTTCTCACCTTCCATCCTGTTTCCTAGCTCTGTCCCAGCTGCTTTCCTCTGCCCACATCTCCTCTCTTAATCCATTACCTTCCTAGTCCTGCATTCCATAGCAGCACCTTCCAGAGCAATTGGCTCTCCTGGCCCCAAGGGCACATTGCTGGCCCATGCTGCCCACCAGCACTCCAAGGTCTTTCTCCACAGAGCTGCTTTCCAGCAGGGCAGCCCCAAACCTGTCCTGGTGCCTGTTGTTATTCCTCCCCAGGTGCAGAAGTCACCCTGCACTTGTCCTTGTTGTACTTTGTGAGGTTTGCCTTTGTTCAGCAGGTGCCAGGAGGCAGAGAGTGTGAGCAGGATGATGAAAGCTCCTCTGCCTGCAGGCTTGGGGACACTGCAACAGAGACCCAGGCTGAGGCTGAGGATGCTGGGCAGGGTGGCCTGAATTCAGAAGAGCTGAGTGTTTGCCTGCAAAGCCTCTGCTGCTCCACTTGGAGCACTTGCTCTTCCTTGCTAGCAACCCTCCAGAACCAGCAGATGATGATCCAACTGCTGCACTTCTCATCACAGGGATGACAGCTGCTGAGTGCAGCCAGGGGCAGATGCCAGGGAAAGGTGTGCCAGGCTGCTGGGTAGGTTGCTGCACTGAAATTGCTGTGTTGAGTTTGGGGTTGTTTTATTTTTCCTCTAGCTTTGGCAGAGACTTCTGTGTTCAACAAGGAGCAGAGAAATCAGGGATTCCTAGAGAGTCACAGAATGGACCTCAAAAACCAGCTAGTTCCAACCCCCCTGCCATAGGCAGGGACACCTTCCACTAGACCTGGTTGCTCATAAAATGGTTTAAGGCTGAAAGGATCTTTCAAGGTCATCTAATCCAAGCTGGAGTAGATGCAACTAGAGCAGGTTACTCAGAGGCACAACAGGCAGTGGCAGGAGTGGGGGGGAATGGAGCAAAGGTGGAGGTGGGGAGAGTGAGGCTGGAGGGGAGGAGGAAGTTGTTGAGCAGGAGAGTGGTGAGAGGCTGGAATGGGTTGCCCAGGGAGGGGGTTGAGGCCCTGGAGGTGTTTGAGGCCAGGCTGGCTGAGGCTGTGGTCAGGCTGCTCTAGGGTAGGGTGTCCCTGGGCATGGCAGGGGGGTTGGCACTGCCTGCTCCTTGTGCTCCCTTCCAACCCTGCCTGATTCTATGGTTCTATGATTCTGTGATTCTATGAACCTGACCTGAAATGGTTCCAGGGATGGGACATCTCTCATCTCTCTGTGCAACCTGGACCAGGGTCTGACCATCCTCACAATGAACAATTTCTTTCTTGTCTCCAGCCTGAATCTCCCTTTTTCTGTTCAAATCATCACCCTTAGTCCTGTCACAAAGAGTCCTGCTCAAAAGTCTGGCCCCAGCTTTCTGATCACCCCTTTAAGCAATAAAAGGCCACCAGAAGGTCTCCCTGGAGCCCTCTCTTCCCCAAGCTGAACAACTCTCAGCCTGGCTCAGAGCCCTCTAGTCCTGAGTGGCCTCCTCTGAACATTCTCCAACAGGTCTCTGTCTGTGCTGAGGGCCCCAGCACTGCATGGGGGGGTCTCAGCAGAGCACAGGAGAGAGGCAGAATCCCCTCCTTGCCCCTGCTGCCCATACTGCTGGGGATCAGCCCAGGACACGACTTGCTGTGGGCTCTGTGTGCACACTGCCAGCTCTCATCCAGCATCTCACCCACAAGCAGCAAGACTTTTCCTGCAGGGCTGCTCCCTAGCCCTTCACCTCCCCAGATTTTCTGATCCTTTATGTTACAAAAGGTCTGAATCACCTCTGGGAGGCCTCCACAGTTTGCTGGCAGAGCACTGAAGGATTTCAGTGCAGATCCATTTGCATACAGGGTGTCACCCATGTCACATCCAGCCCAGGAGAAGCAAGGGAGATAAACATCTTCCTACTCTTTGCCAGCAATAACAGCAACACAACCTTCTGGGTCTTGCAAGGTGCACTTTAGAGCCAGCATCTCTTTAGAAGAACAGCACAGCCAAAACAACTCCCTGAGGAATGGACCTCAGAAAAGCTGCCCCTTCCCAGAGGAGATCCAAAGCAAGGAGAGGAGCTGCTGAAGGCATCATAGAATCATAGAATCAAGCAGGTTGGCAGAGAGCTCCAAGCTCAGCCAGCCCAACCTAGCACCCAGCCCTATCCAGTCAACCAGACCATGGCACTAAGTGCCTCATCCAGTCTCTTCTTGAAGACCTCCAGGCACGGTGCCTCCACCACCTCCCTGGGCAGCCCATTCCAATGCCAATCACTCTCTCTGCCAGGAACTTCCTCCTCACAGCCAGCCCAGACCTGCCCTGCCACAGCTTCAGCCTGGGTCCCCTTCTGCTGCTGCTGGCTGCCTGACAGCAGAGCCCAACCCCAGCTGGCTACAGCCTCCCTGCAGGCAGCTGCAGGCAGCAATGAGCTCTGCCCTGAGCCTCCTCTGCTGCAGGCTGCACCCCCCCAGCTCCCTCAGCCTCTCCTCACAGGGCTGTGCTCCAGGCCCCTCCCCAGCCTTGCTGCCCTTCTCCAAACACCTTCCAGCACCTCAGCAGCTCTCTGCAATGCAGGAGCCCAGAGCTGGACACAGCACTGCAGGGGTGGCCTGAGCAGTGCTGAGCACAGGGGCACAAGAACCTCCCTTGTCCTGCTGCCCACACTGCTCCTGAGCCAGCCCAGGATGCCATTGGCTCTGCTGCCCACCTGGGCACTGCTGCCTCCTCTGCAGCTCCTCTCTGCCAGCACCCCCAGCTCCCTCTCTGCCTGCCTGCTCTCAGCCACTCTGGCCCCAGCCTGCAGTGCTGCTTGGGGTTGTTGTGGCCAAAGTGCACAACCCTGCCCTTGGCCTTGTTCAGTCTCATCCCCATTGGCCTCTGCCCACCCATGCAGCCTGGCCAGGTCCCTCTGCAGGGCTCTGCTACCCTCCAACAGCTCCACAGCTGCTTCTAGCTTGGTGCCATCTGCAAACTGACTGCTGCTGGACTCAATCCTCTGCTCCAGATCATCAATAAAGATACTGAACAGGACTGTGCCCAGCACTGCTCCCTGGGGCACAGCACTGGTGCCAGCTGCCAGCTGGATGTGGCACCATTCACCACCACTCTCTGGGCTCTGCCCTCCAGCCAGTTCCTGACCCAGCACAGAGTGAATCTCTCCAGGCCAGGAGCTGCCAGCTGTGCCAGGAGCTGCTTGTGGCAGAAGGTGTCAAAGGCTTTGCTGCAGTCCAGGCAGACTCCATCCACAGCCTGCCCCACACTCACCAGGCAGGAACCTGATCAGAAAAGGAGCTCAGGTTGGTCAGACAGGACCTGCCCTTCCTAACCCCATGCTGGCTGGGTCTGATCCCTTGGCCACCCTGTAGGAAGCACAACCACAGCCCTTGCGTGCACACAGGCCACACTGAGCCCAGCAAAAAGAGTCAAGAGGGAAGGAATTTGGGTGCATTTTTTATCTGCTGCAAGAATCTGGGGCAGGGAAGACTTTTTTTAAGCAGCAAGGCATGGAGGTTGTGCTTCTGAAAGCACAGGAAGTTAATTCCTGCTGTGGTTGTACACAGAAACGTTTGGCTGCCTAGAGAAAAATGAACCAAAGATGTTTCAAAGCAGTATTTAAACCCTACCTAAAATATTCTCAAAGCTCCATTAATATCTGCTAGGCAGTCCCTAAAGGCTGTCATTTTAATCAGAAATCCAGCAGGAAGTGTTGCCTGATGACAGGAATCCAGGCAGAAATCCCCAGAGCTGCAGCCTGGGAGAAGGAGGAGAATTGCAGAGCTCTTTTAGGGAGTTTGCCACAATCACATTCTAACAATGACAGTGACAGCAGCACTGAGAGTTGGACAGAGACCTTCTACACACCTGGGCTGGCTCAGGAGCAGTGTGGGCAGCAGGACAAGAGAGGTTCTTGTGCCCCTGTGCTCAGCACTGCTCAGGCCACCCCTGCAGTGCTGTGTCCAGCTTGGTGTCATTCTGCAAGCCCTTCTGCCCTCCAACCCAGCCACATCTGCCCCCAGCTTGGTGTCATTCTGCAAGGCATCCTGCTCAGGGCAAGGTAAGCCTTGGCTCCATGCTCAGGGATCCACCACCCTCTCCTGACCTGTGAACCTGACTTCCTGCACACCAGCAAACCCATGAGAGTCATTTCAGCCACTTCAGTGGGAATCACAAGAGAACAAGGTCAAACCTCATCAGACATGGAGCCTAGTTGCTCCAGGTAGCCCTCACTGGTCACAGCTGTGATCAGTTCATGCAGAACAAGACATGAGAAAGCTGCCATCAGGCAGTGGGATGTTATCCCACCTCTGCAGTGGCTGGGAGACTGATTTAAACTTGGAAGCAGGAGTAGGGTTTAACCTTCCAGAGCTCTTGGCTGCCTCTGAACTCTGGCTGTACTTACAACTCACAGCAACATCCAAACTGCCCTTGAATTGCCTGTGGAAGGAGCTGCAGTGGCTGAATACAGGCTGTCTGAAAGAGCATTCCCCTGAATGCATCTGGAATTGGCTGCCTTTTCAATTCCATTCACTGCTCCATAGCTTTGCTGAGTATGGCAAGGGGGGAAAAAAGATAGATGGATACAGCCCTCATCTCCTTCTAGCTCACTTACTGCTCTCTTGCCTTTTCCTTTTCATCTTTTCCCCTTAAAGGAAGGAATTTCAAACTTCTCATTGATTCCAGGTGCTTCTCAATCATTCTCATCAGGCTTCTCTGAATCCACTTTACTCCTGCAGTGCAGAAGTAGCCTAAATAACCCAAATGGGGAGAGTTTTCTCCTCAGTTATCCTATGCTGGCTGCTTAGATTAATTGTTTTAGTGCTTGTTTCCAGCCTGTGCTACCCTGATCCCAGTTCTGCTTTTTTTTTACCCCCTCCAGGAGAGCAGCAGGCAGTAAGAAGCTGTAGAGAAGAAGCTTCCACAAAGCAGCTAAACTGGGAAACAGAACTGGAAGGGGATTGAAAGAGTTGGGGCTGTGCAGGCTGGAGCAGAGGAGGCTCCCAGGGGACCTTCTGGTGGCCTGCCAGGGTCTGAAGGGGGCTCCAAAAAAGCTGGGGAGGGACTTTTGAGGCTGTGAGGGAGTGTCAGGAGTGGGGGAATGGAGCAAAGGTGGAGGTGGGGAGAGTGAGGCTGGAGGGGAGGAGGAAGTTGTTGAGCAGGAGAGTGGTGAGAGGCTGGAATGGGTTGCCCAGGGAGGGGGTTGAGGCCCCATGGCTGGAGGTGTTTGAGGCCAGGCTGGCTGAGGCTGTGGTCAGGCTGCTCTAGGGTAGGGTGTCCCTGGGCATGGCAGGGGGGTTGGAACTGGCTGCTCCTTGTGCTCCCTTCCAGCCCTGCCTGGTTCTGTGGTTCTATGAACAGTTAAATTTACTCTACCTGGCTTCTTGTTCAGTTTTAAAGAGACTGAGTCCTTCATAACCTGCTCATTCAGCCTCTCCTGCCTTACCCTCTACAGTCTGGCTCATTCTTCACCTTCTGCTACCTCATCTGATTTCATGACCCCCTCATTCCTCTGAAAACTCCCAGTCCAGCAGGAGGAAAAATTGCCCTCATCAGTGTAAGAAGAAATGATGATAACAGCACTGAAAAATCACCAGGAGCAGTAACACTCAGAAAAGTGCCAGCCCTGATGGCTCCTTACAACCCCCTGGCAGCTCCCTTGGCAACACCTCACAATGTTTATCCCAAGGAATTAAGTCTGGGGTAGGATCTGCTTTGCCTCTGTGACCAAGCCAGCCTTACAGGAGCTGTCTCTGCCTACAGAGCTGCAGCCTGTGCACAAGGAGGCTGTAGCTCTGCTGGGAAGCAGGAGTGAACTCAAAGCAAGCAATGGCTATGAGGAGCCTGCCTTGTGGCATGAGCTTCTCCATCCCTAGAAGTGGCTGAAGATGGAGCAAGGCTTGAAAGTATCAGCAGTGAATTCAGGAGGGTGGAGTAGCTCAGAGTGTCTGCCCATGGCCCCTGGATGCTGTTGGGCCTCAGTCATGCTTCATCTCTCCAGACCACATGAATGAGAACCGTGCAAAAGAGCAGAAATACTCAGGCCTCCACTTTGGAAGAAGTAAGGTGATGGTGCAGGCCAGGTCTGGATGTGTGCTCAGGATCAGAATATCTTTAGTGATGATGTGGAGCAGGGGATTGAGTCCAGCAGCAGTAAGTCTGCAGATGGCACCAAGGTAGGAGCAGCTGTGGAGCTGTTGGAGGGTAGCAGAGGGCAGAGGCCAATGGGATGAGACTGAACAAGGCCAAGGGCAGGGTTCTGCACTTTGGCCACAACAACCCCAAGCAGCACTAGAGGCTGGGGCCAGAGTGGCTGAGAGCAGGCAGGCAGAGAGGGAGCTGGGGGTGGTGGCAGAGAGGAGCTACAGAGGAGGCAGCAGTGCCCAGGTGGGCAGCAGAGCCAATGGCATCCTGGGCTGGCTCAGGAGCAGTGTGGGCAGCAGGACAAGGGAGGTTCTTGTGCCCCTGTGCTCAGCACTGCTCAGGCCACCCCTGCAGTGCTGTGTCCAGCTCTGGGCTCCTGCATTGCAGAGAGATGCTGAGGTGCTGGAAGGTGTTTGGAGAAGGGCAGCAAGGCTGGGGAGGGGCCTGGAGCACAGCCCTGTGAGGAGAGGCTGAGGGAGCTGGGGGGGTGCAGCCTGCAGCAGAGGAGGCTCAGGGCAGAGCTCATTGCTGCCTGCAGCTGCCTGCAGGGAGGCTGTAGCCAGCTGGGGTTGGGCTCTGCTGCCAGGCAGCCAGCAGCAGCAGAAGGGGACCCAGGCTGAAGCTGTGGCAGGGCAGGTCTGGGCTGGCTGTGAGGAGGAAGCTCCTGGCAGAGAGAGTGATTGGCACTGGAATGGGCTGCCCAGGGAGGTGGTGGAGTGGCCGTGGCTGGAGGTGTTGCAGCCAAGCCTGGCTGGGGCACTTAGTGCCATGGTCTGGTTGGTTGGGCAGGGCTGGGTGCTAGGTTGGGCTGGCTGAGCTTGGAGCTCTCTTCCAGCCTGCTTGATTCTATGACTGGCCAGGGCTGGGTGCTAGGCTGGGCTGGCTGAGCTTGGAGCTCTCTTCCAACCTGCCTGATTCTGTGATTCTTTGGTAAGCAGTTAGTGAGCCATGGGAGCTGCAGTCAGAGTTCTCTTCATGACCACCTACAGACTTGCAGCTTCCTAGAGAAAGGTTTCTCTGAAGCATGCAGGTGGATGTGGGCACTCCAAAGAGAAGGAAATAAAACCATCTGAGGGCACCACTGCTTCACAGCCCCCGGTGGGAACACTGCAAATGGAAGGGAGCCAGGAGGAGACGTCTGATGGCTCAGCTCTTGGTCTGCATCTCCCTAAGACCTCAGGCACCTCCATCAGGGTGGGACATGACAAAGAGATTCTAGAGAGTGTCCAGTGGAGGCTACAAGGATGATGAAAGGACTGGGTGAGGAGGAAAGGCTGAGAGCTCTGGGGCTGGAGAAGAGCAGGATCTGATTAATGCTTACAGATCTGAAGGTTGGGGGGCAAGAAGAAGGGGTCAGGCTCTGCTCAGTGGTGTCCTGTGATGGGAGAAGAGGCAATGGATACAAACTGCAAACCAACAGGTTCCACCTCAGCATGAGCAAAAACTTCTTTGCTGTGAGGGTTCTGGAGCCCTGGAGCAGGCTGCCCAGAGAGGTTTTGGAGTCTCCTTCTCTGGAAACTTCCAAGACTCACCTGGAAGTGTTCCTGTGTGATCTGCCCTAGGTGATCCCACTCTGGCAGGGGGGTGGGAGTGGATGATGCCTTCCAGCCCTTAGCATTCCATGATTCTGTGATCTCTGGAAGGATTTGAGTGGTGCCTAAGCAGCAGTTGGTGCTCAAATCTGAGCTGGTAACTCTCCCTAGCACAGAGACAAGCAAGGATCTGAGGATCTCCTTGCAGATCTCCTCTCTCATCTAGGGGATGAGGCTTTGGGCAAGACTAATGGCAAAGAATTTGGCAATCGTCTCTTCTTCAGAGAGCTGCAAAAGGGAGGTGAGGAGGAAAGTGCTGAGGGTCGTTAGGGGTGAAGTGAGAGGCACTGAGTGGAATGCATTGGGATGCAATTAGAGCCAACCCGAAATGGAACATCAAGGGCAAATGCTGATTGCTAAGGCTCTTTTAGCAGCCTTATCTCGCTGAAGGCAAAGGAGGAAGCCACTTCCTTGAGGCCAGCAGAAATCAGAGGGCTTCTGTGGAGCAGCTGTGATGAGGGCACCTGGATCTGTCCACCCCTGCCAGCATTCAGTACCCCCAAGGTGACCTGGCAAATCCTTATCTGCAGCACAGACATGCAGGGGAAGAGCAACAGCGACAGCCAAGGACAAAGACAAGTGTCTGGCCACTGTGCCCCATCAGCCTCCAGCAAGCCCTTGCTGTGTTGGCAGCCCCACACCTAGGCCAGATCAAAGCCTGTCTCCACCACAGCTGAGGACCACAGATGCCCTCCAGCTGCCACTGCTCCAGGGATGAGGCAGGACTCTCCCTGGTCAGGCTGGGAACTGGCTGACATTGCTCTCTTGTCATCAGCAGTGGTGTGGGGAGCTCAGCCCTTCGTATTTGGCTTCCAGTCCTTCCAGCAGGAAGCAGAAAAGTGCACAGCTTGCTGTCCTGCTCCCAGGAGGCTCTGGATCAAGGACTCTGAGCTCTCTGCTGCCCTTGCAGTCAAGCCAGCCACCTGGTCTGCCACATTTCCTAGGCTTTCACACAGAGCTAGGCACTAACCCTCCTCACATGGCTCCTTTCCCCTGCTGCCACCCCACCTTGCTCCTGGCCCTTTCTCCTGCTGCTTTCCCGATGCCAGGGCTGGCATCTGGAGTTGGCAGCTGCCTCCTATCCATCAGCACATTCTCTTCTTGGTGCCAGCTGCCAATTAAGCTGACACACTGGTGCAACCTCCCCAACCTTCCTGGCCCCAAAAGGCAGCCCACTGTGCACTGAACTGCCAGCTTCAGAGGCAAGGAGCTGGTTGTTAGCTGTCAGACAGGGCAAGCTCTGGACCATCTGCCAACAAGAGGCAGGAGCAAGAAGCCACTGTGTGGGGTACTGATGCCCAGCCCTCAGATTGAGAAGATGCCTTGTCTGGAGCAAAATCTGCTCTGTCCCTTTCAGCTTGGTCTTTCCACTTCAATGACTGTGCAAATATCCTCTCCCAGCTCTCCACAGAATAGCTTCTGCCCAGTTCCAAACCACAGAATCCTAGAACCATGGAGTCACAGAAGGGACCTCTGAAGATCACTGAGTCCAACCCTCTCTAGGATCACCAGAACCTGTCTAGACAGGGTTTGAAAATCTCTAGAGGAGAAGACTCCACAACCTCTCTGAGAAGGAGGAGTTTTGTGGTGGTGTCCTACAGCTCACATCTCCCCCCCAGGAAGGAGGGAATGTGTGCAGGCAACTTTTCCTCCAACTGGCCAGCAAGATAAGAGCTAATCACAGCAGCAGTGCTTCACCCAAACAGCTGATTGTGGCCCTGGCTCTCCTCCCTTCCCTCAACCCCATTAGCTGATCAGGGTCAAATGCTGCCCTCTGAGGCTGCCTCCAGGCTGTCTTCTGCTGCTGGCCAGAGGCTGTAGAGGTTGGGATGGCCGAAATGAGCAGCACATCCTGCAGACACTCAGGCTGGGAGACAATTTGTCAGGGGATGGCAGAGCAGTGCAAAGCTTCCCCCCACCTCAGGAGCTTGCTGCACTGCTCTTGCAGCCCAGCTTTGCTGGAATACAAACGTGGAGCAGGGAAGATGAAGGCTCCACAGGGGCTAAGCAGATCCCACCATGGGTGTTCAGTGGGGGTATGCTCCTGCTCTGACACCTAAGCTCTCTCCTCCTGGTGCTGCTGATAGCCAGAGCAGAGCAAGGTGGGCAGAGATGGGGATGCACTGTTGTGCAGTGCTGGTGGGTGTTTGAGGAAGAGGAGGAGGAGGAGGAGGAGGAGGGATGTCCCTGCCATGACCCTGCATGGCTGGTGGAGCAGGGGCACTGCTGCAGACAGCCTGGGAGAGAGGCCCAGAGACGCTCCTCTTTTCAGCAGCAGATGGAAAGCTGCTGCCAGCTGCTGCAGGTCCCCAGTCAGCACTCTGTGCAGCGTGAAGGCTGCAGATAAGGGGCGAGTGCTTTGCGATAAGGCTCCTCTGAAAGGAGCCATCTCCGGTAGGAGCTTGTGTACAGGCTGTGCCTCAGGAAGTGGGGGGAAGGGAGAGGGTAAAGGCCAGAGGAACATGTTACAGCCTGGCTCCAGACCTCTATTGCCAGCCTTCCCAGCCAGCCGGGATGGAAATGCCCTTCCAAAAGTGGGCTGTGCTCTTTCATCCTTGCCAGGTGCTAAAATGACCTTGAAAAGAGCAAGGGAAGGGGTAAAAATAAAATCTCTCTCTGAGAAGCATCATCTTCATCATGTGCTTGTATCTCATCTCCAGCAATGATACTGCCCTGGGTCATGCCAGAAGCTCCAGGAAGGAATCCTCAGGTCCTCCTGAAGTGCAGATGCATTCTGCCATATTCACTTCAGGGATGCAGGACAGAGCTGCAGTCTGCTCATCAGAATCACAGAAGCAGGCAGGGCTGGAAGGGAGCACAAGGAGCAGGCAGTGCCAACCCCCTGCCATGCCCAGGGACACCCTACCCTAGAGCAGCCTGACCACAGCCTCAGCCAGCCTGGCCTCAAACACCTCCAGCCATGGGGCCTCAACCCCCTCCCTGGGCAACCCATTCCAGCCTCTCACCACTCTCCTGCTCAACAACTTCCTCCTCCCCTCCAGCCTCACTCTCCCCACCTCCACCTTTGCTCCCTTCCCCCCACTCCTGACACTCCCTCACACCCTCAAAAGTCCCTCCCCAGCTTTTTTGGAGCCCCCTTCAGGTCCTGGAAGGCCACAAGAAGGTCCCCTGGGAGCCTCCTCTGCTGCAGGCTGCACAGCCCCAACTCTTTCAGGCTGTGCTCACAGCAGAGCTGCTGCAGCCTCTCAGCATCCTCCTGGCCCTGCTCTGGACACTCTCCAGCATCTCCACAGCCCTCTTGGCCCAGGGGCTCCAGAGCTGGATGCAGCACTCCAGGTGGGCTCTCAGCAGAGCAGAGCAGAGGGGCAGAATCCCCTCCCTGGCCCTGCTGGCCACACTGCTGCTGCTGCAGCCCAGCCTCTGCTTGGCTTTCTGGGCTGCAAGTGCTCACTGCTGGCTCCTGTGCAGCTTCTCCTCCAGCAGCACCCCCAAGTGCCTCTCCTCAGGGCTGCTCTCCAGCCTGGCACTGCCCAGCCTGCATTGCTGCTTGCCATTGCCTCCAGCCAGCTGCAGGACCTTGCCCTTGCTCTTGTTGCACCTCCTGAGCTTGGCTTGTGCCCACCTCTGCAGCCTGCCCAGCTCCCTCTGGATGTCATCCCTTCGTTGTTCCATGCTGACTCCTCTCCCTCAAACTGGGGATGAGAGAGATCTCTCCTGTTGCTTTCCATGCTGGAGGAGCCAATGTCTTCCATCTGGCAACAGCAAAGATCAGGTCTCCATTCTCTGGCCAACTTGGGCTAAAGCAGAGTCAGACCCTGCTTTAGCCCTATCTGCTGCCTTGGAAAGTAATCAATCCCCCTCACAGCAAACAAGACACCACTACAAGCTGAACCTCTCCAAGGAAGTGACAAGGTGTTGCTGCCTGACTCATTTCAAACTCAGCTGACAACAGCCCTTGAAGAGCAGACAGCTCAGTGCCAGGAGAGGCTGGGGTTGGCCTTCCCTTCCTTTCCACTGTCTCATTTCACAGAAGCCCTCTCTGTTCAGCTTTCCTCCTGCCCTGCCAACCTGCTTCCCTGTTTCTTTCACACTGCAGACTTGGACTGGCTCTGCCTGATGCCTAAGACAAAATACAGACGTGGCCTTCAAGTCTGGGGGGGGGAAGAAAGCTAAAGGGAAAGGTTCATACCTGCCCTTCCTCATACCTGCAGGCCTGAGGTGATTTATGAGCTGCAAAAGGCTGCCAGCAGGATGTCTGTGCATGCTGGCAGGGCAGAGACCTTGGAAGGAGTGCTGGGAGTGCTGAGGGGAGCAGGAAGAGTCTGCTGGAGAAGGCACAGCCAAGCTGAATCACACAGGTGCTTCCCTCTCTCTCCACCAGCCCTTTCCTGGGCATGGCAGAGTACTATGGAAACAGAGAGGAAGGTGACCATGGCAGAAGCTCCTCAGTGGTTGGTGGCACCACATTGCATCTCTCGTGGATGCTCTAGCACAGGGCAGAGAGGCAGAGGGAGCATGAAGAGGGCTCATAGAATCATAGAATCATAGAAACAACCAGGCTGGAAGAGACCTCCAAGCTCATCCAGCCCAACCTAGCACCCAGCCCTAACCAATCAACCAGACCATGGCACTAAGTGCCTCATCCAGGCTTTGCTTGAAGACCCCCAGGCACGGTGCCTCCACCACCTCCCTGGGCAGCCCATTCCAATGCCAATCACTCTCTCTGGGAAGAACTTCTTCCTAACATCCAGCCTAGACCTACCCTGGCACAACTTGAGACTGTGTCCCCTTGTTCTATTGCTGGTTGCCTGGGAGAAGAGGCCACCCCCCACCTGGCTACAATGCCCCTTCAGGTAGTTGTAGACAGCAATAAGATCACCCCTGAGCCTCCTCTTCTCCAGGCTAAACAGGCCCAGCTCCCTCAGCCTCTCCTCATAGGGTTTGTGCTCCAGGCCCCTCACCAGCTTTGTTGCCCTTCTCTGGACACCTTCCAGCACCTCAACATCTCTCTTGAATTGAGGGGCCCAGAACTGGACACAGCACTCAAGGTGTAGCCTGACCAGTGCTGAGTACAGGGGAAGAAGAACCTCCCTTGTCCTGCTGGCCACACTGTTCCTGATGCAGGCCAGGATGCCATTGGCTCTCTTGGCCACCTGGGCACACCCAAAGCCCATCAGTGCCTTACCCAAAGAACAGCCCACTCCAGCTGTGGGAATATTGCAGGCTGTGGGCAGTGCCTGGGGGGGCTGCAGTTGGTTTGGCTTTCTCCAGATGGTCTCTTCAGATTGCCCTGTGGCACATAAGGGCAGAGATGAGACATGGTTAGGCTGTGCCAGCCAAGCCAAGGGCTGCTCTCAAGCTGTTCTGAGCCCTGTGCTGGGCAGTAACAACCTCTCAGAGGCACAGATCCCCTAACCAACCCCTTGCATTTCCCAGGGAAGAGTTAGAAGTGTGGGGAATGCAGAGCAATGCTGCACCCTTCTAGCACTGAAAGAGCTTTCCCAGTGACACAGTGACACTGACACCCTTCTACCTGCATAAACCAATTTAGGCTGGGCCCAGCAGATAGGGCTGGGTTTGGGGGGTGCTTATGAAGAGGATGACTGAAAGCTCTTTATCTCTTCAGGACCTTGCTTTGGTGATCACTGCTGCACCCTGACAAGCCCTGTTTGCACCTCAAATAGTGTGTTCAGTTTTGGGCCACTCACTACAGCAAAGAGTTGCTAGAGCATGTCCAGAGAAGGGCAATGGGGAAGGGTCTGGAGAACAGAGCTGGGGAGGAGCAGCTAAGGGAACTGGGGATAATTATCCTGGAGCAGAGGAGGCTGAGGGCAGACCCCATTGCTCTTACAACTCCCTCAAAGGAGGTTGGAGTGAGGTGGGGTTGGTTTCTTCTCCCTAGTATCAGGTGTTTGAATGAGAGGAAATGGCCTGAAATTGTGCCAGGGGAGGGTTAGGATCATCTAATCACAGAACTGTCAGAGCTGGAAGGGACCTCAAGGATCAGTCAGTTCCAACCCCCCTGCATGGGCAGGGATGCCTCACACTACATCAGGTTGCTCACAGCCACATCCAGCCTGGCCTCATAAACCTCCAGGGATGAGGCTTCCACCACCTCCCTTGGGCAACCTGTGCCAGGCTCTCACCACCCTCATGCTGAACAACTTCTTCCTAACATCCAATCTCAATCTCTCCACTTCCAGTTTTGCTCCATTCCCCCCAGTCCTATCCCTACCTGACAGCCTAAAAAGTCCCTCCTCAGCTTTCTTGTAGTCCCCTTCAGATACTGGAAGGCCACAATAAGGTCTCTTTGAAGCCTTCTCTTCTCCAGACTGAACAACCCCAATTCTCTCAGCCTGTCCTCACAGGAGAGGAGCTCCAGCCCTCTGATCATCCTCTGAGCACATTCTAGCATGCCCAAATTCTTCTTGTACTAAGGGCTCCATAACTGGATGCAGTACTTCAGGTGAGGTCTCACCAGAGTGAAGTAGAGGGGGAGAATCACCTCCCTTGACCTGCTAGCCACAGACTCAACTTGGCTTTCTGGGCTACAAACATACACTGCTGGTTCATGTTGAGCTTCTCACTCACCAGCACCCCTGAGTCCATCTCCTCAGGGCTGCTTCCAAGAAGATTGGAGATTAAGAAGAAGATTCTTCACTGTGAGAGTGGTCAGGGATTGGCAGAGGCTGCCCAAGGAGGTGGTGGAGTCCTCAACCCTGGAGGTGTTCAGAAACCTGTGGCCATGGCACTTGGGTCATGGGTGGTGTTTTAGGAGTGAATGATCTCAGAGGGCTCATGCAGCTGAGGCAATTCCATGCTTCTGTGATGGTATCCTATGAAGTCTCTGGCTGCCTGATGAACTGCCCAATTTCAGCCTGGTTCTTTGCAGCATCAGGAAAGGCAGGCACATGGCTGGGATAAAGTGGAATTAGTGGATGTTTGGGTGATGCACACTGGAGAGGAATCTAATCAACCCTATTTGTGGCATGGCCTCTCCAAACTGGGCTGCTCTGAGACACAGCAAATCAAGAGGAAATTAACAGCCAGCAGTTTTCTGGGTTAAAAATAAATACATAGAAATGGGAAAAAAAAACAACAAACCAAACCCAAACCACAAAACACCAAACCTGACAACAATAAAACAGCCCCAAACCTCAAACCCAACAAACACAGCTGCTGCTTCTTAACTGCTCTCCACCTCCTCTAGGGATTTGAGAGAGAGCAGGCCTGGAAGCTGCTTTAAAGGGACATTATCCACACAGTTTCTTCCCAGTGTTTACAAGGAAGCAGTGCTGCTGCCTGTTTGGTTGCTTGTCACTGCCAGAAGTTCCCTCTCCAGAAGCTAAGGAGCTGGGAAGAGGACTCCCAGCTGCTCCCTGGGTGAGGGCTCTGTGCATGGCCCAGCACTGGGTAGGCTTTGGCAGAGCAACTTCATAGAATCATGGAATGGTTTGGGTTGGAAGAGACCTTAAATCATCTAATTCCAGCCCCCCCCCCTGCCATGGGAAGGGACATCTACTGGATCAGGTTGCTCAAAGCCTCGACCAGCCTGGTCTGAAACACTTCCTGGGATGAAGCATCCACAGCCTGCCAAGGTGACCTGCTGCAATGTCTCAGCACTCTCACACTAAAGAGAACTTCTTCCTAATCCCTGATCTAAATTTGCCCTGCTCCAGTTTAAAACCACTGGCCCTTGTCCTGTCACCACAAGCCCTTGTAGAAAGTCCCTCCCCAGCTTTCCTGCTGTCTCCCTTCGGGTACTGCTGGCTGCTGTACAGGGAGGGGTCACAGAATCACAGCCACAGTCTCACAGTATCACCAAGGTTGGAAGAGACCTCACAGATCATCAAGTCCAACCCTTTAGCACAGAGCTCAAGGCCAGACCATGGCACCAAGTGCCACATCCAGTCCTGCCTTGAACAGCTCCAGGGACGGCGACTCCACCACCTCCCCGGGCAGCCCATTCCAGTGTCCAATGACTCTCTCAGGGAAGAACTTTCTCCTCACCTCCAGCCTAAATCTCCCCTGGCACAGCCTGAGGCTGTGTCCTCTCCTTCTGGTGCTGGCCACCTGAGAGAAGAGAGCAACCTCCTCCTGGCCACAACCTCCCCTCAGGTAGTTGCAGACAGCAATGAGGTCTGCCCTGAGCCTCCTCTTCTCCAGGCTAACCAATCCCAGCTCCCTCAGCCTCTCCTCGTAGGGCTGTGCTCAAGGCCTCTCCCCAGCCTCGTTGCCCTTCTCTGGACACGCTCAAGCATCTCAATGTCCCTCCTAAACTGGGGGGCCCAGAACTGAACACAGCACTCAAGGTGTGGTCTAACCAGTGCAGAGTACAGGGGCAGAATGACCTCCCTGCTCCTGCTGGCCACACCATTGCTGATGCAGGCCAGGATGCCACTGGCTCTCTTGGCCACCTGGGCACACTGCTGGCTCCTGTTCAGGCAGGTATCAATCAGCACCCCCAGATCCCTCTCTGTCTGGCTGCTCTCAGCCACTCTGACCCCAGCCTGTATCTCTGCATGGGGTTGTTGTGGCCAAAGTGCAGCACCCTGCACTTGGAGCTATTGAACACCATCCCCTTGGCCTCTGCCCATCTGTCCAGGCGGTCAAGGTCCTGCTGCAGAGCCCTTCTGCCCTCCAACCCAGCCACATCTGCCCCCAGCTTGGTGTCACCTGCACACTTGCTGATGCCTGACTCCATGCCCTCATCCAGATCATCTATGAAGCTGTTAAAGAGGATGGGGCCCAGCACAGATCCCTGAGGGACACCACTAGTCACTGCCCTCGCTGTCGCTGCTCTCTCCTCTAGCAGTGTTGCATCAAGTCTCTTCTCCAGTTTGTCTCTGGCAATTTTTGGCTCCTGGCCCACATCTGCCTCACTCCTTACCTCCAAGATTCCCTGCCAGTCCAGTATCCTATTCAAAATCCATTCACACCCTACAGAGAACATCACAGAATCGTTTTGGTTGGAAAAGACCTCTAAGAGCATCCAGTCCAAGCCCTCCCTCACTCTACCAAGCCTGCTGCTAAACCATGTCCCTCAGCACCACATCTCTGCAGCTTACAAACACCTCCAGGGATGGGGATTCAACCATCCTCTTTCAGAACCATTTCAATGAAGAAGCTGTTTCTGGTCTCCAACTTAAACCTCTCCTGGCACAACTCGAGGCCATTCCCTCTTGTCTTGCTACTTGTTCCTAGGGAAAAACACCAACCCCCACCTGGCTCCAGCCTCCCTTCAGGGAGCTGTAGAAAGCCAGAAGGTCTCCTTTCAGCCTCCTTTTCTCCAGGCTAAACAACCCAAATTCCCTCAGCCACTGGAGCAGACCTGTTCTGCAGACCCTTCACCAGCTTTGTTGCCCTTCTCTGGAGTCCTTCCAAGCTGGCTGGAACCACACCTCAGAAAGATATTCCCTGGAGTTGTCCTTCTCTCCTGACCCTCAGGGATCAAAGATACAGAGTTCCCATAGATTCACAGAATCAAGCAGGCTGGAAGAGAGCTTCAAGATCATCCAGTCCAACCTAGCACCCAGCCCTGCCCAACCAACCAGACCATGGCACTAAGTGCCCCAGCCAGGCTTTTCTTGGGCACCTCCAGGCATAGCAACTCCACCACCTCCCTGGGCAGCCCATTCCAATGCCAATCACTCTCTCTGGGAAGACTCACAGAATCAAGCAGGTTGGAAGAGACCTCCAAGCTCAGCCAGCCCAACCTAGCACCCAGCCCTGGCCAGTCATAGACTCAAGCAGGTTGGAAGAGAGCTCCAAGCTCAGCCAGCCCAACCTAGCACCCAGCCCTGCCCAACCAACCAGACCATGGCACTAAGTGCCCCAGCCAGGCTTGGCTGCAACACCTCCAGCCACAGCCACTCCACCACCTCCCTGGGCAGCCCATTCCAGTGCCAATCACTCTCTCTGACAACAGCTTCCTCCTCACAGCCAGCCCAGACCTGCCCTGCCACAGCTTCAGCCTGGGTCCCCTTCTTCTGCTGCTGCTTGCCTGGCAGCAGAGCCCAACCCCACCTGGCTACAGCCTCCCTGCAGGCAGCTGCAGGCAGCAATGAGCTCTGCCCTCAGCCTCCTCTGCTGCAGGCTGCACCCCCCCAGCTCCCTCAGCCTCTCCTCATAAGGTTTGCTCTGTGCTTAACTACCTTGGTGACCCCAAGTCAGTAGGTGTAGGGAGAGGACACCAAGTACCTCCCAGAGCAATGGAAGGCCACAGGAGCCAGCAGGCTGTGCTGCCATAAGATCTGTACATGCCACATGGGGGTTAAGGCTCTAAGCACCAAAGGGTACACCACAGACAACCATGTTTGTGTCATAGCTGAGTGGGATTGCTCTGAGGCTATGTCAGAGCACATCCCAGGTCTGGTGGCACCTCAGAAGCATGAATGAGCTGCAGCTGTTTAGGATCTGTGAGATGCCCACGTTATTGTCTTCACTAGGTGGAAAGGAACATGGTGGGAGCATGGGCACATGGCTCAGCCTAAGCCCAGGAAACATCTAGAAGAATTCTGACCTTCCTGCTTTCAGATCACATCTCTCACTTTCATTTTTTCCCAGCTCTCACAAAAGGCAGAGGGTTTCCTATGATGATCTGGAGCAGGGGATTGAGTCCAGCAGCAGTCAGTTTGCAGATGACACCAAGCTAGGAGCAGCTGTGGAGCTCTGGGAGGGTAGCAGAGCCCTGCAGAGGGACCTGGCCAGGCTGCATGGGTGGGCAGAGGCCAAGGGGATGAGACTGAACAAGGCCAAGGGCAGGGTTGTGCACTTTGGCCACAACAACCCCAAGCAGCACTAGAGGCTGGGGCCAGAGTGGCTGAGAGCAGCCAGGAGGAAAGGGACCTGGGGGTGCTGGTGGATAGTAGGCTGAAGATGAGCCAGCAATGTGCCCAGGTGGGCAGCAGAGCCAATGGCATCCTGGGCTGGCTCAGGAGCAGTGTGGGCAGCAGGACAAGGGAGGTTCTTGTGCCTCTGTGCTCAGCACTGCTCAGGCCACCCCTGCAGTGCTGTGTCCAGCTCTGGGCTCCTGCATTGCAGAGAGCTGTTGAGGTGCTGGAAGGTGTTTGGAGAAGGGCAGCAAGGCTGGGGAGGGGCCTGGAGCACAGCCCTGTGAGGAGAGGCTGAGGGAGCTGGGGGGGTGCAGCCTGCAGCAGAGGAGGCTCAGGGCAGAGCTCATTGCTGCCTGCAGCTGCCTGCAGGGAGGCTGTAGCCAGCTGGGGTTGGGCTCTGCTGCCAGGCAAGCAGCAACAGAACAAGGGGACACAGTCTCAAGTTGTGCTGGGGAAAGTCTAGGCTGGCTGTGAGGAGGAAGTTGTTGGCAGAGAGAGTGATTGGCATTGGAATGGGCTGCCCAGGGAGGTGGTGGAGTGGCTGTGGCTTGAGGTGTTCAAGAAGAAACTGGATGAGGCACTTGGTGCCATGGTCTGGTTGCTTGGCCAGGGCTGGGTGTTAGGTTGGACTGGATGAGCTTGGAGCTCTCTTCCAACCTGCCTGATTCTATGATTCTATCAGACCTTCCCAATTTCTGGCTTCTCCCTCACAAACACCAACAGTTCAGCAGAGAGCCACCTGCCAAGGCCCACAGGGCTACCACTCCCATCTTACACTGGCAGGGACTCCCATTTTACCCTGTCTTCTCTGCAGGTTGAAAAGCCAAGTCCACAGCCCTCTGTGTGCACACAAACACCTTTGTCTCCTGCCCTTGACCAGCTGTATTGTGTAGAGAAACACTGAGTTGAGAACTGAGGGTGCTGCATGGTCCAGCCTCAGAGAATCAAAGACTCTCAGACTGGGTTGGGTTGGAAGAGATCTTTCAACTTCCTCTAGTCCCATCCCACTGCAGTCACCAGGGACATCTGCAACTACAGCAGGTTGCTCAGAGCCCCAAACAACCTACCTGAAATGGTTCCAGGGATGGGGCATCACCCTCCTCTCTGTGTAACCTGGGACAGGGTCTCACCACCATTGCAGCAAACAGTTTCTTCCTTCTCTCCAGCCTGAATCTCCCTCTTTTAGTTCAAAGCATCCCCCCTTGTCCTGCCACAAAAGCCTCTGCTCATAAGTCTGCCCCCAGCTTTCTGATTGGTCTCTTTAAGCACAGAAAATCCATCAGAAGGTCTTTGTGGAGCCTCCTCTTCTCCAGGCTGAACAGCTCCAACTCTCTCATGCTGTCCTCTCAGCAGAGAGGCCAGCAGCTGACCCAGCTCAGCACTGCACAGTGTGTGGCTGGCTGCAACACCAGGCCCTGCGCTGCTGCAGCGCATCCCACGGCTGCACTGCTGAGTCATCACAGTCCCACAGCATCACAGCATCACAGTCTCACAGCATCACAGCATCACAGTGTCACAGGGTCACAGTATCACCAAGGCTGGAAGAGACCTCACAGAGCATCAAGTGCAACCCTTTAGCACAGAGCTCAAGGCCAGACCATGGCACCAAGTGCCACGTCCAGTCCTGCCTTGAACAGCTCCAGGGACGGCGACTCCACCACCTCCCCGGGCAGCCCATTCCAGTGCCCAATGACTCTCTCAGGGAAGAACTTTCTCCTCACCTCCAGCCTAAACCTCCCCTGGCACAGCCTGAGGCTGTGTCCTCTCCTTCTGGTGCTGGCCACCTGAGAGAAGAGAGCAACCTCCTCCTGGCCACAACCTCCCCTCAGGTAGTTGCAGACAGCAATAAGGTCTGCCCTGAGCCTCCTCTTCTCCAGGCTAACCAATCCCAGCTCCCTCAGCCTCTCCTCGTAGGGCTGTGCTCAAGGCCTCTCCCCAGCCTCGTTGCCCTTCTCTGGACACACTCAAGCATCTCAATGTCCCTCCTAAACTGGGGGGCCCAGAACTGAACACAGCACTCAAGGTGTGGTCTAACCAGTGCAGAGTACAGGGGCAGAATGACCTCCCTGCTCCTGCTGGCCACACCATTCCTGATGCAGGCCAGGATGCCACTGGCTCTCTTGGCCACCTGGGCACACTGCTGGCTCCTGTTCAGGTGGGTATCAATCAGCACCCCCAGATCCCTCTCTGTCTGGCTGCTCTCAGCCACTCTGACCCCAGCCTGTATCTCTGCATGGGGTTGTTGTGGCCAAAGTGCAGCACCCTGCACTTGGAGCTATTGAACCCCATCCCATTGGACTCTGCCCATCTGTCCAGGCAGTCAAGGTCCTGCTGCAGAGCCCTTCTGCCCTCCAACCCAGCCACATCTGCCCCCAGCTTGGTGCCATCTGCACACTTGCTGATGCCTGACTCGAGTCATCAGCTGGGACCTGCTCGGGGAGCCCTGGGGGGGGATTTGGGGCTGCTCTGCTCTCTTAGATCATTGTGCCATCCATTCAGCAGGAAAAGCCTGGAACAAAAGGCCTGAGTGGAATGTTCTTCTGTGCTACAAACACCCAGGAGCTGATCAGGAGCAGAGGAAGAGGCATAACTCATGTTTCCCTGAAAGCATGGAAACAGTAAAGCACTTCCACTTCCTTGACCAGAGGAGAACCACGATGGGGAAGGTGGCAGCACAGTGAGCCTGGGCTGAAGATTGCTGCTGTCAGGTTTCATCTTTAGTCTGCAAGGGTTTTGCAGGTGTTACTAGACTGAAATGCTGCTTGTGTGGTGGAACCCACTTCAGGATGTGCCAGTGGTTGGAGAGGAGGCATGACAATGACAAAGGGGGGCAGTGACCCAGCTCTCTTCAATGTCATTATGCAATTGTGGGAAGGGACCTGAAAGGTTATCTAATTCCAACTCCCCTGCCATAGGCAGGGACACCTCAGGTTGCTCAAAGCCTCATCCAACCTGGCCTTCAACACCTCTAGGCAGGAGGCATCCACAACCTCCCTGGGCAACCTGTTTCAGTGTCTCTCCACCCTCACTGTCAAGAATTTCATTCTCATATCCAGGCTCAATCTCCCTTCTTCCAGCTCAAAGCCATTGTCCTTCATCCTGCCACTTCAAGCTCAGCATGAGAGTGGTGAGAGGCTGGAATGGGTTGCCCAGGGAGGGGGTTGAGGCCCCATGGCTGGAGGTGTTTGAGGCCAGGCTGGCTGAGGCTGTGGTCAGGCTGCTCTAGGGTAGGGTATCCCTGAGCATGGCAGGGGGGTTGGCACTGCCTGCTCCTTGTGCTCCCTTCCAGCCCTGCCTGATTCTAGGATTCTATGGCCTCCTCTGGACCCACTCCAGCAGCTCCAGGTCCTTTTTTGCTGGGGACCCCAGAACTGGAGGCAGTGCTGCAGGTGAGGTCTGAGCAGAGCAGAGCAGAGCAGAGCAGAGAGGCAGAATCCCCTCCCTGTGCTGCTGCTCTCCCTGCTCTGCCTGCAGCCAGCACACAGCTGCCTCTGGGCTGCCAGTGCCCACTGCTGGCTGCTGGGGATTTTGTCACCAACTGACACCCCCAAGGCTTTCTCCTCCAGGCTGCTCTTGAGCCACTCCTCACCCAGTCTGGATTTGTGCTTGGGATTGCCCTGAGCCAGGTGTGGGACCTTGCATGGCACACTTTGGGTGGGGAACTGTCTGGAGAAGCATTATCCAACTCACAGCTCTGGCAGCTGCAGGACTTCTTGCTTGGAAGGGGAGAAGACACAAGGGAAGAATAGTTACTAAAATATGCCCAACCATGTGGGAGAAGAGAAGGTGGCAGACACTGGAAGAGGAGAGAACAGGGGACACATGTTCCTGGGAATGAGGAAGTAGGGTGAAGATAAGAACCATCAGCAACACTTCAGAATCCTCCCCTGAATGAAATGAATTAACAGGTTCTTGTACTGAAATCAAAGATGCACTTCCAAGTCCTGTTCCAAGAATCATAGAATCAAACAGAGACCTCCAAGCTCAGCCAGCCCAACCTAGCACCCAGCCCTGCCCAACCAACCAGACCATGGCACTAAGTGCCCCAGCCAGGCTTGGCTGCAACACCTCCAGCCACAGCCACTCCACCACCTCCCTGGGCAGCCCATTCCAGTGCCAATCACTCTCTCTGCCAACAACTTCCTCCTCACAGCCAGCCCAGACCTGCCCTGCCACAGCTTCAGCCTGGGTCCCCTTCTTCTGCTGCTGCCTGCCTGGCAGCAGAGCCCAACCCCACCTGGCTACAGCCTCCCTGCAGGCAGCTGCAGGCAGCAATGAGCTCTGCCCTGAGCCTCCTCTGCTGCAGGCTGCACCCCCCCAGCTCCCTCAGCCTCTCCTCACAGGGCTGTGCTCCAGGCCCCTCCCCAGCCTTGCTGCCCTTCTCCAAACACTTTCCAGCACCTCAGCAGCTCTCTGCAATGCAGGAGCCCATAGCTGGACACAGCACTGCAGGGGTGGCCTGAGCAGTGCTGAGCACAGGGGCACAAGAACCTCCCTTGTCCTGCTGCCCACACTGCTCCTGAGCCAGCCCAGGATGCCACTGGCAATAAGGAAAACTGTGCCATGTATTGCAAAAGAGATCTCCATAACGTTTCACATTCTCATGTAAATGTGGAAATCGTTTCACCCTTTCCTCTAGCCCTTGGGAGTATTCCTGCTTCATCAAAACCGGGGAGAGGGAGGTGTTAAATTGGAAGAGAAAGCTTAAAAATCTGCAGGCTTCTGAGAGGAGCAAGCCTGGAATGTCAGCTCTCAGCTCAGAAGTTAGCACATTGATTTCTGCTTCATAAAAAATGAGGTGAAGTTGAATGCATTAAGCTGGCAAAGTGGATAATTGCATGTCCTGAAACTGTCTTCCAAACAGCTCTTTTCACAGCGGTGCTCTCACAAAATAACTTCATCAATAGAAGGCTCTTGCCCATTAAACCCTCGCACTTCTCTGTGCCTCGCTCAGGAGAGAAGCTTGTCCTTCTCCAGAAAGGCTTCTTCCTTTCACCTCCAACCGGTAGGGGAAGTGAGGCTGCTTTGCATTACAATAGCAGTCTTCTGGCACGAAGAAAAGAGTCTGGAAGCGAAACGTGCTCTGCAGGCTGGGGCTTTCCAGCTCCCCGCATCAGCTTGCACTGTGCTTGGCCTTCTTTTTCTCGAGAGTGGAAGTGAGAACTGCTCAGAGCCAAAGCTGGGCCTTAGGTTTTGCTGCCCTGTCATATCATATCATATCATAGTATCATCAGGGTTGGAAGAGACCTCACAGATCATCAAGTCCAACCCTTTAGCACAGAGCTCAAGGCTAGACCATGGCACCAAGTGCCACGTCCAGTCCTGCCTTGAACTGCCCCAGGGATGGCGACTCCACCACCTCCCCGGGCAGCCCATTCCAGTGTCCAATGACTCTCTCAGGGAAGAACTTCCTCGTTCTTGCTTTCCCCACCCAGCCTGGCCAGAATCAGGCCAACCCAGCCAAATCAGCCTTTGTGCAGCCCTGGAGCAGGATGGGTCCTGACCTTTCTGCGTGGCTGACGCTGCCCTGTCCCCTTTCAGTGTGCAGCACCTTTGAAAGGCAAGAGCTTGCCTTCAGCTACTTTGTCTGCATGGCAACACAATGAATTCCTCAGCTGACTGCATTATCTAGCACTGGTGCTGCAGCTTGAGGGCTGAGCACTGCTTTGCATCCTACTGAGCTCTGCTTTGCATCCGAGTGAGCTCTGTCAGACCTCAGGCTGAAGCAGTTGCTTCTGTTCTGCCTTGAGCTGCACAACGCAGCAGCACCTGCACAGGCTGCATGCCCACTGAGGTGTGTTGGTAAAGAGTTGTTCTCTCCACCAGCTCTGGCCACTTGAATAAAATGGCCTGGGTAGGTGCCCACTGCTTTGGGTTCCTCTGGTTGCACAGGGAGGTCTCCAAGTGCCCTGCAGCTTTGAGGGAGATGAATAAACCAACCCAGGTGGAAGAAAGCACACACATAGCCAAAGAGCTGCTCAGATCCTCTTCCAGAGCCCAACCCCTTCACTGCAGCTGGGAGTGGAGCATTTTGTCTTCCTGCTGGTAGAGATCTGCTCTCCCTTTTAGCCCACCTCCAGCAGAGGCAGCTCTCCAGGTCCCCCCAGCTGGCAGTTCCTCTTGCCCAGGGACTGGCTCAGACGCAGCAGGATGAGGCAGATGACTTCAGTGTCTCCTGACAAAATGAGACTTCACATTGCTGTGCTCCTTCTTACACTCCAAAATCCTCTTTTCCTTCTCCCCTACTAATCAACTTAATTATTTCCCCCCTTCCCTGTGGTCCTGTTTGGGCCAAGCTTCTGCTCCATTCACACAGCTTAAGGATTTGGCATGTTCCTCCTCTCCAGTCCTGTCTTGCTAAATACAAAGAGCAAGGCAAGCAAAAGCTGCTCTCTTCAGCTGCCTCCTTGCAGTTTTGCACTTGATAGGAACACAACCAACAGTGACCTCCTGCAAGAAGCCTCAGCCAGAGGAGCAATCCATTCCCTGCCACTTGCAAAGGCTCATGTGCCTTAGACATGCTGGCCTGATACAGTATAGGGTAAATCTGGCAGAAGAGAGTCCCCAGACTGCTGAAAGACAAAAGCAGCTTTGGCATGGGAGCAGCAACCCAACTGGAGACAGGAATCTGCCTCTGGATGGCTTCAAAAGCTGCCCCTGCTGGCAGCACTGTGTGCATTCACATCCCATGTGCACACCATAGAATCATAGAATTAACCAGGTTGCAAGAGAGCTCCAAGTTCACCCAGCCAAGCCTAGCACCCAGCCGTGTCCAATCAACCAGAGCATGGCACTAAGTGCCCCAGCCAGGCTTTTCATAGAATCATAGACTCAGGCAGGTTGGAAGAGAGCTCCAAGCTCAGCCAGCCCAACCTAGCACCCAGCCCTGGCCAATCATAGAATCAAGCAGGCTGGAAGAGAGCTCCAAGCTCAGCCAGCCCAACCTAGCACCCAGCCCTGCCCAACCAACCACACCATGGCACTAAGTGCCCCAGCCAGGCTTGGCTGCAACACCTCCAGCCACAGCCACTCCACCACCTCCCTGGGCAGCCCATTCCAGTGCCAATCACTCTCTCTGCCAACAACTTCCTCCTAACATCCAGCCCAGACCTGCCCTGCCACAGCTTCAGCCTGGGTCCCCTTCTTCTGCTGCTGGCTGCCTGGCAGCAGAGCCCAACCCCAGCTGGCTACAGCCTCCCTGCAGGCAGCTGCAGGCAGCAATCAGCTCTGCCCTCAGCCTCCTCTGCTGCAGGCTGCACCCCCCCAGCTCCCTCAGCCTCTCCTCACAGGGCTCTGCTCCAGGCCCCTCCCCAGCCTTGCTGCCCTTCTCCAAACACCTTCCAGCACCTCAGCAGCTCTCTGCAATGCAGGAGCCCAGAGCTGGACACAGCACTGCAGGGGTGGCCTGAGCAGTGCTGAGCACAGGGGCAGAAGCACCTCCCTCATAGTTAAAGATCATGAGAAGCTCAGCCTAGCTCTTTGGAAAGCCTTTCTCAGTCCATCCCAGCAGACAACCCCAGCCTGGTGTCCCTAGTGACACAGCCCCAGGGGCTGGGCACAGGCAAGACCCTCTGGCTGGCAGCCTCACACTCTGCTCAGTGGGGATTTCAGATGTGGGGGGAGAGGGAATTCAATCCCATTTATGATGCTGCTGCTACTGAGAGCCTGAGGCTTACCAGAGCCAAGCCTTAGATGATTTTGTCACACAGGCACCCATCTGCTAAGAAGAGATCAGAGGAAAAAATCATCCATGAGACAGCAAATGACTTTTACTTGCTAAGAGATGGATCTGAACTACTGACCTAGAGAAAAATAGCTCTGTATCCTAATCCCAACCTCCTGAACCATCCATTCCTCCTATCACACCATCCTGTTGACAGAAGACACATTAAGCACTACCAGAAGGTGACTGGGAACAAAACAAAAAAGCAAGCAAGCATTTGCCTTTATATGGCAACTTCTGGAGCTGTGCAGCCACTCAAGCATTTGCCTGGCTTGAGGTGATTGGCCAGGGCTGGGTGCTAGGTTGGACTGGATGAGCTTGGAGCTCTCTTCCAACCTGGAAGATTCCATGATTCTGTGAATTCAGGAGACCCCTTTTTTATGCTGCCCTCTTTGAAATAGTATTCCAACTGGCCAGGTGGGAAGCTACGTTTGCAGAGGGACCTGGCCAGGCTGCATGGGTGGGCAGAGGCCAAGGGGATGAGACTGAACAAGGCCAAGGGCAGGGTTGTGCACTTTGGCCACAACAACCCCAAGCAGCACTAGAGGCTGGGGCCAGAGGGGCTGAGAGCAGGCAGGCAGAGAGGGAGCTGGGGGTGGTGGCAGAGAGGAGCTGCAGAGGAGGCAGCAGTGCCCAGGTGGGCAGCAGAGCCAATGGCATCCTGGGCTGGCTCAGGAGCAGTGTGGGCAGCAGGACAAGGGAGGTTCTTGTGCCCCTGTGCTCAGCACTGCTCAGGCCACCCCTGCAGTGCTGTGTCCAGCTCTGGGCTCCTGCATTGCAGAGAGCTGCTGAGGTGCTGGAAGGTGTTTGGAGAAGGGCAGCAAGGCTGGGGAGGGGCCTGGAGCACAGCCCTGGGAGGAGAGGCTGAGGGAGCTGGGGGGGTGCAGCCTGCAGCAGAGGAGGCTCAGGGCAGAGCTCATTGCTGCCTGCAGCTGCCTGCAGGGAGGCTGTAGCCAGCTGGGGTTGGGCTCTGCTGCCAGGCAGCCAGCAGCAGAAGAAGGGGACCCAGGCTGAAGCTGTGGCAGGGCAGGTCTGGGCTGGCTGTGAGGAGGAAGTTCCTGGCAGAGAGAGTGATTGGCATTGGAATGGGCTGCCCAGGGAGGTGGTGGAGTGGCTGTGGCTGGAGGTGTTGCAGCCAAGGCTGGCTGGGGCACTTAGTGCCATGGTGTGGTTGGTTGGGCAGGGCTGGGTGCTAGGTTGAGCTGGATGAGCCTGGAGCTCTCTTCCAGCCTGGCTGATTCTATGCTTTTATATCAGTAGAACCTCCCATGAAGACAAGCTTCACCAAAAAAACCACTTTTAGGTTGGTTTCTCCTGCAAGGTAAGGCAGCAGACAGCAAAGCCTGGATCATGAGCTGCCCACAGGCAAGTGAAGGAAAGCAGAGTGTCTTTGCAGGGGTGGAAAATCACAGGATCCCAGGATAATAGGGGTTGGAAGAGATCTCTGGAGATGACCAAGTGCAACCCCTCTGCCAAAGCAGGTTCACCTAAGGAAGGGCACAGAGGAACACATCCAGGCAGGTTCTGAATGTCTCCAGAGAATGTTTCCTCCCTGCACAAGGTTGTTGTGCTGCACAAGTGAAAGGAGCTCAGTGGAAAAGGCTGGGGAAACATCTCCAGCTCCCCTGCTCTGTCACCAGGAAGGGCTTTTGCCAATAAAACTGGCCTGAGAGCTCTGTCCAGCTCCTGTCATTCATGGAACCACAGAATGGTTTGGGCTGGTAGAGACCTTTAAGGTTATCCAGTTCCAACCTCCCCTGCCATGGGCAGGGACACCTCTCACCAGCCCAGGCTGTTCAAGCCTCATCCAGCCTGGCCTTCAACACCTCCAGGGAGAGGGCAACCCCAACCTCCCTGGGCAACCCACTCCAGTGTTCCAGCACCCTCACTGCCAACAGTTTGTTCCTGATCTCCAGCCTCAATCTCCCCTCTTCCAGCTCAAAGCCATTTGCCATTGTCTTGTCATTCCCAGCCCTTGCCAGAAGTCCCTCCCCAGCTCTCCTCTAGCTTCTGCAGGTACTGCAAGGCTGCTCTAAGCTCTCCCTGGAGCTTTCTCTTCTCCAGGATGAACAGCTCCAAATCTCCCAGCCTGACCTCACAGGAGAGCTTCTCCAGCCCTCTGATCATCTTTGTGGCCTCCCCTGGAACTGCTCCATCAGCTCTATGTCCTTCTTGTGCTGGGGACCCCAGAACTGCAGGCAGCACTGCAGGTGAGGTCAGAGCAGAGCAAAGCAGAGCAGAGAGGCAGAATCCCCTCCCTGTGCTGCTGCTCTCCCTGCTCTGCCTGCAGCCAGCACACAGCTGCCTCTGGGCTGCCAGTGCCCAGTGCTGGCTGCTGGGCACTTTGTCACCAACTGACACCCCCAAGGGCTTCTCCTCTAGGCTGCTCTTGAGCCACTCCTCAGCCAGCCTGGCTTTGTGCTTAAGGACACTGAAGTCAAACGCTTGCTAAGGCTGCCCTGCAGAAAGGAGGGAATGCAAATTTGGGCAGGAAGGGCAGCCCAGCCCCTCCCCCCTCCCTGCCTCCCTGCCGGTGTTTGTCGGCTCGGATTTTACTCAAGGGTGGCCAGAGGATTTCAGGAGCTGCTCTCAGGGAGCTGCCTTGCAATTGAGCATGACACAAGTGCAGCTCCTATCGAGGACAGAATCTGCTAAGCTGTTGGGAAGTGCTTCTGGAACAGGAGCCTGCTGTGCTGCATGACAACAGCCTGCCTGCCCAGCTAGCCCCTCTCAGGAGCCACTCAGGGGCTTGGCCTAAAGGAACAGCCCCAGGCCACTGGCCAGGCTAAAGTGACAGCCCCAGGCCACTGGCCAGGCTAAAGTGACAGCCCCCAGGGCACTGGTCAGGCTAAAGTGACAGCCCCAGGTCACTGGCCAGGCTAAAGTGACAGCCCCAGGGCACTGGCCAGGCTAAAGTGACAGTGCCCAGGTCAATGGCCAGGCTAAAGTGACAGCCCCAGGGCCACTGGCCAGGCTAAAGTGACAGCCCCCAGGTCACTGGCCATGCTAAAGTGACAGCCCCAGGGCACTGGCCAGGCCAAAGTGACAGCCCCAGGTCACTGGCCAGGCTAAAGTGACAGCCCCCAGGTCACTGGCCAGGCTGTTTTAACTCAAGGCAGGCTACACATAGGTCAGAAGAAATGAAGGGAATCAGCTGTTGAAATGAGAATGAAATCAATTGGGAGCCACACTCTCAGAGTCTTTGCTTCCTCTCTCCTATCCTTCCTCAAGGCTCTGTAGGCTTTGAATCACTTTTCTGTGTGTCTCTGAGCCTCCTAAGAGTGATGTCATCTTTCAGGTGATGTAATCTCTGCCCAGAAGCAGATCTGAGAAGATGCATTCACATTGGGTGATTCTGTGCTCCACTACCTCCCTGGGCAACCTGTGCCAGTGTCTCACCACCCTCACTCTAAAGAACTCTTTCCTAGCATCTAGTTTGAATCTCTCATTACCCTCTGTCCTGTTATTACAAGACCTTGTCAATAGTCCCTCCCCAGCCTTCCTGTAGGCCCCCTATGGTCCCCCTCAGATGCTGAAATGCAGCTCAAAGTTCTCCCCAGAGCCTTCTCCAAGCCAAACAATCCCAATTAATAGAATCATAGAATCAAGCAGGTTGGAAGAGAGCTCCAAGCTCAGCCAGCCCAACCTAGCACCCAGCCCTGGCCAAGCATAGGATCAGGCAGGTTGGAAGAGAGCTCCAAGCTCAGCCAGCCCAACCTAGCACCCAGCCCTGGCCAGTCATAGAATCATCATCATTATAGAATCAACCAGGTTGGAAGACACTTTCAAGATCATCCAGTCCAACCTATCCCCCAGCCCTAGCAGGTTGGAAGAGAGCTCCAAGCTCAGCCAGCCCAACCTAGCACCCAGCCCTGGCCAACCATAGACTCAAGCAGGGTGGAAGAGAGCTCCAAGCTCATCCAGCCCAACCTAGCACCCAGCCCTGGCCAATCATAGACTTAAGCAGGTTGGAAGAGAGCTCCAAGCTCAGCCAGCCCAACCTAGCACCCAGCCCTGGCCAGTAATAGCATCATCATCATCATAGAACCAACCAGGTTGGAAGACACTTTCAAGATCATCCAGTCCAACCTATCCCCCAGCCCTAGCAGGTTGGAAGAGAGCTCCAAGCTCAGCCAGCCCAACCTAGCACCCAGCCCTGGGCAATCATAGACTCAAGCAGGCAGGAAGAGAGCTTCAAGCTCAGCCAGCCCAACCTAGCACCCAGCCCTGCCCAACCAACCAGACCATGGCACTAAGTGCCCCAGCCAGGCTTGGCTGCAACACCTGCAGGCACAGCCACTCCACCACCTCCCTGGGCAGCCCCTTCCTGTGCCAGTCACTCTCTCTGTGAATTCTTTCAGCCTGTCTTCACAGCAGAGGTGTTCCAACTCTCTGATCATCCTTCTGGTCCTTCTCTGAACCTACCCTAGCAGCCAGTGAAGTTGTCACCACGTTGTTCAAGCCAGCTAGGCTGCAGTCAGCTGCAAGTCTGCCTTCCTCCATTGCAATCAAGCTTTCTCCTGCAGGGTAGATATGGCAGACACTTCAGAAGGGCTCTATTTTTATTCTGCCCTACTGGTAAATTCCTTCATTGGACCACTCATGCAAAATGGATAATGCAAATGAAAAGTGCTACATTTGGAATGAAGTTTATTTTCACACTCCAGTGCACAGGAGTGCAGGAGATTGTTATTCTCCCTCTTCTCTTTTGGTTTTTTTTTCCCCTCTTGAGGTTATTTGCCCAGCTGTAGTCCCCAAAGCCTTTGTTTCAAGATCTGAGGGAAGATGTCAGAGCATCAAGATCTGATGGAAGATGTCAGAGTAGTCCTGCTGCTCAGTTGGAATGGTGCAGGCACTTCATACCACTGGCTCTGGAGCCCAGACTCCCACCTAGCATTGATCTGGGAGTGCTGGCTGGGTTACAGCACTGCAGCCATGGCCAAGGCTGAGCTCTGCTCACTGCAGGGTGAGAGATGAATTCATGCAGAGCATGGACAGTAGCAGGGGAAGGAACAGAGAGGCTGGCTCTGAGCTCAGGAAGTGACCACTTAGCCCTGTGCTCACTCAGACCTGCACTAACACACAGATGAAACATCCAGCTAGGAGGTACAGGGAGTAGCTGAAGGTCCACCTCGGAGGTACAGCAAGCAGATGAAGGTCTCTGTGCACACTGGATCCCCCCTCCTCCTCGTGTAGGACCAATGGGATGAGACTGAACAAGGCCAAGGGCAGGGTTCTGCTCTTTGGCCACAACAACCCCAAGCAGCACTACAGGCTGGGGCCAGAGGGGCTGAGAGCAGGCAGGCAGAGAGGGAGCTGGGGGTGCTGGTAAATAGTAGGCTGAAGATGAGCCAGCAGTGTGCCCAGGTGGCCAAGAGAGCCAATGGCATCCTGGGCTGGCTCAGGAGCAGTGTGGGCAGCAGGACAAGGGAGGTTCTTGTGCCCCTGTGCTCAGCACTGCTCAGGCCACCCCTGCAGTGCTGTGTCCAGTTCTGGGCTCCTGCATTGCAGAGAGATGTTGAGGTGCTGGAAGGTGTTTGGAGAAGGGCAGCAAGGCTGGGGAGGGGCCTGGAGCACAGCCCTGTGAGGAGAGGCTGAGGGAGCTGGGGGGGTGCAGCCTGCAGCAGAGGAGGCTCAGGGCAGAGCTCATTGCTGCCTGCAGCTGCCTGCAGGGAGGCTGTAGCCAGGTGGGGTTGGGCTCTTCTCCCAGGCAACCACCAAGGGGACACAGTCTCAAGTTGTGCTGGGGGAAGCACAGGCTGGATGTTAGGAGGAAGTTCCTGGCAGAGAGAGTGATTGGCATTGGAATGGGCTGCCCTGGAGGTGTTGAAGCAAAGCCTGGATGAGGCACTCGGTGCCATGGTCTGGTTGACTGGCTAGGGCTGGGTGCTAGGTTGGACTGGATGATCTTGGAGGTCTCTTCCAACCTGCCTGATTCTATGATTCTATGATTCCATACAGTGACCTCTCCACCAAGTGACTGCATAAGATCAACTGTTTGGAAGAGACCTTTGAGATGGTCACAACCAACTGCTCACCTAGAGCTCACACCTCCACCACTCCTGCTAAGCCACTGCCACTAAACCCTTTCCCTCAGCACCACATCAACACATCTTTTAATCACCTGCAGGGATGGTGACCCCACCAGCTCCCTGGGCAGCCCATTCCAACGCCTGAATGGGCACTGGCACAGGCTGCAGAAGTGAGCAGGGATGCTCTGCCCCAGATGCAAGGCAGCACACTGCCTCTCTGACTCCTCCACCTCACTCCCTCTCTGACTCCTCCACCCATCCCTAGTAGCTCTGCCTCAGCTTGCCCTAAGCATACTCCTGTAGTTGGCACACAGAGACTTCTCCAGTGGACTAGAGTGGCCTACTCACAAGTTCTTTTTAGCCTATCTAGCAACAGAGCCTGTGAGAGAAGGATACCACCTTGCAGATGAGACATTGGGTGGGATAATGTAGTGGAGCAACTGAGAAGTCTTCAGCACCTCTCTCTCCCCACAGTCCTCCTTCTTGAACTCTGCACAGCCACCTGCCCCATATGTACCCCCAGAGTAAATCCAGTCCAGCCCTGCAATTAGCACCTGCAATTAGCACCTTCAGATCACCATGGCTGATCTGTGCAGTGAGGAAGGGTTAACTGTGAACTTTCAGAGATGGCACTTCAGAGGATGAGGAAGAAAGAGCTGTCAGTGTGGTTCCCAGGAGCACAACCACTTGCTCCCACGCCAAGCTGAAGCAGCACTTCTCTTCCCTCTCTCCTTGTTGATCTGTAGCATGTGCTGCACCAATGAGAAGGGAGCAGCCCTTCTCTCTGCCTCCCTCACCCAAGTGAGAAGGTGGAAAACCTCCCAGGATCTACTCTCTCTGGGAAACTGCTGCTTGGGTCGAGCCCTGCTTGAAAAAAAAGACTATCATGTTTGCTCAGTTAGGCTCTGCAATGCATAACAGAGTCTGCATTGCAGTCTCAAACTGCAATCCAACACCATCTGTCCCTTCCACTTGCAGCACTGCATCACTCCAGAGAGTCTGCTCTTGCTGGGGGATATCCAGAGAGTGCCTGGCTCTGCTGACCCCCCCCAGACCCATGATAGCCAGAGAAAGGGATGGGAAAGTGTCCCCAACCAATCTGTGTTATGAAACTGCCATTAGAAATGGCTGAACAGACAAAGTAAGAAGCAAGACAGGAAGGGTGCTGCTGATTTCCTCTCACTTCAGCATTCTTTCAAACAAATTCAGTATAATCAACAGCAAATACTCTTAAATCCTCTTCAGTCACCTCAGGGAGAGGGAGTGAAGGAGCAGAGAGAAGCAAGCACAGAGCTGTGGCATAACTGTGTCTGATGGAGCTACTTTACCAACAGCCTAAGCCTCCAGCTCGCCCTTCCTGAGTGTTCTTGGGTTAGAGGACAAGGAAGCAATGCAACCAAGGGACAAGACAACAGATCTGGAGCTATTTCATTGCACTGTCAGTCTCTGATTTACTGAGTCACTCTGGGAAGGGCACTTTTGCTTTATTTATACACTTCCTCCTTGCCTGCATTGTGAAGCAAATGACCCCAGCAGTGAAAACTTTAGGGTTGCAGCCACGTCCCCATGCACACCCAAACCTCAGCAAGGCATTCTGCTCTGCTCACGAACTACACCACCACAGAGATGAAGCCTGGAATGTGTATGGTATGCACCAGTGCTCTCCCACCCAGCCTGGGATGCTGGGAGGAGGAAACAGCTCAGTTCTATCAGGAATGAGTGTTCTGACAGCTCACGACCTGCGTGACTGCCTTCCCTTTGCATTCCCAGCAGCACACTCTGCATTAGATCAGGCTCTGCTCCAAAGCAGAGGAGAAAGGATGGGGAGGAAGATGAAATTGCCTTGACCAGCTCCCCTTGTCCTGAAAATATGCTCCTGACATGTGGAGAAAGCTGCAGGGAGCTTCCTCTTTGCTTTGGAGAGCATGGAGACAGGAAGAAAGAACTGATTTTCATGCTACTGGTAAGGTTGTGGCTACATTTACATCACACCTGACAAGCTGGGCTGTGTGCTGCAATTTGACAAGGGCTTGTAGGGGCAATGGCTTTGAGCTGGAAGAGGGAAGATTGAGGCTGGAGGCCAGTGGGATGAGACTGAACAAAGCTAAGTGCAGGGTTCTACACTTTGGCCACAACAACCCCAAGCAGCACTAGAGGCTGGGGCCAGAGGGGCTGAGAGCAGGCAGGCAGAGAGGGAGCTGGGGGTGGTGGCAGAGAGGAGCTGCAGAGGAGGCAGCAGTGCCCAGGTGGGCAGCAGAGCCAATGGCATCCTGGGCTGGCTCAGGAGCAGTGTGGGCAGCAGGACAAGGGAGGTTCTTGTGCCCCTGTGCTCAGCACTGCTCAGGCCACCCCTGCAGTGCTGTGTCCAGTTCTGGGCCCCTCCATTGCAGAGAGCTGCTGAGGTGCTGGAAGGTGTTTGGAGAAGGGCAGCAAGGATGGGGAGGGGCCTGGAGCACAGCCCTGTGAGGAGAGGCTGAGGGAGCTGGGGGGGTGCAGCCTGCAGCAGAGGTGGCTCAGGGCAGAGCTCATTGCTGCCTGCAGGGAGGCTGTAGCCAGCTGGGGTTGGGCTCTGCTGCCAGGCAGCCAGCAGCAGAAGGGGACCCAGGCTGAAGCTGTGGCAGGGCAGGTCTGGGCTGGCTGTGAGGAGGAAGTTGTTGTCAGAGAGAGTGATTGGCATTGGAATGGGCTGCCCAGGGAGGTGGTGGAGTGTCTGCCTGTAGTTACTCTCCTCCCAGCCCACCCATCAGCTGCACAGATGACACCCATGCCAATCAAGATGCAGGCAGCAGAGTCCCCAGCGCCTCCATAACGACGCAGCGAAGACCCTCTCAAGGCCCTGCTTTAGCAAAGCAGCAAGGGGAAGACACAAGCGGGAGAAGGGGCATTCAGAGGAAGGCCTTTCGTGGAAGGCCAGGAGCAAAGGGGAAGAAGCTGTGGGTGGGAGTGCAGCGGGGGCTGTGCTCACCTCCTCCCACTGGTGGATGTAGCGGATGAGGCGGGAGAGGCGCAGCAGGCGCAGCAGGCTGAGGATCTTGGTGAAGCGGACGATGCGCAGGGCCCGAGCCGTCTTGTACACCTCCGAGTCGATGCGGGTCTCAACTATCAGGAAGATATAGTCCACGGGGATGGAGGAGATAAAATCCACCACAAACCAGCTCTTCAGGTACTTCATCTTGATCCTCTGAGGGTCTAGGATGATCTCTGTGTTGTCCTCCACCACGATGCCCGTTCGGAAGTTGAGGACGAGGTCGATGAGGAAGAAGGTGTCTGAGACCACGTTGAAGACGATCCACGGGGTGGTGTTCTCATCCTTGAAGAAAGTGATGCCCACAGGGATGATGATCAGGTTCCCTACCATCAGGAGCAGCATGGTCAAATCCCAGTAAAACCTGGACAGCAAGATAGAGACGTGTGAGGTCAGCTGGAGCACAGGAGATCAGAGAGCCCAGGTCAACCCAAGTGCTTTATGGCTGAGGGCATGGAGTCAGGCATCAGCAAGTGTGCAGATGACACCAAGCTGGGGGCAGATGTGGCTGGGTTGGAGGGCAGAAGGGCTCTGCAGCAGGATCTTGACCACCTGGACAGATGGGCAGAGCCCAAGGGGATGGTGTTCAATAGCTCCAAGTGCAGGGTGCTGCACTTTGGCCACAACAACCCCATGCAGAGATACAGGCTGGGGTCAGAGTGGCTGAGAGCAGCCAGACAGAGAGGGATCTGGGGGTGCTGATTGATACCTGCCTGAACATGAGCCAGCAGTGTGCCCAGGTGGCCAAGAGAGCCAGTGGCATCCTGGCCTGCATCAGCAATGGTGTGGCCAGCAGGAGCAGGGAGGTCATTCTGCCCCTGTACTCTGCACTGGTTAGACCACACCTTGAGTGCTGTGTTCAGTTCTGGGCCCCCCAGTTTAGGAGGGACATTGAGATGCTTGAGCGTGTCCAGAGAAGGGCAACGAGGCTGGGGAGAGGCCTTGAGCACAGCCCTACGAGGAGAGGCTGAGGGAGCTGGGATTGGTTAGCCTGGAGAAGAGGAGGCTCAGGGGTGACCTTATTGCTGTCTGCAACTACCTGAGGGGTGGTTGTGGCCAGGAGGAGGTTGCTCTCTTCTCTCAGGTGGCCAGCACCAGAACAAGAGGACACAGCCTCAGGCTGTGCCAGGGGAGATTTAGGCTGGAGGTGAGGAGAAAGTTCTTCCCTGAGAGAGTCATTGGACACTGGAATGGGCTGCCCGGGGAGGTGGTGGAGTCGCCGTCCCTGGAGCTGTTCAAGGCAGGACTGGACGTGGCACTTGGTGCCATGGTCTGGCCTTGAGCTCTGTGCTAAAGGGTTGGACTTGATGCTCTATGAGGTCTCTTCCAACCCTGATGATACTGTGACACTGTGATACTGTGATCTCCTTATTGTTCCTTCCCTGTGCTCTGCTGCTCTGCCTGATGTACTCAGGGTGTTTGAGCTGCTAATGAACTACTTAATAACATAGGGATGCTCATTTTCTGCCTTTGAGAGTTCAGGGAGGAGTTGGGTACATAACTGGATGCACCACTTGAAAACTGGAACTTCAGGGCCACCCAAGAAGAGACTGACACACCTGCAACAGTTAGATGAAGAGAAAGAGAACAAGAGTTTGGGAGGCAGCAGAGTTTCTGTGCCAATAATGTCATTTGCAGTTCAGATCCTCTTTAGAAGCATCTAGAACTGACAGCACAGGGCTCAGGATGGGACTGGAGCCCACTCTGTGATCTGCTGGGTTCAGTGTAATTACAGAATCATAGAATCATAGAACCAAGCAGGTTGGAAGAGACCTCCAAGCTCATCCAGTCCAACCTAGCACCCAGCCCTATCCAATCAACCAGACCATGGCACTAAGTGCCTCATCCAGGCTTTGCTTGAAGACCCCCAGGGACGGTGCCTCCACCACCTCCCTGGGCAGCCCATTCCAATGGGAAATCACTCTCTGATAACAACTTCCTCCTCACATCCAGCCTATACCTACCCTGGCACAGCTTGAGACTGTGTCCCCTTGTTCTATTGCTGGTTGCCTGGCAGAAGAGGCCACCTGGCTACAATGTCCCTTCAGGTAGTTGTAGACAGCAATAAGATCACCCCTGAGCCTCCTCTTCTCCAGGCTAAACACCCCCAGCTCCCTCCACCTCTCCTCATAGGATTTGTGCTCCAGGCCCCTCCCCAGCTTTGTTGCCCTTCTCTGGACATGTTCCAGCACCTCAACATCCTTCTTGAATTGAATCAACGCATCCCAGCATGGTGGGGTTGGGAGGGACCTCTGGGGATCATCCAGTCCAACTTATCTTCACTTCAGTGGCAAGTCAATACTGTGCAGAAGGCCTTCCAGCCAGCTCCATTGTTGGTTCTGAAGGCACACACGATCCCAGCATCAATCCTCTGCTATTTGTTTGGGATTTCCCCCAGGGATTAGTGTGAAAACCACACAAACACCCAAAGCTGCCACAGTTTTACTCAGAGTGAGGATTAAACATTGCCTGTGTCTCACACTTTGTTGAGGAGGTGACTGCTGGAAAGCAGTCCTGTGGAGAGGGACCTGGGGGGGTCCTGGTGGGTAACATCCATGGCACAGCAATGTGCCCTGGGGGCCAAGAAGGCCAATGGGATCCTGGGATGTATTAGGAGGAGTGTGGCCAGCAGGTCAAGGGAGGTTCTCCTCCCCCTCTACTCTACCTCATCTTGAGCACTGCCTTCAGTTTTGGGCTCCCCAGTTGAAGAGGGACAGGGATCTGCTGGAGAGGGTCCAGCAGTGAGCTATGAGGATGATGAGGGGACAGGAGGGCATGGCTGATGAGGAGAGGCTGAGGGCCCTGGGGCTGCTTAGTCTGGAGAAGAGAAGACTGAGAGGGGATTTGATCAATGTTTATAAGTATCTGAAGGCTGCCAGGAGTGGGGACAGGCTCTGCTCACTGCTCCCTGGGACAGGACCAGCAGCAGTGGATGGAAGCTGCAGCACAGGAGGTTCCAGCTCAGCACAAGGGGCAACTTCTTGCCTGGAAGGGTCCCAGAGCCCTGGCACAGGCTGCCCAGAGAGGTTGTGGAGTCTCCTTGTGTGGAGCCTTTCCAGCCCTGTCTGGATGTGTTCCTGTGTGATCTGTGTTAGATAGGATGGTCCTGCTCTGGCAGGGGGATTGGACTCAGTGATCTCCTTGGGTCCCTTCCAACCCCTAACATCCTGTGAGCTGTGATCCTATGAGTCTCACAAAGGAGCCTCACTGCCCAGCACTGGACTACTCCAGTCCCCTCCCTCTTGAGAAGGACTTGGGGGGGTGTCAGTTGGTGACAAACTGCCCAGGAGCCAGCAGTGGTTGCTGGCAGCCCAGAGGCAGCTGTGTGCTGGCTGCAGGCAGAGCAGGGAGAGCAGCAGCACAGGGAGAGGATTCTGCCCCTCTGCTCTGACCTCACCTGCAGCACTGCCTCCAGTTCTGGGGTCCCCAGGAAAAGAAGGACTTGGAGGTGATGGAGCAGGTCCAGAGAAGGCCACAAAAATGATCAGAGGGCTGTAGAACATCCCCTGAGGGGACAGGCTGGGAGAGCTGGAGCTGTTCAGCCTGGAGAAGGTTCCAAGAAGACCTCAGAGCAGCCTTCCAGTACATGAAGGGGGCTAAAGGAGAGCTGGGGAGGGACATTTGACAAGGGCTGGGAGTGACAGGATGAGGGACAATGGATGTGAGCTGGAAGAGAGGAAATTGAGACTGGATATAAGGAAGAAATTCTTGATAGTGAGGGTGGTGAGACACTGGAATGGGTTGCCCAGGGAGGCTGTGGAGGCCTCCTCCCTGGAGGTATTCAAGGCCAGGCTGAACAGGACCTTGAGCAGCTTGGTCTAGTGGGAGATGCTCCTGCCCATGGCATGGGGGGTGAAGACTACATGATCTTTAAGGTCCCTTCCAACCCAAACCACTCTGTGAAATGCTTCCCATGCAGAGATGCCCATGTGCTGTGCTGTCACATTGCTACAGGCTGACTACTACAAGGCTGTGAAGTATTGTAAATAGCTTGTATGGAAGGAAGGAAACTGGTGGGTTTGCTGAGAGAGGACAGCAAGTGATGGAGGGAAGGAAACTGGTGGGTTTGCTGAGAGAGGACAGCAAGTGATGGAAGGAAGGAAACTGGTGGGTTTGCTGAGAGAGGACAGCAAGTAATGGAAGGAAGGAAACTGGTGGGTTTGCTGAGAGAGGACAGCAAGTGATGGAAGGAAGGAAACTGGTGGGTTTGCTGAGAGAGGACACCAAGTGATGGAAGGAAGGAAACTGGTGGGTTTGCTGAAGGAGGACACCAAGTGATGGAAGGAAGGAAACTGGTGGGTTTGGTGAAGGAGGACACACAGAGGCTGTTTCCCTGTCTGACAGATTAAGGCCAAAATCACTGAAATGTTTTAGGAGAAACAGATTTGCCATAAAGATCCTCAAAATCTAGCTTTGGGAAGAGATGTTCAACTTAAGCTTGGCCCTTGCACCAGCCCCAGGGGCTGCACAAGAGTATCAGTGCAGTGAGAGACATCTCCATTTGCCAAACCCTCAGCAGGAAAACAAACCCAGGCAGAACAGGCCTTAAAAGTCTCCCCTCCCTTTTAAGAATAGAATACCTTCAAGCACCTAAAAGCATCTTTAAGACTCCATCTCTTACCCAGGTACAGCCAGGGTCACAAACCAGCAGCACACTGGCAATTCTCAGAACCAGTCAGGAGAGCCTGATGGGAACTGATTTCACTCTGAGCAAAGGTATCCACTAATGAGCATCCTCAAGCAATGCTCTCAGCTCTGTCTTCCTTGCTCTGATGGTGCTGTGTCCCTGCAGGCAAAGGCAGCAGGCAATCCTTCACTGAGGATGGAGGGACACTTGGTGCTGGTAAACACTCAGCAATGAGGTTTGTCCATATGCTCCTAAGAGCAAGGCACTGTCACACCCCTACTGTGCATTAATGCTGTCGAAATTCATCTTGTGCCCTTCCTTATTAAGGGCCTGAGATGATGCTGCAGCTTCCCTCTTCAATTAATCCAGATAACTGCACAAGGGCAGGAAGTCTGGAAGCTGTGTGGACATTATTACCTAAAACAAATAACCTCCTCACCACCTTTAATTTGCCTTGGGGGATACAGGAGGAGATGTGCACAAAGAAACTGATTTTCCCCCTCCCCACCAAGTTTCTGAGGCAGACAAGGTCAGGCTTGTAGAGATGGAAAAGGAAGGAGCTTTATGCAGGCATCTTGGGATTTCTCACAGTACCACAGAATCCCAACATGGGGAGGGTTGGAAAGGACCTCTGGGGTTTGTCCTGTCCAACCCTCTGCTAAAGCAGGGGCACCCACAGCAACTTGCCCAAGGATCACAATATCCAGGTGGGGTTGGAATCTCTCCAGAGAAGGAGACTCCACTACCTCTCTGGGCAGCCTTCTGCAGGCCTCCAGCACCTTCACAGCAAAAAACTTCCTCCTTCTGTTCAGATGAAACCTTCTGCATTCCAGTTTGTGCCCTTTGCTCCTTGTCCTGTCACTGGGCACCGCTGACAAGAGTCTGGCTCCCTTCTGCTCTGACTTTTAAAGTCCTTCACTTACAAAACCCAGGGGGTGAACTTTTGCATCCAACATACAAAGCCCAGAGGGTGAACCTTTTCATTCAACATACAAAACACAGAGGGGGAAATTTTGTATCCAACATACAAAGCCCAGAGGGGGAACTTTTGCATCCAACATACAAAACACAGAGGGGGAACTTTTGCATCCAACATACAAAACACAGAGGGTGAACCTTTTCATTCAACATACAAAACCCAGAGGGTGAACCTTTTCATTCAACACACAAAACCCAGAGGGTGAACCTTTTCATTCAACACACAAACCCCAGAGGGTGAACTTTTGCATCCAACATACAAAGCCCAGAGGGTGAACTTTTGCATCCAACATACAAAGCCCAGAGGGTGAACTTTTGCATCCAACATACAAAACCCAGAGGGGGAACTTTTGCATCCAACATACAAAGCCCAGAGGGGGAACTTTTGCATCCAACATACAAAGCCCAGAGGGTGAACTTTTGCATCCAGCATACAAAGCCCAGAGGGTGAACTTTTGCATCCAACATACAAAGCCCAGAGGGTGAACTTTTGCATCCAACATACAAAACCCAGAGGGTGAACTTTTGCATCCAACATACAAAGCCCAGAGGGTGAACTTTTGCATCCAACATACAAAGCCCAGAGGGTGAACTTTTGCATCCAACATACAAAGCCCAGAGGGTGAACTTTTGCATCCAACATACAAAACACAGAGGGGGAACTTTTGCATCCAACATACAAAGCCCAGAGGGTGAACCTTTTCATCCAACATACAAAACCCAGAGGGTGAACTTTGGCATCCAACATACAAAGCCCAGAGGGTGAACTTTTGCATCCAACATACAAAGCCCAGAGGGTGAACTTTTGCATCCAACATACAAAACCCAGAGGGTGAACTTTTGCATCCAACATACAAAACCCAGAGGGTGAACTTTTGCATCCAACATACAAAACACAGAAGGTGAACTTTTGCATCCAAAAGCTCCTCTACTAATGAAAGGGGATCAAATGTCTTGGGGGAGGGAGAGAACAATTGTGCTCTATGAAGAAGGCAGAAAACCACCAGTTCCAGCACAGAATTCTCCCTTCCTGCTTAGGAGTTTACACTGAACTCTGAAGATTCCACAGCTCCTGCACATTTGGATTTTCCCCACATGTGAAGTATGATCTGCTCAGGGTAGCATCACTGGGTTTGGACTGAACAGACTCTCAGGGACCACCCCACCTCAGAGGTCTACTGTTATCCATGTGTCATTTTGTGTTTACACTCAGGAACCTCTTTCCACTCCCTGTAAATTATGGGCCAGAATGACTAACGGTGCATGTGATGTATGTAAGGGCAAGCATCAGCTATTAATAACCCCTGTTTGCTGTAGTTCTGTTGTTCCTTTCACCCAGGGATGCCACAGAGCTGACAGTGATGAACTCAGCTGCGCTGCACCCATGAGAGGCAGACAGAGTCATTATCCCTGTCGTGTAGACAGAGAAGCCACGTGGCAAAAATTAAGAGAATGGGATTTATCCACAAAGGTCTGAGGCTAAATAGAACCATAGAATAGAATCATAGAATCATTGGTTGGAAGGGAGCACAAGGAGCAGGCAGTGCCAACCCCTGCCATGCCCAGGGACACCCTACCCTAGAGCAGCCTGACCACAGCCTCAGCCAGCCTGGCCTCAAACACCTCCAGCCATGGGGCCTCAACCCCCTCCCTGGGCAACCCATTCCAGCCTCTCACCACTCTCCTGCTCAACAACTTCCTCCTCCCCTCCAGCCTCACTCTCCCCACCTCCACCTTTGCTCCATTCCCCCCACTCCTGACACTCCCTCACAGCCTCAAAAGTCCCTCCCCAGCTTTTTTGGAGCCCCCTTCAGACCCTGCAAGGCCACCAGAAGGTCCCCTGGGAGCCTCCTCTGCTCCAGCCTGCACTGGGGCCTGCAGCCCCAACTCTTTCAGGCTGTGCTCACAGCAGAGCTGCTGCAGCCTCTCAGCATCCTCCTGGCCCTGCTCTGGACACTCTCCAGCATCTCCACAGCCCTCTTGGCCCAGGGGCTCCAGAGCTGGATGCAGGACTCCAGGTGTAACTGAAAGAGTTGGGGCTGCTCAGCCCTCTGAGCATCCTCCTGGCCCTTCTCTGGACACTCTCCAGCATCTCCACATCCTTCTTGTAGTGGGAGCTCCAGAGCTGGATGCAGTACTCCAGGTGTAACTGAAAGAGTTTGGGCTGCTCAGCCCTCTGAGCATCCTCATGGCCCTTCTCTGGACATGCTCCAGCATCTCCACATCTTATAATGGGGGCTGTAATGGGGTTAGGGTCTGAACTGATTCTTGAATCCAACCAGATCCAACCTGGTTGATTCTATGATTCTGTGATCTGAAGCTACTCATGAGGCTTGAGGGGTGGAAAATAGAGTTTAAGAAGAGAAGCATCTCACAGACATCTTCCTCTGCTATCCTTAATCCTCTTCCTGGATTGCTGCCTCCATAAAAAATGAACAGATATGAATGTATTGTTTTATTCCAGCTGACTCAGTGCAACTGAACAGCTCACAGAGCAGGGACCAGGCAGCACTAGATAAACCAGATGTCTTGTTCAAACATACTTAGGTTTTATACTACATCCTACTCCGTGCACGCTTCTTGGCTCTGCAAATCACATTTTAACATGCACCACTACCTTCCATCTTTTCAGTCCTAATATATTATTTAGCAGCAACAGAATCCACCTGAGAATTAGTGTGGCTAAGAGGAGGGAGGCTCTTTAAGCAGAGCTGGGGGTAGTTTGCTGGTGTGTATGCTTGGTAGGTATTAGCTTTGTGGTTGTGGAGCAGAAAGTTATTCTTCCCTGTACTCAGCACTGGTCAGGCCACACCTTGAGTGCTGTGTCCAGTTCTGGGCCCCTCAATTCAAGACAGATGTTGAGGTGCTGGAAGGTGTCCAGAGAAGGGCAATGAAGCTGGTGAGGGGCCTGGAACACAAACCCTATGAGGAGAGGCTGAGGGAGCTGGGCCTGTTTAGCCTGGAGAAGAGGAGGCTCAAGGCTGACCTCATTGCTGTCTACAACTACCTGAAGGGGCATTGTAGCCAGGTGGGGGGTGGCCTCCTCTCCCAGGCAACCAGCAACAGAACAAGGGGACACAGTCTCAAGTTGTGTCAGGGGAAGTCTAGGCTGGATGTTAGGAGGAAGTTCTCCACAGAGAGAGTGATTGGCATTGGAATGGGCTGCCCAGGGAGGTGGTGGAGGCACCGTCCCTGGAGGTGTTCAAGAAAAGCCTGGATGAGGCACTTAGTGCCATGGTCTGGTTGACTGGATAGGGCTGGGTGCTAGGTTGGACTGGATGAGCTTGGAGCTCTCTTCCAACCTGCTTGATTCTATGATTCTATGATCTCTGGGTTCTGCCTAGTGGAGAAGGTAGCAGCAGGCCAGGAATATTGCTTGTGGATGGCATGGTTTTAATCAAATAAACCATGATCTTCTCTTTTCCCAGCACTGTTCCATGATGCAGTGTAACCAATTATAGTGCATGAGCTCAGGAAGGACCATGGCCAAGAGGAGAGAAAATAGAGGCTTGCAGAGGGTAGCTCAGTCAGCACGACCGTGTCGGCGTGGCTGAACCAGGCTCGAAGTGGGGCACATCTCTGCCCCTCAACTTCTGTTCTTGCTCTGCAGTGTTTGCAGTGTCAAAGAGAAAGGAGACCTGAGCAACCTCATCTCTAAATTTACAAAGGGGTTTTTTTTGGATGTTTTCAGCTTCTGCTGAAAGGCAGCAAGCTCTGGGCTGAAGTGAGGTGATGCCTGAAAGAGTTCAGTCAAACTGCAGCTGTCAACAGCAGGGAGCCAGGATGCTCTCCCCAGCAGTGGGACACAGCTCAGACACCATGGCCAAACTTCTGAACCTTCCCAGAACACATCTTTAATTGTAGATTCATAGAATGGCTTGAGTTGGAAGTGACCCTGGAGAGGAGGAGGCTCAGGGGTGACCTCATTGCTGTCTACAACTGCCTGAAGAGAGGCTGTAGCCAGGTGGGGTTAGGCTCTCCTCCCAGACAACCAGCAATAGAACAAGGGGACACAGTCTCAAGTTGTGCTGAGGGGAGGTCTAGGCTGGATGTGAGGAGGAAGTTGTTGGCAGAGAGAGTGATTGGCACTGGAATGGGCTGCCCAGGGAGGTGGTGGAGTGGCTGTGCCTGGAGGTGTTCAACAAAAGCCTGGGTGAGGCACTTAGTGCCATGGTCTGGTTGACTGGATAGGGCTGGGTGCTAGGTTGGACTGGATGAGCTTGGAGGTCTCTTCCAACCTGCTTGATTCTATGAGTCTATGATCATCTAGTTACAACCCCCTCACCATGGGCAGGGACACCTTCCACTAGCCCAGGTTGCTCAAAGCCTCATCCATCATTGCCTTCAACACCTCCAGGGAGGGGGCATCTCTAGCCTCCCTGGGCAACCTGTGCCAGTGTCTCCCCACCCTCACCAGAAAGAATTTCTTCCTCATCTCCAGTCTCAATCTACTCTATTCCAGCTCAAAACCATTGTCCCTCATCCTGTCACTACAAGCTCCTGTCAAAAGTCCCTCCCCAGCTTTCTTGTAGGCCCCTCCAGGTACTGGAAGGTCACTACAAGGTCTCCTCAGAGCCTTTTTTCTTAATGAACAGATCTTGCTAAAGCCAATCTCAAAGACAAAGCCAATCACTCTCCCAAGCCTGGCTTGGTGCTGACTCAAGAAGCAGAGTGCCACCTACTGAGGCACCAATGCCATCTCCATCACCTGCTGAGGGACTGCTGCTTCATTCACTTATGGAGCTGATGAAAACCTGCTTCCTTCTCCCCACGTTGGCTTAGAGCCTGCTGTGCTCCCCAGCACCTACCCTGAGAGGAAGGAGGTTGTGCTTCAATTCCCTGTGCTGTGAGTTAGGCTAGAAATAGAAATCATCTCTTGTGAGGAGCAGCAGTGGATGGCAGTGTGGCTGGAGCAGCAAAAGTGGGAGGCAAGTTTACTCCAGAAAGCAGCTGTTCACACAGGAGTCTGAACACAAAGGAGAGAGAGGGAGAAAAGGCAGGGAGAGCTCCTTCCCTGTCTTTGGAAGCAGCAGCTCTCCCCAATATGAGTAGATGCATTGCTAGTGGAGGGTTCCAACCTCTGCATTACTCATGACAAGACAATAGGAGGAACATGGTGATCCACTGCTCCTAAACACACTACAGGACACTCAGCCAGCCACTGAGCCCCAAAATTCACCTGCTGGAAGAATTTGTTTACTTATAGAGAGTTATTCAAGTACCTGTGCACTTGAAAACCTCTTTGAAGTCAATATCCATGCTTCCCCCCCCAGAGAATTGTCAAATGACTTACAGAAAGAATTGAAGTTGTTCAGCCTGGGAAAGAAGGCTCCAGGGAGACCTTACAGCAGCCTTCCAGTATCTGAAGTGGGCTACAGAAGAGCTGGGGAGGGACATTTGGCAAGGGCTTGGAGTGACAGGATGAGGGACAATGGGTTTGAGGTGGAAGAAGGGAGATTGAGACTGGAGATGAGGAAGAAATTCTTGCTAGTAAGGGTGGTGAGACACTGGAGCAGGTTACCCAGGGAGGTTGTGGATGCCCCCTCCCTAGAGGTGTTGAAAGCCAGGCTGGATGAGGCCTTAAGCAACCTGGGCTAGTGGGAGGTGTCCCTGCCCATGGCATGGGGCTTGGAACTGGATGACCTTTAAGGACATTCTGTGATTCTTCATGCTGTATAATGGGAAAAGATTGAAGTGACCCAGCTATAGAGTAAGACAAACAGTTTGAATTCCTCCTGACCAGGCTATGCAAATAACACATATCCTCTGTCATCTCCAACCCCTCCCTGAGACCTCTGGCAATTAGCCATGCATTACAAGAGGCCAAGGAGAAGAGCTCTGCTGTGTCCCAGCTTCCTCTAGAATTCCCTGGCTGCCTGCTTCAGCAGTGCTGGCTGCTTTGCATTCAGCCTGGGTCGTCCCTGTCTGCTCTAGAACAAGGGCTGGACCAAAAGCCACCTCACTGCCAGCTGCTGCTGAGCAGAGACAGCAAATACAGAGTGGACACACAGCCAGGGCTGATGGAGTGGTAAGGGCTACACTGGGGTTACCTGCTCCTATGGGTCTGTGGAAGGTGTCTCTGTTATCTCCTGATGATTGAGGTGTGTCGAGAGAAGGGCAAGGACTGGTGAAGGGTCTAGAGGACAGAGCTGGTGAGGAGCAGCTGAGGGATCTGGGGTTGTTCAGTCTAGAGAAGAAGAGGAGGTTGAAGGAAGACTTCATTGCTCTCTACAACTCCCTAAAAGGTAGTTGGAGCCAGGTGGAAGTCAGTCTCTTCTACAAGTTCTGCATGGGCCACCAACGTGCCCCTGAGGCCAAGAGAACCAATGGCAGCCTGGGGTGCAGCAAAAAAAGTGTGGCCAGCAGGTCAGGGAAGTTCTTCTCCCCCTCTACTCTGCCCTAGTGAGGCCACACCTGGAAATCTACATCCAGTTTTGGGCTCCCCAGTTCAAGAGAGAAAGGAACCTGCTGGGAAAGTCCAGCAGAGAGTCACAAAAGTGACTGGAGGACTTGAGCATCTCCCCTATGGAGAGAGACTGAGAGCTCTGGGGCTGTTTAGTCTGGAGAAGAGAAGGCTGAGAGGGATCTGATCAGTGTCTATCAATAGCTGAGGGGTGGGGGTCAAGTGGAGGGGGCTAAGCTCTTATGGATGATGCTCAGCAATAAGCCAAGGAGCAATGGATGCAAACAGGAGCAGAGAAGGTTTCAGATCAACATGAGGAGAAACTTCTTTAGAGTGAGGGTGGCAGAGCCCTGGCACAGGCTGCCCAGAGAGGTTGTGGAGTCTCCTGCTCTGGAGGCTTTCCAAACCCACCTGGATGCATTTCTGTGTGAACTAGCTTGGGTGGTCCTCCTCTGGCAAGGATGCTGGCTTGGATGATCTCTGGAGGAACCTTCTTTAAGGTTCTGTGATTCCCAGAATCAGGTGACAGAAGGAGAGGAGATGGCCTGAAATTTTGCCAGGGGAAGGTTGGGTTGGAGATTAGCAAAAAATTCTTTGCTGCAAGAGTGGTCAGGAATTGAAACAGGCTGCCCAGAGAGGTGGTGGAATCCCCATCATAGAATCATAGGATCATAGGATCAAGCAGGTTGGAGAGACCTCCAAGATCATGCAGGTCCAGCCTAGCACCCAGCCCTGCCCAACCAACCACACCATGGCACTAAGTGCCCCAGCCAGGCTTGGCTTCAACACCTCCTGCCACAGCCACTCCACCACCTCCCTGGGCAGCCCATTCCAGTGCCAATCACTCTCTCTGCCAACAACTTCCTCCTCACAGCCAGCCCAGACCTGCCCTGCCACAGCTTCAGCCTGGGTCCCCTTCTGCTGCTGCTGGCTGCCTGGCAGCAGAGCCCAACCCCAGCTGGCTACAGCCTCCCTGCAGGCAGCTGCAGGCAGCAATGAGCTCTGCCCTGAGCCTCCTCTGCTGCAGGCTGCACCCCCCCAGCTCCCTCAGCCTCTCCTCACAGGGCTGTGCTCCAGGCCCCTCCCCAGCCTTGCTGCCCTTCTCCAAACACCTTCCAGCACCTCAGCAGCTCTCTGCAAGGGAGGAGCCCAGCGCTGGACACAGCACTGCAGGGGTGGCCTGAGCAGTGCTGAGCACAGGGGCACAAGAACCTCCCTTGTCCTGCTGCCCACTCTGCTCCTGAGCCAGCCCAGGATGCCATTGGCTTTCTTGGCCACCTGGGCACTCTGCTGGCTCAGCTTCAGCCTACTATCCACCAGTACCCCCAGCTCCCTCTGTGCCTGCCTGCTCTCAGCCACTCTGGCCCCAGCCTCTAGTGCTGCTTGGGGTTGTTGTGGCCAAAGTGCACAACCCTGCCCTTGGCCTTGTTCACTCTCATCCCCTTGGCCTCTGCCCACCCATGCAGCCTGGCCAGGTCCCTCTGCAGGGCTCCATCCCTAAAGGTGTGGACGTGGCACTTGGGGACATGGTCTCAGGTTGCTGGCTGGACTCGATGATCTGAGAAGTGTTTTCCAAGTGAAACAATTCTCTCATGCTGTGACTGCAGGCCAGAGGTAGGAGAGGGAGGCCTGCTCAGCTGGCAGCCTGCACTGCTCCTCTGCCTCTGAGCTGAGAGGCTGCAGCCATCAGGACGCCGCAGCCGAGTCTCAGCGAGGAAGCGGTTTCAGGGGGTTGCCAGGGTGGGACACAGCTCTGCATGGGCACAGGCTGCTCTCAGGAGCAGAAGGGCTGTTAGCCAGTGATGGATGCTGAGTGCTTGCAGAAGCAGGTGGGTGAGAGCAGGGTGGCTCACAGAGGAGGTGCGTGCCTCGGAGCACTGTGTGCTTTTAGCCTTCTCAACACTCATGGTGTGGCTCTGACACAGCTTCCCTTCAATCCAACTGGCACTTTTCCTTCAGGCAAGATATTCTCCAAGCTCTCTATCCAGCCTTTGACTTTGGTTCTCTCTAATCTACATAACTGCTCACCTAATCCTCTCTGAACAGTGCAGAATTCCATACCCTGTTTGGAGCTTACAACATATGCCCATTTTATTACCTGAAAACATAATGGGCCCCTCAATTCAAGAGAGATGTTGAGGTGCTGGAACATGTCCAGAGAAGGGCAACAAAGCTGGTGAGGGGCCTGGAGCACAAATCCTATGAGGAGAGGCTGAGGGAGATGGGGGTGTGCAGCCTGGAGAAGAGGAGGCTCAGGGGTGACCTTATTACTGTCTACAACTACCTGAAGGGGCATTGTAGCCAGGTGGGGGTGGCCTCTTCTCCCAGGTAACCAGCAACAGAACAAGGGGACACAGTCTCAAGTTGTGCCAGGGTAGGTCTAGGCTGGATGTTAGGAAGAAGTTCTTCCCAGAGAGAGTGATTGGCATTGGAATGGGCTGCCCAGGGAGGTGGTGGAGGCACCGTCCCTGGGGGTCTTCAAGCAAAGCCTGGCTGAGGCACTTAGTGCCATGGTCTGGTTGACTGGATAGGGCTGGGTGCTAGGTTGGACTGGATGAGCTTGGAGGTCTCTTCCAACCTGGTTGATTCTATGATTGGATAGGGCTGGGTGCTAGGTTGGGCTGGATGAGCTTGGAGGTCTCTTCCAGCCTGGTTGATTCTATGATTGGATAGGGCTGGGTGCTAGGTTGGGCTGGATGAGCTTGGAGCTCACTTCCAACCTGCTTGATTCTATGATTCTATGGGTTTTGGTGAGTGGAAAATCAAGGGAGATGTTGCTGAGGTAAGCCTTGAATGCAGCATTTGCAGGCCAAGCAAGGCAGTCTGTTGGCTTTTTATTGCTTCCCTCTCATTGATTTCCAAATCTAACACTGCATTATTAAACAATAACCAATGCCCTGCATTTCTCCAAGTCCTGTCTGGGCGTTCATTAAATCCCAACAGACATTAATTGGATCCCAACAGACATTAATTGGATCCCAACAGACAGAATGAAGAAGGTATTATCATCCTGGATTACAAAGAGATAGACTAGGAGATAGATTTGGAGAGATTTGGGTTGCAAGGGGCCTTAAAGATCATCCAGCTGCCCAGTTCAAGAGAGGCAGGGATCTGCTGGAGAGAGTCCAATGGAGAGCTGCAAGGATGACTGGGGGACATCTCTGCTGTGAACAAAGACTGAGAGCCCTGAATAAAGAGTAAGTTGCTTGAAGAGCAACTGAAGGAGCTGGAGCTGTTTAGTTTGATAGAGAGGAGGCTGAAGGGAGACCTCATTGCTGTCCACAGCTACCTGAAAGGAATCACAGAATGGTTTAGGATGGAAGGGACCTCAAAGCTCAGCCAGTTCCAACCCCGTGCCATAGGCAGGGACACCTCCCACTAGCCCAGGCTGCTCTAAGCCTCATCCAACCTGGCCTTCAACACCTCCAGGGAGGTGGTATCCACAACCTCTCTGGGCAACCTGCTCCAGTGTCTCACCACTCTCATTGTAAAGAATTTCTTCCAAATCTCCAGTTTTGATCTGCTCTATTCCAGCTCAAAACCATTGTCTCTCACCCTGTCACTCCAAGCCCTTGTCAGAAGTTCCTCCCCAGCTTTCTCATAGTCCCCTTCAGGTACTGGAAGGCTGTTCTAGGGTCTGTCTGGAGCTTTCACTTCTCCAGGCTGAACAGCCCCAACTCTCCCAGCCTGTCCTCATAGGGGAGGTTCTCTGACCCTCTGATCATCCTCATGGCCTTTTCTGGACCCCTTCCAGCAGTTCCACATCCGTCTTATGCTGGAGGCCCCAGAAGCAGTGCTTCAGATGGGACCTCAGCAGAGCAGAGAGGCAGAATCCCCTCTCTGTGCTGCTGCTCTCCCTGCTTTGGATGCAGCCAGCACACGGCTGCCTGCCGGGCTGCCAGCGACCAGTGCTGGCTCCTGGGGAGTTTGCCCCCAAGCCCTACTCCTCCAGACTGCTCTCAGGCCACTCCTCATCCAGCCTGCATCTGTGCTTGGGATTCCCCTGCAGGACTAAGATCTCTGGAGGCATAACTACTACCCAGAACATATCCTAGCCTAATTTCAGAAGAGATTTCCAGTCACGTTCTGCAGACTGCAACTGGATCAGTAGCAGCAAAGGGGAAATCTCCTTCCTCTGCCAATGTGAAAGTACAAATACAGCCACTCCTTGGTGATGGTCTTACTCCAGCTGTAATACCTGACAATCTGCACACACCACACTTGAGGCAGGGATGCATTGAACCAGTTGTAACAGCGCACACCCTTGCTTTAACTTAACCAAACACATCAACTTGGTCACCAGGAGTTAGCTTAAATCATTAGTTGCTGAATAGTAGCCACAATACACCCCCTCTGCTATCAGGCTTCCTAAAGAGAGGAAGATCTGTGTGACAACCACAGGCACCTGGATAAGCTGGAGAAGTTGGTCTTAAGTGGTTCAACAAGGCCATGTGCAAAGCGTCGCACCTGGGTTGGGGCAAGCCCCAGTGTCAGCACAGGCTGGAATCATAGAATCAGAGAATCAAGCAGGTTGGAAGAGAGCTCCAAGCTCATCCAGCCCAACCTAGCACCCAGCCCTATCCAGTCAACTAGACCATGGCACTAAGTGCCTCATCCAGCCCAACCTAGCACCCAGCCCTATCCAGTCAACTAGACCATGGCACTAAGTGCCTCATCCAGCCCAACCTATCCCCCAGCCCTATCCAGTCAACTAGACCATGGTACTAAGTGCCCCACCCAGCCCAACCTAGCACCCAGCCATATCCAACCAACCAGACCATGGCACTAAGTGCCCCAGCCAGCCTTGGCTTCAACACCTCCACCACCTCCCTGGGCAGCCCATTCCAATGCCAATCACTCTCTCTGCCAACAACTTCCTCCTCACAGCCAGCCCAGACCTGCCCTGCCACAGCTTGAGCCTGGGTCCCCTTCTTCTGTTGCTGGTTGTCTGGGAGAAGAGCCCAACCCCACCTGTCTCCAACCTCCCTTCAGGCAGTTGTAGACAGCAATGAGGTCACCCTTGAGCTGGAGAGCAGCCTTGCAGAGAACAACTTGGGGTGGGTGAAGAGCTAAACATGAGCTAGCACCAAGTGCTGCCAGCCCAGACCCAGCCATGTCCTGGGCTGATCCCCAGCACTGTGGGCAACAGGGGCCTGGAGGGGGTCTGCCCCTCTCCTGTGCTCTGCTGAGACTCCCCCTGCAGTGCTGGGGCCAGCTCTGCAGTCCTCAGCACCCCACAGACAGGGACCTGTTGGAGCAGGGCCAGAGGAGGCCACAAAGATAACATGAGGGCTGTGAGGCCAGGCTGAGAGAGTTGGGGTTGTTCAGCTTGGAGAAGAGAAGGCTCCAGGAAGACCTTCTAGTGGCCTTTCAGTGCTTCAAGGGGTGGTCAGAAAGCTGGGGACAGAATTTTGAGCAGAGCCTGTGGTGACAGGACAAGGGAGGACAGTTTGAACTAAAAGAAGGAGATTTAAGTTAGAGAGGAGGAAGAAATTGCTTATAATGAGGGTGGCTAAACCATGTCCCAGGTTGCCCAGAGAGGTGGCAGCTGCCCCATGCCTGAAAGCATGAGCAGGAGGGGGGTGCCTTTTTCATCAAGTATTGGCTAAGGAGAAATGACAAAGCCTTTGCTTCATGTGGGCTCTGGGCTCTGCAGGGGGGGAGACATGGCATGTGCTGGGCCATCGTTGCAGGAGGGGCTGGAGTAGGTGATCTATGCACCAAGCTAGGAGCAGCTGTGGAGCTGCTGGAGGGTAGCAGAGCCCTGCAGAGGGACCTGGCCAGGCTGCATGGGTGGGCAGAGGCCAAGGGGATGAGACTGGACAAGGCCAAGGGCAGGATTCTGCACTTTGGCCACAACAACCCCAAGCAGCACTAGAGGCTGGGGCCAGAGGGGCTGAGAGCAGCCAGGCAGAGAGGGAGCTGGGGGTGCTGGCACAGAGGACCTGAAGAGGAGGCAGCAGTGCCCAGGTGGGCAGCAGAGCCAATGGCATCCTGGGCTGGCTCAGGAGCAGTGTGGGCAGCAGGACAAGGGAGGTTCTTGTGCCCCTGTGCTCAGCACTGCTCAGGCCACCCCTGCAGTGCTGTGTCCAGCTCTGGGCTTCTCCACTGCAGAGAGCTGCTGAGGTGCTGGAAGGTGTTTGGAGAAGGGCAGCAAGGCTGGGGAGGGGCCTGGAGCACAGCCCTGTGAGGAGAGGCTGAGGGAGCTGGGGGGGTGCAGCCTGCAGCAGAGGAGGCTCAGGGCAGAGCTGATTGCTGCCTGCAGCTGCCTGCAGGGAGGCTGTAGCCAGCTGGGCTCTGCAGCCAGCAGCAGAAGAAGGGGACCCAGGCTGAAGCTGTGGCAGGGCAGGTCTGGGCTGGCTGTGAGGAGGAAGTTGTTGGCAGAGAGAGTGATTGGCACTGGAATGGGCTGCCCAGGGAGGTGGTGGAGTGGCTGTGGCTGGAGGTGTTGCAGCCAAGCCTGGCTGGGGCACTTAGTGCCATGGTCTGGTTGGTTGGGCAGGGCTGGGTGCTAGGCTGGGCTGGCTGAGCTTGGAGCTCTCTTCCAACCTGCCTGATTCTATGACTGGACAGGGCTGGGTGCTAGGTTGGGCTGGCTGAGCTTGGAGGTCTCTTCCAGGCTGCTTGAGTCTATGATTCTATGATCTCTGCAGGTCCCTTCCAACCCCTACTATTCTCTGATTTTACTTCTGGGGCTCTCAGTATTGCCTCAGGGAGCTGCTAGAGAAGCCAAAACCCTTACTCATGATTGTCCTTCTCCAAACGATGACTTATCAAAGCACAGACATTTCTGTGGCCCCCATCCAACCAGACAGCTCAAAACAGGCTTTGTGAACTGGCCAAGGCAGCCAGTCCTGACATTCTGTGAGTCTGCTGGAACAGCTTCACAGTGTTTGCTGCTTCTCCTCCTCAGAAAACCCAAACACTTTGGATTATCTTTGTGCTGAAGTGCTCCAGTCACAAAGCAAAACCACATGAAACGTTGTCCAAGCATGTCAAAAGAGAAGGAAAGGGAAGGCTCATGCCAAGGAGCTGCTGCTATCTCTTCTCCTAAGTGTATCTGCCTTTCACCCAGGGAAGATGATGGTGGAACTGAAGTCACTTGGCTAGGACAGCAGCACTCTGACAGCTAGAGAGTGCTTATAGAATCATGGAATGAGAGAATGGGTTAGGTTGGAAGGGACCTCAAGGATCAGCCAGTTCCAAACCCCTGCCATAGGCAGGGACACCTCCAACTAGAACAGGTTGCTCAAGGCCTTGTCCAACCTGATCCTGAACACCCCCAGGGAGGTTGTGGAGCACAGAATCACCCAATGTGATCTTTGATCACATTGGGTGATTCTGTGCTCCACAACCTCCCTGGGCAACCTGTGCCAGGGTCTCACCACCCTCAACCTGTGCCAGTCTCTCACCACCCTCACTGCCAAGAACCCTTTCCTAACACCCACTTTCAATCTCCCCTCTGCCACTTCAAACCCATTCCTCCTCCTCCTCTCATTCCCAGACCTTCTCACTAGTCCCTCCCCAGCCTTCCTGTAGGTTCCCTTCAGACCCTACAAGGCCACTCCAAGGTCTCCTCCAAGCCTTCTCCTCTCCAGCCTGCACAGCCCCAACTCTCCCAGCCTGTGCTCACAGCAGAGCTGCTGCAGCCCTTGGTGGCCTCCTCTGGACTGGCTCCAACACTTCCATGTGCTGCTTGTGCTGGAGGCTCCAGAACTGCCCCCAGGAGTGCAGGTGGGGTCTGAGGAGAGCAGAGCCAAGGGGCAGGATCCCCTCCCTTGCTCTGTGCCCACACTGCTCTGGCTGCAGCCCAGCACAGGCTTGTGTCTGGGCTGCACTCACCCTGCAGGCTCAGGCTGAGCTTTGCATCAGCCCAGAGCCCCAGGGCCTGTTCCTCAGGGCTGCTCTCAGCCATTCCCCACCCAGCCTGGAGCTGTGCTTGGGATTGTGCCCACCCAGGTGCAGGACCTTACCCTTGGCCTTGTTGAATGCCATGAGGTTGGACTGGGCACAGCTCTGCAGCCTGTGCAGGTCCCTCTGGATGGATCCTGCCCTCTGGCAAGTCGCCTGTGCCACACAGCTTGGTGCCAGCTGCACACTTGTTGAGGCTGCACTGATTCCAATGTCCATATCACTGACAAGATGTTAAACAGCACTGCCACTCAGGTTCCTCCAGATGCCATATGGTGTATGTGAACCACATGGCAAGGGGTGTCACCAGGCACAGCTTCATGGAGCTTGTAGAAGCCTTGCAGGGTGCCACTTCATCACAGCCTGAGGCATGTCAGGACAGGGAGGTTTGTGGAGGCCAGGGAGCAGCTGCCTGGCTTCCAGGTGCCTTGGGATAAAGAGAATTCTGGGCATCTAATCTGCCAAGGCAGTGCCTAGCACCTCACCCTGGGGTGTGCTCAATGGAAATGGCACACACAGACTCTGCTGTGCAATCTGCCCTGGGCTAGATGCAAATGTCTTGGGAGAGTTACACCTAGCCCTTGCTCCCCAGACACTGGATCACAAAGAAACAATCAGCTCCTGCACTGCCTTGCCAGCAGTGCTGAGATGGAAACATGGCACAAGCACAAACCTCGTGGTGGATTCTGCACCAAGCAGTCGATTGACCACTCTCCTCAACTCCCACTGCCTTCCTGCCTCCTGATATCACCCTAACAAATTAAACCACATCTCAAGTCTATACTTGGAACCCAATCATGCCAGAAAGGTAAAAATAAACAAGATTTCATTTCCCACTTTGGGGAGTGAATGCACAAAAGCAGAGATAGCCACAAGAGATTTTGCTTGTTCCAGCTCTAAATTTGGAGTGTGGAGGCCAACAGAGCATGCATCCCATTTCCGACTGAAACCAGCACCAGGAATACTTTCTCACTTGCCTGGCTGCAGCTATTCCTAGCTCATAGAATCATAGAAACAGGCAGGGCTGGAAGGGAGCACAAGGAGCAGGCAGTGCCAACCCCCCTGCCATGCCCAGGGACACCCTACCCTAGAGCAGCCTGACCACAGCCTCAGCCAGCCTGGCCTCAAACACCTCCAGCCATGGGGCCTCAACCCCCTCCCTGGGCAACCCATTCCAGCCTCTCACCACTCTCCTGCTCAACAACTTCCTCCTCCCCTCCAGCCTCACTCTCCCCACCTCCACCTTTGCTCCATTCCCCCCACTCCTGACACTCCCTCACAGCCTCCAAGGTCCCTCGCCAGCTTTTTTGGAGCCCCCTTCAGACCCTGCAAGGCCACAAGAAGGTCCCCTGGGAGCCTCCTCTGCTCCAGCCTGCACAGCCCCAACTCTTTCAGGCTGTGCTCACAGCAGAGCTGCTGCAGCCTCTCAGCATCCTCCTGGCCCTGCTCTGGACACTCTCCAGCATCTCCACATCCTTCTGGGAATAGGAGCTCAAGAACTGGATGCAGGACTCCAGGTGTGACTGAATAAGTTGGGGCTGTGCAGGCTGCAGAAGAAGAGGCTCCAAGGAGACCTTTTTGTGGCCTTCCAGGATCTGAAGGGGGCCTACAAAAAAGCTGGGGAGGGCTCTCAGGGAGTGACAGGAGTGGGAGAAATGGAGCAAAGCTGGAGATGGGGAGATTCAAACCACCTGTGAGGAGGAAGTTGTTGAGCAGGAGAGTGGTGAGAGGCTGGAATGGGTTGCCCAGGGAGGGGGTTGAGGCCCCATGGCTGGAGGTGTTTGAGGCCAGGCTGGCTGAGGCTGTGGTCAGGCTGCTCTAGGGTAGGGTGTCCTTGGGCATGGCAGGGGGCTTGGCACTGCCTGCTCCTTGTGCTCCCTTCCAGCCCTGCCTGGTTCTGTGATTCCATGATTCGATGATTCTAAGTCTGGAAGGAAATCAGCTCAGTGCAATCACTGTCAAACCAAGCTCTAACCTGTCTGGGTGGACTCTTCTCCCGACCACACACTGAGACCTTTTCAGGCTTGTTTTTGAGGGAAGGTACAGGAAGATTGCACAGCAGCTGCTGAGGGGTTGGGACTGCCTCCTACAGAGCCATCCTGCTGCAGAAGAAGTGTTCCACTCCAGGGCTGCCTCAGCACAATGCAGCAGTAGGAACCTGCACCACCACAGGCTCCAGGAGTTGCAGAATTGGGTGGCATTTGCTGTTTGTAGCAGGTAACCACAAGGATACTCGTGGCAGAAAGCCCAGACTGGAAAGCTTAACTCTCTCTTCATAGCTCACTCCCAAGCATTCCTGGATTCTCCCCCTCCTCTACCCCCCACTAGGCTGAATCCCAAAGGTTCTCAAGGTGTTAGATGTGCATTGATTTTCTGGAGCTCCCAGAATACATAATGCATGAGTCTGACATGCTAAGGGGCTGCCAATTCTGCATTGTTTGATCTCCTGAAATCTCTGGCTGCTCTGAATATGGAAAAGTTCCTCTTTGTTTGCTGTCCATTGATCCAGACGTTGACCCTTCTTTGTGTGCATTTATCTCTGATGATTTAGTAATGAAAAAGAGCATTAAGCAGAGGAAAGGAAGGAAGCCCCTTTAGGGGGACCTATCGCCATGGAAACCTGCCATATGTTGGTGTTGTAGGGAAGGGATAGATCAATAAGGGCTGCAGCTCCCAAGGCATCATGAGTATGTGGTGGAATGTGAAGGACTAAAGCCCAAAGACATGCAGAATGCATCACAGAACCACAGACTGGCCTAGGTTGGACAGGTCTGCAGAGATCATCTATGCCAACTTCCCTGCCATGGGCATGGATGCTTCTCAACTAGGCTTAGAATCAGAGAATCATAGAATCAAGCTGGAAGAGAGCTCCAAGCTCAGCCAGCCCAACCTAGCACCCAGCCCTGCCCAACCAACCAGACCATGGCACTAAGTGCCCCAGCCAGGCTTGGCTGCAACACCTCCAGCCACAGCCACTCCACCACCTCCCTGGGCAGCCCATTCCAATGCCAATCACTCTCTCTGCCAGGAACTTCCTAACAACAGCCAGCCCAGACCTGCCCTGCCACAGCTTCAGCCTGGGTCCCCTTCTTCTGGTGCTGGCTGCCTGGCAGCAGAGCCCAACCCCAGCTGGCTACAGCCTCCCTGCAGGCAGCTGCAGGCAGCAATCAGCTCTGCCCTGAGCCTCCTCTGCTGCAGGCTGCACCCCCCCAGCTCCCTCAGCCTCTCCTCACAGGGCTGTGCTCCAGGCCCCTCCCCAGCCTTGCTGCCCTTCTCCAAACACCTTCCAGCACCTCAACAGCTCTCTGCAATGCAGGAGCCCAGAGCTGGACACAGCACTGCAGGGGTGGCCTGAGCAGTGCTGAGCACAGGGGCACAAGAACCTCCCTTGTCCTGCTGCCCACACTGCTCCTGAGCCAGCCCAGGATGCCATTGGCTCTGCTGCCCACCTGGGCACTGCTGCCTCCTCTGCAGCTCCTCTCTGCCAGCACCCCCAGCTCCCTCTCTGCCTGCCTGCTCTCAGCCACTCTGGCCCCAGCCTCTAGTGCTGCTTGGGGTTGTTGTGGCCAAAGTGCAGGACCCTGCACTTAGCTTTGTTCAATCTCATCCCATTGGCCTCTGCCCACCCATCCACCTTGGTTGCTCAAGGCCTTGTCTAACCTGGCCTTGAACATCTCCAGGAAGGGAACATCCACAACCTGTTCCAGAGTCTCACTACCAGAACTTCTTCCTAAGCTCCAGCCTAACCCTGCTCTCCCTCAGCTTCAAACCATTCCCCCTTGCCCAAGGGGTAAGGTTAATGATGTGGTTAACATCAACAGCAGTGCATGGGGATTGGAGACTCTCTCTGATAACCCCATGCTTACAGGACTGCCTTTTTCAGCCAAGGCCCTGATACTGTGGAGATCACAGAGCTGTAGAACACCTTAGGCTGGAAGGGACCTTAGAGAGATCATCTGGGGGCATTAGGAGGAGTGTGGCCAGCAGAGCCAGGGAGGTTCTCCTCCCCCTCTGCTCTGTCCTGGTGAGGCCATACCTGGAATTCTGCATCCAGTTCTGGGCTCCCCAGCTCAGGAGGGACAGGGATCTGCTGGAGAGAGTCCAAGGGAGGGCTGTGAAGGTGATGAAGGAGCTGCAGCACTGCCTGGGGAGGAGAGGCTGGAGGCCCTGGGGCTGTTTGGGCTGGTGAAGAAAAGACTTAGAGGGGATCTGATCAATGTTTATAAATATCTGAGGGCTGGGGGTCAAGAGGGAGGGGACAAACTCTGCTCAGTTGTGCCCTGGGATAGGACAAGGAGCAATGGATGGAAGCTGCAGCACAGGAAGTTCCACCTCAACATGAAGAAGAACTTTAAGGGTCTGAGTACTGGCACAGGCTGCCCAGAGAGGTTGTGGAGTCTCCTTCTCCGAAGCCATCGCAGCCCTGTCTGGATGTGTTCCTGTGTGACCTCAGCTAGATTTTATGCTCCTGCTCTGGCAGGGGGAGCTGGATTCCATGATCTGTGGAGGTCCCTTTCAACTCCCAACACCCTGTGATCTCTGCTGGTGGGATAAGGCACACACTGCTGTCTCATGCTCACTGCAAGGCTTTCTGTCTGAGATGAGACACAGAACCTGCCAGGCTTCAGCATCTTTATCCCTACTTCTCTGTGTGAGCCTTGGCTATACCAGATGGGACAGGAAGAAAAAGTTTCAAGCTTTTCCTGCTTGGATAGGAACCCAAAATACCATCAGAAAGAGACAATGGAAAGTGACTTGGGGGTTTCCAGTGGTCTGTTGGAACGTTGAGAGTGGAAACTGTGTTACTCTAAAAGCTCAAAGCTTCCTAAAGTAGGTACTCAGTGAAGAGGGAGAAAGCCTGCATGTAGCTTTCATCCCTGACAGGGACACTTCTCTCTGGATCCAGAACAGGGATAAGAAGACCTGGAAGGGAGAGTTCACTGCCAGTTTATGCTGCCAAGTCAAATGCCCTCTATTAACAGGTCCAGCTTCTGAGCTGAGCCCACTCTGGCCAACAAGGATGGCAGCTCTAATGCAACATTCTGCCAACTCTGGGAACACAAGCAAGGCTTCAACTCTTGGAAGTGCCAAAAGAGCAATGTGAGGACTGCAGATTGGGATGGATGGAGTATATATTATGGCACTGTTTGCAAACTCCAGCTCCCATCACTCAGCAGAAGTTTCTGAGAACCCCCAGAAGAAGCCTGGTTCACATCATTACTTTCAGCCCCAGTGAGAAATGTTGATGCTGGTGTCACTTTCAAGGAAGCTTCAACCCCAAGCTGCTCTTTCTGTGGGGAAGAAAAGGTGGGGGTGGAAGGGAGCAAGGCATCTAAAATGATAATGAAGCAGCAACTCTGTCTGTTTCAGTTTCCAAAGCAGCAAACATTTTCCCTCGCCAGCTCTCCTGCTGCTACCATCAGACTCTTGTTTGCACTGAGTTACTCAGGTTGGCTCACAGCCTCAAAAAGACCAATGCTCCTGGGACCTTGGGGCTATTCAGCTATTGGAGACCCCAGACAAGAGATGAATCACCTTCTAAAAATGCAGCAGTTTAAGGAGAGGAAGAGAAGAACAAAGAAAGTTCAATTGCCTCTGAGTATTTTTGGTCTCAGAAGAAACAAACTGTGCTAAGGCTGTGCTCACCTAAGGCATCCACGTGAATCCACGACCCCCTCCAAACAGTGGCTGCTGAATTCATTACTGCACCTACTGAAACAGCCATGGAGCTCACCACAGATCTTCTTCTGACCACAAAGTACTTTATGGCAGGTGCCTGAGGCCCACCAGCAGCATCTGCCAGCTGAGGAAACTGAGGCATGAAGAGGCAGGAATTATCTGAGAGCTTCAATCACAAGTGGGTACACAGCGAGGAGAGAAAGGAGATGAGGAGTGCTGACATGGGACCTGGCCAGGCTGGATGGGTGGGCAGAGGCCAATGGGATGACATTCAATAAGGCCAAGTGCAGGGTTCTGGCCACAACAACCCCAAGCAGCACTAGAGGCTGGGGCCAGAGGGGCTGAGAGCAGGCAGGCAGAGAGGGAGCTGGGGGTGCTGGCAGAGAGGAGCTGCAGAGGAGGCAGCAGTGCCCAGGTGGGCAGCAGAGCCAATGGCATCCTGGGCTGGCTGAGGAGCAGTGTGGGCAGCAGGACAAGGGAGGTTCTTGTGCCCCTGTGCTCAGCACTGCTCAGGCCACCCCTGCAGTGCTGTGTCCAGCTCTGGGCCCCTCAATTCAAGACAGATGCTGCTGAGGTGCTGGAAGGTGTTTGGAGAAGGGCAGCAAAGCTGGGGAGGGGCCTGGGGCACAGCCCTGTGAGGAGAGGCTGAGGGAGCTGGGGGGGTGCAGCCTGCAGCAGAGGAGGCTCAGGGCAGAGCTCATTGCTGCCTGCAACTACCTGAAGGGAGGCTGTAGCCAGGTGGGGTTGGGCTCTACTGCCAGGCAGCCAGCAGCAGAAGAAGGGGACACAGCCTGAAGCTGTGGCAGGGCAGGTCTGGGCTGGATGTTAGGAGGAAGTTGCTGGCAGAGAGAGTGATTGGCACTGGAATGGGCTGCCCAGGGAGGTGGTGGAGTGGCTGTGGCTGGAGGTGTTGCAGCCAAGCCTGGCTGGGGCACTTAGTGCCATGGTCTGGTTGGTTGGGCAGGGCTGGGTGCTAGGTTGGGCTGGCTGAGCTTGGAGCTCTCTTCCAGCCTGCTTGGTTCTATGATTCTATGATTCTTTGATTCTATGACATCCACTCGAGTGGCTGAAGGGTACTCAGCTCAGCTCACAGATTAGCACTTCAGTGTTTCTGCAGTGAGCCACAGTGCTCCACAACCCTGCTCAGATCCTGATAAACTACTATTTGCTGTCCCCACAGACTTATGAAGTGCAGTAAGGACAAGTGTAGAGTCCTGCATCTGGGAGGAACAACATCAGACAGCAGTACAAACTAGGGGTGGTATTGCTGGAAAGCAGCTCCATGGAGAAAGACCCTGGAGTTCCAGTGGGCAGCAAGCTCTCCATGGCACAGCAATGTGCCCTTGTGGCCAAGGAGGCCAATGATATCTTGGGGTGCATCAAGAAAAGTGTGGCCAGCAGGTCTAGGGAGGTTCTCCTGCCCCTCTACTCTGCACTGGTGTGTTCAGCTGTCCAGTTTTGGGCTTCCCAGTTCAAGAGAGGCAGGGGTCTGCTGGAGAGAGTCCAATGGAGAGCTACAAGGATGATTTGGGGTCATCTCTGCTATGAGGAAAGACTGAGAGCCCTGAGTAAAGAATAAATACAGAAGAGCAACTGAAGGAGCTGAGGCTGTTTAGTTTGATAGAGAGGAGGCTGAAGGGAGACCTCATTGCTGTCTACAGCTACCTGAAAGGAATCACAGAATCATAGAATCATAAAATGGTTTAGGTTGGAAGGGACCTCAAAGCTCAGCCAGTTTCAACCCCCCACAGTGCCACAGGCAGGGACACCTCCCACTAGAACAGGTTACTCAAGGCTACATCCAACCTGGCATTAAGCACCTCCAGGAAGGGAGCATCCACAACTTCCCTGGGCAACCTGTGCCAGGGTCTCACCACCCTCACTGCCAAGAACCGTTTCCTAACATCCACTTTCAATCTCCCCTCTGCCACTTCAAACCCATTCCTCCTCCTCCTCTCATTCCCAGACCTTGTCCATAGTCCCTCCCCAGTCCTCTTCTAGCCCCCTTCAGACCCTGCAAGGCCACTACTCCAAGGTCTCCTCCAAGCCTTCTGCTCTCCAGGCTGCACAGCCCCAACTCTCCCAGCCTGTGCTCACAGCAGAGCTGCTGCAGCCCTCTCAGCATCTTGGTGGCCTCCTCTGCACTGGCTCCAACACTTCCATCATCCTTCTTGTGTTGGAGGTTCCAGAACTGCCCCCAGGAGTGCAGGTGGGGTCTGAGGAGAGCAGAGCCAAGGGGCAGAATCCCCTCCCTTGCCCTGTGCCCACACTGCTCTGGCTGCAGCCCAGCACAGGCTTGTGTCTGGGCTGCACTCACCCTGCAGGCTCAGGCTGAGCTTTGCATCAGCCCAGACCCCCAGGGCCTGTTCCTCAGGGCTGCTCTCAGCCATTCCCCACCCAGCCTGGAGCTGTGCTTGGGATTGTGCCCACCCAGGTGCAGGGCCTTACCCCAGGCCTTGTTGAATGTCATGAGGTTGGCCTGGGCACAGCTCTGCAGCCTGTGCAGGAAGTTGTGGAGAGGTTGGTGCTGGTCTCTTCAACAGGTAAGTAGTGATGGCACAAGAGGGAATGGCCTCAAACTGTGACTGGGTAGGTTTAGACTGGACATTAGGAAGATTTTTTCCCAGCAGGAGTTGTCAGGCATTGGAATGTGCTGCCCAGGGAGGTGTTTAAAAGTCTTGGGCACATGGTTTAGGGTGAACCTTGTAGAGTAGGGTTCTGGGTTGGACTTAGTGCACATGGTTTAGGGTGAACCTTGTAGAGTAGGGTTCTGGGTTGGACTTGGTGCACATGGTTTAGGGTGAACCTTGTAGAGTAGGGTTCTGGGTTGGACTTGGTGCACATGGTTTAGGGTGAACCTTGTAGAGTAGGGTTCTGGGTTGGACTTGGTGCACATGGTTTAGGGTGAACCTTGTAGAGTAGGGTTCTGGGTTGGACTTGGTGCACATGGTTTAGGGTGAACCTTGTAGAGTAGGGTTCTGGGTTGGACTTGGTGCACATGGTTTAGGGTGAACCTTGTAGAGTAGGGTTCTGGGTTGGACTTGGTGCACATGGTTTAGGGTGAACCTTCCAGAGTAGGGTTCTGGGTTGGACTTGGTGCACATGGTTTAGGGTGAACCTTCCAGAGTAGGGTTCTGGGTTGGACTTGGTGATGCTGAGGGACTTCTCCAACCTGAGTGTTTCTGTGATTCTGTGATGGGAGTTTGCCCCACACCTCTCTTAAGAAGAGCTACAACCCAGGCAAACACTAATAACCAGACAGAGCATCTTGTTGGGATCACTCTAATGCCCAGTGCTGCTCCTCCAGCACACACAACACTTCTCTGCCAGAGACATTCAGACAAATAGTGATGGACACCATTCAAAAACACTTAGATAAATCTTTTCCAGTAGGGGCTGGACTTGATCTGCACTATTTAAGTCAATGGAACACAGCCATTGAGCCCTGGGGGAAGCAAGTGCCAGCCCTAAATCATTCCTTTGATTAACTGTTCTTGGGAAGGAAGAATTCATTAAGCATTCTGCTCAGCAATTAGAAATAACTATATTTTTAGAATGAACAACCTGCCAGAAACAAGTTGTTTCAGAAAGATAGCCAGATTGATGCAGCCCATTTCCCATCCATCTATTCAGGAGGAGGCTCCAGCCTGCCAGCTTCCATCTTACCTAGAAGGATGATGGAGAAGGAGATAGGACAGTCCTGCCCCTGAGGAGCTACTTGTGCCATCTACATGACTTCAGACCCTCTGAGCAACTGGCTAGAAAACAATGCACTCTCTCTGTACATTACTCTGTCACATGTAAAGTGGGAATCATAGAATCTTAGAATCAAGCAGGTTGGAAGAGAGCTCCAAGCTCAGCCAGCCCAACCTAGCACCCAGCCCTGCCCAACCAACCAGACCATGGCACTAAGTGCCCCAGCCAGGCTTGGCTGCAACACCTCCAGCCACAGCCACTCCACCACCTCCCTGGGCAGCCCATTCCAATGCCAATCACTCTCTCTGCCAGCAACTTCCTCCTCACAGCCAGCCCAGACCTGCCCTGCCACAGCTTCAGCCTGGGTCCCCTTCTTCTGCTGCTGGCTGCCTGGCAGCAGAGCCCAACCCCAGCTGGCTACAGCCTCCCTGCAGGCAGCTGCAGGCAGCAATGAGCTCTGCCCTGAGCCTCCTCTGCTGCAGGCTGCACCCCCCCAGCTCCCTCAGCCTCTCCTCACAGGGCTGTGCTCCAGGCCCCTCCCCAGCCTTGCTGCCCTTCTCCAAACACCTTCCAGCACCTCAGCAGCTCTCTGCAATGGAGAAGCCCAGAGCTGGACACAGCACTGCAGGGGTGGCCTGAGCAGTGCTGAGCACAGGGGCACAAGAACCTCCCTTGTCCTGCTGCCCACACTGCTCCTCAGCCAGCCCAGGATGCCATTGGCTCTGCTGCCCACCTGGGCACTGCTGCCTCCTCTGCAGCTCCTCTCTGCCAGCACTCCCAGCTCCCTCTCTGCCTGCCTGCTCTCAGCCACTCTGGCCCCAGCCTCTAGTGCTGCTTGGGGTTGTTGTGGCCAAAGTGCAGAACCCTGCCCTTGGCCTTGTTCAGTCTCATCCCCTTGGCCTCTGCCCACCCATGCAGTCTGGACAGGTTCCTCTCCAACATCTCCACAGCTGCTCCTAGCTTGGTGCCATCTGCAAACTCACTGCTGCTGGACTCAATCCCCTGCTCCAGATCATCAATAAAGACACTGACAGGACTGTGCCCAGCACTGCTCCCTGGGGCACACCACTTGTGCCAGCTGCCAGCTGGATGTGGCACCATTCAGTACCACTCTCTGGGCCCAGCCTTCCAGTCAGTTCTTGCCCTATACCAGAGTGAATCTGCCCAAGCCAGGAGCTGCCACTGTGCCAGGAGCTTGTTGTGGCAGAAGTGTCAAAGGGTTTGCTGCAGTCCAGGCAGACTCCATCCACAGCCTGCCCCACACTCACCAGGCAGGAACCTGATCAGAAAAGGAGCTCAGGTTGGTGAGGCAGGACCTGCCCTTCCTAAACCCATGCTGGCTGATGCTGGAATAAACATCCTTGCTGTGTGACAGGAATAGCACAGAGCTCTTGTACTATTCCTGTGACACAGCAAGGATATATAGCAAAGGATATATAGCAAAGGATATATAGCAAAGCTATAGTAGAAGCAGCTGGGGCACTGCAGATATGGTAGTCATGAAAAGCCAATAAATAATGAGGAGAGAAGAAAAAGAGCCTCCTGTATTTACACTCCAGCACTGCTGCAGAGGGAGGATGAAATAAAGACCTCTTGAAAGACTTTGGGGCACATGAGGAACTTGAGGTGCAACTGGCACGTGCAGCTGCTTGTCTTGATGCAGTAAGCATCACCATAAGGAGAGGGGGGCAAGGAGCTGTTCCACAGCAGTGAGAGCCAAGCATCTTCTGGACTATTTAAGGTGCAGATCAGAGAATCAGAGAATTATTTGCATTGGAAAAGACCTCTAAGATTTTCCAGCCCAACTAAATCATGTCCCAGAGTGCCATGTCCACAAGTTTCTTGAATACCTCCAAGGGCAGTAAGTCCACCACCTCCCTGGACAGCCTCTGCCAATCCCTGGCCATCCTTGCAGCAAAGAAATCTTTCCTCATCTCCAATCTAACCCTCCCCAGTACAATTTCAGGCCATTTCCTCTCATTCTATCACCTGAGTGTAAGAAGAAGCGACCAACCCCCACATTCTTCCAACCTCCTTTCGAGGAGGTGTAGAGTAAGTAGGTCTTCCCTCAGCCTCCTCTTCTCCAGACTAAACAACCCCAGTTCCCCCACACATTCCTCCTAAGACTTGTTCTCTAGACCCTTCTCACCATCTCTGTTACCTGTTCTATCCAGAATTTAAGATCCCATTCAAAATGTAACAATCTGGAATAGACTTTTGTGTCTGTAACTTTCAGTGGAATGATCTGGGTTCAAAGGGACCTCCAAAGAGCATCAGCAGTCAGCAGGGGTGTCAGCTAAATCAGGTTGCTCAGAGCCTCACCTCTCCAGGTGATATCTTTAGAAACAGGGCCTCAACTACCTCCCTCAACAACCTATTGCACTACACTCAAGATAAAGAACTTGTTCCTAACATCCAATCTAATTCCACTCTTCTCTAGTTTGTAACCATTGCCTCTTGTCCTAACACTGCAGGCCTTTGTAATCATAGAATCAAGCAGGTTGGAAGAGAGCTCCAAGCTCAGCCAGCCCAACCTAGCACCCAGCCCTATCCAATCATAGAATCAAGCAGGTTGGAAGAGAGCTCCAAGCTCATCCAGCCCAACCTAGCACCCAGCATTGTCTAGTCATAGAATCATAGAATCAAGCAGGTTGGAAGAGAGCTCCAGGCTCAGCCAGCCCAACCTAGCACCCAGCCCTATCCAATCATAGAATCAAGCAGGTTGGAAGAGAGCTCCAAGCTCATCCAGCCCAACCTAGCACCCAGCCTTGGCCAGTCATAGAATCATAGAATCAAGCAGGTTGGAAGAGAGCTCCAAGCTCACACAGCCCAACCTAGCACCCAGCATTGTCTAGTCATAGAACCATAGAATCAAGCAGGTTGGAAGAGAGCTCCAGGCTCAGCCAGCCCAACCTAGCACCCAGCACTGTCTAGTCACAGAATCATAGAATCAAGCAGGTTGGAGGAGAGCTCCAAGCTCAGCCAGCCCAACCTAGCACCCAGCATTATCCAGTCATAGAATCATAGAATGAAGCAGGTTGGAAGAGAGCTCCAAGCTCAGCCAGCCCAGCCTAGCACCCAGCCCTATCCAATCATCTAGACCATGGCACTAAGTGCCCCAGCCAGGCTTGGCTGCAACACCTCCAGCCACAGCCACTCCACCACCTCCCTGGGCAGCCCATTCCAGTGCCAATCACTCTCTCTGCCAGGAACTTCCTCCTCACAGCCAGCCCAGACCTGCCCTGCCACAGCTTCAGCCTGGGTCCCCTTCTTCTGCTGCTGGCTGCCTGGCAGCAGAGCCCAACCCCACCTGGCTACAGCCTCCCTGCAGGCAGCTGCAGGCAGCAATGCTTAGTTTTTTTCAGAGTTCCCTCTTCTAGATTTGAGACCTCTCTAGATGACACCCACGGCATGCCATTATCCATCTCCTAGCTTCATGTCCTTCTCTGCTTATTTTATCCTTTGTTTTTGGTTCCTGGAGGCAAGTTTATTCCCTACCCTGGTTTGGGTACATAGGATGGCAGCAATGTCTCAATAAATTCCAATTGTTCCAAGAAGCAACACACCAAACACCCTCTCAAAGGCCCTCTCCTCTAAAGCACGAAGTGCACTCGTAGTTATTTACTTTCAAGGCCATTAGAGCAGGCACTGACATCAGCTTTGGCTTCAGCAGGGATGTGCTCACCCATTATGTAAAGTGCCCAGGACCTTGGGTGCTTCAGCAATGCCTGCTGACATGTTTTAATTCCTTGTGGTTCATCTAGTCCTTGTGGTTAACTAAGCTTAGCAGGAAGGCAAAAGCCAGGGTATTCCAATTCATCCCACCAGAACTACATGGGATATGACTCAGCTCAACTGGCTGGCACTCAGAGATGACATAAAGGCTGAGAAGAATCATTCAATCAGAGAATCATTTCAGTTGCAAAACACCTTTAAGATCATTGAGTCCAACCATCCACATATCACCACCGTGGCCATTAAACCATGTCCCCAGGTGCCATGGCCGCTCGCTTCTCCAACACCTCCAGGGATGGGGACTCCACCACCTTTCTGGGCAGCTTCTGCCAATCCCAGGCCATGCTTCCAGGAAAGAATTTTTTCCTAATCTCCTGGCACAATTTCAGGCCATTTCCTCTCATCCCATCACCTGATAGTAGGGAGAAGAGACCAACCCCCTCCTCATTTCAGCCTTCTCTCAGAGAGTTGTAGACAGCAGTGAGGTCTCCTCTCAGCCTTCTCTTCTCCAGACTAAACAATCCCAGGTCCCTCAGCTACTCCTCACAGACCCTTCAGCAGCTTTGCTGCCCTGGTATATAGTAGGAAGATGGTTCAGTGAGGAGGCTACCTGAAGAAGGCTCTGCAAGTCACCTGAGCCAAGACTGACAGCTCTTCCTGCTTTCACTGGGCAACAGCAGGAAGTCTTTCACTGGTGCTCAGGAAAAGCAGATAGCAGCTTAGCTGTGCTCTCAACTAGATCCAAAACCATTTCAGCTCCTTAGATATTTGAAAGACAAACTAGAAATCTCCTTTATGAAAGGCATCACTGAATCAGAAACAGCAAATCTGGGGGCAAAGAGCAGAAGATTCAGTGCTCTGCTCCCATTGCAGCAGCAGAGGGCAAGCCTCACTGAATCCTGCTTTGAAGACCCATTCCACAAACATCCAAGTGTGGGTGTCTCACCACAGGGCAACATCAGCAGGTCTCAGACAGTGCTTCTGAGCTTCAGGTGCAAGAGATACAGGCTAGAAGTAGCTCCAAGGAATCATAGAATCATAGAATCAAGCAGGTTGGAAGAGAGCTCCAAGCTCAGCCAGCCCAACCTAGCACCCAGCCCTGCCCAACCAACCACACCATGGCACTAAGTGCCCCAGCCAGGCTTGGCTGCAACACCTCCAGCCACAGCCACTCCACCACCTCCCTGGGCAGCCCATTCCAGTGCCAATCACTCTCTCTGGGAGGAACTTCCTCCTAACATCCAGCCTATACTTCCCCTGGCACACCTTGAGACTGTGTCCCCTTGTTCTATTGCTGGTTGTCTTGTGATAAGCCTCCAAAGCTGACCCCAGCACTGCCGGGGAGGAGTCTCAGCGGAGAGGAGGAGAGAAGCAGAATCTCCTCCCTGCCCCTGCTGCCCACACTGCTGGGGATCAGCCTTGGACAAGGCTAGCTCTGGGATGGCAGCACTTGGTGCTGGCTCATGTCCGGTTTTCCACCCACCAGCACCCCTAAGTCCTTCTCCTCAGGGCTTCTCTCCATCTCTTCATCCCCCAGGCAGTGTCGATCCAGAAGGTTGCCCCAGTCTAGGTGCAGGACCTTGCACTTGGCTTTGCTGAAGACAATATCCTCCCTTCTCCATTCAGCTTAACTGAGCAGTAGATCTCAGTGTCCACTTTGAGGCAGGCACAGTTTCCACTTATCTGTCCTGACTTGAAAGAGCTGCCTGAAAACTCAGCCACTAGAAGGCAAGGTCTAAAGCTTCTTCTTCATGGGTCAAGCTGAGGAAATGTGAATGACTAACGTCAAGGCATCTTGTTCAGCTCTTTCACAGCTTGTCTCTGTATATCTTATCTAAGAAGCCTAGGAAGAAATGCTGATGGCCTGCCATTACTGAGAAAATGTGTGTGTGATGATTACACTGAAGGAAGTGTTTAAGAACAGCTCAGCCTGGTGAAAATAATACCCTCCAACAGCTGCCAAGTCCCAGAGGGGTTACATCTCCTGACTCCTCAAGTCATGCATGACTTCCATACATCAGCGTGTCTGCAACAGATGCTCACGGGCAGGCATTGTCCTGCATCTCTATGGCCAAGCCAACACCTCTGTCACTCCCTGTTCACCAAGGGCTGCTCTGCCCTGTGCAGGGTGAGTTCATCTGACTGGGGAGGACTCAGCTTTAGAACTGTGTTCAGTTCTGGGCCCCCCAGTTCAGGAGGGACATTGAGATGCTTGAGCGTGTCCAGAGAAGGGCAACGAGGCTGGGGAGAGGCCTTGAGCACAGCCCTACGAGGAGAGGCTGAGGGAGCTGGGATTGGTTAGCCTGGAGAAGAGGAGGCTCAGGGGAGACCTTATTGCTGTCTGCAACTACCTGAGGGGAGGTTGTGGCCAGGAGGAGGTTGCTCTCTTCTCTCAGGTGGCCAGCACCAGAACAAGAGGACACAGCCTCAGGCTGTGCCAGGGGAAATTTAGGCTGGAGGTGAGGAGAAAGTTCTTCCCTGAGAGAGTCATTGGACACTGGAATGGGCTGCCCGGGGAGGTGGTGGAGTCGCCGTCCCTGGAGCTGTTCAAGGCAGGACTGGACGTGGCACTTGGTGCCATGGTCTGGCCTTGAGCTCTGTGCTAAAGAGTTGGACTTGATGATCTGTGAGGTCTCTTCCAACCTTGGTGATGCTGTGATACTGTGAGACTGTGATAACAATTTGACTGCTTTGGGGTTTGCTGCGTTACAATATTGCCTACAAGAAAGAGAGGACTAGAAAGGTCTCTGAGGGGTTCTAGAGTTGGAGGAAAGGTGACAAAGTAGTAGTGGTGGTCTGGACATGGAAGTCACCATCCTGTGCTGATTTTGGTGCAGATGTTTGGTGTGCTCAGCTCTGTTTTAAGCTTCTCACATCCAGCTCCCTCTTGAGGTATTGTACGAGATGCACCCCCGATGTTATGTGTTAATTTCCAAAGCAGACTCATTCACACACACACACACAACACATCCACCCACACGCAGTAATGGTTAGACAGACACAAAGCCATCCAGCAGCCAATTATTTAGGGTGGGAACAGCTTGCATTAGCTCATGGTGAAGCTTAGCCTTAATTCCACTGAGCTGGAGAGGCAGGGAGCTGTGCTTTGCTCTCCTGACTGACTGCAGATCTCAGAGCAGGGCAGATGATGTCAAGGCAAATCTTTTTTTGTCTGCAGTGCAGATTTTGCTGTGTGAATTTACTTGCAGATGAGGCTTCTGGATCCCCTGTTCAAAAGCAGGAGCCCTAGGCCATACCCACATCTGCCACTCTTAGCCTCAATTCCTGTTTGTGCTGCAAAAGAAGATTGCAACCAGCAGAGCTGTCCTTGTTTGGAAGGCTTTGGCACAGCTTTCAACCAAAATCTGTAGGTAAGAAGCGAGAGGAATTTGCCCCATTTGGGGGATGGCTCAGAAGATGATGACAGAGGAGTGCCTGTAGTGCCTAGACAGCAGAGAAGGAAACCCAGAGAATCACAGAATCATAGTATCATTGAACCATAGAATCAATCAGCTTGGAAGAGAGCTCCAAGCTCAGCCAGCCCAACCTAGCACCCAGCCCTGCCCAACCAACCACACCATGGCACTAAGTGCCCCAGCCAGGCTTGGCTTCAACACCTCCGGCCACAGCCACTCCACCACCTCCCTGGGCAGCCCATTCCAGTGCCAATCACTCTCCCTGCCAACAACTTCCTCCTCACAGCCAGCCCAGACCTGCCCTGCCACAGCTTCAGCCTGGGTCCCCTTCTTCTGCTGCTGCTGCTGGCTGCCTGGCAGCAGAGCCCAACCCCAGCTGGCTACAGCCTCCCTGCAGGCAGCTGCAGGCAGCAATCAGCTCTGCCCTGAGCCTCCTCTGCTGCAGGCTGCACCCCCCCAGCTCCCTCAGCCTCTCCTCACAGGGCTGTGCTCCAGGTCCCTCACCAGCTTCATCACCATTCTCTGGACATCTTCCAGCACCTCAACATCTCTCTTGAACTGAGTAGTCCAGAAATAGAAAGTTCTGAATCACAGAATCATAGAATCCACCAGGTTGGAAGAGACCTCCAAGCTCATCCAGTCCAACCTAGCACCCAGCCCTAGCCAGTCAACCAGACCATGGCACTAAGTGCCTCATCCAGGCTTTTCTTGAACACCTCCAGGGATGGTGACTCCACCACCTCCCCAGGCAGCCCATTCCAATGGCAAATCACTCTCTCTGAGAAGAACTTCTGAATGTAACTTCACATCAGGTCTTGCAAGGAGCAGAATCTTTCCAGTTGCAGTCAGGGTTGAACCTAGAGCCACTACCAGATCTGGAGTTCCACTTCAATATGTCTTCTACCAATATTCTAGTTCCCCACTGTGGAACAAGCAGAGTTGCTCTCTAAGCTCAGCACATCCTGTGCAGTACTTTCACCACAGCTGACCTGAGCTGAAGCTGTGCTTGCACTACAACCTAAGGCTTCCAACTGATTATCCCAAAGATTCACCAGGCAGCAAGCACTGAGAATGTTTCCAAAGCTGCCACACCCCAAAAATGACAGATCTCTTGCCTGCTCAGGCCTTTATTTGGGGAGTCCCATGGGAAAGTTCTCATTTATGGACACAAAAGGTAAAAATTCATCCTGGCTCCCTCCCCAGGCAGGCTTTTATCCTCTCTTTTCTTCAGTCTAGTTCTAAATGTGCCAGATAATACAGCACTAGATGTGGAACCATACAGGCTCTGGCTCCCTCTTAAGACAAAGGAACTAATTATTTAGTGTGTGTGATCTACTCACTTATGTTGTCCTAACAAAAGATGGATGAAAGATGTAACCAAATCTACAGCAGTACACAGAAAAGGATGACAGAATGGGTTGGGTTGGAAGGGTCCTCAGATATCACCTACTTCAACCTCTCAACTAGGAACTTGGTTCCTCAAGGCCTCATCCATCCTGGTCTTGAGTACCTCCAGCAAGGGGACATCCACAACAAATCATTCCAGAGTCTCACCACCCTCCTACTGAAGAACTTCTTCCTCAGCTCCAGTCTAATCCTGATCTCTCTCAGCTTCAAAGCATTCCCCCTTCTCCTCTCTCTAGACAGTCTCAGGAAAAGTCTCTCTGCAGCCTTCCTGTAGGATTCCTTCAGCTATTGAAAGGCAGCTTAAGGTCTCCCCAATGCCCTTTCTTCTTCAGGCTGAACAACCCCAGTTCCCTCAGCCTATCCTTCTAGCAGAGGTGCTCCAGGCCTTGGATCACAGTCTCACAGTATCATCAGGGTTGGAAGAGACCTCACAGATCATCAAGTCCAACCCTTTAGCACAGAGCTCAAGGCCAGACCATGGCACCAAGTGCCATGTCCAGTCCTGCCTTGAACAGCTCCAGGGACGGCGACTCCACCACCTCCCCGGGCAGCCCATTCCAGTGTCCAATGACTCTCTCAGGGAAGAACTTTCTCCTCATCTCCAGCCTAAATCTCCCCTAGCACAGCCTGAGGCTATGTCCTCTCCTTCTGGTGCTGGCCACCTGAGAGAAGAGAGCAACCTCCTCCTGGCCACAACCACCCCTCAGGTAGTTGCAGACATCAATAAGGTCTGCCCTGAGCCTCCTCTTCTCCAGGCTAACCAATCCCAGCTCCCTCAGCCTCTCCTCGTAGGGCTGTGCTCAAGGCCTCTCCCCAGCCTCGTTGCCCTTCTCTGGACACGCTCAAGCATCTCAATGTCCCTCCTAAACTGGGGGGCCCAGAACTGAACACAGCACTCAAGGTGTGGTCTAACCAGTGCAGAGTACAGGGGCAGAATGACCTCCCTGTTCCTGCTGACCACACCATTGCTGATGCAGGCCAGGATGCCACTGGCTCTCTTGGCCACCTGGGCACACATCCTTGTGGCCCTCCTCTGGACTTGTTCCAACGGTCCTGTGCCTGCACAAAGATATTGTTATGAATCTCCCTTTGTAGATATTGACCACATCCTTGCTGACATCTGCTCTGGCACCCTCTGATACGTTGTTTGAGAGTTCCACAGCATCTTCCATGGCCCCTGGTAGGACCATTTCTCTATTTCAAAGGTGGAGAACCAAAGTCACAGTGTCATTCTGTTCAGGATGGCTCACAGGGTTAAAACTAAATGCCTGCCCTGCCCTCCAGATTGTCCTTTCATTGCTTGCTATCCAAAGAGTACCTGAAGTTAAATGAGCATGACACAAAAGGTTTGGAGAGGCATCAAAGAGAACAGACCAGGTCCTTTCTCCTGACCTCCCCACAATGCACAGAAAACCAGGGATGGGGGAAAAATGATTCCTCTTGTTATTAATAGAAGTTTAAGTCGTGCATGCATTAGTGCTCTAAAGCAAAGGGGGAAAGATGAAGCATCAACACTTTGTGCTTAATGAAAGCAGGTTTGCTTCTGGACAAAAAGCTGCATGGAGTGGGTCATCACCTTTACTTCTAGCCTCACTTTGAGTGTTGGGAGAGCAAGTCCAAACCTTGACAGAGCTAGAGAAATGTCACCTTTGCACTGCCTTGCTGTGCCTAATGAAACTTGGGCTTCTCTGCAGCACTGGCTGAGTCGCTGCACTGGCTCAGCCCACAGCCCTCTGCTCTGCACCATCCCTTCAGCCTAGTCACAAAGGTGGGTGGAGGTGAGAGAAGACACAGAGCAGGGCTGGATAATGAGGGGCCTCCCGACGGCTGCAGATAGGCACACACAACCCCTGTGCAGATGAGATGCTGCTCTGGGTTACAGCGATGTGAGCGCCGCGATGAGTTAGCACCTTGTTCTGACATCACATGTGAAGCCGGGCTGGGAGGAAGGGACTCACGAATCTGGAGTCCTCCAGTCTCTGGAATGCTTCTCTTATCACTCCAGGGTGCTGATAACTTTGCAAGACATTTCTTTCCCACCCCTAGGCAAATCCAAAAGCACTTCACTAGGTTTTCCAACCCACCCCCCCACAACCCGAACACGAAAGGAGTGGGACTGAGCTTTGGATTGTAAGAGTGCTCAGCAGCTCTGACCAGGAGAACTGAATCCCATTGGAATTGCTGTGCATGCAGTCCCCCTGGAGCTGCGTGCGGGGATGAGGAGCTGCTCAGCATCCAGCTGCTGATTTCCTGGCTGTCACAAGAACCCCGAGCACAGCTGTCAAAACACACCGCAGGACAAGAGTTCCAGTCAGCTGGCAACCTGCAGCACCTCTCCTGCCTCTAAGCTCCTTAACGATAGATGCATAAACACAGACAACCTCTCCATCCAAAGAGGCAGAGGTTTAAATCCCTCATTAGCACATTGGGACGAGTCACCACAAATGAGATTAGCTTCTGCGCAGCGCCGGGGAAGCAGCCGTGCCCCGGTAACGTCCGAGTGGTGAGCCCTGGAGCTGACCTTGGAATTGCCCTTTGGATCCTCCTCTGCTTTGCTCTAACCGGCACTGTCTTCCCCCCACTGCATGCAGCATCTCTTCGGGAGTTAACAGCCTGGTTTTGCTCAGCCTGGTGCTGATCCTAGGCACGGGGGGACTGTATTTGATGTCAGCCACTGTGAGTGTACTGCACGGAATGAATTACTTCAATTCGTTAAGGGACTTCCCAGGTAGCAAACCATTCAACAGGGGAATAAGGGGTAGAAAAAGGTTTCTGGAACAGCACCTTGTTAGCCCAGCACACATCTGCTCCCTCTTAAGTGTTTGTGGAGTCCTGACTGCTTTGTCTGCTGACAAAACCCTGTGTTTAGTGTTGTCAGCACTGCAGAGATGCACAGAGCCAGGCTGCGTTCTTGTCTGCTTTGTGCTTCACCACAAAACCTGCTCACTTAGCAGGGACACCTGAGCAGTGCCTGCTGCTTGTCATACAGAGAGCAGCTTGGATTTGGAGACCCCAGGCTGAACCTGCAGGGCCCCTTGGTCAAGAAACCTTGTCCTGACTGAAAAGTGACTTTATCTGACAAGCTCCTAGCTAAGAAACGTCCAGAGAAGGTGGGAATGAGCCCTGCACTGCTATCAGAATGGTTCAGAATAGAGCTTAAATCAGCCTGATTCACCACAAGAACTCTGACTCCTCCACAACGCTGTGCAAGTAAATCTCATCCAGTTATAGACTGCTGGGCACCTGAAAGGTAATGATGTCACCAGCCAGGTGCTGCCTGCTTTGAAAGATGCCTCTGGGTAGTACACCTGCAGCAGCACTGCCAGCAATGCCTGCAGGACACCAAGAACAGAGAATCACAGAATCACCCAGGCTGGAAGAGAGCTCCAAGCTCAGCCAGCCCAACCTAGCACCCAGCCCTGGCCAATCATAGAATCAAAAAGGTTGGAAGAGAGCTCCAAGCTCAGCCAGCCCAACCTAGCACCCAGCCCTGCCCAACCAACCACACCATGGCACTAAGTGCCCCAGCCAGGCTTGGCTCCAACACCTCCAGCCACAGCCACTCCACCACCTCCCTGGGCAGCCCATTCCAATGCCAATCACTCTCTCTGCCAGGAACTTCCTCCTCACAGCCAGCCCAGACCTGCCCTGCCACAGCTTCAGCCTGGGTCCCCTTCTTCTGCTGCTGGCTGCCTGGCAGCAGAGCCCAACCCCAGCTGGCTACAGCCTCCCTGCAGGCAGCTGCAGGCAGCAATGAGCTCTGCCCTGAGCCTCCTCTGCTGCAGGCTGCACCCCCCCAGCTCCCTCAGCCTCTCCTCACAGGGCTGTGCTCCAGGCCCCTCCCCAGCCTTGCTGCCCTTCTCCAGACACCTTCCAGCACCTCAGCATCTCTCTGCAATGGAGGAGCCCAGAGCTGGACACAGCACTGCAGGGGTGGCCTGAGCAGTGCTGAGCACAGGGGCACAAGAACCTCCCTTGTCCTGCTGCCCACACTGCTCCTGAGCCAGCCCAGGATGCCATTGGCTCTGCTGCCCACCTGGGCACTGCTGCCTCCTCTGCAGCTCCTCTCTGCCACCACCCCCAGCTCCCTCTCTGCCTGCCTGCTCTCAGCCCCTCTGGCCCCAGCCCCTAGTGCTGCTTGGGGTTGTTGTGGCCAAAGTGCAGAACCCTCCACACAGAAATAAATCCATGCTTTGGATTCTCCCTAATATCAGGTGATAAAACAAGAGAAAATGGCCTGGAATTGTGCCAGGAGAGGGTTAGGGTAGAGATTAGGAAAAATGTCTTTGCTGCAAGAGTGGTCAGGGATTGGCACAAGCTGCCCAGGGAGGTGGTGGAGACACCATCCCTAGAGGGGTTCAATAAATGTATGGACATAGCCCTTTGGGACATGGTTTAATGGCTATGGTGGTGTCAGGTTGATGCTTGGACTCAGTGATCTTAGAGATCTCTTCCAGCTCAGACAATTCCATGGTTCTGTGATTCTATTACAAACCAGGGGAGGGAGATGAGAGCATTTGTTGAGAGAAACAGTTGGTGATTGTCTTAATTCTTCCTCCTGGCCATAAGTCAGAACCATAGAAAGGTTGGATTTAGAAGAGACCTTCAAGATTCCAACCCTTCTGCCATGGGCAGAGAGACCTCCCACTAGATCCTGCTGTTCAAGGCCCTGCCCAGCCTGGCCTTCAACACCTCCAGGGAGGGGATATCCACAACCTTCCTGGGTAACCTGTGCCAGTGTCTCCCCATCCTTCCCAGGAACAATTTCTTCCTAATCTCTAGTCTCAATCTGTCCTTTTCCAGCTCACTGCTACCATTCTAGCACTACAAGCCCCTGTGGTGACAGGAATGAAGGGAAATGGTTTTTAAGCTGCAAGAGGGAAGGCTCTTTAGCCTGGAGAAGAGAAGTCTTGGAGGAGACCTTATAGTGGCTTTCCAGTATCTGAAGGGTACCTCCAGGAAGGCTGTGGAGGGACTACTGACAAGGTCTTGGAATGACAGGACAAGGGGGAATGAGTTTAAACTGGCAGAGGGGAGATACAAACCAGATGTTAGGAAGTTCTTTCCAGAGAGGGTGGTGAGACACTGGCACAGGTTGAGGGTGGGGAGACACTGGCACAGGTTGAGGGTGGGGAGACACTGGCACAGGTTGAGGGTGGGGAGACACTGGCACAGGTTGCCCAGGGAGGTTGTGGAGCACAGAAGCACCCAATGTGATCTTTGATCACATTGGGTGCTTCTGTGCTTCACAACCTCCCTGCAGGTGCTCAATGCCAGGTTGGATGAGGCCTTGAGCTCCCTGTTCTAGTTGGAGGTGTCCCTGCCTATGGCACAGGGGGGTTGGAGCTGGCTGATCCTTGAGGTCCCTTCCAACCCAAGCCATTCTATGATTCAGTTGTGGAAAAAGACTGAGCCTTCTGCACACAGGAACAGCCTGGATCTTGTGGCAGAAACAAGCAGGGGTGAAATGCTGATCTGTCAGCAGCCACTTCAATGCAGAGTGTGGCTTTTCCCTTATGCTCATCAGTGGAAATGAAGCTTTTTTATCTGAAGTTCTCAGAGACAGAAAAGGAGTTGGCACCTTTCTTTTTGAGTGACATTCATCTGGAGGTAAATTGATTTAATAGCTTGTTAGAGTGCCAATTAGAACCAACAATAACTCAATTGACCTATAACTGCCTTGGCACCAGCACAGCTTTCAAAATAAGAGAAGGGAAGAAATCTCTGCTCTGGCAGAGATGAGAGCTCTGATAGTTAGTTTCAAGAGCAAACTGAGGGATTCATGGGCTTGCTAATGAGATGCTCATAACACATCAGAAACAAAGACAAATTTCAATGGTTTCAAGCTAAAATGACATTAGGTTATCTCCAGACAAGGATCACTCTTTTATCTGTATTATAAATGGATTTCAGTGACTCTAGAGCAGGAAAAGCTCAGTGCAACAGCCAGCACTAGCACAGTTACCTAACCAGAATAACACTCTGCTGGAAAGTTTACCTGCTTCTAACAGCACTGAGAAGTTCCAGACTGATTCTGTGGGCACAGCTTTAGAAAACACATTTTGATCTCAAGTGAAATCCACCTCACAGTAATGCAGTTGGAGATGGTGCTTCTCTAAAAATTCATCTTTTGAAAGGCTTAGCTCTGAGGATTGGGTTATTTCCAAAGGTTTAGATAATAAAAATGGGTAGAGTGTGGCTGGCTGGAAGGGCTGGGCCCAGAGAGTGGTGGTGAATGGTGCAAAGTCCAGTTGGCAGCTGGCACCGGTGCTGTGCCCCAGGGATCAATGCTGTCCTATATCTTTATTGATAATATGGACCAGGGGATTGAGTCCAACATCAGCAAGTTTGCAGATAACATCAAGCTATGAGCAGGTGTGAAGCTGCTGGAGGGTAGCAGAGCCCTGCAGAGGGACCTGGCCAGGCTGCATGGGTGGGCAGAGGCCAAGGGGATGAGACTGAACAAGGCCAAGTGCAGGGTTCTGCACTTTGGCCACAACAACCCCAAGCAGTGCTACAGGCTGGGGCCAGAGTGGCTGAGAGCAGGCAGGCAGAGAGGGAGCTGGGGGTGCTGGCAGAGAGGAGCTGCAGAGGAGGCAGCAGTGCTCCACAACCTCCCTGGGCAACCTGTGCCAGTGTCTCACCACCCTCAACCTGTGCCAGTCTCTCACCACCCTCAACCTGTGCCAGTCTCTCACCATCCTCAACCTGTGCCAGTCTCTCACCACCCTCAACCTGTGCCAGTCTCTCAACACCCTCTCTGGAAAGAACTTCCTAACATCTGGTTTGTATCTCCCCTCTGCCAGTTCAAACCCATTCCCCCTTGTCCTGTCATTCCAAGACCTTGTCAGTAGTCCCTCCACAGCCTTCCTGGAGGTCCCCTTCAGATACTGGAAGACCACTCCAAGGTCTCCTCCAAGCCTTCTCCTCTCCAGCCTGCACAGCCCCAGCTCTCCTAGCCTGTCCTCATAGCAGAGCTGCTGCAGCCCTCTGATCATTTTCATTGCCCTCCTCTGGACTCACTCCAGCAGTTCCATGTCCTTCTTGTGTTGGGAGCTCCAGAACTGCACAAAGTGTGGAGCCTCCTTCTTTGGAGACTTTCCAGCCCTGTCTGGATGTGTTTCAGTGTGACCTGAGCTAGGACCTACTCTGGGAGGGCGGTGGGAATCCAAAGATCTCCAGAGATCACTTCCAACTCCTAACATCCTGTGATCCCATGAAGGCAGATGTGTGCAGGAAAGAGATTTTCTACAGGAGCTGATTTCTTGCACAGCCTGGAAGGTTTGCAATAAAAGAGATAAGGAAGTGCAGAAAGAGATGAGATGGCAAAGGCAGATGAGTGGTGCCCTGCAGATCCTTTCTCTGCCAAAACAACTTCCTGCAGAGGTGTAAGGCAAATCGTTCAGCCCAAATCTGTAACGGGAATAACATCCTTAGGTGAGGATTAAAGGGAACACTGTGGCTGTGTTTACAGCTCTGATTGGTTTTCCTGCCATAACAACAGACAAACTAACAAACAGCAGAGGCCTGGGAAGGGGGTGGGTGGGATCAGCATGTCTGCTTCTCAGGCTGGCTGCTCACTAAACTGGGCTAAGAGATGGTCCAATTCAGAGTGTCCCACTCCTCTCAAAGCACTCATTACTCTTAGAACAGGTAGTCATTATCTCCATGTCCTTGTCTTCTGGGTCACAGCAGTGTCTGCTTCCTTACTAAGCACTCACAGAGGCAGAGCTCTGAACATAAGGTATGCTGTGTAATGCTACCTAGTCTGCAAAGCAGGTCCTCAAATTGACTGCACCGAGTTAATGGATGGTTTTGACCTTAATCTCTACGAGTCTCTGCCATCTCTGCACTGGTTGGACCTCACCTTGAGTGCTGTGTTCAGTTCTGGGTCCCCCAGTTTAGGAGGGACATTGAGATGCTTGAGCGTGTCCAGAGAAGGGCAACGAGGCTGGGGAGAGGCCTTGAGCACAGCCCTACGAGGAGAGGCTGAGGGAGCTGGGATTGGTTAGCCTGGAGAAGAGGAGGCTCAGGGCAGACCTTATTGCTGTCTGCAACTACCTGAGGGGAGGTTGTGGCCAGGAGGAGGTTGCTCTCTTCTCTCAGGTGGCCAGCACCAGAACGAGAGGACACAGCCTCAGGCTGTGCCAGGGGAGATTTAGGCTGGAGGTGAGGAGAAAGTTCTTCCCTGAGAGAGTCATTGGACACTGGAATGGGCTGCCCGGGGAGGTGGTGGAGTCGCCGTCCCTGGAGCTGTTCAAGGCAGGACTGGACGTGGCACTTGGTGCCATGGTCTGGCCTTGAGCTCTGTGCTAAAGGGTTGCACTTGATGATCTGTGAGGTCTCTTCCAACCTTGGTGATACTGTGACACTGTGATACTGTGATCCTGTGATCTCACTACGAACTCAGGATGATGGTACCAGTTTCCTAGCCAAGGTGTCAGGAAGGAAAATGAACATTTGCTTGTGTTAGAGTTGAACATTTCATTGAGTGCCAAAGAAAAGAAAAAGAAGGGCTGCAAGGAAATTAACCTGTTTATTTCAGGATAGGAGCTGAAGGAGATTAAAATAGATAGGTCATGTTGTCTTGCAAGGAGAGATGAGAAAACCTGAAACAGCTTTCCACAAAGGAAGCACCCTTGTGTGCTCTGAGTGAGGCATGGGCTTCAGTGCAGGAGAAAATGTGCTCAGGCAGGGCCTGAATGAAGCTGAAGCAGAAAATCTTCATTGTGGCACATCCTTAAATCTCAGTGCTTGCTTTAATAGTTTTTTCTATTCTTTCACTTCATTTTTTGTCTCTCAACATACATAAAAATACTCTAATATTATATGATTATAATCATAGAATACCCTGAGGTGTTTCACAATGTGAACTAGGGCATGAACCCTATGGCAGTACAGGTGGACTCATCTAGTCCCCTTGATTTGTGGTCACAAAAAGGTGTTTCTTCTCCTGCAGCCTGATTTGTGGTCCACTGAAGTCAACAGAAATCCAACTCCTGCTGTCCTGTGGGATTTGGATTATCTCTCAGATTAGTCCTGCTTGGGTGCTTTTGTTCTGCTCCAGCAGAACTGCCCTGGGAACTGGCAGGAAAGTTGTCTATAGTAAAGGCAGCAAGATCTGACCTGAGGAAAACATCTCCCCCTCCTCAGCTAGAGATGTCCTCACATTATTATGAGGCATCTGCCATCATCATGAACAAGGAAAGAAGATAGGACTGGATGACCCTGGAGGTCTCTTCCAACCTGGTCCATTCTATCCACAAGCTGCTTAGCAGAAAATCAGTGCCTGAATGTGCACTTTGTGCTTGTGACAACTGGGACAGGTTGTGCTACTGATGCAACTGTTTTCCCTGACCTTTCTCTTCAAGCAGAGGCCTCACTGACCCAGAATTTCACTTTGCTGTATATGAGGCTCACACAATGGGTAGCTTTCATACTGCTTTGCTATGAGCAGTGGGCAAGTCACAAGATCAGAGGTTGCCATTGTGGGTAGCTTCTGACTGCGGAGAGGCACAAAGTGAGGCCGGCACAAGAAGCAGTAAGAGCACTAAGAATGCTTCTGGACAGCAGGTAAAGGAAAGGGGATTATTGTCTGTGAACAGAGAGAGCAACACCCACCTCGGGGGAACTGCCAAAATCAGTGGGCAGTGTTGAGTGCTTCACAAACTGTTCACCCTGCCCACAAAGCAAGGGAAAGCTGGAATGAGAGCAGGCTCTACAGACAGAGCAGCATCCCATGAGGCAGGCTGGAATCAGCTCTTCTCAGGGGAGCAGAAAAGGTGATACATCCTCCCCACTTCTGCTCTGCCCCACTGCAATTAGTAAATCCCACTCATTCCCCACAAGAATGATGTTCAATCATAGAACCAAGCAGGTTGGAAGAGAGCTCCAAGCTCAGCCAGCCCAACCTAGCACCCAGCCCTGCCCAACCAACCAGTCCATGGCACTAAGTGCCCCAGCCAGGCTTGGCTTCAACACCTCCAGCCACAGCCACTCCACCACCTCCCTGGGCAGCCCATTCCAATGCCAATCACTCTCTCTGCCAGGAACTTCCTCCTCACAGCCAGCCCAGACCTGCCCTGCCACAGCTTCAGCCTGGGTCCCCTTCTTCTGCTGCTGGCTGCCTGGCAGCAGAGCCCAACCCCAGCTGGCTACAGCCTCCCTGCAGGCAGCTGCAGGCAGCAATCAGCTCTGCCCTGAGCCTCCTCTGCTGCAGGCTGCACCCCCCCAGCTCCCTCAGCCTCTCCTCACAGGGCTGTGCTCCAGGCCCCTCCCCAGCCTTGCTGCCCTTCTCCAAACACCATCCAGCACCTCAACAGCTCTCTGCAATGGAGGAGTCCAGAACTTGCTTAGGGATCTGGATAAGCAGAAAGGGAGAAAACAGTTTTGTTCTTCAAGAATTCCCCTACCTTCTAGATCACCCCTGAGCATCTATTTCTCTTGGTGCTACAGACAGCTCCCTGGGTTCCCAAGCAGACTGGGGGGCTCCAGCAGAGGAAGCAAATGGAAGCAAGGATCTATTTGCAGACAAGGGAGAGCAGGGAAAGGGGAAATGGTGAAACCTGAAGTTGAAACATTTTCTCTTGGTTTCAGGGAGGCAGCAGCTTCTCTTTCCTGTGAAGAAGTTAATAGATTACTGGGCAGTGAATAATGTGCACTTCCTTTTACCTCCACTGTTTGGACTATTTTGATCCTTCCGACAGTTTATCTGTTCTCAAGCCTTACTAAAAGCAGCATCCTACACTTTTTTTTCCTTCCCCTTTTGCTAGCAATTCTGGGTAGCAGCTACAAACCAATATGCTTCAGTCAGCTACAAACTAGATAGATCATTGTTGGTCCAGCATTTTTTTATTAAACCAATTGTCCTGGATCAATGCTTCCTCTGAGCAATAAATTACAATTCTATCTGCTCAGTGGAAAAAAAAAAACCACCAAACCAAAGCTTCCAAAGTCACAGATAAATCTTGATCCAGGAAATAACAATTTGGCTCTAGAGTGATGTGCTATCAACCCCTCAAGCCCCCCAGCACATATGTTTGTAGCTGGGTATAGGATTTGGTATTCTTATTTTCATTAAAAATCACTAAGACACCTTTTAAGTGCTCCCAGGATCAGTTCACTGCATTAATACTCTGGAGCACTGAGTTTGTTTTTTTTCTAAAGGTCATTTTGTGTTTTTTTTCCCCCTCACAATGGACTAAAAGCAGAAATCAAAAGAGCCTTAATCTATATTAATTTGCTTTACTCTTGGAGGGTCATAGATTTGCCACTGGAATGAGATGCTAAAATGATAATTTAATGAGACTCTGATGAAAGCCTCTGTACTGTTCTAAACCAGGAACTCCTCTCACACAGCACGAAGGAGAAGCAGCTCCATGAAGTCAGGCATTAGTGACTTCATGGAGCTGCAGCAGAACCAAGCTCCAGTAAACAGGGCTGGAGTGTTCCATTCAAAACTTCCCATCTCAAGCTGTACTGAGACAGGAGTCACGAGGTCTGGAGCTCTAGAGAACACCTGGAGGTGTACCTTACTCTCTGAAGTGAAAATGGTTTCTCCAAAGAGACAGAAAAACCCAAATCTGGGTCTAAATATCTATGACCTGGGAAGTTGTGCACCAAATGCTGCTGCACAGGCTTGGTGATGGCAAAGTGCAGGATAATGGCGACTCATCCCTCCTAGGAGATCCTAATGCTCCACAAGCTGCTCTCCTCTACAACAGGGAGCAATCAGGTATTGCACTGCATAATTTGCAAAGCAGGAAACAGAGTCCTTTGGGTCAAGGGTAGAGCTCTTGCAAAGATTTGGACCATATCTGCTCTTTGGTGCAATCTGCTGCATTTCAGAGATCAAAAAATGTTATTCATATTCATGGGAGGTTGTTTTTTTTCTAAGCTAGATGCTTTAGTGGCATTGGAAGAAGGAGAGAAGACAAAACCCAAACAGAAGTGGGAAGCTTCCACTCTTCTCCTTCAAGGCAGCTAGGTCATTTTCCATCAGAACCCATGCATTTGCTCTAAGCAGCATTCAAATTCAAGCAGACACGCTGCAAGTGACCTAGAAACAGGGGTGCACGAAGTTCCCCAGCAAATCTGTGTACTGACTGCACAGTAGTGCATCCAACTCCTCCTGCTCCCTTCAGATGCCTCCCTGAACAACCACTGGGGTGTATCACAATCAGCCCCATCAGATGTTGGTCTATCACAGGTGGGCAAAAAGCCCATATTGAGGTGCTAAGCTTCAAGCAGCAGCTTAGAAGAAAGAGAAAGCAGCAAGCCATCAGCCTAAGTGGAATGTGACACCAAGCAGAGGGTGTCTTGCACCAAGGGTGCAGATATCCAACTCATTTTGCTTTCTCTGTACACATGCCAAGTTACATTGAGGGGGGAGGGGGGAAGGGGAAAGATCCATTTATCAATACTAATGAGTCATACATGCAGTCACATATATCTGCATGCACAGCAATAGCTGAGTGGTAGCAGACTCAGTGTGATCATCTGGCTTGGGAGAGTCTAAGCTCGCCTGCATTTGTATCAGGCTAGGAGTAGCCCTTTAGCCAACCCCCCCAGACATACCAATTTACCTCATTTACTGAGCCACTAGCCCACTAGGAATCTTAAACCAACAAACTCTCAGGACTGTCTCACCTTGGGCAAGGTGGTTACCTAAGCTACTGCTACAGTCCTTAGACTGAAGTTTGCCAGTCTGGTTCTGTGGTCATAAAGATGGAAGGGACCAAATGCACGACACAGATACACAAAGGACACAAAACTGAATGCTGCTTTTGCATAGATCCAAACATTATCCAGGGACTAAACCCAAACCCAGTCCAGAAACTAAATCCAAATCCAACCCCCCTTCAAGGTGTGACACACAGAGAATATCACCTTGCTAGAACAACCCAAGAAAGCACAGGGGTTAGTTTTTAACCCCAGACTGGTGGCAAATGATAGAGAGATCTACAGCCAAGAGTAAGAACTTGGGGTTTGTTCTTTGTCAAGCTGACATTTCTCGCTGTGTTTGTGAGGTATTACTTGACCAGTCACAACTGGGAGGCAATTTTATACTCTTCCCAGTCTGGGTTTGAATAAGATTGTACTTGCAAGGACTATGTATCATGATGTAGCTCCTCGAAGCCCTCATATGCTCAGTCAGCTGTGTGCTTGGGACACTTGAATGCACTGAATTTAAATGACAGTGCAGTCTTCCAATTCACGTAGCCTTCTAATAACATTTGTTAATCCAAGCTCACATCAAGGAATCTGTTCAGTGCCAGTGCTGAAGCTTCTAAGCATGTGGACTGCTTGCTGAATCCCTAAAAGCTTGTGTCAAGAGGCCCCCATTTTTGGGCACCCAAATTCACCCTGGAGCTGCTTCCTGCAATTCCCTTGCTAAGTAGATTTTTAGGGAATAACGTGAGGTTTCTTGGAGAGCCTGAGGATGCAACAGAATCATGCAGGGTGATAGGTATGTGCTTGAACAATGTTTTTTCCTCCTGTGTGCTTCTAAATGTGAGATGTAAGGCAGTTGTAATTAAAGTTGAAGCAATAAACCTTAGCCATTGATTGCACTAAGTAATTAATTATTGATTGCGGTGCTTTACATACATATTGCAGGGGAAAATTCACCTGTGCAGTAGACAATACCTTGCTGAGATATACCCAAACACGACCCTTCTGCTACACAAGAACCCTACAGAAATTTGCTCTGGGGTTTTAGAAGTTAACTTCCTTATTAACCTTCAGGAGAATCATAGAAGCACAGAATCAACCAGGCTGGAAGAGAGCTCCAAGCTCGTCCAGTCCAACCTAGCACCCAGCCCTATCCAATCATAGAATCAACCAGGTTGGAAGAGAGCTCCAAGCTCATCCAGTCCAACCTAGCACCCAGCCCTATCCAATCATAGAATCAACCAGGTTGGAAGAGAGCTCCAAGCTCATCCAGCCCAACCTAGCACCCAGCCCTATCCAATCATAGAATCAACCAGGTTGGAAGAGAGCTCCAAGCTCATCCAGTCCAACCTATCCCCCAGCCCTATCCAATCAACTAAACCATGGCACTGCCTCGTGTTGCTGAGTGAAACAAAAGCATTACTTTCATAAAGACAGTGTTAACTATTCCCTGTCCAAATCAATTCTGCAAACAAGCTTCTACAGATGCAAAGGAAAGCCTCTTTCTCTGTAAGCCCCTGAAGGTGTTAAGCTCCTTCTTAAAGAACATTGCCACCCCCTGCACATACCAGTTCCCGACAAACGATGCTGCAGTGTGGATCCCTACAGAACATCCTTCCCTAACTCCTGGGGAAGAGAGAAAGCAGAGGACTTGGAGGTAGCAAAATGGGAACTGAAAGATGAATCAGGCAGACCATATGCTCTGAACTGGAGAGGTAGGACTAGTTAAGCATCAGATACCACGCTTCTAGGCTTGAGTTGTGCATCAGGTGGAAAGAGAAAGGCTTTCCCTTAGAAAAAGCCAAAGTAAAAGGCATTGGCTGGTTTAAAAACACCATTTACAACTAATAACAGTGTGGGGACAGCAGAATTAAGCTCAGTGAGAAATGAAACTTGCGGATCGTTTGACTGGAGTAGACCTCCTGTGTCCTCCAGCTTCCCTGACTAGGGAATTGGCAAGGAAAGTTATGCTGGGGGGGGTGTGCGCTGTGCGGGAAGGTCTGAGCTGGACACGGGAGGGAAAGGGGCAGGCCAGCTAGTTTGGAGGGGGAAATTGTACCTGAAGTCGCTGTAGGGATGGATGATCCAGAACCCGGCAGACTTAACCCTTTCCTGCTCCCTCTCCACGGCCTTCTGGCTGCCAAACATCCTCAAGGAGAATTTGTTGACCCCGGGTTGGAGCATGGCCCCGAACTGTCTCTGCATGAAACCAGTTTGGCCCAGCCTCTGCTCCTCATCTTGGGTGATCTGGTCGCACCCTCCACCTCCTTCCACTTTGATAGAGGTAGAGGAGCAAGACCTGGGGGGCTGCTGCTGGGGCTCCGGGGGCGAAGCTGGTGGAGGTGGTGCTGGCAGTCCCTGCTCCAGCTCCCCGCTGCCGAGGGGGCTCTTGTCCTCACTGGGGGAGGCCGGCTCCCCTTCGCCGCCGATCAGCCTCTTCTCCTCGGCCGCGTCGTGGAGGTGCCTGCTGGTCAGCGAGGAGAGGCTCCCTTTGAAGCGGCGGCAGTCCCCGTTGGTGCTGGTCTTGGCTCCCTTGCCGCCCGCCTCCGTCTCCAGGAGGCCGGGGTCCCCCACTCTGCCGGGGTCTACCCCGGCTGCTCGGGTGCTCCCAGCAGAGGGCGAAGGCAGCGGCTTCAGCCTGATGCTTTTCCTCCGGGTGTCCTTGTCGCTGTCTTCCTCCTCGTCCATGATCGACGCCTTGGGTCCGATCTGCTGGGGCAGACTGTAGAGCCTCTTGCGCATGGAGGGGGGCAGCTTGTCCATGGCCGATGCTAATGCCGCTGCTCAGGTAGAGGGAGAGGACCACCCCCCAGCTCCCGAGGAGAGGAATCGGCACTGCCCTCAGGCCCCTGTCCCCAGCTCAAGGGGTAGAAGGGACCAGAGACTGGCGTGTCATCTCCTTACCAGACCGTGGCATCCACAGGCTCTGCATCAAAACACAGGCTCTGCATCCAGAAGGGAAGGGAGGGGGGGGAGGAAATAAAAAGGAGGGAAGGCAAAAAAGCCTTCCCCTGCTCCTCCGTTGTCCCGATTTGGCTACTTGCTGCTTGTCTTCCCTCGGTGAGTGTCACTGCAATCCCTGCCTGCTCAGACGCCGAGCACTGGGCAAGAAGTCTAGAGGAGAGCCGCACACTTCTGGCTGGAAGGCGAGGGCGGGCGGCAGCGGCAGCGGCAGCAGCAGCAGCAGCAGCCGCCTTGCCATGTTGGCTTCCAGATGCGAATGTGCCGAGGCTGCCGGCGGGCAGGCACCATCCGGCAAAGCGGAGATCAAGCTCGGGGTGCCTCCAAACTCCTCGACCTGCCGGCCAGTAACACAATGAACTGCAACCTGCAGCGGCCACCGCTTGCTTACATCACTGTCATCACTTATTCCTCATGCAGCCGCTGCTCCTGGGAATATTCATGAAGCCATCCCATTCTATTGGGTTGCCATAGGAGCGGCTACTGCACACAGGCTCTGCCTACCTGAGCCAGCACTCGGGCTTCTTAAAAGGGCAACGCCTGGCTGCCAGGGCTGTGTGTGTGGCTGAACGGGCACCGCAACGCTGCCGCTGCCGCTGCCGGTGCCGCTGCCGGGCGCTGCAGAGCTCCGGCCGCCCAGCTAAGGGCACGGCGGCTCGGCTGCGGTTGCCGCTGCGAGGCGTGATGCCGGCCTCCGGCTTCAGACCTTACCGGCCACTTCAAAATAGCAGCATCCTAACCGTTCGACAAGAGCGAGGAGATGCCCTCTTCCCTCGGGTGCTGGAGTGAGCGCAGGTTTGCTTGAGGAGGCGCAGCGGGCTCGGGGTGGGGGGAGGAAGGGGCGAGCCCAAACCTGAAGGGAAAGCAGCAGCAGTTCACCTTGAAAACCTCCTCTGCATGCAAAGCAGGGGCTCGGGGAGTGCCTGGCTTTTCCGGCAGGAGTTTGCCTGCTGGGAAACACCCCCTGGTTTGTGCCTGTCTGTAAGCTCTCGAAGGTGGGGAAGGTTTATTTCCTGCCTTTCCTGCCCCTCAGACACCCAAACCGTTACTATTTCTCACCTGCGGAGCTGGAGATGTAGAAGCCACTCGGAAAAAAAAACAACAATAAACCCCAAACCCAACCCCAAACCGAAACAAACCCTAAAAAAACCACAAACCAAATCAAAGCCAGCTGCATCTCCGAGAGCTCCCCCACTGGCCTGCGGGAGGCTGGACTGGGATGGCAAGCAAGGAGCATGTGGAATGCGTGGGCTCTCCCTGCGACATGGGGAAAGCCACTTCCCGGTGGGCACCTGAGTCAGCACTTTCTGCCGCTTTACCCTCGGTGTCTCCCGGGGAGGCTGCTCCCGGCAGATCTGGATGGGAATCCTGCTGCCTGCAACGCAGCTCGTGTAACAGAGGTCAAGGGAGTGGGGGGAAAAGCAGGCATTTCCCTACCTTTTTGTTCTTATTTTGGGTTGGAGGAAAGGAGGAGAGGTGGCAAGCAGTCCTGCCCTGTGCTCCTTGGGGAATGCCTGCTTATTCTCCCATCTCCTAAAGGCTGGCACACTGGCTCAAATGATTTCCTAGCATCAAGCCTTTGTAAAGCAGTGGAGTCAGACTAAGACTGTGTAGCCAGAGAGACCAGCTGTGGGGTGGGGTGGGTTTTTTTGCATGGAACTCGACAGAATTGCAGAACGTTTGTTGGTGCACAGGTCTAAAATCATACCTCCTAGGAGAAGGAAAAGATGGGAGCTGTGCAGGCAGGCAGGCAGGCAGGCAGGCAGGCTGCACGCAGGCAGCAAGCAGTGCCCACTGCGAGCAGGGAGGAAATCCTCACCCGACCTCTGTGCTTCTGCTTCCATAAGCAAATATTCACCTCTTCCCCTCCAGCAGTCACCTGCCACTCGCCTAAGGGAGCTCTGCCATTTAAAGCAGCAGGATGTTACCTAAGGAAATGCAGGCATCAGCAGTGCCTTCACCAGAGACACAGCACATGCTTCCTCAGCTTTGTTTGCCTGCTCTCACCCTCTCTCTGGAATCCTTTCTCTGAAGCATTCACCTGTTCCTCTCCTCCTCCCACCTCTTGCCACGACCTAGACGGGCTGTGACTCATTTGAAATGCTCTACAGTGAAGCTGCCTAGTGCAAATCTTATTTACCCCTTGCATTTGTACCACCATTTCTGGTAGAACAAGCTTTTCTGGGGAAATAAATCTCCCCTTTCAAATGCTCCCGTGGATCAGATCATGTGAACTAGGCCACTGACAACATCAGAAGCCTTTTTCCTTTTCCTTTTGCCCTCCTCCAGGCACTAGGGATGCCGAGGTGTAAGCACTTGTGTGCCTAAGCAGCAATCAACTGTCTTCCAAAAGGATGTGCTTTGATTAATGAGGTGCTGAACATCTGAAAGTGATGCAGCTTCTTAGACACAGCTCCCAACCTTCCCAGGGAAAGACAGAGCAATAAAGGACACGCTCAAGGAATCAAGCTGTTTGTCCTCCTGCAGCTCAAGGTTTTCTAGCTGGCTCTTGGAAAATACCCACACTCCTTATTTCCTGGCCTTTCTGGGAATGTTCTCTGAGTGTTGCCTTATTTGGTGACACAAACAGGATTCTCTTACAGCCCAGAAACGGGGAAAGAACACAAAGGAGCATCCAAGAGGCAGAATTCTCTTTACTCCCTTCTGTAGCTAGGAAGGAAAGAATCAGATGCAAAGACAGACAGCTTTGTGGAGATCCCCAAGGTCACAATCTATCCAGCACTCATGGAATCAGAGAATCACAGGGTGCCAGGGGCTGGAAGGGACCTTCAGAGATCATTATCACAGTATCACAGTATTATCAGGGTTGGAAGAGACCTCACAGATCATCAACTCCAACCCCTTACCACAGAGCTCAAAATCCCCCTGCCAAAGCTGGATGCTACAGTGCAGCTCACACAAGAACACATCCAGATAGGTGCTGAACGTTTCCAGAGGAGACTCCACAACCTCTCTGGGCAGTCTGGCCCTGTGCTCTGGCATCCTTACAGTAAAGGATTTTTTCCTCATCTTGAGGTGTAAATTTCCTGTGTTCCAGTTTGCATTCATTGCTCCTCCCCTGCCACCAGTGTCCAGTCTATACATGATGCATGTGATTCCTCAGACAGAGAAGTTTCTTCAGTTCCTGTTTTGAGGACCACATCTACTACCTTTACATCTACCTACACAGCATTGAGCTTCACTTCAGTATCACACCTGCTCTGGAATCATTTTTTGGGAGCAGTGTGATAGCAAATACTCTGGTTCCACTTTGAACAAACCAAAATGCTTCTCCTGAACTAACAACCTAAGTGCTGTGTGCAATCCAGGTCTTACCTAGATAGGCCAAAGCAGGTAGCCTATAGCCACAAGATGCACTCTTGGTTGGTTCTGTCTCCAAGTATTGGTTCCTAAACACTTCCAAAAACATGGCCCTAGGAGTTATCAGCACCAAACTCAGAGGAAGTTTTTAAGTCCTCTAAAATGTAATGAAAATTCTCTGTCTAGAGGATGTCAAAGTAATGATCTTTTATTTGAGAACCCTCCAAGAAGTAAGTGCAGGAGGCTGGGAGTTAGCTTTGTCTCATGGGATGAAGTTACTCTGCTGAGCATTATTTATTGTTGGCACTCTGGCAGTGCTTCCCCTGTCAGCAGATGGACCTTTCTAGGCACAGCTTTAGAGTGTTTCAGCAAAGCAAGGACTGTTGTAGGACTACATCTTGTCTATCATTGGCTGCAGGGTATTGAGCTGCTACTGCCTGGAAAAAGGAGAGGAGCTTTTGAGGGAAATTACCTCACTTTTAACATTGCTTTATAGAATTACAGAATGGTTTTGGTTGGAAAACACCTTTAAGACCATCAAGACAAACCATTCTCTGTATCTACCAATGCTGCTGCTAAACCATGTCCCACACATAGAGCCATAGAATCACAGAATGGTTTTGGTTGGAAGGGACCTCAAGGATCATCCAACTCCAAACAGGGACACCTCTCACTAGAACAGGTCTCTCAAGGCCTCATCCAACCTGGCCTTGAACATCTCCAGGGAGGGAGCAGTCACAACCTCCCTGGGCAACCTGTGCCAGTGTCTCACCACCCTCATTGGAAAGAACCCTTTCCTAACACATCTAGTTTGAATCTCTCCTCTGCCAGTTTAAAGTCATTACCCCTTGTCCTTGTCAATAGTCCCTCCCCAGCCTTCATATAGGTCCCCTTCAGATACTGGAAGGCAAGGACCTTGTCAATAGTCCCTCCCCAGCCTTCATATGGGTCCCCTTCAGATACTGGAAGGCAAGGACCTTGTCAATAGTCCCTCCCCCAGCCTTCTTGTAGGTCCATTTCAGATACTAGAAGGCCACTACAAGGTCTCCTCTTCTCCAGGCTGAAGAGCCCCAACTCTTGCAGCCTGTCCTCATAGCAGAGGTGCTGCAGCCCTCTGAGCATCTTTGTGACCCTCCGTGACCCTCCTCTGGACTCGCTCTAGGATCACAACATCTCTGCAGCTTTGAAACACCTCTAGGGATGGGGATTCAACCACCTCCACAGGCAGCCTATTTCAGGGTTTGATAACCCATCTGGTGAAGAAGTTTCATCAAATGTCCAACTTAAACCTGCCCTGGTACAACTTGAGGCCATTTCCTCTCATCCTATCGCTTGTTAGCTGGAAGAAGAAACCAACCTCCAGCTGTCCACAACCTCTTCTCAGGGAGTAGTAGACAACCACAAGGTCTCCTCTCAGCCTCTTTCTCCACACTAAACAACCCCAGCTCCCTCAGCTGCTCCTCCTCAGCCCTGTTCTCCAGACCCTTCACCAGCTTTGTTGCAGTTCTCTGGACCTGCTCCAGCACCTGAAAGTCCTTCTTGGAGTGACAGGCCCCAAACTGAACCCAGTATTCAAGGTGTGGCCTCACAGGATGCTGTTGGCCTTCTTGGCCACCTGGGCACACATTGGCTCATATTTGTGAGATGCTTCTCTGAGGCTTGGCACAGATACAAAGGCAGTGGAGGTGAAGCAGCCACAGATTCATTTGCTCCAGCACCTCAAAGTCCTTCTTGGAATGAGAGGCCCAAAACTGAACCCAGTATTCAAGGTGTGGCCTCACAGGATGCTGTTGGCCTTCTTGGCCACCTGGGCACACATTGGCTCTTATTTGTGAGATGCTTCTCTGAGGCTTGGCACAGATACAAAGGCAGTGGAGGTGAAGCAGCCACAGATTCATTTGCTCCAGCACCTCAAAGTCCTTCTTGGAGTGAGAGGCCCAAAACTGAACCCAGTATTCAAGGTGTGGCCTCACAGGATGCTGTTGGCCTTCTTGGGCACACATTGGCTCATATTTGTGAGATGCTTCTCTGAGGCTTGGCACAGATACAAAGGCAGTGGAGGTGAAGCAGCCACAGATTCATTTGCTCCAGCACCTCAAAGTCCTTCTTGGAGTGAGAGGCCCAAAACTGAACCCAGTATTCAAGGTGTGGCCTCACAGGATGCTGTTTGCCTTCACAGTATCACAGTATCATGAGGGTTGGAAGAGACCTCACAGATCATCAAGTCCAACCCTTTACCTCAGAGCTCAAGGCCAGACCATGGCACCAAGTGCCACGTCCAACCTTGCCTTGAACTGCCCCAGGGACGGCGACTCCACCACCTCCCCGGGCAGCCCATTCCTTCTTGGCCACCTGGGCACACACTGGCTCATATTTGTGAGATGCTTCTCTGAGGCTTGGCACAGATACAAAGGCAGTGGAGGTGAAGCAGCCACAGCTTCATTTGCCAGGAAAGCTTTCACTCTGCCAGCTCCTACATTCATATCTATAAGTGTAGCTATATATCCATGGTGCTATTTTAATAGAACCCGAGTGCTGTGATGCAAATCACATTCCAAATTAGCTCAGGACTATGGAAACCCAGCCTGAGAGCCACAAAACCTGAGATCCTCTAGCTCAGGGCACAGAAAGCAGCAGGCCAAGCTTGCTGCACACTGGACCAGCTTTGTTCCAGTGACAGTTTCAGTCACTCCACCCCCCCAGAAAACTTGGATTCTCAGAGAAATGAAGGCATCCACAAACATCTGGGATAGATTGAAAAATGGGAGCAAGGCCTTTCCAAGCTGCCTATTGTTGCTAGCAGGCAGCAAGTAACTCATAATTGGCATTTGAAAGTCATGAAATATTCAAGGCTACAAAAGAGGGAAATTCTACCTCAGAGTTTCACTGGTAGAGGCTGCACTCGCTGCTTCTGCAACTTCTCTCCTACCTAGAAGACAGCAGAGAAATAATCACCATAAATACACAAATCCTATCTCCTCCTCATCCCTATTAATTACCCAAGTGTGCTGTCACACTTGGACTCCTTGAAATTCTGCCAGTGCTCTCTCATTGCTCTACCATCTTCCTTATACGGGCTGTAAAGTGAGAGATGAGCTGCTGGAACATATGTTGGAACCTATTTAAGGCACAGAGAAGAGGGCACCTGAGCATCTAGGAAACAGCTCAAGTGAGATCTATGGCATGATGTCTAGTTGATTGGATAGGGCAGGGTGATAGGTTGGACTGGATGATCTTGGAGGTCTCTTCCAACCTGGTTGATTCTATGATTCTATGGATTCTGGGCAGTCAGCAGAGGTGGGAAGGGGAAAAAGAGAGGACTCCCACAGAGTTGGACATCAGGGTGGAGGGAAGAAGTCAATTTATCATAGAATAATCACAGAACCAAGCAGGTTGGAAGAGAGCTCCAAGCTCAGCCAGCCCAACCTAGCACCCAGCCCTGCCCAACCAACCAGACCATGGCACTAAGTGCCCCAGCCAGGCTTGGCTGCAACACCTCCAGCCACAGCCACTCCACCACCTCCCTGGGCAGCCCATTCCATTGCCAATCACTCTCTCTGCCAACAGCTTCCTCCTAACATCCAGCCCAGACCTGCCCTGCCACAGCTTGAGCCTGGGTCCCCTTCTTCTGCTGCTGGCTGCCTGGCAGCAGAGCCCAACCCCAGCTGGCTACAGCCTCCCTGCAGGCAGCTGCAGGCAGCAATCAGCTCTGCCCTGAGCCTCCTCTGCTGCAGGCTGCACCCCCCCAGCTCCCTCAGCCTCTCCTCACAGGGCTGTGCTCCAGGCCCCTCCTCAGCCTTGCTGCCCTTCTCCAAACACCTTCCAGCACCTCAGCAGCTCTCTGCAATGCAGGAGCCCAGAGCTGGACACAGCACTGCAGGGGTGGCCTGAGCAGTGCTGAGCACAGGGGCACAAGAACCTCCCTTGTCCTGCTGCCCACACTGCTCCTGAGCCAGCCCAGGATGCCATTGGCTCTGCTGCCCACCTGGGCACTGCTGCCTCCTCTGCAGCTCCTCTCTCCCACCACCCCCAGCTCCCTCTCTGCCTCCTGGCTGCTCTCAGCCCCTCTGGCCCCAGCCTCTAGTGCTGCTTGGGGTTGTTGTGGCCAAAGTGCACAACCCTGCCCTTGGCCTTGTTCAGTCTCATCCCATTGGCCTCTGCCCACCCATGCAGCCTGGCCAGGTCCCTCTGCAGGGCTCTCTTACTCTCCAACAGCTCCCCAGCTGCTCCTAGCTTGGTGTCATCTGCAAACTTACTGATGCTGGACTCAATCCCCTGCTCCAGATCATCAATAAAGATGTTGAGCAGGATTGGGCCCAGCACTGGTCCCTGGGGAACACCACTAGTGACAGCTGCCAGCTGGGTGTGGCACCATTCACCAGGACTCTTTGGGCTTGGCCATCCAGCCAGTTCCTGACCCAGCACAGAGTGAATCTCTCCAAGCCAGGAGCTGCCAGCTTGGCCAGGAGCTTGTTGTGGCAGACACATTTCTGCTGTGTAAGAATTGGTTTTGGTTGGGAGAAAGGAAGAAGTGGCTGAGAGAACCAGGGTTGTTCAGTCTGGGGAAGGGGAGGCTGAGGGGAGACCTTCTGGCTCTCTTTATCTCCATGAAAGGAGCTGAAGCAAGGTGAGTGCTGGTCTCATGTCCCTGGTAATAAGCGATAGGAGAAGAGGAAATGGCCTCAAGCTGTACCAGGAGGGGGTTAGGTTGAACAGTCAAAGAAAACTTCTTCACTGAAAGGAGCCACAGGAAGAGGCTCCTCATGAAGGTAGCTGAATCCTCATCCTTGGAGATGTTTAAAAGCTGCAGAGATGTGGTGGAGAGAGACATGGTTTAGCACCAGCCTTGGCAGAGTTATAGAACAGTTGGACTCAATGATCTTGAAGGTCTTTTCCAACCAAAATGCTCCTATGATTCTACTGTCAAAATAGCAAACTGTCTGTTGTCAGAATGTTGTCCAAAAGGCAGCAATTTCCCTCAAAACTAATTGTTAGTCTGAGGAAAAAGAGGCTTAGGGGAGACCTTCTTGCTCTCAACTACCTGAAAGGAGGTTGGAGCAATGTGGAAGTCAGTGTCTTCTCTCAGGTAGTAAGTGATAGGACAAGAGGAAACAGCCTCAGGTTGTGCCAGGGAAGATTTATGAGGGCAGGCTACAAGAGTTGGGGCTGCTACAAGAGTTGGGGCTCTTCAGCATGAAGAAGAGAAGGGTTCAAGGAGATCTTATAGTGGCCCTCAAGTGTCTGAAGGGGACCTACTGGAAGGCTGGAGAGGGACTACTGACAAGGTCTTGGAATGACAGGACAAGGGGAAATGGGTTTGAACTTGATGAGGGAAGATTCAAACTAGATGTTAGGAAGTTCTTTTCATTGAGGGTAGTGAGAGACTGGCACAGGTTGAGGGTGGTGAGACACTGGCACAGGTTGAGGGTGATGAGACACTGGCACAGGTTGCCCAGGGAGGTTGTGGAGCACAGAAGCACCCAATGTGATCTTTGATCAAAGATCACATTGGGTGCTTCTGTGCTCCACAACCTCCCTGGAGGTGCTCAAGGCCAGGTTGGATGAGGCCTTGAGCTCCCTGTTCTAGTGGGAGGTGTCCCTGCCTATGGCACAGGGGGGTTGGAACTGGCTGATCCTTGAGGTCCCTTCCAACCTGAACCATTCTATGATTTAGGTCACACATTAGAAACAATTTCTTCCCCTAAAGTGTTGTCAAGCCCTGGAAGAGGCTGCCCATGGAAGTGGTGGAGTAGATATGGTGCTGAGGGACAGGGTTTAGTGGTGACCTGGCAGTGGTGGGCTAACAGTTGGACTTGATGATCTTGGAGGGCTCTTCCAACCTTAATGAGTCTTATGAAAAAAACCAGTTCAAAGTCCATTAGTGGCAGCAGAAAGACACTAAACAGATTGCAGTGCCTAGTAATAGAGGTGGCAGCAGGAGATGAGATAGACAACAGTCACAGCAAATAAAGCTCTGAAATTTTGAGGGGTTTTGGATGCTTTGCAAAAGCTGCTGAACCTCACTGGAACACTTAGTTCAGCACACAGAGTTCACATGTCCAGAGGAGGCCACGAAGATGATCAAAGTGTTGGAGAACCTCCCCTGTAAGGACAGGCTGTGAGAGTTGGGGCTGTTCAGCCTGGAGAAGAGAAGGCTCCAGGGAGACCTTAGAGTAACCTTCCAGAACCTGAAGGAGCTAAAAGAAAGCTGGGAAGGGATTTTTTTACAAGAGGTTATGGTTACAGGATGAAAGGCATTGACTTTGAGCTTGAGGAGGGGAGATTTAGGCTGGAGATTAGGGAGAAATCCTTGACAGTGAGGGTGGTGAGAGGCTGGCACAGGTTGAGGGTGGTGAGAGACTGGCACAGGTTGAGGGTGGTGAGACACTGGCACAGGTTGCCCAGGGAGGTTGTGGAGCACAGAAGCACCCAATGTGATCAAAGATCACATTGGGTGCTTCTGTGCTCCACAACCTCCCTGGAGGTGTCCAAAACCAGGTTGGATGAGGCCTTGAGCAGCCTGTTCCAGGGAGAGGTGTCCCTGCCTATGGCAGGAGGTTGGAACTGGCTGAGCTTTGAGGTCCCTTCCAACCTAACCCATTCTGTGATTGTATGCATGGTGGTGGTTGTGGATGCCCCTTCCCTGGAAGTGTTGAAGGTTAGGCTGGATGAGGCCTTGAGCAACTTGGGCTAGTGGGAAGGAAACTGGAGCTGCATGACTAAAAAGTCCCTTCCCACCTAAACCATCCTATGAATCTGTGTAAGTCATAGCTGGAAACAGATTGATCAGCACGAGTACCTTGTTTAAAATTCCCCTTGGAGAAGAGAAAACTTAAGAGACTTAGAAAAACAGAGGCAAATAACCAGACACAGAGCTATGAGGAAGAGAAATTAGACTCAGAAGCTGCTGAGATTGCAGCAACTGTATGGTTTAGTCACAATTACTTTTAGTTTACACATTACCCTCTTTGTTCCACCAATATATGTCCTAATGTTCATACTGAAATGCTCAGATTAAGCTCATCTCTTTGGATTCAATACAATTTGCCTTCCAAATGCATGTTCCACCGAATTTCCATTCAAAGCCCATGCCCTAGCTTATTTTTCTCTCCTCATCTGGAATTATTCAGCACAGGGAGGTTTGCTCAAACTGGAGCAATTCAGTGACTATCAAATAAGCCCTACTCAGAACAGCTCAGTTCAGCAGCATTTAATGATCTGTAGCTTCACAAAGAATAATGAATCCCCTTCCACCACTCTGTCCCTGCTGATGTATCTTCTATCTCCAGGGGATGTCTGGTTTTGATGATCATGAAGTGCTGGATTTGCTGAGAGATTTGCTGTTGCCTCCAACAACAGCAGTGGCAGCCCCCAGCTTTGGGAAGCTCCACCTCTGGGAAGCTCCACCTCTGGGAAGCTCCACCTCTGGGAAGCTCCAGCTCTGCTTTTGCTGAGCTGAATTTTGTCAGGGCTGATGTTAACACAGTCATAGAATCAATAAAGTTGGAAGATCATCAAGTCCAACCTTCTACCCACCACCTCCACAACCACTAGGCCATGTCTCAAAGTGCCACACCTCATTCTTTGAACACCTTCAGGGATGCTAACTCCACCACCTCCCTGGGAAGCCTGTTCCAGTTGCTTAAAGGGAATCAAACACATTCAGCATCATGCTGTTGTTGCCACTGCAACCCAAAATTTCGTGGCCATACCATCTCATCAAAAGTTTGAACTGCTCTGATTGAAGAGCTCCTGAACCCAGCAATGCTTCCCTGCAGCAAACTGCTGAAAGCAGGCAGAAGATTGAAATATCTGAATTAAAAGACTCATTAGAAACAAGATGTTCTGTGAGCCAAACAGCCATGAAAGAGATGTGCCACAGTTTTATGCTTTCTGGCTGGAGTCTCCTATGTTGAGTCATGTGGAGGATTCAACACAAAACTTTTCCTCCATAATTCATATTTGTGCTGCCATGGATTCTCTAATGTCTAGTAATTTATTGATGCTGGTGCCTCAGGCTGCAGCAGCTTTGAGCAGGAGACTCTCAGAGATCCCTTTCAGTCTAAATTATCCTTTAATTCTATGACTCTGACTCAGGAGGAATTCTCTCTTTACTCCAGCTACCTACTTTCACTAATATGGAGGAAGATATGGAGGAAGATGCTGTCTTTGAGACAAAATCTCTCTGTCAATTTGGTTTTAAACCATCAAACAGGTTCAACTATTTGTAGGAGGGAAGGGACAGGCTGATGGATACAAAGCATGACTGTACAAGCTTTGTTGCATGGAATCATAGAATTGTTTTGGTTGGAAAAATCCTCCAAGAGAATCAAGTCTGGGCTCCTCAGTTCAAGAGAGATGTTGAGGTGATGGAAGGTGTTTGGAGAAGGGCAGCAAGGCTGGGGAGGGGCCTGGAGCACAGCCCTGTGAGGAGAGGCTGAGGGAGCTGGGGGGGTGCAGCCTGCAGCAGAGGAGGCTCAGGGCAGAGCTCATTGCTGTCTGCAGCTGCCTGCAGGGAGGCTGTAGCCAGCTGGGGTTGGGCTCTGCTGCCAGGCAAGCAGCACCAGAAGGGGACACAGACTCAAGGTGTGGCAGAGGAGGTCTGGGCTGGATGTTAGGAGGAAGTTGTTGGCAGAGAGAGTGATTGGCATTGGAATGGGCTGCCCAGGGAGGTGGTGGAGTGGCTGTGGCTGGAGGTGTTGGAGCCAAGCCTGGCTGGGGCACTTAGTGCCATGGACTGGTTGCTTGGGCAGGGCTGGGTGCTAGGTTGGGCTGGGTGAGCCCATCCAACCTGCTTGATTCTATCATAAGTCCAACTGTCAGCCTAACACCACCAAGCCCATTAAACCATAGAATCATAGAATCAACCAGGTTGGAAGAGACCTCCAAGATCATCCAGTCCAACCTATCCCCCTATATAAGTATCTGAGGGTTGGCCAGGAGCAGGGGGGGACAGGCTCTGCTCACTGCTCCCTGGGATAGGACAAGGAGCAATGGATCTAAGTTGCAGCACAGGAGATTCCAGCTCAACACAAAGGGGAACTTCTTTACTGGAAGGGTCCCAGAGTACTGGAATAGGCTTCCCAGAGAGGCTGTGGAGTCTCCTTCTCTGGAGCCTTTCAAGGCCTGTCTGGATGTGTTCCTGTGTGATCTGTGTTAGTATTGTCCTACTCTGGCAGGGGGGTTGGACTGGATGATCTCCTTGGGTCCCTTCCAACCCCTACCATCCTGTGAGCCTGTGTGATCCTGTGAAGCTAAAAACACATGAAGAGGACAGGGAGAGAACTGCCTGCATTGCATTCAGCTTTTGTATGATGGAGTTGTGCTGCAGTGCTACTGCTGAGGAGGGTATGAACTTCCACTCTAAGCTTCTCTCTGGTCTTGTTCTCAGCCAACTCAGCTGACATCCTTAAAACCTCATCAGTGGTTGCCTGGGGTGCATTAAGGAGAGTGTGTCCAGCAGATTGAGGGATGTTCTCCTCAGGCTCTACTCTGCCCTAGTGAGACTTCATCTGGAAAACTGTGTTCTGTTCTGAGCTCCCCAATTCAAGAGGGACAGGGATCTACTGGAAAGTATCCAACTGAGTATGACAACGATCATGAAGGGACTGCAAGCACTGCTAATAAAGAAAGGCTGAGAGCCCTGGGGCTGGTTAGTTTGGAGAGGAGAAGACTGATGGGGTCTAAACAATGGATATAATTATTTGAGGGCTGAGGGTCAGGGAAGGAAGGGACAGGAACAATCTCTGCTCACTTGTGCCCTGGGATAGAATAAGGGGCAATGGATGGAAAGCACAGCACAGGAAGTTTCATCTCAACATGAGGAAGAACTTCTTACTGTAAGGGTCACAGAGCACTGAAACAGGCTACCCAAAGAGGTTGTGGAGTCTGCATATCTGGAGACTTTCCAGCCCTGTCTGGATGTGTTCCTGTTCAAACTGCACTATATGATATGGTCCTGCTCTGGAAGAGGAGTTGGTCTTGCTAATCTCTGGAGGTCCCTTCCACTCCCTACATCCCATGATCATAGAATCATAGAATCATAGAATCAAGCAGGTTGGAAGAGACCTCCAAGCTCATCCAGTCCAACCTATCCCCCAGCCCTATCCAATCAACCAGACCATGGCACCAAGTGCCTCATCCAGGCTTTGCTTGAAGACCCCCAGGCACGGTGCCTCCACCACCTCCCTGGGCAGCCCATTCCAATGCCAATCACTCTCTCTGGGAAGAACTTCTTCCTAATATCCAGCCTAGACCTACCCTGGCACAACTTGAGACTGTGTCCCCTTGTTCTATTGCTGGTTGCCTGGCAGAAGAGGCCACCCCCCACCTGGCTACAATGCCCCTTCAGGTAGTTGTAGACAGTAATAAGATCACCCCTGAGCCTCCTCTTCTCCAGGCTAAACAGGCCCAGCTCCCTCAACCTCTCCTCATAGAATTTGTGCTCCAGGTCCCTCACCAGCTTTGTTGTCCTTCTCTGGACATGTTCCAGCACCTCAACATCTTTCTTGAATTGAGGGGCCCAGAACTGGACACAGCACTCAAGGTGTGGTCTGACCAGTGCTGAGTACAGGGGCAGAATAACCTCCCTTGTCCTGCTGGCCACACTGCTCCTGATGCAGGCCAGGATGCCATTGGCTCTCTTGGCCACCTGGGCACACTGCTGGCTCATCTTCAGCTTACTATCTATCAGTACCCCCAGGTCCCTTTCCTCCTGGCTGCTCTCCAGCCACTCAGACCCCAGCCTATAGTGCTGCTTAGGGTTGTTGTGGCCAAAGTGCAGAACCCTGCCCTTGGCCTTGTTCAATCTCATCCCATTGGCCTCTGCCCACCCATCCAGCTAAAAACACATCCTGTGATCTATACCAGAAATGAGTTTCTTTCTTTGGAATGTTTAAGCAAAGCCTACTGGCTTTGGAAACAAGAAGGTTCTATGTGTAGAAGAGAGAGAGAGAGAGAAAAAAAAGACACTTTTCCTGTTCTCTTTTTCAAATGGTATTTTAGGACCAAATGTGTTACCCAAGTGGTTAATAAGGAAATGAGATTGAACTTCCTAATAAAAGAGAAGGGTGAGTGCTGTGCACTCGACAGAGATGAAATACCCAGCGAGCCCAGCAGGGTGGAGGCAGAAGGTTCCTCTCTGTTTCCTTATCTCTGCCTCTCCCTGGCAGCCACATCCATTCTGCCTGTGTGCCCTTCTGCTAATTAATATCCATCATGCCAGCATCTCCCCAGCTCTCAGGCATACAGGTTAAGGACTAGGTAAGATTTTATCTTCTCTGGTGCCACACACAAGCTGGCCCTGATTAAACAATGTCCAACACTCAGATGCTCCCTTTGCTGAGTGACAAGGCTGGGCAGGGCTTTGCAGAGGCAGGGAGTGACCAGCCCTGCCCCACGCTGGTCCACACAGGGACTCCCTCATTGATTAATTTCCTCAGCCTGCTCTTCCATTTGTTTTCAACGCTCTGCTGACCTTTGTGTAAGGGTTTAAACAAAGCTCTGCAGGCTCTCGAGGCTATTGCCTTGCTAGGATCAGTTCATCGCGGTATAAACTCGTCTCAGCGGTCGGCAGCCTTGTGTTTGTGTGTTTTTGTGAGGGGGAGGGATCCCTCTCACTTGGCTCTGCTGTGAACGCTGAGCTTTTGTTCAGTGAAATCAATGAGACAACCGCATGCTGCATCTGGTGGTGCTGCTCCGTGCAAGGGCAGGGCAAGGCACAGCAGCTCCTCCCGGGCTCTTCTTTGGAGACAATGCCCTTTCCCTTGGGATTTGGAGGAACATTCCCGGGAGCAGGAGCAGAAGACAGGCCTTCCTGACTTTGCCCCCTAAACCATGAGCTGACAGAATCATATTCCCTCCTGTGCTCTCCTGCCGACTGATGGTATCTTAAATCTCCTGTTCAATGGAGCAGCTTCACAAAGATGCTTCCTTGGGGACTCTGTGGGAACAGGAAAGTGGCGTTTGCTTCACCAGCTGCAATTTACAAGAGTGAGAACTGTTCCCTTTGGTGTTTGGTTGGTTGTTTTGATGCAAAAAAAGAAGGCTTAAATCCTTCTGTCTGAGTTCTAGATGGTGTGAAAATCTGTGCAGCCCTCACACATAGTCATAGAATGGCTTAGCTTGGGATGGACCTCAAAGCTCAGCCAGTTCCAACCCCCTTGTGCCATAGGCAGGGACACCTCCCACTAGAACAGGTGGCTCAAGGCCTCGTCCGACCTGGCCTTGAACACATCCAGGGAGGGAGCAGCCACAATCTCCCTGGGTAACCTGTGCCAGTGTCTCACCACCCTCCACCTGTGCCAGTGTCTCACCACCCTCACTGTCAAGATCCACAACCTCCCTGGGCAACCTGTGCCAGTGTCTCACCACCCTCACTGTCAAGATCCACAACCTCCCTGGGCAACCTGTGCCAGTGTCTCACCACCCTCACTGCAAAGCACTTCTTCCTAACATCTAGTTTGAATCTTCCCTCTGCTAGTTTCAACTCATTCCCCCTTGCCCTGTCATTACAAGACCTTGTCAGTAGTCCCTCCCCAGGCTTCCTGTAGGTCCCCTTCAGATACTGGAAGGCCACTATAAGGTCTCCTCCAAGCCTTCTCTTCTCCAGGCTGCAGAGCCCCAACTCTTGTAGCCTGTTCTCAATAGCAGAGCTGCTGCAGCCCTCTGAGCATCTTTGTGGCCCTCCTCTGGATTCACTCTAACAGTTCAATGTCCTTCTTGTGCTGGGGGCTGCAGAACTGCACACAGTACTCCAGGTGGGGTCTGACAAGAGCAGAGTAAAGGGGCTGAGCTATGGTGAGATGATGGGGAAGAGCAATTTGTGGCTAATTGATTTTGACAGTGTCTCACTCTTAGGTTGCCTCCTGCTCAGCATACCAAGGTTGGCCCATAGTCCCTGGAGAGGCACTGGGACACAGAGTGGAAAGGTTCTGGGCTTGGACAGGTCAACAGGAGTCCCACATTGCAGTGCACAACACCTTTGGGCACTTGTATTCTTTGCTGGCTCTGGCACATAAAGCTTGCCTGGGGTGCCACAGGACATCTGTCCAATTAGCTTTCCATGTTCTGTGTTCCTATGGTGTCTCAGCAAGAAAACCCATTGCTTTCTGCTTGTTGCTTCTGCTCCCTGCTGCTGTAAACTCCCTTACCCACATACATGTAGTTCACAGGCTCACAGGATATTAGGGGTTGGAAGGGACCCAAGGAGATCATCCAGTCCAATCCCCCTGCCAGAGCAGGAGCACACAATCAAGCATAGGTCACAAAGGAATGCATCCAGACAGGCCTTCAAAGCCTCCAGGAAAGGAGACTCCATCACCTCTCTTGGAAGCCTGTTCCAGTGCTCTGTGACCCTTACAGTAAAGAAGTTCCCCCTTGTGCTGAGCTGGAGCCTCCTGTGCTGCAGCTTCCATCCATTGCTCCTTGTCCTATCCCAGGGAGCAGTGAGCAGAGCCTGTCCCCCCCTCTCCTGACCAGCCCTCAGGTGTTTACAAACATTGATTAAAACCCCTCTAGGTCTTCTCTTCTCCAGATTAAAAAGTCCCAGGTCCCTCAACCTCTCCTCATCAGGCAGTGCACCAGTTCCCTCATCATCCTCATAGTTCTCTGCTGGACCCTCTCCAGCAGATCCCTGTCCCTCTTACATTGGGGAGCCCAAAATTGAAGGCAGTATTCAAGATGAGGTCTCACCAGAGCAGGGTAGAGAGGAAAGAGAACCTCCCTTGATCTGCTGGCCACACTCTTCCTAATACACCCCAGGATCTCATTGGCCTTCTTGGCCCCCAGGGCACATTGCTGTGCCAGGGATGCTCTACCCCAGCACTCCCAGCTCCCTCTCCACAGGGCTGCTCTCCAGCATATCACCTCCCAGCCTGTCCTGCTGCAGTTTGTTATTCCTCCCCAGGTGCAGGACTCTGCACTTGTCCTTGTTGAACCTCATTTGGTTCCTCTGTGCCCAGCTCTGTCTGTCCAGGTCTCACTGGATGGCAGCACAGCCTGCAGCTGTATCAGCCAAGCCTCCCAGCCTGGTGCCATCAGCAAACTTGCTGAGCAGACTCTGTCCCCTCATCAGAAAAGCAGAACCTAGACACTGCAATAACTTCTTTCTATTCCCAGAGAGGGATGTCAGACTAAACAGCATCCCGAGCTGGAGACGTCTTGGTGCCTACTCTGCCACAGAGGAAGCACTTCAAGTTAAACAACAACAAAGACCACAAACGCCCAACGATGAGGACAGGAAATGCCCAACAACAGGGACAACAAATGCCACTTTCCTCCTGAGCAGCTCCATGTCACAGTGGATGCTCCACAGGCTGCTGCTCAAGGTCTGCTCCAAGAAAAGCTCTCTCTGTATTATTAGCCACAACTATGCTTGCTCATTCTATCTTGGTTTTTGACCATTCTGCAAAACCCTTGTTTCAGTGGAGCAAAGACTTCTGCTTCCTTGGATCTGCAGGTTCCACTTGACAGGATTAGGTGACAGGATTTATTTAGGAATGTGTGGTGACAAAAATACCCAGTTCATGAGTAATGGGGAGGAAAAGCTCACAATTTTGTTGCTGTTTTCTTTTTAAAGTCAAACTTCTCAGCAGGGAAAAAAGGTTCAGAGGAGGTGTTTGCCACCCACACTTTTCAGGACTCAAGAATGCTTAATTTTTCTAGCAGGAAGAAGACTGTAGTGGAATAAAGAGAGGAGACCAAGTCCTGCTGCAAGACCTAAAGCATGGGAGATTTAAAATGACTTAATCCTCTCATCAAGCCTAGGACTGGAACAGAATCTGTTAAAACCTCTTCCTGTTATTTCAAGTCCTGAAGACTTCATTAACCTACTTTGGCTTTTCACAAGATCGAGTAGTCTAAGCTAGCTAAAACATGTAGCACTCAACTCCACGATCGACAAGAAGGTGGCATCAGAGCTGTTCTGGTGATCTGCCCTTCCCCTCTTCCTGGCAGGCTTCTCCAGGGCAGAAGACTTCCAGGACTTGCTGCTTAGGGTAAGAGATGTTAGCACCAAATCTAAGTTGAAGATCTTGCTCAGTGGAAGACACACTTTAATAGAAACGATCCTTGGAGCTTAATCTTTTCTTGGTTAAGCACAAGGAAGTACAAGTAATTATTTGATAATGATCTCTAACTACCCACAAGGAGAGGTGGAGACCTGAACACAAGAATTCTTACTCCACAGCAGCAAAAAGGATGCTGCCTGGAAGCTGCACACCTTTGGGCCAGAATCAAGAATTTTTAGTGCTGAGAGCAATTAATCTCTAGATTAACAGGAGGAAGTTTTTCAGAGGGTCTCTGTCACTGGAAATTTGAAATCAAGCCAGCAGTGTGCACTTGCACACCTCCCTAAATGCACTGTTTCCAGAAGCTGTTTGCCTTCACAACACCTGATCTCCAGTTGCCACCACCCCTGAAACTGGAATCTCCATCTGCAATGCACATTCGAAGCAGACATCTGCAGGGAAGGATCCATGCAGAGGGAGCTGGGCAGGCTGCAGAGGTGGGCACAAGCCAAGCTCAGGAGGTGCAACAAGAGCAAGGGCAAGGTCCTGCAGCTGGCTGGAGGCAATGGCAAGCAGCAATCCAGGCTGGGCAGTGCCAGGCTGGAGAGCAGCCCTGAGGAGAGGCACTTGGGGGTGCTGCTGGAGGAGAAGCTGCACAGGAGCCAGCAGTGAGCACTTGCAGCCCAGAAAGCCAAGCAGAGGCTGGGCTGCAGCAGCAGCAGCAGTGTGGCCAGCAGGGCCAGGGAGGGGATTCTGCCCCTCTGCTCTGCTCTGCTGAGACCCCACCTGGAGTGCTGCATCCAGCTCTGGAGCCCCTGGGCCAAGAGGGCTGTGGAGATGCTGGAGAGTGTCCAGAGCAGGGCCAGGAGGATGCTCAGAGGCTGCAGTAGCTCTGCTGTGAGCACAGCCTGAAAGAGTTGGGGCTGTGCAGGCTGGAGCAGAGGAGGCTCCCAGGGGACCTTCTGGTGGCCTGCCAGGGTCTGAAGGGGGCTCCAAAAAAGCTGGGGAGGGACTTTTGAGGCTGTGAGGGAGTGTCAGGAGTGGGGGGAATGGAGCAAAGGTGGAGGTGGGGAGAGTGAGGCTGGAGGGGAGGAGGAAGTTGTTGAGCAGGAGAGTGGTGAGAGGCTGAGTTGCCCAGGGAGGGGGTTGAGGCCCCATGGCTGGAGGTGTTTGAGGCCAGGCTGGCTGAGGCTGTGGTCAGGCTGCTCTAGGGTAGGGTGTCCCTGGGCATGGCTACTTTAGCTCAATCCCAGACCCTAGGCTTGGCTCTGCAATTCATTTGAGTTAGTCCTAGCTCATGTCACCCAGGAGGCTGGAGTTCATGATGTTCCTCATGTTCCTTGCTACATTGAAATCTGGAAAAGTGGAAAAGCAAATGAGCAGTAACAGTGGCAGGAATGCTCACAGCTTTTTTGGAGGGTCATTTCTGAATAGGCTGAACTGCCTCCATCCCAGCACAAATCCTAAACAACTCTGACTGTGCCTTACAATAGTGCCAACATTTACCATCTGCTTCTATTGTTTACCCAGCTACTTACTCATGCTGGGACTTGCCTTTATCCTCCTTGGCTGCTTAGCTTCCTCAACAACTGGATTGGGCAAAGTCTTTTGAAAATTCCAATCAGCTTTACCCTACTTATTGATGATTCTTCAAAGATATTCCAAAGGTTTATTAACTATTAGGACTCTACAGAAGCCACTGAGAAGCTTCCCAAGAAGTCTATACCTAGGACTGTATATTTGTGTCATGTAGGAGTCTCCTGGTGCTCAAAAGTTCCAGCTCCTGGGTTTTGGTGATAGTGATCATAGAATCATAGAATCAAGCAGGTTGGATGAGAGCTCCAAGCTCATCCAGTCCAACCTATCCCCCAGCCCTATCCAGTCAACCAGACCATGGCACTAAGTGCTCATCCAGTCCAACCTAGCACCCAGCCCTATCCAATCAACCAGACCATGGCACTAAGTGCCTCATCCAGGCTTTGCCTGAAGACCCCCAGGCACGGTGCCTCCACCACCTCCCTGGGCAGCCCATTCCAATGCCAATCACTCTCTCTGGGAAGAACTTCTTCCTAACATCCAGCCTGAACCTACCCCTGGCACAACTTGAGACTGTGTCCCCTTGTTCTATTGCTGGTTGCCTGGGAGAAGAGACCAACCCCAGCTGGCTACAATGTCCCTTCAGGTAGTTGTAGACAGCAATGAGCTCTGCCCTGAGCCTCCTCTTCTCTAGGCTGCACACCCCCAGCTCCCTCAGCCTCTCCTCATAGGGTTTGTGTTCCAGGCCTTTCACCAGCTTCGTTGCCCTTCTCTGGACACCTTCCAGAACCTCAACATCTCTCTTGAATTGAGGAGCCCAGAGCTGGACACAGCACTCAAGGTGTGGCCTGAGCAGTGCTGAGTACAGGGGCACAAGAACCTCCCTTGTCCTGCTGCCCACACTGCTCCTGAGCCAGCCCAGGATGCCATTGGCTCTGCTGCCCACCTGGGCACTGCTGCCTCCTCTGCAGCCTACTATCTATCAGTACCCCCAGCTCCCTCTCTGCCTGCCTGCTCTCAGCCACTCTGGCCCCAGCCTGTAGCACTGCTTGGGGTTGTTGTGGCCAAAGTGCACAACCCTGCCCTTGGCCTTGCTCAATCTCATCCCCTTGGCCTCTGCCCACCCATGCAGCCTGGCCAGGTCCCTCTGCAGGGCTCTGCTACCTTCCAACAGATCAACCCCTGCTCCTAGCTTGGTGTCATCTGCAAACTTACTGATGCTGGACTCAATCCCCTGCTCCAGATCTATTTGATTATTAAAGATTTCCTTCTAAGCAGGAAAAAAAATTGCTAAGCATTCCCAGGTTTTGGTGTGCTCCAGCCAAATGCTGCATGTGTCCTTTGTAAAAGCAGTCTCCTAAACCAGAAATTCATCTTTCTCCCTTAGAGCTGCTGACACTATTGCCACAACACCCACCTGAAATGCACCTGACTTGCAGTCCTGACTTCACCTGACTTAGAATATTGCCACTCTGTCCCTGCCACCACCTTCAGTGAAGCAGCCCTTCTATACACACACTGCTCACAGAATCACACAAGCAGAGAGTGGTAGAAGTTGGAAGGGATCCAGCTATCAAGTCTAACCCCACTGCCAGAACAGGGTCACCTAGGGCAGGTCACACAGCAATGCATCCAGATAGGACTTAAAAGTCTTCAGAGAAGGAGACTTCACAACCTCTCTGAGCAGCCTGTTCCAAGGCTCTGTCATCCTTATATCAAAGAAGTATCTCCTCATGTTGAGGTGGAACTTCCAGGGTTCCAGTTTCTCTTATTGCAGGATACCACTGAAGAGAGTCTGGCTCCTTCTTCCAGACACTCACCCATCAGATATTTGTAAATACTACTGAGATTCCCCCTCAGGCTGCTCTTCTCTAAACAGCCCCAGGTCTCACAGCCTTTCTTCCTCAGGCAGATTTTCCAGCCCTTCATCATCATAGAATCAAGAATCAAGCAGGATGGAAGAGAGCTCATTTTTCCTTCCCTATACCTCTTTGTAACTCCCCTACCTCAAATACCTTTTATTTATTGTTCAAGGTTTTTCTTTTAACTTCCAACTCAGAGCAAGGCTATTGATTTGTGTGGTGTTTTACCCTCTTCCTCTCTACATCTAATTCCTTTCTTGCCAAAAGGGGGAGGAGGGAGAGAGGAAAGCATCTTATTATTGTATTGGTTCTGTTAGCTACCTTTTGAGTCTCTGGGATATTTAAACTAGAACCAAGTCAATAACAAGTTCCCTCCATGATGGGAGGGAGAGGGGAAAGCATCCTATTATTGTATTGGTTCTGTTAGCTAACTTTTGAGTCTCTGGGAAACTTAAACTAGAACCAAGTCAATAACAAGTTCCCAACAGAACTCCAAAGTGTGGGATGGAGGGGAGAGGGGAAAGCATCCTATTATTGTATTGGTTCTGTTAGCTACATTTTGAGTCTCTGGGAAACTTAAACTAGAACCAAGTCAATAACAAGTTCCCAACAGAACTCCAAGGTGTGGGATGGAGGGGAGAGGGGAAAGCATCCTATTATTGTATTGGTTCTGTTAGCTACATTTTGAGTCTCTGGGAAACTTAAACTAGAACCAAGTCAATAACAAGTTCCCAACAGAACTCCAAAGTGTGGGATGGAGGGGAGAGGGGAAAGCATCCTATTATTGTATTGGTTCTGTTAGCTACTTTTTGAGTCTCTGGGATATTTAAACTAGGGCCAAGACAATAACAAGTTCCCAACAGAACTCCAAGGGGTGGGATGGATGGGAGAGGGGAAAGCATCCTATTATTGTATTGGTTCTGTTAGCTACCTTTTGAGTCTCTGGGATGTTTAAACTAGACCCAAGTCAATAACAAGTTCCCAACAGAACTCCAAGGGGTGGGATGGAGGGGAGAGGGGAAAGCATCCTATTATTGTATTGGTTCTGTTAGCTACTTTTTGAGTCTCTGGGAAACTTAAACTAGAACCAAGTCAATAACTTATTGCCCAACAAAACTGCAAGGGCCCTCTCTATGAAGTTGCTTCCCAGCAGGTCAATCCCTAACCTGTCCTGGTGCATGGTGGTGTTCCTCTCCATGAGCAGGACTCTACCCTTACTTTATTGAATCTCATTATGTTCCTCTCTGCTCTACTTTCCAGCCTGTCCAGATCTCACCAAATGGCCACAAAGCCTTCCAGTGTATCAGCCAGTCCTCTCAGGTTGGTATCATCAGCAAACTTGCTGAGGCTACACTCCATCCCCTCACCCAGGCCATTGAGGAAGGTGCTCAATAAGGCCAGACCCAGTACTGACCCCTGTGGAACACCACTAGTTACAGGTCTCCACGACTTGGAGTGGAAATAAATCTCTCTCCAGGCAGCAGTGCAGTAAGAAGAGGGTTTTGAACACCCAGCTGTGTAAACTGTACTCTAGGCAGAAGGTGTAAATCATGCAGTCATTGCACTCCAAGGGTGGGAATACAGAACTGCCTATTGCTGGTGGGAGCCAGCCCACAGCAGAACACTTGCTCCTTCATACCCAGTTTTACACACTCTTTTTCCACACTCTTGTTAAAATCCTTCCACTCTCCCTGTTCAGCTCTGTGTTTTGCTTACACCTCTGGTACTTTTCAGTGCCAACTCTGGCATTCTGATTAAAATCAGCCTGGAGGGGAATTGTTAGTTGCAATGTGCCTGAAGAGCAGGGAGCAGGCAGCCACAAACACTCTGAGCATTCTACTCCAGAGTCTCTCTACTTTTGTACTGAAGAACTTCTTCCTAAGATCCAGTTTAAACCTACTCCCCCTCAGCTTAAACCCATTGCCTCTTTGTCCTGGCATCCTTATGAAAAGTCCCTTTCCAGCTTTCCTGTAGGCTCCCTTCAGGCTCAACAAGGCTCTGAGCAACCTGATCTAGTGGATGATGTCCCTGCTTACTGTAGGGGGTTGGACTAGGTAAGCTTTGGAGGTCACTTCCAACTCAAACCATTCTATGATTCTATTGGAAGGCAGCTCTAAGGTCCCCCCAAAGTCCACTCTAGGTTGAACAACTCCAGCTCCCTCAGTCTAGGCTTATAGCAGAGGTGCCTCAGCCTTTGGATCAGCCTTGAGGCTCTACTCTGGACTCATTCCAACAATTCTATGTCCTTCTTGTGATGGAGATGTGGCTTTTGGGTCTTTTTCTCTTGAGGGTTCACACACACTTGTCAGACAGTTGTGCCAGCAGGAGGTGGAGGCACCATCCCTGGAGGTCTTCAGGCAAAGCCTGGATGAGGCACTTAGTGCCATGGTCTGGTTGACTGGCTAGGGCTGGGTGCTAGGTTGGACTGGATGAGCTTGGAGCTCTCTTCCAACCTGCTTGATTCTATGATTCTAAATGGGAGTACATACATGGTCTGTGTACTGAGAGCTCCTACCAGGCTGGACCATTACAATTCCAGTTTCAGTGTAGACCTGCTTCAAAGAAAGACTCACAATGGGTTCCCAAGGGCTGTCTCTTGGCTTCTCCCAGATATCTTGCTGGGAGTGTAGCACTGTGGCCTAAATGAAAACCTACAAATGGTTAAACCTTGCTGGGCTCATAATGTTCATTTTCCTGTGGAAAATGAAAGGAGATTTCCCAGTCGGGGTGTCTCTGCTGCTTGGATTTCCAAGTGCAGTGGAGTCAGCCTTTCATGTCTTATTAATGCCTTGTAGCTAAGCTAAATGACTACTAACCTAGCAATTTAAAGAATGGATGGAGCCATTCTGAAGACAGAATAATAACAACCAACCATTCATTTACTAAGTTCCCTCTAGCAGTTCTTCAGCATGCACCAAAGATGCAACTCGGAGTCGGTGCAGATTCACTTCAATACCTTCTGGGTGGTTCATGTAGGGAAAAGGAGGAAAATTGGTTACCTTGCACAGAGTCACAGAATGCCAGGTTGGAAGGGACCCCAAGGATCATCTGGTCCAACCTTTCTATGTAATAGAAATGAGCTGGCTCAGCATCCTCTCAAGCTGAGACTAAAAGCTGCCCAATGTAGGGGACTCCACTGCTTCTCCTGGGAGATGATGTCCAGAGAAGGGCAACGAAGCTGGTGAGGGGCCTGGAGCACAAATCCTATGAGGAGAGGCTGAGGGAGCTGGGCCTGTTTAGCCTGGAGAAGAGGAGGCTCAGGGGTGGTCTTATTACTGTCTACAACTACCTGAAGGGACACTGTAGCCAGGTGGGGGGTGGCCTCTTCTCCCAGGCAACCAGCAATAGAACAAGGGGACACAGTCTCAAGTTGTGCCAGGGTAGGTATAGGCTGGATGTTAGGAAGAAGTTCTTCCCAGAGAGATTGGCATTGGAATGGGCTGCCCAGGGAGGTGGTGGAGGCACCGTCCCTGGGGGTCTTCAAGACTGGATGAGGCACTTAGTGCCATGGTCTGGTTGATTGGATAGGGCTGGGTGCTAGGTTGGAGTGGATGAGCTTGGAGGTCTCTTCCAACCTGGTTGATTCTATGATTCTATGATTCCAATGTCTGACTGTTCTCATGAGGAAACATTAGGATGCCAGTCAGAAACCCCCTAGCAGTAACTCATCCCCATCACCTCTTGCCTTTCCCATGGGACTCCTTTAAAAAGGGAGTCTCCATCTTCCTAGTAGCCATCTTTTATGTCCTGGTCCAATGGTAATAAGGTCTCCCTTAAGCCTTTTCTTCTAGAGGCTGGACAACCTCAGTTCACAGGCTCACAGGATATTAGGGGTTGGAGGGGACCCAAGAAGATTGAGTCCAACCCCTCTGCCAGAGCAGGAGCACACAATCTAGCACAGATCACAGAGGAATGCATCCAGACAGGCCTGGAAAGGCTCCAGAGAAGGAGACTCCACAACCTCTCTGGGCAGCCTGTGCCAGGGCTCTGTGACCCTTACAGTAAAGAAGTTCCCCTTTGTGTTGAGATGAACCTCCTGTGCTGCAGCTTCCATCCATTGCTGCTTGTCCTGTGCCAGGGAGCAGTGAGCAGAGCCTGTCTCCCTCTCCTGACCCCCAGCCCTCAGATGTTTATAAACATTGATTAAATCCCCTCTCAGCCTTCTCTTCTCCAGACTAAAAAGTGCCAGGCCCCTCAGCCTCTCCTCATCAGGCTGTGCTCCAGTTCCCTAATCATCCTTGTGGCCCTCTGCTGGACCCTCTCTAGCAGATCCCTGTCCCCCTTCAACTGGGGACTTCTCTCATCCCTTCCTTAAATGGCAGATGGGAGATTACTACCCCAAAGGCAATGCTAGGCTCTGAATTAATGCATAGTCATGGTCAATCCCCATGCTGTACATTGCAAAGGAAGAAAGTTCAAAAGGTAAAGATCCCCAAAAAACTCCTATTATTTTGAGGTGTTCTTTCCTTGCAAATCCACTTTCTCATCCTAGTTTCTCTTTCTAAACAGACCAGAGACAGGATTTCCTGAAAGAGGGGACAAGCAGACAGAAGTGTTTAGATCTTAGATCTGTGTTTTCCCCAGGGAGAACTGGAAATTGATGTTACCACTCCCACATGCACTGCTGGGACGATGCCAACTGCCAGTATTTTCCTCTTTACTAATGACAAAAGAGAGACACACTGGGTGCTGCTTCATTTTCTAAGTGAGGCACATTTGCACCCTCTCAAGCTTTGTGACTGCTTGCTGAAGCAAGTTTTGGTGCTACATGAGATGAAATAAGTAAGATGCTCACTACAGAGACTCTCACCAAAGCCTCTCAGCAAAGCTATGGCAAAGTAGAACCTGAAACATAGGAATTCCCAGGTCTTCATCCCATAACCACTGGAACAAGCTACTTCTCCTCACTTGAGCTTGTTCAACATTGTCTCTTAAACTCAAAGTCCAGCTGTGGTCACTAAACTCAAAGCAGCTTTTGTTAACCATTTCCCTAAATGCACTGTTTCCAGAAGCTGTTTGTCTTCACAACCTGAAACTGGAACCTCCATCTGCAATGCACATTCAAAGCAGACATCTGGAGGGCAGGGATGCCATGCAAAGAGAGCTGGGCAGGCTGCAGAGGTGGGCACAAGCCAAGCTCAGGAGGTGCAACAAGAGCAAGGGCAAGGTCCTGCAGCTGGCTGGAGGCAATGGCAAGCAGCAATGCAGGCTGGGCAGTGCCAGGCTGGAGAGCAGCCCTGGGGAGAGGCACTTGGGGTTGCTGCTGGAGGAGAAGCTCCACAGGAGCCAGCAGTGTGCACTTGCAGCCCAGAAAGCCAAGCAGAGGCTGGGCTGCAGCAGCAGCAGTGTGGCCAGCAGGGCCAGGGAGGGGATTCTGCCCCTCTGCTCTGCTCTGCTGAGAGCCCACCTGGAGTGCTGCATCCAGCTCTGGAGCCCCTGGGCCAAGAGGGCTGTGGAGATGCTGGAGAGTGTCCAGAGCAGGGCCAGGAGGATGCTCAGAGGGCTGCAGCAGCTCTGCTGTGAGCACAGCCTGAAAGAGTTGGAGCTGTGCAGGCTGCAGCAGAGGAGGCTCCCAGGGGACCTTCTTGTGGCCTTCCAGGGTCTGAAGGGGGCTCCAAAAATGCTGGGGAGGGACTTTTGAGGCTGTGAGGGAGTGTCAGGAGTGGGGGGAATGGAGCAAAGGTGGAGGTGGGGAGAGTGAGGCTGGAGGGGAGGAGGAAGTTGTTGAGCAGGAGAGTGGTGAGAGGCTGGAATGGGTTACCCAGGGAGGGGGTTGAGGCCCCATGGCTGGAGGTGTTTGAGGCCAGGCTGGCTGAGGCTGTGGTCAGGCTGCTCTAGGGTAGGGTGTCCCTGGGCATGGCAGGGGGGTTGGCACTGGCTGACCCTTGTTCTCCCTTCCAGCCCTGACTGATTCTATGATTCTACATCTCTGACTGCAAAAAAAAAAACAACCCAGGCTCTGTCCCTGGAGGTGCTGAAGCAATGTATGGGGACAGCACTCTGGGAGGTGGTTTAATGGCCATGGTGATTTTAGGTTGGTGGTTGGGCTCAGTGACCTTGGAGGTCTTTTCTAACTCCAACAATTCTGAGTCTATGACTAGATAAGATTCCCTTTCAGTGTTTAAGAAAGGAGATTGCAATGCAGTAGCCAATAGCCTGTACCATGTTATTATTCAGAGGGTCTTATTCACCTTTGAAGCCTGTGCTGCTGGTACTGTATACTGGCAACTATATGAATAGGAAGTGGAAGTTTTCACAAGCCAAGGAGAGGAAGTGGAATTTAAAACCAGAAGAGATAAGGCTTGTAGTCAGAAAAGGCAGAAGGCACTGCTGCTTCAAGGTTGTTTTGCATTTCAAATCAGTAACAATGAGCAATCTGCCAGGCAAAGTCAGCTAAGGTCTCTGGAGTCTCCACCAATAGCTCCAATCCAGCTGTGTGTATCCAGGGCCACTTCAGCAGGTGAACATCACATCAAAGTGACAAGAAATAAATAAACATCAGCCTGTAAATTGATGTGAAAGTTGATGCAGAGGCCCAAAATCTGAAAGCATTATTCCCAAGGCAATAAAATGGGGCTCCTCAAAGCCTGGGCAGCCTCTGTTGAACCAAAACTTGCTGCTGTTACAGAATCATAAAACAGTTTGGGTTGAAAGGGACCTCCAAAGGTCACACAATCATAGAATCATAGAATCAACCAGGTTGGAAGAGACCTCCAAGCTCATCCAGTCCAACCTAGCACCCAGCCCCAGTCCAGCCTCCCTGCAGTCAGCAGGGACATCCTCCACTAGATCATGTTGCTCAGAGCCCTGTTGAGCCTCATTCTGAGTATCTCCAGGCATGGGGCAAGCTGTTGCAGTGTTCCAGCACCCTCCTGGTGCAGAGCTTGTTCCTCACAATCAATCTAAATCTGCTCTTCTCTAATTTCAAGCCATTGCCCTCATGCTATCACTGCAGGCCCTTGAAAACAGTCCTATGCCAGCCTTCTTGTGGCCCCTTCAGGTACTGGCAGGCTGCTATCAGGTCTCCCCAGAGCCTTCTCTTCTCCAGGCTGAACAGTCCCAGTTCACTCAGCCTGTGCTTGTAGCAGAGGTGTTCCATTCCTCTGATCAGGCCAGGAGGAAAGGGACCTGGGGGTACTGATAGACAGTAAGCTGAAGATGAGCCAGCAGTGTGCCCAGGTGGCCAAGAGAGCCAATGGCATCCTGGCCTGCATCAGGAGCAGTGTGGCCAGCAGGACAAGGGAGGTTATTCTGCCCCTGTACTCAGCACTGGTCAGGCCACACCTTGAGTGCTGTGTCCAGTTCTGGGCCCCTCAATTCAAGAAAGATGTTGAGGTGCTGGAACATGTCCAGAGAAGGGCAACAAAGCTGGTGAGGGGCCTGGAGCACAAATCCTATGAGGAGAGGCTGAGGGAGCTGGGCCTGTTTAGCCTGGAGAAGAGGAGGCTCAGGGGTGATCTTATTACTGTCTACAACTACCTGAAGGGACATTGTAGCCAGGTGGGGGGTGGCCTCTTCTCCCAGGCAACCAGCAATAGAACAAGGGGACACAGTCTCAAGTTGTGCCAGGGTAGGTCTAGGCTGGATGTTAGGAAGAAGTTCTTCCCAGAGAGAGTGATTGGCATTGGAATGGGCTGCCCAGGGAGGTGGTGGAGTCACTGTCCCTGGGGGTCTTCAAGAAAAGCCTGGATGAGGCACTTAGTGCCATGGTCTGGTTGACTGGATAGAGCTGGGTGCTAGGTTGGACTGGATGATCTTGGAGGTCTCTTCCAACCTGCTTGATTCTATGATTCTATCATTTTCATTGCCCTCCTCTGGGACCAGTCCATGGGAATCATTAGTGGGGAGACAGCTGTTATCGTTTTGCCCTTGACAGAGGTCAGTCTGGAAGTGCCAGAGGTGCTTCCCAGAAGAAATGGCAGCACATGCACGACAGGGATTTATGTTTGCAATTCCAATAATTCTGCCTTCCTGAATTCACCCCCTAATTGCAGTGTGCATTGCCGATGATTTAGAGCGTTTGATTTACTGCTCTTATTTTCCCCTTCCTGCAATTCCACCTCTTTGCTCAGCTCTTGCCAGCAGGTTTTCATTACCAAATAGGTGAGGTTTTTTTAAACAGCACAATTGCAAGTCATCACCATAAACATCAATCTTCATAACTCATCCCAGCACTCCACGTTCTCCTAGCGTCGCGTGGCAGGACTCTGCCGTGGAGACGAGTCCCCGTCTGCGTGGCTGCCAGCTTCTCCTTCCTTTATTGATTCTCCTCTGTTTGCTGTAATTGAGTTTTTATACTTTCCTTGTTCTTCAGTATATAAATGCCTCTCAGGGACTGGCAAAGAAAGGCAGACCAGGGACTTCCACTTCTCATCACCTCTCAGCAGAAGGGGGTGCTGTGTAATGCTGATTAAAATAGATACTTGAGCGACTAAGGCGGCTGAGCTGAGGGCTGCCTGTCCAGAGATCAAACCAAACACTTAGATTCCTTATTTTCCACTGGATAGGGAAGAAGAAAGGAATAATCTGCACTTTCCCAGCACTGACTCATCTCTTCTGAGTTGCCTGTGTAAAAGCAAACCTTAAAGGGAACTTTTGTTTGCTTTACTATACAAGGCTGTAGAGAGGTTCTGAACTGTTTGCCTGTTTCAAATCCATTCATCTTTAATTTAGCACAGACTCCACTACGTTTATCACTATGTGTTTGCAGGTGGGGCTTCAAGGATGGTGTCCTCAGCTGAGGGGCAGGCAGTAAGCCTGTAGCTTATTACTGCTTTTACTACATGACCCCAGTCTCAGAGGCAGTGGTAGTTACACAGCTCAGGTCACGGAGGCTATGCCAGCATAAGGGATGATGGATGTGCGATGATGTCCTCCCTCAGTGGGCACTCGTTAGCCACAATTAACCAATGAGTTCTGAGCTGAAGCAGGGGGCTGGGCAAGGACTTTATTTCTAATTCTGCCTTCAGTTTTACTGGCTGATCCCTCATTTTCCAGGCTCTGAAAAGACAGTACAGGCCTTGCAAGAAATCAGTTAGCTATGCCCAGACACAAGACCACTGCTGCATCTCCCTGACTTTCCCCGAAGTGCCAGGAGCAGCTTTTGAGATGACCCTACCAGCCAGTGCTGATGGCCAGGCTGCCACCTTCCTTTAGCAGGCAGGACACCACATCACTTTTCATAGTAACAGAATAGTTTAGGTTGGAAGAAACCTTAAAGATCACCCAGTTCCAAGCCCTCTGCCACGGGCAGGGACACCTTCCACTGGACTGGGCTGCTCAAGGACTCATCCAATCTGGCATTCAACACCTCCAAGGAGAGAACAGCCACAACCTCCCTGGGCAAACTGTTCTGCTGTCTCACCACCCTCACTGGCAAGAATTTCTTCCCAATCTCCAGGTTAAATCTCCCCTCTTCCACCTCCAAGCCATTGTCCCTTGTCCTGTCACTAAAAGCCCTGGTGAAAATCTGGTACTGGAAGGCCATTGTAAGGTGTCCCTGAATCCCATCACAAGGCTGCTCAACTCTGGCATGAAACAGACTCTGCTGCTCTGCCTACCCCTGCACAGTGGCAGTAAAGTGGTGATCGAGCTTGCTTACTGCTGCTATCTACTGGCTGTAACCAAACTGAGCAGCTGTGTGTCCTGGACCATCTCCTGCTCATGGCAGTGAGACGTTTTCACTCTGCAAGATCATTCCTGCAAGGGCTCCCAAGAAAGCAAAAAGCTCTCACTTTTAAAGCTTCCAGAATTCAGCATGTTCTGATGGTCTGGAGAAATACAAAGATATAGACTGGATGTTAGGAGGAAGTTGTTGTCAGAGAGAGTGATTGGCACTGGAATGGGCTGCCCAGGGAGGTGGTGGAGTGGCTGTGGCTGGAGGTGTTGCAGCCAAGCCTGGCTGGGGCACTTAGTGCCATGGTCTGGTTGGTTGGGCAGGGCTGGGTGCTAGGTTGGGCTGGCTGAGCTTGGAGCTCTCTTCCAGCCTGCTTGGTTCTATGATTCTATACATCTATACTGGATTCAACTGGATTTTGCTCTTTTTGGGGTAGTTTAGATACTTCCATTTCCCAAGTTGGTTAAGTGGCACTTGGCATCTACTTTCAGATCAGTAAGAACAAGGCATGAAGTTGTTTATTTCTTCTGAAGCAGCAGAACAGGCTGGCTTTTTTTGTTCTTCTACCACTAGAGAGCAGGAGAATGTCTCTCCCGGCCAGCCCTGGCTGCTGTGAATCACCCAGGACCTCGTTACATAAGCCAGTTTCTTGAGGCTGACATGGCAGTGAGGCTGGACAACCTTTCCACCCATTTATCAAATCCTAAGCAGTTGCCATTTCCAGACAGATGAAAGCAGGCTGAGTATGAAGCAGAAGAGCATGGTCTGCATCCAGAATAACGTGCTGAGTTCTAACAGGAATGCAGACATACACCCAAACACCACCCTGTAGCCTCCCTGAGACCAGAAATTTCTTGTTCCTTCTTATACCACATGAGTCTCCCTGAGATTCCATCCAAGGAGATGAATATTCCCTACTGCATCCTGGCCTGCATCAGGAATGGTGTGGCCAGCAGGAGCAGGGAGGTCATTCTGCCCCTGTACTCTGCACTGGTTAGACCACACCTTGAGTGCTGTGTTCAGCTCTGGGCCCCCCAGTTTAGGAGGGACATTGAGATGCTTGAGCGTGTCCAGAGAAGGGCAACGAGGCTGGGGAGAGGCCTTGAGCACAGCCCTACGAGGAGAGGCTGAGGGAGCTGGGATTGGTTAGCCTGGAGAAGAGGAGGCTCAGGGCAGACCTTATTGCTGTCTGCAACTACCTGAGGGGAGGTTGTGGCCAGGAGGAGGTTGCTCTCTTCTCTCAGGTGGCCAGCACCAGAACAAGAGGACACAGCCTCAGGCTGCGCCAGGGGAGATTTAGGCTGGAGGTGAGGAGAAAGTTCTTCCCTGAGAGAGTCATTGGACACTGGAATGGGCTGCCCGGGGAGGTGGTGGAGTCGCCGTCCCTGGAGCTGTTCAAGGCAGGACTGGACGTGGCACTTGGTGCCATGGTCTGGCCTTGAGCTCTGTGCTAAAGGGTTGGACTTGATGATCTGTGAGGTCTCTTCCAACCTTGGTGACACTGTGATACTAAGGGGTGAACTTTGCCAACAGAGATGTAGAACTAGAACTGCAAGGGTAACTACATCCATGGGCTTTGGGGCCTGTGATAATTAACCTGTAGTAATTTTTCATAGTTAAGAGAGAGAAATTTGGTTCTCAATTTTCCATTTCCCCCACCTTTTAGGAAAATATTAGGATGAAATCTCAGCTGTAGCTTGACACACACTGATCTACCAGCTGGCAGATGCTGAAAAAAGAGAGGTCTTCTTCACCTTCCAGCTCTGCTCTCCTTTTCCCTTCTTCTTTCCTTGCACTCATGGGACCTTCACAAACATTTCTGTTGCCTAACACAGAAAAAGTGGAGGGTTTTTGTTTTGCTTCTTTAGTTGTCTGACAGATTAGTAGATCACTTCAGTTTATTAAGGCACCTGATGAGAGCCACAGGCAATGAAAGCAGCAGAGTGTAGGAGGCAGCTGGGGAAATAAAGCTTCCCTACTTCAGTAGATGTAACCTTTTGATCTGGTTCACTCTGACACACAAAACAGTGAGGGAAGGTTGAGGCATCAGGGAGGAATTCCTTGCCAGGAAAGCTGCTGAGATGTTTTCAGAAAGAAGTGCTGGAAGCCCTAAAGAACATTCTGACTGGGCAGTATCAGATAGTACCTTACAGGAGTCTCAGGACTCTAAATTATTCAGCAGCAGGACAGAGCAGCTGTGATTCACCTCCCAGGAAGAGGCTAGTGGAGGCTGAAGGAAGACCTCAACAGGAACAAAGGATCCAGACTGTATTTCCCATTCCACATACTGTGTGGATTGTTCAAGCACAGGGGGCTGTGTAAGCTTGTCCTGCCTGCCTGCCTGCCTGCAGAACTTGCTGGAGAAGGATGTTGTAAGCCAAGCTCTTACAGGAGAGTGTTGCCTGAGCATGGAGGTTATGACTGGCCCCGATGGATGTCACATCCAGCAGTCCTGTCAGACTTATGCCACTGGCCCAGGAGTTACACTGATTTGCTCAGGCAGAATTCCCAGAAGAGTAGGTGCTGGAAGGGACCTCCAGAGATCACTGAGTCCAGTTCCCCTGCCAAAGCAGCATCACCTAGGGCAGGCTGGACAGGAATACATCCACGTGGGTTTGAATGTCTCCAGAGAAGGAGATGCCACAGCCTCCCTGGGCAGCCTGCTCCAGGGCTCTGTCACCCTCACACCGAAGAAGTTTCTCCTCCTGTTGAGGTGGAACCTCCTGTGCTCCACCTTGTACCTGTTGTTCCTTGTCACAGGGCACCACTGAAAAGAGTCTGGCACCTTCATCTGGACACTCACCCCTGAGATATTTATAGACATTGATAAGATCCCCTCTCAGCCTTCTCTTCTCCAGACTAAAGGGTCCCAGGGCTCTCAGGCTTTCTGCACAGGAGAGATATTCAAGATCCCTGCAACTTTACAATCCAAGAAGCATTGGGCTTGTTCTTCTCCTATGTACTTGGGAGCAAATCCATTGTTAGGTGGGACAAAGGCAGGCAGATACCAAGTGAAGTTTCTCAAGCCACTCTGAAGCAGATTCAAATTCCTCTCTGCTTTGTTCCTTCACAAAGGTAGCTTTTTCCACTGAAGTAATTTTCCCACCAGGCTGTATCAGCAGCTTGGGCTGAAACCCAAGACAGTGATTTTCTCACCTGTTCTAACTAGCTAAGGTTCCACTTTCCATATTGACTGACTGACCTATTTCAGAAGCAGGCAAGGCCTGGGGAGCCTGCAGAGTAAATCAGCCCTAGCAGGCAGGGGAGTGGAGACTCAATTCCCACTGACAGTGAAGAATGTGCATTTACTTCTACACTTAAACTGCAAACTTCCTGAAGTGGACTGATGCAATCAAGGGACAAACTACCTCCATAAACCATATCCTGGGCTGCATTCAAACTAGTGTGACCAGCAGCATGAGAGAGGTGCTCTGTCCCTCTACCCTGTTCTTGTGAGACCCCACCTGGAGCACTGGGTCCAGTTCTGGTGCATCCAGAACAAGAGGTACATGGAATGCTGGAGGGCCAAGAGGATGATCAGAGGGCTGGAGCACCTACCCTATGAGGACATGCTGAGAGAACTGAAGTTGCTCAGCCTGGAGAAGAGAAGGCTACAGGAAGACCTTCCAGTATCTGAATGGGGCTACAAGAAAGCTGTGGCAGAACTTTTTACAAGGGATGATTGGATGAGGGTGAGGGGGAACGGATTTAAGTTTGAGGAGGGGAGATTTAAGATGGAGATTAGGAAGATTAAACTGGAGATAAGGATCAGGTAGGGACAGGACTAGGGGCAATGGAGCAAAGCTGGAGGTGGGGAGATTCAGCCTGGTTGTAAGTTGTGCAACATGAGAGTGGTGAGAGGCTGGAGTGGGTTGCCCAAGGAGGTGGTTGAGGCCCCATCCCTGGAGGTGTTTAAGGCCAGGCTGGATGGGACTCTGACAGCCTGCTCTAGGTTAGGGTGTACCTGGGCATGGCAGGGGGGTTGGAACTGGCTGATCCTTGTGCTCCCTTCCAACTCTGACTGATTCTATGAAGAAATTCTTGCCAGTGAGGACGGTGAAAAAGGGGAACAGGTTGCCCAGGGAGTTTGAGGATGTCCCCTCTCTGGAGGTGTTCAAGGCCAGGCTGGATGAGGCCTTGAACAACCTGGGCTAGTGGAAAGTGTTCCTCAAGGGGTTGGAAATAGATGATCTTTAAGGTCCCTTCCAACCCAAACCATTCTAGATTAATTCTGGCAATGTGCTCCAGACAAATTCTTGCTCAAAGTCCTGACTGGGAAGCTACAGCTTCTCAGGTTTAGAAAGCACAGCTCAAACTCTCTGATCAGAGCTCAGTTCATTTCTCAACATAGAGACTGAAGCCAGAAAAGACCAGAAAAAGAATGAAGGTCTGACAGAGCTTTGAGAAAGGACAATGTGGAGCAGTAATCTGTTGCTAAACTTCATGACTTGGCCATGTTTAATAAAGTATTAAGCATACAATAAAGTATGACCTGTTACTAATGAACTTCAATGGACATTTATAGTTAGTACAAAAAAGTAGGTCTTTTGTCTCCAACTTTCTTAGTGGAGAATTCTTCCAGAGGATCTCTGGCCTAATGCTTAGGAACCTCTTTTCCTATTTTTCCACCTCAATTTTGCCTGTGGCCAGCTTAAGGCCATGTACTCTTGTCCCAGTGTGTCTTAGCTCATACCTGGTTTACATCCTTTAATTCCCTTTGCCTCTAGTCTTGTCCTCAGCAGATTCTGTGGGATTTAGCCCTGTTGCAGCTCAAATAACTCTGTGTGGGGGGTGCCATTCTCTCTGTTTCTGTAGCTTGTTCTCTTGTGACAGGACAATCCTAGCTAAACTTGGTCCCTGCTGTGCTAGGCACTGCATTAAACACACCTTGACAGGCAGCTGTTGTTTGAGAGGCCTAATTGTTTCAGTTGGGAAAGACCTCCAACCATCAACCTACCACCACTACAGCCACAAAATCATGTCCAAAGTGCCATCTCCACACATTTCTTGAACACCTCCAAGGATGGTGACTCCACCATCCCCCTGGGCAGCCTTGCAGCAAAGAAATCATTCCAAATTTCCAATCTAACCCTCCCCTGGCACAATTTCAGGCCATTTCCTCTTGTTCTATCACCTGACACGAGGGAGAAGAGTCTGATGTTCACCTCACTCCAACCTCCTTTTAAGGAGTTGTAGAGAGTGATGAAGTCTTCCCTCAGCATCTTTTTTCTCCAGACTAAACACCCAAAGTTCCCTTGGCTGCTCCTCACTACCCCTGTTCTCCAGACCCTTCACCATTTTTGTTGCCCTTCTCTGGACACCCTCCAGCAACTCCATGTCTTTCCTGTAGTGAGAGGCCCAAAACTGAATCCAGCATTCAAGGTGTGGCCAGAGACCAAAGAGAAGATGAGGGTGAGAAGATGATTTCATCACACTCAGGTAGTTACTCAGGGGTGAATGCAGGTTTAGGGCCAGGGTCTCCACCAATACCATTTCTCTAGTATGACACTGATATGCCAACTAATTTTCCAGTTGCAGTTTCACCTTGTCCCTACCTGTGTAACAGGTAACACCTACACCAGCTCCAGCCCAAACTGATCAGTTCCCACAGTGCAGTCTAGGATGTCTGTAGCAGCTCTGGTGAATAAACTTTGCTTTCCATCCAGGAGCTTGCAGCCAGGCAGCTCTGGAGTGCCTGCACCCTGGATAACAGAAATTCCTAGCTGATTGTGTTTAGCTTACCACAGGCAGATGAAAGGCAGCAGTCTGAGGCAGGGGCCATTCCTCAGTCAGGAAGGTGTCTGTGCTATCATCTGAGATGTGAGGTCAAAAGTTAATGGAGAAAAGGAGTAACCAGAGTTCCTCTCTTCTGTTCTCAGCTCTGGTCACGACTCATTATCTGAATCTAGTTCTATTTAAACTAGTGTAGTTTGAGGGACTCCTGTCACTGGCTCTATCCACCTTGATAAATAAGTCCTTCCCCTCCCACCCCCTCCAGAACAATCAAAAGATGTTGGATTGCTTTTATAAATAACTGCATGCTGGTAGCCTTCCCAAGTCTTGCTTAGGACCTGAGGCCTTAGGACAAAGAGAAAACTGGATGCAAATTTCCACTAAAATGCATCAGCAAAAGGGAAGAGAAACCAAAGGAAATCTGAGAAAGAAGGAATCTGCTGTGGCATTGCATGATCAAGCAGGGCAAAAGTAAAATGTCTTCATTCCCACCATAGTGAAATTGCATCTAGAACATGGTATTCTGTGATAGGCTTCTTTTATCATAAAGACATTGGCAAATTTGGTAAGGATTTCAGAAAAAAAAGCAAGCAACACAAGTGATGAGGTAGCTGAAGGGAGGAAGATTCAGTTTGTTATGAAGAACTATAATGAGAAGGGAAAGGCAGCATGGGCAAAAGCCTAAGAGAGCTTCCCTGGAGCAGCAGTGCAACTGATAAAGGAGAAATGTGCAAAACTTATGCAAGCCATAGAATCACAGAATGGGTTGGGTTGACAGGGACCTTAAAGATCATCTAGTTTCAGCCCCTCTGGCAGAGGAAGGGACATCTCCTGCTAGACCAGCTTGATCAGCCAACCCAGCTTTCAACACTTGGAGCCTCCACAACTTTCCTGAGCAACCTGCTCCAGTGTCTCAACACCAGCATGGGGAAGAATTTCTTTCTAATGTCTAATCTAAATCCAGCTTCTTCCACTTTGAAGCCATCAACCCTCATCCTGTCATTGCATGCCTTTGGCAAAAGTCCTTCTCCAGCTCTCCTGCAGCCTCTTGCAAATACCTGGAAGACTTCTCTAAGGTTGGCCCTGGAGCCTACTCTTCTCCAGGCTGAACAACCCCAGCTCTCTCTGCCTATTACTGCAGGAATGTCTTTCATGAATGGCTCTGATGTGCAGAGCTTGAGCACAGAAAGAGAAAGCACAGCTGCCCTGGAAAACACTCTGAAGTCACTGCACAAGTCACTTCTCTACTTCAAGCTCCTGGACAGGTCTTTTGAGCCCTTAGATGGAAAGAGGCAGCAAAAAGAAGCCCTGGCTGCTGTGTACTTGGGTAGTGTAACATAACAAACATGTTAGCATCAGCGAGAGGCTTGCTCCTGCCTGAGTGACAGCATCTGTTGTGTAACAGAGGCTCGATAAGGTAGCTGTGTGACAAGGCACTTGAATGAGTTCCACTCTCCCTGGTTTCCATGGGCCTGTCCTTGGATGCAGCTGAGGAGCAGAGTCAAAACAGAGGGAGGCAATGTCTGTACAGTGTAACTTCACCCTCCAGTTTTCTTTTACTGACATATTTTCCATTTCAGAGACAATTAAACTGGTCTGACATTTGCTAATTGCCAGGTATCCCACAGAGCTCTGGAAACTAATGAAGGAACCTAGTGTGTGTCTGTGTGCCTGTGTGAGCACAGCTATTCCTGTTCAGTTCCTCCAGGCAGTCTTCACAGCTTTGCTGTACGGCAGAAAGTTGCCCTAATTTGGGAAAGAATTGCACCTTGTACCTGAAAAATAGGGAGGATGACATTGCCTTGCTTCCTCACAAGACTGGGAACCTGCTAAACTGTCTGCAAAAGACTTCAGAGCTCTCTAGGCAAAAGTGCAAAGGTTTCAGAGAATGGGTTCAGTTGGAAAGGACCTTCAAGATCAACACCCTCAGCATGGGCAGGGATGCCTTCCGCTGCACCAGGCTGACTGAGGTCTCATCCAACCTGGCCCTGAACACCTCCAGGGAGGGAGCATCCACAAGCTCCCTGGGCAACCTGCTCTAGTGTCTCCCCACCCTCACTGGAGAGAATTTCTTCCTAATCCCCAGCCTCAATCTCCCCTCTTCCAGCTCAAAGCCACTGGCCATTGTCCTGTCACTCGCAGCCCTTGTCAAAAGTCCTACTGCAGCTCTCCTGTAGCCCCTTCAGGTACTGGGAGGCTGCTCTAAGGTCTCCCTGGAGCCTTCTCTTCTCCAGGCTGAACAGCCCCAACTCTTTCAGCTTTTCCCCATAGGGGAGGTTTCTCCTCTGGACACACTCCACTTTGTGGCCTCCTCTGGACACACTCCAATAGTTCTATGTTCTTGTTTTGGACACAGTGCTTCAGGTAGGATCTCACAACAGCAGAGCAGAGGGGGAGAACCACCTCCCTAGTCTTGCTGCTCACACTTCTTTGGATGCATCCCAGGACACAACTGCCCTCTGGGCCAGGACAGGTTCTCTTTACAATAACTCTGCAGAGCAAGCATTATATTATAGATGAAGGCTAAAAAGTCCCTCATTTCTATAAACTATTCCACTGCTGCTATTAACTGGTATCTCCTAAATCAAACCCAACCATCCCAGTTGTCCCAAAATCCAGCTACTTCTTTATGCTTAGGTTGTAAACATTATATATCCAGTCAGACTGTGCAAGAGGCCTGGAGTCACCTCAAGAAGAGCAACGGCCAAGGAGTCAAGGCCAGGTGGGTTTTTCTGAGAGCTCCTTAGAGAGTCCTATGCAGCAGCTGCTGATCTGCAAGGTTGCTACTCTGGCCCCCAGGAGATCAGCTGAGGATCTCTTTAGAAATTACAGACTATTGAGTGCATACCTCAGAGAAAAAGCACCACAGATAAAATCAGGAGATCAGTTTCAGCTAAAACATTGAGATGCTGCTTGAAGGAAAGAAAATGCCTTCAAATGACTGCGCTTATCTCTTGGCCCTGTGTCTTTCCTGTGCCTTGAAGATGTTTGTGCTCAAAGCTTTTCCTTTTCTTGGGACAATAGGGGCTGCAAAAGAGCCTTTTCAGTGTGACAGGTCAATAGTCCAAAGACTGAGAGGGATTTAGGCTATAGATAGTAACTGCATCAAAGAGGCCATTACATCTTCAGCACCAGTAATCCCCACTTTAAAAACTCCATTATCTGACTGGTTCTTCGTTTGCTTGTCACGTAATCCTTCTTGTTGTGCTAACTCAGAAACGAATCTTAGGAGCTTAATAGAGACAGCGACAGGAAGGCCTAGCCCTGGATTCAGCCGGGATGGTTAGGGATGTATAGGGTTAACACTCCTGGGGGAGTGACCCTGAACCTGACCCTAGGGGTCTCGGCCCCTCCTCAGGGGTGGGCCACACTCCAGGTGATGGTTAGCCCACTCCCCCCACTTCCTGTGGTATAAAAGACAGGAGTTCTCCTGTCTCTTGCTTTTTTCGCCCTCTTGCTCACTACCTGCGTTCATGACCGCACACACACACTGATACTGTATACCAGCCACGAGGCAGAGACACCATCACACTACTCGGGTTGTATCCATCCCTGTTTTGTATTTTGCTGTTTTCCCTTCCTCATCCTTTGTAAACTCCCCTACCTCCAATCCCTTTTTTCTAAGTTATTGTTAAACTTTTCCTTTTTAACTTCCAAATCGAGTGAGATTGATTTATTGGGGTGTCCCTACCTTTTATCTCTCTCCCTGTCTTTTGGGGAAAGGAGGGGGAGGAGGGGAGGGCACTCTATAAACTCTATAAATTCTATAAATTGTCATTGGGTCTACCAAATTTATAAGAGTCTCTGGGAACTTGCATTTGAACCCAAGACAATTTATTTGGCGCCCAACGTGGGGCTCGATAGAAAGAATTCTTTCAGAGAAGATTTGGAAGTTAAAAAATGGATATTCTGAAAGTCTTAATCATTAACGCTTTTGCATGGCTGTTGTGGGGCTGGCTGTTAAAGTTTATAAGTTACCATGTCTTCTGGATTGTCATTGATATGCTCTGGGAATATTCTAAGCATTTGCCTGCCCGAGTCTATGCCTATTTCCTGAATTCTGTTAGTAATATCACTGTGTTTAGAAATGTTTCTGGAACATGGAATCAATCTGAGTATATGCATTGGAGCACAGAAGCTCCAGATATTTTGGGGGAAAAATGGTACTGGATAGCTGTTATTTCACTGTGTGTAAATTTGGGTTTGGGAATTAATAAGATAGCGGTGAACTGGGACACGTGGAAATATCGAGTGGGCGCCGCCATTAGGGTGCTTAGGGGGAGGGGTGGTCCTCACTGCCCCAGCTGCAACTGCGGGGGATGGGCGACAGGGCAGACCGCCCCTAGCGCGGCTCCGCCCCGAACTCCGCCTCCGGTCCCGCCCAGGGCAGCCCCCCGGACCCTGCCCCCTCAGCCCAGCCCCCTTCACCTAGCGCCAATAACCACGCGGCCAGCAAGATCAAATCAAAACCCTCCCGCAGATGCCGATCCAGGGCAAGGGACCTCTTCGGGAACCAGCACCCCCCAGCAACAGCAACCAGCTGGAAATGGACCTGATAATGGAGTGATCCTTATCAGCTCCACGCCCAGAAAGGAAATCAGGCACATAAGGCAGGAGTATGCAAGGGCAAACGGACAGTCCCTTTTAGCCTGGCTTTTGAAATGCTGGGATGCAGGAGCAGAAACAGTGGACCTAGATCACAGGGAGGCGAAACAGCTGGGATCCTTGTCGAGGGATGGAGGTGTGGATAAGGAGCTGGGAAGGCTCGATGGTACCCACTCACTTTGGGCCAGGCTTCTGATAGCTGTGAGGTACAGGTACCCGACTAAGGATGACATGATTTTCCATCCCCTTAGATGGACAGATATGGAACAGGGGATCTCATACCTGAGGCAAATGGCGGTTCAAGAGATAATTTATGGAGCCGACCAGAGGCCCTCGGACCCTGATGATGTCCGCATGAAGCCAGCCCTCTTAAAGAAACTGACTCAGTGTGCCCCTTCCACATATGCCCCCACATTGGGAGCACTGCTGCTGGGCAGAGACCCCAACAACCTTCCCACAATCAGGGAGTTTGTGAATGACCTAAGACAGTTTGAAGACAGTTTGTCGAGGAAAACCTTAATTGCCACTGTAGAGACCCTCACCCAAGAAATGAACGAGCTGAAAGCCTCTTTCTCTGAAATGCAGAAGGCAGAGGATGACTGCTCCTCACCTTCAGAATGGGTGCAAGTCTCAGCTGTAAGGAACACACGCCGCCGTGCTCCTCCTCCTCCCCGCAGGAGACCAGCCCAGAGCAGACAGGGTACACACAGGGGGTCACTCTGGAGAACACTGTGTGACCATGGGGAAAACATGGATAGATGGCATGGCCAGCCCACCTCAGCTCTATCGGCCAGGGTAAGGGAACTGCAGGGGACAAACACAGGGAATAACTCCTCCAGAAGAGGGGTTGCCCCAGTGTCCCGCAGGCAGCGCTCACGCTCAAGGGGTGGTGAAGCCAGTAACTCAGGTCCATGTGCCTCATGCAGTCACACTGCTCAGAATTAGAGGTGCCCTGTCTCCAGCCAGGCGGAGGCCAGGGATAACAGAGTATATTGGGACGTGTTTGTGAAATGGCCTGGCACTTCTGAAGCCGAGAAGTACAGAGCGTTGGTAGACACCGGTGCCCAATGCACTCTGATCCCCTCCAGCCACAGGGGGACAGATACTGTTACAATTGCAGGAGTCACAGGGGGGTCTCAGGAGTTGACTGTGCTGCAGGCTGAGATAAGCCTCACCGGGAATGTGTGGGAGAAGCACTCCATAGTAACTGGCCCTGATGCACCTTGCATCCTGGGGATTGACTTTCTCCGGGAAGGGTACTTTAAAGATCCGAAGGGGAACAAGTGGGCATTTGGCATAGCAGCTGTAGAGACTGCAGACAAAGAGCAGCTGTCTATCATGCCTGGCTTGTCAGATGACCCTTCCGTGGTTGGTACCCACAAGGTGGAAGATGTCAAGTTACCTATTGCTTCTCGTGTAGTTCATCGCAGGCAATACCGCACCAACAGAGACTCCCTGCTACCCATACAGCAGCTGATTCGCCGCCTGGAGCAGCAGCTTGTCATCAGCAAGAGCCACTCGCCCTTCAACAGCCCGATATGGCCAGTGCGAAAGGAGACAGGGGAGTGGAGACTCACGGTGGATTTCCGAGGCCTGAATGAAGTGACTCCTCCAATCAGCGCAGCCGTGCCTGACATGTTGGAGCTGCAGTATGAACTGGAAACGAAGGAGGCCAAATGGTATGCCACAATTGACATTGCTAATGCTTTCTTCTCCATCCCCATTGCAGAAGAATGTAGGCCGCAGTTTGCCTTCACCTGGAGAGGGGTCCAGTACCACTGGAACAGACTGCCTCAAGGGTGGAAGCACAGCCCTACAATCTGCCACAGCATCATCCAGACTGCACTGGAGAAGGGTGGCGCTCCGGAACATCTGCAGTACATCGATGACATCATTGTATGGGGTGAGACAGCAGAGGAGGTCTTCCAGAAGGGTGAGAAGATCATTAATATCCTGTTGGATGCAGGTTTTGCCATTAAGAGAAGCAAAGTGAAAGGGCCTGCCAGAGAGATCCAGTTCCTGGGAGTTCGCTGGCAGGATGGCCGACGCCACATCCCTATGGATGTGGTGAATAAAGTGGCCACTATGGTGGAACCCACTAACCGGAAGGAGACACAATCCTTCCTGGGGTTTGTGGGCTTTTGGAAGATGCACATTCCCGGGTACAGTCAAATTGTGAAACCCCTCTTTGACGTTACAAGAAAGAGGAATAACTTTGAGTGGGGACCTGAGCAGCAGGTGGCATTTGACCAGATCAAACGAGAGGTGGTCCATGCCATGGCCTTGGGACCAGTTCGAACCGGCCCAGAGATTAAGAACATTCTCTACACAGCAGCCAGTGAGAATGGTCCTAGCTGGAGCCTATGGCAGAAAGCTCCTGATGAGACAAGAGGCCGCCCACTCGGGTTCTGGAGCAAGGCGTACAAAGGCTCAGAGACCAAGTATACCCCCACAGAGAAAGAAATCCTAGCTGCCTATGAGGGAGTCAGAGCTGCCTCTGAGGTGATTGGGACGGAGTCACCACTCCTTTTAGCTCCAAGGCTTCCGGTCCTGACTTGGATGTTTAAAGGGAAGGGTTCGACTCCGCACCATGCCACAGATGCCACTTGGAGTAAGTGGATGGCTCTGATAACTCAGAGGGCTAGGATGGGGACTCTCGAGCGTCCAGGCATTGTGGAGGTCATCACCAACTGGCCAGAGGGCACTGACTTTGGAAAGCCAGCAGAAGAGAAGACAGTGACCCGTGCCGAGGAAGCCCCCCCATACAGTGACCTTCCTGAGGAGGAAAAGGCATATGCTCTCTTCACAGATGGATCCTGCCGCCTGGTAGGCAGCAAGCGAAGATGGAAGGCTGCCGTCTGGAACCCCACACGCAGGGTTGCAGAGGCAAGAGATGGAGAAGGCGAATCCAGCCAGTATGCTGAGGTGAAAGCCATCCAGCTGGCCCTGGACATTGCAGAACGAGAGCAGTGGCCAATGCTATACATCTACACCGACTCATGGATGGTAGCAAATGCCTTATGGGGGTGGCTGAAGGAGTGGAAGAGAAATGATTGGCAGAGAAAAGGGAAGCCTATTTGGGCTGCTGATCTCTGGCAAGACATTTCTGCACGCCTGGACAAACTGCCAGTTAAAATCCGACACATCAGTGCTCACATCCCAAAGAGCAGAGCCACTGAAGAGCAGCAGCATAACCACCAAGCTGACCAGGCTGCCCACATCTGCCAGATTGACCTGGACTGGAAGCACAAAGGTGAACTGTTCTTAGCTCGGTGGGCACATGACTCTTCTGGTCACCAAGGAAGAGATGCCACATACCAATGGGCCCGAGACAGGTCCGTGGACATATCCATGGAGGCCATAACTCAGGTTATCCATGAATGTGACATCTGTGCCACCATAAAGCAAGCCAAGCGCATGAAGCCTTTGTGGTACGGGGGAAGGTGGTCAAAGTACAGGTATGGGGAGGCCTGGCAGATTGATTACATCACTCTGCCTCGGTCTCGTAGTGGCAAGCAGTATGTGTTAACCATGGTGGAGGGAAGCACGGGGTGGCTGGAAACGTACCCAGTACCTCATGCTACTGCCCGTAACACCATTCTGGGTCTGCAGAGCCACATCCTGTGGAGACATGGTACCCCAGAGAGAATTGAGTCAGACAATGGGACCCATTTCAAGAACCACCTTGTAAGCAACTGGGCAAAAGAGCATGGGATAGAATGGGTTTATCACATCCCATACTACCCACAAGCTGCAGGAAAGATTGAGCGACACAATGGCCTGCTGAAAACCACCCTGAAGGCTATGGGAGGTGGAACTCTCAGAAACTGGGAGAAGCACCTTGCAGAAGCCACTTGGCTGGTGAACAGCAGGGGATCAGTTAACAGAGCTGGTCCTGCTCAGTCTGCCCTACTGCCCACAGTTGAGGGAGATGGAGTTCCTGTGGTCTGTGAAAGGAATCTACTGGGAAAGACTGTGTGGGTTGCTCCTGCCTCTGGTGGGGGAAAACCTATCAAAGGGGTGGTATCCGCAGAGGGTCCTGGTCACACATACTGGGTGATGATGGAAACTGGTGTTATCGAGTGTGTCCCTCAGAGAAATCTCTCTTTAGCTGAAAAGGTTTTGAAATCTCAGAGTTGATTCCATGTGTTCCAGATACTTTCAGGTTATCTTGTATAATAGTTGTATCATAGTTGTGCAATACTTGTATCATAGTTGTGCAATACTTGTATTATAGTTCATAAGGGGTTACAAGTTGTTTTTGTAGTTATACCCTCACCACTACACGGCGTCCAACAGAACCTACATCACAGCAGCAGCTATCCAGAGTCCTACAACATCGCATCACACCACGGCGTCCAACCAGAACCCTGCATCTGATTCGTCACTGATGCCCTGCAGTGAGAGACTGTTCCTGACTTCCCTCCAGAGGATGTCTACAGCCATCTCATCTACACCTGTTCCCCTGATGCCAGACACCAAGAGAGACTGTTCCTGATGTTTTCTTCACAGAGGGAAAAGACTTTCCTGAGTTCCAACAAGAACTGTTCCTGTTTCACTGACTTTTCTTCCGTTCCTGCCCTGCTCACATCTCAGCAACCTGCACCGGGCCAGAGGAGCACATCGCCTTGAGATACAGCCGGGGACCAAGAAGGACTTCACAAACTCTTAACCCATGGACACTTTTCCCATCTTTGGAGAAGAAGACTGTTTCATAGGAAGGTGGAAGTGGTCTAACCAAGGGGTGGAATGTATAGGGTTAACACTCCTGGGGGAGTGACCCTGAACCTGACCCTAGGGGTCTCGGCCCCTCCTCAGGGGTGGGCCACACTCCAGGTGATGGTTAGCCCACTCCCCCCACTTCCTGTGGTATAAAAGACAGGAGTTCTCCTGTCTCTTCCTCTTTTCGCCCTCTTGCTCACTACCTGCGTTCATGACCGCACACACACACTGATACTGTATACCAGCCACGAGGCAGAGACACCATCACACTACTCGGGTTGTATCCATCCCTGTTTTGTATTTTGCTGTTTTCCCTTCCTCATCCTTTGTAAACTCCCCTACCTCCAATCCCTTTTTTCTAAGTTATTGTTAAACTTTTCCTTTTTAACTTCCAAATCGAGTGAGATTGATTTATTGGGGTGTCCCTACCTTTTATCTCTCTCCCTGTCTTTTGGGGAAAGGAGGGGGAGGAGGGGAGGGCACTCTATAAACTCTATAAATTCTATAAATTGTCATTGGGTCTACCAAATTTATAAGAGTCTCTGGGAACTTGCATTTGAACCCAAGACAAGGGGTGAGACAAGAGAGAAAATCACAGACTAACAAGGAGCTCAAGGATGTTAACTGAACGACAGGAATAAAGCCTGTGAGGGAGCTGCTGCAGTCTTGAAATACTTCTCAGAGCTTCCTGGGGAGCAGCTGCTTTCTGATTTTCAGGAATCATTCAAGATCAAATCCATGACTTCCTAATTCTTTAGAGGAACTTTCACTTGAGGTCATAACCAGTGCCCAGATCTGTCCTCTGGCTCAGAAACTGCTGGATTTCTACAGAAAGCAACACCTGTTGCTGGAATGATGGAAAAATGAGATCCTTTGTTAGCCAGAACACTGATTAGTTGTTAATATTTATATCCTCTTCTATGAAATGAGATGTCTTGGTGGAACAAAAAGATCTAGTATTTGTACCACTAGTTGTAGTCTAGCTCAAACTGCTACAAGAATCACTGACTTGACCTACACAGGAGTGTTTGGTTTATTTTGGAAGGTGGAAGCTGTATCTCAGGCAGTTGCTTTCTCTTTGGTCAGTCAAGTGAAGGTAGAACTGGAGCTCATTTTTCATCAAAAGGGAAAAGGAAGACCACTAGGCTGGTAAGCCCATCCTGGTTTACCCATGAAAGAATCCTCTGTTTTCAAAGACTCTTTCTAGTAGCCAAGAGTCAAATAGAGGCTGAGAATCAGAGAGATCATTCCTGGGAAGACCCAATGAGGCTAAGAAAGACTATTGTCCTGAGTGCATCTATATCCTAAACCCAACTTCTACAGATCAGAGCCCTTGGCAGCCCAGTAAAAAGCAGGTTTCTGCAGGATTAGGGAGAGATTATCACAAAGCTCTCTCACTAAGAATGTGCTAAAATAGGGAGCACAAAGAAGACCAGTTATGGCACAGTGTTGCTGGGTTGTCTTTAACTCTCCAGAATCTGATCACAAGTGTGTTTTAAAACAGCTTCTGTAGATGTGGTGCTTCAGGCAGATCCAAGACACAGGACCCATGACTAAGCAGCACCCTGTAATGCCAAATGAGAAAACAAGGATTGCTTCTCCCTTAATGAGCAGCTTCTGTAGAGCTGCTCCTGTATGGGACTGAAAGGATTCATCACTCAGTGAAACACTGCTGAGGGAGTTAGAGTTGTTCCAGCCTGGAGAAAAGAAGGCACCAGGGACACCTTGGAGAAGCCTTTCAGTGTTTGCAGGGAGTTACAGGAGAGCTGGAGAGGGAGTTCTGAAAAAGGCATGGAGTGACAGGATAAGGGCTGATGGCTTCAAGCTGGAAGAAGCTTGATTTAGGTTAGACATAAGGAAGAAATCCTCCCCCATGAGGGTGGTGGATCTGGCACTAGAACAGGTTGCCCTGAGAAGTTGTGGAGGTTCCAAGCCTGGAAGCATTGAAAGCCACGTTGGCTGGTGCCTTAAGCAAGCTGGTCTAGTAGGAGGTGTCCGTGCCCATGGCAGAAGAGCTGGAACTAGATGATTTTTAAGGTCCCTGCCAACCTAAACAGTTCTGTGACTCTATGATATAAAGACACTAGAGTGGCTAGGAAATGGGTCAGCTATTTGGTTGCCTCAAAATGAAACAGGCAGGAATTGAGGAAGCAAAGAATCCTGTCTGAGGCTGCTGTACACACAAAGGAGGGTGGAAACAAGTTCCTTTAGAAAAGGTTCCCAGCTGTTGGCCAGTAAATCAGATGTGGTAGGGATGGATGCAGATTGCCTCCTGCTGCTTTAATGAGTGGCAGCTGGCATCCATCACAGGCTGAGGAGATATTACACTGGAATTGTCCTGGCTGGAGCTGAGGGTGGGGGAAGGCTCATCCCTCACTGACTTCACTGTCACCATAACAATGATGTGACGTCTCTTTCTGTTTGCAGTGTTTTGGACACCAAGCAGCCTCCACAAGAGTCATGTATTACTGTGTGCTCTTCATTTATTCTCTCCTGTGAATTTGCAGGAAACAGCAGTTAAGGAAATGGGGAAGATAAACCTGGATTTCAAATTTCCTTGTGATGGCCCTTTGGGAAAGAGTATAATTGCTTTACCATAAATGGCTTTCAAAAGTTGGGCTGTGACAGGATGTAGTAGATTTGTTTCATTCTAACGAAGAGAGCAGCAACTTTGCATTCACAATGTCAGGCACTGTGGTGTGAGGACACAGGAAAGCCAGCACCCCTCTTTGAAAGACAGCTTACTGCTCAGCTTGTAGTGCTAGGGTCCTTGGGGCACCAACAGACCTAAACTGTCCCACCTAAATAACTCTGGTCATTGCTGCAGGAGCTCCATTCACACTTAGACCCGGGCACCCAGTCCTGGTTGAAGCTGTACTGCAGTTGAACCTGGTTCCATGAGTGTTTCTGAGTTAATTAGCTTTCCTAGACTGACTTTGGACCTACCCTGCTCTTTGCATGAGGATGGTACCCATCACCATCAGCTGCCCTGCTCTTGCTTGCCCAGCTGAGGTGCTGTGGGACTGACTGTGCCCTGTTATGAGGATGCCAGCCTGGCCTGTGCTGTGGTCTTCCCCACTGGCTTGCCTTTCCTTGGGGAGCAGCCCCACTCCTGCTGCTCCCTGATACATTTCACCTGTAACCTTTGTGAGGGCAGCGTGTGTGTGGATGACAGGGGCAAGGATGCTTGCAGGTGGAAGTAAAGAAATAATTCTTCCATGATTCCATTCTCATTTGCAGTTCTCTCCTTCTGCATGCATTTATCATGTAACTCATTGTCAGGAGCAAAATGAAATGATTGTCACAGGACTAACTAAGACAGAGGACGTGATAGAGAGGGTCTTACGAATTCTGGATAGGGTTGCAAAGAAAACAGAGCAACTAGAGAATGGCAGAGCCTGAAGAATAAATCACAGAATCACAGAATCAGGCAGGTTGGAAGAGACCTCCAAGATCATCCAGTCCAACCTAGCACCCAGCCCTGGCCAAGCAATCAGACCATGGCACTAAGTGCCCCAGCCAGGCTTGGCTTCAACACCTCCAGCCACAGCCACTCCACCACCTCCCTGGGCAGCCCATTCCAATGCCAATCACTCTCTCTGCCAGGAACTTCCTCCTCACATCCAGCCTAGACCTCCCCTGGCACAACTTGAGACTGTGCCCACTTGTTCTACTGCTGATTGCCTGAGAGAAGAGACCGAGCTCCACTTGGCTACAGCCTCCCTTCAGGTAGTTGTAGACAGCAATGAGGTCCCCCCTGAGCCTTCTCTTCTCCAGGCTGCACATCCCCAGCTCCCTCAGCCTCTCCTCATAGGGTTTGTGTTCCAGGCCTTTCACCAGCTTCATTGCCCTTCTCTGGACACCTTCCCACACCTCAACACCTCTCTTGAATTGAGTGGCCCAGAACTGGACACAGTACTCAAGATGTGGCCACTGATTACATCAGTAGATAACCAGAAATAATGTCCTCTCTTCATTACTGGACAGTGAGCATCTGGAGAAGAGGAGGCTGAAGGGAGACCTCATTGCTCTCTACAACTCCCTGGAAAGAGGTTGGAGTGAGGTGGGGATTGGTCACAGCTCTCTATCAGCTGACAGAACAAGAGGAAATAGCCTGAAACTGTGCTGAGGGTGGGGCTGGTTAGAGATTAGGAAAAACTTCTTTGCTGCAAAAGTGATCAGGCATTGGAACAGGCTGCCCAGGGAGGTGGTGGAGTCATCATCCCTGGAGGTGTTAAAGAAACTTGTGGTGATGGCACTTTGGGACATGGTTTATTGGCCATTGTGATCTTAGGCTGATGTTTGGAGTCAGAGATCTTAGAGGGCTTTTCCAACCAAAACAATGCTACGATTCTCTGAAGTGATTTCAGTTCTGATCCTAGCCAAACCCTGCCTTGTTTGTTAAGAACTGCACGAGTCACAGAAAGCAAACTTCCTCCCTTTTTAGAGTGGCACATACAAAGATAGGACAAGTTTTTTCTCCTTGAATCATTTAGCAGCTATGTCAAAGTCTGGACTCAAATATAGTTGATAGAACCAATGACAATTTATAGGATGCCCTTCTCTCTTCCCCCTTCTTTCCCAAAGTAAAAAGGAATTAGATGGAGAGAGAGGAAAGGTAAGCACAGCCAAATAAATAATCTCACTGTGACTTGGAAGTTAAAAGAAGAAAAGTTTAACAATAAATAAAAGGTATATGAGGCAGGGAAGCTACAAAGATATAGGGAGGGGAAAACAAGACACAAAACAGGTAAATATACAACCAGGTTTGATGGCAATGGGTTTTATCTGCCTCGTGGGTGATGGCCATGTGGTGAAACAAAGAGAACCAGGAACAGGGTGGTGGTTGCTGTTGAGCAGGGATGAAGAGAGAGAGAAACAGGCAGTCCCCCTGCTTATATGGATCTTAGGAAGGGGGAATGAGCTAACCACCACACCTGGTACCATTCAGACCCACCCCTGGGAAGAGGTCAAGACCACCTGGGGTCAGGTTCAAGACCACTCCCCCAGGAGGGTTAACCCTGTGCAGCCTCCATTTCTTATATTAAGCTTTTCACAATATCACAGTATCACCAAGGTTGGAAGAGACCTCACAGAGCATCAAGTCCAACCCTTTACCACAGAGCTCAAGGCCAGACCATGGCACCAAGTGCCACGTCCAGTCCTGCCTTGAACAGCTCCAGGGACGGCGACTCCACCACCTCCCCGGGCAGCCCATTCCAGTGTCCAATGACTCTCTCAGGGAAGAACTTTCTCCTCACCTCCAGCCCAAATTTCCCCTGGCACAGCCTGAGGCTGTGTCCTCTTGTTCTGGTGCTGGCCACCTGAGAGAAGAGAGCAACCTCCTCCTGGCCACAACCACCCCTTAGATAGTTGTAGACAGCAATAAGGTCTGCCCTGAGCCTCCTCTTCTCCAGGCTAACCAATCCCAGCTCCCTCAGCCTCTCCTAAAGATATGAAAGCATGAGTGTACCCACTGAAAAATGTTTCCATTCCTTAGGTTGATTTGCCTTCATGTGATATTGATTTGGATTGATTGATTATAAAATCTCAGTACAACAGAATGCAGAAAATATTGCTGCTGCTGCTGCTGCAGAGCTCACAACAAATAGCATTCAACTGCCAGTTAACACACAGTTCCCTTTCAGTGGTGCCCAGGGATAGGATGAGGGGCAGTGGGTACAAACTGCAAGACAGGAGATGTTTGACCTCAACATGAGGAAAAACTTTACTGTAAGGGTGACAGAGCACTGGAACAGGCTGCCCAGAGAAGTTGTGAAGTCTCCTTCTCTAGAGACTTTCAACACCTGCCTAGATGTGTTCCTGTGTGGCCTGCACTAGATGATCCTCCTTGGGCAACAGGATTGGACTAGATGATCTCCAAAGGTCCCTTCCAAACCCTACCACTCTATGTCTCACTCAAGCATGTAGATTGCAGTGCTGCTCACTTTCCCAGAAGGCTTCATAGAATCAACCAGGTTGGAAGAGACCTCCAAGCTCATCCAGTCCAACCTAGCACCCAGCCCTGTCCAATCAACAGCTTCCTCCTAGGATAATTGCTATGTTTTTTTCCTGCCCTTCATCAAAAGAAAGATTACATCCCAAACTTGCCAAGAGGGTCATCTGTCATTTCATGGCTTCCAAGGTTAAGCTCTCTTTAGTTTCCAGTCTGAACACTGGACAGTTAGTAACTAAAGTAATTTCAAGAGTAGCTAGCACTTCTGTGAAGATCCCTGGAAAGAAAAGTGCCTTAAAGCCAGAACAGAGCTAACAAAGGATTCTTTGTCACACACATTCATAAACCATCTGCTGTCCTTGCTCCTACATTTAGCTGGCCAAAACAAAGGTCCAGATTTGTACACTGAACTCCAGGGACTTCCACCTTCTAGAACTATTGTTTGAACAATGTAAACTAGATCAAACTTCACGCAGGCTTAGCAGGTTCTTGTGGCACAGGGCTTACCTAGGATGGGGATTTGGGCCCTTACAGGACTTAAATCCTTCACTGCAGCTAGCAATAAATGGAACTTTACCCTGCAGTTTAAAAAGGCACCATGTGCATCTGTGCTCTTCAAGAGTTCATCTTCCTTCCTTCCTGTTGTCAGTGACAGCAATATACAGCAGAGGGACCCAAAGCTTTCCGCAGCTGTGCTGGAGCATTGTGTTCTACCCAGCAGGGACATGGGGAGGACAACCTCTCACAGCAGTGCAGGAACTGGGACACAGGCTGACAAGGAAAAAAAGGCTTTTGAGCTCAGTCCCCCAACACACCAATTAAACAGAAGGAAGACAAGCAGATATTTCTAAAGGGTTTTTTTTTCCCTTGCCATTGTTACAGGGTTTTGAAAGGCTGATGGATGGATCAGACCAGTGAATAAGTGGGACAGTGGTAATGCTTCGAAAATAGCATCTCTTAGCACCAAGAGATACTTTGCTCTGTACCTGAAGGGTAAAATCACAGCTTGCTTTTTCCTTTCCTGGTTGTTGCCACTACATATAGCTCTGAAAACAGATTTTGACAGTAAACAGGGGGAGAAGGTATAACTGATGATGATGTCTTAGACAAAGAGGCCAATAAGCAAACTGGGATAAAAAGACATCTTCTACACCATGCATTTTCACTTCTTTCTCTCCACCAAATTGAAGCTTTTGGCCAGTGGTATCCTGGCTTGGATCAGGATCAGCGTGGTCAGCAGATCTAGGGATGTGACAGTGCCTTATACTTGGTACCGGTGAGGCCACACCTTGAATACTGGGTTCAATTTTGGAGCCCTAACTCTAAGAAGGACAACTGAAGTGCTGGAGGGTGTTCAAAGAGGAGCAGCCAAGCTGCTGAAGGACCTTGAACATGAGTCTTACGAGGGACAGCTGAAGAAACCCAGGTTGTTTAGTCTTCTGAAGAGGAGGCTGAGGGGAAAAATCATACCCTCCCATAACTCTCTGAAAGGAGGTTGGAGTCAGGTGGGATTCAGTCTCTTCTCACATGCAACAAGTGACAGGACCTATATGCACACATTAAGAAGATGCACACCTTGCATTCAAAGCAAAAAGATCTGTCAAGGTCCTTGGCTTCCTTGATGAAGGCATCAGACTGGATAGGGCTGGGGGATAGGTTGGACTGGATGATCTTTGAGGTCTCTTCCAACCTGGTTGATTCTATGATTCTATAAATGACCTCAAGTTGTGCCAGGGGAAGTTTAAGTTGGATATTAGGGAAAATTTCTTCACAGAGAAGATTCTTAGGCATTGGAACAGGATGCCCTGTGATGGAATCACCATTCCTAGAGGGATTTAGAAGACATGTGGGTGTGGTGCTTTGGGACACGGTTTAGTGGCAGTGATGGGGCTGTGGGCTCTAGACAAGAGGTTGGATGTGACGATCTCAAAGGTCTCTTCTAACCTGCACAGTTCTGTGGTTCTATGTATTACAACCACAACAGGCAGTAAAAGCTTCTAAGGGAATCCACACACACAGGGTCAGGAGTGCTCCTGCAATCAATACCAGTCCTGATAACTGCTGTAACACTTTGTGCTGATACATCTAGCCCTCCTGTGGCACCAGAAAACAGCAAATGGTACTCCCAGCTATCTTCACCTTCCAGAGGACACACTGCTCTGTCCACCAGAAATGGCTGTGGAAAAGGAGAAGGCTTCCCAAATTTCAGGCAAGGCTGTTCAATACTTGCCACAAGAGGATTTTAGAGCTTCACAAAGAGGTAACAGTGACTCTTCACAACTGCAACACTTTTCCACTGACTACAGTGAACATGGAGCAACAGAAAGGTGATGCTGTGGAAGAGGAGCTTCACTTCAGTCAGGGCAGCACCCCAGCTGTTTTAATGCATGCTTAAATCTTAAGGCATGGAATGGGAGCTCTACAGATCTGTGCTACATCCATTGCCTTGCACCAAAACACCTTTCAGCAGTGCTTAGAGCACCATGAGTAATACCTGTCACTTGTTCTTACAGCCTCTTAGTGTGGTGAGAAGCATCTGCAAGCCACCTATATGCACACATCAAGAAGATGCACACCTTGCATCCAAAGCAAAAAGATCTGTCAAGGTCCTTGGCTTCCTTCTAGAGGGTAACAGTGATGAAGGCATCAGTCAGATGTATGATTTGTTTGACCAAACATGGATGCCTGCAGTGCAGAGCTAAGGCATTTACTCACCTCTCCCTAATCAATAGAGACAGTTCCTCACCCTACACATGCATGTCTGCATCTAGAAAGGGATGGACATTTGGTAGTGTCTCCTTTTCTCCAGTGGCTACAAAGATATCAGCATTGATGTGAACATCTAACATGCACAATTTTACACTAAAGGAAAGAAATCCTACCCTTGCTGCCAGAAAAAGCTCCTCCAGTCTCCTTCTTCACTAAGCTGACAAGTGTAGGCATGTACCTTCAAACAGCAAGGGCTACAAGTGCTGAGGAAAACATCTCTCTACCTGACAGCATCATGGCTGCCTCACTCAGCCTGAGTGACTGCCTCCCAGTCCTCCCTTCTGAGCTGACCTCATTCCAGATGGTACTGAAGTTTGTGTCTGGAGAAGGATGAATTGAGCCAGTGACCTGTTAAGCAGTTTAAAATGTGGAATGTGAACCAGAGTCTCTGAAAACACAGAAGCATGAACCAAAATCCCATCCATTAGAGACTAATGGATTGTCAGCTATTGAAAACATAGAAACAAAGATTGAGGAAGACACAAGGAAGCTGCAGAGCCACTGTTTTTCTTCAGCATAATGAGTCTGCACCATGTCACAGCACCACAGAATGGTGGAGGCTGGAAGGGATCTCTGAAGATCAACTAGTTCAATCCCCCTGCTGGAGCAGGATCATCCAGAGCAAATCACACAGAAACATGTCCAGGAAGGTTTGAAATCTATCCAGAGATGGAGACTCCACAGCCTCTCTGGGCAGCCTACTCCAGTCCTCTACCACTCTTGAAGTGAAGAATTTTTCCCTTATGTTTATGTGGAACCTCTTGTGTTCCAGTTTGTGTCCACTGCCCCTTGTCCTGTCACTGGACACCACTGAGAAGAGTCTGGCTCCATTCTCCTGACATTCCACGTTTAGATATCACAGTCTCACAGTATCATCAGGGTTGGAAAAGACCTCACAGAGCATCAAGTCCAACCCTTTAGCACAGAGCTCAAGGCCAGACCATGGCACCAAGTGCCACGTCCAACCTTGCCTTGAACTGCCCCAGGGACGGCGACTCCACCACCTCCCCAGGCAGCCCATTCCAGTGTCCAATGACTCTCTCAGGGAAGAACTTTCTCCTCACCTCCAGCCTAAATCTCCCCTGGCACAGCCTGAGGCTGTGTCCTCTTGTTCTGGTGCTGGCCACCTGAGAGAAGAGAGCAACCTCCTCCTGGCCACAACCACCCCTCAGGTAGTTGCAGACAGCAATAAGGTCACCCCTGAGCCTCCTCTTCTCCAGGCTAACCAATCCCAGCTCCCTCAGCCTCTCCTCGTAGGGCTGTGCTCAAGGCCTCTCCCCAGCCTCGTTGCCCTTCTCTGGACACGCTCAAGCATCTCAATGTTCCTCCTAAACTGGGGGGCCCAGAACTGAACACAGCACTCAAGGTGTGGTCTAAGCAGTGCAGAGTACAGGGGCAGAATGACCTCCCTGCTCCTGCTGACCACACCATTCCTGATGCAGGCCAGGATGCCACTGGCTCTCTTGGCCACCTGGGCACACTGCTGGCTCATGTTCAGGCGGGTATCAATCAGCACCCCCAGATCCCTCTCTGTCTGGCTGCTCTCAGCCACTCCGACCCCAGCCTGTATCTCTGCATGGGGTTGTTGTAGCCAAAGTGCAGCACCCTGCACTTGGAGCTATTGAACACCATCTCCTTGGCCTCTGCCCATCTGTCCAGGCAGTCAAGGTCCTGCTGCAGAGCCCTTCTGCCTTCTAACTCAGTCACATATGTGTAAGCATTCATGAGATGCCCTTTCAGTCTCTTCTCCAGGCTAACCACACTGTTTTGCAGCTCCACAATACTACAAACCACACATGTTGATAGCTATTGCTCTGTAACTTTTGCTTTCACACACCCCAAGCTGGTTTGATGCAGCCTTGGGGTGGGTTTTCAGAACACAGTGGGAGTCTGCTTGACATCTCTGTAATGATGTTCTGCTGGGAATGGATTTGCCCATTCGCTAGGAAATCCTCTTCAATAACCTTGTGTCAACACAGTCAGAATTAATCACATCCCCTGCTACACAAGAAAGAAGTTTCCATCTCCCACAGGAATATGCTGCAACCTTTCCCTGAGTTACTGATTGCTTAGACAAGCAGGGTCAAAGTGTGCACCACAATTACCCTGCACTTTTGAGCAGCTGCAGTGTTTGCTGAGCTGAGGCATGGTACTGGCGTCTGAGTGGCTGGAACCATTTGTTGTATGGTCTAGAAACTCATTCCAGTGGGAATGAAGCAATACATAGTTGGTAGAAATATCTTGTTTGTCATGATCATAATAAGCTACTGGAGCTGGATTCCTGTGTAAAGAATCCATGAAGATGACCAGAGGGCTGGAGCAACTCTCCTACAAGGACAGGCTGCAAGAGTTAGGACTGTTCAGCCTGGAGAAGGCTCCAGGGAGACCTTAGAGCTGCATGACAGTATCTGAAGGGGACCTACAGGAGGGCTGAGGAGGAACTGTTTAGAAGGGCCTGTCGTGATAGGCCAATGGGCAATGGTTTGAAACGGAGCAGGGGAGATTTAGGCTGGGCATTAAGAGGAAGTTCTGCACAATGAGAGTGGTGAAATACTGGAACAGGTCCCCCAGGGATGTGGCAGAGGCCTCATCACTGGAGACTTTCAAAGTCAAACTTGGTAAGCCCCTGAGCAACCTGCTCTAGTTGGAGGTGTCCCTGCAGACTGCAGGGGGGGTTGAAAAAGATGGACTTTGAGGGTTCTCTCCAATGTAATTCTGTACTTAATTAGGATCTAATAAGATAGATTCATGTAACTCAGGAAGCAGCTTTAATCTCTCAAGTCCCACTTGCAGCAGGAATGCAGCACAACTGTGACTTCATTTCAGCATGGCCTCTCTTCAAAACCATGAAGCAGAGCAGTGGCAGTCCCAACTAAGGGACAGAGGGACAGCACAGACTGAGGAATATACAGAATCTTTTCAGTGCAAAGAAAACTCAGAGAGAGCCCAGAACATGACCCTCACTTTGTACAGCTCTGTGTTCCAGGATCCTTATTCATTCATGGCTTGGATGGGTGGAGGCTTGGCTGGCTGAAAAACTGGCTGATGGCCAGGCCAAAAGAGTGGTGGTGAATGGAGGTAAGCCCAGTTGGTGGCCAGTCACAAGTGCTGTTCCCCAGGGCTCAGTGCTGGGGGCAGTTCTCTTTAATATCTTTATCTGGATGAGGGGATCAAGGTACCCTGAGTGAGACTGCAGATGACACTAAGCAGGGAGGGAGTGCTGATGTGCTTGATGTGTCCATGTTTAGCCCATATCTGGGGCTAAACCCTAGCAGTTGCTCTATCACCTGATGCTCTCTTTCGGGCAGAGGATCATGAAGAGAAGACCCACAGGTCAAAATGAAAATGTAATGAAATGACCAAATTAGTATCAATGTCATAGAATCATAGAATCAACCAGGTTGGATGAGACCTCCAAGATCATCCAGCCCAAACTAGCACACAGCCCTCTCCAGTCAACTAGACCATGGCACTAAGTGCCTCATCCAGTCTTCTCTTGAACATCTCCAGGGATGGTGACTCCACCACCTCCCTGGGCAGCCCATTTCAATGCCAATCACTCTCTCTGGGAAGAACTTCCTCTTAACATCTAGCCTATACTTCACCTGGCACAACTTGAGGCTCTGTTCCCTTGTTCTATTGCTGGTTGTCTGGCAGAAGAGACCAACCCCACCTGGCTACAACCTCCCTTCAGGTAGTTGTAGACAGAAATGAGGTCTGCCCTGAGCCTCCTCTTCTCCAGGAGAGATGATTTGATGACTTTAATGGTATGTTTCAACCAAAATGATTCTATCAGTCTATTCTTTGTTAGTCATTTCACAGCCAGATGAAGAACATCTGGCATCAGAGATCTAAACAGGAAAGGCAAAGATATGTCTGTGCTCTGCCTAGCAACCAATGTAAACAAGCAGATTTTGTTCTTCTCTCTTCTTCCCTCTTGCCCTCATATCAGTAACACCACAGAAATGCCAACCCTGCAATTTCCCTCCATCCCATGAAAACAGCTCTGTGCTCCAGCAGAAACTAGCTGTCTCATGCTACCTATTTTCTAGACAGGACTGTACATCTTGGGCAGAAACAGTTCAAAAGGAAGCCTGAGCCCAAACAGACCAGCATTCTATTGACTTCCTCACCTTGGGACTGCAGCAGATACAAATTACAGAAGAAAACTCCTTCACACAGATCAAATTGCCAGGTAATACACTAGTCTGCAAGCCTGCTGAATGCAAAACTAAGTGGCAATCATTTTAAACTCACTGAATGAAAGATTTTTTTGAGGCAGGATATGGATTCTGACCGTGTTTCAGCACAAGGAAAGGCTGCTGCAAATTGACTGAGTGGAATCAAAGTGCTCCCTTGCTTACAATTTAACAAAAACTAGCACCTAAATGGCACCATTTGTACAACTGATGCACAAACCCAGCAGATGTAGGTGTTACTGCTTCCCTGGGAATGCACAGGCTTTCCATTTGGCAAAGCTTCAGCACATGGCTTCTTGCAGAACTAGAATTTGGGGCAGAAATTAGATTTCCTTATCCTTAAAACACAAGAAGAACAAGCAGGGAATCAGATTGCCAAGCAAATCCATCTTGGTAGAGTTGTCAAAGTTGATAGGGGACAAAGGGACCAGAAAGAATAGCTCTGAATCCAGCATTTAACAGGGTTGACACAGCAAACAGAAATGTGCAGCTGCACACATAGAACCACACAGAAAGATATTCAAACTCACTTCCTGAGGATCCACATCCATGCCAAATCTTTGCTGACTGCCTCTGGGAATGACACAACGACTGGCAAGGTGATAAACAATGGTTTCTCTGTCAGCACACCACAGAGAGCACTTTGGTAAATTGAGCTGATGTAACAAAGTACAGAATCATAGAATCAAGGAGGTTGGAAGAGAGCTCCAAGCTCATCCAGACCAACCTAGCACCCAGCCCTAGCCAGTCAACTAGACCATGGCACTAAGTGCCTCATCCAGTCTTCTCTTGAACACCTCCAGGGATGGTGACTCCACCACCTCCCTGGGCAGCCCATTCCAATGCCAGTAACTCTCTCTGTGAGGAACTTCCTCCTGACATCCAGCCTATACTTCCCCTGGCACAACTTGAGACTGTGTCCCCTCATTCTGTTGCTGGTTGTCTGGGAGAAGAGACCAATCCCCACCTGGCTACAACCTCCCTTCAGGTAGTTGTAGACAGCAATGAGCTCTGCCCCAAGCCTCCTCTTCTCCAGGCTAAACAACCCCAGCTCCCTCAGCCTCTCCTCATAGGTAGAAACAAAATACATAAATGCCTGTAGACTTGGGGGGCTGTATCCTGTGACAAGGCAGTAGTCCTGATAGGTACTCCCTGCAGCAGCAGTCAGGGCTTTTGTGACCAAGGACTGCAAGCAGCTGCCTAGTGAGGAAGAACCATGAAGATCCAGGAAAAAGAATACCTTAAAGTAAAATAAGAGTTCAATATGTTTAAACCATCACTGAGATTGTCTGAGACCTCCTCATGTTGTACAACTCCTTGAAAGGAGGTTGGAGCCAGGTGGGGGTTGGTCTCTTCTCCCTAATAACAAGTGATAGGACAAGAGGAAATGGTCTCAAGTTGCATCAGAGGAGATTTAGGTTGGAGATTGGCAGAAACTCCTTCACTGAAAGGGTTCTCAAACACTGAAACAGGTTCCCCAGGGAGGTGGTTGAATTCCCATCAATGGAGGTGTTTCAAAGGGGCAGAGCTGTGGTGCTGAGGGCCATGGTTTAGCACCAGACATGGTAGAGCTAGAGAATGGATGGACTTGATGACCTTAAAGGGCTTTTCCAACCAAAAACTTTCTACTCTGTAATTCCAGACTGTGTCATAAAAGAGGATTAGGAGGTGATAGGGTTATTTATAAGAAGCCATTACACTAACAACCAAAGAACTCTGTAAGCAAGCACAGAAAGACATATGGATAATAAATGTCTCACAGTAAATGGGAGATGAACAGAGAGAGCATTTTAAAAGCAAGATGACCAACTCTCAGAACCAATTACAATAGGAGATGGTGAATTTTCAGACATTTAATAGCTCTGTATCAGGACTGATGGTCCCCTGAAAGGTTTGTCTCTGCCAGGTATGACTTACTGTTCAGTGAGGAGCAGAGGAGGAAATGTTCTTTCTGCTTTCCCTTTTGGTGAATCTAGGACAGTTGTAGAATGTGTATTAGCTTCAGGAAAGAGAGGCTTTAGGCCCACTCTTCTTTGAATTGGCAGACAGGTATAGACAGACAGAAGCCCTGTCACTAGGTATAACACCTGCCAAAGCAATACATCTGTGTGATCTGAGCAGTCAAACACATGCAGGTAGTGAACACAGGTACATGTTGTGCTGTTGAAGATACATCAATTCACAATCAAGGTCACAGAAAGCAGGTGAACATGCTGAAGGAATAAAATCACCTCATAATGAAATCATTGAATGGTTTAGGTTGGAAAGGACCTCAAGCATCACTCAGTTCCAATCCCTTACCATAGGCAGGGACACCTCCCACTAAAACAGATTGCTCAAGGCCTCATCCAATCTGGCCTTGAACACCTCCAGGGAGGGAGCACCCACAACCTCCCTGGGCAGCCTGTGCCAGTGTCTCACCACCCTGCTTGGAGTGCAGCCCTGAGGAGAGGCACTTGGGGGTGCTGCTGGAGGAGAAGCTGCACAGGAGCCAGCAGTGAGCACTTGCAGCCCAGAGAGCCAAGCAGAGGCTGGGCTGCAGCAGCAGCAGTGTGGCCAGCAGGGCCAAGGAGGGGATTCTCCCCTATGCTGTGCTCTGCTGAGACCCCACCTAGAGTCCTGCATCCAGCTCTGGAGCCCCTGGGACAAGAAAGATGTGGACAATGTGGACATGCTGGAGCGTGTCTAGAGAAGGGCCACTGGAATGAGCAGATGGAGCACCTCTCCTGTGAGGACAGACTGAAATAGCTGGGGCTGTGCAGGATGAATGAAGGCTCCAAGGAGACCTTCTTGTGGCCTTCCAGGATCTGAAGGGGGCTCCAAAAAAGCTGGAGAGGGACTTTTGAGGCTGTGAGGGAGTGCCAGGAGTGGGGGAATGGAGCAAAGCTGGAGGTGGGGAGAGTGAGGCTGGAGGGGAGGAGGAAGTTGTTGAGCAGGAGAGTGGTGAGAGGCTGGAATGGGTTGCCCAGGGAGGGGGTTGAGGCCCCATGGCTGGAGGTGTTTGAGGCCAGGCTGGCTGAGGCTGTGGTCAGGCTGCTCTAGGGTAGGGTGCCCCTGGGCATGGCAGGGGGGGTTGGAACTGCCTGATCCTTGTGCTCCCTTCCAACCCTGATTCTACACCATCCCCAAAATATTTCAATTCAACTGAAAAAATAAATTGTGTCCTTTCACTGTGCAAAAGCAAGAAGAAAAATGAATACTGAAAAGGCACACAGCAAACCAGACACAGCCCTTGCCTGTCTCTGAGCCAAATCTCTAATTGCTTTTTCTCTTATCAAGATTCAAGCAATGCACTTCAATGGGGAAAGCCAGCAAGAATGATTCTGAAGTTAACATGACTGTAATGGAATTTGTAAACTCTCATATAAGAAAAGCCATCAGCTGGAACCTGGGCTCCTTGACTTGTTCTCTTTAATCAGCAATGACTTGCCAGTATCTTCTGGATCTTCACACTGTTTCAGAGAAGTTGGAAGCACACAGATAGAGGAGTGATTTTTGGTCTATCTGATTTTAACTACTTTTTGGACATCTCTTTCTTGAATGTTCTTCTATAGCCTTGCAATAATATATCTATACATTTCAGGAAGTATCAGGGAGAAGGACTGTTCAGAAAGGCAAGCAGAGACAAGATGAGGGGCAGTGGTTTGAAAGTGGAGAAAGGCAAACTTAGGCTGGACATTTAGGAGGAAGTTCTGCACAATGAAAGTGGTGAAATACTGGAATAGGTTGTTCAGGGATGTGGTTAAGGCCCCATCCCAGAAGACATTCAATATCAGATTTGATGTGACCCTGGGCAGCCTGATCTAGTTGGTGTCCCTCATAATTGCAGGGAGATTTGAAGGGTTCCTTCCAACCTGATGCAATCTGTGCATCTGTGAATCCCTTTGGCACACAACCCAGATGAAGTTTTAGAAGCTCTAACATATCTGTCACTCTACAAGTCCCTGACAGAGGGCTCTGCCCTTCAGCCTGTCCTCAATCCTGTTACCTACTCCTCTATTTCTATTGTCCTGCATAATTTCCTATGACAGCAACAGGGTGATACATTTGTATTTCATATTACAGGCACAGACACCTTGGATCAGGTCAAAGCTGCCTGCTGCAAGCACTTCTTACTCAGTTTCTTTTTTGGCCCACAGGTGTAGGCTAGTTGCCTAAAACAGTGCTGGTGCACAGTGAACTGGTGCCTACAGCATGACAAGTTGTAAAAGCAGTTGGGACTGCAAAAGATCCTCTTCTGAGCTACAGAAAACCATCCTGTGTTGTGTACTTTATAGACTGCACAATAAAGGGGTGCCTACGGTATGACAAGTTGTAAAAGCATTTGGGACTGCAAAAGATCCTCTTCTGGGCTACAGAAAACCATCCTGTGTTGTGTACTTTATAGACTGCACAATGAAGGGGGGCCTATAGCATGGACAAGTTGTAAAAGCAGTTGGGACTGCAAAAGATCCTCTTCTGAGCTACAGAAAACCATCCTGTGTTGTGTACTTTGTTCCCTCCCCACTGTTATAAAATCATAGCGTGGTTTGGGTTAGAAGGGACCTTAAAGGTCAACTAGTTCCAACCCTAGGGTCCCATGGGCAGGGACAAATTCCACTAGACCAAGCTGCTCAAGGCCTTGTCCAGCTCTGCCTTGTACTCTTCCAGTGAGGAGGCACTGAACACTGCAGTGTCTCCCCATGCCTGCCCCCCCTGATTCTGAAGGTTATTCTCACTAAGTTTAGAACCATTTTAAGGGCAGACAAAACTCTCCAATTAAAGCCTACGAGAATGTGATTCTAATGGTTGTCTCCTCTCATTCTTCACAAAGCTGAGGATTCACCTGGTTTTGTCTGCTTGCAGGATGGTTACAGGAAATGAATTGAAAATCCTTCTTCATGGAAGGAATAAGTCTGTGAAAAAGTTGTGTGAGATGAGCTAAGTTCAGAGCTAAGTATCTGTAAACCAAGTGGCACTTCATGGTATATATTAAATACCAATAAGTGGTGCCAGGACTTAAGTGATTTGGCAGATAGAGGAAAAGGTCACTTAGCAATTAAGTAACTGACAGAAGTTGTTTCTGGACATGAGCTCTTGTATCTTGAAGGCTTTAATAATAAGCAGTAAAAGAGAGAGGAAGAATGCATGCTGGTGGAATGAATAATGTGTGTGCATGCATGTCAGATTCAAAGAAACTCCAGTTCCCCAGCTGCTGAGTGTTCCTTTTGCTTTGGGTTGTCTGGATACTTTTTAAGGATGAATAAAGGGAGTTTCCTTCATAAAAGGATGGATAAAACAGCTTTTTTGCTTTCAAAACTTGAACACTGATAAAGATTGCTGCCTGGATTTCGTGGTTAATACAGCAGAGATTCCGCTGTGGTTTCTCTTAGTCAAAGAAGCAACTACAAAAGCACAACTCTGACCTAAGAAAAGGATCCTGGGGTAGAAGAACAAACACAGAGATGCAGAGTAAAGATCTGTATAGCTGGATTCCAGTCTCCAACAGCAGTCAGTAGGCATGCTCATGATGCAGCTCACAGGATCTTCTGACTCGTGTTTCCTCTGAGAAGGGAGACCACACATGTACGCTCAGTGTGCCACGCTGCAGACTTTCAGCTGGCTTTACCCTCACATTTTCATTTGTATTCACCCCTTTTCTATCAAAACATTTCCCTGTTAAACTATTGTTAAGGGTCACAGCAGGGCTGGCCACCAGACAAGGGCCAGTGGCTCTCCATGAGCCTCTCTCCATTCCCAAAGGGAAGAGAAAGGGGAGAGAGAGACTGATGGGCTGGGAAAGAAACTAAGCCAGCTGGGATGGAAAGAACAATTCCACGGAATAGAGACACAGAGACACAAACCAGTATGGAATCCAATCCCTGATGGCAGCAAGGGCACCATTGCCACCACTGCTGCTGGGCAAGTCCCAGTCTGGACTGAGCATCAGATGGGAACTGGATTCAGGAACACAGGGATGGAGATGAAGAGTGGAAGGCACGGAGTCCCCCTGGGACACCAGCCAGTGAAGAAGAGGTTTGACCCTGCTGATCTCTCAGCTTTTTCCTGAAGGTGCCCTCCATGGGATGCAATTCCCTGTTGAGCAGTTGAGAGCCACCTGCCCTGTCTGCTCCTCCCTGCAGGTGCCACCTCTGACCTACTGTACTGCAACAATGGGAACAAGATGCAGCAGTGCCCTTGGTCTGCCCAGGAGAAACTCCTTAGAGAGGCCAGAGCCTTTCTGCAGCCTATCTCTTGGCAGTGACTCTCCCCATCAGCTTCTCCCTGCCAGGAGTAGCCACTGAGTGTGCAAACCTGCCCTGAACTTCAGTATCTCACTGAGGAGAAACTGAGCTGAAAATTCACAGCACTAAGCAGAACTGCTTCTGTTGTGGCTGAGACCAGGACAACTCTCAGAGCTTCTAGCAAACTACATCTCAAGGACTCTCTGGTTAGAAGGGCTACCTCTTTGTTTCACAGCTCATCACAACTCACAGATTAATGCAGCCTACTCTCCTCTGCTTTTCAATACCCTAAGAAACAACATTCTAACAAGACAAGGGAAGCTGCAGATTGTGTCACTTTGCCATGTTGTTTTGAATGGAAATGAAAAACCCAAGCAGATTTAAAGGATCATTTCTCCTCAGTACAGAGAGTGCTTAGCTTTACCACAAGCACAGGAGTCTGCACTTAAGCCAAAAAGCCAAGTTAAATATTCTCTGCTGTGCACTGCCCAACAATACCTTTGAAACTGACAAACACTCTCAAATTGCTTCTATGTTGCTTTAGATACACAGGCACTCTGCTGCACCAGCTTTTACTCCACTGGTGAGGCACCTACAAGTGGAAAAAGCCAGTGCTCATGATGATAAAAGCAGGGTCATCTTGCCCAGTACCTTTTCATGGCACTAAACTACCCTTAATCTGTGCAGCCAGTCTGGCCCTTCATGGTCAGAAGCACAAATCCCATGAACCTTCAGGTTGTTATTCCCAAGAAAGACAGGCAAAGTTCACCAGCATCCAGTCAGCTTCATTAATTTAATGCAGCAGCCTTTATGATACCTTCTTTCTAACAGGTCTGCTTGGCCACTCAGGAAGCATGAAGAAATCTGTAGTTAAGGATGTATGGAAATCACACCAAAATAGTCATTTTGGGGGAAAGAAATCACAGAATCATAGAATCAAGCAGGTTGGAAGAGAACTCCAAGATTATCCAGCCCAAACTAGCACCCAGCCCTGGCCAATCAACCAGACCATGGCATTAAGTGCCTCATTCAGGCTTTTCTTGAACACCTGCAGGGACAGTGACTCCACCACCTCCCTGGGCAGCCCATTCCAATGCCAATCATTCTCTGTGAAGAATGCTGCAGTGCTGGAAGGTTTAAGTCATCTGTAGATTCTCTAGAGGAGTGGCTATCACACAGTCACACTACATAGAATATCACAGTATCACCAAGGTTGGAAGAGACCTCACAGATCATCAAGTCCAACCCTTTAGCACAGAGCTCAAGGCCAGACCATGGCACCAAGTGCCACGTCCAGTCCTGCCTTGAACAGCTCCAGGGACGGCGACTCCACCACCTCCCCGGGCAGCCCATTCCAGTGTCCAATGACTCTCTCAGGGAAGAACTTTCTCCTCACCTCCAGCCTAAATCTCCCCTGGCACAGCCTGAGGCTGTGTCCTCTCCTTCTGGTGCTGGCCACCTGAGAGAAGAGAGCAACCTCCGCCTGGCCACAACCTCCCCTCAGGTAGTTGCAGACAGCAATAAAGTCTGCCCTGAGCCTCCTCTTCTCCAGGCTAACCAATCCCAGCTCCCTCAGCCTCTCCTCGTAGGGCTGTGCTCAAGGCCTCTCCCCAGCCTCGTCGCCCTTCTCTGGACACGCTCAAGCATCTCAATGTCCCTCCTAAACTGGGGGGCCCAGAATTGATCAGTACTCAAGTTATGGAACAGACTTCAGCACTAGAAATGCTTGCATGATGTAGAACCATTCCCTTCCACTCCTTTATCTTTCAAGTTACAATATTCCCTGTCAGCCTCTTCAAGGCACAGACGAAACACAATCATTTGACATTAGCAGTGTTGTAATTAAGTCATTTTTACATCTGCCTTTAGAACAAATACTAAAAACATGGGGTCTTTTTGAAAGGGGGTGGTTTTGCTTTGCAGCTTGAGAAGAGCAAAAACAGCTTGAGAATGACCCTGTTACCATGACCCTCAGCCTCACTCCTGTTCACACAGCAGAAATGTCTCTTAAAAACGACATTTTTCATGATTTATGTGAGAGTTTATATCAAATGACATTTCAATTTTCCACTGACATCAGGCTGTTGTTAAATGTTAGCAAATATCCTATCTCTGGAATGCCAAGATAGGAAAACAAAGCATCTTCTATCACAAATGGCATTCCATCTATCACACTTGATTTTTTTTTGGCTGACAATAACAACTAAGATTGTGTTTATTTGCCTCCCTGTCTATTCTTGTCTTGTGTAACAACAACAAGAAAGACTGGGAGAAGCTCTCATTCTTACCTTCTGTCAAACAATATCAAGATGAAATCAGCTGGAGCTGGCAAAACTGTTGTGAACTTGCTGGCTGATCAGAATCAGAGGCAGGTTCTGCAGAGAATGACAAGAGGTATCTCTCAGTTTTCATGCAGCAGCTAGATCAGACTGAACTAAGCAGCTGCCTGCTAGATTAAAATTAGCAACAAGGTAACTGGAGAGTACAGAGAAAATATTCCATATCTATGAAAAGGGGAGCTTATGCTTGGCAGTATAGAGCCATAGAAAACAAAACAAATTCTTGTCCAAGAGGCACTAAAGCAGGCTCAGAGATGAAAGCTCACTAGAGAAGTGAGCATGCCCCCATACTCAGCACTGTGAGGCCACACCTTGAATATTGAGTTCAGTTTTGAGTCTCTCACTCCCAGAAAGACATTAAGGTGCTGGAACACATCCAGAGAAGGGCAACGAAGCTGGTGAAGGGTCTGGAGAACAGGGCTGGTGAGGAGCAGCTGAGGGAACTGGGCATATTCAGCCTGGAGAAACGGAGGTTGAGAGGTTGCTCTCTTCTTCCAGGTGGCCAGCACCAGAACAAGAGGACACAGCCTCAAGCTACGCCAGGGGAAATTTAGGCTTGAGGTGAGGAGAAAGTTCTTCACTGAGAGAGTCATTGGACACTGGAATGGGCTGCCCGGGGAGGTGGTGGAGTCGCCGTCCCTGGAGCTGTTCAAGGCAGGACTGGACGTGGCACTTGGTGCCATGGTCTGGCCTTGAGCTCTGTGCTAAAGGGTTGGACTTGATGATCTGTGAGGTCTCTTCCAACCTTGATGATACTGTGACACTGTGATACTGTGACACTGTGATACCTCATTGGTCTCTACAACTGCCTGAAAAGAAGTTGCAGTGAGATGGGTGTTGGTCTCTTCTCCCTAGTATCAGGTGATAGAACAAGAAGAAATGGCCTGAAATTGTACCAGGAGAGGTTCAAGTTGGAGATTAGGAAAAAAAAATTCTTTCTTCCAAGAGTGGTTTGCCAAAGTGGATTGGCAGAGGCTGCCCAGAGAGGTGGTGGAGTCCCCATCCCTGGAGGAGCTCAAAAAAAGTGTGGCCATGGCACCTGGGGACATGGTTTAATGGTCAAGGTCTTAGGTTGCCGGTTGGACTTGATGATCTTAGAGGTCTTTTCCAACTGAAACAATTCTATGATTCTATAAAAATAAGTTATTACAAAACTGTATCTTGAAGAAATATCCAAAGCTTAATCACACTTGTCTGCTTGGCAAATGTCCACAAAGAAATCAGGGATAAAGGAGGAGAGCTATGTTTGGCCACCTGCATCATATAGGAGCATCAGAGATTGATATCTGCAGTTATGGCAACTTAACTGATGAATTTCTTATGATAAACAAGAAGGCAGAACTCAGGAACAGGGAGCTATCATGAGCCCCAGATTGATTCACAGAAGATAATCTCCCAGAATGCTCCCTGAATTGCCAAATGTCTCTGAATCACTCAAACACTGAGGTACTGGAATGCTCTTTCCACCCACTGTTCCCATTGCAGGCTAAGGGGAACCTGACCCAAAGTGCTGAATCTCACATATTTTACCTAACAAGCACACAATGTTTACAGGACAGAGCAGCACAACTTCTACACTGCACCACATGAAATCCAGTGCCAGAGCAAAGGCCTTTGAGAGCTTTTAATGTTTGGTTTAGGCTAACAAAGCAAACAAAGATTTCCTGTGTAACACTACCTGCTCCTGATCAATATGCTTCTTCTACACATAATGCTTCTGGCACCTTTGGTAAGAAGTGAATGCCTGCAGGATGTGATATTACATGATCTGGGGAAACTCCAAGTGTTTAATAACCCACTCCCTGGCTTAGAGATTTCTGGCATAGAATGTAAGTACCTCTTGTGGAAGTTACTGATAGACTGCTGCAGGAGATGAAGACCTCCATCTTCTGTGTGGTAGATAAGAGTAACTACATTAACCTTAAGCTGAAGGAGAACATTTTGTTATGTAAGCATATCCCTGATCCTATAATGCTATTCTGATTAATACAAAACACAGGGGAGATGGAGTAAATTCAATTTATTAGTGCTCTGCTGCTTGTTTCCTAAGCAGTGTGGGATTCAGGGGACTTGAGGCTCTTTTTAGTGTGGCACATAATCCAGGCTGTAGCAACACAGAATTGTTTAGGTTGGAAGAGATCTTTAAGATCATCAAGCCAAGCTACTAACCTTGCACAGCCAATTCACCACTAAACCATATCTCTCAGCACCACATCTCTGCAGCTTGAAATTCCTTCATGGGTGATGATTCTGCCACTTCCCTGGGCTACCTGTACCTGGGCCTGACAACCCTTTAAGGGAAGAAATTCTTCCTCACATCCGACTTAAATCTCCCCTGGCAAATTTCAGGCCATTTCCTCTTGTCCTGTCACTTGTTAATTGGGAGAAGAGACCACTCCCCAACTTGCTACAGCCTCCTTTCAGGGAGCTGTACAGACTTAGAAGGTTCTCCCCCAAACTCCTTTTCTCTAGACTCAATAATCCCAGTTCCCCCAGCTGCTCTTCACCAGCCCTATTCTCCAGTCTCTTCACCAGCTTTGCTGCCTCTCTCTGCATCTGTACCAGCACCCCAAGCTTCTTCTTGGAGTGAAGGGTCCAAAACTGAACCCAGTATTCAAGATGTGGCTTCACCAGTGTTAAATACAGCTATGTCAGAGGGACAGTTGATCATGGCAAGGTGGGTTGAGTGCACCACATAGAATTTGACTGGAAGGCACAGCAACTGCTCAGTTCTATTTCAAAACATCATGTCTCTATCAGCACAAAAAGACTTTTATTCCCTGCTTTAAATGACTCTGTATTTGGAACAGGATGCTTTGAATTTTCAACCTATCATTCCACTCTAGTGTAAGCTTTTCCAATGGAAATATTCTATTCTATTCCATTCCATTTTATTTCCATTCCAACCTCTTCTCTCCTGGCATGGACAGAGGGGCACTAGAATCTGCCACTGACTTGCTCCACCAAGTCCTAGGTTGAATACCCAGGCATCAGTAGTCTAGAAAGGGAATTCAGAAAGAACCTGGGTGGTGGGAAGATAATACCCTGTGAGAAAACACCAAAGCTCAAGACATATTTTCTTCCTTCTCTAGAACTCTCATAAACATCTCTCTCAGAGAGAGAATCAAAGAGGCATTTTTCACTACTGGCTCACTGCAAGAGCTGCTAAAACCAGTTCAAAGTAGCCTGAGGAGGGGAAAAGTATCTATTTTCTTTAGAAAATCTCTTAATGGTTTGGTGTATATTTGGGCTGAAATAAACTTTGACAGAGCTGTGTACTAGTCAGAAATCCCTTCTGCTATTGCTGTGTTTATAACAGCGCACAGGAAACATGCAGAGTTAATCAGTGCAGGAATTACAAAGCAGAGATAATTACAGCTCTTGGCCATATCCAAGTCTGTCAGAAATTCACTTTAGAATAATGGCTCCAAATCCAGGCTGTTCTCTTCCTGCCAGGGTCACTATTTAACCAATGGTCAAATGAAAACCACAATTGATTGGGAGGGGAAATCATGGCAGTGGCCAGGACTGTATCTCATTCTACAGTCCTCATCAAATGAGGGGCATACCACCAATGGCTCATCTCCAATCTGCAATTCTCCCCTCCACCCATCTGTAAATCTGAATTAATTAATAAATGCCCTGATGTTTTCAAGGTCATGGAAAATGAAAGGCACTCAGCAAACCAGCTCCACTGACAGTGATGGGTGTTTGGGGGAAGGAGGGAGATGTTTATGTCAATGGCAAATATGTGAGGCTCCTTAATCTGTCCAAGGAGTTAAGTTAGAGAACTTCAAAAGAAATAAATAGAATGCAAATAATTTATGTTTTTAATAAACTGTAAAATGTCTGAGGCTTTATAGAAGAGTCTCAAAACACACAACAGAGGAGGGCCATGAAGATGCTCAGAGGGCTGCAGCAGCTCTGCTATGAGGACAGACTACAAGAGTTGGGGCTTTTCAGCCTGGAGACTTCGAGGAGACCTTGCAGTGGCCTTCCAGTATCTGAAGGGGACCTCCAAGAAGGCTGGGGAGGGACTACTGACAAGGTCTTGTAATGACAGGACAAGGGGGAATGGGTTTAAACTGGCAGAGGGAAAATTCAAACTAGATATTAGGAAGAAGTTCTTTGCAGTGAGGGTGGTGAGACACTGGCACAGGTTGCCCAGGGAGGCTGTGGCTGCTCCCTCCCTGGAGGTATTCAAGGCCAGGTTGGATGAGGCCTTGAGTGACCTGTTTTTGTGGGAGGTGTCCCTGCCTATGGCAGGGAGTTGGAGCTGAATGATCTTTGAGGTCCCTTCCAACCTAAACCATTCTATGATTCTACAGTTCTATTAAGTGCAAGGTCCTGCATGTGGGTTGGGACAACCCCAGGCACAAATCCAGCCTGGGTGCAGAGTGGATTGAAAGCAGCCCTGAAGAAAAGGACTTGGGGGTGCTGGTTGCTGAGCAGCTCTCCATGAGCCAGCAGTGCCCTTCTGCAGCCCAGAAGGCAGCTGTGTGCTGGGCTGCAGCCAGAGGAGTGTGGCCAGTTGGGCAAGAGAAAGGATTCTGCCCTTTGGCTCTGCTCTGCTGAGACCTCCACCTTGAATACTGTGTTAAGTTCTGGTGTCCCCAGCATAAGACAGACATGGAATTGTTGGAGTGAGTCCAGATGAGGTGACAAGAATGATCCAAGGGTTAGAGCACCTTTTCATGAGGATATGCTGAAGGAGCTGGGGTTGTTCAGCTTGGAGAAGAGTCCAGGTGGACTCCACAGCTGCCTTCCAACAACTGAAAGGAACCTGCAGGGAGGCTGCTGAGGGACTTTTCCTAAGATTGTCTAGTGACAGGACAACAGAGAATGGTTTTAAGCTGAGGGAAAGTAGGTTTAGACTGAATGTTAGGAAGAATTTCTTCAGTAAGAGGGTGGTGAAACTCTGGAAGAGGCTTCCCACAGAAGCTGTAGATGTCCCCTCCCTAGAGTTGTTCAAGACTAGGTTAGATGAGGCCTTGAGCAACCAAGTCCAGTTAAGAGGTGTCCTTTCTGGAGTGGAGGTTGGAGTAGATGATCTCTGATCATCCCTTCCAACTCAAACCATCCAATGATTCTGTGATTAAGTAAGGGGTCTCTATGCAAATTCAGTCATGCTCTCTTTGCTTGCTCCTGCTGACTGTGGACAAGTTCTACTGTCAGCACTGGCTACTCACAGGACAATGGATTCAGACCTCTTCTACATCTTGTAGATGGCAGTGACAGTTAAATCACACAAGATAAAGTAAGACAAAGATGTCATTTAGGAACACAACCCTTGTCAGGCTGGGAATGTCTCCACTAGAGAAGCAATATGTGAATTTAGGGAATCAGCTTCTGGAGACACCCTGAAACTGAGTAGCTTCTGAACAAAAGGCCTAAATGAAGACTTCACTGGAGGAAATGCTATGACTTTGGAAAATGAGAAAGACCAGTTGCTTAAAATTGTGGGAAGATGCTGAGCTAAAAGGACCCTCTAATACTTGTGGTGCTTAAATCCAGTCTTAATACTGATATGACCCTTAAGGAAAAAAAGGGACTCTGCAAATTACACTTTGAGCCTGATGCCTAACACCAGACTTTGCTCCTACCTTACAACAGATGAGGTAGATTCAGTCAGAAAGGCACCAGTTTCACTTAAAAATGCAAAGCTCATTGCAAGGGGTAGTTCTTGACAAGGAAAGAAGTAAAACAGGATATAAACTGATAAAAATCAACAACTGCAGTTCACAGCAGCTGGGGAATGAGATCTCCTCCTAGATGAACATCTGACACCTTAGGACAGCAGAAACATCCTACTGGAGCCCAGGACAGCACATGTGCCTGCATTAAGAGGAGTCAAAGCTCATCTCCCTCAGTACTGACTTATGTTGGCAGAATGGGGTGAAGATATTTTGAAGATACTGCTCTGTAATAATCAAATTCTAAGGTGCTGTAACTTCATCAGCACCGAGAGGTCTGGGCAGTGAGGCTGCAGAGTGGCAGATCACGTTCAGGTGGAAGCAGCTACCACTAACTCTGTGAAGTGATGATTAATGGAATGAACCTGTCAAGATTTGAGGAAGGCTTCTAACTACTACAAAGTACCACGAATACTGGGTTCAGTTTGGGGCTCCTCACTCCAAGACAGACACTGAGTGTGTCCTGAGACAGGCAACAAAGCTGGTGAAGGGACTGGAAAGCAGGGCTGGGGACAAGTAGATCAGGGAATTAAGGAGTTGCGTAGTCTGGAGAAGAGGAGGCTGAGAGGAGACTTTATGGCTCCCTACAGTTCTCTGAAAGGAGGCTGGAGACAGGTAGGGGTTGGTCTCTTCTCTCTGATATCAGATGACAGAATGTGAGGAAATGGCCTGAAATTGTGCCAGGGGAGGGTTAGGTTGGAAATGCAAAGAACTGAGGAATTTGTTTGCTACAAGAGTGGTCAGGGATCGGAACAGGCTGCCCAGGGGGGCGTCAGAGTCCCCATCCCTGCATGTGCTCAAGAAATGTGTGGACATGGCATGCTGGGACATGGTTTAATGACTGATGGTTGGACTCAGTAATCTTAGAGGTCTTTTCTAACCCAAGCAATTCTGCAGCACAAGCTAAAGCTGTGTATTAGAACAATCGATGCAATAAATCAAGTATTCTGAACAGAACAGTTTCACCAGACTGATATTTCTGCCACTGTGAGAAACCCTATTTATCCCTTTTAACACAGCTGGGAAGTCATCAGTACCACAGGGAAACCTCCAGTATTTCTAAAATATACCTTTTGTTGCTGTTTTTATCCATTTCATGCATCTGGCAGTCTCTGTTTCATCAACACATTATTTGTCCAATTTGTTTAAGTTACTCCAGCCCATCCTTTGCACTTGGGGGACCATCTCCACTCACACATGGTAATACCATTGTGGTAATGTGATTTTATTGCTGCTCTTATCACCACCATTATTATTAACAATCAATAATGTAGATGGCTCAGCAAAATGCCTAAGACCAAGGCCAACTGTTATATAATGATTATTAACACATTATCAAATCCATCTTGTACAGGAACAGAATAAGATCTTTCTTCCTACAGGGATCTCTCTGCTTCTGGCAGAGTTTTTCTATCTTATTAACAGGACTTTTACAGTGAGAGAATTAACTTTGACCACTGCAGCCCACAAAGCCTCCAGCACATCTGAAGCACAGCACAATGATAAACCCTCAGCACGTACACAGGACTCGCTATCTCATCTCTGATGAAATACATTTTCATCTGCAGGCTCCCCCACCAGCCTCCTTCTTCCCCATTCTGTTCTGTCACTGTAAAAAATTGGCAACCTCTCCAGAGGCTGCTTTTTACACAATAACATTTGAACCACCTTCCCACACCTCTGCCCTCTGAATGCACAACTAATCATGCAATTCCCCAGCCAAACCACAATCAGCAAGAGCTTGGGCACCAGGATGAAGGCAATGCTCATTTCTCCTGGTTAAAACCTTACTTTATCCACATGGAAAAGCATAAAGTGTTCACAACTCTCCCCCCTCCAAGAAAAAATAAAAGCAAACTAGTAGACTAATGAAGCCAAACCATAATATGTACAGCCTTTCACAGGCTAGAACTGGCTTTATGTCCCCCTAATAACATCTTTTAATGTGCTGTCTCCCTAATCCATTATTATTATAGCACTTGCTGGGAGTTATCTGCTGCTTTTGTTTTACTTCTGCCTCTTTTCAAGCCACAGTTTGAAGGTTTTTACTTTTATAAAACTATTGAGGGTTTGTTTCCCTCCCTTAGCAGGTTTGCCAGAAATCACTCTTGGAATTTGTCACTAGAAAATGCTGCACACAAACCATTTTCCATAGAACTCCAGCTGAATGAGGAGAGAAAAGATTCCCTATAAATACTCATACTAGCTTTTCTCTGACAATCCAGCCTTAGCTTCTTGGTTTCTAACAAAGTCCCAAGTCTACAGGCCAATTCCAAACGCTTGACAGGCACAACTTGAGAAATCCTCCTGGAGCAGCAGTGATTAGAGAAGGCAACTGGCAGCCAGGAGACCCATGCTGTATTCCCAGCTTCATTACTGATTTTTTCTGGATGACCTTGTCAAGTCGTTTAATGCCTTTCTGCCTGTGTTTCCCTCTCTGCAAAAGGTTCAGATAAACACCTTCCTTCTGAAAACGCTGTAAACTTGTTTGTTATGGAAAGAGTTCCCCTGATGTTTATGTGGTTCTCAGGGTGTAAAGAACAGATGAAAAACACAATGGCCACGTCACATAAATGTCAGTCTTCTATTTTCTAACAAATTAAACCACTGTAGGTTGAGTAATAGGTTAACCCTATACATGAAGTCATTATCTATAATCAAAGAATTGTTTGGGTTGGAAGGGACTTTAAAGATCATAGAATCACAGAATCAAGCAGGTTGGCAGAGAGCTCCAAGCTCACCCAGCCCAACCTAGCACCCAGCCCAGCCCAACCAACCACACCATGGCACTAAATGCCCCAGCCAGGCTTGGCTCCAACACCTCCAGCCACAGCCACTCCACCACCTCCCTGGGCAGCCCATTCCAATGCCAATCACTCTCTCTGCCAGCAACTTCCTCCTCACAGCCAGCCCAGACCTGCCTTGCCACAGCTTCAGCCTGGGTCCCCTTCTTCTGGTGCTGCTTGCCTGGCAGCAGAGCCCAACCCCAGCTGGCTACAGCCTCCCTGCAGGCAGCTGCAGGCAGCAATGAGCTCTGCCCTGAGCCTCCTCTGCTGCAGGCTGCACCCCCCCAGCTCCTTCAGCCTCTCCTCACAGGGCTCTGCTTCAGGCCCCTCCCCAGCCTTGCTGCCCTTCTCCAAACACCTTCCAGCACCTCAACAGCTCTCTGCAAGGCAGGAGCCCAGAGCTGGACACAGCACTCAAGCTGTGGCCTGAGCAGTGCTGAGCACAGGGGCACAAGAACCTCCCTTGTCCTGCTGCCCACACTGCTCCTGAGCCAGCCCCGGATGCCATTGGCTCTGCTGCCCACCTGGGCACACTGCTGCCTCCTCTGCAGCCTACTATCTATCAGTACCCCCAGCTCCCTTTCCTGCTGGCTGCTTTCCAGCCATTCAGTCCCCAGCCTGTAGAGCTGCTTGGGGCTGTTGTGGCCAAAATGTCATAAACTTCTTTTGTTCTGCTTAATCTAAACTGCAATTTTGACCTGCGAAATGAACCCCAAAACTCCTGCAGAGTTCTGCAGTAGCTGTGGTTTATTACAGTGCTGGGTGCAGGCAGGATGGCTCCATCAATCCTGCACACCCCATGCTGGCACAAGCCACAGTTTATGTCACAAGAGCAGGCATATTCCCAATAGGAGGTAGGGTTATTGCAGTTATTTCTTGGAGTTCATTAACATAAGTATTTTCCCATTCTCCACCCCAATTCCAACGATTCCAACCCTGCTGGTCTGGAATGGTTATCTGCGATGAATATCCCACACAGTCTTCCTTCCAGGGTCTTTCTCATCTCTGCTCAGCAGACCCTTATTGTTGCTGATGTCAGGATATCCCTGCTTCACCTGTATCTCCTGCCTGCTTTCCTTAGCCACTGCAGGCCTGGGTCTTTACAAGATTGCTTATCACAGATCTCCAATGAGTAGCTGCAGACACTCCTACAGTAGCCCTCGTTTAGGTTTGCAGGTTACCAACTCATTACTACAAACATCTCTGCAGAGTTTGGTACTTTACAGTTTGTCACAGACACCCTCAAAATGAGCATCTGGTTTATGAGACCTTTTTACCAGCTGTGATAGTTTGAAGCAGGGTAGAATATTTTGGTGAGAAGAGCTAGATCATAGGCTGTGAAAGGAAAACAATGGTGATGTCTACTCCCCTCAGAGTCTTGCTGAAGAAATGAAAGCATTAGATAACACTCTCACCATTTTCACTCTGCCTTGGGCTTCTGACTGAGCTGCAGCTCCCTAACCTCACCTTCCACTCACTTTTGGTTCTTAACCTCTTGGCTGAACTTCTATTCTTCCTTGGGACTGGGGTAAGGTTGAGAGGGGCAGGGGGAAGGTGCAGGGGTGGTTGAGAGCCCCTCCTGGGGACTCAGGTTTCTGGGAGGGGAGTTGTGTTTCTGTATTACCTTCTACCTTGTATATTTCTGTCTATAACTGCATATACTGTGAATATCTGCTTGTATATTGTGCTAGCTGTAAATAAACAGCTTCATTTATATTCCCAGAGCCGACTGAGACTAGTCTGGGTGACCTCTTAAGTGTGTGGGGGGGCAGGGAACACCCAAACCATCACACCAGCATTCCTTGATTTTTCTTATATCATAGAATCATAGAATCAAGCAGGTTGGAAGAGAGCTCCAAGCTCATCCAGTCCAACCTAGCACCCAGCCCTATCCAATCAACCAGACCATGGCACTAAGTGCCTCATCCAGGCTTTGCTTGAAGACCCCCAGGGACGGTGCCTCCACCACCTCCCTGGGCAGCCCATTCCAATGCCAATCACTCTCTCTGGGAAGAACTTCTTCCTAACATCCAGCCTAGACCTACCCTGGCACAACTTGAGACTGTGTCCCCTTGTTGTTCTATTGCTGGTTGCCTGGCAGAAGAGGCCACCCCCCACCTGGCTACAATGCCCCTTCAGGTAGTTGTAGACAGTAATAAGATCACCCCTGAGCCTCCTCTTCTCCAGGCTAAACACCCCCAGCTCCCTCAGCCTCTCCTCATAGGATTTGTGCTCCAGGCCCCTCACCAGCTTTGTTGCCCTTCTCTGGACATGTTCCAGCACCTCAACATCTTTCTTGAATTGAGGGGCCCAGAACTGGACACAGTACTCAAGGGGTGGCCTGACCAGTGCTGAGCACAGGGGCACAAGAACCTCCCTTGTCCTGCTGCCCACACTGCTCCTGAGCCAGCCCAGGATGCCATTGGCTCTCTTGGCCACCTGGGCACACTGCTGGCTCATCTTCAGCTGTCTATCAGTACCCCAGGTCCCTTTCCTCCTGGCTGCTCTCCAGCCACTCAGTCCCCAGCCTCTAGTGCTGCTTGGGGTTGTTGTGGCCAAAGTGCAGAACCCTGCACTTGGCCTTGTTCAATCTCATCCCATTGGCCTCTGCCCACCCATGCAGCCTGGCCAGGTCCCTCTGCAGGGCTCTCCTACCTTCCAACAGATCAACACCTGCTCCTAGCTTGGTGTCATTACTACAGATCCAAGCTTTACCTTAGTTATGTGCTGCAGCCAGCAGGCAATGCTCAAAACTGGGATAGAAACTACAGGCAGATGGCTTAGCAGTGGCCAGTGATGACTGGCACCCCCAAGCCTGCTCAGGTTAGCTGATGATCACCTGCATCTTCCTGAATGGAAAATGACTCTTCCATGCCCCCTCCATGCCCTTGACTGGCTAATGCACACGGGTTTGTTGTTAATGGGCCAACAGACCTCCTATAAATGGAATACCTAAGTGCAGTCCTATTATGAGTCATTCCACCATCACTCTTTATTCCTCAAGCATAGTATGACATAATTTTAGGGGCAACACAATGGCAGAGAGGAAGCAGAATGGGGAGAGGATTGCCACAGTGATTAATTAATCCAACCAAACAGATCTGGGTTGGCTAACGACCTGCAGAAAGAAGTGGGGTTTGGTATTGAACACATTGCACTTCAGGTACCTCAAATGCACTGTTGATGTTTTGTGAAGGCAGCACAGCACTTGCACACAAAACAAACAAACAAACAAACAAACAAAAACCAACCAAAACCCCCCTAAAAGGTGATTTAGAGTTTAAAACAGCATTTCTAGAGGCACTTGGGTATATCTCACCTGAGGAAGGATGCTTGCTAACGCCGTGGTCAGCTTCCACTGATGTTTTGTGGCCGGTGAGCAACTCCACTGCAGAGAGGTGTTGAGGTGCTGGAAGGTGTTTGGAGAAGGGCAGCAAGGCTGGGGAGGGGCCTGGAGCACAGCCCTGTGAGGAGAGGCTGAGGGAGCTGGGGGGATGCAGCCTGCAGCAGAGGAGGCTCAGGGCAGAGCTCATTGCTGCCTGCAGGGAGGCTGTAGCCAGGTGGGGTTGGGCTCTGCTGCCAGGCAGCCAGCAGCAGAAGAAGGGGACCCAGGCTGAAGCTGTGGCAGGGCAGGTCTGGGCTGGCTGTGAGGAGGAAGTTGCTGGCAGAGAGAGTGATTGGCATTGGAATGGGCTGCCCAGGGAGGTGGTGGAGTGGCTGTGGCTGGAGGTGTTGCAGCCAAGCCTGGCTGGGGCACTTAGTGCCATGGTGTGGTTGGTTGGGCAGGGCTGGGTGCTAGGCTGGGCTGGGTGAGCTTGGAGCTCTCTTCCAGCCTGCTTGAGTCTATGACTGGCCAGGGCTGGGTGCCAGGTTGGTCAGGCTGAGCTCGGAGCTGTCTCCTCACCTGCCCGATGCCAGGGCTCCACGGCTGCCTCTCGCCGCGGCGCTGCACTCAGGGCGCTCCGTCAGCCCCCACAAAATGGCGGCGGGCGCCCAGGGCTCCGCGCTTCTCTCTCCTCCCTCGGCACGGCCGGGCCGTCTTGCCGCATGGCTAGAGCTGGAGGGGTGCTGGGAGAAAAGGAGGCATCAGCCGGCAGCCCCTCGGGAAATCGAGAGCCCAAAGGAACACAAAACCGGGACGGGACAGCACAGCCCAGCCGGTCCCGGCGCGGCGCAGCCTGGCGAAGCCCTGAGGGGAGCGACGCAGCTGCCCCGAAGCTCGCGGCCACCCAGCCCTCGCGCGGCCCGGCCGCGCCTGGACGCGTTCTCTGATTGGCTCTTGCCTGAGCGGCGCCCGCTGATTGGGTAACAGTTCCCCTCCCCGCGTTCTCTGCCCCTTCCTATTGGTCCCCGCTTCCCGCCCAGCTCCCGCGCCGTGCCCCGGCGGCTGCGCTCCCTCAGCCGCCTCAGCGCCCCGGGATGGCGGCGCCGGGCGAGGCTGGCAGCGCCTCAGCGCCCGGCCCCGCCTCAGCGCCCGGCCCCGCCTCAGCGCCCGGCCCCGCCGCCGCCGCCACCACCTCCGTCCTCGGCGGCGCCACCACCTGGCCCTTGAAGCGCTACGGCCGCTTCCTGCCCCCGAGGGATAGCGAGCACGAAGAGCAAAACACCTCCTGGAAGGTGAGGGGCGGGGAGGAGGCGGTGGGAGCTGGCCGCTTGCGGTGGCACTGAGTGGCTCCAGTGGGGTCCTGGAGGCTGCTGTGGAGCAAGCGAGCTGGGGACTGAGTGGCTGGAAAGCAGCCAGGAGGAAAGGGAGCTGGGGGTGCTGGTGGATAGTAGGCTGCAGAGGAGGCAGCAGTGTGCCCAGGTGGGCAGCAGAGCCAATGGCATCCTGGGCTGGCTCAGGAGCAGTGTGGGCAGCAGGACAAGGGAGGTTCTTGTGCCCCTGTGCTCAGCACTGCTCAGGCCACCCCTGCAGTGCTGTGTCCAGCTCTGGGCTCCTGCATTGCAGAGAGATGCTGAGGTGCTGGAAGGTGTTTGGAGAAGGGCAGCAAGGCTGGGGAGGGGCCTGGAGCACAGCCCTGTGAGGAGAGGCTGAGGGAGCTGGGGGGGTGCAGCCTGCAGCAGAGGAGGCTCAGGGCAGAGCTCATTGCTGCCTGCAGCTGCCTGCAGGGAGGCTGTAGCCAGCTGGGGTTGGGCTCTGCTGCCAGGCAGCCAGCAGCAGAAGAAGGGGACCCAGGCTGAAGCTGTGCCAGGGCAGGTCTGGGCTGCCTTGAACAGCTCCAGGGACGGCGACTCCACCACCTCCCCGGGCAGCCCATTCCAGTGTCCAATGACTCTCTCAGGGAAGAACTTTCTCCTCACCTCCAGCCTAAATCTCCCCTGGCACAGCCTGAGGCTGTGTCCTCTTGTTCTGGTGCTGGCCACCTGAGAGAAGAGAGCAACCTCCTCCTGGCCACAACCTCCCCTCAGGTAGCTGTGGACAGCAATAAGGTCTGCCCTGAGCCTCCTCTTCTCCAGGCTAACCAATCCCAGCTCCCTCAGCCTCTCCTCGTAGGGCTGTGCTCAAGGCCTCTCCCCAGCCTCGTTGCCCTTCTCTGGACACGCTCAAGCATCTCAATGTCCCTCCTAAACTGGGGGGCCCAGAACTGAACACAGCACTCAAGGTGTGGTCTAACCAGTGCAGAGTACAGGGGCAGAATGACCTCCCTGCTCCTGCTGGCCACACCATTCCTGATGCAGGCCAGGATGCCACTGGCTCTCTTGGCCTCCTGGGGACACTGCTGGCTCATGTTCAGTAAAAACTAATTTGTAAGCTTATACATATTTAAAGCTACAGCAGTGTCTCTTATACATTCTGTATTATGAAAAAATCTCAATGCTGCAGCATCTTTCAGTGATTTGTAAAAGCTTTCTACTGTATTTATCACCCAATACCTCTTTCTTAGCAAGTTTAGTATCTCCAGTTCTCATTTACACCTCTATTAATTATTAGGGTGATGGGATTGAGGGCATCAGCAGCAAACATTCAGATGACACTAATCTGAGCAGAAGTGTTGATCTGTTTGAGGGTAGCAATGTACTGCAGACAGATCTGGACGGGTTAAATTGATCAATTGAGCCAAACAGAATGAGCTTTAACAAGACCCAAGTGCCAGGTCCAGCACTCTGGTCACAGCAACCCCAAGTAATGCTACAGGCTTGGGGCAGAGTGGTTGGAGGGCAGCCCAGTGGGAAAGCATCTGGGGGTGCTGGTGATGTGCAGCTGAACATGAGCCAGCAGTGTGCCCAGGTGGCCAGGATGGCCAAGAGCATCCTGGCCTGTAACTGTGTGCACTGGGAGTAGGGAAGTGACAGTGCCTCTGTACTTTGCCCTGGTGAGGCCACAGCTTGACTGCTGGGTTCAGTTCTGGGTGCCACAGCATAGGGAAGACATTGAAGTCCTGGAGCGTGTCCATACAGAGCAACGAGGCTGGGGAGGGGTTTGGAGGGCATCACACAAGGAACATGTGAGAGAGCTGGGCTTGTTCAGTCTGGAGAAGGCTAAGGGGAGATCCTATTGCTCTCTACAACTACCTGAATGGAGGTTGTGGTGAGGCTGGTGTTGCTCCCAAGTAACCAGCCATTGGATAAGAGGAAATGGGCTTAAGTTGTGCCAGGGGAGGTTTAGATTGGACATTAGGAAAAGCTTCTTTACTGAGAGAGTGGTGAGGGGTTGCAACAGGCTGCCAGGGAAGGTGGTAGAGTCCCTGCAGCTGTTCAAGGAGCTGTAGATAAGTCTATGAAGTATTAAATATGCCTGCTCTCTGGGGGAGTGGAGGGAAAGTTGGCATTACTGAGAGGTAAGTTATATACCTGACCTTTGAAACCTTTTATTCTGCACTTAAAATGGAAAGTGCTGTGCTTGACAGTATGAGATTCTTGTTCTATCTTTCTAAAGGTTTTTGAATCCAATGAAGAATCAGGCCACCTTCTCCTTACCATTGTGGTCTCTGGCCATTTCTTCATTTCCCAGGGGCAAACAGTCCTGGTAAGTTTCTCATGTCTAAAGAACATTTCTCCTTTGATATTACCATCAGTGTTAACTTTGTTTCCCTTCTCAGCTTGCTGTTGTCTCTCACTGAAAGGAAGCTGTCCATTTCAGTTTTGCTCATGGTAATTCTCTTGTGCTGCTGTCTGTGTTTAGCAGAGTATTACTAAACGTAGTGTTTCATGCTGAGGAACACTGTTCTGTAGCTCTCAAAAGCTAAATTAAGACTTACTACTGTGAGTGCTGCTGATGTTCACAGCATCACAGGATGTTAGGGGTTGGGAGGGACCTGTGGAGATCTTAGAGTCCATCTCCCCTGCCAGAGCAGGACCACAGAATCTAGCACAGGTCGCACAGACACACATCCAGACAGGGCTGGAAAGGATCTAGAGGAGGATACTCCACAACCTCTCTGGGCAGCCTGTGCCAGGGCTCTGGGACCCTTACAGTAAGGAAGTTCCTCCTTGTGTTGAGCTGGAACCTCCTGTGCTGCAGATGCTTTCCCACTGGGCTGCCTTCCAACCACCCTGCCCCAAGCCTGTAGCGTTACTTGGGGTTGCTGTGACCAGAGTGCTGGACCTGGCACTTGGGTCTTGTTAAAGCTCATTCTGTTTGGCTCAATTGATCAATTTAACCTGTTCAGATCTGTCTGCAGTACATTCCTACCCTCAAACAGATCAACACTTCTGCTTAGATTAGTGTCATCTGCATATCTGCTGCTGATGCCCTCAATCCCCTCACCCAAATAAATAATAAAGATATAAAAGAGAACTGGAGATACTAAACCTGCTAAGAAAGAGGTATTGGCTCATAAATAGAGTACAAAGCTTTTACAAATCACTGAAAGATGCTGCAGCATCAAGGCTGTCAGTGCCATGGACAGTGGCACTGAGTGCAGCCTCAGCAAGTTTGCTGCCCACACCACACTGTGTGGTGCAGCAGCCAGGCTGGAGGGCAGGATCCATGCAGAGGGAGCTGGGCAGGCTGCAGAGGTGGGCACAAGCCAAGCTCAGGAGGTGCAACAAGAGCAAGGGCAAGGTCCTGCAGCTGGGGCGAGGCAATGGCAAGCAGCAATCCAGGCTGGGCAGTGCCAGGCTGGAGAGCAGCCCTGAGGAAAGGCACTTGGGGGTGCTGCTGGAGTAGAAGCTGCACAGGAGCCAGCAGTGAGCACTTGCAGCCCAGAAAGCCAAGCAGAGGCTGGGCTGCAGCAGCAGCAGTGTGGCCAGCAGGGCCAGGGAGGGGATTCTGCCCCTCTGCTGTGCTCTGCTGAGAGCCCACCTGGAGTCCTGCATCCAGCTCTGGAGCCCCTGGGCCAAGAGGGCTGTGGAGATGCTGGAGAGTGTCCAGAGCAGGGCCAGGAGGCTGCTGAGAGGCTGCAGCAGCTCTGCTGTGAGCACAGCCTGAAAGAGTTGGGGCTGTGCAGGCTGGAGCAGAGGAGGCTCCCAGGGGACCTTCTTGTGGCCTTGCAGGGTCTGCAGGGGGCTCCAAAAAAGCTGGGGAGGGACTTTTGAGGCTGTGAGGGAGTGTCAGGAGTGGGGGGAATGGAGCAAAGGTGGAGGTGGGGAGAGTGAGGCTGGAGGTGAGGAAGAAGTTGTTGAGCAGGAGAGTGGTGAGAGGCTGGAATGGGTTGCCCAGGGAGGGGGTTGAGGCCCCATGGCTGGAGGTGTTTGAGGCCAGGCTGGCTGAGGCTGTGGTCAGGCTGCTCTAGGGTAGGGTGTCCCTGGGCATGGCAGGGGGGTTGGCACTGCCTGCTCCTTGTGCTCCCTTCCAGCCCTGCCTGATTCTATGATTCTGATTCTAAGATAAAGAGTTTTTATGATACAGAATGTGTAAGAGACACTGCTGTAGCTTTAAATATGTAAAAGCTTACAAATTAGTCTTTACTGTGTACCTTAAAAGGTCTTAAACTTACAGAAACACCTTGAGTTCAGGGGTAAAACCAAACATACCTTTGAATATCTTTGGCCTGTGAGCATGTTAAGAGTGTTGAATGGATAATGAATGAGCTACCAGAGAGCTGTCAGCTGTCAGTCTGGATACCCCTCACACAAGACATGGTGTATGGCTCCCACATTTAGTGAGGACAAGATGGATATTCTTAGACAAGGTAAAAAGTGAGGCATGGAAAAGTAGTTTAGCACTTGTCTTGAGTAGGAAAAAAAAAAGGATGGAGCAATTAAAAGTCCCAATAATTAAATTCAACTGAAATGAGTCTTGCTGCCCTCTCAACCAGATCCCTGTGTTGGGAGCTAGTCCTGTTTTCAGTCTGTAACTGTTCAGTAGACTTAAATTGCTCTCTAGGATGTCTTTGGGATAACCATCTAGAGGCTAAGCAAAAGGAAGTTTTAACAACCAACTAAGGAGCCAAAAAAAAGAAGCTCAGACAAAAGCTGTAGCTCTGGCAAGGACTGAATCTGGCAGGCAACAACGGGCAAATAGAAGCATGCAGTGGTGAGGGATGAGTGCAGGAAGCACAAGCAAAGCTTTAAAAAGACTTGGCTGAGAAAAGCACTTTCTTGCAGCTTTTAGTTTTAGTGGCTAGTGAAGCTTTCAGGCAGCTGCCTTGAAAGGCCAGATGAGGAGTTTCTGACTTCAGCTTCTGAGAGACATTTAAGGCACTGCAGTAACAGTCACAGCCTAACGGTGCGGAGCAGAGGTGGAACAGGGATGCTTGGTAAATCTCACCAAGATGCAATCCTGATAGTTCAAAAGGAGGGGGGGGGGAAAAGTTGTTCCTTTGAAACATTTCTTTTGGCAATGCTTCTGTGCCAACTTTAAGGCCAACACTAACAACTTTCTTTCAAGTACTAGGGAGGTGTTACACAAAAGCAGTGCCATGAGCATTTTGAAAGCTGACTGTCAGTTCCTTGGGGTGCCCCTCTGACTGCACCAAGCTGGGATTGTGCTGCAGGTGTGTTCTGTGCATAAGGGGCTGAGCTGGTGTGAAATGTATTGGTACAATATAGAAACATAGACTTGTTTAGGCTGGACCTTCAGAGATCATCTGTGCCAACCTCCCTGCCATGGGCAGGGACACCTCTCAACTAGACTTAGTTGCTCAAGGCCTCATCCATCCTGGCTCTGAACACTTCCAAGGAGGGGACAGCCACAGCCTCTTTGGGAAACCAATTCCAGAATCTCACCACCCTCTTACTGAAGAACTTCCTAAGATTCAGTCTAAACCTACTCTCCCTCAGCTTAAAACCATTCCCCTTGTCCTGTCACTAGACACCCTCATGAGAAGTTCCTCTCCAGCCTTCCTGCAGATTCCCCTCAGGTGTTGGAAGACAGCCTGTACTCTTCTACAGGCTCAGCAACCCCAGCTCCCTCAGTCTGTCCTCATAGCAGAGATGCTGTAGTGCTGGGATCATCCTTGTGGCTCTCTTCTGGACTTGCTACAACAGTTCTATGTCACTCTTAATGCTGGGGACACCAGAACTAGACACAGTATTGGAGGTGAGGTCTCAGCAGAGCAGAGCAAATGGGCAGAACCCCCTCTCTTGCCCTGCTGGCCACACTCCTCTGGCTGCAGCCCAGCACACAGCTGCCTTCTGGGCTGCAGGAGGGCACTGCTGACTCATTGGAAGCTTCTCAGCAATCAACACCCCCAAGTCTTTTTTCTTCAGGGCTGCTCTCAACCCAGTCTGCCCCCAGGCTGGATTTGTGCCTGGGGTTGGCTCAAGCCAGAGACTGTAGAGTCAGAGCTAGGCACAACTGAACAGGCCCCTGGTGAAATCGTGCAAAGCCTTTTTTGAGTCACCACATAATAAAGAGCTGCAGTCTGTGTTGTGGCTGTAGACATAATCAGCCTGTAGAAATGGTTAAACCTCACTGGTTCTATCTCTCTCATCTCCAGCTCTCAGGAGCTGTCAAAAACCTGTCACATTATCTAAACAGGCTTTGCACCACTAAGTACACACAGTTCTTTGGAATCTGTCACAGCCCAAATCCTCTCACTCTGTGTGTGTGTGTGTGTGTGAGGGGGTCCATTAGAAAGGACATTTTGTCGCAGAGGATAATGCAGAAGTTTCTGCTCCAGAGGGAACCTCTCAAGCTCACCAGAACGCTGCCCTTGTTGAAATGATTCAGTTGCTGCTTTTACTGTGCACTCTCACTGCTGCATCTTGGCCTGAATGTTTCCTTCTCCTTGGCAAGGTGTTCTCCAGCATGTATGTGCTGAAATTCCCTCAGATGTACTCACAGAACCCTTTCTTGCTGTGTAGTACCTGCATCCTTTAAGTTGTTGATGTCTATAGTCTTTTGATCTACCTTCTAAGCCCTGCTTTTCAGAGCTTTTGATGTAGCAGAGGCTCCTGGCTTTGAGGGAACAGAGTAACAATTATCCTAGCTTTGTACCTTGTACCAGGAACACAGTATTCACAGTATTCACAGTATCATCAGGGTTGGAAGACACCTCACAGATCATCAAGTCCAACCCTTCACCACAGAGCTCAAGGCCAGACCATGGCACCAAGTGCCACGTCCAATCCTGCCTTGAACAGCTCCAGGGACGGCGACTCCACCACCTCCCCGGGCAGCCCATTCCAGTGTCCAATGACTCTCTCAGGGAAGAACTTTCTCCTCACCTCCAGCCTAAATCTCCCCTGGCACAGCCTGAGGCTGTGTCCTCTCCTTCTGGTGCTGGCCACCTGAGAGAAGAGAGCAACCTCCTCCTGGCCACAACCTCCCCTCAGGTAGTTGCAGACAGCAATAAGGTCTGCCCTGAGCCTCCTCTTCTCCAGGCTAACCAATCCCAGCTCCCTCAGCCTCTCCTCGTAGGGTTTGTGTTCCAGGCCTTTCACCAGCTTCATTGCCCTTCTCTGGACATCTTCCAGCTCCTCAACATCTCTCTTGAATTGAGGGGCCCAGAACTGGACACAGCACTGCAGGGGTGGCCTGAGCAGTGCTGAGCACAGGGGCACAAGAACCTCCCTTGTCCTGCTGCCCACACTGCTCCTGAGCCAGCCCAGGATGCCATTGGCTCTCTTGGCCACCTGGGCACACTGCTGCCTCCTCTTCAGCCTACTATCTATCAGTACCCCCAGCTCCCTCTCTGCCTGCCTGCTCTCAGCCACTCTGGCCCCAGCCTCTACTGCTGCTTGGGGTTGTTGTGGCCAAAGTGCAGAACCCTGCCCTTGGCCTTGTTCAGTCTCATCCCCGTGGCCTCTGCCCACCCATGCAGCCTGGCCAGGTCCCTCTGCAGGGCTCTCCTACCTTCCAACAGCTCCACAGCTGCTCCTAGCTTGGTGCCATCTGCAAACTTACTGCTGCTGTACTCAATCCCCTGCTCCAGATCATCAGTAAAGATGCTGAACAGGACTGGGCCCAGCACTGATCCTTGGGGAACACCACTAGTGATGTGGCCCTGCTGATCTACTTGAAGGCATCTCTGCTGACTGCAGGGGAGGGTTGGACAAACTGACCTTTGAGGCACCCTTCCAACCTGAAACAGTCTGAGAATCTGAATGGAAATGTTCATTTCATTGCTAGTTGGATGAATATCATGACCTCTAGGAAGAATACTCAAATGTTCCTGACTTGATATCAGCATCTTTCCTGACAACTCATTTATTTGTTAATACATACAGAAGCCTACAGATTTATTTTCATGAGCAACAACAGAGTGGAATATTTCATCTATTCCCTTCTAGCAATCTTTATACTAATGGAAGCTGAAATCCTCTTTCCTTGCCCAAAAGAAGGCTCCAATCATGCATTTTTAAACCAGGTGGATTAGAGAACTACCTTGTGCTGTGCACCTTGCTCTGTGCTGAGGTTGAATCAATTGATTACAGTGTCTGAGAATGCTCCAGAAGAGCCTTTCCATGCTACTATTAAGAACTAGTGGTGGACATCAGCAGTGTTTACTCAAATAAATTACTTATTTTAATGGTAAACGTTGGGGAAATGAGTTTGAGATGACTCAAAAGTATTCTTTAGTGACACTACCAGAGACAATCCTGACAACTGCTTCTGTCTAAAAATACTATTTTGTGATCAGCCAAATGGACTGAAGGGGAGGGGAACTGGAAATTCAGAGCCTGAAACATAAAAATCTCTGATGTGTGATGCAAATCAAAGGGTATTTGGGTTTGTTGTTGGTTGTTGTTGTTTTTTTTTCCTCCCCAGAGTTCTTCCTTTGGAATTAAATTACATAACATGTTTTTAGGACCTATTTTTTTTTTTGCCTGCATATTTTACAGGAGAAGAATCTCCTGCTTGCATACTGTAGATAGTGGAATTTTACAAGGAGGATCTCCACAGCACCTCTGTCAATTTCTGGTCATACTCTTAAGACAAATCATGTTCTGTTTATCACAACCCCTTATTTCCTTTCCTCCACATCAGGTCAGTCATCAGCAAGTGTGCAGATGACACCAAGCTGGGGGCAGATGTGGCTGGGTTGGAGGGCAGAAGGGCTCTGCAGCAGGAGCTTGACCACCTGGACAGATGGGCAGAGTCCAAGGGGATGGAGTTCAATAGCTCCAAGTGTAGGGTGCTGCACTTTGGCCACAACAACCCCATGCAGAGATACAGGCTGGGGTCAGAGTGGCTGAGAGCAGCCAGACAGAAAGGGATCTGGGGGTGCTGATTGATACCTGCCTGAACATGAGCCAGCAGTGTGCCCAGGTGGCCAAGAGAGCCAGTGGCATCCTGGCCTGCATCAGGAATGGTGTGGCCAGCAGGAGCAGGGAGGTCATTCTGCCCCTGTACTCTGCACTGCTTAGACCACACCTTGAGTGCTGTGTTCAGTTCTGGGCCCCCCAGTTTAGGAGGGACATTGAGATGCTTGAGCATGTCCAGAGAAGGGCAATGAGGCTGGGGAGAGGCCTTGAGCACAGCCCTACGAGGAGAGGCTGAGGGAGCTGGGATTGGTTAGCCTGGAGAAGAGGAGGCTCAGGGCAGACCTTATTGCTGTCTACAGCTACCTGAGGGGAGGTTGTGGCCAGGAGGAGGTTGCTCTCTTCTCTCAGGTGGCCAGCAGCAGAAGGAGAGGACACAGCCTCAGGCTGTGCCAGGGGAGATTTAGGCTGGAGGTGAGGAGAAAGTTCTTCCCTGAGAGAGTCATTGGCCACTGGAATGGGCTGCCCGGGGAGGTGGTGGAGTCGCCGTCCCTGGAGCTGTTCAAGGCAGGACTGGACGTGGCACTTGGTGCCATGGTCTGGCCTTGAGCTCTGTGCTAAAGGGTTGGACTTGATGATCTGTGAGGTCTCTTCCAACCTTGGTGATACTGTGACCCTGTGATACTGTGAAAATGATATTTTTGGTGGCTTACTTGATGCAGTTAATTCTGCTGTTAGAATTCTTAATATCCCCCAAATTAAACAAATTGAAATTGCAAAGAGGACTTCTTTAATAGGATAAAATTAATCCAGAGTAATTGATTTGTGACCTGATCTTTCAAAGCGTAGACTAAACGTCCTTAGTGCCCTCCTGGTCCCCTTATGACTCCTAATAAACCATCAGGGCTTAGGATGGAGTAGATTCCAGCTCATTAATTAGGCAAGCATTCAGCAGACATTCTGGTGTTCTTGATGCTCTCTTTGCACTGCCTGCAAAGCATGCACCAAATTTTGGAGATGATATTCACAACGGTGCCTTGGGTAGAGGAAGGTCCCTGTGCAATAAATGAGGGCATCTGCTGGAAACCTGGGGAAGTGAGCAGGCTGCTAATGCTGCTCAGTGGGAGTAGATTGCAATGCCAGAGGGAGGTTTGGTAATCCTGGGATTGAAATCTTAGTTTCACTGACTTAGTACCACTGCTGTGGTTCAGAGATCATAGAATCATTGCATTGATTAGGCTGGAAAAGACCTTTAAGATCACCAAGGCCGGTGCTAAACCTTGACCCTCGGCACCACATCTACACAGCTTTGCAATCCCTCCAGGGACAGGAGCTCCACCACTGCCCTGAGAAGCCTCCTCCTGGGTTTGACAACCCTTTTGTGGAAGAAACTGTTCCTAATGTCCAACCTAAGCCCTTCCTCAGAGCAACTTGAGGCCATTTCCTCTCATCTTGTCTATTTGCTGCTTGGGAGAGGAGACCAACACCCACCTCACTCCAGCTTCCTTTCAGGGAGCTGTAGAGAGCAATGAGGTCTCCCTTCAGGCTCCCCTTCTCCAGGCAAAACACTCTCAGTTCCCTCAGCTGCTCCTCACCAAACCCACTCTCCAGACCCTTCCTCAGCTTTGTTCCCCTTCTCTGAACACACTCCAGCACCTCAAGGTCCTTCTTGGAGTGGTGGGCCCAAAAGTGATCCCAGGACTCAAGGTGTGGCCTCACCAGTGCTGAGGACAGTGGTACAATCACTTCTCTTGTCCTGCTGGCCACGGTATTCCTGGTCCAGGCCAGGATGCTGGTGCCATTTTTTGGCCACCTGAACACAGGGTGGCTCATCTCCAGCTAGCTATGACCAATGGTCCCAAGTCCTTTTCCACCAGCCAGTTTCCAGCCACTCTTCCTGAAGCATTCAGGGAGTTGTCATAACTCAAGTGCAGAACCCAGCACCTGGCCTTGTTCAGCCTCATTCCATTGACCTCAGCCCATTTATCCTGCTTGTCCAGGACCCTCTGTAAATCCTTCCTACCCTCAACACTCTCACCCAACTTTTTGCCAGGTTCAGTTTGTTGATTTCTTTGCCAGGAATCCTTTTGGATGTTGAATATCTTTCTGCATCACTTCCCCATTTATGTTTGCCATCCTGACAGGTCCCTGTTGCATAATGGCTGTGTACTGGGGATTGCCACCAGTAAAGAGTTCTGTGGGGCTCTGATCTTTACTTTTCTCACTCTCCTCTTCTTCTAAACTCAGCTATTAGAGTAGTTCCTTTTAAAAAGTAGTGATATCTGTTAATTAAAACATATTTGGCCTGAAGTTAGGAGTTTTAATTTCTGATATTGATCTAGGGAAGTGCATATTTTGTATCAGGAATTAAGAAGAAACTGCTTCATTTGACTTATTAATGGGATGCTTTGGAGAGCTTTAACCAGCCTCATAAGCATCCAATTTGTCTCTCTAGGTCTCTGGTCAAGTCTTAATGTACTATGGTATAGGTTAGGAAAAAAAAAACAACCAAAAATCAGATTTTTTTCTTTATAGAATGGTTTGGGTTGGAAGTGACCTCAAAGATCATCTAGTTCCATACCCCCTCCCATAGAATCAAGCAGGTTGGAAGAGACCTCCAAGCTCAGCCAGTCCAACCTAGCACCCAGCCCTATCCAGTCATCTAGACCATAGCACTAAATGCCTCATCCAGGCTTTTCCATGGGCAGGGACACTTTCCACTAGCCCAGGTTGCTCAAGGTCTCACCCAGCCTGGCTTTGAACAGGGAGAGGGCATCCACAGCCACCCTGGGCAACCTGTTCCAGTATCTCCCCACTCCTACTGGCAGGAATTTCTTCCTAATCTCCAATCTAAACCTACCCTCTTCCAGCTCAAAGGTTTTGCTCTGTGTCCTATCACCACAAGCCCTTATCAAAAGGCCCTTCCCAGCTTTCTTGTAACCCCTTTCAGGTACTGGAAGGCTGCTCTGAGTTCTCTCTGGCACTTTCATTTCTCACTGTGAACTATCAAGGTTTGTCCTGGGTTAGGAGATTATCTTTGCTCTTCACTCTGGAAGGGGCAGTAGCACCCAGCTTCTCCTAGAAGATGCATCTCAAAGATGCAGAGATGTGGTCCTAAGGGACATGAGCTGCCCAGGGAGGTGGTGGAGTCGCCGTCCCTGGAGGTGTTCAAGCAAAGCCTGGATGAGGCACTTAGTGCCATGGTCTGCTTGACTGGCTAGGGCTGGGTGCTAGGTTGGGCTGGGTGATCTTGCAGGTCTCTTCCAACCTGGCTGGTTCTATGATTCCATGACTGATGCCTGGCAGCACAGACTCCTGCATCCAATCCATCGCAGTTTGACACGAGACACTCATGGGTGACCAAGCCCCTTGGGCATGGCTGTCTTAGGGGTGGCTGCATGTGTCCCATGGTTACTGTTCCAGTTAGCTCTCCTGCCTCTAAGGACAGAGCACTCTCTTTAATGAGCTCATCCCTGGTGTGTTCTTTTCCACAATCAGCCAGCTTAACAAGATTGAAGATCCAGCTTCTGAGAGATTTGGGGGGAAAAACAAACTGCATGTGGAAAGATAATGCAGAGCTTAACATCCTTTTATTCTTTATTCCACTGAGCTTGCTGTCTGCCTGCCTTCTTGAGGTTTGGGCTTGGCCTTTCACCTCCCTCCACTTCCTGTTCTATAGTATGGGTCTCTTTGAGGTGCTGAAGCAGCTATAGAGAAGGGTGGCAAAGCTGGTGAGGGGATTGGAGAGCAGATCTGCTGAGGAGAGGCTGATGGAGATGGGATTTTTTAGTCCAGAGAAGAGGCTGAGAGGAGCTCAGGGGTGACCTCATTGCTGTCTACAGCTACCTGAAGGGACATTGTAGCCAGGTGGGGGGTGGCCTCTTCTCCCAGGCAACCAGCAACAGAACAAGGGGACAGAGTCTCAAGTTGTGCTGGGGTAGGTACAGGCTGGATGTTAGGAGGAAGTTCTTCCCAGAGAGAGTGATTGGCATTGGAATGGGCTGCCCAGGGAGGTGGTGGAGTGGCCGTGGCTGGAGGTGTTGCAGCCAAGCCTGGCTGAGGCACTTAGTGCCATGGTCTGGCTGATTGACCAGGGCTGGGTGCTAGGTTGGGCTGGCTGAGCTTGGAGCTCTCTTCCAACCTGCTTGGTTCTGTGATTGGCAAGGGCTGGGTGCTAGGTTGGGCTGGCTGAGCTTGGAGCTCTCTTCCAACCTGCTTGGTTCTGTGATTGGCCAGGGCTGGGTGCTAGGTTGGACTGGATGATCTTGGAGGTCTCTTCCAACCTGCTTGGTTCTGTGATTGGCCAGAGCTGGATGCTAGGTTGGACTGGATGATCTTGGAGCTCTCTTCCAACCTGCTTGATTCTACGATTCTGTAAAGCCATTAGTGTTTATTCCTGCAGTAGGAGCTGTCCTGAAAACAGAGTGGAGAGTAGCAGTGACAACATGACAACAACAGTGCTTTCCTCACATCCCTTTCCTCCTGCAGAGGCACTGTTATGTGTGGCATCCTGGCGTTGTGTTTGCCTTGCCTTCAGTTTCATTTGTAATGTAAGAGCAGATTATACACAGCAAGTTTGTGGCCAAAAAGAAAGTTTTTTCTTCCAAAGCTGTTGTTGACACATGCTTCAGTTTCATCTGCAAACATCTGTCTCCTGAGGATAAGTGAATCCAAACTAGTTGATGCAAGCCAGCATAGCTGAACTCTCACACAAAAGAACATTTCTACTGTGTATTAATTTCTTGTTAAGCTGAGGCTGCTTAATGGCCTTGCAGTCTACCATCAAGTGGATACTCTGTGCCTGTTTTCTTATGTTGCTTAGCACCAAAAGGTTTCTAGAGTATACAGCAATAATGCCACACAATACCTTCCACCACAGATCACAGCTCTCATTGGCCAGCAGCTTTTTGGGTGCTGAGATGTAAAAATCAGAGCAAAAGTATTCCCCACCTCGTGGGTGTGAGGCTGGACCAGCATTCTTGACTTCTCTGCCTCATGCAAGAGGTGCTCATGTCTCACCTGCTGCTAAAATCTTGCTTTGTTTTCTGCTTCAGCTTAATTCTCAGGGCCCTCCTTCAGAGAGGCTTTTCTCAGAGGTCTGTGAAAGCATTTTCCTTTAGTACAGTGTCACAAGAAGCTCCTAGCCAAGCTGGCAGCTCATGGTTTGGACAGATTCACTCTGTGCTGGATCAAGAACTGGCTGGATGGCAGAGCTCTGAGAGTGGTGGTGAATGGTGCCACATCCACTTGGCAGCTGTCACTGGTGGTGTGCCCCAAGGATCAGTGCTGGGCCCAGTCCTGTTCAGTATCTTTATTGATGACCTGGACGAGGGGATTGAGTCCAGCATCAGTGAGTTTGCAGATGACACCAAGCTAGGAGCAGCTGTTGATCTGTTGGAAGGTAGGAGAGCCCTGCAGAGGGACCTGGCCAGGCTGGATGGGTGGGCAGAGGCCAAGGGGATGAGACTGAACAAGGCCAAGGGCAGGGTTCTGCACTTTGGCCACAACAACCCCAAGCAGCACTACAGGCTGGGGACTGATTGGCTGGAGAGCAGCCAGGAGGAAAGGGACCTGGGGGTACTGATAGATAGTAAGCTGAAGATGAGCCAGCAGTGTGCCCAGGTGGCCAAGAGAGCCAATGGCATCCTGGCCTGCATCAGGAGCAGTGTGGCCAGCAGGACAAGGGAGGTTATTCTTCCCCTGTACTCAGCACTGGTCAGACCACACCTTGAGTGCTGTGTCCAGTTCTGGGCCCCTCAATTCAAGAAGGATGTTGAGGTGCTGGAACATGTCCAGAGAAGGGCAACAAAGCTGGTGAGGGGCCTGGAGCACAAACCCTATGAGGAGAGGTTGAGGGAGCTGGGCCTGTTTAGCCTGGAGAAGAGGAGGCTCAGGGGTGATCTTATTGCTGTCTACAACTACCTGAAGGGGCATTGTAGCCAGGTGGGGGGTGGCCTCTTCTCTCAGGCAACCAGCAATAGAACAAGGGGACACAGTCTCAAGTTGTGCCAGGGTAGGTCTAGGCTGGATGTTAGGAAGAAGTTCTTCCCAGAGAGAGTGATTGGCATTGGAATGGGCTGCCCAGGGAGGTGGTGGAGGCACCGTCCCTGGAGGTCTGCAAGCAAAGCCTGGATGAGGCACTTAGTGCCATGGTCTGGTTGACTGGTTAGGGCTGGGTGCTAGGTTGGACTGGATGATCTTGGAGGTCTCCTCCAACCTGGTTGATTCTATGTGGATTCTACAGTACACCTGGAGTGACATAAGTAGTGTGACTGAGCAATAGTGATCAAAATGCTACCATTTATCTCTTCAGATTGGTAACTTTTGAGGTCTTCCATTCCTGCCCAGTCCTTAGTTGCCTTTTTCTCTGTAGCCCTGATCGATCTTACACTGCCACCTGCCTTTGCTCATGCCCAGCATCACCCAGCCCTTGCTGTGAAGTAGCTATGGATATCACTTGCCCAAGGAGAACAGTGACCACAGCTGCTTTGTTACCTGTCAGCAGCAATCTGGAGGGACAACTACCTTTTTCTATGACAGTTCCTGTGTCCAGAGCAGGTTCAGAGTCAATTCAGTATCTCTAGCAAGGCACAAATAGAAAATCATCCTGATACATTGCCATGCAGTTGCCAGCACCTACCCTCACCTAACTCCTGGCAGACACAGAATCATAGAACAGTTTAGGCAGAGAAAGACCTTTAAACTCCTCACATCCATCCATTAACCCAACACTGCCAAATCCATCCCTAAACCATGTCCCTCAGCACCACCTCTACCTGGCTTGCAGACTTCTCCAGGGATGGGCAACAGCACCACTGCCCTGTGCAGCCTGTTCCAGGGCTTGACAACTCTTTAGTGGAATAAATTGTTCCTCTTGGTCAACCTAAACCTCTCCTGGTGCAACCTGAGGCTGTTTCCTTTCATCCTGTCATGTTTTGCTTGGGGAAAAAGGACCAACTCCCACCTCAATCCACCCTCTTTTTGGAGGAGAAGAAAGAGAGCAAGAAGGTTTCCCCTTCTCCTCTCAACTTTGAGTGCTGGAAACCAGTCTGTACTGGCTGAGGCAACATGGAATAGCCATGAGGAACAGACTAGACCTTATCATGGTGCAAAATTTGGCTTACTTCCCACTGAGAACTGAGCAAAATCTGGAGCATCTGGGCTGTAATGACAATATCTGATGGAAACTGATGGAGTCAGTCTTAGTTATGCAGACCTCAGTTTATCTGCACCATTCCCTCTCCTTTTCCATCTAGCTTTGCTTGTGCCACATCAGGTTTGTTGAACTGCTCACTGAGACAAAGCATGGAAATGGTAGCAGGGTGGGAAAGGAGGAATTGGATGTGGATACCATGTCCTTGGAGTCTTTCCTGCATTCAGGGCTCTACAGAACCTGGATTGATAGGCCAGGGTTCAACAAGGCCAAGTGCTGGGTCCTGGACTTGGGTCACAACAACCCCATGAACACTTCAGGCTTGGGAAAGAGTGGCTGGAAAGCTGCTTTGTCTTCTTTCTACAGCTCCCTGAAAGGAGGGCATCGAGTCAGTCATCAGCAAGTGTGCAGATGACACCAAGCTGGGGGCAGATGTGGCTGGGTTGGAGGGCAGAAGGGCTCTGCAGCAGGACCTTGACCGCCTGGACAGATGGGCAGAGGCCAAGGGGATGGCTTCAATAGCTCCAAGTGCAGGGTGCTGCACTTTGGCCACAACAACCCCATGGAGAGATACAGGCTGGGGTCAGAGTGGCTGAGAGCAGCCAGACAGAGAGGGATCTGGGGGTGCTGATTGATATCCACCTGAACATGAGCCAGCAGTGTGCCCAGGTGGCCAAGAGAGCCAGTGGCATCCTGGCCTGCATCAGGAATGGTGTGGCCAGCAGGAGCAGGGAGGTCATTCTGCCCCTGTACTCTGCACTGGTTAGACCACACCTTGAGTGCTGTGTTCAGTTCTGGGCCCCCCCAGTTGAGGAGGGACATTGAGATGCTTGAGGGTGTCCAGAGAAGGGCAACGAGGCTGGGGAGAGGCCTTGAGCACAGCCCTACGAGGAGAGGCTGAGGGAGCTGGGATTGGTTAGCCTGGAGAAGAGGAGGCTCAGGGCAGACCTTATTGCTGTCTACAGCTACCTGAGGGGTGGTTGTGGCCAGGAGGAGGTTGCTCTCTTCTCTCAGGTGGCCAGCACCAGAACAAGAGGACACAGCCTCAGGCTGTGCCAGGGGAGATTTAGGCTGGAGGTGAGGAGAAAGTTCTTCCCTGAGAGAGTCATTGGACACTGGAATGGGCTGCCCGGGGAGGTGGTGGAGTCGCCGTCCCTGGAGCTGTTCAAGGCAGGACTGGACGTGGCACTTGGTGCCATGGTCTGGCCTTGAGCTCTGTGCTAAAGGGTTGGACTTGATGATCTGTGAGGTCTCTTCCAACCCTGATGATACTGTGATACTGTGAGGTTGGAGGCAGGTGGGGGTCAGTCCCTTCTCCCAAGGAACAAGTGACCTGGAATTCCATCCCTGGAGGGAGTGAAAAGCCAATATAGATATGATGCTGAGGGACATGGTTTAGTGGTGACCTGGCAGTGTTGAGTTGCATTTGATGATCTTAATGATCTCCAACCCAAATGATTCTGCTTTTCTGTTTGCTTTACCTCTTTTTAGTTACTTGCTTCTGCTTGGCAACAGACAATCCACCAAAGGTGCAAGAAGAGAGGAAATGCTTCCTGCTTTCTTCTTCAGTTAATTAAACCTGAAGTAAATTAAGTTTCAGTTAATCACATTTGGGGAGGGTTGGAGTTGACTAAATCAAGAGCACAGAAACACACATTCCAAATGTTGTTTCTTTCCAGTTTGCTTGACCTCAGAAGCAGGACATACAAAAAAGGATAAGAGTCTGGGGAACATCAGTAAAAGAGTTGGTAGGAAAGTTAAACACTGGGCTGCCTTTTATGATTGCTTTGAAAACAGTTATGATTTTAAGGAGACAACATTTGGGCAACCTCCATCTCCCAGTCAAAGGAGAGGTAAAAATAGACTTAATATGGGAACAGCCACATTTAAATAAACCCAGTTGGTGTGCATTAAAAACCAGGAGCTATTTGAAATGAAGAGGAGTCCAAGTGGCCTAGGGAAAGCAGGAGTTGCTGGAATTCCTTCTCTAGCAGTGTTTTGGGGCTTGGCTGCATGTCCAGAGTGAGCAGTTCTGAACTGGTCCAAGTGTTTTGAGAAGGTATGGTTATGATTAAAGGACTGGAGGAAAGGCTGAGAGATCATAGCAACATAGAATGGGTTAGGCTGGAAGGGACCTCAAAGCTCAGCCAGTTCCAACCCCCTGCTATAGGTTAGGCTGGAAGGGACCTCAAAGCTCAGCCAGTTCCAACCCCCTGCTATAGGTTAGGCTGGAAGGGACCTCAAAGCTCAGCCAGTTCCAACCCCCTGCTATAGGTTAGGCTGGAAGGGACCTCAAAGCTCAGCCAGTTCCAACCCCCACTAGAACCTTCAAGGCCTCATCCAGGCTGGTCCTGAACACCTCCAGGGAGGTTGTGGAGCACAGAAGCACCCAATGTGATCTTTGATCACATTGGGTGCTTCTGTGCTCCACAGCCTCCCTGGGCAACCTGTGCCAGTGTCTCACCACCCTCACTGCCAAGAACCCTTTCCTAACACCCAGTTTGAATCTCCCCTCTGCCACTTTAAACCATTCCCCCTTGTCCTGTCATTCCCATTCCTTGTCCATAGTCCCTCCCCAGCCTTCCTCTAGCCCCCTTCAGACCCTGCAAGGCCACTCCAAGGTCTCCTCCAAGCCTTCTCCTCTCCAGGCTGCACAGCCCCAACTCTCTCAGCCTGTGCTCACAGCAGAGCTGCTGCAGCCCTCTCAGCATCTTGGTGGCCTCCTCTGCACTGGCTCCAGCAGTTCCATGTCCTGGATGCTCCAGAACTGCCCCCAGGACTGCAGGTGGGGTCCCAGGCATAAGTCCTGACTGTTGCAAACTGACCTTCAGGGACTTCCAGCTGTTTGCCATCAGAGGGGACTTCTGTCTGTAAATGGGATGAGGAAGCCCTCAGCACACAGGACACATCTTCCTTCTTCACTGCTTCAGCAGTCTAATTGCATCATGCAGCACGGCTGGAGGACTCCAGCTTACCAACTGAGATGCCCTTTTCTGGTGTGAGGGCTATCAGTTTGTCCCTCTGAGGATCCAGATTCCTGCCTGGGGAAGCAGAGAACAGCTTGGTACTCACCAGCAGCCACAAAGTGAAGTGAAGCTTGACCTTGAGGCCTTTTATCCCTTAACAAGCCCCACCTAGAGGTACTTTGAGTGTGCTCAGTACAAACTAACACAATGCAGGTGTTTGGCTCATCTTGGTTGGAAAGGACCTTAAAGATCATCTAGTTCCAAGCCCCTGCAATGGATATGGACACCTTCTACTAGTCCAGGTTATTCAAGGCCTTGTCCAACCTGGCATTCAAGATTTCCAGGCTTAGAGCCCCCACAGCTTCTCTGGGCAGGCTGTTCCAATGCCTCAGCACCCTCATGAGGAAGAAGAACTTCTTAAAGTCTCACTAAATAGAGCTGCTTCCCCTTTGAAGGCACTGCCCCTCATCCTGTCACTCCATGCCTTGCTCAGAAGTCCCTCTCCAGCTCTCCTGTAGCATCCTTTCAAATGACCTTGGTTTAAAGTGCAGAGGGAAATGATTTTCTCCCTCTGACCTCAGAGCCTTTGGGAATGCTGCTTGCATGCTGTCTCTACCATTCTGGAGCCTATCCTGACAGGTGGCTGGTGCACTTTGCCTGTGGTTCAACCCTTCAGTGCTTTCTAGACAGTCTTCTCTTGGGAGTTCAGTTCAAATTGGAGGTGCAGTGCCAGGAATCTCTTACCAAGATGACTCCCTGTACCAAGACAGAATGCCAGATGGTTTCCCAGCCTGGACTGGGGTCAGGTGGATGATACCTCTGGCAAAACCACACTGCTGCTGACCCAAGGGGAGGATGTGATGTGGTTCTTGACCTTTAGGCCACCTCTGAAAAGCAACCTATGCAAAAAAAGCAAGCATGAGCAGTTGAGCTGAAACAGGCAGGCAATCTCCTCCCTGCCCTCAGATCTGTTTGGGGTTTTTTTCCAGCCCTACTCCCAAGCCTTTGCTAACTAAAGACTGTGGCAGCCTGGGGAAGGTACCTTGGGAGACACAGTCCATTGCCCTGCCATTTTTACACGATGTTTTCAGCTGCCTGCAGTGTTGTTACAGAGTGCTGAGCAGCCTGAGTGGTTTGAGGAGACTGACAGCTAATGCAACCCGAGTACAAAAACATCTTCATCCACTTAGCGAAGCTGCTGCTTGTTTACCTGAGCTCCATCCGGAGAGAAAGCCTCCCTGGGCCTGAGAGAAGCCAACTGCTGACCCATTCTTCGGGTTTGCCTGCCCTCTGCTGCCCTCTCGGGCAACTTCAGGGGATGCAGAGCAACGCCAAGCTAGCTGCTGCAGCTTGGTTTGTTCTGCACTTCATGCAGACCTTCCTCACAGGCACACAGATAAAGTGCACTTGGAAATTAGAAGGTGGCTTCATCTTGGCACGGGAGCTGCAGGCTCAGGTTTAAGCCATGCAGTCACAGAGTCAGGCAGGGCTGGAAGGGAGCACAAGGAGCAGGCAGTGCCAACCCCTGCCATGCCCAGGGACACCCTACCCTAGAGCAGCCTGACCACAGCCTCAGCCAGCCTGGCCTCAAACACCTCCAGCCGTGGGGCCTCAACCCCCTCCCTGGGCAACCCATTCCAGCCTCTCACCACTCTCCTGCTCAACAACTTCCTCCTCCCCTCCAGCCTCACTCTCCCCACCTCCACCTTTGCTCCATTCTCCCCACTCCTGACACTCCCTCACAGCCTCAAAAGTCCCTCCCCAGCTTTTTTGCAGCCCCCTTCAGACCCTGCAAGGCCACAAGAAGGTCCCCTGGGAGCCTCCTCTGCTCCAGCCTGCACAGCCCCAACTCCTTCAGGCTGTGCTCACAGCAGAGCTGCTGCAGCCTCTCAGCATCCTCCTGGCCCTGCTCTGGACACTCTCCAGCATCTCCACAGCCCTCTTGGCCCAGGGGCTCCAGAGCTGGATGCAGCACTCCAGGTGGGCTCTCAGCAGAGCACAGCAGAGGGGCAGAATCCCCTCCCTGGCCCTGCTGGCCACACTGCTGCTGCTGCAGCCCAGCCTCTGCTTGGCTTTCTGGGCTGCAAGTGCTCACTGCTGGCTCCTGTGCAGCTTCTCCTCCAGCAGCACCCCCAAGTGCCTCTCCTCAGGGCTGCTCTCCAGCCTGGCACTGCCCAGCCTGCATTGCTGCTTGCCATTGCCTCCAGCCAGCTGCAGGACCTTGCCCTTGCTCTTGTTGCACCTCCTGAGCTTGGCTTGTGCCCACCTCTGCAGCCTGCCCAGCTCCCTCTGCATGGATCCTGCCCTCCAGCCTGGCTGCTGCACCACACAGCTTGGTGTGGGCAGCAAACTTGCTGAGGCTGCACTCAGTGCCTCTATCCCTAAAACCTCTGTGCAGGTTTAACTCCTGTTGCAGCAAACCCCACATGGTTGGCAAGCTGTTGGGTGCAAAAGCTGATGCATGCAGAGGACCTGTCTTCACCTAGGGATTCGATGGCACCCCCAGGGTGTGTGCTTTGAAGTGTTGCATGTTTGCTGTTGGAGTCGTTTGTGCTCTGCTTTGTTTCAGGAAGGCTTTTCACTGATCGATTCCCACAAGTGGCTGAGGGTAGTGAGGAGAGCAGACTGCCTGCTCTTTCAAGCACAGGCCAAGGTAGGTTGAGTTGCTTTTTCATGTTTCTGCTAGCTCCACACAGATCTGGAGAAGATTTCTTCATGCTGGACAAATGAAACCTGAAGTTCTCAGATACTGTCAGTTGTCCAGATGAAAGGTTTGGGCTTTTCCCCCCTCAAGATATTAAACAAGAAACAGACTGCACTGGGTTGGAAGGGACCTTTAAAGGTCATCTAATACAAATCCCCTGCTGTTAGCAGGGACATTCTCCACTAGACCAAGCTACTCAAGAGCCCCAACGAGCCTGACCATGAATGTCTTCAGGGGTGGGGTCTCCACCACCTGCCTGGACAATCTGTTCCAGTGTCCCACCACCCTCACAGTAAAGAAGTTCTTCCTAATCTCCAGTCTTCCTCTCTCTCCTCTTCCAGCTCAAAGCCACTGCCCTCATCTGGTCACTGCAAGCCCTTGGGAAAAGTCCCTCCCCAGCTTTCTTGTAGGCTCCTTCAGGTACTGGAAGGCTGCTCTAAAGCATCCTGGAGCTTTCTTGTCTCCAGGTTGAACAAGCCCAACTCTCTCAGCCTGTCTTTGTAGCAGAGGTGCTCCAGCCCTCTAGTCACTTTTGTGGCTCTATTGGGTCCAAGTCTTTGTGACAAAGGCCTCACAGCTGGACACAGTGTTCCAGGTGAGGTCTTGCCACAGCAGAGTGGCAGAATCACCTCTCTCAATCTGTTTAGAGCACAGAATGGATCTGGAAGGAGCAAGGCAAAGGAAGAACTGAGAGATCTTCTCACTACCTTTTGTAACTGCAGACACTCAGGCTGCTTTCTGAGAGTTAGCTGGGAAAAAACCCAGACCATTCTTTCTGTCACAATCTGTCTTGCCATGGCAAACAATTAAAGAGATGAAAGGATGCTCTTACAGGCACACAGACCACAAAATGCCTAACCAAACCATGCTTCAGCCATGCCATGGCCCCTGACCATCACCAGCCTGGTGATTCAGGTGCTTAAGGCAATGAAAGGCTTCTGGGCTTCCCCTGGGATCAGCTGGAAAGCAGTCGATTGGCCTGTAAATAATTAAACAGCACTTGCTGGTTAGCAGCTTCTGTGTAGCTCTCACTGTTCTCGGCCCTGAGATGCACTCCCAGAAGTTTCTAACTCCACTGAGGACTCAACCAGGTGTTTTCAGAAGCAAAGCCTGTTTGAAATGAGAGGAGCTCTCTCTTCTCCCCTAATGGCTTCTGGGCTTTGTTGTTTCAGCAGAAGCAGCTGTCTCTAGTTTAATCTCTACCTAACTGGAGACTTCATCTCCAAGTCAGAAACAGGAATTCTGGGAAAAGGGGATGAGCTTCTTGTTCAGTGGCTGCCAGAGCTCAGTTCCAGCTCTTTGCCCTGTTTGCAGAAGCATTAAGGCATAAAAATATCCCAAGTGGTCTCACAGAACCATAGAATCAGGCAGTGTGGGAAGGGAGCACAAGGATCAGGCAGTGCCAACCCCCCTGCCATGCCCAGGGACACCCTACCCTAGAGCAGCCTGACCACAGCCTCAGCCAGCCTGGCCTCAAACACCTCCAGCCATGGGGCCTCAACCCCCTCCCTGGGCAACCCATTCCAGCCTCTCACCACTCTCCTGCTCAACAACTTCCTCCTCCCCTCCAGCCTCACTCTCCCCTATCATAGAATCAGGCAGGCTGGAAGAGAGCTCCAAGCTCAGCCAGCCCAACCTAGCACCCAGCCCTGCCCAACCAACCAGACCATGGCACTAAGTGCCCCAGCCAGGCTTGGCTGCAACACCTCCAGCCACAGCCACTCCACCACCTCCCTGGGCAGCCCATTCCAATGCCAATCACTCTCTCTGACAGGAACTTCCTCCTCACAGCCAGCCCAGACCTGCCCTGCCACAGCTTGAGCCTGGGTCCCCTTCTTCTGCTGCTGGCTGCCTGGCAGCAGAGCCCAACCCCACCTGGCTGCAGCCTCCCTGCAGGCAGCTGCAGACAGCAATGAGCTCTGCCCTGAGCCTCCTCTGCTGCAGGCTGCACCCCCCCAGCTCCCTCAGCCTCTCCTCACAGGGCTGTGCTCCAGGCCCCTCCCCAGCCTTGCTGCCCTTCTCCAAACACCTTCCAGCATCTCTCTGCAATGGAGGAGCCCAGAGCTGGGCACAGCACTCAAGGACTTGGTAGTGCTAGGACTAGAGGCAGTGGATTGAAGCTTGAGGATGGCAGATTTAAGACTAGAGATTAGGAAGAAATTCTTTAGTGAGGGTGTTGAGACACAGGATCAGGTTGCCCAGGGAGGCTGTGGATGCCTTTTCCCCAAAGATATTAGGGCCAGGCTGGATAAGGCCTGAAGCAACCTGGTCTAGTGGGAGGTAACTCTGCACATGGCAGGGAGCCTGGAACAAGATGATTTTAAAGGTCCCTTCTAACCCAAACCATTCTATGAAAATTAATATGGGCACTGTAGAGGTAACTAAACCAAATTGCTCTTGGAAAGCCTCCAAAAGGAATTCAGATTAAGATGCAAGTTCCCTTCCTGTTCTTCTAAGGAGAACTCACCTGCTTGGCACAGCCACTAATTAGTTCTCAACCTAAGTGAATCCCAAGCCAGGGAAGGTGAGGTCTGAGTTAATTAGCAGTGTAAGTGAGCACTGTTAAAAGGAGCACAACAGTTCAAAGCACTTTGACATGTTTCCCTTTAAAAGGTACCATGAGAAGCTTTCCTCTTTAGGATGGCCTAAAAACTCACTTGCTGCAGTACAAGCAGCTTCAGATAACACATGTGTAACCACACAGGCTGTCAGGAGCAGCTCCTTGAAGTGAAAGCTCTCCTGGTGTCCCTGCAGTCAGCACTCTGGCAGCCTGTCTAGTCCTACAAAAACCCTGGGGTTGATGTTTGTGAAAGCTCAGAAGCCTCAACCAGGCTGCTTCAAGTGTAAGGAAATCTCCCTTCTTTTCCAGCACCTTAAATGTTTGAAATGTCAAGAGCAAAGTGCAGGTCCCATTAATCCCCTGCCTAAACAGGCACTCAAGGTGCCTTGTGTGAGCTGAAGGTGCTGAGGACAAGCTTATTATGCACAACAAACTCCTCCATCCTCCCTTTTCACAGAATCCCAGCATGCTGGGGCTTGGAAGGCACCTCTGGAGATCATCCAGTCCAACCCCACCCTGTTAAAGCAGGGGCACCCACAACAGCTTGCCCAGGATCACAGTGGGCAGGAGGGAGGGGTTGGAGTCTCTCCAGTGGACTCCACAACCTCTCAGAGCAGCTTGACCCAGACCTCCAAGACCCTCACAGCACAGGCATTTGTAGGTTAGATTCCAGAGCTATCTCCTGCCTAACTTTGTCATTTCCTTTTCATTTCAGTCACAAAACAACCGACCAGAGTTGGCCAATCCTTACAGCATACTACCTGCAGCAACAAGGAAGCCTTAATTCCCTTGCTACACATCTAAAAGCTGCTGGCATGGCAAAGTTTGCTCCCTTGGTTGGACAAATTAATTAGTTGACACCTGGCCCTGCTCTCTCACCACTCTCTTGGGGTGTTTCTAACCAAGCTTCTGCTTCCTTGCACCCTGGCACAGGACAAGGGGCAATGGACGCAAACTCCAGCACAGGAAGTTTCACCTCAACAGGAGGAAGAACTTCTTTAGTGTAAGGGTGACAGAGCCCTGGCACAGGCTGCCCAGAAAGGTTGTGGAGTCTCCTTCTCTGGAGGCTCTCAAGCCCTGCCTGGATGCAACCTGCAATAGTTTATATGGTCCTGCTTTGGCAGGGAGGTTGAACTCAATGATCTCTGGAGGTGCCTTCCAACCACTAATATCCTGCGAGCCTGTGACTCGGGAGTCTTCTGCTTTAGCTGCTGAAGGCAGAGCAGGCAGGGCTTGTTTCTTTGGGTTTAACTTGGTGCAACAATCCAAAACTATTATCACTTTCTCACTTGCTTCCCCCAAGAGGCCTTGAATGAAAGCAAAGCAGCTGGAGGCTTCACCTGCTTTCCTCTCTGGTTTCGGAGCAGAGTGAATGCCGCATGTTCCGGGTGCAGTTCGGTGGCACAGCGAAAGAGCAGATGCTGGAATTCTGCTGCAGCTGTGTTCAGAAACTTGCAGAGTACCTACCAGTTCAGGTGACAGATGAGCCAAACCAGCAGCTCCATCCCAGCCTCAGCCAGCTGGGGAGTGGTGAAAGCCAAGAGAGGGACACTGACCAAAACCCATCAGCGCTACGTCAAGTAAGTAAGCAGGAACGGAGGGGTGGAAAACCAGAGAAAGAAGCAGCTCTGAGGCCTGTCAAGGGCAAGTTTTGGTTTTGCAGCTGGGAGACCTCCTCTGTGACATAGGAAACCCAAAATTCAGCTCATGTGCAAGGAAACCTCGTCAGTGACCACAGCTAGAGTGAGTCAGAAGTCAGCTGCTGAAGCTGTCATCTTCCCCTTTTCTTGCTGTGCCTCAAGAGGAAAGAACAATGCTCAAAGAAGTGGTCCTTGCTCCTCAAGCTTGCTGTAACATTTCAGAGCAACCAGACCACCTCAGGTTTGGCCTCTGAAAGGTCACCAGTAACCAAAAGTCATGTACACAGAATCAGAGAGTAGTAGGGGTGGAAGTGACCTCTGAAAATCATTCTGTCCAACCCCCTGCCAGGGCAGGTTCACCTACAGAAGGTCACACAGGAACACTTCCAAGTGGGTTTTGAATGTCTCCAGAGATGGAAGCTCCACTACCTCTCTGGGCAGCCTATTTCAGTGCTCCATTAACCTTAAGTTCCTCCCCATGTTTAGATGGAACTTCTTATGTTCAAGTTTGTGCCTGTTACTTACCCCTTTGTCCTGTCACTGGGCACCACTGAACAAAGCCTGCTCCCATCCTCCTGTCACCCACCCTTGAAGGGCATTTATGGGATCCCAAGCTCAGAGCTCAGATGTTCATAGGAAGAGTCTTGGCAAGCACAGGGGATGAGACCTGTAGGTGGGGAGAAAGCTTTGCTCTGGAGTTTGCACTCTTCCTTAGCTAGGGAGCCTGGATGTGATGGGAGCAATCATTGCAGGGCTCAGGTTACTAACCAGTAACAGAACCAGCACCAAATGTGAGGCATAGCAGTTCCCAGTTTGGTGGGAGACTTGACATGGGTTCTGCTCAGGTTAACTGACAGCAGTAAAGAGGCAGAGGATGAGAGCTGAAAGGCTACCAGGAAAAACTCACCTGGCATTTTATCAGTGTGGATTTCAGACAAGGCTGCTGGGAGCCACCTGGGAAACTTCCACATGGATGATACAGGGGAGGAAAAAGGCTGAGAGCCAGCTAAGTAGCCAGGAATTGTGTTCCACCTTTTGCATCTGCCTGCTCCTGTTTGCCAGCAAACACAACTGTAAATATGCAACTGTTTATTAACGATTGCAGATGGCACCAAGCTAGGAGCAGCTGTGGAGCTGTGGGAGGGTAGCAGAGCCCTGCAGAGGGACCTGGCCAGGCTGCATGGGTGGGCAGAGGCCAAGGGGATGAGACTGAACAAGGCCAAGGGCAGGGTTCAGCACTTTGGCCACAACCCCAAGCAGCACTAGAGGCTGGGGCCAGAGGGGCTGAGAGCAGGCAGGCAGAGAGGGAGCTGGGGGTGGTGGCAGAGAGGAGCTGCAGAGGAGGCAGCAGTGCCCAGGTGGGCAGCAGAGCCAATGGCATCCTGGGCTGGCTCAGGAGCAGTGTGGGCAGCAGGACAAGGGAGGTTCTTGTGCCCCTGTGCTCAGCACTGCTCAGGCCACCCCTGCAGTGCTGTGTCCAGCTCTGGGCTCCTGCATTGCAGAGAGATGCTGAGGTGCTGGAAGGTGTTTGGAGAAGGGCAGCAAGGCTGGGGAGGGGCCTGGAGCACAGCCCTGTGAGGAGAGGCTGAGGGAGCTGGGGGGGTGCAGCCTGCAGCAGAGGAGGCTCAGGGCAGAGCTCATTGCTGCCTGCAGCTGCCTGCAGGGAGGCTGTAGCCAGCTGGGGTTGGGCTCTGCTGCCAGGCAGGCAGCAGCAGAAGAAGGGGACCCAGGCTGAAGCTGTGGCAGGGCAGGTCTGGGCTGGCTGTGAGGAGGAAGTTCCTGTCAGAGAGAGTGATTGGCATTGGAATGGGCTGCCCAGGGAGGTGGTGGAGTGGCCGTGGCTGGAGGTGTTGCAGCCAAGCCTGGCTGGGGCACTTAGTGCCATGGTGTGGTTGGTTGGGCAGGGCTGGGTGCTAGGTTGGACTGGATGAGCTTGGAGCTCTCTGCCAACCTGCTTGAGTCTATGATTCTATGATTTGAGCTTAACCTGACACCTCTGAAAGCCATTTCAGGGCTGGTTCTGAATGCTTCCCCTCTCCAAGACAAAGGGTAAAGGCTGATGGTGTTTCTGAGGGGGGGGATAACTCTTGAATATAAGCTCCCCCTGGGGATCCACATGAGCAGGTTTAGCAGCTCTAAGAAACATCCTAGCAGCTTACAGCCAGGAAACCTCTCAGGTATAGGATAAAAGTACTGGGCCAGAGACTGAGCCCTGAAAAAGCAATGTCAGAGCTTTCAGCTCCCATCCTTTTCCTGATGGAAGGTTCCACTCTACCCAGTGTGTTTCCCTGTCTAGTAAAGAAAGCATGGAGGAAAAAAAACCTCCTGCCTGTTTGCCTCACAGCATTGCCAGGGAAGCACAGGGGATGAAGGAGCTTGAGCATCTCTTCTCAGGAGAAAGACTGAGAGCCCTGGGGCTGTTCAGTCTGCAGAAGGGAAGGCTGAGAGAGGATCTGATCAATGCCTACAAACACCTGAGGGATGAGTGTCAAGATGAAGGTGCCAGGCTCTTTTTGGTGGTGCCCAGTGGTAGGACAAGGAACCAGCAACTAGGAGCTGAAGCACAGGAGGTTCCACCTCAACATGAGGAGAAACTTCTTTGCTGTGAGGGTGACAGAGCCCTGGAGCAGGCTGCCCAGAGAGGTTGTGGAGTCTCCTATAGAGACATTAAAAATCCACCTGGATGCATCCCTGTGTGGCCTGCCCTAGGGTGATCCTGGCCTGGCAGGGGAGTTAGACTCTATATTATCTCTGGAGGTCCCTTCCAACCCTTCCCATTCTGTGATTCCATGACCTTTGGCAGCTGTTGTTGAAGCTCTGTTGCTGGTTCTTTAAGGACCTTACTGGTGCTTTGTGCTGTGCCCATTTCCTGGTGAGATAAAGCAGGGAATGGAAGGTAAAGAAAAGGCTTGAATGGCAGAACACTGCTGATCACCAGCTGTGGGTATTAACAGTGCTCTTGCTCCAGAAGAGAGCCTCATAAGACAGGGCTGACAGCTCAGACCAGGCAAGCAGAGAGCACTCACACAGAGGTTTTCTTTTCCAGTTACTTCCAGCAAGTAGTTTAGAAGTCACCTGAGTTCAGGCACGACAGTTTGACTGCAGGGCCATTATTCCACAGCTTCTATTCTTAAAGCCTTGTGCAGCTGTGCAGTGCAGGTCTCATGAAAGATGCCTTTCTGCTGCCCAAGGTGGCTGAGCACATTCTCTTCCCTCTGCCTCTGCAACTGGAGTGCCTTCCCTTGCACAGCCCCACACCTTGCTTGCTCATGAGCCCTTCTCTGCATTGCTGTCTTCTAGAGAGCTGAGCCTCGCCTGGCTTCCTGCACAGCCCTTGGAGAAAGGAGATCTGTGACACAGCTGGCCCAGGTAAAAGCAGCGAGGTCTGATACTCTGCCCTGGACCTGGAGCTCTTGGGCTCAGCAAACAGCTGGCAGACATCCTTGCTGCACGGCAGCTTGCCATCCTCTGTAGCCACAAAACCACCAGGTGGCTCTTGTGCAATGCCTGCAGCTAGGAAACGAGCTGCAATCCCGGGAATTTCCTGGTGTCGTTGCCCCCTCTGCATACAAACAAGACACACACACACACACAGAGCAAACCGGAGGGCCACGGCTGAGTAAATGGTTTGGCCAGTCTGGCACTCTGCAGGAGTGACTTAGCTGAAGTCTGAACGTACCGATCCTACCTGACCAGCAGTGGAACGTCCACCCCCCCCCCCAGGGCAGCTGCCAGCTTCCCTGTGCAGCACAGGGGAAAGCCTGGAAGCTACCTCCTTCACTTGGGGACACTGCAGTTAGGTGCCAGAGGAGAGAAAACTCTCTCCAGACTCTTGTGCTTCCACAGTTGCTCCTCTGGCTCTTTCTTACCCTTCTTCCATAGGATGATCAGGTCAACATTTCTGCCATAGGATGATCAGGTCAATATTTCTTCCATAGGATGATCAGGTCAACATTTCTTCCATAGGATAATCAGGTCAACATTTCCTCCATAGGATGATCAGGTCAACATTTCCTCCATAGGCTGATCAGGTCAATATTTCTGCCATAGGATGATCAGGTCAACATTTCTTCCATAGGATGATCAGGTCAACATTTCCTCCATAGGATGATCAGGTCAACATTTCCTCCATAGGATGATCAGGTCGCTGTTTCTTCACGGCAGTGCAGCTCCTGTGCTCCCTGGTACAGACCTGTCTCTCAAAGCAGAGGCCCCAGTACCACACCCCCTGCTGCTTCCCGGCACTTACTGTCCTTGGGCAATGCAGCGAGAGGGCAGCACCGGCAAGGCACAGCGCTTCTTGTCAGGACCAGCCTCTGCTTTAAGAGGCGATGCTGGGAATTGTCAATAGACCAAGAGGATAAACAGCTTCTACCAAGGGCTGTTCTGAGGGCCCTGTGGCAGACAGGAGCACGATGCCCATGGCAAAGCAACCCTTCTGCCAGGGAGCTCTGCCTCTGCTGAGCACACCCATGCCTCTCTGACCTGAGTTACATAACAAAGCCCCCAGCACGGCAAGCCCCCATGATTGAAGCAGAGGATTTTGGAAGCTGCTCTAAGATGCTAAGGGGCCCAGAGCATCTCTGTGAGGAGGAAAGGCTGAGAACCTTGTGGCTGTTGAGCCTGGAGAAGAGCAGCACCAGAGGGGATCTGATCAGGGCTGATCAATAGCTAAAGGGAAGGGTGCAAGAGGATGGGGCCAGATGCTTGTCAGTGGTGCCCAGTGATGGGACAAGGGGCAGTGGGTACAAACTGGAACTCGGGAGGTTCCTTCTGAACAGGAGCAAAACCTTTGGTGTGAGGGTGCTGGAGGCCTGGAGCAGGCTGCCCAGAGAGGTTGTGGAGCCTCCTCCTCTGGAGATTCCATTGCAGTCCTGAGCAGCCTGCTGTGGACGATCCTACTTTAGGAGGAGGGTTGGACTGGATGATCTTCAGGCCACTCAGCATCTCTGTAGCCTCTGCAAGACTCTCTCCAGTAGTTCCCTGTGTCTCTTGAACTGGGGAGCACAGAACTGGATGCACTACTCCAGAGGTGGCCTCCCTAGGGCAGAGCAGAGGGAGATAAGAACCTCCCTTGACCTCCATACACCACAGGAGACCAGTGGCCTTTCTTGGCTCATGTTGGTGTCTACCAGCACCCCCAGGGCCTTCTCCATAGAGATGCTTTCCAGCAGGTCGCCCCTCAGCTGTCCTGGTGCAGGGGATTGCTCCTCCCCAAAACACTGCATCCTTCAAACCTGACATAGCTCACCCCTACCTGCAGTCCTGGAGCCCCCAACACAAGAGGGACATGGAAGTGTTGGAGCCAGTCCAGAGGAGGGGCACAAAAATGCTGAGAGGGCTGCAGCAGCTCTGCTGTGAGGACAGGCAGAGAGAGTTGGGGCTGTGCAGCCTGGAGAGGAGAAGGCTTGGAGGAGACCTTGGAGTGGCCTTGCAGGGTCTGAAAAGGACCTACAGGAAGGCTGGGGAGGGACTACTGACAAGGTCTTGTAGTGACAGGTCGAGGGGGAATGGGTTTGAACTGGAAGAGAGGAGATTTAGACTAGATGTTAGGAGGAAGTTCTTTATAGTAAGGGTGGTGAGACACTGGCACAGATTGCCCAGGGAGGTTGTGTCTGCTCCATCCCTGGAGGGGTTTAAGGCCAGGCTGGATGAGTCCTTGAGCTACCTGTTCTAGTGGGAGGCTCTGGGGGACTGGAGGGCATGGCTGATGAGGAGAGGCTGAGGGACCTGGGGCTGCTTAGTCTGGAGAAGAGAAAACTGAGAGGGGATTTGATAAATAAGTACCTGAGGGCTGGGCAGCAGCAGGGGGGGACAGGCTCTGCTCACTGCTCCCTGGGATAGGACAAGCAGCAATGGATGGAAGCTGCAGCACAGGAGGTTCCAGCTCAGCACAAGGAGGAACTTCTTGCCTGGAAGGGTCCCAGAGCCCTGGCACAGGCTGCCCAGAGAGGTTGTGGAGTCTCCTTGTGTGGAGCCTTTCCAGGCCTGTCTGGATGTGTTCCTCTGTGATCTGTGCTGGATTGTGTGGTCCTGCTCCGGCAGGGAGGGTTGGACTCAGTGATCTCCTTGGGCCCTTTCCCCCCCCTACCATCCTGTGAGGTGTCCCTACCTCTGCCAGGGGCTGGGAGCTGGATGATCCCATTGGGCCCCTTCCACCCCCTAGCATCCTGTGAGGTGTCCCTACCTCTGCCAGGGGCTGGGAGCTGGATGATCCCATTGGGCCCCTTCCACCCCCTAGCATCCTGTGAGGTGTCCCTACCTCTGCCAGGGGCTGGGAGCTGGATGATCCCATTGGGCCCCTTCCACCCCCTAGCATCCTGTGAGGTGTCCCTACCTCTGCCAGGGGCTGGGAGCTGGATGATCCTTGAGATCCCTTCCAACCTCGGCGATTCTCTGATTCTACCTCTTGCTTCTGCAGTCTGTGCTGAGGAGGAAGTCTGAGCTGCCCAGGCTGTACCACCACTCGGCCTGGCAGGCAGAGGAGCTGGGCCCCTTCATTCACCTCTGCCTCCTGGACCAGAACTTCCCAGCTTTTGTGGAAGAGGTGGAGAAAGAGCTGAAAAAACTGACAGAAGGTTGAGTGAGGAATCAATCCCATCCCCTCCCCCCCCCCCCCAACTCAGGGGGTGCAGGTGAGAAAAGTCTGAGACAGATTTTTGTTGGTTTTTGGTGTTTGTTTTGTCTTTTTTTGTTGGTTTTTTTTTTTTTGGTCAGTGTTTTATTTTTAAAAACAGGTGAATCCACTTTGTTTTCTCTGGTTGTTTTGTTTATACATCATTGCACTTCAACAAATACACAGAACACGAGGTCATGCAGCTACAGTTACTCACTGTCATGAGAGAGGAGGGGGAGGGGAAAAAAAAACTGAAACAACCTCCCCCCCCCAAAAAAAAAAAACCAAACCCTTTTAGGTTCTCTTATTTCTACAATCTTTTGAGATCAGGAGGAAAATTACAGTGTCAAACTCAGATTTGGAACTAGTTGCATAGAATATCACCATGCTGTAACATTTTCATCATCAAAACAAGAACCAAAATGAAACCAACCCCCCCCCCCAAAAAAAAATAACAAAAAAAAAGCCCAAATAAACCAAACCTCCCCCCCCCCAAAAAATAAAATCAAAGAGAAATTATAAAAGTCTGCCTGAATTGAATGTACAAGAATATGTTGAACACATCAGTGCAAAAGGATTTGAGAATTTACAGGAGTTAACATAAGAAAACAAACAAAAATCATCATCATCATCACTTAAAAAGCAATTTCATCTCTCTCTATATATATATATTTATAAACCAAAAAGTTTTGTGTTTTCAACTGCCTTCCACCACCAGCGAGTCTCACCATCATCCCAGCCTCTGGAAGCCTGACTGGAGGATATCCTCCTCCCCTCCATCACACACACACACATACACACACACGCACCGCCCCCACCACCACCACACACACCCCCTCCCCCCACCGCGTCTCCCTCTCTCCGTGGGTTAAAGCCCTTGAGATCGATTCCAGGGTTTCTAAGTTCCCAGCACCTTTAACTCTCTCCGCTTTCAGACACACAGGAAGGAATGAACATCAGCAGCTTCGAAATGAAACACGGTGACTGTCGTTTGGGTTCACCCACCCCGGCCCCGGCTAGAACCGCGCACCTACACCCCTCCTCCTCCTCCTCGGGCTCTCCGAGTTCCTCCACGCTCCACACAAGTCCCAGGAGATGGCAGCGGCGCGCTGGGGGGGAGCTCTGCCAACCTTAACAGCTACGGCAAGGAAAAAACGGCGCATGCGGGCAAGCGACCGACTCGCTACTCCTAATGCTTAAATAGACCCAGGGAAGAGGGGAGGGAAAGAAAAGCAACTCAAAACAAAAGAGAAAGAAGGAAGCGACATTCACAGCACATCGAAGCCCGAAAGAGTTTACACCTTCTACACGGAAGCATTAGTAAAATGGCTAGGTCACCCTTACAGGAGAGGCTAAATAAGGCATGCTTTAGACAGTCATATCGTTGCTCACTTGAAAAGGAGGAGAAAGGAAAAAGAAAGAAAAGAAGAATAACAACCAGACAGAACTGGAGTTCTAGAACCAAGAGTTCCAACCCTTAAATTTAGCAGGTCATATTGCCATCAGTCTCTCAGAAACTTAAAGCTCTACAAAACAAAAGAGAGAGGAGAAAAGGTGCCAGTCAATGCCCGGCAGCAGTTCCACCACCCCCTGCCACCACAGCTCCTGGGGATCTACGTGGAGGTTAACAGCTTTCCCCCGACCACACCTTAGCCTCCAGTGAGCGAGGAGGGGGGCTGGGGACATGTAATTAGCAGTGACTATGGAGACTTCAATCGTTTAACTGCCTGCAGCCTGTGTGAGAGCTGCCGGCGCTCTGTGTGAGAGGTGTGAGAGCTGCCCCCTCCTCAGCAGCTTTTAATTCCTCCCTACGTGGAACCAGTTCTGTCCACACAACCCCAGCGCTAGAGGAAGAGGAGGGAAGGCTTTGGCCTGGCCCTCCCTCAGGGGTGTGCAGGTCATACTTACATGATGAGCGTTTTTAATTTGTGTTTCTCTGGCGTAAGTTTTTGTCTTTGTGATTGTTTGTGGAATTGGTTTTCCTGCAGGAAAAGAATAAAGGAACGTGCATCAGAATCAGTCACAGGCAAGGGGTGGGGTGGGGTGGGGAGGAGGGGGAAATAAGGTCTCTGTAAGTAAGCAACAGCATTTTCTGCTGCCTTTTGGCTTCAGACTGCCCTCCTGCCCCCTTTGTGCCCAGTGCAATTCGCCTCCCCTGTCTGTCAGCTCACTCTCCCTCAGAAACATTTCATCCTCCTCAGTCCTCCCAGACTGGTTTGGCTTGAAGGGACCTTTAAGGGTCATCTAGACTGCAAGGGACATAAGAGATGTTGAGATGCTGGAAGGTGTCCTGAGAAGGGTGACAAAGCTGGTGAAAGAGCCTGGAGCACAAACCCTATGAGAGGCTGAGGGAGCTGGGGGGGTGCAGCCTGCAGCAGAGGAGGCTCAGGGCAGAGCTCATTGCTGCCTGCAGCTGCCTGCAGGGAGGCTGTAGCCAGCTGGGGTTGGGCTCTGCTGCCAGGCAGCCAGCAGCAGAAGAAGGGGACCCAGGCTGAAGCTGTGGCAGGGCAGGTCTGGGCTGGCTGTGAGGAGGAAGTTGCTGGCAGAGAGAGTGATTGGCACTGGAATGGGCTGCCCAGGGAGGTGGTGGAGTGGCTGTGGCTGGAGGTGTTGCAGCCAAGCCTGGCTGGGGCACTTAGTGCCATGGTCTGGTTGGTTGGGCAGGGCTGGGTGCTAGGTTGGGCTGGCTGAGCTTGGAGCTCTCTTCCAACCTGCTTCATTCTATGCTTGGCCAGGGCTGGGTGCTAGGTTGGGCTGGCTGAGCTTGGAGCTCTCTTCCAACCTGCTTCATTCTATGACTGGCCAGGGCTGGGTGCTAGGTTGGGCTGGCTGAGCTTGGAGCTCTCTTCCAACCTGCCTGATTCTGTGACTCTGTGATTCTAACTAAAGCAGGCTGCTCAGAGCCCCAACCAACCTGACTCTGAATGGTCCCAGGGATGAGGCATCTCCCTCTACTCTGGGCAACCTAGGCCAGGATCTCACCAGCCTCAGTGTAAACAGTTTCTTCCTTCTCTGCAGTCTGAATTGCCCTCTTTCAGTTCAAACCATCACCCTCGTGTCCTGTCACAGCAGGCCCTGCTCAAAAGTCTGTCTCCAGCTTTCTTGGAGGCTCCTTTAAGCACTGAAAGGCCACCAGGGGGTTTCTATGCAGCCTTCACTTCTCCAGGATGAACAACCCCGGCCTAAGTCATTCTGTGATTCTCTGATCCTCTCCCTACAGAATCCTAGAATGCTTTGAGTTGGAAGTGACCTCCAAAGCTCATCCAGTCCCACCCTCCCTGCAGTCCTCAACTAGACTAGGCTACCCAGAACCTTGTCAAGCTTCACCTTGAATGTCTCCAGGGATGGGGCCCCAAGCACTGCAGTGTTCCAGCACCCTCATGGCACAGAGCTCGTTCCTCACATCCAGCCTAAATCTGCTCTGCTCTCGTTTCAAACCACTTCCCCTGGTCCCATCCCCTATGCAAACAGTCCCTTCTCCACCAACCCTCCGAGTCAGCTCAGCTCTTGTCTCACCACCCCACTTACATTGGCCCAGCTGGTTCATCATCTGCAGCGAGGATCCCGACACCATCCAGGTGCAGAGGCAGGGCAAGGAAAGAAAGAAAAGGCAAGTGTCAGCGTTTGCAGGGTGCCCCAGCTGCAGGGCAAGCAGCAAACCCATCTATCTACAGCACTCAAGGCCATTCTGCTGGCTGGTGCAGCCATGGAGTTACTGCTCTGGGGCTGGGGTTTAATGGCAGGTGTGTGGCTTGGATGGGTTTAGTTAACACTTTGGAATGCTGGTCATGAAGAACTGCAACTGTAGCGGACAGATTGTTGCAATATGGGCACTGAACTCATCTTGTCCCCAAGTTCCAGTGGTTCAATCTCGTAAGAAATAAGATGAGAGGACAAACCAACGTCTCAGTTGTAAAATCCTGCTGGTTGTTTTCTTGCTTTGGGAGTCTTTTGAGTTTGGTTTTTGGGTTGGTTTTTGTTGTTGTTGTTGTTTTGGGTTTTGTTTTAAATAAGAGAGCAATTTTAAGCCATTCTTCAACTGCTGGTTGCACACCACAGGAGACATGCCCCACAGGTTCAGCATCTTCCCCCGGGGATGACACAACCTCTATGCAGAGATAATGGTTAAGACTCGATGACCTTAAAGGTCTTTTCTCAACCCAAACGATTCTGGCAGTCTACATTCTGCTTTTCTTAACGTCTCGTCAGGATGGGCCAGGTTGGGAGGAGGTTGAAGATGCAAGGGAACCCAAGGAGTTAGTCCTTGGGCAGCAGCAGGCGCTGTGTGTGCATCCCACAGCACCAGGAGCTGGGGAGGTGCTGGAACACCTCCAGAGACCGCAGACTCCAGGGCCAGCAGCCTGCCAGCCCTGCTCTGCCTGGGTCTCTTCACAGATATGGGGGAGGAGGAAATCATCTGCAAAAGAGCTCTTTTGTGACCCATTGAGGGTTTGGGGGTTTTTTTGGGGTGTGTTCTCAAGCTCCCAAGCTGCAGTCGCACGAGAGGAAAGTGCACTGAAACAGCAGCACACACAAAAGAAGGGGGGGAGGGGGAGGAAATTCAATCCGGGCGGTTAAGGACTCCTGTTGGGAGGTTTTTTTTCGGGGGAGGGAGTGGGACCCATTCACGGCCACCTCGTGCCGCAGGGATCGGCTCTGGTTTGCATCGGAGCCTCTAAAGAAACTCTCAGCAGGATTCCACAAGGGTGCTTTAGTGCACATGAAGCAGTTATGGAGATTACGGTCTCGGGAGTGTAGGCATCCGCATGAGCACACGCCGGGAGTAATGTCGGTCGCAGGGGGGACATTACTTCCACCCGTACCTCGTCAAGGCAACAACGGATAGGCAAAGCCACCGCTAGCACAGACAGTGACCCCAACGAAAAAGAAGGTACTTCAAAAAAAGAAAGGACTAACCACAAACCAAGAGCTTTACAGCCAAAATAACAGACTAGCCACACACCAGTGTCCACAGGAGTCCAGTAGACTATCGGACAAGGGACAGAGAGAACTGGGACTAGTCAGGACAACCAGACATCAATGTGCTGTTGTATATACAGTGGAGATATACAGAGACACATCAGGTACTGCGACACAAAGCACGGCAGAGTGACTCTACAACTTCCTTCCGCGGGCATCTTTTGAGTCACAAAAGATGGGTGAGAAGCAGGCTGAGCCTCGGGCAGCCAGCGAGCCCCCTCCTCCTCCCCCCTCCCATCGGGGCTCCCAGCCCAGCGGAGCTGTGCCGTGCTGCTGCCAGACTCCATTCGCCTGTCCCAGCTTCCTAAACCAGCATCAGCAACGTTCTTTGAGAGTTTGTTTGGCTGGACTTCAGACATCAAACTGCACCCTGGCTAGAGCATGACCGCTTTTCCTTCGCTGGTAAAACGTTTTGTCTGTTTCAGGTCAGTACTTTGGCGTGGTTTCAAAAGGAGGAAAAAAAAAACAACCCCAACACCACCACCCGAACAAAACAAAACTCCAAACAAGCAAACAAAAAAAAAAGCTCAGCATTTATCAAGGCTGCCACCGGGGTAAGAGCACTTTTAAATGGAGTAGTGGATTCACCACCACTTGGGTCCCACTCTTCCCATCTAAGAGCTTAAAAAAAAACACCCCAAGAGATTAAAATCAGACCAAGGAGAATTATCTCTGCCCTGTCAGCCGACTTTAACTGCTGGAAAAAGCATCCCCAAGAAACAGTACAGACAAAGACCGAAAACCTCAGCGAAAATCAGGGGGAGGGGGGAAACAGGACAGGGAAAAAAAAAATAAAGAAGAAATCATAATAAAGAAAACAACCAAGATTAAAAACGAAAAGAAAAACCCAAAGCAGCAAAACCGAAATCCGAATTAGTTGTGAAGGTGAATGAGGAAAAGTTTCGAGAGAGAAGTGTTAACATCATGACTTGTGCGTTGTATAGACTGAAGCGGAGATTAAACAAACTCCAAAGCATGCAGATCTCACACTTACCACCGTTTTTTTAAGGGTATGATGCAATTGAAGGGGGGAAAAAAAACACAAACAAAAAAAAGAAGTCATAGTAACCGACAGGTTTTCATCAATATCACCGCAAACCTTTCATGCCGGGAGGAGCTCTGCTCTAAGCAACCTGCGGCCGCGCACAAGAAGCCTCCCGGGGCCGCTGCTGCGCTCCGCTCTGGACCCCTCTTGAGGACTGAGCACGCTCAAACCCCCTCCTCCTCCTCCTCCTTTGGGCGGCAGTTTCCTTTGCGAGTGGGAGGAGGAGGCAGATCTGCTTAGTTCGGAATCCCTCATTGGTCTGCAACCCCCCGGCCCCTTGCTGTGACTACTGCTTCCCGTGGTCCTGAAGCTCCCCTTGGCTTCACAGCGCATGGTGTAACAGGGGCACCATCAGTCCCGCCAGGCACACAGAGCTGGGCTTTTAGATTGCAAGATGCTGGCAAATTGATCTGGCTTTAGCTCCTCCGCTCCTCCTCCCAGCCTGGGAATGTTTTGTGTCCCCCTTCCCTCCCCTTCAGCCTCAATTTAGCCGGTGGCTGTGATGTTCCTCAGTTTTCTCCCTCCTTTGGAAAAGCTGTGGTGGTTATTTTTAATGTCAGATTTCTCTCACGTGGCCTCTTGTGACTGGTGGCAGCTAAAAATGAACCACTAATGGCTCCTTCCAGCACTAAGACTCAAACGGATGCATCCCTGGGGACTCAGCACTTCTGCTGCTTCAAGGCCTACCCAGGGAGGCCAGCAGCTTTGTGGTGGGTCTTACACCTATGTGTGGCAAACCTCAGGCCTGCCTTGGCAGATCAGACTCAATGTGGCCCTGGGCAGCCTGAGCTAGCTGAAGGTGTCCCTGCTGACTGCAAGGGGGTTGGACAAGATGACCTTTGAGGATCCCCTCCAAGCCAATGCAATCTGTGAATCAGTGAATCAACAGAACAGATTCTGCACTAGAGTGCTGAACACTGCAGCAGGTTGCCCAAGGAGGTGGTTGAGGCCACATGCCTGGAGATATTCAAGGTCAAGCTCAACAGAGCTCTGGGCAACCTGACCTGGAGAGGAGGATGTCCCTGCTGACTACAGCAGGGTTGGACCAGATGACCTTTGGAGGTCCCTTCTAATCCAAACCATTCTATGATCTCTGCATGCTTAAAAGGCAAAGCCGAAGCCAGGATCTGAGGCAGCTTTGGGCCCTTGTGTGACACCACAACCTCCAGTGTCTCCAAAACCTTAGAGAGACCACTGTGGAATTCTCCTGTTTGACAGAATCAAGCAGGTTGGAAGAGACCTCCAAGCTCATCCAGTCCAACCCAGCACCCAGCCCCATCCAATCAACCAGACCATGGCACCAAGTGCCCCATCCAGTCTCCTCTTGAACACCTCCAGTGAGAGTGACTCCACCACCTCCCTGGGCAGCCCATTCTGAGGGCAATTTCAAAGCTCCCTCTAAGATTTTGCTTTCCAAGGAGGGAAAAATCTGACCAAGAGGCTTGAGAACTCTGGAGAACATTTAGAAGCATTCTGAGATGTGCTTGTCCGAGTGGGAAAAGAAGTTTATCATTTTATGGAAGGCTCCAGATGGAGCAGAGAGCACTTCACAGCCACACAGGGCCACCAGCATAACCCACACCCTGCTTTGGCTGCAGGCAGAGATTCCAAGGCAGCATTGCCCAACTCGGGTCTCTTCCCTTTGTCTTCATGGATTAACTTGGAGGGAGTGGGACACAAATCTCGCTCCTTAAAGCAAACCACCAAGAGTAGCTGCTCTGAAATGGAGCCAAGGCACAAGTGTGTTTGTGTGGCCCAGATCAGTGACACCAGGCTGGAGGGATTCAGCACCTAACAAAACAGGGCGTAGGAGGCCCAGAGGAGCCAGGCTGCTTGATTGCCACCCCAATACACCAATGCCTGCTGCTGAGCCCCAGCCTCACCCTGTGCCCGTCGGAGCAACTCCTCCCCTTGCTGGATTTTAAGTATGGGAGAGAAGGATCTGGATAGAAGGAAAGAGAAAGGAACCAAACCCCAAACGGTAGTAGTCACAAGCAAATCGTTTCAGTTGACAACATTTGGTTCTTTAAGTTACTTACAGTAACAGCAGGAACAAGGAAAGTCAAGGAAAAACAAAAGGCTATTAGAAAGAAGGGGGTGGGGGGAGGGGTTGGTGGATGGAGCCTCTGCAGGGTCGGAGCAGAAAAGCATTTAAGGGAAGTCTTTGTATCAGGCTGAGAAATGAGAAGGGAAGAAGGATGAAAGAGGAGAGAAAGGACAGGTTAGAAGCCAGTCGCCTCCTGGCTCCGAGCTACAGTGTGTGGAAGGTGGCTTGTGAAGTAAAAACTCTCCACATTCCTCCAGGGGAATGCAGCCAACGAGTTTTTACTTTCTACTTACCCCAGACACACCCTTTCAAACGGCCTCTTTGCTCACCTTAGGCCGTTTGATCCCCCAGCAAGGCAAAGAACACGTCCTGCGGGCCCCCTCTGACACACTACATTCAGGTCACCGTGGCTGATGGCTACGTCCATCTGCGCTAAGCAGCTTAAGCTATCCCCGCCGAGGAGTAAAGAGCTGTTTGCTTCCTTTCATCCTCAAGGCGAGTCCAAGCAACCTGCATTCTGTGCCAAACGCATCAGCAGTGCCCTGCTGGAACCCTTCCCCGGGGCACATGCAGCATCTCTGGCCTCCACATGCCAGGCTCATGCAGCTTTCATCACCCAAAGCCACCGCAGGCCGGCCGCGAGTTCGCTCACCCCCTCGGGGCTGCCCACGGCCCCTCCAGCCCTCCACTGCTCCACCAGCCGGGAAGCGAGGCAAGGCTCTCTCTTAGAAAGGATGCACAACCTCAAGCACAATCTGCCCTCCCTTCCTCCTTCCAGCACATAATTTAGATGGCAAAGAGGGGGTCACCTGCCCTCCCAGCAGGGGAGTAGAGTACCCCTAAACCACAGGCACGCCGGCACTGGGCATCCTCTGCTGCCACCCTCACACCTCGTCTGGTGGAAATCCAGACCTCACAGGTGCCAAGTTCCTTTTTCTGCTCTGCAGCAGCAGGAAGAAAAACCCAAAAGAATAAACTGACAGATCTCAATTATGTGAAGGAGGAAATGTCAGCCAAGGAGCTACTGAGCAGCCCTGTCCCGTGGCGTAAAAAGCGACTGAACTCAACACAACCAAGCGAGGTCCATGCAAAACTGACTGCAGTCAGGAAATGCCAAAGTTCCAGGAGCGTCCAGGTCCTCCCAGGTGGAGGTGACACCTTGTTAGGCCAGCAGGAAAGTGCCTCTTAGCCTCCCTTTATCCCCTCAACTCTGCAACCTAAGCAGCCTGACTCTGCAGCTCGTCAGGACATGAAGAAGATCTGCTCCAAGCGTAAGCAGGTAGCTGCCCCTCCAGCCTCTGCCAAAAGCTGAGCTCGTTGGCACTCTCCCACTGGCCATTTTTAGCCTGTGCCACACTGAGGTGAGAGAAAAGGAAATGGAATTAATTCAGTTTGGCTTTATTTTGGCTGGCTAGAGTCCCCAGGTGCTCTGGAAAGCATCCCAGACACCTTCCAGGATGGAGATAATGTTTCTCTCCAAACAGTCACATTCCCCACTAGCAGCTGAGTGGGTTTGGTCAGTATCAACTCATCCAAAGTCCCTTTTTGGCACTTCTTTGTTTAGCCTTCACCAAAAAAAAAAAACCCACAGCTCTCAACCCTGCCTTATTCTCTCGAGGCTGAACCTCACTTTGCTCTGAGGTTCTTGCAAAGATCCTCTCGTGCACTGCAAAGACAAACACTGAAGCTACTGATTTGGTTTCTCAGAGAGTTCTACACTGCTGAGGCTGATGCAGGAAGCATCATCTTCCTCTAAAAAGAGGCCTTCAGTAGTCAAGGTGGAGTGGGGGATGTGCCAACTCACTACCAAACTGAAGTGGGGGGGGGGGGGTGTGAAATGATCCCCAGTTCACCACAGTCCTCAAGGAGCAGGGAGATGAGCAGCTTCTGTCCCTAGTGAGGGCAGGCCAGCGTGGCTGAGAAAGGTAAAGGGACTCCGGTTCAGTGTGCCTGCTGTCAGCAGAGTCTGGAACAGTCCAGCTCCACCTTCCGGCTTGGGATGAACAGAGCACAGCCCAAAAAGCTGCCCCTGGCTGTTGTTAGGCTTAGAATCATAGAATCTTACAATCCTTGTGGTTGGAAAAGACCTCAAAGGTCATCCAGTTCAACCTTTCTGCCCACTCTGCCGAGGCTGGTGCTACACCATGGCCCTCAGCACCACATCTCTGAGGCTTTTAAACACCTCCAGGGATGGGGATTCCACCATCTCCCTGGGCAGCCTGTGTCAGTCTTGGAGATCCGTTTCAGAGAAGTTTCTTCTAATGCCCAACCTAATCCTCCCCTGGGGCAACTTGAGGCCATCTCCTTTCATCCTGTCACTAGGCAGAAGAGATCAACACCCACCTGGCTCCAGCCTCCTTTCAGGAAGGTGCAGAGAACAAAGAGGTCTCCCCTCAGCTTCCTCTTCTGCAGGCTACACAACCCCAGCTCCCTCATCTGCTCTTCACCAATCTGTTTCCCAGATCCTTCACCACCTTCATTGCCATTCTCTGGGCACACTGCAGTCCCTCAACATCCCTCCTGGAATGAAGGCCCCAAAACTGACCCCAGGACTCAAGGTCCCCTCACTGGCCTTAGAAAGGATGTCACCTCACAGAGCCTGCAGGCCAACATTTAGGCTGTTTACTGGAGGCTGCCAGCTCATCTGCAGCAGAGGACAGGCCAAGCTAAGATTGGTCCAAGGACAAAATCCACCTCCCGGCGAGGAGGGCGGGCAGGGAGGATGCTCTGCTGCTGAGGCTCCCGCTGGCCTTCCTCCCATTAGCAAGGAGGCACTAACAGCTCCAACCTGAGGTGAATGCCCCTCCCTGGAGGTGTTCAGAGCCAGGCTGGATGAGACCTTGAGCAACCTGGGCTAGTGGAAGGTGTCCCTGCCCCTGGCAGGGAAGTTGGAACTGGATGATCTTCAAGGTCCCTTCCAACTCCAACCACTCCACGATTCTCATCGCAACAGCTTGGTATGAAGATCTGGCACAAGCCCAACCCTTCTTAGGGCTTCAAACACCAAAAGCAACACTAAACCAAACACTTCTGGGAAACCAGCTGAGAGCTGAGTACAGCCACATCTGCTGCCAACTAATATTTGCTGTTAAGCACTGTGGTGCTCAGAGCCTATCTGGCTCAGCTCTAGGCTCATTGCTGTTCCCACCACAGCTCACTGCAGCACGCAGGGGTGGAAGTCTGATTTTGGGAGCAGAGAGGTTCCATTCCCAGCACTAAGCAGAGGCCACTGCATTCAAACATTAACTTTGGCATTTCCTAACAGTCTCTTGAACAAAACAATGAAACTGAGGATGACCCCAGGAAGACATCCAGGGGTGGAAATCAGCAGACCATCAACCATTTCTCACGTATGCATTCACCAAACACCTCTGCTCAGAGAGTGTTTTCCCACCACCACGGCACAAAAAGCTTCAGGTGCCACTGAAGATGCAGGAGTGTCCAAGGGAAGGCAAGACTCAAGTTGGGACTTGAGCTGAGAAGATGTTATGCTGATTGTGCCTCCTCATACACAGGTATCAAGATTGTCATAGTCAGGTTTTGCCCTCCAAGAGTGGACAGAGACAACATCTGCCCACCACGGAGGGGCATCGCTCTCCGGGGCTCAAGCTTAGCTGCCTCTAAAGTAAGAGCAGACTGAGCAAGCAAATTTAGTATCCTTGGTTACTTGGCTCATCATCTCAGACAGCTCCAGCAGAGATGATGAGCCTGGGTCCCTCAGGGATCTGAGGAGCAGCCAGAGCCAGACAGGAAAACTTCAGCCTTTGACACAAACAGGGAGTGAACTCTCCACCTACACACACTACGGTGGTGGCTGCCCTGTGATCTGCTCGGGTCAAGGCCAATTTTGGTTGGGTGGAGGCCATCTGAGGCTCCCTGTAATGACTCAAATCACCCAATTACCATCTGCTGTCTTGCTTTGCACCTTCTGAAACTCGAAATGCACTTCTGAAAGGCAGGGAACTACAAGCAGCCACCACAGAGGTGAGATCCTTCCTGACATCACAGCTAGGCCAGGGTGGCAGAGCAGTGTGGGAGATGTGCCACTGAGCAGGGGAATTGTCTGAAGTTTTCTGGGCTGGCTGAGGGCTGCTTTGAGGACCAAGGACCAAGGCAAACCCCTCAGCAGCTGTGAAGCTGTTAGATATGCAGAGGACCATGCACCACACAGTGTAAGGTTTGTTGGCTACGCACCTAGAGCAGTCTCAAGGCATGCTCTAGAATCAGTAGGTGACACTCCAGAGCTTAAGATCTAAAGCTGGTTTCCTCTAGGCACGCACTGCTGGAGGCACTTTTGATCTGCTACAGAAGTGAGCCAAGTCTCAGCCATCATTTGTCAAGGTCTGGCAGGATTATTTGTGTCCATTCCCTGGGGCACAGCGAAGATCACCATGCCCAAGCTCCACGAGCAGATCACAGCCTCAGCACCTCTCTCACTGCTCCACAAGCTATCACGCAGCTGCCTGTGGAAGTTACCTACCACGCTGGAGAGCTTGTCCAGCCCAGGAAGATGCTGATGATGCACAGCTTCCTGTGCTGATCCAGCATGGTGCCCTCCACACGCTAAAGCACCTGCTTGCTCCACTGGCTTGGATGTGTCCTGCTCCTGCAGTATGTTTCTCACCACACAGCTGCTGCTCACAGGGGCTTCCTCGGATAGGTTTGCTTGATAAACACTGTGATAAGTAGCTGAGTGCCACTTTAAAGCCCTGCTTCCCCCTGTGGTTCTTCCAAGGACTCCTTTTAACCTCAACTTTCTCCCAGCTTTGGAAAAAGGGAAGGTGTGCAGCAGCAGCTCAGAGATGCAAGAGTTGATCCTTTGTGTGTGTGTGTGCACCAAGCAGGCTGTAACTAGTGAGTGCCACCAGCTTCACAAAACTGACCTCAGGGGACTCTTACAAAACTGGGTGAAGTTTCTGGAGCAGTCCTTAAACACAAACTCAACTGCACAGCAAAATCAGAGCCCTGCCTCCACTCTTTGAAAACGTTTTGCTTTTGCAGCATATCCCTGTGGTCCCAATCCCTTTAGGTGGGAATGCTTCCTTACAACACCTGCCCAGTGGCCAATCTGGATGCCATGTGGAAGAGGGAGTGCCACCATGGATTAGTACACCTCTGTGCTGCCCTGTGCTCCTCAGGGCTGATGTGCAGGGCTCCTCAGGGCTGACACAGCAGGAAAGGGTCAGGAGTGCTACACCCCTTGTGCAGGAGAAGCTTTAAAGCTACTGCAGCAATCACCCTCCCACCTCACGGTCTGAGAGTTTTGGGAAACCCAGGGTGAGCACAACACTTCTGGACTTGCTGGGCTTAATGTTCAGAGAGGGAGCAGAGAAGAAAGCAAAGAGCTCAGAGCTGGAGGAACTGAGTTGCTGGTCCTTCCTGTCACCAAGCCTCACTTCGTTCTGCTTCCAGCAGCTGGCTCCGCCTGGCCAGGGCTTGGTGCTCCTCCTCTTTACAAGTGCCTCGGGGCACACTTACCGTCTGGGACTTCATCCGGCCTCTTCCTCTTCTCATAAATGACTATGATGACAACCAGGATAACGATTTCTGCCAGGATGCCCAGGAAGGGCCAGAGGGGAGCCAGGTGGCTGCGCACACGCAGGATGGTGGTGACCGAGACGGAGCCGACCTGGTTGGTGGCATTGCACTGGTACTCGCCGGGGTCCTCGTTGATCTGTAGGTTTGTGATGCTGAGCTCGGTGTAGTTGTCTTTGTTTGTGATAAAGAACCTGCCAGAGGAGTTGTTGATGTCCTGGAGAAAGGAGAAAAAGGTGGAGAAGAAGCAAGAGGTTTAGGAAGCTTTGGTGCCTGTTCGTTTCTAGGGCGTGGAAGCTAGATGGGATGTGAGGTGTCCTGGCAGAGGCTGCTTGCTTCAGGCAGGGGAAAAGTACAACTCTGCTTCAAAGCACCACCAGAAACCTGCTACTCTGATGGCCTCTGCTCTCAGCCTCGTTAAGAGGCTCAGCCATCATAGAATCATAGAATCAACCAGGTTGGAAGAGACCTCCAAGATCATCCACTCCAACCTAGCACCCAGCCCTATCCAATCAACCAGACCATGGCACTAAGTGCCTCATCCAGGCTTTGCTTGAAGACCCCCAGGGATGGTGCCTCCACCACCTCCCTGGGCAGCCCATTCCAATGCCAATCACTCTCTCTGGCAACAACTTCCTCCTAACATCCAGCCTATACCTCCCCTGGCACAACTTGAGACTGTGTCCCCTTGTTCTATTGCTGGTTGCCTGGGAGAAGAGGCCACCCCCCACCTGGCTACAATGTCCCTTCAGGTAGTTGTAGACAGTAATAAGATCACCCCTGAGCCTCCTCTTCTCCAGGCTAAACAGGCCCAGCTCCCTCAACCTCTCCTCATAGGATTTGTGCTCCAGGCCCCTCCCCAGCTTTGTTGCCCTTCTCTGGACATGTTCCAGCACCTCAACATCTTTCTTGAATTGAGGGGCCCAGAACTGGACACAGCACTCAAGGTGTGGCCTGAGCAGTGCTGAGTACAGGGGAAGAATAACCTCCCTTGTCCTGCTGGCCACACTGCTCCTGATGCAGGCCAGGATGCCATTGGCTCTCTTGGCCACCTGGGCACACTGCTGGCTCATCTTCAGCTTACTGTCTATCAGTACCCCCAGCTCCCTCTCTGCCTGCCTGCTCTCAGCCACTCAGTCCCCAGCCTGTAGTGCTGCTTGGGGTTGTTGTGGCCAAAGTGCAGAACCCTGCCCTTGGCCTTGTTAAATCTCATCCCATTGGCCTCTGCCCACCCATGCAGCCTGGCCAGGTCCCTCTGCAGGGCTCTCCTACCTTCCAACAGCTCCACACCTGCTCCTAGCTTGGTGCCATCTGCAAACTTACTGATGCTGGACTCAATGCCCTCGTCCAGGTCATCAATAAAGATATTGAACAGGACTGGGCCCAGCACTGATCCTTGGGGCACACCATTAGTGACTGGCTGCCAAGTGGATGTGGCACCATTCACCACCACTCTCTGAGCTCTGCCATCCAGCCAGTTCTTGATCCAGCACAGAGTGTATCTGTCCAAACCATGAGCTGCCAGCTTGACTAGGAGCTTCTTGTGACAGACTGTGTCAAAGGCTTTGCTGAAGTCCATCATACACCAGTAGCTGTGAGCATAATCATCACGGGGCTGGAGCACCTCTGCTGTGAGCACAGGCTGAAGGAGATGGGGCAGCTGTGTGCTGGCTGCAACCAAAGCAGGGAGAGCAGCAGCACAGGGAGGAGATTCTGCCCCTCTGCTCTGCCGAGGCAGCACTGCCTCCAGTTCTGGTGTCTGTAGCAAAAGAAGGACGTGGAGCTGATGGAGTAGGTCCAGAGGAGGGCCACAAAGGTGATCATTGGGCTGCAGAACCTTCCCTATGGGGACAGGCTGGGAGAGTTGGGGCTGTTCAGCCTGGAGAAGAGAAGGCTCTGGGGAGACCTAAAAGCAGCCTTCCAATAGCTGAAGGGGGCTACAAGAAGGCTGCAGAGGGACTGTTCCCAGAGGACAATGGTTTGAAATGAGAGGAGATTTAGATTGGAAGTTAGGAACAAGTTCTTTACCATGAGGGTGGTGGAACACTGCAACAGGTTGCCCAGGGAGGTGGTTGAGGCCCCATCCCTGGAGATATTCAAAGAGGTTTGACAGGGCTCTGGACAGCCTGATCTAGTTGAAGATGCCCCTGATGACTGCTCTGCTCTAGTCTGAAGCCATTGCCCTCATCCTGTCCCTGCAGCCCTTGCAGACAGTCTCTCTGTGGCCTTCTTGTAGCCCCCTTCAGGTACTGGCAGGCTGCTATTAGGTCTCCCCAGAGCCTTCTCTTCTCCAGGCTGAACAGCCCCAACTCTCCCAGCCTGTCCCCATAGGGAAGGTTCTGCAGCTTCCTCAGCCTGTCCTCACAGCAGAGCTGCTCCAGCCCCCTGATCATTTTCATGGTCTCCTCTGGACCTGCTTCATCAGGTCCACATCCTTCCTATACTGAGGGTTTCAGAGCTGGACACAGTACTCCAGGAGAGGTCTGGCAGAATCACCTCTCTGGATCTGTTGGCAACTCTGCTTTAATGCAGCTGAGGCTGCCATTAGCCTTCTGGGCTGTGAGGACAAGAGACAGTAGATCTGAGCTGGAAGAGGGGAGGTTGAGACTGGAGACGAGGCAGAAATTCTTTCCAGTGAGAGTAGGGAGACAATGGAACAGGATGCCCAGGGAGATTATGGCTACTCCCTCCTGGAGGTGTTCAGGGCCAGGTTGGATGAGGCCATGAGCAACCTGTGCTGATGGGAGGTGTCCCTCCTCACAGCAGGGGGCTGGAACTGGATGATCTTTAAGATCCCTCCCAACTCAACCCATTCTATGGTTCAAACCTACCAGGTGCCACTGCCACAGCCAGCTGGCAACACTGGAGAACACCTTGAGACATTTATGACCCAAAGCAATTTTAGGTCATGCCTCACTGCCTGCACCTTGCAATTTGTGGCAGACACCCTCAACTCTGCCTCGTGCTGGTGCCAGAGAATGGCAACGAAGCTGGTGAGAGGCCTGAAGCACAGCCCTGTGAGGAGAGGCTGAGGGAGCTGGGGGGGTGCAGCCTGCAGAAGAGAAGGCTCAGGGCAGAGCTCATTGCTCTCTACAACTACCTGAAGGGAGGCTGAAGTCAGCTGGGGTTGGGCTCTGCAAGAAGGGGATACAGCCTCAAGCTGTGGCAGGGCAGGTCTGGGCTGCATGTGAGGAGGAAGTTGTTGGCAGAGAGAGTGATTGGCATTGGAATGGGCTGCCCAGGGAGGTGGTGGAGTGGCTGTGGCTGGAGGTGTTGCAGCCAAGCCTGGCTGGGGCACTTAGTGCCATAGTCTGGTTGGTTGGGCAGGGCTGGGTGCTAGGTTGTGCTGGCTGAGCCTGGAGCTCTCTTCCAACCTGATTGATTCTGTGATTGGCCAGGGCTGGGTGCTAGGTTGGGCTGGCTGAGCTTGGAGCTCTCTTCCAACCTGCTTGATTCTACGATAGCTTTTCCCAGCAGCCATGCAATGAGCCACACTTCACACCAAGCCAATTCACACCCCCTTTTCTTCCTCCCTGCTGCAGGAAACCTTCAGCCTCGCTCACTCACAGAGTTTGGGGGAACCTCCATTTCCACAAGGCACCTAAAACACTCCACCCTTGAGCCCAGGGTGGCCGTTTCCTTCCTCCCAGGAGGCTGTGGCAGGCTGCACCACCCCTGCCAGCCCAGGCTGCTTACCTCAAACACTCCATTGACCTTCTTGCGCCAGACCCACTCGGGATGTGGGAAGCCCACAGACTTGCAGTACATCAGAGCCTCCTGCCCCTCGTTCTTGTTCTCGCTGCGCTTGTGCCCGGTGATGTCAGGAGTAGCTACAAAACAAAAGGCAAAACCCCCCCAAGCCCTCTGTGTTTACAAGCTGCTGGTTGTGGGCAGCAAGTTCTGCATGGGCCAGCAATGTGCCCCTTGTGGCCAAGAGAGCCAATGGCATCCTCAGGTGCATCAGGAGAAGTGTGGCCAGCAGGGCTAGGGAGGTTCTGCTCCCCCTCTGCTCTGCCCTGGTGAGGCCACACCTGGAATACTGTGTTCAGTTCTAGGCTCCCCAGTTCAGGAAAGACAGGGACCTGCTGGAAGAGTCCAGCAGACAGCCACGAGGATGGCTGGGGGACTTGAGCATCTCCCCCATGGAGAGAGACTGAGAGGCACAAGAACAACTGGGGGGACTTGAGCATCTCCCCCATGGAGAGAGACTGAGAGGCACAAGAACAACTGGGGGGACTTGAGCATCTCCCCCATGGAGAGAGACTGAGAGGCACAAGGATGAGTGGGGGAGTTGAGCATCTCCTCTGTGGAGAGAGACTGAGAGCCACAAGGATGAGTGGGGGACTTGAGCATCTCCCCCATGGAGAGAGACTGAGAGCCACAAGGATGAGTGGGGGACTTGAGCATCTCCCCCATGGAGAGAGACTGAGAGCCACAAGGATGAGTGGGGGACTTGAGCATCTCCCCCATGGAGAGATACTGAGAGCCAGAAGGATGAGTGGGGGACTTGAGCATCTCCCCTAAGGAGAGAGACTGAGAGCCACAAGGGTTTGAGTGGGGGACTTGAGCATCTCCCCTATGCAGAGAGCCTGAGAGCCCTGGGGCTGTTTAGCCTGGAGAAGAGAAGGCTGAGAGGGATCTGATCAGTGTCTACCAATAGCTGAGGGGTGGGAGTCAAGTGGAGAGGGCCAAGCTCTTATGGGTGGTGCACAGCAATAAGCCAAGGAACAATGGATGCAAACTGGAGCAGAGAAGGTTTCAGCTCAACATGAGGAGAAACTTCTTTAGAGTGAGGGTGGCAGAGCCCTGGAACAGGCTGCCCAGAGAGGTTGTGGAGTCTCCTGCTCTGAAGACTTTCCAAACCTGCCTGGATCCATTCCTGTGGGAACCATCCTGGGTGATCCTGCCTTGGCAGGGGGGTTAGACTGGATGAGCTCTGGAGGTCCCTTCCAACCTCTAAAGTTCTGTGACTCCCAACAGTTATTTTAAGCTCCTTGAACAGAAACTAAGTGACAAGTTCCCTGGAAGCTGTTCCTTTCCCACATGCAAGAACAACTGTGACTCCTGTGACTCATCTCCAAGCAGCATCTCAACTGAACATCTGTAAGACCCCTTCTCAGGCTTGCTTTGCCAGCCAGATTGACAGAGAAAGGAGAAACCTCACTGTCAAGCTTGAGCCACAAAACTAAGATGGCCTAGCCACTCCCCACTGGGACACCCACATGTCCCTCCTCACTGCTCAGGAGGTCCTTGGTGCTCTGCTTTGAAACAGAGCTGCCAGAGATTCTGCTTACAACTCGCCTCTGGCATCAGGGCTTTGAACTGCTGCTGTCCTCATGTGCATTTCTGCAGCTGAAGCAAAGGCTTCTTCCCTGCAGCACCACCTTAGCTTCACTCCACAGCCAGCCTGGGACTTTGCCACGCTCGATGCTCCCTCCACCTTCCAGCAACACCACTCCTGGCTACCTCTGAGTAGCTGTAATGCAGCAGCAGAAGTCAAACCCCCTCCAACTCAGGCCTGTACACAAACAGGCTGCAGGTGAAGCTGGGCAGAAGGCAGCCCTGAGCCATCAGCAGAGGGTCCTGGGAGTTAATTTCTCCGCCAGCCGCATCAGTGCCGCTCGCTGGGGTTGCCACAGCAGCTTGTGGCAGCCTAATGCCTCACGAGGGATTAGGGTGGCTCAATGGACTGCCTGAGCTGAACCTGCCCTTTAGCAGATGGCTCTGGTGCTGTAGTGACCACCTTTAAAGGCCACTCGCTTTCTAGCTTGCTAATTATGTCACACGTGGCCTGCTGTGTGATGGCAGGACACTGAGCTGTTAATCCCGGCCCAGCGCTCCAGGGAAAGACCCCCAGGCACTGGAATGCAGCCAAAAGGTCTGCTGAAGGGCAGCTCCCCTTCCCTAGCCCTGCAGAGAGGGAGCAGGCAGGTTTTTGACAGCTTATCTGCAGTTGGAGAGCAAAGGAATTAAAGCAATGCCACAGATCTGACCAGTCCCAGCAAACCAAAGCCAAGCAAAACATCTGGGATTGGTTAGCCTGGAGAAGAGGAGGCTCAGGGCAGACCTTATTGCTGTCTACAACTACCTGAGGGGAGGTTGTGGCCAGCAGGAGGTTGCTCTCTTCTCTCAGGTGGCCAGCACCAGAACAAGAGGACACAACCTCAGGCTGTGCCAGGGGAGATTTAGGCTGGAGGTGAGGAGAAAGTTCTTCCCTGAGAGAGTCATTGGACACTGGAATGGGCTGCCCTGGAGCTGTTCAAGGCAGGACTGGACGTGGCACTTGGTGCCATGGTCTGGCCTTGAGCTCTGTGCTAAAGGGTTGGACTTGATGATCTGTGAGGTCTCTTCCAACCTTGGTGATACTGTGACCTGAGGCAAGCAGGGAGCATCTCAGCTGAGCCTGCCCTTCCCCTGAGTGACATGGGAAAATAATTGGCAAGCTTGAGGTGCTAAAGCAATTAGCACTTCTCAACTGCAGGAAACATCCTGGGCCTTGCCTCTGCAAGAGTCCTTTTGGACCAGGATGTAGCTGAGTGATGACGTTGCCAGAGGTAGAACTGAAAGAAGCTTCTGCCCAGCAGCAGAAGGATGGCTGTAAGAAGGTTTGCTCACCCTGGCTGTGCTCACCAGAGAAGGCATCTCTGGAGAAGCAAATCAGCCAAACATGCTTAACAGAATGATTAACCTCTAGCTGCATGCTTGGCTCCGATGCAGGCCCAGCCAGAGCTGTCAGTAAGCACTGACAGGCTGAAGAGATCCTCCAGGCTGCCACGGAGGATGCAGAGATCAGCTCCTTGGCAGAGAAAGAGAAGCCTACCAGGAATAAAAACTAACTGCAGGACCTCTGGTAGAAGCCTTAAGGAAGTGATGCCACAGGAAAAGCTTTGAATGTCCTTTTCTACCTGCTCTCTACATGAACATCTCTTCAGCAGGGGGCTGAAAACGAGAGCTCACTGCCCAGGAAAACCACCTCACGAGGAAGGACTTTACCAGCCTGTGCCCACCCAGATTCTGTTCAGTTAGTGTAGATGAACACACAGCAGGACCAACAGATGAAGCTAGACAAATGCCAGCTAGCTGCAGAGCATGGACATCCTGGAGAGGGTGCAGAGGAGGCCATGAAGATGATCAGAGGGCTGGAGAACCTCCCCTGAGGGGACAGGCTGGGAGAGTTGGGGCTGCTCAGGCTGGCAAAGAGGAGGCTCCAGGGAGACCTTAGAGCAGTTTGTAGCAGGGGGCTACAGGAGAGCTGAGGAGGGACTTTTGGCAAGGGCTGGGAGTGCCAGGATGAGTGGCAATGGATTTGAGTCTTAGAAGGAGACTTCCAAGACTTGCTTGAGCATGTTCCTGTGTGACCTGCCCTGAGTGATCCTGCTCTGGCAAGGGGGTTAGATTCAATGATCTCTGGAGGTCCCATCCAACCCTTCTCTTCCTTTCTAGGCTCCTCTTTTAGGCAGGAGCTGGATAAGCTTGGTGACTTCCCTAAGGGTTTTGCTTCCTTCAGGATGAAATGCAGAGACTTCCTCCAACCTCACGAAGACAGAAGACAAGAGACAGACTTGAGGCAGCAAGGTGACCATCCCAGAAGTGGCTCTGACAGGCTGCCAAAACCAACTACAAGTTACTCCCATCAGGAAGAGATCCATCAGCTGAAAGCTGAAGCCCCACACAGCCTCTTTCTGTCAGCACTTCATTTTTCACTGCCATCTACTAGCAGACAGAGAGGCAAAGCAGAACCTTGCAGGGCAAGAGGGTACAGCAAGTCAGAGCTCTGCAGCTGGCCCACTTTTCTGTGAGGGTGCTGACAGCTCAAGAGAGGAAGGAAAGCTTTCTAGGACATGCAGACCTCTCCTGCAGGGTGCCCTCCTGTTCTCCTCCAGCTGAGGGATAATTATATTCCTTCTGTAAGAAGAGGACATTGTCTTCAGGTCATCCCAATGAGAGCAGAGGAGACAAGAATACCTCCTGCCCTGCCCTTGCTGGGCACAGCTGAGCAGCAGCCATTTCCAGCTCTGCTAGGGCAGGCACTATTTTGGTGCAAGGTCTGAGGACAGCTCTAGGTGGAACACAAATATTTCAGGGCATGATGCTGCTCAGTCTCAACCCACAGCTGAGCCATGAATTGAGGGAAGTGATTCTCTCCCTCTGCTCTGCTGTGGCCCCACCTGCAGCACTGAGTCCAGTTCTGGTGGCCCAAGAACGACACTGAACTGCTGGAGGGGGTCACCTGCAGCACTGTGCCCAGTTCTGGTGGCCCAAGAACGACATGGAACTGCTGGAGGGGGTCACCTGCAGCACTGTGCCCAGTTCTGGTGGCCCAAGAATGACACTGAACTGCTGGAGGGGGTCACCTGCAGCACTGTGCCCAGTTCTGGTGGCCCAAGAATGACACTGAACTGCTGGAGGGGGTCACCTGCAGCACTGTGCCCAGTTCTGGTGGCCCAAGAACGACACTGAACTGCTGGAGGGGGTCACCTGCAGCACTGTGTCCAGTTCTGGTGGCCCAAGAACGACACTGAACTGCTGGAGGGGGTCACCTGCAGCACTGTGCCCAGTTCTGGTGGCCCAAGAACGACACTGAACTGCTGGAGGGGGTCACCTGCAGCACTGTGCCCAGTTCTGGTGGCCCAAGAACGACATGGAACTGCTGGAGGGGGTCACCTGCAGCACTGTGCCCAGTTCTGGTGGCCCAAGAATGACACTGAACTGCTGGAGGGGGTCACCTGCAGCACTGTGTGCAGTTCTGGTGGCCCAAGAACGACATGGAACTGCTGGAGGAGGTCCAGGAGGCCATGAAGATGATCAGAGAGCTGGAGAGCTTCCCCTGCAGGGACAGGCTGAGGGAGTTGAGGCTGTAAAGCCTGAAGAAGGCTCCAGGGAGACCTCAGAACAGCCTAGCAGTAGCTGAAAGGTGCTCCAGGGGAGCTGGGGAGGGACTTTTGACAAGGGTTGGCAGTGACAGGATGAGGGACAATGGATTTGAGCTGGGAAAGGGGAGATTGAGAGTAGAGATGTGCCAGTGTCTCACCACAGTGAGGGTGGTGAGACACTGGCACAGGTTACCCAGGGAGGCTGTGGCTGCCCCTTCCCTTGGAGGTGTTCAAGGCCAAGCTGGATAAGGCCTTGAGCAACCTGGGCCAGTGGGAGGTGTCCCTGCCCATGGCAGGGGGGTTGGAACTAGGTGATCTTGAAGATCCCTTCCAACCCACTCCATGGCTTTCTGGTTGTGTCCTGCTGCACAGACCATGATTAAAACCAATCTGTGCCCAGCCTCAGGCACAGCTTTAGCCCCAGAGCAATCCCTGCCTGGGAAGCTCTACCAGGCGAGATTCTCCTTACACTGTTCTGCTTCAGTGCCAGGAACAGATAAAAAGCCAGAATGAAGCAGATCTTGTTCAGAAAGGATTTAGATTTGGCTTCAGCTTCTAAGCAGGAGAACCCAGACCTCTGTTCAGATCCAGCTGGCTGTGCAGACATGGGCCCAGCATGCTGAGTCAGCTCCCAGGGCAACGAAACCAAGATGATGCCCTGATAAAAAGACAGGCAAGTGTTTCATCCTCACACTGTGAAACAGGAAAGCCAAGTCACAGACTGGTTTGGCTTGAAGTGACCTCTGAAGGCCATCTAATCCTACCTCCCCCTGCAGTTAGCACAGACATCTGCAACTAGAGCAGGTTGCTCAGAGCCTTAAACAAACCTGCAGTGGTTCCTGGGCAACCTGGGCAAGTGGATCACCATCTTCAGTGTATAAAAGCTCTCCCTTTCATCTAATCTAAGTCTCCCTCTTTTAGTTCAAACCATCATCCCTTGGCTTGTCACAGAGGGCCCTGATAAAGAGTCTGTCCCCAGCTTTCTGTTTGGCACCTTTAAGTACTGAGAGGGCACCAGAAGATCTCCCTGGAACCTTTTCTTCTCCAGGTCGAACAGAAGGCTGCTTTGAAACAGCAGCTGGAAGAGCAAGGAGAGGCAGGGCCAGTTCTGCTTAGCAGCCACCCAAAAATCAACCCCCAACACCTGCAGCCATTCCTGACAACCAGGCTGACCTCAACAGCATCCTTCTTTGGATAGTTTTGAATTGCCTCACCAAAGGAAGGGGGTTGGTGCCAGAGCAAATGCTGGATCTCCGTGCCTCTGGTACCCAAGTGGCACAAAAAGCACTGCAGCAGCTTCCTGGCATTAATGCAGCCCCCAAAAGAGGATATTTTTCCCTCTCTTCTTGTTACAGGGCATGCAATGACATTTCCTGAGGCATACAAGGTGCTCAGCTCCTGCTTTCTGTCTGTTTGCATAACCAGCACCACTAAAGGAGAGCAGAACTAACAGGCAGGGCACCTCCAAACCATGCCCCAGTTAACAAAAGCCCTTCAAATGTTCCCATTAAGGGACAAAATTAAAAGCAAGGGCAAAAAGCACCTAAAAATATTCTCTTGCATGCAAAAACTACTCTGTCTTTTAGGTGACCTAGTAAAAAAAACAAAAGTGCCCTGGAAGAGTTTTCTGCTTTCTCATTCTAATCCTGGTCTACCTTGGTAGGCTGTTGGGAAAGCTGACAGCAAAGGTACTACAAGAAGGGAGAATGTGACCTGCATCTTCTGTGTACTGCTTCAGGTGGCTCCAAGATGCAGCTGTGCTCAGAGAAGATCTGGTTTCTGCTGCTGATTTCTTCATTCTTGGCACACTGTTGTGAAAGTGCAGCAGAGACAGGCAGGAGTCAGGCAGCCACCCAGAGGGATTTGCACAGGCTCGAGACAGGGACCCAAGTCAAAGTCAGAAGTTCAACAAGGCCAAATGCAAGGTCCTAGATCAGAGGTGAGGCAATCCCAAGCACTGGCTGTGGAGTGGCTCAAGAGCAGCCTAGAGGAGAAGGCCTTGGGGGTGTCAGTTGTGGCAAACTCCCCAGGAGCCAGCACTGGGCACTGGCAGCCCAGAGGCAGCTGTGTGCTGGCTGCAGGCAGAGCAGGGAGAGCAGCAGCACAGGGAGGGGATTCTGCCCCTCTGCTCTGACCTCACCTGCAGCACTGCCTCCAGCTCTGGGGTCCCCAGCACAAGGAGGACCTGGAGCTGCTGGAGTGGGTCCAGAGGAGGCCATGAAGATTATAAGAGGGCTGAAGAACCTTCCCTGTGGGGACAGGCTGGGAGAGTTGGGGCTGTTCAGCCTGGGGAAGAGAAGGCTCCAGAGAGACCTTAGAGAAGCCTTCTATGGGGCTCCAGGAGAGCTGGAGAGGGACTATTTGACAAGGGCTGGGAAGGATAGGACAAGGGACAAGGGCTTTGAGCTGAGAAAGGGGAGGATTGAGACTGGAGATGAGGAAGAAATTGGCAGTGAAGGTGGTGAGACACTGAAATTGGTTGCCCAGGCAGGTTGTGGCCCTCTCCCTGGAGGTGTTGAAGGCCTGGATGAGGCCTTGAACAACGTGGGCTAGTGGGAGCTGTCCCTGCCTAAGGCAGGAGGGTTGGAAGTCCCTTCCAGCCTGAACCATTCTATGAATCTATGAAGCAAGAGCTGCCAAGGCTGCTGAGATCATCTCTGCTTTTCCAACATGCTGCTTGGGTTGGAGGCAGACTAGAAGAGGAGCGTGGGCACTGCCCATGAAACAGGGCCCCCAGGTCAGCTGAAATCAGGAGATACAATGAGCATTGTCCACAAAGGGCAAATTTTATGTGTCTCAGAAGCAGCACCAGGACTAGTCTGAGCGCTTCAAATCAATACAGTAACTAGGGAGGGTAGAGGAGAGGTGAAAAATGAGTAAGGGATTAGGAGGGAGGTCAGAAGAATCCCCTCGATGAGGTAATGACAGAAAGCCTTAGAGGAAGAGGCATTACAAAGGTCCAGATGCCCAGAAAGAAGGGAGCCTGTGCTGGGAAGAAGGCAGGGCAGGGAGGACAGACAACCTCCCTCAGCCATGCTGGGCAGCCAGAGGGAACTGGCAACATCTTCCCCCTGGTCTGGTTGTCTGGTCTGTTGAGTATCAGCAGCCAAAAAGACAACCTTGTCTCCACCTTCCTCCTCCTCCCAAGATCTTGCCAAGAACAGAAAGACTGCAGAGGGAGAATGCTTCAGTGTCTGGTTTTTTTTTCCCTTGTCATCTTCAAGTGTTCAGAGCTCCAGCACCACAGCAAAGGCACTGCAGGTATTTCCAGTGGGTGGCTACAGAGCAATTGATGTGTAAGAACTGCCTCCAGACAGGGAGCAGACACTGCTCCTGCTGAAAATAACCACAGCAAGCGTCCCCAGCTGCTCACCTGCAGCCCTCTCAGCCAGCTGGCTGCAGTGCCACAGCAGAGGGGGAGGGGAGGCCCTTCCTTCAAGGCAGAAAAATCAGCATCTGCTCAGCCTGCTTCAAGCTTAGAGCTGCACTCACACAATGCCCCTGGCAGCCTAGGGATAACTGCAGTGAGACTCCAAAGTCACAGAATGGTTTGGGTTGGAAGGGACCTTAAAGGTTATCTAGTTCCAACCTCCCTGTCATGGACAGGGACACCTCCCACTACACCAAGTGGCTCAAGAGCCTAGAAAATCTAGCTTGGAACACTTCCAGGGTTGGATGGACTGGATTGGGAATGGATTGAAGCTTGAGGAGGGGAGATTTAGACTGGAGATTAGGAAGAAATCCTTTCTAGTGAGGGTGGTGAGACACTGGAACAGGCATTGGAATGGGCTGCCTAGGTTGGTGCTTGAGTCACCAACCCTGGATGTGTTTAAAGGTGGTTTGGATGTGGTACTTGGGGATATGGTTTAGGGTCAGCCTTGTACAGTAGGGATCTGGGTTGGACTTGGTGATCCTGAGAAGCTTTCCCAACCTGATTCTGTTGTGGATGCCTCCTCCCTGGAGGTGCCCAAGGCCAGGCTGGGTGGAGCCTTGAGCAACTTGGGCTAGTGGGAGGTGTCCCTGCCTGTGGCAGAGAGGTTAAAACTACAGAAGCACAGAACATCAGAAATTGGAAGGGACCTCCAGAGATCATCCAGTCCAAGCCCCTGCCAAAGCAGGATCACCCAGGGTAGTCCACACAGAAATGCATCCAGGTGGGTTTTCCAAGTCTCCATCTAAGGAGACTCCACCACCTCCCTGTGCAGCCTGCTCCAGGGTTCTGGCACCCTCACTGTAAAGAAGTTTCTCCTCATGTTGAGGTGAAACCTTCTATGTTCAACAGGATGATCTTTAAGGTCCCTTCCAGTCCAAACCATTCAATGGTTCTGTGGAGCCTCCAAGCAGGCTGAGGTCTCCAGCAGACACTTCATCCACCAGCTGGCTGTGTGAGGGAAGCCAGACTCCTGCCACTGCTAGGAACCCACCCTGAGCTCCCCTTTTTTACACTCCTGCTGCCCTAACCAATTTTTTTTCCCCACCCAGCAAACCTGCTTTCAAAGCACAAAACCCCACCCTGCAATCCTAACCCAGGGCTCATCTTCCTGCCTGCTGAGCTCCCCTACACACAGCACATGCCCAGAGCCAGGCAGAAAATAGGCAGCATTACATAAAGGCAAATGGCAGCGCTGCAGCCTGGATTACATCTGCTGCCAGGCATTTGTTAGAGCTGTTCACAAGTTGTCAGGAAGGGCCTATTTTGGTCCATGAGCAACTTCCATAGCCAGAACCATCTTTTTCTATCTGCATCAGCAGTTCCACACTGTGATTTAACTACGATGAGCAATGAAATCAGTGTACGACTGCTCCAGCACCGCTGCTGCGCCAGGGCCAGCCCCTGCAGGTAAGCATCGAATTAGGGCATCTGTGTGGTCAGAGGAGGTTGGTGCCTGGATGAGACATCAGATGCCTCAGTTAACAACTAGGTAACATCTCTACAACAGATGAAGGAGTATCAAATAAAGCTGCTTGCTTTGAGAGTCAGCACTGCTGAAGGTGTGGAGTATTTAAAGCCAGCTGCAGGGAGCGCAGAGAGCATCTTCCTCTGCAAGGGACCAAATGCCTGTGCATCATTTGGCACTGGCATGGATACTGGTCAGAGGCACTGGCAGCCAAGAAATTCCATGTGTGATGCCAATTCAAGGTCAGGGTGGACAGGGCCTGAGCAACCAGGTCTAGCAGGACACATCCCATGGCAAGGGGGGTCGGAACTAGATGATTTTTGAGGTCACTTCCAACCCGACCCATTCTAGGGTTGTATGAAGTTTCAACTGCAGCAGTGCAGCTGAGCACTGCTCAGAATGGACTTCTGTGCAGCTGAGCACTGCTCAGCATGGACTTCTGTGCAGCCTGAGGACCTGGAGGAGACTGCAAAGCTCCCTGTGCTTTAAAGGCAGACCAAAGTTATTGCTCCTGTGGTTTGCACCAGCAGTTAGACAGCAGAAAGTCTTTTCAGTTCAAAGCTCTGCAGAAGACCTCACTCTAGGCAACCCCTGGCTCTTCTCTCTGCCAAGGTGGAATTCCAGGCCCAGCAGCCACTCTTGTGAAGCTGTGAGGAGAAGGTGGAGAACAGGCTTACAGAGTTCTGGGACTGGGGCTGCTGAGCAAGCTGCCAGGAGGGGTGCTGGAGTCATCAACTGATGACTGCTCCTAGATTCAGATCTAAATGGGAGGTAATTTAGCAGGCTTAGTTATTGTCTTCCCCCTGCTGCCCTTGGTGCCAGCAGTTCAGACTCATTGGCTTTTCTCTCTTCCATGGCAAACTTCATGTCCCTGCAGAACTCCCTGCCAGCTTCTCTTGGTGTTCCCTCCTGGCAGAGCAGAGAGCCCAACGTTTCTGAAAGCTTTTTGGAAGAGATAATACCAAGCTGGGAAAAGTCTTAAATCTATTACTAAATGTCCTGCCTCTGGAAGTGGTTTGTCAGCCAGGGGCAGCCCTGAGGAAGCACAAAGCACTCAAGACCTTAATAAAGGCAATTTTAGATGATTTAGCAAGACAAACCTCACACCTTAACCAGCCAGAGGCCAAGCACCACCTGAGTTTTTATTCTCATTAATTTTAGAGGTGCAGTCAGATTCTTTCTTTCTTTCTTTCTTTCTTCCCCCCCCCCTCCTTTTCCACCCTGGGCCAACAGGAACTTGTGGTACATTCAGCTGAGCACATGGTTTAGATTTCCTTTTCCCTGGCAGAGACAGCTCCTGCAGCAGATTTGCTTACATCTGGGGCTATTTTTTGCTCCATTTTATGCAAGAGGACTGGAGGAAAAAAAACCTCACCCAACCTCAACCCCCCCTATTTTTAAATAGACACAGGAAAGCAGCAAGCTTTTCTTGGTACCCTATCAGTCAGGGTACTTATTGATGTGGCAATATTCTTCAGCCTCAGGAAATTGTGGTTCAAAAGATGCTGCTTCTCCAGGGAGCAATGGTTAAGGGGAATGGCACAGATTTGTCACTGCATGCTTGCTGCTGAATTACTGCCACTTTGGATTCAGGAAACCTGACCATCCAAATCTGCACTGAGGCACCAGACTGGGCCAGGAAAGAGGCCAGCTTGGTATAGGGCTCTGGTACTCAATGATCAGTGAGTATTGATCAGGACAGGCTGCAGGGATGCTAAGAGATAGTGTGAGACATCCTCCTCCCATTCACTGCTTCCAAACAGCAGCAGAAGCAGCTCTATGTGATGCTGGGGATTCACAGATTGCACTGGGTTGGAAGGGACCCTTCCCTGCAGTGAGTAGGGACATCTCCAACCAAATCAGGCTGCCCAGGGCCATGTTGAGTCTGATATTGAATGTCTCGAGGGACAGGACCTCAAGTACATTCCTGGACAGCCTGCTGGAAGGAAGAGTACATAAAATAAGCATCAGGGTAGAACAGGCTGCCCAGGGGAGTGGTTGAATCATCATCCCTGGGGAGACTGAAAAGCCATGCAGATGTGGTGCTGAAGGGCATGGTTTAGTGGTGGACATGGCAGTGCTGGGTTAATGGTTGGACTCAATGACCTCAAAGGTCTTTTCCAGCCTAAAGAATTCTATCATTCCAGTCCCAGAGGTGCACAGGCTGGTGGCAGGATTGTCTAGCACAGCCCTTAGCTAACAGAGCTGCCACAGAGCATCCATCAGCCCCAGAAGCCAGGCACTGCCAGCAAATGAAACAGCTTCTGCAGGCAAAAAGCAGTTCCAAGCTGCCACACCTGAGACACTGCTCCTGTTCACATCCAGCTGGTCTCATTCACTGTGGCACAGGGGGGAGGTGGAATACAGCTGCATGAGCACATCTGTATTCCACAGCAATCTCTGCTGCTGGACAGCCAGCCAGGGTTACCCACAGGAGTGCAAAACACCTGCTAGAAGGTGTTTCAGTACCTCCTGTGCAGACCACAGCCTCACACTCCCTGTACCTGTGAGATCTTCACCCTGTGCCTGCATTCAAGGCTTCCCTTGGAACGACAACCAAGGATGGGAGACTTCCCATGGGGAAAGGCCTTATCTCTTTACAGGCACCAAGGGAGATGACACAGTGAGTGCAAGCATTTGACTTTGAGGGAGAAGAAACAACTGAAAAGACAAGGAAAAAGAGCAGAGTACCTCTCACTTCTATGGTGGCGTTGGCTATGGGAGAGTTTGAGAACACAAACACGCACAAGTACTCCCCTGACTCTTCTGCTCTGGGCTTCAAAATCCTGCAGACAGGGAGAGAAGAAATGAGCCATGTTAAACACTCTGTTAGCAATCAACAAATGAGCAGGCTAAGATTGGATTGTCCCCACATCCTCCCAAGACTTGTGCAAGCCACTGCTTGTTCACTCCAGGTGTGTCTCCCAGGTGGACCTGCTTGAAGTAAAGGAAGCTCTCTGCCAGCACAAACAGGTTGGAAAGCAGCACAAATTCAGTTGGAGAAGCAAAGCAGGAGCTCACCACCTGTGAAGTGTGCAGCATATGCTCCAGTCACTGGCCAAGGAGGCAGGGATCTCCACCCCCTGAGGAAGAAGCATGCTCTGTGTGTAGCACCTGCAGGGCCAGCTGCAAACGCAGCCAAAGCTGACATTCAGAAGCTGCTTCCTTTTTTCATCCCATGGCATGGGACTGTTCCCTTCACAGTCTCCTGATTCAGACTGGATGGGGGAAGAACCGCAAAAGCTGGTACACAACTGACAGGAACCTGCTGCCAATCAGGGAAAGCTACCACAAGTCTCAAAAAGCAGTCCGTGGCTGAGTGACTTCCCAGTGCCAATTTCTGTCACCTTTGGGACAACGAATCTCTTCTCAGTGGTGTCCTGGGGCAACAGGCATGAACTGGATCACAGGAGGTGAACAAAGGAAGAAACATCTTTGGTGTGAAGGTGCTGGAACAGGCTGTCCAGAGAGACTGTGGAGCCTCCTTTCTCTGGAGGGATTCCAAACACACCTGGGCATTGTGATCCTGGACAAGCTGCTGTAGGTGCCCCTGAGTGATCTCCAGAGGTCACTTACAACCCCCCCCAGAATGCTGGGAATCTGGGAACTGGGAAAAACAGGTGCAGACCAGACAGAGTGTTATTAACAACACCAATATAGGATGGTGGGCAATGGATTGAAGCTTGAGAAGGGCAGATTTAGACTGGAGATTAGGGAGAAATTCTTGACTGTGAGGGTGGGGAGACACTGGCACAGGTTGCCCAGGGAGGCTGTGGATGCTCCCTACCTGGAGGAATCATAGAATCATAGAATCAACCAGGTTGGAAGAGGCCTCCAAGATCATCCAGTCCAACCTAGCACCCAGCCCTAACCAATCAACCAGACCATGGCACTAAGTGCCTCATCCAGGCTTTGCTTGAAGACCCCCAGGCACGGTGCCTCCACCACCTCCCTGGGCAGCCCATTCCAATGCCAATCACTCTCTCTGGGAAGAACTTCTTCCTAACATCCAGCCTAGACCTACCCTGGCACAACTTGAGACTGTGTCCCCTTGTTCTATTGCTGGTTGCCTGGCAGAAGAGGCCACCCCCCACCTGGCTACAATGCCCCTTCAGGTAGTTGTAGACAGTAATAAGATCACCCCTGAGCCTCCTCTTCTCCAGGCTAAACAGGCCCAGCTCCCTCAACCTCTCCTCATAGGATTTGTGCTCCAGGCCCCTCACCAGCTTTGTTGCCCTTCTCTGGACATGTTCCAGCACCTCAACAAGGAGTTCGAGGCCAGGCTGGATGAGGCCTTCAGCACCTTGGAACTGGATGATCTTTAAGACCCCTTCCAACCCAAACCATTGAAGAAAATCAAGATGACTTTGCAGTCAAGGTGGTGCCAACTTCATGTCCACCAGCTTTTGCTGTCCTTCTAAAAAGCTTTTGGATACAAATGACTTAAAAGCTCTACACATGTGTTGGGCTATTTGCCTGCAAAAGACATTTGAGCCTAGAGCAGTACATGACAACAGGATACAGCATTTCCATCTCCACACAGCAAGGCAGAGCTTTCCTCAACCCTCCCTCCCCGCACCAAAAGGCTTCTTGGTTTTCTTTCTTTCAAAGACATGAAGAACACACAGCTAAAAAGAAACTCTGAGGAAGAGCACTGCAATAAAAGAAGTTAATTACACATGGAAAGTGCTTAGGCAGGTGGAAAAAGCTGCTCATTTTAAGACAATCCTTGGACCCAGGCCTCAGCTACGTGTCCAGCACCAGAGCTCCAGTCTGCAGTTAGTTCTAAGGTTAAGGTCTTTCAGATAAGGGCTAACCAGAGCCACTTGTCACAGACTATCTGAATGACAGCAGGAAAAGATCCTTTTGTGCCCAGACATCAAAGCACTGCAAGCAGCAGCCCTGCTGGTCAAGGTGACATGGCACCTGGCTGCCATGGCACAGCTCCACCCAGCTCTGAGCTGTCCTGACTCTGCAGGGAGGGGGAAAGGCAGAGAGCAGCTGCCTAAAGAGCCTTTAAATAATCACACTCTGAACACTGTTCTTTATCCATGAGGCGTTAAGGGCAGTGAGGGGGAGGAGAGTAAGAGAACTACAACATTCATGCACCTACAACCTCCCCCAAAGGAGGCTGCAGTCAGGTGTGAGGGGGTTAGGTCTTGTCTCCCTAGTAACAAGTGATAAGACATGAAGAAACGGCCTCCAGTTTCACCAGGGTGGGGTTAGCCTGGCATTAAAAGAAACTCCTTGACTGAAAGGCTCCTCAGACCCTTTGAACTGACCCTTAAGAGATCCTTGAGGTCTCCATTTGAGATATACACAAAGCAAGTCACAAAGGAGCAGAAATTTGAGGTCTCCATTTGAGATATACACAAAGCAAGTCACAAAGGAGCAGGAATTTGAGGTGTCCACCTTAGATGTAGACAAAGCAAGTGAGAAGGGAGCAGGAATTTGAGGTGGCCACCTGAGATGTACACAAAGCAAGTCACAAAGGAGCAGGAATTTGAGGTGTCCACCTGAGATGTACACAAAGGAGCAGGAATTTGAGGTCTCCATTTGAGATGTACACAAAACAAGTCACAAAGGAGCAGGAATTTGAGGTGTCCACTTGAGACCTACACAAAGTAACCTATAAAGGAGCAGGAATTTGAGGTCTCCATTTGAGACCTACACAAAGCAAGCTATAAAGAAGCAAGAATTTGAGGTCTCCACTTGAGACCTACACAAAGCAACCTATAAAGGAGCAGGAATTTGAGGTCTCCATTTGAGACCTACACAAAGCAACCTATAAAGGAGCAGAAATTGAAGGCCTATATGGCAAATGCAAGTTTCTTTGCCAACTCCTCCAGCCATCCTGTGATTGCCAACCCTTCATCCACTGGGAACACAAAGCAGCCTGCCCACCTTTGCTCTTCCCTCTCCCGAACTTGAAAATGAAAGGAAACTTGAATTCATTCTTTACTAAAGGGTTTGAAAGGAAAATTCCAGTCAAGCTTGTGACACATTATAGAGAAGTCAGCCTTGAGACTTCATTTTCCTGCATTATTATGCAGTAATCTTGAGGCAAGGCACCTTCTGCAGCTTTTGGACAAGGCTGCTCATCAAGGGAAGTGCTAGATGAGAAAGCAGAGCTTTTAAAGCAGCACTCCAGCACCTAACATTGTACTGAGGAAACAACAAGAGTGATAGGTGGGACTGAATGATCTTGGAGGTCTCCTCCAACCTGGTTGATTCTGTGATATCTTTAAGCAGTAAAACTGACCAGATAATGGAAAGTGGAAAACAAAAGGAGAACAAACTTGAACATGACTTGATCAGAATCAAACAGGCCTTCCATAATCCTGTGGCTGAAAGGATGCTTTGCTGAGGCACTGAAATGCTTTCAGTACTACTTAATCCTGTGGAAGGACACAACATTTGTGTAGAAAAGATGCCACAGGACTCTGTTAGAGATGGCAAAAAAGCCAGCTGAGAGTGAAGGCTTTGCTTTGGTGCAGGGACAGGGCACAGCAAACTGTGGAGTCTCCTTCTCTGGAGATTTTCAATGCCCATCTGGATAAGTTCCTTTGTGACCTGCTTTAGGTGACCCTACTTTGGCAGGGGGTTGGACTTGATCTCTGGAGATGGCTTCCAAGCCTTACTGTTCTCTGAAATCAGCTGCTCTATAACATAGTTCTGGTGTTAACAGCTGAAGAAGGAGGGCAGCAATGAACTTAGGTCTTCAAAGAGCAAGTTAGCACCAAGTGGGTAAGGCTTTGCTTAAGTGATCTTCATCTTTGGCTTAAGAGTACCCTGCTCTTGTGAGACCCCCACCTGGAGCACTGTGTCCAGCTGTGGTGTCCCCAGCACAAGGGTAACATGGAGCCGTTGGAGTGGGTCTGGAGAAGGGCAATAAGATGATCAGAGGGCTAGAGAACCTCCCTTGTGGGGACAGGCTGGGAGAGCTGGAGCTGTTCAGCCTGGAGAAGAGAAGGCTTCAGGGAAACCTTAGCACAGCCTTCCAGTACCTGAAGCAGGCTTCAGAAGAGCTGGGGAGGGACTCTGACAAGGGCTGGGAGTGCTGGGATGAGGGACAACGGCTTTGAGCTGGGAGAGGGGAGATTAAGACTGAAGATGAAGAAGAAATTCCTTCCAGTGAGAGTGGAAGACACTGGAACAGGTTGCCCAGGGAGTTGTGGATGTCCCCTCCCTGGAAGTGTTCAGAAACAGGCTGGGTGAGGCCTTGACCAACCTGGGCTAGTGGGAGGTGTCCCTGACCATGGCAGGGGGTTGGAACTGGATGATCTTGAAGGTCCCTTTCAACCCAAACCACTTCATGATTCTATGAAGACAAAGATGGTTTGCTGCCCATACTGGCATCAAGAGCAGCACATGGAAGGGAAAAAAAAACAATCAAGTTACAGGTACAAAGCAGCTCTGATGGCATCACTGAGCAAGCCTCTTATGTTCACATCACCTCTATGGTGTGGCCTCATTTCAGGAATACAGAAGCCCTCACAAATTTGCTGCTCCACACGAGCTACAGCGAAATGCAAGAGGTGGCTGGACAAGTTCTGTCCTCCTCCACATCCTTAAAGACAAAAGCAAAGCCAGAGCATGCATAGGTGTAGCAGATGAATGCTGAAAATCCTAGAATGCTCTGGATTGGAAGGGACCTTCAAGATCATCCAGTTCCAACCCCCCTGCCATAGGCAGAGACACCTCCTGCTAGATCAGGCTGCTCAAGGTCCCATCCGACTCAGTCTGGAACACTGCCAGGTCTGGAGCCCTGGCAACTCAGCAGCAATAACTCAGACAACATCATCCTTCATCTCCCAAGGCCAGAAAAGGACTAAAGCAGTTGATTTTGGCAGTGATTTATGTGCTGCATTTCCCTGCACAATAAAAACTTACAGCTGCAGATCTATCTTTCTGTAGCCACCAGCAAGAGAGAGACTGCACAATGTACTCAGAGGAAGAGAAAACTAAGCTGAGTGTCTATGCTGGGTTCACTCCAAAGAAGATGTAAATTGCTCTCTGGATCTTCTCATTCTTTAACTCCTTAAAAAGGAGGCTGGAAACAGGTAGGGGTTGGACTTTTCTCCCAAGGAACAAGTGATAAAGCAAAAAAGAAACAGCCTCAAGTTGCACCAGGGGAGGTTTAGGTTGGGTATTAGAAACAACTTCTTGACTGGAAGTCTCAGAGACTGCAAGAGGCTGCCCAGGGAGGTGGCTGAATTCCCATCCCTGGAAGGGTTTCAAATATGCAGAGATGTGGTGCTGAGGGCCATGGTTCAGCACCAGTTAAGGAATGGTTTAACTTGATCTTAAAGGTCTTTTCCAACCCAACCAGTTCTAAATGAGTTCCTCTTGAAGAGATGAGCTAGCAGTAGGTTTTTGTGGATTCCATGATCTACCTAGGACAGCTGCAGACAATAACCATTCCAGAACCGTTCCAACACTATTCACAGACACATTTTGTTTGTGGATCCTCTACTGCAGCTCAGCTCATTTTGTCTGATGGCTGAACCACGAACCCTAAAGTTCTCCAACATCCCAAAGCTGATTTTGCCAAGTTGGTCACTCCCTGGTGGAACACAAAGATTATTCCCAAGAGACTTACTTGTATTCTGTAGTGTTAGTAGATTTTCTAGTGCCAGGGATCTCCTCTCCATTCTTCACCCAGTAACTGGCAGAAAGGGGGCTGGGGCTGGTGGTGAGGTTACACTGCAATGTGACAGCTGGGCCATACACATGGATGACGACGTCCTCGCTGGCATTGATCCTGGGCTCTGAAACACAAGGACACCTTCAATACCAACCAGCCTTGGCTGCACCATGCTAAGTCTACAGCTCAGAGGGGAATTGGGAATGGGGAAAAGAGACTACACAAGGAATGGCACTGCACTAATCTGGGAGACAGCAAGGAAGTCACAATCAAACAGCTGACCGCTGGTGAAGGCAGCACCTCATGGATGAGCATCTCTAAATGGGAAAAACAGATTGATTTGAGACTGGTTATTGTTTCCACACTGAACATCATTACAGATGTCTGCACACCACCATTCATCATCCTCTACACACTGGAAGGCACTGGAAGAGGTTGCCCAGGGAGATGGATGGAGTCACCATCTCTGGAGGTGTTCAAGAAATGTGGGAACCTGGCACCTGGGGCCGTGGATCTTAACAGAAACAGTGATTGGCATTGCAATGGGTTGCCCTCAGAGGTGGTGGAGTCACCATCTCTGGAGGTGTTCAAAAGGAGGCTGGATGAGGCACTTAGTGCCATGGTTTAGTTAATGAGGTGTTAAGTGATGGGTTGGACTCGATGATCTCAAAGGTCTTTTCCAGTCTGACTAATTCTAATGGCCACGATGGACTTAGGTTGAAGGACTGGGGCTTGGATGTTAGGGAGAATTTCTGCACCATGAGGGTGGTGAGACACTGGAACAGCTTGCCCAGGGAAGTGGTGGAAGCTTCATCCCTGGAAGTCTTTTAAGGCCAGGCTGGATATGGCTCTGACCATTTTGAACTAGTGTGAGGTGTTCCTGACCAAGGCAGGGGGATTGGAACTGGATGATCCTGATAATGCTATGATCTCAGAGGTCTCTTCCAACTGAAACAATTCTATGCTTCCATAACATGGGAAAAATACTTGTCCTGTGACCAGGAGATATTGGCAACTTCTTTTCAAGCAACTTCTCTGTCTATTGGTTTCCCTACCTGTGGAGGCTTGAATTGAGATCATTCTCTGTATGGCACAGACAGCCCCATAGAGAGTGTGGCACAGTTACCCTCAGCCAGGCCTCCTGCATGATTTCTGCCCTTCTCCCTGTCTCTAAGGAGAACATCCTGTGCACAGGATGTATTTCAAACACCACAACTTGCATAGAGTCAGGCAGGTTGGAAGAGAGCTCCAAGCTCAGCCAGCCCAACCTAGCACCCAGCCCTGCCCAACCAACCACACCATGGCACTAAGTGCCCCAGCCAGGCTTGGCTGCAACACCTCCAGCCACAGCCACTCCACCACCTCCCTGGGCAGCCCATTCCAATGCCAATCACTCTCTCTGCCAGCAACTTCCTCCTCACAGCCAGCCCAGACCTGCCCTGCCACAGCTTCAGCCTGGGTCCCCTTCTTCTGCTGCTGGCTGCCTGGCAGCAGAGCCCAACCCCAGCTGGCTACAGCCTCCCTGCAGGCAGCTGCAGGCAGCAATCAGCTCTGCCCTGAGCCTCCTCTGCTGCAGGCTGCACCCCCCCAGCTCCCTCAGCCTCTCCTCACAGGGCTGTGCTCCAGGCCCCTCCCCAGCCTTGCTGCCCTTCTCCAAACACCTTCCAGCACCTCAGTAGCTCTCTGCAATGGAGGAGCCCAGAGCTGGACACAGCACTGCAGGGGTGGCCTAAGCAGTGCTGAGCACAGGGGCATAAGAACCTCCCTTGTCCTGCTGCCCACACTGCTCCTGAGCCAGCCCAGGATGCCCTTGGCTCTCCTGGCCACACTGCTTGATGTCTGTGCTTCCAGCATGTGTCTAAGTGTGAATAAGGCACAAATCTGCTGAGGGATGGCTGAAAGTAGCCTTCCAGACTTAAGAACAACAATAAAACCAGAATAGACACCACGTTAAAATGAGAGCTGGGAGCTATTTCATTTCTAAAGTAGCCTCAAACAAACATTTACAAAGAAAAAAACACGGGAGCCTTGCTGCATAAAGAGGCCATGAGTCACACATGTTGCTGCCTGCAGGAGCAACCAAAGCCAAGCTGCTTCACACCACAATCTTGCCTGGTAATAGCATGTTCACCCTTTTTTCCTGCAGGAGAAAGCCTTTCAGGAGTGGTAAGATGCTACGAAGGCACTGCCCTTACATGTGAGAACCACCTTTTGGTAGGATGGTGGAGAGAGATGCTCCTCCTGCTTTGCAGAGCAGTTAGAGATAGATTTCTTCCCAAACAGGAAAAAGGTCTTGTGGCTCACAGCTGTTTTCAAGCATTGCTAAAAAGAAAACCCCAAAACCCAACCCCGCAGGTTGCCCAGAGAGAGATTTGAGGCTCCATCCCTGCAAATATCCGAGCTGAGGCTCCACAAGGCTCTGGGCAAGCTGATCTAGTTGAGGATGCTCCTGCTTACTGCAGGGGAGTTTGGACTAGATGACCTTTGGAGGTCCCTTCTAACTCAAACCATTGTCTGATACTTCAACACAGGATCAGAGAGCTTCAAGGGAATGGAAGAATCCTTGCTAGAGAGCTTCAAGGGAATGGAAGAATCCTTGCTATCCACCTTCCAAAAATACATCCATCTAGCACTCATTACAGCTTCAGCTTCACCTAAAGGCCACTGCTGAGGCTGGCTCCCCCATGGCAACACTGCTGGGAGTCCTTTGATGCATCCCTTATAGGGTGAAATGAATTCCAAGGAGGAAGCTGTTGCCAGCTGGCTCATTTCACTCAGCACACTCCCACCAGCACCAGCTGCCTCCACTGCAAAGGGCAGGAGGGTGAGGAAGGTGGTCAGTGCTCAGCATCTCTGGGCTTGGGTTTTTTTTTTCTGCCAGTCAGCAGAGAGGGTTTTTTAATCCTGCAAATTCTGTTAGGTAACACATTTGGAACAGAAGCTCGGTCAGATGCAGGCAGGCTCTTGGATATTCATCTGCAAAGCACATGGAACACAAATTTATGACACAGAAAGAGGGGAAGTGGAAAACACCCAGCACAAATGGTTTGGTTTCATCACATCAGACACTCCTCTGTCCAAAAGGAAGGGCTTAGATTACTGCCCAGAGAGGCAGGCAGAAAAATCTCTCTGCCTACTATTGACATGGCAAAAGCATTTGACTTCTGTCCCTCCTCTGCCTCTCTCTTGGGGGGGCTGCCTGCAGTCTTCCCACAGCTATTTCATAGCAGGACTGCAAGCTAACTGCTGAAAAACTGTTGGCTACTGAATGGGTTTTGACTCTTCTCACAGACCTCTTTGTATCACCACACATTTGCAGCTGTGTTTCCTGTTCCCAGGCTGAGGATTTTCACTGTACACATCTGTCTGGGTCCAGAATGCAATCCAAGAGGTCTGTAGGGACAGGTAATGGCTTCAAACTGGAAGAAGGTCCAGTTAGATTGGACGTTAGGAAGAAATTCTTCCCCATGAGGATGAGGTGGCACTGGAAGAGGCTGTCCAGAGAAGCTGTGGAGGCTCCAAGCCAGGCTGGATGGTGCCTTGAGCAACCTGGTCTAGTGAGAGGTGTCTCTGTCTATAGCAGGGGGGTTGGAACAAAATGACCTTTAAGGTCCCTTCCAACCTACAAAAACTGGGTACAAAATTGTTCTGTTAAAATTATGCCACCACTGGCCAGCCCCAGCCCCAGGAAAAACCTTGTATGCTTGGAAAATGTGCTTAGTAGTGTGCTGGAAATCATAACTCAGTGTCAGAACACTGATGCAGGGAAATAACTCCTTCTCTGGAGACTTTCAAGCCCCATCTGGATGTGTTCCTGTGTGACCTGTGCTAGGTCCTGCCCTGGCAGGGTGGTTTGGACTGGAAGACCTCCAGAGGTCACTTCCAACCTTTAACATCCTGTGATCTAGTTTAATGCCCACCTGGTGTGTTTCCTGGTCAGGTCTCCCAACACACAGAATATTACAGCATTCAACACTTGCCCCACACTCCATGACAAACACAGAAGCAGACGAATGGTGCTGGGCACAAGGCACTTGGCAATGAAGTTATGAAACACACTCCAGAACTAGTAGCATCAGATGCAACCAGGTGATGTTAACTGGGGAGGAAGAGGAAAGGTTATAGCTTCTATCCTTGGAGCAGGTTAGTAGCAAGAGCCTGAGAGAGGAAAAGAAAAATCTTTCCATATGGAGACATCTTCCCAGGACTCCATTCCCACACTTGTGACACGAAAAGGAATTTTCTCCCTCAGCAGGTGATTAGAACTGACTGCAAACAGCAAGAGGAGCACAGGACCACCACAGACTTACCACACTCAAGAGTAACTAAAGGTCCTAAGAAGGGCAGAGAGGTGTCTAAGAGACATCTATTCCTAGCAGACACTGGTGTGAGCTTCAAGGCACTGTCATCTCCTGCAACTGCTCTTGTTGTCACAGGTCATGCAGGTGATCTACCCATCCGAGTCCTTTGGCAGCTCAAAGGACAGAGGAAGAATGAAGCATCAGAGCTGGAAGCTGAGCAGGTTTGAGTTGAGCAACCAAACTGAACTGTCAATGCAGCCCACATCACTGTATCCACCATCTGTTTTTCCCCAGGTTCTCAATGCTGTTTCCATTTTCCAAAGGGAAGGTCTCTGATCCAGCAGTGCTGACTGCAGCACCACGCTTTAGAGATTGTTTTTGGGAGGGGTTTTGCAGGTACCCAAACTCATAACTGAGACTTAATTACAGAGTTGGACTTTTTGTAGCCAGGTAAACCTGGTGGTAGATCAAAGGTTTGTTCATGCACAGAGGAGAACAGCAGGACATTATCTGCATTCTGCTCTCTGATACTTTGAGACACTGAAAAATCACTGAGAGAGTAAATTCTGCTTTACCTCCGGGCAGCAGACTCGTGTTGCAGATTTTAATTCACTCTACCTATAACTCATCTTGTTAGCAACTGCAGGAGTTTGGCATCTTTCACAAAATAAATCAGGGTTCTTCTGTCTAAAGGAGGAGAGATGGAGACTGGAGATTAGGAAGAAATTCTTGACAGAGAGGGCGGTGAGACACTGGCACAGGTTACCCAGGGAGGCTGTGGATGCTCCCTCTCTTGGAGATCATAGAATCAGGCAGGGTTGGAAGGGAGCACAAGGAGCAGGCAGTGCCAACTCCCCTGCCATGCCCAGGGACACCCTACCCTAGAGCAGCCTGACCGACCACAGCCTCAGCCAGCCTGGCCTCAACCACCTCCAGCCATGGGGCCTCAACCCCCTCCCTGGGCAACCCATTCCAGCCTCTCACCACTCTCCTGCTCAACAGCTTCCTCCTCACAGCCAGTCTGAACCTACCCATCTCCAGCTTTGCTCCATCCCCCCCCAGTCCTGTCACTCTCTGAGAGCCTAAAAAAATCCCTCCCCAGCTTTTTTGTAGGCCCCCTTCAGATACTGAAAGGCCACAATAAGGTCAGCCTCGGGGGCTGGATGAGGTCTTGAGCAACCTGGACTAGTGGAACGTGTCTCTGCTCATGGCAGGGGCATGGGGACTGGATGATCTTCAAGGTCCCTTCCAACCCAATCCATTCTCTGAATCTATGAACTCTGATGGTACAAGTGTCCCAAATCCTGCCTGGGACTGTTGTAAAAGTGAGCTGAAGGTAGAAAAAAAGTCTTGTAACAAAGAACAAAAAAGCAATTGTGGGTCAACAATATCCTCTGCTTCTGAAAGCTTGGCTGCTGCTGCCAGAAGTTGCATTCTCAGATAGAAATCATTTAGCTCAAGTTATTAGTTGAGCACCACGGGGAGGATATTCCCCCCTCCTCCTCCCCTCCCCTTTCACAGGCTGGATTAAGAATAGCTTCATCAGTTCAGTGCTGCTGCATCAGAGAACTCATTAGGAACAAGCTGCTGTTCAGAAAGGAAAAGAAACACCATGACTGGATGGAAAAATCTGAAGGTTCAAGGTCACGTGTAATTGGGGGGGAAGGGTCTGTACAGCAACCAAAACCTCGTGAGAAAGCATTCAGAGAAATTCCAAGAGAACAGAAGAAATAAAGAAAAGGAGGGGGGGAAAAAAAAAGGCAAATGGTTAGACCCAGGAAGAACACAGAAACCCAACAGAAAGGCACTCATGGAGAAGCCAAAGTTAGGAAAGCTACTACACAACTAAAGAGGGGCAGGGAAGAGACACAAATTCACCACTGGGCTACAACAACAGGGCCAGAGAATTTATTTCCCTCTCCCCCTCCCTCTCCCACCCCAAGTCCTTTGATTCTAAGGAGAAGAGACAAAGGTGGCAGACAACACCAGCACTACAGGCAGAGGGGCAGCACGGGGTTGAAAACAGCAGGAGAAGGTAACAGAGGGTGGTGTGGGGAGCAGAGGAGGGAGGGGTGTGGGGGGCAAGGGTCACTAAACTGCCTCTATAGGTACTACAGAACCACTACTGTAAGGTGCCGGACTCACTCTGCAGGACGCTTATAGTAGCCTGGGCTCGAATCCACGTTATGGAGGGATTTTGCCTCAAGTCATTCCTCCTGGGATCGTTGCTGGCCCTGCACTCGTAAGTGCCAGAGTCTTCCAAGGTAAGGCGAGTTATCCTCAGCACACTCACCCCATTGGCCCCGTAGGCAGTGTTAATGGTGACCCGGCGCTTCCGAGCGCCGTCCCACAGCTGTTTGAAAGCCTCAGCCCGGTTGACTTCAGCATACCACCACTGGATCTCTGGAGTGGGGTTCCCAACCACATCACAGTACAGTTCAAAGGCGTCCCCCGTGAGTCTAGTTTCTGACATGGGCGACTTGACAAACCCGGCTAAAGGGAAGGGGCAGCAGAAACGCAGTGACAGAGCGGCAGAAAACAAGATCTCGTCAAGAGCAAAGCAATGAGGTGCAGGAAAGAAAACAACAGAGTTAGGTAAGACATCAGCATCCACAACCAGACAGCTGCCAGTCAAAAAGCACGACGTGGAGAAGCAGCCCTCGGGGATGAAGGTTGGGAGGTGGAGAGCAGAACGCTCCCGCGGGAGGCGCAGCTTCTTTGGCGCCATGGGAGGTTCAGGGCAGATCTTAAGAGCAATTTCTTCACCAAAGAGGGTTGTCAATAGGCCTGGAATGGGCTGCCCAGGGCAGTGGTGGAGTCTCCATCCCTAGAAGGGGTTCAAAGCTGTGTAGATCACAGAATCAAGCAGGTTGGAAGAGACCTTCAAGCTCATCCAGTCCAACCTAGCACCCAGCCCTGGCCAATCACAGAATCAAACAGGTTGGAAAAGAGCTCCAAGCTCATCCAGTCCAACCTAGCACCCAGTCTTGGCCAATCATAGAATCAAACAGGTTGGAACAGACCTCCAAGATCATCCAGTCCAACCTAGCACCCAGCCCTGGCCAATCACAGAATCAAGCAGGTTGGAAGAGAGCTCCAAGCTCATCCAGTCCAACCTAGCACCCAGCTCTGGCCAATCATAGAATCAACCAGGTTGGAAGAGAGCTCCAAGATCATCCAGTCCAACCCATGTGCTACTGAGGGCCATGGTTTAGTGCTGGGTTAATAGTTGGGCTCGATGAGCTGAAAGGTCTCTTCCAAACTAGATGATTCTGAGATTCACAGCACCCTGGAGGTGTTTAAAAGGAGGCTGGATGAAGCACTTAGGGACACGGTTTAGTTAATTAGAAGGTGTTAGGTGAGAAGTTGGACTCGGTGATCTGAATGGGCTGCCCAGGGCAGTAGTGGAGTCCCCATCCCTGGAAGGGGTCCAAAGTTGTGCAGATCATAGAATCAACCAGGTTGGAAGAGAGCTCCAAGATCATCCAGTCCAACCCATGTGCTATTGAGGGCCATGGTTTAGTGCTGGGTTAATAGTTGGGCTCCATGAGCTGAAAGGTCTCTTCCAAACTAAACGATTCTAAGATTCACCCTGGAGGTGTTTAAAAGGAGGCTGGATGAAGCACTTAGGGCCATGGTTTAGTTAATTAGAAGGTGTTAGGTGATAAGTTGGACTCAACGATCTTGAAGGTCTTTTCCAACCTGATTAATTCTGATAAAGTGCTGATCCTTGCTACTCTGGGGGTAGATGTTCTTGGGCAGCTCCAGGCTCCCACACACAACAGCTAGAAGGTACCTGCAAGACCCAGGACACTTTGAGGGGGTTGTCAAGGCTGTTTCAGTGGTGTGGTCCTTGTAATTGCTATGTGTGTTCATGGCCAGATGTCTTTTCTCTGAAGAGACTTCTTGTTTTATATGAGCTGTCTACAGGGGGAAAAAAAAGGGCAAAACCACAGCCTGCTGCCCTTTGAACTCTGCTTGGATCTCTTCTTCCATCTGTTTTGGACTTAGGAGGCAGGGAATTCCCTAAGACACAAGTGACCTACATTCCTGAAGTAGCTGGATCACCACAGCTCCAGGAGCTTCACAATCTTCTAAGGTAAAGGGAATTTCAGTGATGCACACACACAGGCAGGCCCAAAGACTGATTCATTAGTTAGGAAATGAAACAGCATCAAAGCTAGTTCAGCAGCCCCCAGGATTCTGCAGGGGGGATGTTACACTGACATTGGTGCTCAGGCCAAAATATCCTTATTATAGGTTGAAATCCTTCAATACTTACCAGCTTCAGAGCCCTGCTAAGAGCACAGACATGCTAAATTGTCCTTCAATCCTATTTTCAAAGGTATCTACTGAAAGCAACGTTGCCTTAAAGCTAGTCTCTTCCCCCACCAAGCCCTCCCTCTAGAAGGAAAAGATTAGAATGCAGCTGCTGAGACAGATTATGCAGCAAAACCCAGCACAGGGCTGTGCTCCCCAGACAGCAGGGCTCCTCAGCAGCCAGCTGAGGGCTGCAGAGCTGACAACTCTGCGCTGTTTCATCCCTCTCCTCACGTTCATGGCTCTAATTCAAAGAGAAGATGGAGAAGGCAATTCAACAGACTCCAGAAAATAAAAAAGTGGACTGAAAAAGCCTTGGAGAGATTCCTGATGAACTCCTCACACACACATCATGAAACAGTGAAGGAAGGAGTCGTACATGGGCAGCTAGATGAGAAGATGGGACTAAAGATGCAGCTGAGAAGGCAAATCACATCCTGGGCTGCATCACAAGAAGAGTGGCCAGCAGATGGAGAGAGGGGATTCTGCCACTCTACCAGGGTGAGATCTCACCTGCAGCACTGCTCTGGGTCCCCACTCTAGGTCCCCCACAAACAAGAGAGACAGGGACCTGCTGGAGCGGGTCCAGAGGAGGCCACAAAGATGATCAGAGGGCTGGAGAATCTCTCCTATGAAGATAAGCTGAGTTGGGGTTGTTTAGAAGGCTCTGGGAAGACCTTACAGCAGTCTTCCTGTACCTGAAGGAGGCTATGGGAGGGTTGGGAGAGACTTCTGACCAGAGCTTGGAGTGACAAGGAACAATGGTTTGAATCTGGAGCAGGGCAGACTGAGGTTGGACATTAAGAGGAAACTATTCACAGTGAGGGTGGTGAAACACTGAAACAGGGATGTGATTGAGGCCCTGTCCCTGAAGACATTCAAGATCAGACTTGATGTGGCCGTGGGAATCCTGATCTAGTTGGAGATGTCCTTGCTGAGTGAAAGGGGTTTGGACAAAGTGACCTTTAAGGGTCCCTTCCAACCCAATGCAATCTGGGAATCTCTACATAAACACTTGGGCAAGCAAACAAGTTTCTGAGTCTTCAATGCTCACATGAAGGAACTCCTCCTAGCCAGCAGTCCTGTCTGAAGAGCAATTGCTCAGTAGCTGCACATCACAGCTGCAAGAATAAAGACTCAAAACCTCAGACACCAACTCAACTTGACAAGGACTTCTCCAGCCTCCTACTCGACAGCTCAGCAGCAATGCTGCAGCAAACAACCCACTGCTGCAGGGAAGGAAGAAAAGCTACAGCACTACAAGAGCACTCATTACTGGCCACTGTAAACAGCACTAACACCGTGGTCGCTGCTCCTTGGTAGCAAGGATCACACTGTTCTCACACTGCTGCAGTAGGCAGGTTATAATCTTGCTCTGCTGGACTGTCCTCATTTCAAGGGATGCTGAAGGAGGAAGATTTTGCATTCTCACAGAGGCATAAACTGAACAGTGAGGCCAGAATCTATCTCAGCATGGATGCAACTGACTCATTTTGCTTGGAAAAAGCCTTTAAGATCATGGAGCTCAACCATTCTCTAACTCTACCAAGGCTGATGCTAAACCATGGCCCTCAGCACCACAGCTCTGAGGCTCTGAAACAACTCTGGGGTGGGGATTCAACCACCTCCCCAGGGCAGCCTCTTCCAGAGTTTGAGAACCCTTTCAAGGAAGCATTTTCTTCCAATGTCCAACTTCAAGCTCCCCTGGTGCAACTTGAGGCCATTTCTACTTGTCCTATCAATTATTACTAGAGAGGAAAGAGCCAATCTCTACCTGGTTCCAACCTCCTCTCAAGGAGATGTAGAGAGCATTGAGGTCTCCCCTCATCCTCCTTTGCTGCATGCTAAACACCCCCAGTTTCCTCAGCTGCTCCTCCCCAGCCCTGTTCTCCAGACCCTTCACCAGCTTTGTTGCCCTTCTCTGGACACACTCCAGCACTCAATGTCCTTCTTAGAGTGAGGAGCCCAAAACTGAGCCCAGGATTTGAGTGTGGCCTCACTAGTGCTGAGTAGAGGTGGAGCCAGCATGCAGCATAGACTGCAGAGCTGTTGCTGGCCTGTAGCATGGGTTTGCTTCTCTCCAAGTGTTGGTGGCTACAGTAGAGCCTTGCTTTCTTGTCTTCCACTATAACATTGCTAAAGAGATGTCAGCAGCTCAAGGAAGGTTCCTCATAATGTGACTCCCTTTCAACAGGTTCCACCAAACAATGATGAACTTCCCTATCATGAACTGCATCCCTGAAGCCAAAGCTCAAGTGACCCAAACTGCTTTCAAACTACAATTCCATCCTACTTCTCCAGCTAGCCTAGTTACAAGGCACCCATTTCTCTACCAGAAAGGCTTCTGACCCAGGCTCTGTGAAGAGATGACTTCTGCCCAGAGAAGCTGTGGAGGTTCCAAGCCTGGAAGTGTTCAGAGCCAGGCTGGATAAGGTCTTGAGCAACGCGGTCTAGGGAAAGGTGTCCCTGCCCATGGCAGGGGGATAGGAACTGGAGATGTTGAAGGTCCCTTCCAACTCAAACCATTCAATGAATCCACAAAGGAGTGTAACTGGGAGCTGCTCTCCACTAACTGGGAGCTGCTCTGCTGCTGGGACTCCACAAAAGACATCTGTGGTATGAAAGAGTCCTCCCTCTAAATCCTCTTCTTAAAGGAGTTGCAGTAATTTGAATAAAATAAACTATCAAAAGCTTTTGGGTTTGAATCTGATTCTGCACTGGTTAAGCTCTCAAAAGTATTAGAACTTTTTGCACAAAGCCTAAAAATAATTAGAAAAGCTTACACTGGACAACTGCATCAAAAGGTCTCTTGAGCAAAAATTCTCTGGGCTTTAAGTTTTAAGCCCTCCATTTCCAGCAGTTCCAAATCCTCTTGAAAGACAATGTCTCAGATTATGATGTATTCAGTGCCAGCCCTGGCTAACCATGGCACTGCTGCCGCTAACTCCAGAATCACAGCATGCTGTGGGCTGCAGGGGACCTCTGCAGATCATCCAGTTCAACCCCATGGCTAAAGCAGGGCCACTTAGGGCAGGCCACACAGAACCCATCCAGGTAGGGCTTGAAAAACCTCCAGAGGAGACTCCACAACCTCTCTAGGCACTCTGCTCCAAGCCTCCAGCACCCTCACAGCAAAGAAGTTTCTCTTTACCTTCAGATGGAAACTCCTGGGTTCCAGTTTGTGCCCACTGCCCCTTGTCCTGTCACTAGGCACCACTGACAAGAGTCTGCCCCCCATATTTTAGCTCTTCATTAAGAAGATCCCTCTCTGGTTCCTCCTCCTGTTCAGATGCTCCTCATCCTGTCACTGGGCACCACTGACAAGAAAAACGATGGCAAAGAAAGAATAACCACAAACTGGATTTGGTGGCCCTTCTAACCCCCTCCCTCCAAGAGAAAAAAGTATTCCAGGCTGGCATAAAATCCTGGCTGGGCAGAATGTCTGTAGGAAAAGCCTCCACGGAGCAAACAGCAAGACCTGAGCATCACTAAGGACTGGCACAGTACTAAAAACTCCAAACCCAAGCCCTAGGTTCACATTTTGCATTTTCAGTCACTCAGGAACAAAGGCAAAGACATCAAACAGCACCAGGAAGTCGAGGAGGTGCTTCCAGCTGCTCCACATCTGCCGGAGGGCCACTTCCCATTCAAATCTCTAGCCAGAAGCTACAAAAAGAGCAGAAACCTGCTGGGACTAAGCAGACAAAGGCTGAATACTACAGGGGATGCTCCCCACAAGACAAGATGGATCTGGAACTGAAGTGCTGCTGCTTTTTGGCAACAGGCAGTGGTTTCCACCATCCTTCAGAAGCAAACAGAGGATGACAAAATACAGATCTCACTGCTCTCACTGCAAAGGCTTTCAGAGCCAAACAGTTTCCTTACTTGGTCTTCTCCAAGCAGTTGCTGCTTTGTTCTTACTATGCTCTGCACAACTCTAGAGACATCAAAAGGGCAAATACGAAACAAAACACAAACAGAGCAAGGCAAGAGGTCAAGGTTTTGTTGAGTGATTATATTAGATCCATCTGAAAGCCCAAACCTGCCCTTATTTGTAGTTTCTGGCTGTCTCCTTTCCCAAGTGGAAGCTGCAAGAATTCTTTTCAGCTCCTGGGTTTGAAGTGTCAGTTCTGACCAAGAAAGCAGAGGAGAACTGCAGCTCCCAGAGGTCAGGGTTCTGGGGAGGGTGGGGAAAGGATCTACAGATCATACAGACCTATGGACAGGATCATTCTGCTACAAGGGATTTGAACATCTCTCCTATGAAGAAAGAGAGCAAGCCCTGAGGCTGTTTAGTCTGGAGAAGAGAAGGCTAAGAGGGGATCTGATCAATATCTCTCAATATCTGAGGGGTGGAAGTCAAGATGAAGGTGTCAGGCCCTTTGTGGTGGTACCCAGTGATAGGACAAGGAACAGTGGGTACAAGCTGGAACCCAGGAGGTTCTACTCAACATGAGGAGCAACTTTGCTGCTGGAGCAGGCTGCCCGGAGAGGTTGTGGAGTCTCCTGCTCTGGAGGCTTTCAAGCCTTATCTGGGTGCATTCCTGGGTGACTTGCCCCAGGTAATCCTGCTTTGGCAGGGCAGCTGGACTCGATGATCTCTAGAGGCCACTTCCAACCCCAACCATTCTATGATTCTGTGCCATCTTAAGTGGATCCTTAATGCCAAATACAACAGGAACCAGCACCTTCAAGTGCTTCCCAGAAGATATCCAGCTGGAGCTGTGATGCTCATGGTGCTGCCAGCTGCATTTCATTCTAGTCAGAGATGAGTTGTTCTGTCACACGAGTTTTCCCTCATTAAAAAGGTGTTTGAGGGGGAAGGTTGTTCACGTTTGGGCTATTTTTAAAGCTAATTGCTATCAGGCAGAAAAGAACAAAGGGAAAACCTACTGCTAAACATCCCTCAGAAGATCTTCTAAGTCTTCATGACATACCAAGAAGGCAAGAAAAAACAATGCCTAATGGTTCAGGTGGTGCTGCCAACCAAGGACTGTTGGTATTCACTGCTGAAGGACAGGAGAACAAAGTGGCACTAATATTAAATCACTTCTGAAGTGATGCTCATTTACTGAAGATTTGATCTCACCTAACAACTGTGAGGAAAGAAATGGATGAATGGTCTAAAACTAGAGAAGCAAATGAAGTCTCCAGATGTAATACATGACTGAAGGACAGGATGGGAGCCATCCAGACAAGCTGGAGAAGTAGATTGTGGAGAACTTCATGAGGTTCAATAAAGCAAAGTGCATCTAGGTCAGGGCAGGCCTCAGTATCAATCCAGGCTGGGAGATGATGAGATTGAGAGTAGCCCTGCAGAAAAAGACCTGAGAGTACTGGTGGGTGAGAAGCTGGAGATGAGCCAGCAACGGACACTTGCAGCCCAGGCTGCTTCAAAGCAGTGTGGCCAGAGATGGAGAGGGGATCCTGCCCCTCTGCTCTGGGGAGACCTCACTGGAGTAATCTGTCCACCTCTAGTGCCCCCAGCATAAGAGGGACATGGACCTGCTGGAGCAGGTCCAGAGGAGCCCAGAAAGGTAAGAGAGCTGGGGCATCTCTCCTATGAAGGCTGAGAGAGTTGGAGCTGTTCAGCCTGGAGAAGAGAAGGCTCCAGAGAGACTTCAGAGCAGCATTCTGATACTTGAAGGGCACCTACAGGAAGGCTGGGGAGGGACTGTTTAGAAGGGATTGGAGTGATAGGCTGAGGGACAATGGTTTGAAATTAAGGCAGGGGAGATTCAGGTTGGACATGAGGAGGAAGTTCTCCACAGTAAGAGTGGTGAAATACTGGAACAGGTTGCACAGGGATGTGGTTGAGGCTCTATCCCTGGCAACATTCAAGGTCTAACAGGCTCTGAGCAGCCTGATCTAGGTAGGTGTCCCTGCTGAATGCAGGGAGGGTTGGACAAGATGACCTTTGAGGATCCCTTCCAACCTGAAGCAACCCATGAATATTCTGCCAAAGCCTAATGAAATCCACAGAGCAGCAGCAGGGCTCTCTGTGTCTGCAAACTCTAGATGTTAAAACATGCATTGTAGGGAAGAGCCACTAAACCCAGATTAAGAACAAATGCCTGCTGAAAGGCAGGTCCAGCTCATCTGGGAGCAGGAGAAAAGCTGTGAGCTTGTCAAATTGCAGGATTAAACACCACAAAAGACAAGAAATTTATGTGCATTAGAAGTGTGTGGAAATGTTCAGCTGTACTTTAGTGCAACTTCTGAAACCTGCAGAGCAGGTTTGTACTCTATCTTGGCTGGAGCTCCCTGTGAAGAGCTTAAACTCGGGAATGCAAAGACCAAGGAGCTTCCCAACTGCTAAAATGAACACACAAAGCAGGATTGTGTATGTGAGAGAAAGAGATTGATAATCCATCAGCCTAAGAACTGTGCCTGACCAAATCCATCCTTGGTTTGCAGAAATGACTGGGCTGTTGATTTAAATAACCTTTAGTTGCTGGCACTTAATGTGAGATTGACTCTTCTGCTACAACAGCAGCCCCAGAGAAACAAGAAAGGTAGAGTATTGCTCTTCCCAAGCTGATGTTTGGGATAAAGAAAGGGTTTAAAAACCTCAAGCAATGTGCTACCTTAGGAAAAGAAATGTTAAGGCATCCCCAGCCAGGAGAGGAACATTCAGGTTTAAATGAAATTGCAAACTTGGTTTCCCTCAGGTTTAAGTATCTCAAGCATGAAGGCAAGCTGAAAACAAGCACAAGACCATCAACATCAGACAGCAAAAGGAGATTAGATTGAAAACAGCCTGCAAAGATCAGGGAAGAAGTAGCTAGCAAGCATAAGGGCAGAACAGGCTGTGCAGAGAGGCTGGAAGTAGGACACAAGCTCAAGAACATACAGAGGTGACCCACACGGAGTTTCCTTCAAGAACATCCTCATGCTTGAGATGATAACTGTTAAGAAAGAACTGTTACAGTCCAGGGCAAAGCAGCACACTTCATCAAGTAAGATCCTCTCCTGATCCTATCTTTACTGTGTGGTGAATTCCTCTTCTATTGAGAAAGAAAACATGGGCCAAAGGACAAAGAGTTTCTGAAGTCTTGTGAAGAGAAACTGAGGGAAATGAGATTGTTCAGCCTGGAAAAAAGGAGCCTGAGGGGACACCTTCTTCTTCCTCACAACTCTCTGGAAAGGAGGCTGAAGTGAGGTGAGTGTTGGTTTCTTCTTCCTAGTAACAAGTGATGACAGGAAATGGCCTCAGGTTGTGCCAGGGGAGGTTTAAGTTGGACATTAGAAGCAACTACTTTGTGTGGTTCATGGAAATTCATTCATAGAATCAAGCAGGTTGGAAGAGACCTCCAAGATCATCCAGTCCAACCTATCCCCCAGCCCTATCCAGTCAACTAGACCATGGCACCAAGTGCCTCATTCAGTGTTTTCTTGAACACCTCCAGGGAGGGCAACTCCACCACCTCCCTGGGCAGCCCATTCCAATGCAAATCACTCTCTGTGAAGAACTTCCTCCTAACATCCAGCCTATACTTCCCCCGGCACAACTTGAGACTGTGTCCCCTTGTTCTATTGCTGGCTGGCTGAGAAGAGACCAACCCCCCACGTGGCTACAGGTTAAGCCCTGGAACAGGCTGTCTGGGGCAGCAGTGGAGTCACCACCCCTGGAAGTGTTCAGAAAACATCTAGACATGGTGATGAGGTACATGGTTTAGTGGGGACTTAGCAGTTGAACTCACTGATCCTGGAGGTCTTTCCAGCCTTAATGATTCCCTAACTCTATGAAGTTCTGCCACCCAAAACAGGCCTTAAGTTTGAAGCTTTCAGGCAGGTCTCTCCATTAAATTGTTTTCACATCTTTCTCCTAATTGCTGTTCTGGCACAATTATGCACTTTGATCTCTTAATGAGTTAATAAATCAATAATAATTCTTCCAGCTTGCCCAAATGTTGTGAACTCTGCACAGGGAAAACAAAACAAGGCTTCACCACCACCAGCACAAGTTTCAGAGTAAGCAGGTTCATTCCAGTACAGCAGATCAAGTGGTTTAAGAAAAAACCCTGCACTTTTCAGGACCCAAAAGAGGAAGCACCAAATGCAAACAATTCACACACTCCTGAGTGCTGTGTTAGTACTGGCTTGGAGACAACCACCTTCTACTAAAGTACAGACCAAGATCCAAAGGTTCAAAGCATGGCTGGAGCTCCAGGGAATAGTATCAGGAAAGGGGACAAAGCCCAAGTGCCATCTGTAAAGACTTCATTAATATATTCAAGCACAGATGAACTTGGGCAGCCCACAAAGGCTTCACAGCTCTCTTCAGCACATGAGATGAAGAAAAAAAGGTGGAAAAGGGTGAAAATAATCACTTTTTCCATAGCAACAGTGTCCCTTCCAGCTTGCAGAAGAACATCAAGTAAAAGTACAATAAGAAGTTGCTCTGCTCCTTTGCCCTCTTCATTTCACCTGTCACCCAGGCTTTGAAAACCCAGGCATCATCTGTAACTGGGGACTGGTCCCCTGGCTAATTAACACCACCACCTCCTTCATTGAAGGGTGTTAATGAAGTGATGTGTTTTGTGAGGGCAGCAAAGCAAGAGTTTGTCAAAGCAGGATGGGAAAAAGGCAGCCTAATTAACGTTTAGTTCCTTTCCCATGCTCACCTTTACTGAGCCAAAGATGAGGGGAATGATGCTCCCAACTCTATTCTGCATATGCAGTGCTGGGGCCAGCTCTGGAGCCTCCACCACAGGAAGGACCTGTTAGAGGAGACCATGGAGATGATCCAAAAGGCTGAAGCACTCCTGCTGTGAAGACAAGTGGAGAGTGTAGGAGTTGAACAGCATGGAGAAGGCTCCAGGGGGACCTTAGAGCAGCTTTCCAGGATTTGAAGTGAGCTCCAGGAGAGCTGGGAAGGGATATTTTACAAAGAGTTGGAGTTCAGTCTGGATTCCCCATGAGGCTGGTGAGGCACTGGAACAGGCTGCCCAGAGAAGCTGTGGAAGTTCCAGGACTAGAAGCATTGAAAGCCAGGCTGGACAGGGCCTTGAGCAACCTGAGCTAGCAGGAGCTATCTCTGCCCATGGCAGAGCACTGGAACTAGATGATCTTTAATGTCCCTTTATAATCTGATACTGGTCAAACCTATAGGAAAGTGCAAGCCACGATGCCAGCTGGAGGAGAAGAGTGAAGACCTCTCAATTCCAAGGAAAGCACTGAAGCACACTGCTTGTTTTCACCTATCAGTGATCAGTTTGATGGTTTTCCCATGCCTTTATCAGTAGACAGCAGGGTTTTTAATCACATCACTTGTAAGAAATGGGTTTGGACTCAGTCACCTCACTGACAAGGGTTGAAGTGCACTCCCTGTCCTCTGGGCAGAGTCTTACCCAGCAGCTGCTGTGGCACCAGTAACCAGCATGTGCTGCACCAACCTTTGGATAGCCTCCTACATGCACCACACCAGTTCCACCAACTGAATCTGCCATTCATTTTGCTGCTTTGTTTTGCCCAATCCTACAGCAGCAGCTTGGATCACTTCTCAGCTATCCAAAGGAGCCTACATCATCTATAAGCACCCTGAGAACTGGAGCAGTGCATGGAATGAATTCCTGCAATCTCATCTTGCAGCTTTATATAGCAGAAGGTAGGGTTCTGCCTCGCTCCAGAGGAAGATGTTGCCCAGAGAGCATCATACAAAATGCATGAGCTCATGCTGCAGCATTAAGATTCATCTCACAGAGAGGGCAACCTGAGAATTACCTTCTCCAGATCTGACAGAGATGAGGATTAACATTTGCTGGATTCAGACCAACCATTCCTCACTTCTCTCTGCAGTAGAAAGCCTCCCTTAATTTGATGTACAGAGATTTATGGACAAACTCTTTTGTTTTTTTTTCCCCTCAGGTAACATTCAGAAAGTCCTTAAGTAAATGGTTTCAGAGCCTTGGCTGTGGTGAGGCCATCCTGGGAATATCAATGCCCCATAAAGCCAAGAGACACTGCTCTGCAAGGATGGATGGAGAAAGGACACAGTGATCAGCTTCTGGGTTATCCATCAGGGAACTCAAGACTGGAAAGGATTTCTGAAGGTCCTCTGGTCCCATTGCCTCCCCCAAACAGAAAGCTTCACACCACAATGACTTTCAAATGCAATTATTTTATGGTAGCTTAGGGTGCCCTGAGAAGATTGTGGCCAGTAGGTCAAAGGAGGTTCTCCTTCCCATCTACTCAATCATACTGAGGCCACAGGTATGTCCACTTCTCGGTTCTCCAGTTCAAGAGAGACAGGGAACTACTGGAGACAGTCCAGAAGAGGCTACAGAGACCCTAAGGGGCCTGGAGTATCTCTGTGAGGAGCAAAAGGCTGAGAGCCTGGAGAAGAGCAGCCTCAGAGGGGACCTGAACAATGGTCATCAACACCTAGAGAATGTGGAGCAAGAGGATGGGGCCAGGCTCTTTCAGTGATGCCCACTGACAGGACAAGGCACAAACTGGAATCCAGGAGGTTCCATCTATACTTCTTTGGTATGAAGGTGCTGGAGGCCTGGAGCAGGATGCCCAGAGAGGCTGTGAAGTCTCCTTCTCTGCAGAGATTCTAACCCCACCTGGATATTGAGATGCTGGGCAAGCTGCCGTAGGTGACTCTGCTTTAGCAACAGGGGTTGGACTAAATGATCTCCAGAAGTCCCTTCCAAGCCCCACCATGCTGAGACTCTGTCAATCTGCAGCAAGAAAAGGATAGGCAGAACAGGAATTAAGTATCTGCTCTCTCATTTTGGCTCCATATTGACATTAACCTGCTGGCTAGAATCACATTTGTAGGAGTTTGCAGATCTTTTCCTGGCTCTTCATCTGAAAGAACAAAGTTCTAGTTCTCTGCTACAACAAAAGAGCACAGTCTGAAGAGCTAACTGAACACTGACTTAAGTCTTTTACACAGAACTGGGAAACCTGGCACTGAGCTAGTGGAAAAACATTGGAACAGCACTGAAATCGATCCCACCTGAAACCAGGAAGCAAACAGAAGTGCTCTCTTTGTAAGGCTCTGTCTCTAGCTTGCCAATTCTGCAAAGGACTTACCAACTGCTAACTAAAGGTGTGGTGTGCATGGACAGGCTGCTCAGATGACAGATGAGGAGCAGGCATGGGATAAGGTCATTCTTCCAAAAGTGTGTTCTGCAGTCCCTGTCCTACTCACCTTCTAACTGATGCAAGCCCTCCCTTCAATTTATAGCTCCCTCCTTGGCAAATCTTGCTTTTTCTTTAACCCCATCTGTCTAGAAGAGTTGAAGGAGTATAAGCAAGGATGCTCCAAGCCTTGCTTGCTTGGATCAGTACTCTCCAAACAAACAACTGGTGGAGAGGCACCCTGAAGACAGCTCTGGTCAGTGTGAAGTACAGGTTAACCTGCCTGCTGATGGTGTCTGCTCCCTTTCAAATACTCCTTCCTTCCTAACTCAAAATGTTAAAGAACATCAAGGCCCTGCACCTCTGTTGAAGCAATCCTCAGCACAAACAGCAGTCATGAGAAGGACTTAAGGGAGCTGGTTGATGAGAAGCTCAACATGATCCACCACTGTGTACTCTCAGACCAGAGACAATCATGCCCTGGGCTTATCCCCAGCAGTGTGGGCAGCAGGTGGAGGGAGGGCATTCTGCCACTCTTCTGAGACCCCATCAGCAGTGCTGGGGGCAGCTCTGGAGTCCTCAGCACAGCAGAGACAGGGACCTGTTGGAGTGGGGCCAGAGAAGGCCACAACCACGACCTGAGGGCTGAAGCACCTCTCTGATGAGAGTTGGGGTTATTGAGCTTGGAGAAGGCTCTGGGGAGGCCTTAAACCACCCTTCCAGGATTTGAAAGGGGCCACAGGAGAGCTGGAGAGGGACTTCTGACAAAGTCATGGAGTGACAGGATATGGGGTAATGGCTTCCAACAGCAAGAGGCTGGATTTACAGTGCATCTTAGGAAGGAGTTCTTCCCCATGAGAACTGAGGCACTGGAACAGGTTGCCCAGAGAAGCTGTGCTGGCTTCAAGAATGGAAATATTCTGAAACAGGTTGGATGAGGCCTTGAGCAAACTGATCTGGTAGGAGGTGTCCCTGCCCAGGTCAGGGAAGTTAGAACCAGATGATCTTTGAGGTCCTTTCCAATCCAAACCACTTATGACCACTCAAGAATTACTCCTAGCCACGTCTGAAGCAGATCACCTACACCACAAAGCAGCAGAGAAGGCAGCATCTGAAACAGAATTACCTTCAGCTATCTGGCATTTCAAGCCTGTGCTTTAAAAGAGGAAAGTCTGAGTAACTTTGGCTGGCATTTCAGGTTGGACCAGCAACTTACACAAGACCAATCAAACAAAGATGGATAAGAAAGCCATCTGAATGACTCCAGGAGAACAGCAGGTTGTTCCTCCGAGGACACAGACCTCAATTCAGAGGCAATGACAGGGGAACACAATCCAATCTTTTAATATTAAAGTCTCTTTAAATCCCAGAGAGGTTTGTCATCATCACATGCTAGAGGCACCACCAGAAAACGTTCCCCCAGGAGGGCTACAGACTGAAGGGCTTGGCGTTGGAGGACTGATGCAACAGTCAAGTGACTTCAGGCAGTTTTCACTCTTCAGTCAACTGATTAGGGATGCAAAGCATACACAGAAGTGATAATCAGGTTGACTAAGTAGCCACATTCTCCCTCTAGCAAGACTTTGAGCTATAAACTCATCTGAAAGCAAAATCATCTCCTTGCTACAGACACTCAGAGAACACTCGAAGCGGCTTGTGGCACCGGGCACCCAACCTGGTCACCTGAAGGAGCTGTGACATGTGCTTGTCCGTGCAGGATGCTCCACCAGGCCTCATTAAAGCCACATAATCATTGAATGGTCCAGGCAGGAAAGGACCTCCAAAGGTCACCCAGTCCAACACCCCCACCCATCAGTCAGCAGGGACGTCCTCAACTAGATCAAAGCCCTGTCGAGCCTCAGCTTGAATATCTCCAGGGAAGAAGCCTCAAACCACCTCTCTGGGCGACCTGTTCCAGTGTTTCACCACCTTCATATTAAAGAACTTGTTTCTACCAGCCAATCTAAATTTGCTCTGCTCTACTCTGAAGCCATTGCCCCTTGCCCTCTTACTGCAGGCAGTTGTAAACAGCCTCTCCCCAACCTTCACAGAATCAAAGAATGGTTTAGGTTGGAAGGGACCTCAAAGCTCACCCAGTTCCAACCCCCTTGTGCCACAGGCAGGGACACCTCCCACTAGAACAGGTAGCTCAAGGCCTCATCCAACCTGGCCTTGAACACCTCCAGGGAGGGAGCAGCCACAACCTCCCTGGGCAACCTGTGCCAGTGTCTCACCACCCTCACTCTATAGAACCCTTTCCTAACACCTAGTTTAAATCTCCCTTCTGCCAGTTCAAACCCATTCCCCCTTGTCCTGACATTACAAGACCTTGTCAGTAGTCCCTCCACGGCCCTCCTGTAGGCTCCCTTCAGATACTTGAAGACCACTATAAGGTCTCCTTGAAGCCTTCCCTTCTCCAAGCTGCACAGCCCCAACTCTTGAAGCTTGTTCTCATAGCAGAGCTGCTGCAGCCCTCTGAGCATCTTCATGGCTCTCCTCTGGACTGGCTCCAACAGTTCCATATCCTTATGCTGGGGGCTCCAGAACTTCACCCAGTACTCCAGGTGGAGTAGACTCCCTTCAGGTACTGGCAGACTGCTATTAGGTCTCCCCAGAGCCTCCTTTTCTCCAGGCTGAATCACTCCCAGCTCCCTCAGCCTGTGAGTGTAGCAGAATTGCTCCAACCCCCTGATCATTTTTGTGGCTTCCTCTGGACCTACAGTGTCATGCAGCAAACACTGCTTTTAGGTGCCTGGTTGCTCTGAAGAGCTGCCAGAGCTGCTCTGAACACCTCAAGAAGCATTTCTGACATTTCCTTCCATGGGGAAGCTGCAGACCAGATCTTCAGAGGTTTTGCCAAAGATTAAACCTGAATCATCCTCAGAAGAGGCAGGCATTATCCTCCTCTTCTTTCCATTTATACTTCTCCCACAAACAGGGAAAAAATACTTAAATTCATCTAGCAGAGAGGAAACAAAATACTGACCAAGTCAGCATGTTATTAGATTTAATTCTTTAAATCACCACAGAAATATTGCTGCAGCAAAAAAATATTACAGCAGAACGACACAGGAACAGAAAGACTCTTGTATAATGCAAATTAACGACCAGTTAATGAGAGTTAACCACCAGGAACCCACTCCTTGGAAAGCAACAGGAAAGACTTCAGCTTCCCAACACAGAACAGCAGAGCTTCAATTTAAACCTGCCTGGTGTTCATATCTAACACAGCAACTGGACCCAAGTTAGGCATTTGACTCTGTCCCACACGACATCCTGGTCAGCAAGCTGGAAGAACACAGACTGGATGGGTGGAACACTGCTGGATAAGGAATTGGCTGGATGGTGGCACCCAGAGAGTGGTGATTGAGGGCACAATGTCCACCTGCAAACCAGTGGCATCCCTCAGGGGTCAGTGCTGGCTCCAGTGCTGTTTGACATCTTTGTCAGTGCCATGGACAGAGGAATCAGTGCACTCTGAGCAAGTGTGGACTTGGAGGTCTTTTCCAGACTCAAAGATTCTGTTTCTCTGGGTTTGAGTGGACAGTGAGGTGGGTTGAGAACTGCCTGAAGGACAAAGCTCAAAGGGTTGTGGTCAGCACTGCAGAGTCTAGTTGGAGGCCTGTAGCTCGTGGCGTTCCCCAGTACTGGGTCCAGTTTTGGATCCACCTGGATGAAGAAGTGAGTGAACCCTCAGGCAGTTTGCTAATGGTACCAAATGGGGAGGAGTGACTGACACCCCAGCAGGCTGTGCTGCCATTCAGCCAGGGCCTGGACAGGTTGGAGAGCTGGGTGGATTGGAACCTCATGAAGCTCAACAAGCAGAAGCACACAGTCCTGAGGCTGGGGAGGAACAACCTCCTGCACCAGGACAGGTATTGGAAAGCAACACCAAGGAGAAAGGTGTGGGAGTGCTGGGGGACAACAAGTTCACCAGGAGCTAGCAGTGTGCTCTCATGGCCAAGAAGGTAAATTATCTGCTGGGGTGCCTGGAGAAGAGTGTGGCCAGCAGGTTGAGGGAGGTTCTCCATCCCCTTCACTCTACTTAAGCCACAGCTGGAGTCCTGTGTCCAATTCTGTGCTCTCCAATTAAAGAGAGATAGATTGGAGAACCCAGGGGAAGCTACAAAGATGCTGAGGAGCACCTCTGTGGGGAAGAAGGGCTGAGAGCCCTGAGACTGGATGATCTCTGGAGGCCCCTTCCAATGTCTAACTTTGTGTGATTCAAGATTTTGCTGCAGAGGGTTCTCCTAAACCAAAGGTGATATTTTCATTGCCACCCTAGAACCAGTTCATATACCCACAAAGAACTGAGAAAGCTTTTATGTAGTAATTTTCCATCTCTAAGAAGGAAGAGCTCTGGGTCAGTTTGCAGAAAGAGGAGGACAGCACAGATTCTGAGAGCCCCTCAGGGCATGAGAAGTGTATTTCACTTTGTCGCACCAGAAAAAGAGCAACACAGGACAAGGCACACTCACATCGGTGCTGGCTGCGCAGTAAACGCCAGGTTAACATTTGGAAGGTGCTGTTGAAAGGAGAAATCGTCTCTGCACTTAATCTGTTGCCCAGAAGAGACAAAAGTAAAGGGACAATGGAAGACGATGCTCTGCTAAAGACCAGGAATGTAGGCCACTGGCAAACAGGCTCCAGCTCCCAGCTGCACTAAAAATCCAGGTACCTTATTGTGTGCACTGAAAGCAAGACAGGAGGAGGAGGGAAAGAGAATACTCTAAACAGCACAGCATTCATCCATGTCCTTTTACAGTTCCTGCCTGGGCTGTTATTTATAGCTTCTTAAAAGCTATTTCTTTCTGTCCTAGCATTTTTGTTCCATTTTCCCAACTCATTCCCTTCCTAGAAACCAAACCAAACTTGTCCTCTTTTTTTTTTTCCCCTTACTCCATATGGCTCAAGATTGGGGTCACTAAATCGATCCTGGTATTGCTAAAAATAGGAGCTTCAGGAGTCTGAGACCCAAAAAAGTGCAGCTTTGCTTCAAATCATCTTATAGCCTGAAGTGAGACCATAAGCTGCTGCAGAACGTGCAGTGAGATGGTGAGAAACCTGTCAGATCAAAATTCAACCAAGTCAAAAAGTAAGCCCTTCATACTGCACATCTACAGCTCACAGGAGGCTCAGCATCCTCAAACCTGGGATGAGAATTGTCCTGTCTCCAGCAAGCAGCCTGCTTCTGGAAGCAAACAGCCAGGAAGGGGATCACAGGATGTTAGGAGTTGGAAGGAACCCAGAGAGATCATCGAGACCAACCCCCCTGCCAGAGCAGGACCACACAATCTAGCACAGATCACAGAGGAACACATGCAGACAGGCCTGGAAAGTCTCCAGAGAAGGAGACCCCACAACCTCTCTGGGAAGCCTATTCCAGTGCTATGTGACTCTTCTAGAATCAAGGAGGTTGGAAGAGAGCTCCAAGCTCAACCAGCCCAGCCTAGCACCCAGCCCTGCCCAACCAACCAGACCATGGCACTAAGTGCCCCAGCCAGCCTTGGCTGCAACACCTCCAGCCACAGCCACTCCATCACCTCCCTGGGCAGCCCATTCCAATGCCAATCACTCTCTCTGCCAGCAACTTCCTCCTAACAGCCAGCCCAGACCTCTCCTGCCACAGCTTGAGACTCTGTCCCCTTGTTCTGTCGCTGCTTGCCTGGCAGCAGAGCCCAACCCCAGCTGGCTACAGCCTCCCTGCAGGCAGCTGCAGGCAGCAATGAGCTCTGCCCTGAGCCTCCTCTGCTGCAGGCTGCACCCTCCCAGCTCCCTCAGCCTCTCCTCACAGGGCTGTGCTCCAGGCCCCTCCCCAGCCTTGCTGCCCTTCTCTCAACACCTTCCAGCCCCTCAACATCTCTCTGCAAAGGAGGAGCCCACAACTGGACACAGGACTGAAGGTACTCAAGGGATGCTGCATTCCCACATGTGGTTCTCTCTTGTAAAGTTACAGGGAGGGGTGGGAAAAAAAAGTGGGGAGAGCTGCACTGTCACCAATCTAAGCACAATTAACACAAGGGAAGGAAATGAAAACACAACATTTCTATCAGTGTTGTATTAGTGAGCAGAAAAGCTCTCTCAGTCCCAGATGGTTATAGCCAGGTACTCAAGCATCACTCCCAACTGTTTTGCATAGAGAAGTGGCAAAAACAGGACAAAGCTCAAATAGTTGTAAAAACACTAAGGTCAGAGTGACAACACTTACACTGGAAGAGGAAACCTGAAGGTGAATGTGAGCTAAAGCATGGTAGGATGGGTGCTAGTCAGCTACAGAAACACAAATTCAAAGGTAGCAGAAAGCAGAGAACACAACTAGAGTAAAGGGGGAAGGAAGCTTCTAAGAGCAGTAAGTACCAGGATGAAGAGAAACAGAAATAACTGGCAGAGGTAGATTCTGGATCTCTTTTGCCTGGAGAGGAACAGAACAAGAAGGGATCGTCTCAATGCTCAGAAAGTGGGGGGCAAGAGGATGGGGCCAGGCTCTTCCCAGTGGTGCCCAGCAACATGGCAAGGAGCAATGGACACAAACTGGAAACCAAGAGGTTTCCTGAAGAGGAGGAAAAAATTCTTTGTTGTCAGGGCACTGAAACCCTGGAGCAGGCTTGCCCAGAGAGAGCCCAATGGAGGCTACAAAGACCCTGAGGAGCCTGAAGCACCTCTGTGAGGAGCAAAGGCTGAGAGCCTGGAGAAGAGCAGCCCCAGAGGGGATTTGATCAATGATCATCAACATCTAGAAGACAGGGAGCAAGAGGATGGCCCAGGCTCTTTTCAGTGGCACCCAATGACAAGACAGGCAGCCAGGAGGTTCCATTTAAACTTCTTTGGAGTCAAGGTGCTGGAATCCTGAAGCAGGTTGCCCAGGGTGGTTGTGAAGTCTCCTTCTCTGGAAAGATTCCAACCCCATCTGGACATTGCAATCTAGGTGACCGTGTTTTAGCACAGGGTTGGGCTAGATGATCTCTAGAGGTCCCTTTCCACCCCCACCACACTAAGATCACAGGGACCAAATAGCACTTCCTGAAGCAAAACCAAGAAGTAACAACCTAAATGTGTTAAGCTCCCCAAGAACAACTACCCAAGAATCACCAAAACATCTCTCTTGCAAATTACTGCCAGAGACAATCTGCAATTTGGAAGCAGCTGCATCCAGCCCTTCAGTATGCCAAAGACATACTCACACTTTACCACTTGGTTGAAGAGAAACCACTTGTTTGCACCTGGATGGGTCACATCATCATAGAATGGTAGAGGTTGGAAGGGACCTCTGGAGATCAAGTCCAATTCCCTTAAGCAAAGCAGAATCACCGAGGACAGGTCATACAGAAACACATCCAAATGGGTCTTGAAAGTCTGTAGAGAAGGAGACTCTGCAACCTCTCTGGGCAGCCTTGGGCCTTTCCTCCTCGTAGAGATGCTCCTGGCCCCTCAGCAGCTTTGTAGCTTCTGCTGGATTCTGTCCAGCAGCTCCTTGTCCTTCTCAAACTGGGGAGCTCAGAACTGGACAGAGGACTCCAACGGTGGCCTCCCTAGGGCAGAGCAGAGGGGGAGCAGAACCTCCCTCAACCTGCTGGTGAAGTCACCACACTTCTATAAAAACCATCAAGATACATAATAATATAAAACATGAGAGAGTGGGAGTCAGCTGCTTGCAACCTTGAGTGTTTAAAGCTACAAAGAGAGGATGAAATAACATCAAGCTCCTTGTAAAAGGTTGGTTCAGGTAGACTTAGCCTTATAGACATTATAGATGTTGAAGCTAAATGAGGGTTGGCCTCTTCTCACATGCAACAAGTGACAGGGCAAAACTAAAAGGCCTCAAGGTGTGCCAGGAGAGAATTCAGGTTGAGTATTAGGATATCATTTCTTCCTAGAAAGGGTTCTCGGGCACTGCAACAGACTGCCCAGGAAGGTGGAGGAGTCACCATCCCCAGAGGGACTTAAAAGATATGTGGATGTGGTGTGTAGGGACATGGTTTAGTGGCAGTGGCTTAGCAGTAGTGATAGGGTTGCAAGCCTTAGCCAAGCAGTTAGACATGATGATCTCAACAGTTTCTTCCAACCTCAACAGCTCTATGGATCTTCTAATTCTCTGCTCCATCAGCTTGTGTTACCTTCTGATAACAACAATTCTAACCTGCTCAAATGAGGAATCCAAACCAGTTCACCTGCTGTGACACTGAAATTTTAGTTCAAGGCTAACCTCACCTACCAACAGTTCAAAGGCAAAGATCCCCACTGCAGCCCAACACAACAAAGCAAGTGCAGCTGAAGTCTGATTTGTAATGGCATTTAAACCAGTTTAGCATCACTTAATGCATTATGAGGTGTTCTGAATGAATATGAGTGGAATTAAAATACTTCAGTACTTGTGAGTGGAACCTGTTATGGTAGATCAACCATTGCAAAGCTTTTCCAACAAACTTGGCCAAATACCAAATCATACTCCAAGAATGCTCAATATGGTAGCTACTGGGTTTTAAAATGCACTCAGGCATCTGTTTAGTCCAATTCCTGCTGTAAGCTTTCACCAGAGTATTTCAGTCTGCCTGTGGTCTGCCATGGTGTCTGTTGAGAGCTTCCAGCACTGCCATATCCCTTGTCAAGCTCTTTCTTTGCATTTCAGTTCAATGGTCTCTTTTTAACCTAAAATGTGTTCTGGCACTTTTGCCAATCTCCCAGATTCAATTTTTTTTGCTGTCCTGGTCTGAGCCACAACAGAAGCAATTCTGCTTAGTGCTGTGACTATTCAGCTCAGGCTCTGCTCACTGAGGCACTTTCTGAAGCTCAGGGCAGCTTTGCACAGCCAGGGCAGAGAGCTACTGTTGGAGACAGCCACTGCCAAGGGCTGGGCTGCAGAAAGCTTCTTACTTAAACTTGCTCCTGGGCACACTGAGGGCATTGCCACATCTTGTGTCTCACCTTGGGGGGCAGGAAGGCAGAGGTGGCACCTGCAGGGTGGAGCAGAGAGCACAGGTGAGCCTCAACTGCCCAACAAGGGATTGCAGCCCGTGGAGGGCATCTGCAGGAGAAAGATGAGGGAGCACCATGGGCAAGCCTCTTTCCCATCCTTGTATTCCTGAATCTAGTGCCAGAATCCAGTTCCTCAGTCCAGTTACCATTTGCTGGTGGGACTTTCCCAGTGCCTGCCCCCAGCACCAGCAGTGCAAATGGTGCCCTCAGGGACTGGGTTCCATACTGGTTTGTGTTTCTTTTTCTCTATTCCATGAGATTGTTCTTTTCACCCCCACTGGATCAGCGTTTTTCCCACCCCATCAGTCTCCCTCCGCCCTCCTCCATTTGGGAAGGGAGAGGGTTTCACATAGAGCCTTTGTCACATCTCTAGGAGGCAGCCTTCCCTTTTCTAGCCCATTCTATTCCTCTTCCTCTCCACATCGTCAACACACCTGCTAGAAAACACATTTACATGAGGTTTCCTAACAAGCACGGAAGCTCTAAGGAGGACCATCATGATCCCTGTGAACTCCAAGCTAGCAAGAACTCAAATCATGTAGGAAGCAGGGAGTAGCTGCTCCATTTGGCGACTAAGCAGCACTCTGGCTCAACAGATCAGTTACTGTGACTTCCTAAAACACAATGTAAGACAATCTTACACAAATTAGAGCAATCCAAGACTTTCTTTGCCTTTATACAAACCAGAACAGGACAAAATGATCTAGTTTTCCTCTACAATAAAAGCCTCACAATGAATATCCATTTTGCTCATCACCTGCTGTCCTGAGCACTCTGTTTCTGGTCTGGAAAATCTCTTCTTGCAGAACCTCCCTGCCCCTGCTTTTGTGTGGATGTATGGAAGAGCAACAAAGCTGGTGAAGGGTCTAGAGAACAGGACTGGTGAGGAACAGCTGAGGGAACTGGGGGTGTTCAGCCTGGAGGAGACTCAGGGGAGACCTCATGGCTCTTTACAAGTCCCTAAAAGGAGGCTGCAGTAAGGTAGGGGTTGGGCTCCTCTCCTTAGGTGACAGAAATGGCCTGAAATTGTGCCAAGGGAGGGTTAGAGGTTAGGAAAAAAAATCTGGCACTGGAACAGGCTGCCCAGGGAGGGAACACCATCCCTGGAGGTGATGAAGAATTGTGTGAACGTGGCACTATGGGACATGGTTTAACAGCTATGGTGATGTTAGTTTGACAGCTAGACTTGGATCATTTTAGAGGTCTTTTCTAACTGAAACAATTCCATGATTCTGTACCACAAAGCTTCCAACCTGGTATCAAAAGCTAAAATAACTGTTACATTGTGTCCCTGAGACTCCACTTCACATACTAAAGGTTCAACTACACCTCCAAATAGTGGAAATGAGAATTCCTCTCCCTCCTTCAGAGGTGGGCGCAGAGCTGAGAGCTCTGCTCTCCTATCTTATTTCAAGATCAAAGCCATTAAGGGCAAGGTAAAGGCTCACTCATCCTCCAGCTCTTCCAACAGTGGGCCATTCTGGGTCAGATTTACTCAGCATCTGATCAGAGCCCATCGTTCACACTTGCCCCAGGCACACACACCTTCCAGCAGCCCAGATACCAGCTGCCATGACAGTGCTGATTCCCACCTTATTCAGAACAAGGATGGTGACAATACAACCCCACCTTGCTGCCCAAAACCCTTCTCATTCTTACCTCTAGCAGAAACCTACAGCTTCTGACACCACATGGTGAGGAACCCTTCACAACTTCAGAAGCTGATATCTTTATTTCTTGAATGATTTTGCGTCAGCAAGTGGTGACTTCAACCATGCTGATGACCCAAATAAGCTCCAAGCTTATCAACAGGGCATGAATTTTTCAAAGTCTACAGCAGTTATCTTACTATGAGATAAACACTTTCAAGACCTTCTTTCTCTCATCAGCTAAAAGGAGGTTGGAGTGAAGTAGGAGTGAGGTCAGTCTCTCTTTTCTCCCAAGTAACAAGGTGATAGGACAAGAGAACAGCAAGTTGTACATTGGTTGAGTTTGGGGCTTTTCATTAAAAGAAAATGAGGGGCTGAAGAGTGTCCAGGAAAGGGCAATGAAGCTGGTGAAGGGTCTAGAGAAAAAGATCATGTGAGGAGCAGCTGGGGTTGCTTAGCCTGGAGAAAAGGAAGCTGAGAAGACACTTTCAGGCTCTCCACAGCTTCATGCAGTCATATGGGGGGATTGGTCCCTCCTCCCAAGTAACAAGCAACAGAATAAGAGGAAATAGCCTAAAGTTGCATTAAGTGAGAGGTTTAGGTTGGACATTAGGAACAAATTTAATGGCTGAAAGACTGGGTAAGCTCTGGAACAGGCTGCCCAGGGCAGCTGTAGAGTCTCCATCCCTGGAAGTGTTTAAAAGCCATGGAGATGTGGTGCTGAGGCACACAGTTTAGTGGTGACTTGGCAGTGCTGGGTTAACAGTTGGGCTCAATGATCTTGGAGCTCTTGTCCAGCTTTAACAATTCTGAATTCTGAGAGAAGAGGACATTCAATCCAGATTGAAACTACACTAAGATAAGATTCAATCTCAACACTGAAAAAAAAACAACACCACATTTGGAATGAACATTCATTTAGAATGAAGATAAATGTAGCACAGCAAGTAAGATTGTTTTAAAGGCACACAAATAATGGCTCAGATAATTATCATGATGTGAACTATTATATTTGATATGGAGATGTGAGAACCCCTGAGCTTTGTTTTAACAGCCAATCTTTTTCCCTCATCATGTCTCATTCCAGAATTAGAGAGCCCTGCAGAGGGACCTGGCCAGGCTGCATGGGTGGGCAGAGGCCAAGGGGATGAGACTGAACAAGGCCAAGGGCAGGGTTCTGCACTTTGGCCACAACAATCCCAAGCAGCACTAGAGGCTGGGGCCAGAGGGGCTGAGAGCAGGCAGGCAGAGAGGGAGCTGGGGGTGGTGGCAGAGAGGAGCTGAAGAGGAGGCAGCAGTGTGCCCAGGTGGGCAGCAGAGCCAATGGCATCCTGGGCTGGCTCAGGAGCAGTGTGGGCAGCAGGACAAGGGAGGTTCTTGTGCCCCTGTGCTCAGCACTGCTCAGGCCACCCATGCAGTGCTGTGTCCAGTTCTGGACTCCTCCATTGCAGAGAGATGTTGAGGTGCTGGAAGGTGTTTGGAGAAGAGTAGCAAGGCTGAGTGACAGAAGAAGGGGACAGAGTCTCAAGCTGTGCCAGGGCAGGTCTGGGCTGGATGTGAGGAGGAAGTTGTTGGCAGAGAGAGTGATTGGCACTGGAATGGGCTGCCCAGGGAGGTGGTGGAGTGGCTGTGGCTGGAGGTGTTGAAGCCAAGCCTGGCTGGGGCACTTAGTGCCATGGTCTGGTTGGTTGGGCAGGGCTGGGTGCTAGGCTGGGCTGGATGAGCTTGGAGGTCTTTTTCCAGCCTGCTTGGTTCTATGATTCTATGAATTACCTGGGGAAAAAAAAGCTGCTACAATCTTGATAAAATACTGATAAGCAGCTTGGTAAATAAGGTCAACCATAAATATAAAGGTCAAGCATCTCATGGACTGTGTGCAGCATCAGGTGCTAGATTTTCATGCTCTGCCATGGCATCTTTACTACTAAGGGATCATCTTGGCACAGCTTTGGTGCAGGCAGAAAGCTCAGGTACATGGCAAGGACTGGAAAGGGATTCTGCCATGGCACATGCCACTGAAAACCAAGTATGACCACAGCGATAAATCATCTTGGAGAAGAGCTGCAAAACCTGTCTATGGGTTGTTTTGGAATGTTTGGGGGTGCCAAGCTGCCAGGTTTAACTCAGCTTCTTCTGCAACACTAATGAAAGGTGGGTAAAAGAAAAAGGGCAGGCAGTGCCCATGATTAAAACACCGAAATGTAACAACTGTGACTGCAGACCAGTGAATCCAAATCCAGTCTCCAGGAAGAATGGAAGGATCCTCCTTGAAAGTACTCAAAACCAGAGAAAGGACTGGGAGAGGGAATCACAGAATCCTAAAATTGTTTTGGTTGGAAAAGACCTCTAAGATCATCAAATGCAACCATCAATCCAACCCCATCATGACCATTACATAGTGCCCCCAAGCACCACGGCCACGTTTCTTGAATGCCTCCAGAGATTGGGACTCCACCAGCTCCCTGGGCAGCCTCTGTCAATGTCAGATTTTTTTCCTAACCTCCAACCTAATCCCCCCCTCTCTCTCAATTTCAGGTTGTTTCCTCTCATCCTATCACCTGATACTATAGATAACAGACCAACTCCCACCCAAGAACCAAGCTGCAATGCCCAACAGAGTTTAACCTCCTATGAGAAATTAAGTAAAACTCAAAGGTGACTCTACAGGAAGAAAAGCAACTCAGTTCTCCTAATTTCAGTAAAGCTTTTAACATTGCCCTCCACAAGAGCCTCACAACCAAAAATAAAACCTCATTAATGTAGCTCCATGTACCACAAGCGTGGGTTTGATGAGACATATAAGCAACTAGGTGGGAAACTGAAGGAAATAAGACTGACAGTGGGCTAGAGGGTCTCTTAAGCTGATAAAACCAAAGCAGGGGTGCATGCTTGAGAAGGTAAAGTAGCATTTTTAACTACAGATAACACATCAGACAAGTGCAGAGTCCTGCATCTGGGGAGGAGTAATGAACTGCACCAGTACAGGCTGGGAGGTGACTGCTGGAGAGCAGCCCCAGGGAGAGGGACCTGGGGGTGCTGGGGGAGAGCATCCATGGCACAGCAGTGTGCCCTGGGGGCCAAGAGCCCAGTGGGGTCCTGGGCTGCATTAAGAGTGTGTCCAGTAGATCAAGGGAGGTTCTCCTCCCTCTCTGCTCTGCCCTGCTGAGACCTCATCTTGAGCACTGCCTTCAGTTTAGGGCTCCCCAGCTGAAGAGGGACAGGGATCTGCTGGACAGGGTCCAGCAGAAGGCTGCGAGGATGATGAGGGGACTGAGCACTGCCTGATGAGAAAAGGCTGAGGGACCTGTAGCTGCTTATTCTGGAGAAGAAAAGACTGAGAGAGGATTGAATCAATGGTTATCACTATCTGAGGGCTGGGGGTCAGGAAGGGGGGGACAGGCTCTGCTCATTTGCTGCCTGGGATAGGACAAGGAGCAATGGATGGAAGCTGCAGCACAGGAGGTTCCAGCTCAACACAAGGGGGAACTTCTTGACAGGAAAGGTCCCAGAGCACTGGCACAGGCTGCCCAGAGAGGCTGTGAAGCGTCCCTCCCTGGAGACTTTCAAAGCCTATGTGGATGCATTCTTGGGTGACCTGAGCTAGACTGCATGGTCCTGCTCTGGCAGTGGGATTGGACTCGATGATCTCTTTGGGTCACTTCCACCCCCTGACATCCTGTGATCAGAAGATGCTGAGATGCCACTTAATAAGAACATGTAGGAACTACTTGGTTTAGGCAGTAAAGCAATGCAAAGCAGCAGTCCTGCAAGGTAAGGTCAGACCACCATAAAGGATCCCACTGAACACTGTTCGATTGTAGGGAACCCTTTGTCTTGTGACCCAAAGGCAAATGCCATATGCAAGACATATAGAGTAATCCTTCCACTCCACTGAATCCTGGTCTGGTCCCAACTGGAACTGTGTCCAGTTGTACACATCAGTCCAGATAATATGCGACAGAGGGAAAATCCACTGAAAGCCACCAAGAACAGCCAGGAAAACACAACTTATCCAGAACAACCCTGACAATTAAGCTGAAGAAGGAAGAATGCATGATGAGAGGGCAGCATCCACCACCCCCACTCTAAACTGCAAGGATAGAAAGAATAGAAAGCCTACAAAAGGCAAAAGACAAAGGTTTAGATTAGATTTCTAGATAACTTTTCAGCTCATAAATAAGCAGAAAGAGTTTATCTGACTTTCAACCTTATCAGTACTTTCAACCTCCAGTACTTGAAGTTAAGAAGAGCTGGAAAACTCTTGGTTTTACAAGGCAAAGATGAATCACAGGCTAGGAATTGTCCTTTACAATGCCAGCCCTTACAATTGCCTCCTCTACAGTAGTACTTGCAGCAGAAGCAACAGCTCATTGTGAGGGAGAGAACGCATCCCATTCATGACTTGAACAAGAAAGTTGTCTTCACTGCAGCAGCCTGTTGCAAGGGCAGTTAACACCCTCAGTGCATCTCTGTCGCTGGCTTTGAGCTGCTTCTCCACATCATTAAACCTCCTGTTTGAAATGTCAGTTAACAGCAGTTTTCGCCTCTTCACCCCTCAGCTGAGAGCTGTCAGAACTCGGGGCAATCTTCCAGTGTTGTACACATTAGTCATGTTGCTTGTATTTAAGTTTCCAACTCGGGGAGTTGTAGGAGGAAGGAGAATAGCAATGGTGGGGAAGAGAAGAGAACTTTGAACGGTTTCCTCCATGCTCAGCCCACACTTAGGCTCCAGAAACGCTGCATGAAACCGTTTCTTAGTTTCATCTGGGGACCATTAAATTCGTGTCAGGATACAATCAGTGCAAAATGGATGAGAAGCAGCAGGCAAAAATAGCATCACCAGGATGAAAGGAAGGCTTTTCTCTTGCTCTTTTAAGAAGGAACTCGTTTTAAGACCCTTCTCTTTCTTGATTTTGTGGTCATTTCTATGATGGTTTCTGCCAGACCCCAGCTTGAATACTGCATCTAATTCTGGTGTCTCCAGCATACGGAGGACACAGACCTGTTGGAGCAAGTTCAGAGACCACAAAGATGATCCAAGGGGACTGGAGCAGCTCTGCTACAAGCATAGGCTGAGGGAGCTGGGGTTTTCAGCCTGGAGAAGATAAGACTCCCTGTGGACCTTAGAGCAACCTGAAGGGATCCCACAGGAAGGTTGCAGAGGGACTTTTCCCAAGGGTGTCTAGAGACAGGGCAAGGGGGAATGGTTTGAAGTTGAGGGAGAGCAGGGTTAGAGTGGAGCTCAGGAAGAAGTTCTGCAGTATGAGGGTAGGAAGACTGGAAGAGGTTGCCCAAAGTGGTTGTGGCTGTCCCTTCCCTGGAGGATGAAGCCTCAGGCAATCAAGTCGAGTTGAGAGCTGGAGTGGATGATCTCTGAAGTCCCTTCCAGCCTAAGCCATTTCTATGATTTCCAGCCAGCTAATCAGCTCCTTCTCATTGCTCCAAGCAGAATATGATGGGAACAGAGCTAAAAAAGGACCACTTCATTTCATTTTTAACTTCCCAGCTATCTTTGAATAACCCAGCCAGCTTTCAGTTTTAGAATGTGTTGAAGAACTCTCTCCTCCCCAAAACTGGGGTCTAAGAGCACTCTGCCAGACCAAAGCTCTGAAAATGGAAGAACTTTGGTTGCCAACTCAACTCACATTCAGCTGGCATGCTGAAGAAACACTGCAGGTTTCATGGGGAGGGGCAACTCAAGCTTCCTCCTGAGACAGTAAAAACAGAGCCATGCCACTCCAAATCCAAGCAGTCCAAGATGAGTTAGCACAGTGAAGACTTTATTTTTAAGCAAGCATCTGCAAAGTTTAAAAGCCAGCAATTGGAAAAGGCACATTATTCACCACCAACAACCAAATCAAGCACCATTGCATGAGGATGCTGTCTGTGTGGGATGCACTGAAGCGATTTTCCAACAAATACCAGTCAGAAAACACAGGTTTAACACAGATCATCTTCACAGCCTGGCTTTTTCCAGCTCTTCCTTTTCTAACCCTTCTTCCTGTCACTTCATCTGGAACTGTGCTGTGGATAGCAGTGATGAGCTGAAGCACATCAGAAATGCAGCTTCGAAGAGCCTGACAAGTTTACCAGAAAGTTCAGGACAAGTTGAATTTCCAACATGCCATTTTGTTTTGTTTTCCTGTGACCTTTAGGTCAATGCAAGAGCTTTAAAAACAATCCAGATGAGCATTAAAAGCCAACTTTCAGTTTTAATAAGCATAAATCTATAGGTGAGCCTGATGCAAAATACTTTGAATTACACTAATTCGTGGGGAAGGTGGGGAAAGATCACTGGCAATTCAGACTGGCCGTGAGGAGGAAGTTCTTCAGCACAAGAGTGGTGAGAGCCTGGAATGGGCTGCTCAAAGAGGTGGTCGAGGCTCCATGGCTGGAGGTGTTTAAGGCCAGGCTGGATGAGGCTCTGACCAGCCTGATCTAGGGTAGGGTGTCCCTGCCCACAGCAGGGGGGTTGGAATTAGGTGACCCTTGTAGTCGTTTCCAGCCCTGACTGATTCTGTGATTCTAATTCAGCAGCCAGCTGCTCTAAGAGGCAGGAAAAAGGCTGCTTCCAAAAGATACTTGGGATGCCACCGGATATCTTCTCTGCCCTGCAGCTCCAACAAGTCCATGCCCATTCTTCTGCCATCCTGAGCTCATGTGGTGTCACTGTACATTCAACAGCACTTGGGACTATCCCCTTTCACTGCACTGACAGCTCCACGTCAATAATGGATGAGGTGATTCTTCCACAAGCACTCTGGGATCCTTCCAGATCCCTTCAAAGCACACACCTGTGTGCCAGACAGGTTTTGTTCCTCAAGGTGCTGCCACTGACATACCTGCACACCCCTGCTCAAAGCACCTTTTTCTGAGGACCGACAAGGAGCACACACTCTGCAGGAAATGGCTGCACCTATTCATCACGCCAAAGACAAATTGTTCTGCTTCACAAGATCCCTTTGGACATTACCTGCTGAAAGACAACCGTTTCTCTGCAGCAGGGCCTACAGTACACCTCAGCCAAGGAGATCCAAAACACAAAGCCAGGCTGGGTGGAGAATGGATAGAGAGCAGTGCTGAAGTCTCAGGGGGTCTAGTGGATGAGAAGCTCAACATGACACCATGCACTCACAGCCCAGCCCCAGCTGTGCCCTGGGCTGATCCCCAGCACACAGGGAGCGAAGCCATTCTGCCCTTCTGCTGTGCTCTGCTGAGATCCCACCTGCAGTGCCAGGGCTGGCTCTGGAGAGGCAGGGACCTGTTGGAGTAGGCCATAAAAACATGCAAGAGCTGGAATGCCTCTGCTATGAGGCCAGGCTGAGAAAGCTGAGGGTGTTCAACCTGGAGAAGGCTCTGGGAAGACCACAGAGCAGCCTCCCAGGATTTGAACAGGGCTGCAGGAGCACTGGAGAGCAACTTTTCACACAGGTATGAAGTGACAGGATGAGGGACAATGACTTCAAATTGAAAGAAGATTGATTTAGATTGGACATTAGGAGGAAATTCTTCTCCATGAGGGTGGTGAGGCACTGGAACAGGTTGTTCAGAGAAGCTGTGGAGGTTCCAAGCCTGTAAGTTGAAAGCCAAGACAGATGGGGCCTTGAGCAACCAGGTCTAGTAGGTGTCCCTACCCATGGCATGGGGGTTGGAACTAGATTATATCCAAGGTGCCTTCCAACCCAAACCATTCTAACTTCTTACAACAGCATTCAAGTTGGAGTAAAAATTCAACACCAGCAACAGACCTTATTCAGAAGGATATCCACCTTTCACTTGGCCTCAAGTGCTCCACTCCTTTCCAAGGTTTCCACTCACCTGTGTAAACTCCTACAGGAATGCAAACACTCAAAGGCTCTGCCTTGCCATTTAATTGCTTGGATTTCAGGGGTTCTGCAGTCTCACCTCATGCCAAGAAACCTACCACTGCTCGATTAGCTTCATGTCAGGAAAGGAAACCATGATTAAGGCACTCAAAGGCTAAAACCTTCCATCTAGCCTCAAATTGTTGACCTCCAGGCATGTAACTGCCGTCAACCACCAAATGTTTGCACTGCCTACCAGCTATTGGGAACCACGACAACAGCTGCCAGCATTTGACACCTTTGCTAACTGCAGGCTCACGACCCATTTAATGTGCTTGTCAGAGGATAGCTCACCTCACTCCACCCAAATACACAATAGGGGCAGATTAATCCTGCGACAGTGATGGCACAGCCAGCAGAGGAAGCAGACAGCATCCCTGCAACACAGAACCAGGTTTTATCCACAACTCAGCCCAACCAGCACCTCCCTGGAAGCTCATGAAGTCAAGCCCCTAAAATCCCCACTGAATCCCAGTGGGATTTGTCCACACTCTTTCCAGGCTCCACAGAAAGTCCCTCGTACTGCAGAACATGTAGTTTTCACTCACACAGCATGGATGCCAAGGCCTCCTCTGCATGGTTTTAAGAAAGACAGGTGTGAGGCTCGGTTCTAACTTCAGACTGCAAGATCTGCACAACCTAAGGCAGCAATTCCAACCTGGAATCTCTGGGATGTTATTTCTTCCATCTACATCTTTCCTATCATCACCCAACGCGCCGAAAGCCTCACAGAGAGAACAGCCATGAGAGGCTGACCTCAAGCTGCAAGGTAAAATTCACCCAACATGCTGAAAGCCTCACAGAGAAAACAGCCAAGAGAGGCAGACCTCAAGCTGCAAGGTAAAATTCACCCAACATGCTGAAAGCCTCACAGAGAAAACAGCCATGAGAGGCAGACCTCAAGCTGCAAGGTAAAATTCACCCAACATGCTGAAAGCCTCACAGAGAAAACAGCCAAGAGAGGCTGACCTCAAGCTGCAAGGTAAAATTCACCCAACATGCTGAAAGCCTCACAGAGAAAACAGCCAAGAGAGGCTGACCTCAAGCTGCAAGGTAAAATTCACCCAACATGCTGAAAGCCTCACAGAGAAAACAGCCAAGAGAGGCTGACCTCAAGCTGCAAGGTAAAATTCACCCAACATGCTGAAAGCCTCACAGAGAAAACAGCCAAGAGAGGCTGACCTCAAGCTGCAAGGTAAAATTCACCCAACATGCTGAAAGCCTCACAGAGAAAACAGCCAAGAGAGGTGGACCTCAAGCTGCAAGGTAGAATTCACCTCACCAGAGGGAAAGCGGCAGAGCAGAAAGGATGGAGGAGAACGAAAGGATGAAAACTTAGAGGGGATTGGTTTATCTGCAGGGTATTCCTTCCCTTCTAGGTAAAATCTCCCCAGTAAACGTAGACCAGAGCCTCCTGTGAGCCAGGCTCCCTGCCCTTCACATCGTTTCCAGGCCAAAGCATCCCTGGCATTACCCTCACCACGCTACTGCGTAAGAAGCGGCTCCAGCAAGCCTGTGCCTGGGCACTGCCGGAGCAGACCAAGCCTGCCTTGACGGCGGCTGGCTCTCGCCTTCGGCTGGCAGGAGCAGACCTGCATTTTGATCAGCGCTGCAGGACCTTCCTTCAAGCAGGAGGTTAGAGCAGCCTCTTGGCCCTGCTTCTCCCTGCCACTAATTGTCATGCACTTGGCTGCAAACTCATGGAGGGAGGCGGCATGCCGCGCTAGATTTAGCTCATGCCATCCTCCAAGGAGGGGAAAAAAGGGTGGGCTGCTGAGGTCGGTGGGGTTTGGGGTTTTTTTTTCGGTGTGGTGGGGTTTTTTTTTCGGTTGGGGGGTTTTGTCGTGTTGGTTTTTTTTTTTCATCCTCTCCCCTTCTTTAACGCTCCTATCAGAGGCCCTCTTCAGTTGCTAAGGAACTAGGGTTTTCTTGCATGATAAATGATTTAAGGCAGCCCGGCAGATGCAGGTTTAGTAGGCGGGAGATGTTCCATTTCACCGGCAGGACCAGACGCCTCAGGAGAAGCAAAGGAGGAGGAGAGGGGAGAGGGGGGGGGGGGAACGAACCACCGCGGCACGGCCCTGCCAACCCACTCCCCCCCCCTCGCTTTTCCTCCGGGGGATCCGAAAAAGCAGGGAGGAGGGCGGTGGGGGGGGAGATGTCCCCTCAAGCAGCGGCCGGGTCCCCTCAAGCAGCGGCCGAGCCCCCTCAAGCAGCGGCCGAGCCCCCTCAAGCAGCGGCCGAGCCCCCTCAAGCAGCGGCCGAGCCCCCTCAAGCAGCGGCCGAGCCCCCTCAAGCAGCGGCCGAGCCCCTTCAAGCAGCGGCCGAGCCCCCTCAAGCAGCGGCCGAGCCCCCTCAAGCAGCGGCCGAGCCCCCTCAAGCAGCGGCCGAGCCCCCTCAAGCAGCGGCCGAGCCCCCTCAAGCAGCGGCCGAGCCCCCTCAAGCACGGCCGAGCCCCTTCAAGCAGCGGCCGCGTCCCCTCAGGCAGCGGCCGCGTCCCCTCAGGCAGCGGCCGAGCCCCCTCAGGCAGCGGCCGAGCCCCCTCCCCAAACCCATGCCCAGCGTCCCCCCCCTCCTCCTGACCCCTGTTGCCCACCGTGGCCGCCCCCGTAGCAACCGGTCGCCCTCACAGCAAGATGCCGTCCCCGTCTCCGACCCCCCCTCTCCTGCCGCCTCCTCCTCGATCTGCCACCACAACCCCGCGTCGCCCCCACCCCGTCCTCGCCCTCGCCCCACCGCCGCCGCCGCCCTCACCGTTCTGCGTCGCGGCGGGTCCCGGTAGGAGCGCAGCCGTCGCCAGGAGCAGCGAAAGGGCGGCGGGGAGCGGCCCGGAACGCGGCATCCTCCTGTTCGGTGGCCAGGGGATTAAAAACTAAAACAAAAGGGAGGAAGGGGAGGGGGAAGCAGGAGGTGGAACAGGGGGGACGGCGGGAGGGGAAGGGAAAGGGGGGGTTGAGGCGGGCGGCGGGCGGCGGCGGCGGGAGCGCAGCGGCTCTGGCTCCGTCCTTCTCCGCCGACCTCCTACCGCAGCGCTGCGCCCGCTCTCGCGGCGACGCCGCCGCCTGCTCTCGCGAGAGTTGGAGGGGGCGGAGGGAGGGGCGGGGAGGGGGGGAGGGGGGCAGGGGGGGAGGAGAAGGAGGAGGCTGCGGCTGCTGCTGGGAAGTAGGAGCGTAGAGGCATAGCATCAACCAGGGTGGGGGAGAGCTCCAAGCTCACCCAGCCCAACCTAGCACCCAGCCCTGGCCAGTCATAGGCTCAAGCAGGGTGGGAGAAAGCTCCAAGCTCAGCCAGCCCAACCTAGCACCCAGCCCTGGCCAACCATAGAATCAAGCAGGTTGGCAGAGAGCTCCAAGCTCAGCCAGCCCAACCTAGCACCCAGCCCTGCCCAACCAACCAGACCATGGCACTAAGTGCCCCAGCCAGGCTTGGCTGCAACACCTCCAGCCACAGCCACTCCACCACCTCCCTGGGCAGCCCATTCCAGTGCCAATCACTCTCTCTGCCAGCAACTTCCTCCTCACAGCCAGCCCAGACCTGCCCTGCCACAGCTTCAGCCTGGGTCCCCTTCTTCTGCTGCTGCTGGCTGCCTGGCAGCAGAGCCCAACCCCAGCTGGCTACAGCCTCCCTGCAGGCAGCTGCAGGCAGCACTGAGCTCTGCCCTGAGCCTCCTCTGCTGCAGGCTGCACCCCCCCAGCTCCCTCAGCCTCTCCTCACAGGGCTGTGCTCCAGGCCCCTCCCCAGCCTTGCTGCCCTTCTCCAAACACCTTCCAGCACCTCAGCAGCTCTCTGCAGTGGAGGAGCCCAGAACTGGACACAGCACTGCAGGGGTGGCCTGAGCAGTGCTGAGCACAGGGGCACAAGAACCTCCCTTGTCCTGCTGCCCACACTGCTCCTGAGCCAGCCCAGGATGCCATTGGCTCTGCTGCCCACCTGGGCACTGCTGCCTCCTCTTCAGCTCCTCTCTGCCACCACCCCCAGCTCCCTCTCTGCCTGCCTGCTCTCAGCCCCTCTGGCCCCAGCCTCTAGTGCTGCTTGGGGTTGTTGTGGCCAAAGTGCAGAACCTGCCCTTGTCCTTGTTCAGTCTCATCCCATTGGATTTCAGCTTGCCTCCATTTCCAGTCTTCTGTAGGCTTTGGTGAACCTGGAGCAATGAGTGCAGCACCTCCTGTCTTTGTGGTGACATCCAAACCACCTTGGGAGCAGGAGCTTGTTTGATCCAAGCACAGCCTGCAGCAGATTGTGCCCTTGCTCCCCCCTCTTCCCTCACTGCAGCCTCTCGGCTTTGCCCCCCACATCCTTTACCCTGGCCTGGTTATTCTCAGCTGATGGTTGGCACACAGAGCTCTTTTTTAGTGCTGGTGTGATTCCAAGCCTGCAGACCAGGCTCGGACACACCTTTGCCATGAAAACCCTGCGGCTGGCTTGCAGCCAGCGAAATCACTGCTTGAGCACTTGAGGACTTTTAAGGAGGGGAAGCATCGATTGAGGGCTTAATAGCTGCAGCTTCGCAGGGCTGAGGTCATAGCGGAGCAGAAGCCTTTGGGCTCTTCCCGGTGCTGTATCTCATCCCGGCTGCCCTTAACTCTCCGAGGATGCCATGCAGTGCCAAGATGTGCATCAGCCCTTCCCCTGCGCCACGCCGGAGCATCTCCATGGTGCCTTTCCATGACTCACGTCGTGTGCCAGCTGAATCAGCTGTGTGGGACACTACTGTTTGTTGTCTTGCCGTGGTGCAGCAACATCCTCTTTTTCCTCTCTCTGTGGAACACTCCTGACAGCAACAGCTCTTGCAAACCACCGCTGGGCAAAAGGAAGATCTCAAAATCAAGGTTTCGAGCCGGGCTCTCCTTTCTGCTCGTTGCCTGCTTGAAGGTAAAGCTCCAGAAGGTAAAGTCTCCTTTCTGCAGACACCCACTCAGCATCAGGCCTTACCTACGTGCCACTGTTCTCCAAGTTTGGAGCTAGTTGGGGATGTGCTTGCCTCAGAGCATGGTTGGTGTCTGCAGAGTGATGCTGGTTTCGTAACCATGGCAGCTCGCAGTGACTCATGCAGCCAGAGGCCTGCGCCCAAGTTAGCAGGAGGCTTTGCTGTTTCTTCTCTGCAACCAGCTCAGCATGCTCTTGTTTTGCTAGATCACAGCAGCACAGGACGTTGAGGGTCAGAAGGGACCTCCAGAGAGCTTTGAGGCCAACCCCCCTGCCAGAACAGGGCTAGAGAATCTAGCACAGATCACAGAGGAGCACATCCAGACAGGGCTGGAAATGATCCAGAGGAGGAGGCTCCACAACCTCTCTGGGCAGCCTGTGCCAGGGCTCTGGGACCCTTCCAGGCAAGAAGTTCTTCCTCATGTTGAGGTGAAGCTAGGTATGCCAGGGAAAACTCAGGTCCAGGACCAACAGGTCCACACAGCAGTAGACAGACACACAGAAGATCACAGGATTTTAAGGGTTGGGAGGAACCTCTGGAGATCATCCAGTCCAAGCCCTGCTGCCAGAGCAGGACCATAGAATCTAGCACAGGTCACACAGGAACACATCCAGACAGGGCTGGAAAGGCTCCAGAGAAGGAGACTCCACAGCCTCTCTGGGCAGCCTGTGCCAGGGCTCTGGGACCCTCACAGTAAAGAAGTTTCTCCTCAACATTGAAGCTGAATCTCCTGTGCTGGAGTTTCCATCCATTGCCACTTGTCCTATCCCAGGGCACAAGTGAGCAGAGGCTGTCCCTGTCCCTTCCTTTCTGGCTCCCAGCCCTCACATGTTTAGATTCATTTATCAGATCCCCTCTCAGTCTTCTCTCCTCCAGACTCAAAACACACACACACAGACAGGGTGTTTGCACAGCAGGATGCCTCAGTGTGCCAAAACCATGGGAGCAAGGCAGCAACACACTGCAGCTGTTTGCACAGAACTGCTTCAGCTGCAGAGGAGGCAGCAGTGCCCAGGTGGGCAGCAGAGCCAATGGCATCCTGGGCTGGCTCAGGAGCAGTGTGGGCAGCAGGACAAGGGAGGTTCTTGTGCCCCTGTGCTCAGCACTGCTCAGGCCACCCCTGCAGTGCTGTGTCCAGCTCTGGGCTCCTCCATTGCAGAGAGCTGCTGAGGTGCTGGAAGGTGTTTGGAGAAGGGCAGCAAGGCTGGGGAGGGGCCTGGAGCACAGCCCTGTGAGGAGAGGCTGAGGGAGCTGGGGGGGTGCAGCCTGCAGCAGAGGAGGCTCAGGGCAGAGCTGATTGCTGCCTGCAGCTGCCTGCAGGGAGGCTGTAGCCAGCTGGGGTTGGGCTCTGCTGCCAGGCAGCCAGCAGCAGAAGAAGGGGACCCAGGCTGAAGCTGTGGCAGGGCAGGTCTGGGCTGGCTGTGAGGAGGAAGCTCCTGGCAGAGAGAGTGATTGGCATTGGAATGGGCTGCCCAGGGAGGTGGTGGAGTGGCTGTGGCTGGAGGTGTTGAAGCCAAGCCTGGCTGGGGCACTTAGTGCCATGGTCTGGTTGGTTGGGCAGGGCTGGGTGCTAGCTTGGGTTGGATGATCTTGGAGCTCTCTTCCAGCCTGCTTGATTCTATGACTGGCCAGGGCTGGGTGCTAGGTTGGGCTGGCTGAGCTTGGAGCTCTCTTCCAGCCTGCTTGAGTCTATGACTGGCCAGGGCTGGGTGCTAGGTTGGGCTGGCTGAGCTGGGAGCTCTCTTCCAGCCTGCTTGATTCTCTGCTTGGCCAGGGCTGGGTGCTAGGTTGGGCTGGCTGAGCTTGGAGCTCTCTTCCAACCTGCTTGATTCTATGATTCCATGATTTCCTCTTGTCCTGTCATTAGCCAGGGAGAAGGGACCAACACCAACCTCCTTTCAGGTAGTTACAGAGAGCAATATGATCTCCTCTTAGCCTTCCAAGTTCTTCTCATATGACACCTTCCAAACCCCTCCCCAGCCTCAATGCTCTTCTCTGGACACGCTCCAGGACCTCAATGTCTCTCCTATGCTGTGGCACCCAGAGCTGAACCCAGTACCAGGGCTGAGTACAGAGGCACTGTCACTTCCCTACTCCCTCTGCACACACTTACAGGCCACGATGCTGCTGGCCTTCTTGGCCCCCTGGGCACACTGCTGGCTCACATTCAGCTGCACATCCACCAGCATCCCCAAATCCTTCCCCACCAACCTGCTTTCCAACCACCCTGCCCCAAGCATTGCTGCTAAACATCTGAAGCTTGACCAACCTTATTTTCTGCAAAGGAAGAAGCAAGGAGGATGAAAGGAAAGTGATTTCCTCCCCCCCCACACTCCCTTTTTCTGACCCAACCTCGAAGCATTTCTCACCTACCAACTTTTTCATCCAGCTCAGCCATGCAGTGATGTTTTCCTCCACTCACTTTTTTATAGGGCAGCAGGTCTAAGAGCTTAGTTTCCAATGACAGACACACAAAAGCTATCCCCTGACCTCTTCATCCTCATGCTTTTGTTGGGAGCAGCTCCAGCCAGCCACGGGCAGGATGCACACAGGGATAGTCATGCTGCAGCCAAACTCATTCCCAAGAGGCTTCCAAGAAGGCAGAGGGGAAAAGCTGACCACCTGGAGCAGTCTGCAGGAGGCAAAGGTGAAGCCGTGGCTGAAGCCATCACAAGTAAACGGCAGGTGGCACCCATGGATTAGTGCAGGGCTTGCTCAGGGTGAGCACAAGCCAGGCTGGGCAGTGCCTGCAGGTAGAGCTTAGCTTCACCTCCTGGAAGAGGCAGAAAAGCAGGGAAATGGCCTCTTCACCTCTGTGTCCTGTGTGGGGTGGTGGCTTGGGACACTTTGTCACCCAGGCTGTTCCTGGCATGTTTTGTTAGCCTAAGGATCAGGCTTGGCTTTGGTGCCCAGAACAAGCAGGGGGGTTGTGTCAGGGGGCATTAAGGGCACTGCTCCCTAAGGAATGGGGAAGCAAGGGGGATACCATGGCTGGTCAGGAAGGAGCAGCCCCAAAGCACCTGAGTAAGGAGAGCAGGAGGCAATCAGGGTCAGCCAGGAGTCCCAGACATCAAAGGTAGGTTTGGCATCGAGCTGAGAAGTCAATCCATAGGTCAGGATTAACCCTGGTGAGGGCAACCAGGGTCAGGCACAGCCAAGTGGTGCCCAGGCAGGTCCAAAGTGACAAAACAGACCCAATACAAGCTGGGAGATCAGGATTCCAATCAACAAAGACCCATAGTTAGGTACAGGGGTAGCTGAGGGCGAACCAGAGACAGCTCAAACACAAACTGAGGGCACTGGACTGAGTTTAAATAGGCAGCTGTGGGTGGCTGTCCCAGACAAAGGGCTGCTTGGGGCCCTTAGTGCCCCCAGTTCTTGTCACTCAGCCTTGCAAGGTTGAGGCTCAGATTGCTCAAGAGGTAGAAGAGGTCACAATGTGCCCAAGAAGGCCAATGGGACCCTGGGGAGCATTTAAGAGGAGTGTGGCCAGCAGAGCCAGGGAGGTTCTGCTCCCCCTCTACTCTGCCCTGATGAAACCTCACCTGCATCCAGTTCTGGGCTGCTCAGCTCAGGAGGGACAGGGATCTGCTGGAGAGAATCCAAGGGAGGGTTAGGAAGGTGATGAAGGAGCTGCAGCACTGCCTGGTGAGGAGAGGCTGAGGGCCCTGGGGCTGTTTGGTCTGGTGGCTTAGAGGGGATTGAATCAATGTCTATAAGTATTTGAGGGTTGGGGGTCAAGAGGGAGGGGACAAACTCTGCTCAGTTGTGCCCTGGGATAGGACAAGGAGCAATGGATGGAAACTGCAGCACAAGGAAGTTCCAGCTCAACATGAGGAAGAACTTCTTGCCTGGAAGGGTCCCAGAGCCCTGGCACAGGCTGCCCAGAGAGGTTGTGGAGTCTCCTTGTGTGGAGCCTTTCCAGGCCTGTCTGGATGTGTTTTTGGGTGACCTACTAGATTCTGACAGAGGGGTTGGACTCAGTGATCTCTTTGGGTCCCTGCCAACCCTTAACATCCTGTGATGCTGCAAAGAGCTTGTGCCATCCCCAAAGGACTGCACAAGCCACCTGGGCTCTTGGCTCTTCCCTCCTGTGCCCCTGCTCCTTGTGTCTCTCCCTAAAGGAGCACCCACGAATGGATGTCACTTCATGAGGTGCTCAAGCCTGGTTCAAGGAGCCTGGAGGCAGCCCAGTGACACAAAAGCAGACAGCTGTGCTCTGATGGCTTCCCATCGACCTCCCCCCCGGGTGGTGGTGGTGTGGGCAGCCAGGCAGAAACGCCAATACCTTCCACTAAACGCTGCTGGTTAAAATGAAAGCAAGACAATGAGGCTGGGATTGCTCAGGGGACACATCCAGCTGGCAGCTGGCACCAGTGCTGTGCCCCAGGGAGCAGTGCTGGGCACAGTCCTGTTCAGTATCTTTATTGATGATCTGGAGCAGGGGATTGAGTCCAGCAGCAGTCAGTTTGCAGCTGACACCAAGCTAGGAGCAGCTGTGGAGCTGTTGGAGGGTAGCAGAGCCCTGCAGAGGGACCTGGCCAGGCTGCATGGGTGGGCAGAGGCCAAGGGGATGAGAGTGAACAAGGCCAAGGGCAGGGTTGTGCACTTTGGCCACAACAACCCCAAGCAGCACTAGAGGCTGGGGCCAGAGTGGCTGAGAGCAGGCAGGCAGAGAGGGAGCTGGGGGTGCTGGCAGAGAGAAGCTGCAGAGGAGGCAGCAGAGTGCCCAGGTGGGCAGCAGAGCCAATGGCATCCTGGGCTGGCTCAGGAGCAGTGTGGGCAGCAGGACAAGGGAGGTTCTTGTGCCCCTGTGCTCAGCACTGCTCAGGCCACCCCTGCAGTGCTGTGTCCAGCTCTGGGCTCCTCCACTGCAGAGAGATGCTGAGGTGCTGGAAGGAGTTTGGAGAAGGGCAGCAAGGCTGGGGAGGGGCCTGGAGCACAGCCCTGTGAGGAGAGGCTGAGGGAGCTGGGGGGGTGCAGCCTGCAGCAGAGGAGGCTCAGGGCAGAGCTCATTGCTGCCTGCAGCTGCCTGCAGGGAGGCTGTAGCCAGCTGGGGTTGGGCTCTGCTGCCAGGCAGCCAGCAGTAGAAGAAGGGGACCCAGGCTGAAGCTGTGCCAGAGCAGGTCTGGGCTGGCTGTGAGGAGGAAGTTTTTGACAGAGAGCTGGGGCAGCTGAAGACCTTCCAGAAACTCAGGTGTCATAGAATCATTACAGAATCATAGAACCAAGCAGGTTGGAAGAGAGCTCCAAGCTCAGCCAGCCCAGCCTAGCACCCAGCCCTGCCCAACCAACCAGACCATGGCACTAAGTGCCCCAGCCAGGCTTGGCTGCAACACCTCCAGCCACAGCCACTCCACCACCTCCCTGGGCAGGCCATTCCAATGCCAATCACTCTCTCTGTGAATGCACTCTCCAGCTCCAGAAACTTTCTGCTGAGTGGCTGAGGATAATCCAAAGTTCCTGAGTCACCCTAGGGGAGCCAGAAAGTATTTTTACAACCCCTGAGAAGTGGATTCAGGGCTGAGACTTCCATTGCCCTGCTTGTAAATGAGCTAAACTGAGAGAAACAAACACTCAGTGCCTGTTGGGGATGTTTTTCTTCAGCCTGCTTTTGCATCTTTGAGAAACAAAAGATGAAGAGGAAAGGACTTGAGGAAGGGGGGGGGGGGGGAAAGCTTCTGGATGCAACTGTCAAAAAGAAAAGCCATTTCTGAGCAGAGGAGTTTCTTATCAAGAGGAGAAAATGAACAGTGAGGGATAGCAGTGAGTGGCTAGGGGCTGGGCTGGATGTCTTCAGTATCTTCACCCACAAAAGCTTGGAGGAATGTCAGGAGGGGAGGTTTAATTGATGGCAAACATTGTGGCTGCTACAGAATTAGAGCCACTGCAGGCTGAGCAGGGAGGACTTTTATAGCCACGAACAGCTGAGCCTGGTGAAAGATGACTCTGAATCTTTGGGCATTTCTGGGATGGATTGCAGGGAAATTGCTGCAAGGGAAAAAAAAAAGAAGCAATTTTGCTTTAATCAACTCTCTAACAAAGCCCCAACACAGTAAAGAGCAGGAGGCATCAGAAGATAGGAAATTGTCTGCCTTGCTGGAGCTGAAAGATAAGATTGTGCTCCCTACAGCTAGCACTGAGAGAAGAGAAATTATCCAGGAGGACAATTCAGAGAGAAAAATAATCTACAATTAAAGTGGTTGGAATTAGGGTTTTAAGGGAAGCAAGGCTGGAGGAGGGGAGGGGGAGAAAAAAACCCAGCCAGTTTGCAGTGGAAAGTTTGAAACCTCCTTCCCTGTCTGCTTTGTGAAAGCAGAACTAGTTTGGGAGAGGGGGAAATAAAAGAGAGGATCAGCTGGGCAGGGCAACATCTGAAGAAGAGCAAAGGATGTGTTCAGAGGGACCTTAGGAGAGAGCTGCTGAGCCTGGGGGGTGAATGCATGGAAAGGAAAGCAGCTCTGAGCCTACCGGTGTCTGTTGGTCTCCTCTCCCTAGTAACAAGTGGGAGGATGAGAGGAAATGGCCTGGGCTGCCCAGGGAGGTGGTGGAGTCACCATCCCTGGGGGTGTTCAAGAAAAGACTGGATGAGGCACTTGGTGCCATGGTCTGGTTGACTGGATAGGGCTGGGTGCTAGGTTGGGCTGGCTGAGCTTGGAGGTCTCTTCCAACCTGCTTGATTCTGTGATTGGACAGGGCTGGGTGCTAGGTTGGGCTGGCTGAGCTTGGAGCTCTCTTCCAACCTGGTTGATTCTCTGATTGGACAGGGCTGGGTGCTAGGTTGGGCTGGCTGAGCTTGGAGCTCTCTTCCAACCTGGTTGATTCTCTGATTCTATGAGTTGTACCAGGGGAGGTTTAAGTTGGACATTGAAGAAACTCCTTCACTGAAAGGGCTCTCAAAGACTGAAACAGGCTGCTCAGGCAGCTGGTTGAATCTGCCACCCCTGGAGGGGTTTGAAAGAGGCAGAGCTGTAGTGCTGAGGGATGTGGTAGAGGCAGACAATGGATGGGTTTGATAATCTTGAAGACATCTTCTATCTAAGGTGATTCTTTTGCAGCCCAGGATGCCAGAGACATTTGGGAATGGTTCCTGAATGCTAATAAACCTTGGTTGCAAGGCCATGTGGTCTCCACAAAAAGCAGATGAGGAGAGTGTAGAAGCATCCTGGGCTGGCTCAGGAGCAGTGTGGGCAGCAGGACAAGGGAGGTTCTTGTGCCCCTGTGCTCAGCACTGCTCAGGACACCCCTGCAGTGCTGTGTCCAGTGCTGGGCTCCTCCATTGCAGAGAGATGTTGAGGGGCTGGAAGGTGTTTGGAGAAGGGCAGCAAGGCTGGGGAGGGGCCTGGAGCACAGCCCTGTGAGGAGAGGCTGAGGGAGCTGGGGGGGTGCAGCCTGCAGCAGAGGAGGCTCAGGGCAGAGCTCATTGCTGCCTGCAGCTGCCTGCAGGGAGGCTGTAGCCAGCTGGGGTTGGGCTCTGCTGCCAGGCAACCAGCAGCAGAAGAAGGGGACCCAGGCTGAAGCTGTGGCAGGGCAGGTCTGGGCTGGCTGTGAGGAGGAAGTTGTTGGCAGAGAGAGTGATTGGCACTGGAATGGGCTGCCCAGGGAGGTGGTGGAGTGGCTGTGGCTGGAGGTGTTGGAGCCAAGCCTGGCTGGGGCACTTAGTGCCATGGTCTGGTTGGTTGGGCAGGGCTGGGTGCTAGGCTGGGCTGGCTGAGCTTGGAGCTCTCTGCCAACCTGCTTGAGTCTATGACTGGCCAGGGCTGGGTGCTAGGCTGGGCTGGCTGAGCTTGGAGCTCTCTGCCAACCTGCTTGAGTCTATGACTGGCCAGGGCTGGGTGCTAGGTTGGGCTGGCTGAGCTTCGAGCTCTCTTCCAACCTGCCTGATTCTACAATCCTCTCTCAGCTTTCTGCTGACATTTGCCCTCCTTTGGGCTGGTTGTGAGCACAGTGCAAACACAGCCCAGGCTAAAGGTTGCAGAATCCCAAGCCCTGCCAGGGGAAGCCTGTTTGAGCACAACAAACTGTCCTGAAACTCCACTGTTGCTGCTGGCCCTTGCATTGGGTATTTCACTCAGGCCCTGTAGCCACATACCCAGCAGGGTCCTGCTGTGGCTCAGGGAGGTCCAACGCTGCCAACCTTCTCCCAGGGCCCATCCAGCTGCTGCACAAAAGCCTGGGGCAGGGGTGGGGGGAACAAGCAGCTGCTTTTCAGCTCCTTGGCCTGGCTTTGTGAGTGGGAATCTCCTTGTGGGACTGTTCCTGAGGAGGCAGGAGGAGGTTTGGGAGCAGGTTGGTGTATCCCGTGCTGCAAAGCTGGCAGGTTCCTCTTCCCATCCCACCAGCCACCTGTCGAGGGGGGGGGGGTTCAGCTCCAAGCAGATGGCAGTGGGGAGGGCTGTGACAGGGATAATGGTGTGGATCTTGGGTGGGATAAGCTTGAGACGTTGCCATGGGACAGCTGCAATGCATCTGAGCCTCAAGTGTGAGCCACAAGCAAGCTCGGTGGTGACTTCTGCCGTCGCTCTGCTCCTTTCCTTGCTGGCAGCTGGCTTGGAGGAAGAGGAGAATGAGGAGGAGGAGGAGGAGGATGATGGTGCTGAGACAGAGGAGCTGCTTTGAGAAGGGCTTTTCTTGGAAGAAGCTGGGTTCTGTGCAGCACAGGATGGGCTGAGCCTGGAAATGTGGTTCAGTAGCACTCAGCTTCCTTAAGTCAGCTGCTGCAGGAGCAGCACTTTGGGCCTTACTCCCTCTCAAGGCTTCATTTACCTTCTGATCATCTCTTTCCCACTGCTGTAGGCACTTCTTCCCTGTCTCCTCTCAGTTTATGGTGAGGCTGGAGCTGCTGATGGGCAGCCAGGCCATGTTCTGCAAGGCAAGCTGGCTGCCACCCTGGGGCTGTGGGCATTGCTCTGACTCCTGCTGAATTTTGAGCCAAGCTGGTAGGAACCAAACCACCTCTTTGGCCTTGACCTGGTTTCAGTTTGCTTGTGCATTCCTGAGGGGAAGGACAGCCAGCAGTGGGAGCAGCACTTCCTCTCCTCTAGGAAACCAGGCTGCAAAGGGATGGTTGTTGTGTCTGCAGGGACAGCAGTGGCATCACAGAGCTTTTAATCACAGAGTGGCAGGGGCTGGAAGGGACCTCCAAAGCTCATCCAGTCCAACCCTCCTGCAAGAGCAGGAGCACCCAGGGCAGGTCACACAGGAGCACATCCAGGCAGGTCTTGAATATCTCCAGAGAGGGAGACTGCACAGCCCCCCTGGGCAGCCTGTGCCAGGCTTCTGGCACCCTCACAAAGAAAAGAATCCTCCTCCTGTTTCCATGGCACTTCCTATGCCTCAGCTTCCACCACTGCCCCTTGTGCTGTCCCTGGCATCCCCCAGCAGAGCCTGGCTCCAGCCTCTGGCTCTCACCTTTACACCTTTATAGCCATTGCTGAGGTCACCTCTGAGTCTCCTCCTGTCCCAGCAGCACAGCCCCAGCTCCCTCAGGCTCTCCTCCTAACAGAGCTGTTCCACTCCCTTCAGCATCTTTGTGCCTCTGTGCTGGACTCTCTCACAGAGTTACTTTAGGGTTGCAGCTGTGCCAGAGAGGCTTTTGCTGGAGCACTGAGGATGCTGCCCAGGAGAGGTCCAGGCTGTGTCTCTGTCTGTAGGCTGACAGCAGGCTCTGCCTTAGAAACTCACACAGCAGATGGTGAGCAACAACCAAGTGGTGGAGGCTGACAAGAGAGATCTGCTGCCCATGGCTCTGCTGGCTCCTGCTGCTTAGTCCCTGGTGGCATCTCCCAGGCAGAAGCTGGGGTCTAAGGAGATTTAAGATGTAATGAAGCCTCAGACTCCCTGCTGTGTGCATCAAGTGATGCTGGTGGGTGATTCAGGTGATGTTTTGTGAGGGAGCAGCATGAAATGGCCAGCAGATGAAGAGAGGGCTTTCTGCCCCTCTGCTCCACTCTGATGAGACCCCTACCTGCAGTGCTGGAGCCAGCTCTGGAGTCCTCAGCACGGGAGAGACAGGGACTCGTTGGAGTTGGGCCAGAAGAGGGCACAAAAGTGATAGAAGGGCTGGAAGCTCTCTGCTGTGAGAGCTTGGCTTGTTCAGCCTGGAGAAGAGAAGGCTTCAGGGACACCTTCAGTGCTTCAAGGAGCTTCCAAGAAAGCTGAGGGCAGGCTTTTGAGCAGGGCCTGGTGTGACAGGACAAGGGGTGATGGTTTGACCTGAAAGAGGGAGATTCAGACTGCAGAGAAGGAAGAAACTGTTTACACTGAGGGATGGCCAGAGAAGTGGTGGATGCCCCTTTCCTGGAACCATTCAGGGTCAGGTTGTTTGGTGCTCTGAGCAACCTGCTCTAGATGCAGATGCCTGTTCAATATCTTTGGTGATGATCTGGAGCAGGGGATTGAGTCCAGCATCAGTAAGTTTGCAGATGACACCAAGCCAGGAGCAGCTGTGGAGCTATTGGAGGGTAACAGAGCCCTGCAGAGGGACCTGGCCAGGCTGCATGGGTGGACAGAGGCCAATGGGATGAGACTGAACAAGGCCAAGGGCAGGTTCTGCACTTTGGCCACAACAACCCCAAGCAGCACCAGAGGCTGGGGCCAGAGGGGCTGAGAGCAGGCAGGCAGAGAGGGAGCTGGGGGTGCTGGCAGAGAGGAGCTGCAGAGGAGGCAGCAGTGCCCAGGAGGGCAGCAGAGCCAATGGCATCCTGGGCTGGCTCAGGAGCAGTGTGGGCAGCAGGACAAGGGAGGTTCTTGTGCCCCTGTGCTCAGCACTGCTCAGGCCACCCCTGCAGTGCTGTGACCAGTTCTGGGCTCCTGCATTGCAGAGAGATGTTGAGGTGCTGGAAGGTGTTTGGAGAAGGGCAGCAAGGCTGGGGAGGGGCCTGGAGCACAGCCCTGTGAGGAGAGGCTGAGGGAGCTGGGGGGGTGCAGCCTGCAGCAGAGGAGGCTCAGGGCAGAGCTGATTGCTGCCTGCAGCTGCCTGCAGGGAGGCTGTAGCCAGCTGGGGTTGGGCTCTGCTGCCAGGCAGCCAGCAGCAGAAGAAGGGGACCCAGGCTGAAGCTGTGGCAGGGCAGGTCTGGGCTGGATGTGAGGAGGAAGTTCCTGGCAGAGAGAGTGATTGGCACTGGAATGGGCTGCCCAGGGAGGTGGTGGAGTGGCCGTGGCTGGAGGTGTTGCAGCCAAGCCTGGCTGGGGCACTTAGTGCCATGGTCTGGTTGGTTGGGCAGGGCTGGGTTCTAGGTTGGGCTGGCTGAGCTTGGAGCTCTCTGCCAACTTGCCTGATTCTATGAACCCTTGGATTCCACCTGCAACTTTGGGGTTGCTGAGCTCTGGTGCTGGAGGTGCTTCATGTTAGGAAGAAGTTCTTGAGCATGGGGGTGGTGAGACACTGGCACAGGTTGCCCAGGGAGGTGGTGGAAGCTTCATCCCTGAAGGTCACAGGCTCACAGGATGGTAGGGATTGGAAAGGAGCCAAGGAGATCATCGAGCCCAACCCCTCTGCCAGAGCAGGGAAATACTAACACAGATCACAGAGCAACATATCCAGACAGGCCTTGAAAGGCTCCAGAGAAGGAGACCCCACAACCTCTCTGGGATCTTTAAGCCCAGGCTGGATGTAGCTCTGAGCAATCTGATCTAGTGTTAGGTGTCCCTGCCCGTGGCAGGGGTGGGGGTTGGAGCTGGATGATCCTTGAGGTCCCTTCCAGCCCTGACAATTCTATGCTTCTATGCCTGTGGGAGAGTAAATCACCTCACACAGAAGGTCTCTGCAGCCCACTCCTGTCTCCCTGCTGCAGCACTGGGGGGGCTGATGGCTGAGTCTTCTCTGCCAGCCCTCAGAAAGGATGGGGCCAATGTGCCAACAGCATTGGCATGGCTTGTGTCTGGTGTGCAGGAGCTCCTCAGCTGGAGCCAGCACAGGCTGGGATCACACAGCCTTGCTGCACAACCAGCACTACCCACACCAGGCTGGGCAGGGGAGGAGAAATGCTCCCAACACAAGAAGGGCATGAAACTGTTGGAGCAAGCCTACAGGAGGCCAGCAAGATGCTCAGAGGGCTGCAGCAGCTCTGCCATGAGGACAGGCTACAAGAGTTGGGGCTGTGCAGCCTGGAGAAGGCTTCGAGGAGACCTTGGAGTGGCCTTGCAGGGTCTGAAGGGGGCTCCAGGAAGGCTGGGGAGGGACTATTGGCAAGGTGTGGGAATGACAGGAGGAGGAGGAATGGGTTGGAAGTGGCAGAGGGGAGATTGAAACTGGATGCTAGGAAAGGGTTCTTTAGAGTGAGGGTGGTGAGAGACTGGCACAGGTTGAGGATGGTGAGACACTGGCACAGGTTGAGGGTGGTGAGAGACTGGCACAGGTTGAGGATGGTGAGAGACTGGCACAGGTTGAGGATGGTGAGACACTGGCACAGGTTGCCCAGGGAGGTTGTGGAGCACAGAAGCACCCAATGTGATCTTTGATCACATTGGGTGCTTCTGTGCTCCACAACCTCCCTGCAGGTGCTCAGGACCAGCTTGGATGAAGCCTTGAGTGACCTGTTCTAGTGGGAGATGTCCCTGCCTATGGCACAGGGGGGTTGGAACTGGCTGAGCTTTGAGGTCCCTTCCAAGCTAAACCATTCCATGATTTGCAGGGCACCTCAGCACAGAGCTCCTGATTTAGCCACAGGTTTTTCAAGTGCATTGGCTCCATCCTTTCTCCTCCTTGCTGCTGTCACCTGTGCTGCAAGGGTCAAGCTGGGCAGCCTCATTCCCAGCTCTGTCACTACAAAATCCTTTGTTAAGGGGGAAGAAAACAACACCAGAGGTTTCAAATATAGCATGTTTGGGGTTATTTTTGTTTGCCTTGCAATTTTAAGCACTCCAGGTTCAGTGGTTGCAATGTTCCTCTGTAATCAAAAGGGTGAGGAGCTTCCTTTGCTGAAGCAATGAAAGACCTAAACCTCCCACACAAGCACCTGGCTCTGGGACACAGACTGCAGCCACCAGAGCCTCAGAGCCATGGCCAGGGCTGGTGGTGTCAAGAGGACTCCTGTGAAAAACAGATTAAAGCCAAGAAGGGCCACGAGGATGCTCAGAGGGCTGGAGCAGCCAGGGAGGTGATTCTCCCCTTCTCCTCTGCTCTGCTGCCCACACCAAGCTGTGTGGTGCAGCAGCCAGGCTGGAGGGCAGGATCCATGCAGAGGGAGCTGGGCAGGCTGCAGAGGTGGGCACAAGCCAAGCTCAGGAGGTGCAACAAGAGCAAGGGCAAGGTCCTGCAGCTGGCTGGAGGCAATGGCAAGCAGCAATCCAGGCTGGGCAGTGCCAGGCTGGAGAGCAGCCCTGAGCAGAGGCACTTGGGGGTGCTGCTGGAGGAGAAGCTGCACAGGAGCCAGCAGTGAGCACTTGCAGCCCAGAAAGCCAAGCAGAGGCTGGGCTGCAGCAGCAGCAGTGTGGCCAGCAGGGCCAGGGAGGGGATTCTGCCCCTCTGCTCTGCTCTGCTGAGAGCCCACCTGGAGTGCTGCATCCAGCTCTGGAGCCCCTGGGACAAGAGGGCTGTGGAGATGCTGGAGAGTGTCCAGAGCAGGGCCAGGAGGATGCTGAGAGGCTGCAGCAGCTCTGCTGTGAGCACAGCCTGAAAGAGTTGGGGCTGTGCAGGCTGGAGCAGAGGAGGCTCCCAGGGGACCTTCTTGTGGCCTTGCAGGGTCTGAAGGGGGCTCCAAAAAAGCTGGGGAGGGACTTTGGAGGCTGTGAGGGAGTGTCAGGAGTGGGGGGAATGGAGCAAAGGTGGAGGTGGGGAGAGTGAGGCTGGAGGGGAGGAGGAAGTTGTTGAGCAGGAGAGTGGTGAGAGGCTGGAATGGGTTGCCCAGGGAGGGGGTTGAGGCCCCATGGCTGGAGGTGTTTGAGGCCAGGCTGGCTGAGGCTGTGGTCAGGCTGCTCTAGGGTAGGGTGTCCCTGGGCATGGCAGGGGTTGGCACTGCCTGCTCCTTGTGCTCCCTTCCAGCCCTGCCTGACTCTGTGATTCTATGACTGGAGAAGCTGCTTCCTTTGGGGAGACACCTGGGGGGTGTGTGTGCTGCTGTGAAATCTGCCTTGCAATGAGCCCATCTCCTTCCCTGCTCTTCTTCCTCCTCGTCCCCCTTTCCTGCTGCCATCCTTTGCCCGGTGCTGGTCCCGAAGCATCCCCCAGTGGGGGTTAGGGAGCGGTGCTGGGCGCCTGCCTGCCTGCGGTGGTATAAAAGGAGCTCTTTGTTTATGGGAGCGTGGGAGGAAGCTCAACTCGGGGGCCCAGCCCCAGCCAAAAGCGACCTGCTGGGTTGTGGCAGTGCTGGTGGCAGCACCCCCAGAGCCCAGCTGGGCTGCAGCACCCCAAAAAGAACTCTCTCCAGGAGGCAGGGAGGGAATGTTCCACTCAAACTGCAGTCGGTGCCCCAGTGCCTTGCACATCTCAGGTCCTAACTCTCCTAGATGGGGAATCATCATGGGGGTCCCCTTCCAAACCCATGGTTCCCAGCTATGTGGGGGTCCCCTTCCAAACCCATGGTTCCCAGCTATGTGGGGGTCCCCTTCCAAACTCATGGTTCCCAGCTATTTGGGGGTCCTCTTCCAAAACCGTGGTTCCCATCTATTCTGGGGTCCCCTTCCAAAACTGTGGCTCCCAGCTATTTGGGGGTCCCCTTCCAAAGCAGTGCTTCCCAGCTATTTGGGGGTCCCCTTCCAAACCCATGGTTCCCAGCTATTTGGGGGTCCCCTTCCAAAACCATGGTTCCCAGCTATTTGGGGGTCCCCTTCCAAAGCAGTGCTTCCCAGCTATGTGGGGGTCCCCTTCCAAGCCTATGGTTTCCATCTATGTGGGGGTCCCCTTCCAAACCCATGGTTCCCAGCTATTTGGGGGTCCATTCCCATCTATTTGGGGGTCCCCTTCCAAAGCAGTACTTCCCAGCTATGTGGGGGTCCCCTTCCAAACCCATGGTTCCCCTCTATGTGGGGGTCCCCTTCCAAACCCATGGTTCCCATCTATGTGGGGGTCCCCTTCCAAGCCTATGGTTCCCATCTATGTGGGGGTCCCCTTCCAAGCCTATGGTTCCCAGCTATTTGGGGGTCCCCTTCCAAACCCATGGTTCCCAGCTATTTGGGGGTCCCCTTCCAAGCCTATGGTTCCCAGCTATTTGGGGGTCCCCTTCCAAACCCATGGTTCCCAGCTATTTGGGGGTCCCCTTCCAAACCCATGGTTCCCATCTATGTGGGGGTCCCCTTCCAAGCCTATGGTTCCCAGCTATGTGGGGGTCCCCTTCCAAGCCCATGGTTCCCATCTATGTGGGGGTCCCCTTCCAAGCCTATGGTTCCCATCTATGTGGGGGTCCCCTTCCAAACCCATGGTTCCCAGCTATTTGGGGGTCCCCTTCCAAACCCATGGTTCCCCTCTATGTGGGGGTCCCCTTCCAAGCCCATGGTTCCCAGCTATTTGGGGGTCCCCTTCCAAACCCATGGTTCCCATCTATGTGGGGGTCCCCTTCCAAGCCTATGGTTCCCAGCTATGTGGGGGTCCCCTTCCAAACCCATGGTTCCCAGCTATTTGGGGGTCCCCTTCCAAACCCATGGTTCCCCTCTATGTGGGGGTCCCCTTCCAAGCCCATGGTTCCCAGCTATTTGGGGGTCCCCTTCCAAACCCATGGTTCCCATCTATGTGGGGGTCCCCTTCCAAGCCTATGGTTCCCAGCTATGTGGGGGTCCCCTTCCAAACTCATGGTTCCCAGCTATTTGGGGGTCCCCTTCCAAGCCCATGGTTCCCATCTATGTGGGGGTCCCCTTTCAAAACCGTGGTTCCCAAATATTTGGGGGTCCCCTTCCAAAACCATAGTTCACAACTATTTGGGAGCCCCTTCCAAGCCCATGGTTCCCAGCTATTTGGGGGTCCCCTTCCAAGCCTATGGTTCCCATCTATTTGGGGGTCCCCTTCCAAACTCATGGTTCCCATCTATGTGGGGGTCCCCTTCCAAACCCATGGTTCCCAGCTATTTGGGGGTCCCCTTCCAAATCCATGGTTCCCATCTATGTGGGGGTCCCCTTCCAAGCCTATGGTTCCCAGCTATGTGGGGGTCCCCTTCCAAAACCGTGGTTCCCATCTATTTTGGGGTCCCTTTCCAAAACTGTGGCTCCCAGCTGTTTGGGGGTCCCCTTCCAAACCCATGGTTCCCAGCTATTTGGGGGTCCATTCCCAGCTATTTGGGGGTCCCCTTCCAAACCCATGGTTCCCAGCTATGTGGGGGTCCCCCTTTAAACTCATGGTTCCCAGCTATTTGGGGGTCCCCTTCCAAAACTCTAGTCCCCAGCTATTTGGGGGTCTCCTTCCAAACCCATGGTTCCCAGCTATGTGGGGGTCCCCCTTTAAACTCATGGTTCCCAGCTATTTGGGGGTCCCCTTCCAAAACTCTAGTCCCCAGCTATTTGGGGGTCTCCTTCCAAACTCATGGTTCCCAGCTATGTGGGGGTCCCCTTCCACGCCTATGGTTCCCATCTATGTGGGGGTCCCCTTCCAAACCCATGGTTCCCAGCTATGTGGGGGTCCCCTTCCAAACCCATGGTTCCCAGCTATGTGGGGGTCCCCTTCCAAGCCTATGGTTCTCATCTATGTGGGGGTCCCCTTCCAAGCCTATGGTTCCCAGCTATTTGGGGGTCCCCTTCCAAACCCATGGTTCCCATCTATGTGGGGGTCCCCTTCCAAACCCATGGTTCCCATCTATGTGGGGTCCCCTTCCAAACCCATGGTTCCCAGCTATGTGGGGGTCCCCTTCCAAGCCTATGGTTCCCAGCTATGTGGGGGTCCCCTTCCAAGCCTATGGTTCCCATCTATGTGGGGGTCCCCTTCCAAACCCATGGTTCCCAGCTATGTGGGGGTCCCCTTCCAAGCCTATGGTTCCCAGCTATGTGGGGGTCCCCTTTCAAGCCTATGGTTCCCATCTATGTGGGGGTCCCCTTTCAAGCCCATGGTTCCCAGCTATTTGGGGGTCCATTCCCAGCTATTTGGGGGTCCCCTTCAAAGCAGTTCTTCCCAGCTATGTGGGGGTCCCCTTCCAAGCCTATGGTTCCCAGCTATTTGGGGTCCCCTTCCAAAACTGTGGTTCCCAGCTATTTGGGGGTCCATTCCCAGCTATTTGGGGGTCCCCTTCCAAGCCCATGGTTCCCATCTATGTGGGGGTCCCCTTCCAAAACCATGTTTCCCAGCTATTTGGGGGTCCCCTTCCAAACCCATTGTTCCCTAGCTATTTGGGGTCCCCTTCCAAAACCATGGTTCCTAGATATTTGGGGGTCCATTCCCAGCTATGTGGGGGTCTCCTTCCAAGCCCATGGTTCCCAGCTATGTGGAGGTCCTCTTCCAAAACCATGGTTCCTATTTGGGGGTCCCCTTCCAAAACCACAGTTCCTAGATATTTGGGGGTCCATTCCCAGCTATTTGGGGGTCCCTTTCCAAAACAGTGGTTCCCAGCTATGTGGGGATCCCCTTCCAAAACAGTGGTTCCCATCTATTTCGGGGTCCCCTTCCAAAGCCATGGTTCCCAGCTATTTGGGGGTCCATTCCCAGCTATGTGGGGGTCCCCTTCCAAACCCATGGTTCCCATCTATGTGGGGGTCCCCTTCCAAGCCTATGGTTCCCAGCTATTTGGGGGTCCATTCCCAGCTATGTGGGGGTCCCTTTCTTGCCCCCACCAGAACTTTCCACGGAGCACACGGTGGGGCTGCTGCTAGCTGCAGGCAGCTGCTGTGGCTCAATCATTAGCTAGATTCGTGCCCCCCCCACCCCCCATCCCTGCAGGGAAATTCCAGCTGCTTTTGTGTTCTCCTAGGGGAAGCTGGCTCAGCCCTCCTCGCCTCACCGCAGCCCAGCTCTGCAAACTCCAATCCTCCCAATCCGAGGGCTCCATTAACCCCGAGGACCCCAGGCATGAGTGCTCCAATCCCATGGCTTTGTGCACCCAATCTCCCTGCTCTGAAGCCTCCAAAATCCCTGGCTCCACGTACCCCAGTCCCCTGGGTCTGTGTGTTTGCACCTCCAAGTGCTTCATGCTCTGTGCACCCCAACATCTCCTGGCTTGGTGCACCCTGGTCCCATGCACCCCTGTGCTAAGGCTGTGGGTACCCAAATCTTTCAGTCCTGTGCACCCAAATCCTCCTGTCCTGGTGCTCCCCAACCCCTGATTCCATGCACCCTAATTTCCTGGGTGCATGCACCCTAATTCCCTGGGTCCATGCACCCTAATTCCTTGGGTCCATGCACCTCAATTCCTTATCTCAGTGCTCCCCAAATCCCCAGCTCTGTGCTTCCTACCCAGCTCTGTGCTTCTCACCCAACTCTGTGCTCTCCCAATGCCCCAGCTCCATGCACCCCAAATCCTTGGCTCCATGGACCCAAATGCCTTGGCATGGTGCTTCTCACCTCCCCATCCCCATGCACCCCAATCCCCCAGCTCTGTGTGAACCCCAAATCCCTGCCTCCATGCACCCCAATCCCCCAGCATCTTTGTGTACCCCAAACCCCTTCCTCCATGCACCCCAATCCCCCAGCATCTTTGTGTACCCCAAATCCCTGCCTCCATGCACCCCAATCCCCCACCTCTGTGTACCCCAAATCCCTGCCTCCATGCACCCCAATCCCCCACCTCTGTGTGCCCCAAATCCCTGCCTCCATGCACCCCAATCCCCCACCTCTGTGTACCCCAAATCCCTGCCTCCATGCACCCCAATCCCCCACCTCTGTGTGCCCCAAGCCGCTGTCTGCTTGCACCTCGCTGCCCGACGCCATTCAGCCCGACCCCAGCTGAGCATCGGCCTCCACCTCGGCCCCGACTCCTCCTCCTCCTCCTCCTCTCTCTCCTTCTCTCCTCCTCCTCCTCCGCCTCCGGCGGGACCCCAGCAGGAAGCGGCTGCAGCCAATCGGGGCCGGGGCCGCCGCCCCGGGACCGGCCGCTCCGTTCTGCGCCGCCTTCCCGGTAAGTGCCCGCGGTCCGCTCGGCTCGGCCCTCTTCGGCTCGGCTCGGACCTCTTCGGCTCGACCCGGCTCGGCCGGGCGCTGGGGACGTGGCGGGGAGTGGGGTGACTCGGTGGGAGCCGTCCCGGGAGGAGGAGGAGGAGGAGGAGGAGGAGGCGGCGGCGCTCCCGTTTGCCCTCCCGCGGCACGGCCCTGGCAGCCCGGGCGTTGTTTCGGGAGGGCGGAATGAATGAGGCTGCTTCCTTCGGTGCCCCCAGCCCTAAGCTGTGCTCTGCAGCGCTGGGTGCCCGAGGAGGACTTGGGTGTGGGGGTTTGGGGGTCCCCTCCTCTTGCCGCGGGTCCCGTTGGGATGCAGGCGAAGCGGCACCGCCGGATGCTCGGGATCCGTCCGATCGGATGGATGGAGCTAGACCCCACCCCAGGCGTGGGGTAAGCTCCAGCTCCAAGAGGCAGCGATTGTGCCCCTCTTTCGCTCGGGTGGGCACAAGGATAACCCAACCCCTTCCTTTCCATCGTCAAATATCGTCTGTGTGTCGTCCCCTCCCCCCTCCTTCCCCCCGGTAATCCCTACCTGAGATTTGGGGCTTGCACCCCCACCTCCTTTTGCAGGTCATGTCCCCCCCTCAGGGTCCTCTCTTGCCACCAGGGACCTTCTGCTGTGCCAACCAAGAATTTGAGTGAGGGCTAAAAATAGTCCAGAACAGAGCTGGGCTCTTCCTTGGCACAAACTTTGGGTAGGAGAGGAGAGGAGCAGAGCAGGGGACTCAGCACAGGCACCCCCAAAACTGGGACTGACCTAGACTCATGTGTGAGTACACCTCCCTGGTCCAGCAGATGTGTTCCTGGCACCTCCACCCATCTTATGGGGGGATAATTTGGATCAGAGCATGGGACTCAGCACAGGCTCCCCCCAAAACTGGGAGTGACTCAGGTTGGTGTGTGAGGACATCTCCCTGGAGCAGCAGATGTGTTCTTGGCACCTCCACCCATCTTATGGGGGGGTTAATTTGGATCAGAGCATGGGACTCAGCACAGGCACCCCCAAAACTGGGGCTGACTCAGGTTGGTGTGTGAGGACATCTCCCTGGAGCAGCAGATGTGTTCTTGGCACCTCCACTCATCTTATGGGGGGATAATTTGGCATCTGAGCATGGGACTCAGCACAGGCACCCCCAAAACTGGGACTGACTCAGGTTGGTGTGTGAGGAGTGTTCTTGGCACCTCCACCCATCTTATGGGGGGATAATGTGGATCAGAGCATGGGACTCAGCACAGGCACCCCCAAAAACTGGGAGTGACTCAGGTTGGTGTGTGAGGACATCTCCCTGGACCAGCAGATGTGTTCTTGGCACCTCCACCCATCTTATGGGGGGATAATTTGGCATCTGAGCATGGGACTCAGCACAGGCACCCCCAAAACTGGGACTGACCTAGATTGATGTGTGAGGACACCTCCCTGGTCCAGCAGATGTGTTCTTGGCACCTCCACCCATCTTATGGGGGGGATAATTTGGCATCTGAGCATGGGACTCAGCACAGGCACCCCCAAAAACTGGGACTGACTCAGGTTGGTGTGTGAGGACACCTCCCTGGACCAGCAGATGTGTTCTTGGCACCTCCACCCATCTTTTGGGGGGGATAATGTGGATCAGAGCATGGGACTCAGCACAGGCACTCCCAAAAACTGGGACTGACTCAGGTTGGTGTGTGAGGACATCTCCCTGGACCAGCAGATGTGTTCTTGGCACCTCCACCCATCTTATGGGGGGACAATTTGGCATCTCAGCATGGGACTCAGTACAGGCACCCCCAAAACTGGGACTGACTCAGGTTGGTGTGTGAAGACATCTCCCTGGACCAGCAGATGTGTTCTTGGCACCTCCACCCATCTTATGAGGGGATAATTTGGCATCTGAGCATGGGACTCATCACAGGCACCCCCAAAACTGGGACTGACTCAGGTTGGTGTGTGAGGACATCTCCCTGGACCAGCAGATGTGTTCTTGGCACCTCCACCCATCTTATGGGGGGATAATTTGGCATCAGAGCATGGGACTCATCACAGGCACCCCCAAAACTGGGACTGACTCAGTTTGGTGTGTGAGGACATCTCCCTGGTCCAGCAGATGTGTTCTTGGCACCTCCACCCATCTTATGGGGGGACAATTTGGATCAGAGCATGGGACTCAGCACAGGCACCCCCAAAACTGGGACTGACTCAGGTTGGTGTGTGAGGACACCTCCCTGGTTCAGCAGATGTGTTCTTGGCACCTCCACCCATCTTATAGGGGGATAATGTGGATCAGAGCATGGGACTCAGCACAGGCACCCCCAAAACTGGGACTGACTCAGGTTGGTGTGTGAGGACATCTCCCTGGTCCAGCAGATGTGTTCTTGGCACCTCCACCCATCTTATGGGGGGATAATTTGGCATCAGAGCATGGGACTCAGCACAGGCACCCCCAAAAACTGGGACTGACTCAGGTTGGTGTGTGAGGAGTGTTCTTGGCACCTCCACCCATCTTATGGGGGGATAATGTGGATCAGAGCATGGGACTCAGCACAGGCCCCCCCAAAAACTGGGACTGACTCAGGTTGGTGTGTGAAGACATCTCCCTGGACCAGCAGATGTGTTCTTGGCACCTCCACCCATCTTATTGGGGGATAATTTGGATCAGAGCATGGGACTCAGCACAGGCACCCCCAAAAACTGGGACTGACTCAGGTTGGTGTGTGAGGACATCTCCCTGGACCAGCAGATGTGTTCTTGGCACCTCCACCCATCTTATGGGGGGATAATTTGGATCAGAGCATGGGACTCAGCACAGACACCCCCAAAACTGGGACTGACTCAGGTTGGTGTGTGAGGACATCTCCCTGGACCAGCAGATGTGTTCTTGGCACCTCCACCCATCTTATGGGGGGATAATGTGGATCAGAGCATGGGACTCAGCACAGGCACCCCCAAAACTGGGACTGACTCAGATTGGTGTGTGAGGACACCTCCCTGGTCCAGCAGATGTGTTCTTGGCACCTCCACCCATCTTATGGGGGGATAATTTGGCAGCTGAGAATCTGGGTGTTGTTAGACAGCAGCTGGCTGTGTATGTGCCTCTTCCAAAGGGGTTTTTTGGGGGGTGGGGGTATTGTTAAAGCCCAATTTGCAATGAAACAGCCTAAAGTTGTGCCAGGGGACGTTTAGGTTGGAGATGAAGAAGAATTTCTTTGCTGCAAGGGTGGTCAGGGATTGGAAGAGGCTGCCCAGGGAGGTGGTGGAGTCCCCATCCCTGGAGGTGCTGAAGAAACCTGCAACCGTGGCACTTGGGGACGTGGTTTGATGGCCACGATGATGCCACTTGGGTGACCTTAGAGGTCCTTTCCAACCAGTTCTGTGATTCTATGAAAGCTTAGGTGAAGGACCCAGCCCACCCTCGGGCTTACACCCCAGGAATGGGGAAGCTGAGCCACGAAAAGGTGACAGGCACCCCAAAAGACTCCAGACTGCAGAGAGGGAGGCTTGGGGATGTGGGGAATCCCCTTCCTGTTGACACCTCAGAGACGATCTGGCAGCACTCCGGTCAGGAGGCTTCTAGGAGAGTTGTTTTAGCAGCACCAGGAAAAGGAAAGAGCTCCTGGGGCCAGCGTGAGGAGGGAGATGAGTCACAGATTCCCTTGCCCCGGTGCCCTCTCCCACCACAGCTTCCTTTGCTAGCTGCCCAGCCTTTGGCACGGGGCTGCCTCGGGAAGAGGCAGGGAGGTTGGGATGTGGTTTAAGATAGCAAACCCACCAAACAAAACCCCTGCCGAGTGATTTGTTTCCCCTGAAAGATCCTCAGGAGAAGGTTCGCAAGAGACAGAGATGCTCTTGCAGAGCTCTTGCTGCAGAGCCACGCCTCAGTTCCACACCCCCCGCCCCGGGGGAGCTGAGCAGAGCTTTGGGGCTGCCACTTCCCCTCTGGAAAGAGGTTTAAGAAGGAAGGTGCCGATGGCCCAAGCTGTTCCTGCTGCTGCTGTGAGAGCCAATGACACCAAGCTGGGGGCAGATGTGGCTGGGTTGGAGGGCAGAAGGGCTCTGCAGCAGGACCTTGACTGCCTGCACAGATGGGCAGAGGCCAAGGGGATGGTGTTCAATAGCTCCAAGTGCAGGGTGCTGCACTTTGGCCACAGCAACCCCATGCAGAGATACAGGCTGGGGTCAGAGTGGCTGAGAGCAGACAGAGAGGGATCTGGGGGTGCTGATTGATACCCACCTGAACATGAGCCAGCAGTGTGCCCAGGTGGCCAAGAGAGCCAGTGGCATCCTGGCCTGCATCAGGAATGGTGTGGCCAGCAGGAGCAGGGAGGTATCACAGTATCACAGTATTATCAGGGTTGGAAGAGACCTCACAGATCATCAAGTCCAACCCTTTAGCACAGAGCTCAAGGCCAGACCATGGCACCAAGTGCCACGTCCAGTCCTGCCTTGAACAGCTCCAGGGACGGCGACTCCACCACCTCCCCGGGCAGCCCATTCCAGTGTCCAATGACTCTCTCAGGGAAGAACTTTCTCCTCACCTCCAGCCTAAACCTCCCCTGGCACAGCTTGAGGCTGTGTCCTCTTGTTCTGGTGCCAGCAGTGTGCCCAGGTGGCCAAGAGAGCCAGTGGCATCCTGGCCTGCATCAGGAATGGTGTGGCCAGCAGGAGCAGGGAGGTCATTCTGCCCCTGTACTCTGCACTGGTTAGACCACACCTTGAGTGCTGTGTTCAGTTCTGGGCCCCCCAGTTTAGGAGGGACATTGAGATGCTTGAGTGTGTCCAGAGAAGGGCAACGAGGCTGGGGAGAGGCCTTGAGCACAGCCCTACGAGGAGAGGCTGAGGGAGCTGGGATTGGTTAGCCTGGAGAAGAGGAGGCTCAGGGCAGACCTTATTGCTGTCTGCAACTACCTGAGGGGAGGTTGTGGCCAGGAGGAGGTTGCTCTCTTCTCTCAGGTGGCCAGCACCAGAAGGAGAGGACACAGCCTCAGGCTGTGCCAGGGGAGATTTAGGCTGGAGGTGAGGAGAAAGTTCTTCCCTGAGAGAGTCATTGGACACTGGAATGGGCTGCCCGGGGAGGTGGTGGAGTCGCCGTCCCTGGAGCTGTTCAAGGCAGGACTGGACGTGGCACTTGGTGCCATGGTCTGGCCTTGAGCTCTGTGCTAAAGGGTTGGACTTGATGATCTGTGAGGTCTCTTCCAACCTTGGTGACACTGTGACACTGTGACACTGTGATTAATGCCAACAAATGAACGCGCTGAAAACTCCACCGCGCCTGGAGGGCTCCGGGCGGAGCGGCGAGGCGCTGGGACGGGGCTGCCTGCGGCTCCTTTCTGCTCCCAGGGAGGAACGCAGCTGGCAAGCTCTTGGCTAGCTCTTGGCATCCACGGTGGCCAGAGGTGCCGGGCAGCTTGCCCTCGCATCCAGGAACCTCTGGATTTATTCCCAGTGTTTATTTTTTTTGAGGGGATGGTGGTGGTGATGGTGAGGAAGCAACCTCCTGCTGGAGGCTTTGCTGCTGCTTCGCGGGGATGAGCTTCCCAGCCGTGGAGCTGGGAATCTGCGACCCACTTCTCGTTGGTTGTTTTGGAGGGGGTTTTTTAAAGCCGTTTGGGACACCTCCTCTTGGAAGGCAGGGATGTAACAGCCCAAGACTGCGGGGAAAGGCAGAAACAAAAGGGGAGGAGATGCAGCGAGGAGGGAAGAGGCACACGTGGCTCCCCCGGACACCGGCCAGCGCCTCCAGCGCAAGAGCTGCCTCCGGGGCCAGCAGGTCCCCGATGGCCCTTGGCTGCGTTTTGCAACAGGGTGGGTGCTCCTGAGGCTTGGGGGAGGGGTGCTGGACCCCTGCCCTCCCTCCTCTCTGCCCCTCCCTCCTCTCTGCCCCTCCTTCCCAGCTCCGTCTTAGTGTTCTCTTCCCTTTTCCCCCCAGCACTTGCTGCAAGACAGAGGAGACTCCTCCTGAGGACACCCAGGGCCGTGCTTGCTTCTGCTTCCTTACCCGGGCATCGCCCACGTCGAGGATGCTCAGCTCCCTGCTTGCCCTGGGGATGCTGGTGCTCAGCCTGGCAGGTGAGCAGAGCTGGGTGGGGATTTGGCTTGGCAGGGTCTGAGTGCTGCCTGTGAAGAGGACAAGGAGCAATGGGTGTAAAATTGCAGCAAAAGAGGTTCTGCCTCAACACAAGGGGGAACTTCTTGCCTGGAAGGGTCCCAGAGCCCTGGCACAGGCTGCCCAGAGAGGTTGTGGAGTGTCCTTGTGTGGAGCCTTCCCAGGCCTGTCTGGATGTGTTCCTGTGTGCCCTGAGCTGGATTGTGTGGCCCTGCTCTGGCAGGGGGAGGTTGGACTCAATGATCTCCTTGGGTCCCTTCCAACCCCTGACATCTGTGAGCCTCTGAGTGTTTGGGTATGTTCTGAATGCTATGTTCCTCCCATCAAAGGTGCATGGATCACAATTCCCTGTGGTTTTCCTGGTTTCATGGGCCTGCAGCTGCTCAGGACATCACCCAGTGTGAGAGTTGGAGCTGTTCAGCCTGGAGAAGGCTCCAGGGAGGCCTTAGAGCAGCCTTCCAGTACCTGAAGGGGGCTACAGGAGAGCTGGGGAGGGACTTTTGACAAGGGCTTGTGGTGACAGGGTGAGGGACAATGGCTTTGAGCTGGGAGAGGGGAGATGGAGACTGGAGGTGAGGAAGGAATTCCTCACAGAGAGGGTGGGGAGACACTGGAACAGGTTGCCCAGGGAAGTTGTAGATGCGCCCTGAAGGTGCAGGTTGGATGAGAACTTGAGCAACCCAGGCTAGGGGGAAGTGTCCCTGCCCATGGCAGGGCTTGGAAGTAGATGATCTTGAAGGTCCATTCCAACCCAACCAATGTGATGAGTGTGGTGGCTTCTGTGGCACATGAGCCCCCCTCAGCAGGAGCCTGCTGCAGCTGCTGTGGCAAAGCCCTGGCAAGGGGAATCCTGAAGCTCTGCAACTTAGAATCCTAGAATCAGCCAGGCTGGAAGAGAGCTCCAAGCTCAGACAGCCCAACCTAGCACCCAGCCCTGGCCAGTCATAGAATCAAGCAGGTTGGAAGAGAGCTCCAAGCTCAGCCAGTCCAACCTAGTACCCAGCCCTGGCCAGTCATAGAATCAAGCAGGTTGGCAGAGAGCTCCAAGCTCATCCAGCCCAACCTAGCACCCAGCCCTGCCCAACCAACCAGACCATGGCACTAAGTGCCCCAGCCAGGCTTGGCTGCAACACCTCCAGCCACGGCCACTCCACCACCTCCCTGGGCAGCCCATTCCAATGCCAATCACTCTCTCTGACAACAACTTCCTAACAACATCCAGCCTAGACATTCCCTGGCACAACTTGAGACTGGGTCCCCTTCTGCTGCTGCTGGCTGCCTGGCAGCAGAGCCCAACCCCAGCTGGCTACAGCCTCCCTGCAGGCAGCTGCAGGCAGCAATGAGCTCTGCCCTGAGCCTCCTCTGCTGCAGGCTGCACCCCCCCAGTTCCCTCAGCCTCTCCTCACAGGGCTGTGCTCCAGGCCCCTCCCCAGCCTTCCTTGCCCTTCTCTGGACATGTTCCAGCACACACAATCACATAGAATCATCCAGGTTGGAAAAGACCCTCAGGATCACGAAGTCTAACCTGTAACCCTACTCTACCAGATTCCCCTTAGACCACATCCAAATGACTCTGAAACACTTCTAGGGTGGTTGATTCCACCACCTCCCTGGGCAGCTCGTTCCAGTCCCTGACCACTCTCTCTCTGTGAAAAGCTTTTCCCTAATGTCCAATCTAAACCTACCCAGCCTCAGCTTGAGGCCATTCCTGCTTGTTCTGTCTCCAATTACCTGTGGAAGAGACCAGCTCCAGCCTGTCCACAATGCCCCTTTGGGTATCACAGTATCACAGTATCATCAGGGTTGGAAGAGACCTCACAGATCATCAAGTCCAACCCTTTACCACAGAGCTCAAGGCCAGACCATGGCACCAAGTGCCACGTCCAGTCCTGCCTTGAACAGCTCCAGGGACGGCGACTCCACCACCTCCCCGGGCAGCCCATTCCAGTGGCCAATGACTCTCTCAGGGAAGAACTTTCTCCTCACCTCCAGCCTAAATCTCCCCTGGCACAGCCTGAGGCTGTGTCCTCTTGTTCTGGTGCTGGCCACCTGAGAGAAGAGAGCAACCTCCTCCTGGCCACAACCACCCCTCAGGTAGTTGCAGACAGCAATAAGGTCTGCCCTGAGCCTCCTCTTCTCCAGGCTAACCAATCCCAGCTCCCTCAGCCTCTCCTCGTAGGGCTTCAGCAATGAGGTCTCCTTTCACCATCCTCTTTCTCAAACTAACCATCCCCAGCTCCCTCAGTTGCTCCTCATAAGATTTTTTCTCTAGAGCCTGAGTGCTGAGCACAACCCACAAGAGTTCAGTTCATCAAATTATCAGCATTGCACTTGGGTATTTGTTTCTTCTCTAATAGTCTTGAAAACAGTGAGCTTAATTGGGTTGGGATGCAGCAAATGCAAAGGAAAAGCACCTCAGCATCTCTCTGCAATGCAGGAGCCCAGAACTGGACACAGCACTGCAGGGGTGGCCTGAGCAGTGCTGAGCACAGGGGCACAAGAACCTCCCTTGTCCTGCTGCCCACACTGCTCCTGAGCCAGCCCAGGATGCCATTGGCTCTGCTGCCCACCTGGGCACTGCTGCCTCCTCTGCAGCTCCTCTCTGCCAGCACCCCCAGCTCCCTCTCTGCCTGCCTGCTCTCAGCCCTTCTGGCCCCAGCCTCTAGTGCTGCTTGGGGTTGTTGTGGCCAAAGTGCACAACCCTGCCCTTGGCCTTGTTCAGTCTCATCCCTTTGGCCTCTGCCCACCCATGCAGCCTGGCCAGGTCCCTCTGCAGGGCTCTGCTCCCCTCCAACAGCTCCACAGCTGCTCCTGGCTTGGTGCCATCTGCAAACTGACTGCTGCTGGACTCAATCCCCTGCTCCAGATCATCAACAAAGATATTGAACAGGCATCTGCATCTAGAGCAGGTTGCTCAGAGCACCAAACAACCTGACCCTGAATGGTTCCAGGAAAGGGGCATCCACCACTTGTCTGGCCAACCCTCAGTGTAAACAGTTTCTTCCTTCTCTGCAGTCTGAATCTCCCTCTTTCAGGTCAAACCATCACCCCTTGTCCTGTCACAGCAGCTCCACACCTGCTCCTAGCTTGGTGCCATCTGCAAACTGCCTGCTGCTGGACTCAATCCCCTGCTCCAGAGCATCAACAAAGATATTGAACTTCTTTGGGTGTGTCCCCATTGCGCTGCAGTTCCTACCCCAGCCCAGACTGCAGCACCTCAACCTGGGAGAGCTGTCAAGACTGGATCCTTTTGGGGAGCTCAGCAGCCAGCAGCAGTTGTGGCCAGGCTGGGGACTGTTCCCATTTATTATTAGCTGGAGGCAGACATGAAGCTCTCGAGCCTGCCAGGAGCCAGGCAGGCTGCCCAAGAGCTCTTCTCCTGCTTGTCTGCCCGTCTGCAGCTCCTGGCAGCTCTCCTCCATCCAGCTCCTTCCTGCAGCTCCTTGTCCTTCTGCTCTTGCTTCAAATCTGATGGTCACAACCACCCCATGAATGCTCCAGGCTTAGGGAAGGGTGGCTGGAAACTGCCCAGCAGAGGAAGATCTGGAGGTGTTGGTGGACTGCTGGATGGACATGAGCCAAGGTGGCCAAGAAGGCCAACAGCAGCCAGGCTTGGATCAGCAATAGTGTGGCAATCACTTTGTCCCCCTATGCTCAGCACTGGGGAGGCCACACCTTGAATACTGGGTTCAGTTTTGGGGCCCTGACTCTGAGAAGGACACTGAAGTGCTGGAAGAGATCCAGAGAAAGGCAACAAAGAAGGGTCTGGAGATCAGGGCTGATGAGGAGCAGCTGAGGGGACTGAGGTCCTTCAGTCTGGAGTAAAGGAGGCTGAGGAGTGACTTTAATGCTGTCTGCAGCTCCCTGGAAGGAGGTTGGAGCCAGATAGGTGTTGGTCTCTTCTGCCATGTAACAAGTGATAGGACAAGAGGAAATGGCCTCAAGTTGCACCCCAGGAGAGATTTAGGTTGGACATTAGAAGAAACTTCTTCCCTGGCAGGCTTCTCAAACCCTGGCACAGGCTGCCCAGGGAGGTGGCTGAATCCCCATCCCTGGAGGTGTGGTGCCAAGGGCCAGCCTTGGCAGAGTGAGGGAATGGTTGGACTTGATGATCTCCTGAGGGCTTTCCCAACCAAAACAGTTCTGTCATTCTGCTGTCTCCTTGCTGCCCTCATCCCCAGGGAGATACTTGCTGTGGGTGCCAGCTCTGCAGTGGTGCTGGCATCAGAATATGAAGCAGGTCCTCGGTTTGAGGGGAGATTGGTGGGGGTGGAATGGAAGCAAACCCTGACGGTGCCCTGGGTCTGCTTTGAGGGTCTGCTTACTGCCAACAAGCACCCCAGGTTCAGCTCTGGGCACGGAGACTCCATCAGCCCTGGCACGGTTGGCATCGCTCCCTGACGCAATGGGCAGGGCTGGCATCCCGCCGCGGCTCGGCGCCGTGGTTGGCATCGTCCCCTGGCACCGGGGTGAAGTTGGCGTGGTGCAGTGGCAAGCTGGTTGGCATCACACTGAAGCACTGGTGCCATCTAGTGCCTACCAGCCTGGTCGTGGTGCTGCCCAGAGCTGGCTCCTCCTGGGGACGCAGTCCTTCGTCTGCTGCCATCCACCGACCCTCTGTCCTGGTGGACAGGAGTGGAGCTGCCTGGCCCTGAGAGGTGCAAGTTTGGGTGTCCACGGCCACAGCTGGCAGCAGAAGGCAGCAGTGCCCCATGATTTCTGCACTGGATGTGGGACAGTTTCACTGCCAGCAGGGTGGGCATAGCTAGGGAAGGGTTCTAGGGAGGGTCTTGAGATGCTGCCTGCCCATAGGTCCCCCCATGGGCATCCTTTCAGCTTGCTTGGTTGCTGTGCTGCTGAAGAGAATCATGAATCATAGAGTCAGGCAGGTTGGCAGAGAGCTCCAGGCTCAGCCAGCCCAACCTAGCACCCAGCCCTGCCCAACCAACCAGACCATGGCACTAAGTGCCCCAGCCAGGCTTGGCTGCAACACCTCCAGCCACAGCCACTCCACCACCTCCCTGGGCAGCCCATTCCAGTGCCAATCACTCTCTCTGCCAGGAACTTCCTCCTCACAGCCAGCCCAGACCTGCCCTGCCACAGCTTCAGCCTGGGTCCCCTTCTTCTGCTGCTGGCTGCCTGGCAGCAGAGCCCAACCCCAGCTGGCTACAGCCTCCCTGCAGGCAGCTGCAGGCAGCAATGAGCTCTGCCCTGAGCCTCCTCTGCTGCAGGCTGCACCCCCCCAGCTCCCTCAGCCTCTCCTCACAGGGCTGTGCTCCAGGCCCCTCCCCAGCCTTGCTGCCCTTCTCCAAACACCTTCCAGCACCTCAGCAGCTCTCTGTAATGCAGGAGCCCAGAACTGGACACAGCACTGCAGGGGTGGCCTGAGCAGTGCTGAGCACAGGGGCACAAGAACCTCCCTTGTCCTGCTGCCCACACTGCTCCTGAGCCAGCCCAGGATGCCATTGGCTCTGCTGCCCACCTGGGCACTGCTGCCTCCTCTGCAGCTCCTCTCTGCCAGCACCCCCAGCTCCCTCTCTGCCTGCCTGCTCTCAGCCCCTCTGGCCCCAGCCTCTAGTGCTGCTTGGGGTTGTTGTGGCCAAAGTGCACAACCTTGCCCTTGGCCTTGTTCAGTCTCATCCCCTTGGCCTCTGCCCACCCATGCAGCCTGGCCAGGTCCCTCTGCAGGGCTCTGCTACCATCCAACAGATCAACCCCTGCTCCTAAAGAGGTGCTTCAGCAGGGTCCCATCACCACCTGCTTCTGCCCTTCCCCCCCTCCCACAGGTGCCATGGACCTGCAGGTCCCAGAGGAGCCCGTGGTTGGTCTTTTTGGCCACGATGCCACCCTGCACTGCTCCTTCTCCCCCGACGCCAACTTCAGCCTCAACGACCTGACTCTCATCTGGCATCTGACGGACACCCAGCGCTCGGTGCACAGGTTCTCTGGTGGCCAGGACCAGCTGGCAGACCAGAGCAAAGGCTATGCCAACCGTACCACCCTCTTCTACGACCAGCTGGCCCAGGGCAACGTCTCCCTGCTGCTGCGGCGGGTGGAGATCTCCGACGAGGGCACCTTCACCTGCTTCGTCCGCGTCCGGGACTACAGCAGCGCCGCTGTCGCCTTGCAAGTGGCAGGTGAGAGGTGGAGAGGTGGGCTGTGGGGTGCCCACCCGTGTCTCTGCCCAGGGAGGAGGGTTCTCTGGTCTTCTCTGTTCCTCTGAGGGGTTGTGGTGCCCCTGTGAAGTCAGGTCTGTGTCCGAGAGCGACCAGCGGCGCCTCCCGCTGGGTGGATGGGGGGAGGGCTGTGGATGTGCTCTGTCTGGACTTCAGCAAAGCCTTGGACACTGTCCCCCACAGCAAACTGCTGGCTAAGCTGTCAGCCCATGGCTTGGATGGCAACACTCTGTGCTGGGTTAGGAACTGGCTGGAGGGCTGAGCCCAGAGAGTGGTGGTGAATGGTGCCACATCCAGCTGGCAGCTGGCACCAGTGGTGTCCCTCAGGGATCAGTGCTGGGCCCCATCCTCTTTAACATCTGCATAGATGATCTGGATGAGGGCATGGAGTCAGGCATCAGCAAGTGTGCAGATGACACCAAGCTGGGGACAGATGTGGCTGGGTTGGAGGGCAGAAGGGCTCTGCAGCAGGACCTTGCACTGCCTGGACAGATGGGCAGAGGCCAAGGGGATGGTGTTCAACAGCTCCAAGTGCAGGGTGCTGCACTTTGGCCACAGCAACCCCATGCAGAGATACAGGCTGGGGTCAGAGTGGCTGAGAGCAGCCAAACAGGGAGGGATCTGGGGGTGCTGATTGATACCCGCCTGAACATGAGCCAGCAGTGTGCCCAGGTGGCCAAGAGAGCCAGTGGCATCCTGGCCTGCATCAGCAATGGTGTGGCCAGCAGGAGCAGGGAGGTCATTCTGCCCCTGTACTCTGCACTGGTTAGACCTCACCTTGAGTGCTGTGTTCAGTTCTGGGCCCCCCAGTTTAGGAGGGACATTGAGATGCTTGAGCATGTCCAGAGAAGGGCAACGAGGCTGGGGAGAGGCCTTGAGCACAGCCCTACGAGGAGAGGCTGAGGGAGCTGGGATTGGTTAGCCTGGAGAAGAGGAGGCTCAGGGCAGACCTTATTGCTGTCTGCAACTACCTGAGGGGAGGTTGTGGCCAGGAGGAGGTTGCTCTCTTCTCTCAGGTGGCCAGCACCAGAAGGAGAGGACACAGCCTCAGGCTGTGCCAGGGGAGATTTAGGCTGGAGGTGAGGAGAAAGTTCTTCCCTGAGAGAGTCATTGGGCACTGGAATGGGCTGCCCGGGGAGGTGGTGGAGTCGCCGTCCCTGGAGCTGTTCAAGGCAGGACTGGACGTGGCACTTGGTGCCATGGTCTGGCCTTGAGCTCTGTGCTAAAGGGTTGCACTTGATGCTCTGTGAGGTCTCTTCCAACCTTGGTGACACTGTGACACTGTGATACTCCCCCAAACGTTGCTTGGGTGGTGGTGGGGGAGATGTGGTCCTTGCCCTGTGGTGGTGCAGAGGCTCTCAGCTGAGGAGCCACCTGTAAGTGTGCCCACGAGGCTTCAGCTGGTTTGTCTCATTAGCCTGGGGTTTGCCTAACCTCACTGTGTTGCTCCAGATCCTCATCCTTTTGGTCTTCTTCGCTGTGTCAGGCTGTCTGTCCTCTCCCTTGCAGCTCCCTACTCGAAGCCCACTGTCAACCTGGAGCCCCACAAGGACTTGAAGCCAGGAGACCTGGCTTCAGTGACTTGCCATGCTTCCCGTGGCTACCCTGAGGCCAACATCCTCTGGCAGGACAGCCAAGGCAGCAACATCACAGAAAACATCACCACATCCCAGGTGGCCAACGAGGAAGGTCTCTTTGAAGTAAACAGTGTCCTCCAGGTGCTGGTGGAGCCTGGCAGCACCTACTCCTGCTTGGTGCACAACCCAGTGCTGCAGCAGGAGACCAAAGCTTCTGTCACCATCACAGGTGAGCCAGTGAGGGCTAAAAGTGGGGGAAGACAGGGATGGGCTCTAGCTGAAGAAGGTGACCGTGGTGACTCTGGCATCCCTACTGTGGCCCAAAGCCACCCTTGGAGTTGCTACCCAATGTCTGCTCTGCCTCTCTCCTCGTGGTCCTACATGGGTGGCCTGGGGCTGTGCTGGCCTCTCCTGCCATCCCACACCAACACCCCACCTAGCACTGGTGTCTAGTTCTTAGGCTCCAGGTTTGTTAACTGCCCCATCCCTGTTCAACCACCTCCACAGGGAGCCAACCCAGGGCAGAGGCAGCAGTTGTCTGTCTTCTCCTTAGCACATGGCACATGGGGTGCTCTTGATTTAGGGTTCATCATCCCAGCTGCACCAATCCCCCCCCCCCCCCCTTTCAGATTCCAGCTCAGGAAGCATGTTCAGCCTCAGTGCTTTGCTCCAAGCTTCAACTGCTGCCCTCCTGGAGCTCTTTAGAACCTCCTGTGCTCCCTATTGGCATTCATTAGTGTTTAATTGCCCTTGCTATGGCACTTGATGGCTTGGGGAAGTGGGTCCCTGGTGGAACATGAACTTTTTCTGGCTGGCTGCACCATTTTCATGCAGGAAAACTTGTGTGGCTGCTGGTGCTGCTGCATGGGGACAGAGGGGTGGCTTTTCCAGGTGCATGAGTGAATGGTTGGCCTTGGGGGGGTTGCCTGTGGTGGGGCAGCCTTTGGGGCAAGGCTTTATCTGAAGAAGGGGCAATATTCTGGGGAAAAAAATTGGTTCCCAACACTCTGGGTGCCCCCCAAGCCCTGCTGCTTCCTGCCAGGCCATCCAGAACCTGGGGGGAAGATGTCTCCATCCTTCCTGGCCATAGAATCATAGAATCAACCAGGTTGGAAGAGACCTCCAAGATCATCCAGTCCAACCTAGCACCCTGCCCTATCCAATCAACTAGACCATGGCACTAAGTGCCATGTGGCATGAGGTGAGAGGGGAAAAGGAATGGGTGCAGCATCAACTAATGCTTCTCTTGAGCCTCTTGGCAAGTGAAGGCTCAGCTGCTGCTTGAACTGTTTGAAGGTTAAGAGAGTTCACAGTGAGGGTGGGGAGATACTGGGACAGGTTGCCTGGGGAGCTTCTGGAATCATAGAATCAAGCAGGTGGGAAGAGAGCTCCAAGCTCAGCCAGCCCAACCTAGCACCCAGCCCTGCCCAACCAACCAGACCATGGCACTAAGTGCCCCAGCCAGGCTTGGCTGCAACACCTCCAGCCACAGCCACTCCACCACCTCCCTGGGCAGCCCATTCCAGTGCCAATCACTCTCTCTGCCAACAACTTCCTCCTCACAGCCAGCCCAGACCTGCCCTGGCACAGCTTCAGCCTGGGTCCCCTTCTTCTGCTGCTGCCTGCCTGGCAGCAGAGCCCAACCCCAGCTGGCTACAGCCTCCCTGCAGGCAGCTGCAGGCAGCAATGAGCTCTGCCCTGAGCCTCCTCTGCTGCAGGCTGCACCCCCCCAGCTCCCTCAGCCTCTCCTCACAGGGCTGTGCTCCAGGCCCCTCCCCAGCCTTGCTGCCCTTCTCCAAACACCTTCCAGCACCTCAGCAGCTCTCTGCAATGGAGGAGCCCAGCACTGGACACAGCACTGCAGGGGTGACCTGAGCAGTGCTGAGCACAGGGCCAGAATAATGAGGCCGTAGTGGGCACCTTGGCACATCCAGCACCAGCCAGCCCATGCTCTAAAACACAGCCAAGGGCATCATCTCCTCCCCACTTGATGTTTTGACAACCAAGGTTACCTGGGCAAAGTCAATCAAGAGAGATGACAAAACCTCACCACACTGCAGCCTTGAGCTGCCCTGGAGGTGTTGAATGCCAAGGTTGGATCAGGCCTTGAGCATCCTGGGCTAGTGGGAAGTGTCCCTGCCCATGACAGGGTGGGTTGGATGTGGATGATCTTGAAGGTGCCTTCCAACCCAACCCATTCTGTGGAATCTACTCAGGGCTGACCTCATTGCTGTCTACAACTACCTGAAGGGAGGTTGTAGCCAGGTGGGGGTTAGTCTCTTCTCCCAGACAACCAGCAATAGAACAAGGGGACACAGTCTCAAGTTGTGCTGGGAGAAGTCTGGGCTGGATGTGAGGAGGAAGTTGTTGGCAGAGAGAGTGATTGGCATTGGAATGGGCTGCCCAGGGAGGTGGTGGAGTGGCTGTGGCTGGAGGTGTTGCAGCCAAGCCTGGCTGGGGCACTTAGTGCCATGGTCTGGTTGGTTGGGCAGGGCTGGGTGCTAGGTTGGGCTGGCTGAGCTTGGAGCTCTCTTCCAGCCTGCTTGAGTCTATGACTGGCCAGGGCTGGGTGCTAGGTTGGGCTGGCTGAGCTTGGAGCTCTCTTCCAGCCTGCTTGAGTCTATGACTGGCCAGGGCTGGGTGCTAGGTTGGGCTGGCTGAGCTTGGAGCTCTCTTCCAACCTGCTCGACTCTATGATTCTATCCTTGAGGGATTGACTCCACCTGCAGCTTCCCCAGGCCAGATGCAGCCCTGCAGCTGGAGGCCAGAGCTAGAGACCCCATGGGTTTGCCAGCCAGAGCCACCCCTCGCTCCATCGCCTCCCTCCACCAGGGGCTGTGGGTGGCGCTGCTGGTTCCTCCTGCTGGGCAGAGCTGAGCTGGGCAGTGATGCTGATCGTGGTGATGCTTCTCTTTGCTCCATTGGCCAGGCCAACCCCTGGCCTTCCCCACGGCGGCTCTCTGGCTGACGGTGGCGCTGGCGGTGTGCGTCGTGGTCCTCTTGGTAGTCTTCCTCTACGTCTGCCAGAAGAAAATCCGCCAGAGCGCCGAGGAGGAGGAGGAAAACGCAGGTAAAGGCTTGGCTGCCCCTTCCACAAGGCATGGGGGGGGTGGGGGGTGGGTGTAGAACTGGCTGAAGGAGGGAGCTGAGAGGGTTGTGGTCAGCAGTGCAGGGTGGAGTCGGAGGCGTGCAGCTCTTGGGGCCAGGCTTCTGGGGTGGCATCATCAAGCAGACTGAGGAGCTGGGCACAGAGGAGCCAAATGAGGTCCAACAGGGACAAGTGCAGAGTCCTGCACCTGGGGAGCGAGAACAAACTGCATCAGGACAGGCTGGGAGGTGACTGCTGGAGAGCAGCCCCAAGGAGAGGGAGCTGGGAGTGCTGGGGGAGAGCATCCCTGGCACAGCAATGTGCCCTGGGGGCCAAGAGGCCAATGGGGTCCTGGGGGGCATTCAGCAGAGTGTGGCCAGCAGAGCAAGGGAGGTTCTCCTGCCCCTCTGCTCTGCCCTGCTGAGACCTCATCTTGAGCACTGCCTTCAGTTTGGGGCTCCCCAGTTGCAGAGGGACAGGGATCTGCTGGAGAGGGTCCAGCAGAGGGCTGGGAGGATGATGAGGGGGACTGGAGAGCACTGCCTGATGAGGAGAGGCTGAGGGCCCTGGGGCTGCTTAGTCTGGAGCAGAGAAGACTGAGAGGAGATTTAATCAATGGTTATAACTCTCTGAGGGCTGGGGGTCAGGAGGGGGGCACAGGCTCTGCTCACTGCTCCCTGGGACAGGACAAGCAGCAGTGGATGGAAGCTGCAGCACAGGAGGTTCCAGCTCAGTACAAGGGGGAACTTCTTGCCTGGAAGGGTCCCAGAGCCCTGGCACAGGCTGCCCAGAGAGGTTGTGGAGTCTCCTTGTGTGGAGCCTTTCCAGCCCTGTCTGGATGTTCTCCTCTGTGATCTGTGTTAGGTAGCATTGCCCTGCTCTGGCAGTGGGATTGGACTGGATGCTCTCCTTGGGTCCCTTCCAACCCCTACCATCCTGTGAGCCTGTGATGGTTAAATCCTCATCCCTGGGCAGATGTTTCAGAGCTGTGCTGCTGAGAGCTGGGGTTTAACACCAGCCTTGGCAGAGGGAGAGCATCGTTGGGCTGGATGATCTTCAAGGTCTTTCCCAACCAGAATGACTTTAGGACTCTCTGCTCACCTCCACGAAGCTGCCTCTGGCTCTTGCCACCCTGGCAAAGTGCCAACTGCTGAGAGCTGCTTCCTGCTCTTGCTTTCTGCCTCCTTCTGCTGCTTGGGAGGATGGTTGGGTGAGGGTTTTTGTTTGCATGAAGACTCTGGAGAGTTACTTGCCCAAGAAAAGTAGGACTGGGGGGGGGTGGGGGTGGGGATTGTGCTTTGTTGCCTTAAGAGTGCTGCTGTGCTCTGAAAATGGCTGCAGCAGCTTTGCTGTTCCCTCTGGCCCTGCTTGTTTTCTCCTGCTGCCTGCCTGCCTTGGCTCTGCTGAAGCTTTTTCCCTGCCAGGACCTGCAGCTTCTTTCCTCAGGGCTGCTGTTTCCCCCCCCACCTCCTCCTCTTCTCTTCCTTCTCCTCCTCCTCTTCTCCTCCTCCTCCTCCTCCTCCTCCTCCTCTTCCCCTCCTTCTCCTCCTCTTCTCCTCCTCCTCCTCCTCTTCTCCTCCTCCTCTCCTCCTTTTCCTCATCCTCCTTCTCCTCCTCCTTCTCCTTCTCCTCCTCCTCCTCCTCCTCCTCTTCTCCCTTTCCTCCTCTTCTCCCTCTCCTCCTCTCCTCCCTCTCCTCCTCTTCTCCCTCTCCTCCTCTCCTCCCTCTCCTCCCTCTCCTCCTCTCCTCCTCTCCTCCTCTCCTCCCTCTCCTCCCTCTCCTCCTCTTCTCCCTCTCCTCCTCTCCTCCTCTCCTCTTCTCCTCCCTCTCCTCCTCTCCTCCCTCTCCTCCTCTCCTCCCTCTCCTCCTCTTCTCCCTCTCCTCCTCTCTCTCTCTCCCTCTCCTCCTCTCTCTCTCCCCTTCTCCCTCTCCTCCTCTCTCTCCTCTTTCTCCTTCTCCTCCTCTCCTCCTCACCTTCTCCTCCTCTCCTCCCTCTCCTCCTCTTCTCCCTCTCCTCCTCTTCTCCCTCCCCCCTCCTCCTCCTCCTCCTCCTCCTCCTCCTCCTCCTCCTCCTCCTCCTCCTCCTCCTCCTCCTCCTCCTCCTCCTCCTTCTCCTCCTCCTCCTCCTCCTCCCCCTCCCTGTCCATCACAAAGCCACTAGAGTGGTTGGCTGACAGATGTCCCCAGCCAGAGCAGGGATAAGAGGATTTCCCCCCCCCCTCACCCCAGCAGATTCCAGGCTGGAATGGCACTTTCCCAGGTGTCCATCTAAAAGCCAAAGAGATCTTTGGTGTCTTTTTTCCCCTCCCTTTGTCTAGCCTAAGAGCATTTTCTGCTCGTCCAAGGGATCTGCAGCACAGTTGACACTCAGCCATGGCCCCAGGCCAGGCTGTGACCTCAGTCCTTGAGCATCAGGAGACAGCTCCCAACCCGTGGTGTTGCACAACTGAGGGCTGCACACCCTTGCAGATGACCTTCTGCTGGGGGCTCTGCCAACCACCAGCCTGGCAGAGTCACGAGAGGCAGGAGCAGTGATTTTGGGAGGTTGTTATCATTTTTTTACTGGTCTTTCTGGCCAGGAAGAGCCTGGTGGAAGGTTCCAAAGGTCCTGCAGGCTCCAAGGCAGAGTGGCAGCCTGGTGGGTGTTGCAGGAGGGTGCTCATCTCCTGGTGGCACTGGGGTGTCCTGGGGGAGCTGTGCTCTGCCTGCTAAGCCACTCTCCCAGTGCCACTCCAGATGGTGGCTGTGCTATAAATAGGGAGGTCTGCCTGGCTTGCAGCTCTGGCTCTGGCTGCTCTGCTTGCAGGAGCTGTGCCAGCCTGGCACAGCCCTGTGGGCTGCTGGGTGCAGGTGGGTACTTGTTGTCTCCTCCCTGAGCATCCCCAGTGGCTCCATCCACGCAGATCCTGGGTTGTGTGGTGGACCAAGGGGAATTGGGCAGGAAGAGTTGAGGCTGTTCAACCTGGAGAAGGCTTCAGGGAGACCTTAGAGCAACCTTCCAGTACCTGAAGGGGGCCACAGGAGAGCTGGGGAAGGACTTTTGACAAGGGCTGGGAGTGACAGGATGAGGGCCAATGGCTTTGAGCTGGGAAAAGGGAGATTGAGAGTAGAGATGGGGAAGGAACTCTTGACAGTGAGGATGGGGAGACACTGGCACAGGTTGCCCAGGGAGGTGGTTGTGGATGTCCCCTCCCTGGAGGTGTCCAATGCCAGGTTGGATGAGGCCTTGAGCAACTTGGGCTGGTGGAAGGTGTCTCTGCTCATGGCAGGGGGGTTGGAACTGGATGATCTTTGGGGTCCCTTCCAAGCTAAAGCATTCTATGAGTCTGTCAGTCAGCTCAGCTTGGCTGCCCTGGGCAGGTGGCTTTCAGGGTGGGCACTGGGCTGCAGGCTGGCAGGTGCCTCACATGCTCTTTTGCAGGGACAGAGGAGCAGGAGGAGGAGGGGGAAGAGCCCAAGACAGGTGGGTGCATGATGCTTGCTTATTATCCACGACCTAGGGGTGGTTTGGATGCCCCCTCCCCAGAGGGGTGTTCAGGGCCAGGCTGGATGGTGCCATGAGCAACCTGCTCTGGGGAAAGCTTTCCCTGCCCATGCCAGGGGGGTTGGAACTGGGTGACCTTTAAGATCCCTTCCAACCTGACCCAGTTTGGGTTGGAACTGGATGAGCTTTAAGATCCCTTCCAACCCAATCCATTTTGGGTTGGAACTGGATGATATTAAGGTCCCTTCCAACCCATTTTAGGTTGGAGCTGGATGACCTTTAAGATCCCTTCCAACCCAACCTATTTTAGGTTGGACCTGTATGATCTTTAAGATCCCTTCCAATCCAAACTATTTTAGGTTGGAACTGGATGATCTTTAAGGTCCCTTCCAACCCATTTTAGGTTGGACCTGGATGATCTTTAAGATCCCTTCCAACCCAACCCATTTTAGGTTGGAACTGGATGATCTTTAAGATCCCTTCAAACCCATTTTAGGTTGGAACTGGATGATCTTTAAGATCCTTTCAAACCCATTTTGGGTTGGAACTGGATGACCTTTAAGATCCCTTCCAACTTGACCCATTTTGGGTTGGAACTGGATGAGCTTTGAGATCACTTCCAACCCATTTTGGGTTGGAACTAGGTGATCTCTAAGATCCCTTCCAACCCATTTTACATTGGAACTGGATGATCCCTAAGATCCTTTCCAACCCATTTTAGGTTGGAACTGGATGACCTTTAAGATCTCTTCCAACCCATTTTAGGTTGGAACTGGATAACCTTTAAGATCCCTTCCAACCCATTTTAGGTTGGAACTGGATAACCTTTAAGATCCCTTCCAACCCATTTTGGGTTGGAACTGGATGACCTTTAAGATCCCTTCCAAACCACCCCATTCTGTGATGTGAGCACCTCATAGAGCCTCCTCTTGCCACTGTGCCTGACACAAGGATGTGCCCTGGAATGCTTTGCACCCTTCACTGTGCTCCCTCACTCTTCAATGCACCCCTCTGGCTGGCAGCTCCCTGACCCAACCTGCTGCTGGATAGCACTGGTGGTGCTCTGCTGTCATCCAAAGGGTTAATCACAACCCCAGTGACTGCTGGCACAGGAATGAGCTGTGTGTATGTCTGAGGGGGTAGGATTTAGGACCTGGGAGTTGGTTTGTGATGGAAGTGGCTGGGTGGAGGGTTTGGAGTGGGTTTCCCACCGTGGGGCTGTATACTGTGGGGATGCATTTCCTTGCAAGCCTCATCCCAGAGGGGTGGGGTCTGACTCAGAGCTGTTTTGCTTTTCACAGCTCTGCAGCCTCTGAAGAACCTGGAGGACAACGATGGTGAGTGCAGCCCAGCAGCTGCCTCAGGAGCAAGGCTGCTTCTGAGGCATGCTGGAGATGAAGCTTGACAAGGGCAGATTGAGACTGGAGAGGAGGAAGAGATTCTTTGCAGTGAGGGTGGGAAGGCACTGGCACAAGTTGCCCAAGGAGGTGTTTGTGGATGCCCCCTGCCTGGAGGTGTTCAAAGACAGCTTGGATGAGACCTTGAGCTACCTGGGCTGGTGGGAGGTGTCCCTGCCCACTGCAGGGGATGGAGGTTGGACCTGGATGATCTTGAAGCTCCCTTCCCACACATTCCATGGCTCTATGGTTGGTTGTGTCCTGCTGCACAGACCACAAGGAAAACCAATCTCAAGGGTCCCTTCCAACCCAACCCAACCCACTCTGAATCTGTGAGCCACCTGGGCTGGTGGGAGATGTCCCTGCCCATTGCAGGGGATGGAGGTTGGACCTGGATGATCTTGGAGCTCCCTTCCCACACATTCCATGGCTCTATGGTTGGTTGTGTCCTGCTGCACAGACCACAAGGAAAACCAATCTTGAGGGTCCCTTCCAACCCAACCCACTCTGAATCTGTGAGCCACCTGGGCTGGTGGGAGATGTCCCTGCCCACAGCAGGGGATGGAAGTTGGACCTGGATGATCTTGAAGCTCCCTTCCCACACATTCCATGGCTCTATGGTTGGTTGTGTCCTGGTGCACAGACCACAAGGAAAACCAATCTTGAGGGTCCCTTCCAACCCAACCCACTCTGAATCTGTGTAGCTGTGCTCAGATCTAGGTGTAAAGCTTCTGTTGCATCTCCATCATCCATCACTTGAGTTTTCTTGGGCCTTTCTCTCCCCTAGTTTTCAACATAGTTTTCTTTTCCTCTTCCTCCCACCTAATTTTCAGTCAGATTTTCCCAGTTCAGTTCTTTCCCAGCACCCATTTCCACTTCAGTTTGGCCTGTGCTTGCTCTGGCCACCAGAGTGATGCAGGTGACAGCTCTGATGGATTTCTGCTCTTATCCTTCCTTTTCTTGGGCACCCTGGGGCTGGGAAAAACCTTCCTGCCACCACCCCAGGTCATTTGGGAGGAACTTGGGGTGTTTTTGAGTCTTGCCAGCTGTTTGCTTAGAGCAATTACACAGAATCCCAGCCTTGGGGAAGGATTGGAAGGGACCTCTGGAGATCATCCAGTCCAACCCCCCCTGCTAAAGCAGGGGCAGCCACAGCAGCTTGCCCAGAATCACAATGCCCAGCTGGGTTTGGTATCACTCCAGAGAAGGAGACTCCACAGCCACTCATGGGCAGCCTGCTCCAGGCCTCTGGCTCCCTTGCAGAAGAGGTGAACTTGGTCCTCACCATGCAGAACCCCTCCCCAGCAACAGGCCAGTGGCAGCTTTCTGATGGAGGCCAAGGGCAAGGTCCTGCAGCTGGCTGGAGGCAATGGCAAGCAGCAATCCAGGCTGGGCAGTGCCAGGCTGGAGAGCAGCCCTGAGGAGAGGCACTTGGGGGTGCTGCTGGAGGAGAAGCTGCACAGGAGCCAGCAGTGAGCACTTGCAGCCCAGAAAGCCAAGCAGAGGCTGGGCTGCAGCAGCAGCAGTGTGGCCAGCAGGGCCAGGGAGGGGATTCTGCCCCTCTGCTCTGCTCTGCTGAGAGCCCACCTGGAGTGCTGCATCCAGCTCTGGAGCCCCTGGGCCAAGAGGGCTGTGGAGATGCTGGAGAGTGTCCAGAGCAGGGCCAGGAGGATGCTGAGAGGCTGCAGCAGCTCTGCTGTGAGCACAGCCTGAAAGAGTTGGGGCTGTGCAGGCTGGAGCAGAGGAGGCTCCCAGGGGACCTTCTGGTGGCCTTGCAGGGTCTGAAGGGGGCTCCAAAAAAGCTGGGGAGGGACTTTTGAGGCTGTGAGGGAGTGTCAGGAGTGGGGGGAATGGAGCAAAGGTGGAGGTGGGGAGAGTGAGGCTGGAGGGGAGGAGGAAGTTGTTGAGCAGGAGAGTGGTGAGAGGCTGGAATGGGTTGCCCAGGGAGGGGGTTGAGGCCCCATGGCTGGAGGTGTTTGAGGCCAGGCTGGCTGAGGCTGTGGTCAGGCTGCTCTAGGGTAGGGTGTCCCTGGGCATGGCAGGGGTTGGCACTGCCTGCTCCTTGTGCTGCCTTCCAGCCCTGCCTGGTGCTATGGTTCTGAGAGATGCAGGAAAATCAGAGTCCCACCTCTTATTTCTGCCTTTGAGGTATCTCCACCCAACCTCCCAGCTCACTGCTGCCAACAGCCCCAGTGTTGGCTGCCTATCACCCTTTCCCTGCCTGGTCAGCTTATCCTCCCTGCCCTCTCCTCCTCCTCCTCCTCCTCCTCCCAAGGTCTCAATCTATTAATTTATACCTTTATTAAAGGCAGAGCCTTGCCCTCTGCTGCCAGCAAATCGCTGCCCATTTCCCCCTCCCTCCTGCTTTTCCTCTCATGCCATCCACCCCCCACCCCCTCCCCTAGCTTTATAAAGCCTTCCCTTCCCCTTCACACCTTTAGTGAAGCATCAACTGCCTCCAAATTTCCTCTCTTCCCCCCCCTTTTCCCCTCCCCCAGCCCTTATCTCCCCCTCACAAGCTGCCGCAGCCTGCGCTCGGCTTCGCACAGCCTCTGTGGCTCCCTCATCCCTGCTGCAACCTCTTTGCTTCACCCCACGGGTGAGAACATCTCCACCTGTGTTCTTCCACCACTTTTCTCCCAGCCAGAAGCTTCAACATCTCCTGGGGGGTTTGTTTTTTGCTTGGCCCATGTGGGATGCTCCTAGCCAGGAGGATGGAGGATGCAAAACACACTTAGGTGTGCCCGAGGACAAGGAGAGCCTGCAGCTGGTGGAGCCTCATTCATTTGGGACCTGTGAAGTTTTCTGTCTGCTTCTTTCTTTTCCTGAAGGCTTTGCCAATTTGTTGTTGGCCTTTGGTTTTTACTTTGGAGGGGTTGGTTGATTGGAGGTGGTTTTGGTTTGTGTCCCCCCCAGGTAACGAGCAAGATATCGATTGATGGCAGCTGGGACCCCCCCTGTGCCCTGAACCAGCTGAGGATGAGCTCTGGGTCCCCTGTGGAGGGCACAGACCTGCTGCCCACCTCGTCACCCTCAAGCCCCATCACCTTCCTCCCTTGCCAGCCACGTCTTTGAGATGCCCTGAGGCTGGGGAGAGGCTGAGTCTCTGCCACCCTATTTGCGTGGGGTGAAAGCTTCTTCTCTGCCCATCCCTGCGTGGAGCTGAGAGCAGCCAGGCTCAAGCATTCTCCTCCCAGCATGGCCACAGCCAAGCCAACCACTTCCAGCTGCCTTCTTGGGCAGGTTTAGGTGCCCTTTCCAAGCCCAGAGGTGCTGGGCTCAGCGAGGTCCCTGAGAGCACCCAACAGAGCCCTTCAGCGAGGTCCCTGGGAGCACCCAAGAGAGCCCTGGAGGCTTCAGGAAGATGGATGGGACCTGCCTGAGCCCCAGGCCTGGGGCAGCAGAGGTGATGCTCTCAGCCTGGGTGGATTGACAGCTCTGGAGCTGTGCAGAAGATGTTCTCACTTTGCACCACTGTGGTACCCACTGGACTTTTTTTTGCCTTAAATGCAGCATCCAACTGGGACAGTTCTCAGATTAACCTGGGGGGAGGTTTGCAAGGTGGCCAAAGGGCAGGGGCTTGGGGGGACACACACACACCTGCTGGCCAGGTGAAGGCCTCCCCACCCCTGTCTGATGCTTTTGGGGGCTAAAGTGCTGGTGAGGATGAATCTGGCTGGTTCATGGGGTCAAGCCATCACATTTCCCATGGGATCAGGGGTCTTTGCCCATCCCATGTGTGTCCTGGGGTGGAGGTGGGGGGCTTCTCCCTCTACTGCTGGGTACATGGGGGTGCCCAAGCTGCTGGGGTGAGCAGTGTGTCCCTTAGTCCTGCTCTGGAAGCTGTCCCTGCTGTGCCCCCCTGGATGGTTCTTCTGCTGGTTTTTTGTAGTTATTTAAAATGCAGACCCTGAAGGAGGAGTTTTGGGTTTATTTTGGTGTGCCTTGACAAATAAATTTGGGGGTTGGTTTGGACAACACTTCCCAGGCTCAGTGTGGTCTCTGCTGCAGCTTCCACTGGTTCAGACAACACTTCCCAGGCTCAGTGTGGTCTCTGCTGCAGCTTCCACTGGTTCAGACAACACTTCCCAGGCTCAGTGTGGTCTCTGCTGCAGCTTCCACTGGTTCAGACAACACTTCCCAGGCTCAGTGTGGTCTCTGCTGCAGCTTCCACTGGTTCAGACAACACTTCCCAGGCTCAGTGTGGTCTCTGCTGCAGCTTCCACTGGTTCAGACAACACTTCCCAGGCTCAGTGTGGTCTCTGCTGCAGCTTCCACTGGTTCAGACAACACTTCCCAGGCTCAGTGTGGTCTCTGCTGCAGTTTCCACTGGTTAGGACAACACTTCCCAGGCTCAGTGTGGTCTCTGATGCAGCTTCTACTGGTTAGGACAACACTTCCCAGGCTCAGTGTGGTCTCTGCTGCAGCTTCCACTGGTTCAGACAACACTTCCCAGGCTCAGTGTGGTCTCTGCTGCAGCTTCCACTGGTTCAGACAACACTTCCCAGGCTCAGTGTGGTCTCTGCTGCAGCTTCCACTGGTTCAGACAACACTTCCCAGGCTCAGTGTGGTCTCTGCTGCAGCTTCCACTGGTTCAGACAACACTTCCCAGGCTCAGTGTGGTCTCTGCTGCAGCTTCCACTGGTTAGGACAACACTTCCCAGGCTCAGTGTGGTCTCTGCTGCAGCTTCCACTGGTTCAGACAGCACTTCCCAGGCTCAGTGTGATCTCTGCTGCAGCTTCCACTGGTTCAGACAACACTTCCCAGGCTCAGTGTGGTCTCTAGGGTGCAGCTTCCACTGTAACTGCATTAGAGATGGAAAGATTTAACTATCAACTTTTATGTCCCCCTTTCAGCCCAACCCCATCTGTCCCTTGCTGCCACCACAGTGCTTCACACTGGGCTGCCCTCATCCATCAAGGGGAGAACAGTCCTGTTCAACATCTTTATTGATGATCTGGAGCAGGGGATTGAGTCCAGCAGCAGTGAGTTTGCAGATGACACCAAGCTAGGAGCAGCTGTGGAGCTGTTGGAGGGTAGCAGAGCCCTGCAGAGGGACCTGGCCAGGCTGCATGGGTGGGCAGAGGCCAAGGGGATGAGACTGAACAAGGCCAAGGGCAGAGTTGTGCACTTTGGCCACAACAACCCCAAGCAGCACTAGAGGCTGGGGCCAGAGGGGCTGAGAGCAGGCAGGCAGAGAGGGAGCTGGGAGTGCTGGCAGAGAGGAGCTGCAGAGGAGGCAGCAGTGCCCAGGTGGGCAGCAGAGCCAATGGCATCCTGGGCTGGCTCAGGAGCAGTGTGGGCAGCAGGACAAGGGAGGTTCTTGTGCCCCTGTGCTCAGCACTGCTCAGGCCACCCCTGCAGTGCTGTGTCCAGCTCTGGGCTCCTGCATTGCAGAGAGCTGCTGAGGTGCTGGAAGGTGTTTGGAGAAGGGCAGCAAGGCTGGGGAGGGGCCTGGAGCACAGCCCTGTGAGGAGAGGCTGAGGGAGCTGGGGGGGTGCAGCCTGCAGCAGAGGAGGCTCAGGGCAGAGCTGATTGCTGCCTGCAGCTGCCTGCAGGGAGGCTGTAGCCAGCTGGGGTTGGGCTCTGCTGCCAGGCAGCCAGCAGCAGAAGAAGGGGACCCAGGCTGAAGCTGTGGCAGGGCAGGTCTGGGCTGGCTGTGAGGAGGAAGTTGCTGGCAGAGAGAGTGATTGGCACTGGAATGGGCTGCCCAGGGAGGTGGTGGAGTGGCTGTGGCTGGAGGTGTTGCAGCCAAGCCTGGCTGGGGCACTTAGTGCCATGGTCTGGTTGGTTGGGCAGGGCTGGGTGCTAGGTTGGGCTGGCTGAGCTTGGAGCTCTCTTCCAGCCTGCCTGATTCTGGGATTCCATGATTCTTTGTGACCTGGTTCCCCACAGAGATGGTTTGCAGGAGGCTGAGTTGAATCAGTCCCTGGACCTTCAGTGCCATGTCCAGCTGCTGGGCTGTGAGCAGCAGGAAAATCACCTCCCATCCTCTTGGATGCTCCCCTGAGCCAACCCAGCTTGCAGGGGTGAGAGAGACACCAACCTAGCCGAGGGATGAGCTGAGTTTGGAGCTGCCCCACAGCCTGTTGAATTAATAAAGAGCTCTTCAGCTGCCAGAGAGGTTTTTCTTGTTGTATCATTTATTCATCACTCATAAGCATAGCAGGGGCAAGGGAGGGACAGAAAGGGATGGTCTGAGCTTGTGTGGCATTATTCATGCTCTGGAGAGACAACAGCCAATGCTTAATGCATGGACCAGCAAGGGAAGTGGATCCCACCTGGAATTTGGGTGCAGCTCCATGCTCTTGATGGGAGCTTTTCTCATCCAGCTCCTCGTTTGGTCCCCCCAACCCCAAGGGACCCAAGCCCATCCCACAGATCAAGGTCATTCAAGGTCAAACCCAATGGGGTCCTGGGCAAGCTGATCTGGTTAGAGATGTCCCTGCTAGAGATGTCCCTGCAGGGAGGTTGGACAACAGGGCAGGATTAGACTGGGCAGAAGGGAAAAACAGGAGGCTGAGAGGAGACCTCATCACTGCCTACAGCTGCCTGAAAGGAGGTTGTGGAGAGGTTGGTGCTGGGCTCTGTTCACAGGGAACCAGTGACAGAACAAGAGGGAATGGCCTCAAGCTGCCCCTGGGGAGGTTTAGACTGGATGTGAGGAAGGATTTGTGCCCAGCAAGAGTGGTCAGGGATTGGAATGAGCTGCCCAGGGAGGTGGTGGAGTCACCAACCCTGGGTGTGTTTAAAAGACCTTTGGATGTAGTGCTTGGGGATATGGTTTAAGAGTGAACTTTGTAGAGCAGGGTCAATGCTTGGACTTGGTGACCCCAGGGGTCTTCTAGAGTCATAGAATCAAGGAGGTTGGAAGAGAGCTCCAAGCTCAGCCAGCCCAACCTAGCACCCAGCCCTGCCCAACCAACCAGACCATGGCATTAAGTGCCCCAGCCAGGCTTGGCTTCAACACCTCCAGCCACAGCCACTCCACCACCTCTCTGGGCAGCCCATTCCAATGCCAATCACTCTCTCTGCCAACAGCTTCCTCCTCACATCCAGCCCAGACCTGCCCTGCCACAGCTTGAGGCTGTGTTCCCTTCCACTGCTGCAGCCTGCCTGGCAGCAGAGCCCACCTGAATGATTCTGTGGCAAGATGCCCTTGAAGGTTTCCTTCCAACCCAACTCATTCTGGGACCCTGTGGTCCTAGCAAGCCAGGAGGAAGCCAACCCAGGCAGCAAACCCCATTTCCCCTGGGGGCCCACTTAAAGAAACACATCAAGAGGACAAGCACTCAGCCTAAACCCCATATCCCCCCATCTCAAGAGGCTCTGCCACCCTGTCAGGCAGCTGAGAGTGACCCCCTTAGGCTCTTCATCCAGCTGGGCGACGTAGTCATCGCGCCTCACGCCCCAGCAGCTGGGGCCAATTAGCATCATTAATACACCAGGGCCAATTAATCTCTTGATTATGCCTGCCAGTCACTTATCAGCTGCTGTTAGGGGAAGATCAGCTTTTGTACCTCTGCTTTCTATGCAAAGAAGCTGCTTGAGATGCCTTCATTACCGGAGCTACAATTACCCAGAGCAGATAGCCATGAAATCCAGCCTGGACCAGGCTGCCAACACACACCCCCCACACACACAGCCCAGGGGCACTTCACACCTCTGAATGTGCCACTTTGGATGGCACTCCAGGACCTGGGTTTGGAGAGAATCCTGGAATATGTTTTGGTTGGAAAAGAGCAAACAGAAGGAAAACCTTTTTTTGTCTTGAGTGGGGGGAGATGGCTCAGGATAGGTTCTGCTGCCAGGCAGCCAGCAGCAGAAGAAGGGGACCCAGGCTCAAGCTGTGCCAGGACAGGTCTGGGCTGGATGTGAGGAGGAAGTTGCTGGCAGAGAGAGTGATTGGCATTGGAATGGGCTGCCCAGGGAGGTGGTGGAGTGGCTGTGGCTGGAGGTGTTGAAGCAGAGGCTGAATGGGGCACTTAGTGCCATGGTCTGGTTGGTTGGGCAGGGCTGGGTGCTAGGTTGGGCTGGCTGAGCTTGGAGCTCTCTGCCAGCCTGCTTGAGTCTATGACTGGCCAGGGCTGGGTGCTAGGTTGGGCTGGCTGAGCTTGGAGCTCTCTTCCTGCCTGCCTGATTCTATGACTGGCCAGGGCTGGGTGCTAGGTTGGGCTGGCTGAGCTTGGAGCTCTCTGCCAACCTGCTTGAGTCTATGACTGGCCAGGGCTGGGTGCTAGGTTGGGCTGGCTGAGCTTGGAGCTCTCTTCCTGCCTGCCTGATTCTATGACTGGCCAGGGCTGGGTGCTAGGTTGGGCTGGCTGAGCTTGGAGCTCTCTGCCAACCTGCTTGAGTCTATGACTGGGCAGGGCTGGGTGCTAGGTTGGGCTGGCTGAGCTTGGAGCTCTCTGCCAGCCTGCTTGAGCAGGGTGGGCATAGCTAGGGATGGGTTCTAGGGAGGATCTTGAGATGCTGCCTGCCCATAGGTCCCCCCATGGGCATCCTTTCAGCTTGCTTGGTTGCTGTGCTGCTGAAGAGAATCATGAATCATAGAGTCAGGCAGGTTGGAAGAGAGCTCCAAGCTCACCCAGCCCAACCTAGCACCCAGCCCTGCCCAACCAACCAGACCATGGCACTAAGTGCCCCAGCCAGGCTTGGCTGCAACACCTCCAGCCACAGCCACTCCATCACCTCCCTGGGCAGCCCATTCCAGTGCCAATCACTCTCTCTGCCAGGAACTTCCTCCTAACAGCCAGCCCTGACCCCAGCTGGCTACAGCCTCCCTGCAGGCAGCTGCAGGCAGCAATGAGCTCTGCCCTGAGCCTCCTCTGCTGCAGGCTGCACCCCCCCAGCTCCCTCAGCCTCTCCTCACAGGGCTCTGCTCCAGGCCCCTCCCCAGCCTTGCTGCCCTTCTCCAAACACCTTCCAGCACCTCAGCATCTCTCTGCAATGGAGGAGCCCAGAGCTGGACACAGCACTGCAGGGGTGGCCTGAGCAGTGCTGAGCACAGGGGCACAAGAACCTCCCTTGTCCTGCTGCCCACACTGCTCCTGAGCCAGCCCAGGATGCCATTGGCTCTGCTGCCCACCTGGGCACTGCTGCCTCCTCTGCAGCTCCTCTCTGCCACCACCCCCAGCTCCCTCTCTGCCTGCCTGCTCTCAGCCCCTCTGGCCCCAGCCTCTAGTGCTGCTTGGGGTTGTTGTGGCCAAAGTGCACAACCCTGCCCTTGGCCTTGTTCACTCTCATCCCCTTGGCCTCTGCCCACCCATGCAGCCTGGCCAGGTCCCTCTGCAGGGCTCTGCTCCCCTCCAACAGCTCCACAGCTGCTCCTAGCTTGGTGCCATCTGCAAACTGACTGCTGCTGGACTCAATCCCCTGCTCCAGACCATCAATAAAGATGTTGACCAGGACTGTGCCCAGCACTGCTCCCTGGGGCACAGCACTGGTGCCAGCTGCCAGCTGGATGTGGCACCATTCACCACCACTCTCTGGGCCCTGCCCTCCAGCCAGTTCTTGACCCATATCAGAGTGAATCTGTCCAGGCCAGGAGCTTCCAGCTGTGCCAGGAGTTTGTTGTGGCAGAGGTGCCAAAGGCTTTGCTGCAGCCCAGGCAGACTCCATCCACAGCCTGCCCCACACTCACCAGGCAGGAACCTGATCAGAAAAGGAGCTCAGGTTGGTCAGACAGGACCTGCCCTTCCTAACCCCATGCTGACTGGGTCTGACCCCTTGGCCACCCTGTAGGTGCTTTGTGATGGCACTCAAGATGGCCTGTTCCATGCCTTTGCCTGGCACTGAGGTCAGGCTGACAGCTCTGGAGTTGAAGCTATTCTATGATGCAGTGAAGAAGTTTCTCCTAATGTCCACTCTAAGCCTCCCCTGATGCATCTTGAGGCCATTCCTTCTTGTCTTGTCACTTGTTACTAGGGAGAAGAACTTAGACCAAGCCCCACCTGGCTCAAATCCCCTTCCAGGGAGCTGCAGAGATCCAGAAGGTCTCCCTTCAGCCTCCCCATTCCCAAGCTCATTTCCTTCATCCACTCCTCCCTTGTTCTCCTCTTCTCCAGCCCCTTCACCAGTGTGGATGAGATGGGGGAGACCAGGGCAGAGATGCCTGTGGGAGTCCCACCAAGCCCTTGCCATGGTGGTGACCAAAACTGACTCCACCTCATATCACAGTGTCACAGTATCATCAGGGTTGGAAGAGACCTCACAGAGCATCAAGTCCAACCCTTTAGCACAGAGCTCAAGGCCAGACCATGGCACCAAGTGCCACGTCCAGTCCTGCCTTGAACAGCTCCAGGGACGGCGACTCCACCACCTCCCCGGGCAGCCCATTCCAGTGTCCAATGACTCTCTCAGGGAAGAACTTTCTCCTCACCTCCAGCCTAAATCTCCCCTGGCACAGCCTGAGGCTGTGTCCTCTCCTTCTGGTGCTGGCCACCTGAGAGAAGAGAGCAACCTCCTCCTGGCCACAACCTCCCCTCAGGTAGTTGCAGACAGCAATGAGGTCTGCCCTGAGCCTCCTCTTCTCCAGGCTAACCAATCCCAGCTCCCTCAGCCTCTCCTCGTAGGGCTGTGCTCAAGGCCTCTCCCCAGCCTCGTTGCCCTTCTCTGGACACGCTCAAGCATCTCAATGTCCCTCCTAAACTGGGGGGCCCAGAACTGAACACAGCACTCAAGGTGTGGTCTGAGCAGTGCAGAGTACAGGGGCAGAATGACCTCCCTGCTCCTGCTGGCCACACCATTGCTGATGCAGGCCAGGATGCCACTGGCTCTCTTGGCCACCTGGGCACACTGCTGGCTCATGTTCAGGTGGGTATCAATCAGCACCCCCAGATCCCTCTCTGTCTGGCTGCTCTCAGCCACTCTGACCCCAGCCTGTATCTCTGCATGGGGTTGCTGTGGCCAAAGTGCAGCACCCTGCACTTGGAGCTATTGAACACCATCCCCTTGGCCTCTGCCCATCTGTGCAGGCAGTCAAGGTCCTGCTGCAGAGCCCTTCTGCCCTCCAACCCAGCCACATCTGCCCCCAGCTTGGTGTCATCTGCACACTTGCTGATGCCTGACTCCATGCCCTCATCCAGGTCATCTATGCAGATGTTAAAGAGGATGGGGCCCAGCACTGATCCCTGAGGGACACCACTAGTGCCAGCTGCCAGCTGGATGTGGCACCATTCACCACCACTCTCTGGGCTCTGCCCTCCAGCCAGTTCCTAACCCAGCACAATCCTAATCTCATGCATATGCTGCATGAGAAGGCTCTGGGCAGAGGACTTGTGGCCAGTTAGCCCCCAAGGTGGCAGCAGATGGTGCCACCCCAAGCTGGCAAGGCAGAGAGACATGGGACAAACTGCTGTGGGGCAATTCCCAGGGGCAGGGCCAGGAACAATCACTCTCCACACCTCCAGAGGGTGGGATGGATGGTGCCAGCTGAGTCCACCTTGTTCTGAGTAGCTCCTGCCTGGGTGGGGACCTGCCTGCAGTCCCCAGGTGTGCTTCATCTGGGCTGGGGCTGCTGGGAGTGCTGATATAAAAGGCTCCTGAGCAAGCCCCTTCTCCAAGGACTGTTTCTTCTGTGGGTCAGGATGGGGTTTGGAGGCAGCTTGGGTGTTGCTTGCTTTTACTGGGTGCTGGCTGGAGCAGCAGCTTCCAGCCCTTGGAGCTTCCCTCAAAGGAGCTTGGGGGTCTTGAGGGTCAGGGGGGACTCTTCTTGGAGCCAGCCTCGTGTGCCTCTCTTTTCCCAGCCCTCTCCCTGGGCATGGGTGGATGTTTCCCAGCTGCAGGCAGCTGCCCCCTTGCACCCTGTGGCTGTGCAGTGCCAGGAGGCACAGATGGTGGTCACTGTGCACAGGGACCTCTTTGGCACAGGACGTCTGGTCAAGGCTACAGACCTGAGCCTGGGCTCAGCCTCCTGCTTGCCTGTGGCCCAAAGTGCTGCTGAGGGCACAGTGACCTTCGTGGCTGGGCTGCATGAGTGTGGCAGCAGCCTGCAGGTGAGGTGGGATGTTGTGAGGAGGGGGTTCTGGAGGGGGTTCTCCATCTCTGGGGGGTGCTGTGTAGGAAATGAACCCTCTGTGGGCTTTGCCCAGAGCTGGGTGGTCCAGTGGGAGTTGTGGTGGACAACCTGAACTGCTGAGGAGCAGTGAACTGTCAGGCTGCCCAACTTGTCCTGGCAAAGATCAAATGAGCTGGCCAAGGGTGGTGGTGGCAAGGTTTGGAGTGAGGAGGATCTCACCTGGTTGCAGCAGCTCTCCCTTGAGGGGTGGTGTGGCCACAGCAGAGCTGGGGTTTGGAGTGCAGATGCCATCCTTAAGCCCAACATGTCAACAGCAGGCAAGGGCTGTGGTGGGGTTAGGACTTGGCTGAATGCAGCTGCAGGTGTGAGGGTGTGGGCACAGCTTGGGGCTGCAGTGGGGGGCTCTGGAGAAGCAGGGGAAGAGGCTTGCAGATCTCAGAGAGAGGAGCTGCCTGGAGCTTCCAGGGAGGAGGCTTGGAGACCCTAATGTCCTACAGCCTGCCTGGTCTGGGGGGGGGCAAAGTCCTTCAGAGTGAGCTTTGGCAGAGCTGGCACCTTGCTGGGGTCAGCACAGAGCTCTGTGGCACCCTGTGTGTGCTGGACTGGGAGCATGGAGGGTGAGCTGTGCCCTCTCAGCACCTGTGCCTGCCTCCTGTGCTGGCATCTTTTGGGGGGTCAGCACAGAGCTCTGTGGCACCCTGTGTGTGATGGACTGGGAGCATGGAGGGTGAGCTGAGCCCTCTCAGCTGAAGCACCTGTGCCTGCCTCCTGTGCTGGCATCTTTTGGGGGGTCAGCACAGAGCTCTGTGGCACCCTAGATGTGCTGACCAGGAGCATGGAGGGTGAGCTGAGCCCTCTCAGCTGAAGCACCTGTGTGTGCCTCCTGTGCTGGCATCTTTTGGGGGGTCAGCAGAGAGCTCTGTGGCACCCTGGATGTGCTGACCAGGAGCATGGAGGGTGAGCTGAGCCCTCTCAGCTGAAGCACCTGTGCCTGCCTCCTGTGCTGGCATCTTTTGGGGGGTCAGCACAGAGCTCTGTGGCACCCTGGATGTGCTGACCAGGAGCATGGAGGGTGAGCTGAGCCCTCTCAGCTGAAGCACCTGTGCCTGCCTCCTGTGCTGGCATCTTTTGGGGGGTCAGCACAGAGCTCTGTGACACCCTGGATGTGCTGACCAGGAGCATGGAGGGTGAGCTGAGCCCTCTCAGCTGAAGCATCTGTGTGTGCCTCCTGTGCTGGCATCTTTTGGGGGGTCAGCACAGAGCTCTGTGGCACCCTGGATGTGCTGAACAGAGAGCATGGAGAGTGAGCTGTGCCCTCTCAGCTGAAGCATCTGTGTCTGCCTCCTGTGCTGGCATCTTTTGGGGGGTCAGCATGAAGCTTTGTGGCACCCTGTGTGTGATGGACTGGGAGCATAGAGAGTGAGCTGAGCCCTCTCAGCTGAAGCATCTGTGCCTGCCTCCTGTGCTGAGCTTCTGGTTGACTACTTCGTGCTCCTGCCTTGTGTCAGCTCTCCCAAATCTCCCTTCCAGATGACCCCAGACTCCCTGATCTACAGAACAAGCCTGTCCTACAAACCTTCTCCTGCCAACTTGGTCATCGTAAGGACGACCGCAGCCGTGGTGCCTATCGAGTGTCACTACCCCAGGTGAGAGCAATGGAAGCTCTGCCTCTTGTGGGGCCCCCAGGTGATGCTGGCAGCTTTGTTGACCTGCCTCTCTCCCACTCTAGGAAGAGCAACGTGAGCAGTGATGCTGTGCAGCCCACATGGGCTCCTTTCTACTCCACCCTGGCAGTGGAGGAGGAGCTGATGTTCTCCCTGCGCCTCATGAACGGTGGGTGCAGACCTGGCAGCCTCTTCTGCCTCCTGAGTGACTCCTGGGGTGGCTTTCCCATGTGGAAAGAGGGCAATGTGTGTTGGTGCAGGCTGGCCTCTAACCTTGCCTCTCCCTTCCAGATGACTGGAGCTCTGAGAGGCTTTCCAATGGCTTCCAGCTGGGAGAAAGCCTGCATCTCCAGGCTGAGGTTGCTTCTGGGAACCACATCCCTCTCAGGCTCTTTGTGGATGATTGTGTTGCTACCCTGAGCCCTGACAGGAGCTCCTCTCCTCTATATGCCTTAATTGACCTCAGTGGGTAAGAACCAAATGAGGTCCAACAGGGACAAGTGCAGAGTCCTGCACCTGGGGAGGGAGAACAAACTGCAGCAGGACAGGCTGGGAGGTGACTGCTGGAGAGCAGCCCCAAGGAGAGGGAGCTGGGGGTGCTGGGGGAGAGCATCCATGGCACAGCAATGTGCCCTGGGGGCCAAGAGGCCAATGGGGTCCTGGGGGGCACTCAGCAGAGTGTGGCCAGCAGATCAAGGGAGGTTCTCCTGCCCCTCTGCTCTGCCCTGCTGAGACCTCATCTTGAGCACTGCCTTCAGTTTGGGGCTCCCCAGTTGCAGAGGGACAGGGATCTGCTGGGGAGGGTCCAGCAGAGGGATGGGAGGATGCTGAGGGGACTGAGCAGTGCCTGGTGAGGAGAGGCTGAGGGCCCTGGGGCTGCTTAGTCTGGAGCAGAGAAGGCTGAGAGGGGATTGAATCAATGTCTATAACTGAGAGCTGGGGGTCAGGAAGGGGGGGGGGGCAGGTTCTGCTCACTGCTCCCTGGGACAGGACAAGCAGCAGTGGATGGAAGCTGCAGCACAGGAGGTTCCAGCTCAGCACAAGGAGGAACTTCTTGCCTGGAAGGGTCCCAGAGCCCTGGCACAGGCTGCCCAGAGAGGCTGTGGAGTCTCCTTGTGTGGAGCCTTTCCAGGCCTGTCTGGATGTGTTCCTGTGTGCCCTGAGCTGGATTGTGTGGCCCTGCTCTGGCAGGGGGGTTGGACTGGATGCTCTCCTTGGGTCCCTTCCAACCCCTGACATCCTCCAATCCTATGAACCTCTCTACTGTAAGGGTCGCAGAGCACTGGAACAGGCTCCCCAGAGAGTTCCTCTGTGCCCTGAGCTGGATTGTGTGGTGCTGCTCTGGCAGGGGGCTTGGGCTTGATGATCTCCTTGGGTCCCTTCCAACCCCTGACATGCTGTGAGCCTGTGTCTGCAGTGCTACTCTTAGAGCTGGCTGAGCTCTCCCTCACTTCTGCCTCTCACCCAGGTGCTTGGTGGATGGCAGATCAGAAGACACCACTTCAACCTTCATCTCCCCAAGGCCAAGGCAGGAAACACTTCAGTTCATGGTTGATGCCTTCAGGTTTGCAGGAGACAATGGCAACTTGGTGAGATGTGGTGGTCCAACCTTCCTCCCCCCCCAAGCTGCCAACTTCTGAGCTCAGCATCCTCAGCTCTTGTTTTCTTGGCCCTCCCAGATCTACATCACCTGCCACTTGAAGGTCTTTCCAGTTGACCAAGCCCCAAACCCACTGAACAAAGCCTGTTCCTTCAACAAAGCCAGCAGCCTGTGAGTCCATGCTTGCACATGGGATGGGGGGGAGACCAGCTTGGGGAGGAGGACTTGAAGGTTCATTCTCTTGCAGTTGGGTTCCTGTGGAGGGGACTGCAGACATCTGCAGCTGCTGTGAGACCAGCAACTGTCCCTTGCATAGAGGATACTCCCAGAGACTCAACCCTGCAGCCAGATGGCCAGCAAGGCGTGTGAGGAGAGACACTTCCTCCCAGCAAGGTACCACAGAATGGGTTGGGTTGGAAGGGACCTCAAAGCTCAGCCAGTTCCAACCCCCCTGTGCTATAGGCAGGGACACTTCTCACTAGAACAGGTCCCTCAAGGCTTGATCAACCTGGTCCTGAACACCTCCAGGGAGGTTGTGGAGCACAGAAGCACCCAATGTGATCTTTGATCACATTGGGTGATTCTGTGCTCCACAACCTCCCTGGGCAACCTGTGCCAGGGTCTCACCACCCTCAACCTGTGCCAGGGCAGCTTCCCCTGTGTGTTTGTGGATGGAGCAGTGAGCTCCAACCTCCCTGCAGGGTTGCTAAGCCATGGATGGATGGATGGGGACAGCTCTTCTGCTCTGCCAAGAGCTGGATGGGAAGCTTGGAGAGATCCCTAGCAGCAAGCCAGAGCCTTCACCCCAGCCTTAGGGGCAAGCCAACATCCACCAGGGAGCTCAGGCCACTTGGCAAGGTGGGGAGGGTGAGGCTGTTGCAAGGCTTTAAGGTCCCTTCTGACCCAAAGCATTCAATGATCCAGAGGAGGAGGCAAGGTGAGGATAAACCTGTGGGCAGTGGGCACGAGTGGAGAGCAGCAACCCCCAGTGCAAGGAGGGACCAACAACCCTGAGCTGAGCATCAATCAGACCCTGGGGGGGGGCTTAGGTGAGGCTGCCCAAGCCATAAACTGCTCCTAGAGGAACCAGAGAATGGTTTTAGGTTGGAAGGGACCTCAAAGCTCAGCCAGTTCTAATCCCCCTGTGCCACAGGCAGGGACACCTCTCACTAGAACAGGTCACTCAAAGCCTCATCCAAGCTGGTCCTGAGCACCTGCAGGGAGGTTGTGGAGCACAGAATCACCCAATGTGATCTTTGATCACATTGGGTGATTCTGTGCTCCACAACCTCCCTGGGCAACCTGTGCCAGGGTCTCACCACCCTTAGCCTATGTTCCTACCACCCAGTTTCAATCTCCCCTCTGCCACTTCCAACCCATTCCTTCTCCTCCTCCTCTCATTCCCATTCCTTGTCAATAGTCCCTCCTCTAACCCCCCTCAGACCCTGCAATGCCACTCCAAGGTCTCCTCCAAGCCTTCTCCTCTCCAGCCTGCACAGCCCCAACTCTCTCAGCTGCCCCCAGGAGTGCAGGTGGGGTGTGAGGAGAGCAGAGCCAAGGGGCAGAATCCCCTCCCTTGCCCTGTGCCCACACTGCTCTGGCTGCAGCCCAGCACAGGCTTGTGTCTGGGCTGCACTCACCCTGCAGGCTCAGGCTGAGCTTTGCATCAGCCCAGACCCCCCAGGGCCTGTTCCTCAGGGCTGCTCTCAGCCATTCCCCACCCAGCCTGGAGCTGTGCTTGGGATTGCACCCACCCAGGTGCAGGACCTTACCCTTGGCCTTTTGTGCCCGCAGGATGGGGTGGTCAAGGTGCTGGAAGGTCTGTAGCAAATTCATCTTGCTTTAAGGACATACCCAACCTCTCTCTCCCATGGTCTTGGGTGAAGGAATTGGATTCCTGTGTGCAGCTCTGCAGTCCCCAGCACAAGCATCACATGGAAGTGTTGGAGCCAGCCCAGAGGAGGCCACCAAGATGCTGAGAGGGCTGCAGCAGCTCTGCTGTGAGCACAGGCTGAGAGAGTTGGGGCTGTGCAGCCTGGAGAGGAGAAGGCTTGGAGGAGACCTTGGAGTGGCCTTGCAGGGTCTGAAGGGGGCTAGAGGAAAGCTGGGGAGGGACTATTGACAAGGTCTGGGAATGAGAGGAGGAGGAGGAATGGGTTGGAAGTGGCAGAGGGGAGATTGAAAGTGGATGTTAGGAAGAAGCTCATTAGAGTGAGGGTGGTGAGAGACTGGCACAGGTTGAGGGTGGTGAGACCCTGGCACAGGTTGCCCAGGGAGGTTGTGGAGCACAGAAGCACCCAATGTGATCAAAGATCACATTGGGTGCTTCTGTGCTCCACAACCTCCCTGGAGGTGTTCAGGACCAGGTTGATCAAGCCTTGAGGGACCTGTTCTAGTGAGAGCTGTCCCTGCTTTTAGCACAGGGAGGTTGGAACTGGCTGAGCTTTGAGATCCCTTCCCACCTAAACCCTTCTATGACCTCCAGCTGTGTGCCCTCCAAAACCCCTGGAGAGCTGCTCTTGGGGAGCTCATCTTTCAGCCCTCAAACCCAGGCTAAGCAGGAGCTCTCTCTTCTGAACCCCTTCATGCCCCTCTACTTTTAGGTGGCTCCTCAAGTGTGGCAGAGGCTGAAGTCTCCCTTGGACCCCTCCTCATCCTTGATTCAGCTCAGGGCTTATGGAGGTCCTCAGAAGGTCTTGAAGGGAAGACCACACATGGTAGGTGCCTTTTAACTGTGTCTTCAGGCCTCAGCTGGGAGCTTGTCCTAGCCTAGAATCCCTCAGGTGGCTTCACACTTGGGCAGAGAGCTTCTAACCATCCAAAGAGAGCCTGAGGAGCAGCTGCTTGCAGGTTTATCCACTCCCTGGTGGTAGGAAGTCATATAGGATGTGTTAGTAAGTTGCTTCTCCTCTCTCCCAGATGCTGCAGGAGGACTTCCTATGCTGGTTGAAGTTGCCATGCTCCTAGCAGCCACCCTGCTGAGCTTCACTGCCCTTGGCCTCTTCCTTGGGTGCAGGAAGTGCAACTGCCCTCCTGGAGTGTCTCTACCTCCTGAAGCCTAATAAAGAGAGAGGTTTGTCCTTGTGTCCTCAGTGGAGAGGTGACAGCAGTCAGCTTGTGGTCTCCTTGGATAGGGTTTGGGGCTGTGCTCAGACACCATCACCTTGGGCTGGTGGCCACAAGCTCTTGGGAAGCCACCAAAGCAAGCAGGGATGGGATGGAAGCTGTGGAGAGCTGGTGCCACCTGGAAGCATCTCCCAGAACACAGCACTGGAAGGTGTCTCTCTGCAGGAGGACTTCCTCCATGGCCTGTGCTGGCTGCCTGGGACATGATCCTGTGCCTCAAGCCTGGCTGCAGGCAAGGTCTGGGGCCTCTTTTCAGGTCAGTGAGGGAAGAATTGGTGCTGCCCAATGGGTTCCTGACCCTAGGAGTCCTGATGTGCTCCTTGTTAGAGGTGATACTGATGGGTGAGATGACAGCACCTTCTGTCTTGGGCTTGCTGCAGCCTGGCTGAGGAGGCAGTGCCTTTTGAAGAGCACATCTAAGTCCCCAGGAGGTAGAACTGCTGTAGGGGCTGGGGCTGGCTCCTGGGGGCAGAGCTGGGGCAGGTTGGGGCTGAGGCTGGCTCCTGCAGGTAGAGGTGGGACAGATTTGGGCTGGGGCTGGCTCCTGGGGGGCAGAGCTGGGGCTGGCTCCTGGGGGGCAGAGCTGGGGCTGGCTCCTGGGGGGCAGAGCTGGGGCTGGCTCCTGGGGGGCAGAGCTGGGGCTGGCAGGGGCTGGCTGCTGCGGGTAGGGCTAGGGATGATGGTGTAAAGATGCCTGAAGATGGATGCTAGTTTTGGTGTGGCCTCTGCTGCACAGAGAGCAGGGAGCAGTGACTGCAAGGGCAGGGGGAAAGGATGACTTCAGAGGGGCTGGACCAGTAGCTGTTTGCCCCTTTAAACTGGTCTTGTGTAGAACACAAAGGGAGAAAGCTCTCAGCTGATCTGCCCAGATCCTCCTGACCTCTCCTTGCAGCAGCTTTGGGGGTTCTGTGCTGTGCTGAAGGCTATGGGAGTCCTCCTCATGCTTCAACTGGGTCAAGCTGCATGAGATGGGTCTTCAAAGCTCTCCTTGCTCTGCAGCTTCCCCTTCTGCACATCATGTGCTTCTCCTGACCTCCTGCCTTGGGCTGCTGAAGGCTTGAAGTGTGTTTTGCCTGGTGTAGCTGCAGCTGAGGAGGAGCTCTTGGTGCTACAGCTCCTGAAGTGGTGTGTTGGACACCAGCTGCTCTGCTCAGCAGCTCGAGTGGCACACATCTCCCTCAGCAGTGGTGGTCTTGCTCTGGGCTGTGTGGTCCTTGCACCCCTGAGGAGCACTGATCCCCTCCAGTCCAATGTGAAAGCTGGAGGAGTTCATCCTCCCGTGGCTGATGGGGGCTCATGTGGCTTGAGGTGCTACCTGGGTTGAACCTTAGAGGTGGAAGGGACCTCCAGAGCTCATCCAGTCCAACCCCTCCCTGCCAAGGCAGGATCACCCAGGGTGGTTCCCACGGGAATGCATCCAGGTGGGTTTGGGAAGGCTCCAGAGCAGGAGACTCCACAACCTCTCTGGGCAGCCTGTTCCAGGGCTCTGCCACCCTCACTCTAAAGAAGTTTCTCCTCAGGTTGAGCTGAAACCTTCTCTGCTCCAGTTTGCATCCATTGCTGATTGCTGTGCACCACCCATAAGAGCTTGGCCCCCTCCACTTGACCCCCACCCCTCAGCTACTGATAGACACTGAGCAGATCCCTCTCAGCCTTCTCTTCTGCAGGCTAAACAGCCTCAGGGCTCTCAGGCTTTCTCCACAAAGGAGATGATCAAGTCCCCCACTCATCCTTGTGCCTCTCAGTCTCTCTCCATGGGGGAGATGCTCAAGTCCCTCAGCCATCCTCCTGGCTCTGCTGGACTCTCCCCAGCAGGTCCCTGTCTCTCCTGAACTGCAGAGTCCAAAACTGGGCACAGTATTCCAGGTGTGGTCTCACCAGGGCAGAGCAGAGGGGGAGCAGAACCTCCCTTGCCCTGCTGGCCACACTTCTCCTGGTGCCCCCCTGGATGCCATTGGCTCTCTTGGCCACAAAGGCACATTGGTGGCCCAGGCAGAACTTGCTGCCCACCAGCACTGCAAGGTCTTTCCCCATGGAACTGTTCTCCTCCAGGGCAGCCTTCAACCTGTACTAGTGCCTGTTGTTATCCCTCCCCAGGTAGGGGATCCTGCACTTGTCCTTACTGAGCTTCATAAGGTTTGCCTGCACTCAGCCTGCCCCACTCTGGTTGGGTGGCAGCACAACCTGGCAGGCTCTCAGCCACCCCCTCATAGACTCATAGAACCAAGCAGGTTGGAAGAGAGCTCCAGGATCACCCAGCCCTGGCCAGTGATAGAATCAAGCAGGTTGGCAGAGAGCTCCAGGCTCAGCCAGCCCAACCTAGCACCCAGCCCTGCCCAACCAACCAGACCATGGCACTAAGTGCCCCAGCCAGGCTTGGCTGTAACACCTCCAGCCACAGCCACTCCACCACCTCCCTGGGCAGCCCATTCCAATGCCAATCACTCTCTCTGCCAGCAACTTCCTCCTCACAGCCAGCCCAGACCTGCCCTGCCACAGCTTCAGCCTGGGTCCCCTTCTGCTGCTGGCTGCCTGGCAGCAGAGCCCAACCCCAGCTGGCTACAGCCTCCCTGCAGGCAGCTGCAGGCAGCAATGAGCTCTGCCCTGAGCCTCCTCTGCTGCAGGCTGCACCCCCCCAGCTCCCTCAGCCTCTTCTCTTGCTGAGGGTAGCCTCAATGCCCTCATCCAGGTCATTGATCAAGGTACAGAACAAAACTCTTCCACAGTACTGATCCCTGGAGAACACTCCTGGCTCCAGCCTTCACCTTGGTTCTGTGCCATGAGGACCATAGCTCAGCACCAGGCCAACTGATCACCTTTTGATGGTGATCCTGGGGAACTGATCCCTGCAGAACACTCCTGGCTACAGCCTTCACCTTGATTCTGTGCCATGAAGATCATAGCTCAGCATCAGACCAACTGATCACCTTTTGATGGTGATCCTGGGGAACTGATCCCTGAGGAACACTCCTGGCTCCAGCCTTCACCTTGGTTCTGTGCCATGAGGACCATAGCTCAGCATCAGAGCAACTGATCACCTTTTGATGGTGATCCTGGGGAACTGATCCCTGGAGAACACCACTGCCTACAGCCTTCACCTTGGTTCTGTGCCATGAAGATCATAGCTCAGCACCAGGCCAACTGATCACCTTTTGATGATGATCCTGGGGAACTGATCCCTGAGGAACACTCCTGGCTCCAGCCTTCACCTTGGTTCTGTGCCATGAGGACCATAGCTCAGCACCAGGCCAACTGATCACCTTTTGATGGTGATCCTGGGGAACTGATCCCTGAGGAACACTCCTGGCTGCAGCCTTCACCTTGGTTCTGTGCCATGAGGACCATAGCTCAGCATCAGACAAACTGATCACCTTTTGATGATGATCCTGGGGAACTGATCCCTGGAGAACACCACTGGCTCCAGCCTTCACCTTGATTCTGTGCCATGAGGACCATAGCTCAGCACCAGGCCAACTGATCAGCTTTCTGCTGCAGTGAGGCCCTGGGTGAGCAGAGTCCTTGGAGCCTGCATGTCACCTTGGTTGGTCCTGGTGGCCCTTGTGTGCTTTGCTGGGAGAATCCCCAAGCCTGTTGACTACTTTTCCCCCCTCTCCTCCATCCTCCTGGTCTCAACAACTTCAAGTTCTTGCAGCCAGAGCTCTGCAAAGAAGATTCCTCAGCTCCAGGAGGGACATTTTGGTCCTTGCTCTGCATGGGCTTGGCATGGTGTGGAGCAGGAACCTCCTTCCCCTGAGCCAGCTCTGTTTGAAAGCCCAGGGGATGATGTGCTTTGGGCAAAGGTTTCCTGCTTCTCTTGTCAATGAATTAAGCAGCTGAGCTGAAATAATCAGGTGGAAGAAAACGAGGCAGCCATGTAAGCTGCTTTCCTGGCTGAAGCCTGCTCAGATCAGGCTGCCAGCCTGCATGTTTTATGCACAAGCTCCTTCCTGAAGGAGCTGCAGGAGATTTAAAACCTCCTTTTCTTTTTTTTTGGCCTTGACTTTTCCTCCTTGGCAAGGTCCAAATGCAGTGAGGCTGTGGCTAAGCTGTGATGCAGCAGAGATCTCTTGGTGGGAGCTGGAGCTACCTTTACAGGTAGCTCAATGTGCATAGTCCTCTTCTAACCACCTGTCTTAAGGCCCTTCACTCATCCCTGAAGCCTCTCCCTTCCTGCTCTCCAAACTGACCAGCATCTTGTCCCCTGCCCCAGCACACCTGTGCTTGCCTGGGGGGTCACATCTCTCTTGCAGGCTCTCCCAGGTGTGAAAGTTCAGTTCCCATCTTGGGCAGGTGTTGCCAGCACCACCTCCTTTCCTAGGCTCAGGAGGAGCTTTTAAGCCAAGCTTTGAGGTTAGACTTAATCCAAGATGTGGCTTGGTATTGGGCACAGAGAGTGGTGGTGAATGGTGCCACATCCAGCTGGCAGCTGGCACCAGTGCTGTGCCCCAGGGAGCAGTGCTGGGCACAGTCCTGGTCAGTGTCTTTAGTGATGGTCTGGAGCAGGGGATTGAGTCCAGCAGCAGGCAGTTTGCAGATGACACCAAGCTAGGAGCAGCTGTGGAGCTGCTGGAGGGTAGCAGAGCCCTGCAGAGGGACCTGGCCAGGCTGCATGGGTGGGCAGAGGCCAAGGGGATGAGACTGAACAAGGCCAAGGGCAGGTTCTGCACTTTGGCCACAACAACCCCAAGCAGCACTAGAGGCTGGGGCCAGAGTGGCTGAGAGCAGGCAGGCAGAGAGGGAGCTGGGGGTGGTGGCAGAGAGGAGCTGCAGAGGAGGCAGCAGTGCCCAGTTCTGAGCTTCTAGTTCAAGAGGGACAGGAAACTACTGGAGAGAGTCCAGCAGAGGCTACAAAGCTGCTAAGGGGCCTGGAGAATCTGTGTGAGGAGCAAAAACTGAGAGCCTGGACAAGAGCAGCCCCAGAGGGGGTCAGAGCAATTGTCAGCAAGAGCTAAAGGCTGGGGGGCAAGAGGATGGGGCCAGAATCCTCTCTGTGGTGCCCAGCAAGAGGACAGCTCAGGAGGTGCAACAAGAGCAAGGGCAAGGTCCTGCAGCTGGCTGGAGGCAATGGCAAGCAGCAATCCAGGCTGGGCTGTGCCAGGCTGGAGAGCAGCCCTGAGGAGAGGCACTTGGGGGTGCTGCTGGAGGAGAAGCTGCACAGGAGCCAGCAGTGAGCACTTGCAGCCCAGAAAGCCAAGCAGAGGCTGGGCTGCAGCAGCAGCAGTGTGGCCAGCAGGGCCAGGGAGGGGATTCTGCCCCTCTGCTCTGCTCTGCTGAGAGCCCACCTGGAGTGCTGCATCCAGCTCTGGAGCCCCTGGGCCAAGAGGGCTGTGGAGATGCTGGAGAGTGTCCAGAGCAGGGCCAGGAGGATGCTGAGAGGCTGCAGCAGCTCTGCTGTGAGCACAGCCTGAAAGAGTTGGGGCTGTGCAGGCTGGAGCAGAGGAGGCTCCCAGGGGACCTTCTGGTGGCCTTGCAGGGTCTGCAGGGGGCTCCAAAAAAGCTGGGGAGGGACTTTTGAGGCTGTGAGGGAGTGTCAGGAGTGGGGGGAATGGAGCAAAGGTGGAGGTGGGGAGAGTGAGGCTGGAGGGGAGGAGGAAGTTGTTGAGCAGGAGAGTGGTGAGAGGCTGGAATGGGTTGCCCAGGGAGGGGGTTGAGGCCCCATGGCTGGAGGTGTTTGAGGCCAGGCTGGCTGAGGCTGTGGTCAGGCTGCTCTAGGGTAGGGTGTCCCTGGGCATGGCAGGGGTTGGCACTGCCTGCTCCTTGTGCTCCCTTCCAACCCTGCCTGCTTCTGTGGCTGATTCTGTGGCAAGAAGCAAGGGGCACGGAGTGGAACCCAGCAAGATCCATTTGAAGATGAGGAGACACTTGTTTGGTGTGAGGGTGCTGAAGGCCTGGAACGACCTTCCCAGACAGACTGTGGAGTCTCCTCTGGAGAGATTCCAACCCCCACCTGCCCATGGTGGTTCTGGCCAAGCTGCTCTGGGTGCCCCCTGCTTTAGGGGAGGGTGTTTGGACTGGGTGATCTCTGGGGGTCCCTTCCACACCTCACCCTGCTGGGGTCCTGTGGGACCTCTGGCTAGGGCTGTGCTGCTGCCTTCCCCCTGCCTGCTTTAACTCAGTCTTATGCACTTGCTTGGGGGGGGGTATGAAAGCAGAGCTCTTGTGGCTGCTCAGCTCACCTGCTCTTCCCCAGCCACCATCCACATCGACCCCCCAGGCTGGGGGCTGCTGCTTGTGGGCTTGATTAGCATTCATTGCCCTCACACGTGTGAGCAGCTGAGTAAAGACTTAATTAGGAAGCTGTGAGCTGCTGGCAGAACAATCAATTTGTGGGCAGTGAATAATGGGGAGAAGGCTGTGTGGTGTCTCCAGCTTGCCCTGAGTGCCCTGTTCCATGGAGATGCTGGGGAGAGGCACCCAGCCCTGCCCAACCAACCAGACCATGGCACTAAGTGCCCCAGCCAGGCTTGGCTTCAACACCTCCAGCCACAGCCACTCCACCACCTCCCTTCAAGTGATGAAGAGGAAGATGATCATAGAAGCAGAGAATGGCAGGGGCTGGAAGAGAGCTCCAGAGCTCAGCCAGTCCAAATCCCCCCTGCAAGAGCAGGAGCACCCAGAGCAGATCACACAGGAACACATCCAGGTGAGTCTTGAATACCTGCAGAGAGGGAGACTCCACAGCCCTCCCTGGGCAGCCTGTGCCAGGCTTCTGGCACCCTCCCAGGGAAAAAAATCCTCCTTGTGTTTAAGTGAAGCTTCTGCCCTTTGCCCCTGGTGCTGTCCTTGGGCATCCCCCAGCAGAGCCTGGCTCCAGCCTCTGGCTGTCACCTTCACACCTTCAGAGCCATGATTGAGGTCACCTCTGAGTCTCCTCTCCCAGCAGCACAGCCCCAGCTCCCTCAGGCTCTCCTCCTAACAGAGCTGTTCCATTCCCTTCAGCATCTTTGTGCCTCTGTGCTGGACTCTCTCAAGCAGTTCTATGTCCCTCTTGCTCTGAGGGCCCCAGAACTGCACACACTGCTCCAGATGCAGCCTCCCCAGGGCACAGCAGAGGGGCAGGAGAACCTCTCTCCATCTACTCACCACAGCCCTTCTAACCCACCCCAGGATGGCATTGCCCCTCCTGGCCACCAGAGCACATTGCTGGCTCAGGGTCAGCCTCCCAGCCACTGGGACCCCCAGATCCTTTCCCTTCTCTGCCTTCCAACAGCTCAGTCCCCAACCTATCCTGGTCCTTGGGGCTGTTCCTTCCCAGGTGCCAGACTCTATACTTATCCTTGTTGAAATGAATTCAATTTCTCCTTGCCCAGTCCTCCAGCCTAAGTCTCTCTGAGTGGCAGCACAGCCTCCTGGTGTGGCAGCCACTCCATCCAGTTTGGTGGCACCAGCAAACTTGCTGACAGTGTCCTCTGTGCCTTCATCCCAGGTTATAGATCACAGACTCAAGCAGGTTGGAAGAGAGCTCCAAGCTCAGCCAGCCCAACCTAGCACCCAGCCCTGCCCAACCAACCAGACCATGGCACTAAGTGCCCCAGCCAGGCTTGGCTGCAACACCTCCAGCCACAGCCACTCCACCACCTCCCTGGGCAGCCCATTCCAGTGCCAATCACTCTCTCTGCCAACAACTTCCTCCTCACAGCCAGCCCAGACCTGCCCTGGCACAGCTGCAGCCTGGGTCCCCTTCTTCTGCTGCTGGCTGCCTGGCAGCAGAGCCCAACCCCAGCTGGCTACAGCCTCCCTGCAGGCAGCTGCAGGCAGCAATGAGCTCTGCCCTGAGCCTCCTCTGCTGCAGGCTGCACCCCCCCAGTTCCTTCAGCCTCTCCTTACAGGGCTGTGCTCTAGAACTGGTCTCAGGGAGGGATAGGACAAGGAGATGCAGCACAGGAGGTTCCAGCTCAACACAAGGAGGAACTTCTTTATTGTAAGGCTCACAGAGCCCTGGCACAGGCTGCCCAGAGAGGCTGTGGAGTCTCCTTGTGTGGAGCCTTTCCAGGCCTGTCTGGATGTGTTCCTGTGTGCCCTGAGCTGGATTGTGTGCTCCTGCTCTGGCAGGGGGGTTGGATTTGATGATCCTCTTGGCTCCCTTCCAACCTCTGACATCCTGGGAGCCTATGACTTCAGTGCTCTCCTGGATGCTATTTTTGGAGCTGGCTGAGGGCTCCCTGACTTCTGCCTCTCACCCAGGTGCTTGGTGGATGGCAGATCAGCAGACACCAGTTCTGGCAGGGGAAGGTTGGACTCAATGATCCTCTTGGTTCCTTTCCAACCCCTGACATCCTGTGAGCCTGTGACTGCAGGGCTCTCTTGGGTGCTGCTGTTGGAGCTGGCTGAGGTCTTGCTGACTTCTGCCTCTCACCCAGGTGCTTGGTGGATGGCAGATCAGCAGACACCAGTTCTGGCAGGGGGGGGGGGTTGCACTTGATGATCTCCTTGGGTCCTTTCCAACCCCTAGTGTCCTGTGATCCCAGCCTCTCCTAGACCTTTACAACAACACCTCCTGAGCCCCTCAGTTGTTTATCCAAACCAACCTCTCCTTTTCCCTGGGCAGACCTGGAGTTGAAGCCCCCCCAAGGAGAAATTCTTGTCCCTCTGACAGGTTTTTATCCCCATCTGAGAGGCAAAACCACTCCCCTAGGGAACTGGAGTGAAGTCCTTTCTTGTGCTCCTGCTGCCAGGAGAGACAAGGAAAGAGAAGTGCTGCAGTGTCAATGGTGATGAAGGAGCCAAAGTGGCTGGAAAACACTGTTGGGAAATGGAAGTTTGGCTGAGCTAATTTAGTGTAATTCCCTGCTAATGAATTAATGCAGCACTTCTTGTTCATTAGCACCTCCCTGCTTGGATTGCAGCTCCAAGTGCTTGCTGCCTTCATTACCAGCAAGTAGCAGTGGAGTAAACTGGTGCTTGGTGGACTCCTTCCTTCCCAGCAAGCTTTGATCCCAAGGGGTGTGCTGGGGAAGGGTTAGGAGGAGGAAGGATCTCATCCAGGGTTAAATGTGGTGGGTTGAAACTAGAGTAAGGCAGACTTAGGCTGGACATCAGGAGGAAGCTGCTCACAATGAGAGTGGTGAAATAATGGAGCAGGTTGCACCAAGTGGTGCTTTGTTCCCAAGGGAAGGGATGGGAGGAGGAAGGAATCCATCCAAGGAGGTTTTCAAGGTTAGATTTGGTGCTTCATGCCTAAGGGAAGGGATGGGAGGAAGCAAGGAACCAATCCAAGGAGGCTTTCAAGGTTAGACTTGATGGTTTCAAACTAGAGTAGGGTTGGTTTGGGCTCTGGTACTTCATTGCCAAGGGAAGGGATGGAAGGAGGAAGGAATCCATCCAAGGAGGTTTTCCAGGTTATATTTGATGCTTCATGCCTAAGGGAAGGGATGGGAGGAGGAAGGAATCCATCCAAGGAGGTTTTCCAGGTTATATTTGATGCTTCATGCCTAAGGGAAGGGATGGGAGGAGGAAGGAATCCACCTAAGAAGGTTTTCCAGGTTAGATTTGATGCTTCATTCCTAAGGGAAGGGATGGGAGGAAGCAAGGAACCAATCCAAGGAGGCTTTCAAGGTGAATCTTGATGGTTTCAAAGTAGAGTAGGGTTGGTTTATGCTGAGCATCAGGAGGAAGCTGCTCACAATGAGAGTGGTGAAATAATGGAGCAGGTTGCACCAAGTGGTGCTTTGTTCCCAAGGGAAGGGGTGGGAGGAAGAAGGAATCCATCCAAGGAGGTTTCCAAGGTTAGACTTGATGGTTTCAAACTAGAGTGGGGTTGGTTTAGGCTGAGCATCAGGAGGATGATGCTCACAATGAGAGTGGTGTAATAATGGAGCAGGTTGCCCAGAGAATCATAGAATAGAATCACAGAACCAAGCAGGTTGGAAGAGAGCTCCAAGCTCACCCAGCCTAGCACCCAGCCCTGCCCAACCAACCAGACCATGGCACTAAGTGCCCCAGCCAGGCTTGGCTGCAACACCTCCAGCCACAGCCACTCCACCACCTCCCTGGGCAGCCCATTCCAGTGCCAATCACTCTCTCTGCCAGCAACTTCCTCCTCACAGCCAGACCAGACCTGCCCTGCCACAGCTTCAGCCTGGGTCCCCTTCTGCTGCTGGCTGCCTGGCAGCAGAGCCCAACCCCAGCTGGCTACAGCCTCCCTGCAGGCAGCTGCAGGCAGCAATCAGCTCTGCCCTGAGCCTCCTCTGCTGCAGGCTGCACCCCCCCAGCTCCCTCAGCCTCTCCTCACAGGGCTGTGCTCCAGGCCCCTCCCCAGCCTTGCTGCCCTTCTCCAAACACCTTCCAGCACCTCAGCAGCTCTCTGCAATGCAGGAGCCCAGAGCTGGACACAGCACTGCAGGGGTGGCCTGAGCAGTGCTGAGCACAGGGGCACAAGAACCTCCCTTGTCCTGCTGCCCACACTGCTCCTGAGCCAGCCCAGGATGCCATTGGCTCTGCTGCCCACCTGGGCACTGCTGCCTCCTCTGCAGCTCCTCTCTGCCAGCACCCCCAGCTCCCTCTCTGCCTGCCTGCTCTCAGCCACTCTGGCCCCAGCCTGCAGTGTCACTCGTTAGGGGCTCTCTGCTGACGCCTTCAGTTTCTCTTTTCCCTGTTTTTCCTGCTGCTTTATTTTCCTCTCTTCCCTTCCCAGAGCTTCCAACGTTTTAATTATTTACTTGGAGCGTGATTAATGTTTTGTCTGACGTTGTGCTGCCAGGGGAGCCCCGGTACATTTTGGCTTAGTGAGATCTAATTAAGAAGTCCCATCAAGCATGTCATCCCTTGTCTTACAAGTACCTCCAGGGCTCCTCTGCTGCAGCTCCCTTGCAGCAGGCTCAGCTGGACAGGATGGCTCTGGGGGAGGGGAACATACCTAGGGGGTGCTGCCCTGTAAACAAGGAGGGCTTCAGCCAGCCCTCAGCCCAAGGTCAAGGCAAGAGCCAGATCGCTGTAGCCTCCAGGGTGTGGAGATAAGAATCACAGAATCGGGCAGGGTTGGAAGGGAGCACAAGGAGCAGGCAGTGCCAACCCCTGCCATGCCCAGGGACACCCTACCCTAGAGCAGCCTGACCACAGCCTCAGCCAGCCTGGCCTCAAACACCTCCAGCCATGGGGCCTCAACCCCCTCCCTGGGCAACCCATTCCAGCCTCTCACCACTCTCCTGCTCGACAACTTCCTCCTCCCCTCCAGCCTCACTCTCCCCACCTCCAGCTCTGCTCCATTCCCCCCACTCCTGACACTCCCTCACAGCCTCAAAAGTCCCTCCCCAGCTTTTTTGGAGCCCCCTGCAAGGCCACCAGAAGGTCCCCTGGGAGCCTCCTCTGCTGCAGCCTGCACAGCCCCAACTCTTTCAGGCTGTGCTCACAGCAGAGCTGCTGCAGCCTCTCAGCAGCCTCCTGGCCCTGCTCTGGACACTCTCCAGCATCTCCACAGCCCTCTTGTCCCAGGGGCTCCAGAGCTGGATGCAGCACTCCAGGTGGGCTCTCAGCAGAGCAGAGCAGAGGGGCAGAATCCCCTCCCTGGCCCTGCTGGCCACACTGCTGCTGCTGCAGCCCAGCCTCTGCTTGGCTTTCTGGGCTGCAAGTGCTCACTGCTGGCTCCTGTGCAGCTTCTCCTCCAGCAGCACCCCCAAGTGCCTCTCCTCAGGGCTGCTCTCCAGCCTGGCACTGCCCAGCCTGGATTGGTGCTTGCCATTGCCTCCAGTCAGCTGCAGAGAGAGGCTTTTTGTTTCCAACTTGCCTTACCCTGGCAGCATCAGTCCCGTGTGCAGGGTTCAGAGATGTCACAGGATCACAGAGTGTCAGGGGTGGTTCTGTGCTCCACAACCTCCCTGGAGGTGCTCAGGACCAGGTTGGATGAGGCTTTGAGTGACCTGTTCTAGTGGGAGATGTCCCTGCCTGTGGCACAGGGAGGTTGGAACTGGCTGAGCTTTGAGGTCCTTTCCAACCTAAAACCATTCTCTGGTTCCTCTAGGGGCAGTTTATGGCTTGGGCAGCCTCACCTAAGCCCCCCCAGGGTCTGATTGAAGCTCAGCTCAGGGTTGTTGGTCCCTCCTTGCACTGGGGGTTGCTGCTCTCCACTCGTGCCCACTGCCCACAGGTTTATCCTCACCTTGCCTCATCCTCTGCATCATTGAATGCTTTGGGTCAGAAGGGACCTTAAAGCCTTGCAACAGCCTCACCCTCCCCACCTTGCCAAGTGGCCTGAGCTCCCTGCTGGATGTTGGCTTGCCCCTAAGGCTGGGGTGAAGGCTCTGGCTTGCTGCTAGGGATCTCTCCAAGCTTCCCATCCAGCTCTTGGCAGAGCAGAAGAGCTGTCCCCATCCATCCATCCATGGCTTAGCAACCCTGCAGGGAGGTTGGAGCCCACTGCTCCATCCACAAACACAGCCCTGGCAGCTGCCCTTGTGGTGCAGAGACCTCCAGCAAGCTGGGAAACGAGAGGATGGCCAATGCCAGGCTCAAATGAGCATGAATTAAGCATGCTGTGGCCATAAGCACCCAGTCCAGGCCCCTGTCTGGCCAGGCTTGGCTTGCACATCCCCACTCCACTGCTGCTGCCAGGGCTCTGCTTGCTTGGCAGAGCCCAGAGAGGTGTTGGGTGGGATGTGGGGGATGGAGCTGCTCTCATTGCCAGCTTGCAGCGAGGTGAATTCCCACCCCCCCCACCCCAGTGCTGAGCCACCCAGAGCTTGGGGGTGTCCCTGAAGCCACCTTTCTCTTCCAGTGCTGGGCAAGGTTGAAGCCAGAGGTTGTTGTCTCTGTAGCCTGGTGGCAGCAGCAGCAGCAGCAGCCTGGGGCTGGCCTTGCCCTTAGGACAAGAGGTGTCTGGGCTGGAGCACATCAGTGGCTGCAGGGCAGCAGCCCCCTCGGAACGGCCCCGGACCCATGCAGACAGCAGGGGCAGGGCTGGGGATAGGCTGAGCTGCGGTGGGGGTGGGAGAGGGATAGATGTGGGGGGGGATAGGGATAGATGGGGGATAGGTGTAGATGTGGGGGGGGATAGGGATAGATGGGGGGGGATAGGGATAGATGGGGGGGGATAGGGATAGATGTGGGGGGGGATAGGGATAGATGTGGGGATAGGTGTAGATGTGGGGGAGATAGGGATAGATGTGGGGGGGGATAGGTGTAGATGTGGGGGAGATAGGGATAGATGAGGGGGAGGGATAGGGATAGATGTGGGGGAGATAGGGATAGATGGGGGGGGATAGGGGTAGATGTGGGGGAGATAGGGATAGATGTGGGGGGGAGAGAGATAGATGTGGGGGGAGATAGGGATAGATGTGGGGGAGAGAGGGACAGACGTGAGGGGGATAGGGATAGACGTGGGGTGAGACAGGGATAGATGTGGGGGGAGATAGGGATAGATGTGGGGGGGATAGGGATATGTGGGGGGGGAGGTAGGGATAGATGGGGATAGGCATAGATGTGGAGGGAGAGACAACTGGGGGGGGATAACGACTGTGTGTGGGGTAGGCAAGTGTGGGGGGGATAGGTATAACTGGGGGGGATAGGCATGACTGTGGGGGGTTAGACAACTGGTTGGGGGGGGGGGAATAGGCATAACTGTGCTCTGCTTGGCACAGGGCTTCTTGCTCCTCCCCATGCAGCAGCAGCGGCAGCAGCTAGCGAGGAGATAACAGCCCCCAGGCACTTATCTGGCTGTGAGGCTGGAGATAAGCAGAGGCAGGGAGGCTGCGACCTGCAGCTCACTGCACCGAGGAGCAAAATCGGAGGGGGAAAGATGCAGCAGCAGACCCAAGGGGAGTGGAGCTGTTGGGTGGTGGGAGGAGGAGGAGGAGGATGAGGATGCTCCTTTTCTTGCTGGGGATGGAGGGGTGAAAACGAAGAGGGAGAGTCCTGATGGCCTTGCTGCAGGGCACAGGATAGGTTTGGCTGCTGAAGGGGAGGAGGAGGAAGGAGCTCTCCTCTTGCAGCTGTGCAGCAGCCTGGTGGGAAGCGCTGGGCCAGCGCTTGCAGCAATTCAGCTGCAGAAGAGCGAGGAGAGAACGAGAGGAGCTGGCAAAGGCAGGAGGCACAGCTTCAGCCTCTCAAAACAAAGCAGCTGCCTTCCAGCCAGCCCATGCCAGGCAAGGAGAGGGGGGCAGAAATGCTTTTCCCAGCTCCAAGAGGTTTGGGGGTTAGCCTGGTGTGAGCCAAGGCTGTGGCAGAGAAAGCTGAAGAGGTGTGGGGGTTAGCCTGGTGTGAGCCAAGGCTGTGGCAGAGAAAGCTGAAGAGGTGTGGGGGTTAGCCTGGTGTGAGCCAAGGCTGTGGCAGAGAAAGCTGAAGAGGTGTGGGGGTTAGCCTGGTGTGAGCCAAGGCTATGGCAGAGAAAGCTGAAGAGGTTTGGGGGTTAGCCTGGTGTGAGCCAAGGCTGTGGCAGAGGAAGCCCAAGAGGTGTGGGGGTTAGCCTGGTGTGAGCCAAGGCTGTGGCAGAGAAAGCTCCAAGAGGTTTGGGGGTTAGCCTGGTGTGAGCCAAGGCTGTGGCAGAGGAAGCCCAAGAGGTTTGGGGGTTAGCCTGGTGTGAGCCAAGGCTATGAGAGAGGAAGCCCAAGAGGTTTGGGAGTTAGCCTGGTGTGAGCCAAGGCTGTGGCAGAGAAAGCTGAAGAGGTTTGGGGGTTAGCCTGGTGTGAGCCAAGGCTATGGCAGAGAAAGCTGAAGAGGTTTGGGGGTTAGCCTGGTGTGAGCCAAGGCTGTGGCAGAGAAAGCTGAAGAGGTTTGGGGGTTAGCCTGGTGTGAGCCAAGGCTGTGGCAGAGAAAGCTCCAAGAGGTTTGGGGGTTAGCCTGGTGTGAGCCAAGGCTGTGGCAGAGAAAGCTGAAGAGGTGTGGGGGTTAGCCTGGTGTGAGCCAAGGCTGTGGCAGAGGAAGCCCAAGAGGTTTGGGGGTTAGCCTGGTGTGAGCCAAGGCTGTGGCAGAGAAAGCTCCAAGAGGTTTGGGGGTTAGCCTGGTGTGAGCCAAGGCTGTGGCAGAGAAAGCTCCAAGAGGTGTGGGGGTTAGCCTGGTGTGAGCCAAGGCTGTGGCAGAGAAAGCTGAAGAGGTTTGGGGGTTAGCCTGGTGTGAGCCAAGGCTGTGGCAGAGAAAGCCCAGCTCTGGTTAGGGGGTGGGGGGAAGAAGTTGCTGCAGTCCACTAGGAGCAGATCCAAAAAGATCTAAAGGAGAAATAAAAAGGCAGCATCTGTGGGTTGGGATTTGGGCATGCCAGAGGTGGTGAGGATGAGCAGAGGGAGCTGTGGGTGCAGTGTGGGCATGCTAGAGGTGGTGAGGATGAGGAGAGGGAGCTGTGGGTGCAGTGTGGGCATGCCAGAGGAGGTGAGGACGAGCAGAGGGAGGTGTGGGTGCAGTGTGGGCATGCCAGAGGAGGTGAGGACGAGCAGAGGGAGGTGTGGGTGCAGTGTGGGCATGCCAGAGGTGGTGAGGATGAGCAGAGGGAGCTGTGGGTGCAGTGTGGGCATGCCAGAGGTGGTGAGGATGAGCAGAGGGAGCTGTGGGTGCAGTGTGGGCATGCCAGAGGTGGTGAGGATGAGCAGAGGGAGGTGTGGGTGCAGTGTGGGCATGCCAGAGGTGGTGAGGATGAGCAGAGGGAGCTGTGGGTGCAGTGTGGGCATGCCAGAGGTGGTGAGGATGAGCAGAGGGAGCTGTGGGTGCAGTGTGGGCATGCTAGAGGTGGTGAGGATGAGGAGAGGGAGCTGTGGGTGCAGTGTGGGCATGCCAGAGGAGGTGAGGACGAGCAGAGGGAGGTGTGGGTGCAGTGTGGGCATGCCAGAGGAGGTGAGGACGAGCAGAGGGAGGTGTGGGTGCAGTGTGGGCATGCCAGAGGTGGTGAGGATGAGCAGAGGGAGCTGTGGGTGCAGTGTGGGCATGCCAGAGGTGGTGAGGATGAGCAGAGGGAGCTGTGGGTGCAGTGTGGGCATGCCAGAGGTGGTGAGGATGAGCAGAGGGAGCTGTGGGTGCAGTGTGGGCATGCCAGAGGTGGTGAGGATGAGCAGAGGGAGCTGTGGGTGCAGTGTGGGCATGCCAGAGGTGGTGAGGATGAGCAGAGGGAGGTGTGGGTGCAGTGTGGGCATGCCAGAGGTGGTGAGGATGAGCAGAGGGAGGTGTGGGTGCAGTGTGGGCATGCCAGAGGTGGTGAGGATGAGCAGAGGGAGGTGTGGGTGCAGTGTGGGCATGCCAGAGGTGGTGAGGATGAGCAGAGGGAGCTGTGGGTGCAGTGTGGGCATGCCAGAGGAGGTGAGGATGAGCAGAGGGAGGTGTGGGTGCAGTGTGGGCATGCCAGAGGTGGTGAGGATGAAGAGAGGGAGCTGTGGGTGCAGTGTGGGCATGCCAGAGGTGGTGAGGATGAGCAGAGGGAGCTGTGGGTGCAGTTTGGACTCCCTACCCCCCAGCTGCAGCATCTCAAAGCCTAAGCCTGAGCTGAATCTCTTCCTCAGGCTGCCAAGTATCCTCTTCTCCACTTTGCTAGCTGCCTTTCATGCCAGCCAGCTCAGAAGTGAAGTCTCCAGGTACTTGGAGGCTATTTTCAGCCCTCACCCCAGCGAGATGTAGCCAAGACATCATCTTCTGGCTGGTGGTGGTGGTGGTGGTGGGGGAGAAGTTCCCAACTGGCCTTTGCGTGCCCAAGGGACTGGGTGAGCTCAGAGGAGTTCTCTTCAAAACACAAAGCCCAGCAGAGCTGCTCATAATTCAGGTCAGCTCTGAGAGGAGCTGTTGGGAGGGTCAGAGTTGGAGGCTGGAAGCTGAAACTGGAGCTCTGCTTCAAGCCCCATCCAAGCTTGGCTCCGGGCAGAGCTTCCTCCCCAGCCAAAAACCCAGCAGGGATGCAGGGCAGAGGCAGTTCTGGGTCACTGTCTCCTGTCCTCCTTTTGTCTGCTGCTTGCTTTGGTGCTTCTTGGAGGAAATAGGATCCATTTGCTCCTTCCTTTTCCCCCTCTGGCATCTCTCTGGGTGTTCACACACAGGGTTTGGGCGACAGGGAAGGGGTTGAGGGATGGAGACGTCGTTGGGCTGCTGGAGCAGCTGTAGAGTGGCTTGGGTTGGAAGGGACCTCAAAGCTCACCTAGCTCCAACCCCCCCACACACACTCTGATATAGGCAGGGACATCTTCTACTAGATCAGGTTGCTCAGGGCTTCATCCAGCCTGGCTTTGAACACCTGTAGGGAAGGGGCAGCCACAACCTGTTGCAGCTCATTAATTGCTTAATTAAAGTCAAGGTGTTCTTGCAGTCCAGCTCTGGCTGCACATCCCCTGTTGCCCTCCCAAGCCTGATGAGATGAAACTTGTCCCTGCAAGAGCAAAGTCCATTCATTCACCTTAACATTCAGCCCATATCATTCATAACTGGGTTGGTGGTGCAATTAATGGCATCATTAAGAACTGTTACTGGTGTTGCAGAGCCATTTGACTTCTTTGAGTGGCTTCTCTGCAACCATCTGGGCCAGTCTCTTCCATCCCAGAATCACAGCTGGGAAAGACCTGGAAGATCAGAGTCCAACCCATCCTCTGTGACCCTTACAGTAAAGAAGTTTCCCCTCTGTGTTGAGATGGAACCTCCTGTGCTGCAACTTACAGCTTCTGTGGAATCAGTGAACTGTTTGGGTTGGAGAAGACTTCTAGGACCATGGAGTCCAACCATCAACCCACCACAGCCACCAAAGCATGGCCCCAAGTGCCAGAGAGAGAGGGATTGGCATTGGAATGGGCTGCCCAGGGAGGTGGTGGAGTTACCATCCCTGGAGGTGTTGAAGCCAAGCCTGGATGAGGTGTTTAGTGCCATGGTCTGGTTGGTTGGGCAGGGCTGGGTGCTAGGTTGGGCTGGCTGAGCTTGGAGCTCTCTTCCAGCCTGTTTGAGTCTATGACTGGCCAGGGCTGGGTGCTAGGTTGGGCTGGCTGAGCTTGGAGCTCTCTTCCAGCCTGTTTGAGCCTATGACTGGCAAGGGCTGGGTGCTAGGTTGGGCTGGCTGAGCTTGGGGCTCTCTTCCAACCTGCTTGAGTCTATGACTGGCCAGGGCTGGGTGCTAGGTTGGGCTGGGTGAGCTTGGAGCTCTCTTCCAGCCTGCTTGAGTCTATGACTGGCCAGGGCTGGGTGCTAGATTGGGCTGGCTGAGCTTGGAGCTCTCTTCCAACCTGCTTGATTCTGTGATTCTGTAGCCACAGGCTGCTTGAACACCTCTAGGGATGGGGACTCCAGCATCTCCTTGGGCAGCCTCTGCCAATCCCTGACCACTCTTGCAGCAAATTGTTCCTCAGCCCCAATTCTAACCCTCTCCTAGCACAATTTCAGGCCATATTCTATCATCTGATACTTGGGAGAAGAATTAACTCCACTTCACTCCAGTCTCCTTGCAAGGAGCTGTAGGCAGCAATGAGGTCTCCCCTCAGCATCCTCTTCTCCAGGCTAAGCACCCCCCAGGTCCCACAACTGCTCCTCCCTAGCCCTGTTCTCAACTGCTCCTCCCCAGCCCTGTTCTCCAGACCTTTTCCCAGCTTTATTGCCCTTCTCTGGACCTGCTCCAGCCTCTCAATGTCCATTTTTGGAGTGAGGGGCCCCAGATCAACCCCAGTCCTCCAGGTGTGGCCTCACCAGTGCTGAGCACAGGGGGCTCAATCCCTGCCCTGCTCCTACTGCCCACACTCTTCCTGACCCAAGGCAGGGATGCTGAGGGCCTCCTGTGCACACAACCAATTCAATCCTGGTGAATTCTACTCCAAACACCTCAAACCCATCAGGTTTTGGTTCTGAGTAACAAGAAGAAGCCTCCTCTGGGTGTGTGGAGGGGCAACAAGGACATGGCCCCCATTGTACTTACCCTAGGTTGAAGGAGATTTTCCATCTGTGGTTCCAAAAGGTCAATCCTGAGCTTGTCACCATTGCCACTTGGATTTACCAGAGAGCATGGAATAAAGCTCTCAGTCCCTTCCTAATGGAGGTGTGGGGTGGAAGGAGCTCTTACCCTGCTCCCCATGGCCCTGCCTGCACCAACTTTACAGCCCCAGCTTGGAGGTTAGCAGCTTTGCCTGCAAGCTGTGCCTGAGTTGGAGTTCCTTGATCCCACAGCATGCCTCAGTTTGCCCTCTGGTGCTTTCGTTGCAGGACTTCAGGTGATGGAGATGGGCCCCAGATCATAGAGTCATAGAATGTATTGGGTTGGAAGGTAGCCTCATTGGATGGAACCTTCCTTTTCACCTTGGAAGGTGGCAGGATCATGGAATGCTTTGGGTTGGAAGGTAGCCTTGTTGAATTGACCCTTCCTTTTCACCTTGGAAGGTGGCAGGATCATGGAATGCTTTGGGTTGGAAGGTAGCCTTGTTGAATGGACTCTTCCTCTTCACCTTGGAAGGTGACAGGATCATGGAATGCTTTGGGTTGGAAGGTAGCCTTGTTGAAGGGACTCTTCCTTTTCACCTTGGAAGGTGGCAGGATCATGGAATGCTTTGGGTTGGAAGGTAGCCTTGTTGAAGGGACTCTTCCTTTTCACCTTGGAAGGTGACAGGATCATGGAAGGCATTGGGTTGGAAGGTAGAGCCTATCCTCTTCACCCTGGAAGGTGGTAGAAGCATGGAATGCATAAGGTTGGAAGGTAGCCTTGTTGAAGGGACTCTTCCTCTTCACCTTGGAAGGTGGCAGGATCATGGAATGCATTAGGTTGGAAGGTAGAGCCTATCCTCTTCACCTTGGAAGGTGGTAGAAGCATGGAATGCATTGGGTTGGAAGGTAGAGCCTATCCTCTTCACCTTGGAAGGTGGTAGGGTCATGGAATGCATTGGGTTGGAAGGTAGAGCCTATCCTCTTCAACTTGGAAGGTGGCAGGATCATGGAATGCATTAGGTTGGAAGGTAGCCTTGCTGAATGGACTCTTCCTCTTCACCTTGGAAGGTGGCAGGATCATGGAATGCTTTGGGTTGGAAGGTAGAGCCTATCTTCTTCACCTTGGAAGGTGGCAGGATCATGGAATGCTTTGGGTTGGAAGGTAGAGCCTATCTTCTTCATTTTGGAAGGTGGCAGGATCATGGAATGCTTTGGGTTGGAAGGTAGAGCCTATCTTCTTCATTTTGGAAGGTGGCAGGATCATGGAATGCTTTGGGTTGGAAGGTAGAGCCTATCCTCTTCACCTTGGAAGGTGACAGGATCATGGAATGCATAAGGTTGGAAGGTAGCCTTGTTGAAGGGACTCTTCCTCTTCACCTTGGAATGTCACAGGATTATGGAATGCATTGGGTTGGAAGGTAGTCTTGTTGAAGGGACTCTTGCTCTTCACCTTGGAATGTCACAGGATCATGGAAAGCATTGGGTTGGAAGGTAGCCTTGTTGAAGGGACCCTTCCTTTTCACCTTGGAAGGTGGCAGGATCATGGAATGCTTTGGGTTGGAAGGTAGCCTTGTTGAAGGGACCCTTCCTTTTCACCTTGGAAGGTGGCAGGATCATGGAATGCTTTGGGTTGGAAGGTAGCCTTGTTGAATGGACTCTTCCTCTTCACCTTGGAATGTCACAGGATCATGGAATGCTTTGGGCTGGAAGCTAGTCTTGTTGAATGGACTCTTCCTTTTCACCTTGGAATGTCACAGGATCATGGAATGCATTGGGTTGGAAGGTAGCCTTGTTGAATGGACCCTTGGAAGATCCTCTTGTCCAACCCTCCTGCCCTGACCAGGAGCATCTTTAACTCGATCAAGTTGCTGACCTTGGATGTCTCCACCACCTTTCTGGGCAACCTTTCCTGGTATTTCACCACCCTCACAGCAAAGAATTCCCTGCTCACCTCCAGCCTAATCCCACCCTGCCCTGGTGTCAAACCACTGCCTCTTGTCCCATTGTTCCATGTCCTTCTAGACAGACATTCCTGTAGGTCCCCTCCAGACATTGAATCTCTGCTCTGAGGTGCTCCCTGGAGCCTTCTCTTCTCCCTGTGGAATAATCCCAACTCTCCCAGCCTGTCTTCATGGGAGAGGAGCTCCAGCCCTACTTTGTCAGATCATCTTTGTTCAGCCAAAGAGCAATCTCCTCATGCAGCTCTGGCTCTTTGCCTCATGCTCTTGCTGGCATCCTCTGGGATGAGTTATTAAAGGACAAAGCCACATCTATTAATCATTCTCCTACAGCAGGGCCAGGCTGTAAAGAGCTCCTAACAATGAATAAGTAACCAGCTGTTGACATGCAGAGAAATGGAGAAGAGCTGTCCCATCCCACAGCTCCCCCGTGCCAGGGCTGGCTGAACCTCCTGCCTGTGCCCTCCTGGAGGTGTGGGATGGAGACATAACCTGCAGAGGGACCTGGCACAGTCCTGGTCAATCTGTTTAGTGATGATCTGGAGCAGGGGATTGAGTCCAGTAGCAGTCAGTTTGCAGATGGCACCAAGCTAGGAGCAGCTGTGGAGCTGTGGGAGGGTAGCAGAGCCCTGCAGAGGGACCTGGCCAGGCTGCATGGGTGGGCAGAGGCCAAGGGGATGAGAGTGAACAAGGCCAAGGGCAGGGTTGTGCACTTTGGCCACAACAACCCCAAGCAGCACTAGAGGCTGGGGCCAGAGGGGCTGAGAGCAGGCAGGCAGAGAGGGAGCTGGGGGTGGTGGCAGAGAGGAGCTGCAGAGGAGGCAGCAGTGCCCAGGTGGGCAGCAGAGCCAATGGCATCCTGGGCTGGCTGAGGAGCAGTGTGGGCAGCAGGACAAGGGAGGTTCTTGTGCCCCTGTGCTCAGCACTGCTCAGGCCACCCCTGCAGTGCTGTGTCCAGCTCTGGGCTCCTGCATTGCAGAGAGATGCTGAGGTGCTGGAAGGTGTTTGGAGCAGGGCAGCAAGGCTGGGGAGGGGCCTGGAGCACAGCCCTGTGAGGAGAGGCTGAGGGAGCTGGGGGGGTGCAGCCTGCAGCAGAGGAGGCTCAGGGCAGAGCTCATTGCTGCCTGCAGCTGCCTGCAGGGAGGCTGTAGCCAGCTGGGGTTGGGCTCTGCTGCCAGGCAGCCAGCAGCAGCAGAAGGGGACCCAGGCTGAAGCTGTGGCAGGGCAGGTCTGGGCTGGCTGTGAGGAGGGAGTTGCTGGCAGAGAGAGTGATTGGCACTGGAATGGGCTGCCCAGGGAGGTGGTGGAGTGGCTGTGGCTGGAGGTGTTGCAGCCAAGCCTGGCTGGGGCACTTAGTGCCATGGTGTGGTTGGTTGGGCAGGGCTGGGTGCTAGGTTGGGCTGGCTGAGCTTGGAGCTCTCTTCCAGCCTGCCTGATTCTGGGATTCTAAGGTTCTGTGGTACAAGGTGTTTGTCTCTAAGGCCAGCTGCTGGACCAACCCTTTTAGATGCTGAAGGCTTCAGCTAAAAGCTGAAGGCCCCATGGCTGGAAGTGTTTGAGGCCAGGCTGGCTGAGGCTGTGGTCAGGCTGCTCTAGGGTAGGGTGTCCCTGGCCATGGCAGGGGGGTTGGCACTGCCTGATCCTTGTGCTCCCAACCCTTCCTGATTCCATGATTCTATGAACTGGCCTGAAGTTTCAATCCAGTCTCAATCTCCCCTCTGCCACTTCAAACCCATTCCTCCTCCTCCTCTCACTACCAGACCTTGTCAATAGTCCCTCCTCAGCCTTCTTCTAGCCCCCTTCAGGCCCTGCAAGGCCACTCCAAGGTCTCCTCCAAGCCTTCTCCTCTCCAGGCTGCACAGCCCCAACTCTCTCAGCCTGTGCTCACAGCAGAGCTGCTGCAGCCCTCTCAGCATCTTGGTGGCCTCCTCTGCACTGGCTCCAACACTTCCATGTGCTGCTAAAAAACCCCAAACCAAACCAAACTGAACTGAACCAAACCCACTGAAACTAAATCAACCAAGCAAAAAAGTCAAAACCAAACCAAATTGAATCAAACCAGAGCAAAATGAACCAAAAAGAGTCAAACCAAACCAAACTGAACCAATCCAAATTGAACCAAACCCACTAAAACCAAACCAACCAACCAAAAAACCCAAACCTAACCAAGCCAACCTGAATCAAGCCAAAAGAAATAATACCAAACTCAACCAAATCAAAGCAAACTGAACCAAACCAACCCAAAACCTCTAAAACCAAACCAGCCAGCCAAAAAAACCCAAAACCCCAACACTAAACCTAACCTAACTGAGCTGAACTGAACCAAATCAAACCAAACCAAATCAAACCAAAATTCATCAAACTGAACTTAACCAAAACCACTAAAACCAAACCAGCCAAGTAAAAAAAACCCAAACCAAATCAAACCAAACTGGAGCAAACCAAACTGAACTGGAGCAAACCAAAACCACTAAAACCAAACCAGCCAAGCAAAAAAACCCCAAACCAAATCAAACCAAACTGGACCAAACCAAACTGAACCTAACCTAACCAAAACCACTAAAACCAAACCAATCAACCAAAAACCCACCAAACCAAATCAAACCAAACTGGACCAAACCAAACTGAACCTAACCTAACCTAACCAAAACCACTAAAACCAAACCACCCAAGCAAAAAAACCCAAACCAAATCAAACCAAACTGGAGCAAACCAAACTGAACCAAAGCAAACCTAACCAAAACCACTAAAACCAAACCAGCCAAGCAAAAAAACCCCAAACCAAATCAAACCAAACTCAACTAAAGCAGACTTAAACAGAACCAAATCAAAACCACTAAAACCAAACCAATCAACCAAAAACCCACCAAACCAAATCAAACCAAACTGAACCTAACCTAACCAAAACCACTAAAACCAAACCAGCCAAGCAAAAACCCACCAAACCAAATCAAACCAAACTGGAGCAAACCAAACTGAACCTAACCTAACCAAAACCACTAAAAACAAACCAGCCAAGCAAAAAAACCCAAACCAAATCAAACCAAACTCAACTAAAGCAGACTTAAACAAACAGAACCAAACCAAAACCACTAAAACCAATCCAATCAACCTAAAAAACACCAAACCAAATCAAACCAAACTGGAGCAAACCAAACTGAACCTAACCTAACCAAAACCACTAAAACCAAACCAGCCAAGCAAAAAAACCCAAACCAAATCAAACCAAACTGGAGCAAACCAAACTGAACTGGAGCAAACCAAAACCACTAAAACCAAACCAGCCAAGCAAAAAAACCCAAACCAAATCAAAGCAAACTCAACTAAAGCAGACTTAAACAAACAGAACCAAACCAAAACCACTAAAACCAAACCAATCAACCTAAAAAAACACCAAACCAAATCAAACCAAACTGGACCAAAGCAAACCTAACCAAAACCACTAAGACCAAACCAGCCAAGCAAAAAAAACCCAAACCAAATCAAACCAAACTCAACTAAAGCAGACTTAAACAAACAGAACCAGACCAAAACCACTAAAACCAAACCAATCAACCTAAAAAACACCAAACCAAATCAAACCAAACTGGAGCAAACCAAACTGAACCAAAGCAAACCTAACCAAAACCACTAAAACCAAACCAGCCAAGCAAAAAACCCCCAAACCAAACTGAACTGAATCGAACCAAACCAAATCAAACCAAACTGAACCAAAGAAAACCAAACTGAACCTAACCTAACCAAAACCACTAAAAGCAAACCAACCAAGCAAATAAACCCCAAACTAAACTGAACCAAATAAAACCAAACCAAATCAAAGTGAACCAAAGCAAACCAAAACCACTAAACCCAAACCAACCAAGCAAATAAACCCCAAACCAAACTGAACTGAATCAAACCAAACCAAATCAAAGTGAACCAAAGCAAAGCAAACCACAACCACTAAACCCAAACCAACCAAGCAAAAAAACCCCAAACCAAACTGAACAGAATTGAACCAAACCAAATCAAACCAAATTGAACCAAAGCCAACCAAAGCCACTAAACCCAAACCAACCAAGCAAAAATAACCCAAACCAAACTGAACTGAACCAAATAGAACCAAACCAAACTAAATCAAACCAAAGGAAACCAAACCAAAACCACTAAACCCAAACCATCCAAGCAAAAAAAACCCCAAACCAAAGCAAACCATAACCACTAAACCCAAACCAACCAAGCAAATAAACCTCAAACCAAACTGAACCGAATCGAACCAAACCAAATCAAAGTGAACCAAAGCAAAGCAAACCAAAACCACTAAACCCAAACCAACCAAGCAAATAAACCCTAAACCAAACCAAATTGAACCAAACCAAACTAAATCAAACCAAACCAAAGGAAACCAAACCAAACCCACTAAACCCAAACCAACCAAGCAAGAAACCCCAAACTAAACCAAACTGAACCAAATCAAACCAAACCAAAGCCACTAAACCCAAACCGACCAAGCAAAAAAAACCCAAACCAAACTGAACTGAACCGAATTGAACCAAACCAAACTAAATCAAACCAAACCAAAACCACTAAACCCAAACCAACCAAGCAAATAAAACCCAAACCAAACCAAAGCCACTAAACCCAAACCAACCAAGCAAATAAAACCCAACCCAAACCAAAACCACTCAACCCAAACCAACCAAGCAAATAAAACCCAACCCAACCCAAACCAAAACCACTCAACCCAAACCAACCAAGCAAAAAACCCCAATTTAAACCAAACCAAAACTACTCAACCCAAAACAGCTAAGCAATAAAACCCCAAACTAAACCGAACCAAAACACTCAACCCAAACCAACCAAGCAAATAAAACCCAACCCAAACCAAAGCCACTAAGCCCAAACCAACCAAGCAAATAAAACCCAACCTAAACCAAAGCCACTAAACCCAAACTAACCAAGCAAATAAAACCCACCCCAAACCAAAGCCACTAAACCCAAACCAACCAAGCAAAAAAACCCCAAACCAAACTGAACCGAATCAAACCAAACCAAATCAAAGCAAACCAAAGCCACTAAACCCAAACCAACCAAGCAAGAAACCCCAAACTAAACCAAACTGAACCAAATTGAACCAAACCAAAGCCACTAAACCCAAACCAACCAAGCAAGAAACCCCGAACCAAACCAAACTGAACCGAATCAAACCAAACCAAAGCCACTAAACCCAAACCAACCAAGCAAATAAAACCCAACCCAAACCAAAACCACTAAACCCAAACTAACCAAGCAAATAAAACCCAACCCAAACCAAAGCCACTAAACCCAAAGTAACCAAGTAAATAAAACCCAAACCAAACCAAAACCACTAAACCCAAACCAACCAAGCAAATAAAATCCAAACCAAACCAAAACCACTAAACCCAAACCAACCAAGCAAATAAAACCCAAACCAAACCAAAGCCACTAAACCCAAACTAACTAAGCAAATAAAACCCAACCCAAACCAAAACCACTAAACCCAAACCAGCTAAGCAAAAAAACCCCAAACCAAACTGAACCGAATCAAACCAAATCAAAGCAAACCAAAACCACTAAACCCAAACCAACCAAGCAAGAAACCCCAAACTAAACCAAACTGAACCAAATTGAACCAAACCAAAGCCACTAAACCCAAACCAACCAAGCAAGAAACCCCGAACCAAACCAAACTGAACCAAATCAAACCAAACCAAAGCCACTAAACCCAAACCAACCAAGCAAATAAAACCCAACCCAAACCAAAACCACTAAACCCAAACTAACCAAGCAAATAAAACCCAACCCAAACCAAAGCCACTAAACCCAAAGTAACCAAGTAAATAAAACCCAAACCAAACCAAAACCACTAAACCCAAACCAACCAAGCAAATAAAACCCAAACCAAACCAAAACCACTAAACCCAAACCAACCAAGCAAATAAAACCCAAACCAAACCAAAGCCACTAAACCCAAACTAACTAAGCAAATAAAACCCAACCCAAACCAAAACCACTAAACCCAAACCAGCTAAGCAAAAAAACCCCAAACCAAACTGAACCGAATCAAACCAAATCAAAGCAAACCAAAACCACTAAACCCAAACCAACCAAGCAAGAAACCCCAAACTAAACCAAACTGAACCAAATTGAACCAAAGCAAAACCACTAAACCCAAACCAACCAAGCAAGAAACCCCAAACTAAACCAAACTGAACCAAATTGAACCAAAGCAAAACCACTCAACCCAAACTAACCAAGCAAATAAAACCCAACCCAAACCAAAGCCACTAAACCCAAACTAACCAAGCAAATAAAACCCAACCCAAACCAAAGCCACTAAACCCAAACCCACCAAGCAAATAAAACTCAACCCAAACCAAAGCCACTAAACCCAAACCCACCAAGCAAATAAAACTCAACCCAAACCAAAGCCACTAAACCCAAACCCACCAAGCAAATAAAACTCAACCCAAACCAAAGCCACTAAACCCAAACTAACCAAGCAAATACAACCCAACCCAACCCAAAGCCACTAAACCCAAACCAACCAAGCAAATAAAACCCAACCCAACCCAAAGCAAAACCACTAAACCCAAACTAACCAAGCAAATAAAACTCACCCCAAGACCAAACCAAACAAAAAACCCAACCCCCCCCCCAAAAAAAAACACCCCAAACCCTCAACCAACCCAAGTCAAGAAGAAGAGGTGAAAATCTCAACCAACCCAAGTAAAGAAGAAGAGGTGAAAATCTCCTCAACCAACCCAAGTAAAGAAGAAGAGGTGAAAATCTTAACCAACCCAAGTAAAGAAGAAGAGGTGAAAATCTCAACCAACCCAAGTCAAGAAGAAGAGCTGAAAATTCCCTGAGCTCAGTAAGCCAGGGGGTAGGGAATTTTGGGACTATTTCTCTTCTCTTTTGCCACCTTTTTGCACGTTGCTGTTTTTTTTTATTAGGAGTATGGATTTATTGAAATATAGATATTTATATTTATTTATTTATATATATATATATATATTAATTCTTCTCTCTCTGTCCCCTCCCCCTCCCCACCCTGCCCTTTTACTCCCCATCCCCAGGGATCTCAACCCTCTCCCACCCCACCCATCCCCCAAATCCGTGTGGAGGAGATGCTCGGGTGTCAGTTCTTGTTCTTCAGCCTCTGCTTGGCTGGCACATAAGGCAGCACCGTCTGGGTGCTTTTGTCGGCCACCGTCTGCGTGCTGCTGTTCCTCGTCAGCCGCCGCCCTGCGGCTCCACCACCCCCGCCGCTACCGCTGCTGCTGGCAGAAGGATGCTTTGAAGGTGGTCCAGCCGTCACTTTACGGGTAGGCTCCTCGGAGCCACCACCACCACCACCACCATCATCCCCTGGCGACGCTGTGCTGTCACCGTCCCGGTCGTCGTCGCAGCACAGTGCGTGGTAGAGCACCTTGTCGCTGAACCGGACCCGTTCCCGGGTCCCGGCGGGGCGGTGGTGAGAGGTGAGCTTTTGAGTGGTTGTGGTGCTGAAGGCTTCCTCGCTGGATGAATCCGGGGTTCCTCCTCCCCTGGGCCCGTTGGTGATGGGGATGCCCCCGTTCATCAGCCGGTAATCGGGCTGGCGGAGCGGCGGGGGAGGAGGCTGAGCCCGCGGGGGTTCGACGGCGTCGCCCGGGTCGGAAGGGGTGGAAGCATCCAAGAAGGAGCAGAATTCCCAGCTGTCGGAGAGGATGTCGGAGGTGGGGAAATCGAGGGGCCCCAGCTCGAAGACGCCTCCCCCCTTGTCGCTGCTGGAGGTGCTGCTGGCCGTCGCCGTGGTCCAGTCGTCGGGCTCCAGCTCGAACTCGAAGTCGGACGTCAGTCGGTCGATCTGGCTCACCACCTGGGGACAGAGGGACAGGAAGATGGGCAAGGAGGAGTCAGCGGGCAGGGCTCTCCTGGGTTTGCTCCTTAATAGAGTGATTGGATTGGAGAGTGATTGGCTACTGGAATGGGCTGCCCGGGGAGGTGGTGGAGTCGCCGTCCCTGGAGCTGTTCAAGGCAGGACTGGACGTGGCACTTGGTGCCATGGTCTGGCCTTGAGCCCTGGGGTAAAGGGTTGGACTTGATGATCTGTGAGGTCTCTTCCAGCCCTGATGATACTGTGATAACAACTAAATCTCCTCCCCTTCCCCCTCCCCTCAGCCCCGGCACCGCCGGTGTGATGAGTTGGGAGGTCTCAGCACAAGTGGAGTTGGTTTAGGAGAGCCTCAGCAGGGACTAAAGCTCAGGCAGTGGCACAGCAACCATGGGGAAGACTTGGGTGCCCCTGGGTGCCCAGTATGGCCCTTCCCAACGTGATCTGACTCTGGAGACATTCAAGATCTGGCTCTGTTGTGGGCCTGAGCAGCCCTGATCTAGTTGGAGGTGGCCCTGCTCAAGATGACCTTTGAGGGACCTTCCCAAGCCGTGGGGTCTGCTTTGTCCCCTGTGACCACATGTCCAAACTTGTGGGGCCCTTCAGCCCCTCACACTCAGCCATGAGGAGCTGCCAACAACAACCTCCTCCCCCTGGAAAGTGCAGATCTAAGGGTGAGGAAACTGAGGCAGGGGGTGGAAGATAGAAGCATAGAGTCACAGAATCATGGGGCCATAGAACCAGGCAGGGGTGGAAGGGAGCACAAGGAGCAGGCAGTGCCAACCCCCCTGCCATGCCCAGGGACACCCTACCCTAGAGCAGCCTGACCACAGCCTCAGCCAGCCTGGCCTCAAACACCTCCAGCCATGGGGCCTCAACCCCCTCCCTGGGCAACCCATTCCAGCCTCTCACCACTCTCCTGCTCAACAACTTCCTCCTCCCCTCCAGCCTCACTCTCCCCACCTCCACCTTTGCTCCATTCCCCCCACTCCTGACACTCCCTCACAGCCTCAAAAGTCCCTCCCCAGCTTTTTTGGAGCCCCCTTCAGACCCTGCAAGGCCACCAGAAGGTCCCCTGGGAGCCTCCTCTGCTCCAGCCTGCACAGCCCCAACTCTTTCAGGCTGTGCTCACAGCAGAGCTGCTGCAGCCTCTCAGCATCCTCCTGGCCCTGCTCTGGACACTCTCCAGCATCTCCACAGCCCTCTTGGCCCAGGGGCTCCAGAGCTGGATGCAGCACTCCAGGTGGGCTCTCAGCAGAGCAGAGCAGAGGGGCAGAATCCCCTCCCTGGCCCTGCTGGCCACACTGCTGCTGCTGCAGCCCAGCCTCTGCTTGGCTTTCTGGGCTGCAAGTGCTCACTGCTGGCTCCTGTGCAGCTTCTCCTCCAGCAGCACCCCCAAGTGCCTCTCCTCAGGGCTGCTCTCCAGGCTGGCACTGCCCAGCCTGGATTGCTGCTTGCCATTGCCTCCAGCCAGCTGCAGGTCAATGCCATCAGTTGCAGCCCCACATCAGCCCTGGCTCCTTCTGGGGGACTATTTTTAGGAGCTCTTTCTATTTTAACCAGGGTGTGTGTGTGTGTGTGGTGGGGGAGGTGTTAAATACCTCTGTGACACTTGGTGCTCACAGAGGATTTAAATGTAAAGTAGGATTTGGGGTTTTCCTCCCCCCCCCTCCACTTCTCTCCTTCCTGAGGCAGGTTGTCAAAGCTCTTTCAGCTGAGGCCATGGGTGCTGCCAGATAGAGCTCAGGGGAAGGTGATGGATCAGGTCCCAGCCCCACTGCCTGGCATCCAGCAGTGACACCATGGTGATGGTGTCACCCCCTGGCACTTGGAGAGCTGGGGGGTGGTTCTCTCCCCTTACAAACAGGCAGGGAGGGTTGGGGTATCCTTAGCATGTGCTGGAGGGTCCACAGGGGTGACCAAGAAGGGAAGATGTGAGGAGGAAGTTGCTGGCAGAGAGAGTGATTGGCATTGGAATGGGCTGCCCAGGGAGGTGGTGGAGTGGCTGTGGCTGGAGGTGTTGCAGCCAAGCCTGGCTGGGGCACTTAGTGCCATGGACTGGTTGGTTGGGCAGGGCTGGGTGCTAGGTTGGGCTGGGTGAGCTTGGAGCTCTCTTCCAACCTGCTTGATTCTCTGCTTGGCCAGGGCTGGGTGCTAGGTTGAGCTGGCTGAGCTTGGAGCTCTCTTCCAATTTGCTTGGTTCTAGGATTCACCTTGTTGGTGCCAGCAGAGCAGCCCTGGCCAAAGCAGAGGTACCTGGCAGTGGCAAAAGAGGGAGCAAAACCATTTCCCCTTGACCTCGTGCATGGTGATCCCAAGAAGCCTCATTCTGCTGTGCCTAAGTGCCCTGAAGGTAGGAGCTGGGTGCCCAGGGGTGCTCAGCTCTCATCTGCAGGGGATGAGACTTCAATGGCCAGACAGAGAGCTTGGAGCAGAGGGATGGTCCCACGGCCCCAGTGGGCTCTGAGCAGGATGTGCTGAGCTCATTCCCACTTCAAACCCCAGTTCCTACCACTCATGGAATCACAGAATCAGGCAGGGTTGGAAGGGAGCACAAGGAGCAGGCAGTGCCAACCTCCCTGCCATGCCCAGGGACACCCTACCCTAGAACAGCCTGACCACAGCCTCAGCCAGCCTGGCCTCAAACACCTCCAGCCATGGGGCCTCAACCCCCTCCCTGGGCAACCCATTCCAGCCTCTCACCACTCTCCTGCTCAACAACTTCCTCCTCCCCTCCAGCCTCACTCTCCCCACCTCCAGCTTTGCTCCATTCCCCCCACTCCTGACACTCCTTCACAGCCTCCAAAGTCCCTCCCCAGCTTTTTTGGAGCCCCCTGCAGACCCTGCAAGGCCACCAGAAGGTCCCCTGGGAGCCTCCTCTGCTCCAGCCTGCACAGCCCCAACTCTTTCAGGCTGTGCTCACAGCAGAGCTGCTGCAGCCTCTCAGCATCCTCCTGGCCCTGCTCTGGACACTCTCCAGCATCTCCACAGCCCTCTTGGCCCAGGGGCTCCAGAGCTGGATGCAGCACTCCAGGTGGGCTCTCAGCAGAGCAGAGCAGAGGGGCAGAATCCCCTCCCTGGCCCTGCTGGCCACACTGCTGCTGCTGCAGCCCAGCCTCTGCTTGGCTTTCTGGGCTGCAAGTGCTCACTGCTGGCTCCTGTGCAGCTTCTCCTCCAGCAGCACCCCCAAGTGCCTCTCCTCAGGGCTGCTCTCCAGCCTGGCACTGCCCAGCCTGCATTGCTGCTTGCCATTGCCTCCAGCCAGCTGCAGGACCTTGCCCTTGCTCTTGTTGCACCTCCTGAGCTTGGCTTGTGCCCACCTCTGCAGCCTGCCCAGCTCCCTCTGCATGGATCCTGCCCTCCAGCCTGGCTGCTGCACCACACAGCTTGGTGTGGGCAGCAAACTTGCTGAGGCTGCACTCAGTGCCTCTGCCCATGGCACCCACAGAGATGCTGACCAAGCCTGGGGCCAGGACTGATCCCTGAGGGGCTCTGCTTGTCCCTGGCCTGCACTTGGCCATGGAGCCATTGACAGCCACTCTCTGGGTGCAGCCACCAAGGCAGTTCTGTACCCATCCAGTGGTGCACCCACCAGAGCCCTGTGTCACCAGCCTGGGGACCAGGATGTGGTGTGGGACAGTGCCAAAGGCTTTGCTCAGGGCCAGGTCAATGACAACATTCTCCCCCTCCCCCCAACATCAATCCCCCTCCTCCACAGGGAGAAAATATCCACCTCAAAGCTTGCTGAGCCTCCAAGAGCCCAAGCAGTGCAGGAGCAAGGACCTTCCCACACCTCCCCATCCCACTCCCTGGCTCAGGCAAGGGGAGTAAATATTTCATGAGGGCTGAATGATTAATGGGAGCTCACCAGCTAAAGCTGGGTTCAGGGGGGGCCCTCTCTCTTCCCCGGAGCTGCTGCTCAGGAATGAGCAAGCCATGGATGTCAGAATCCTTTGCTTGATCACACTTCAAAGCCATCCCTCACATTCCCCAAGCCCTGGCAAAGAAGTGGACTTCCCTCCCCTCCCCCCAAGCCATCCCAGCTGATCACCTATTGATTAGAGCCTTCTGAAAGGGCTTCTTTAGCCTCAGGGACTGCAGGGAGGATTTTCCTCCCTGCCAAAGGCTTGCAGGAGAAGCCTTTCGGTGCTGCCTTCCCCTGGCTGCTGGGATCCTGCTGCTGGGCTGATAGGAGCTTTCCCATGGGAGTTTTGGGAGGGGAGGGTTGCACCCAGGGTGACCCGCAGGGATATTTGCTTCTGTTTCTATCCTAGGATGGGTTGGAAGGGACCTTAAAGATCATCCAGCTCCAACTCTCTGCCACTGGCAAGGGCATCTCCTACTAGAGCAGGTTGCTCAAGGCTCCATTCCACCTGGTTTTGAACACTTTCAGGCTTGGAGCCTCCAGAACCCTCTCTGGACAACCTCTTCCAGTGTCTCAGTCCCCTTTGTGGGGATGAATTTCATCCTAGTGCCTAATCCAAACCCAGCTTCTTGTCCACAGCCTTCTCTGGACAACCTCTTCCAGTGTCTCAGTCTCTTTGTGGGGATGAATTTCCTCCTAATGCCTAATCCAAACTCAGCTTCTTGCCTACAGCCTTCTCTGGACAACCTCTTCCAGTGTCTCAGTCCCCTTTGTGGGGATGAATTTTGAACACTTTCAGGCTTGGAGCCTCCAAAACCCTCTCTGGACAACCTCTTCCAGTGTCTCAGTCCCCTTTGTGAGGATGAATTTCCTCCTAATGCCTAATCCAAACCCAGCTTCTTGCCCACAGCCTTCTTTGGACAACCTCTTCCAGTGTCTCAGTCTCTTTGTGGGGATGAATTTTGAACACTTTCAGGCTTGGAGACTCCAAAACCCTCTCTGGACAACCTCTTCCAGTGTCTCAGTCCCTTTGTGAGGATGAATTTCCTCCTAGTGCCTAATCCAAACTCAGCTTCTTGCCCACAGCCTTCTCTGGACAACCTCTTCCAGTGTCTCAGTCTCTTTGTGGGGATGAATTTTGAACACTTGCAGGCTTGGAGACTCCAAAACCCTCTCTGGACAACCTGTTCCAGTGTCTCAGTCCCTTTGGGGGGATGAATTTCCTCCTAATGCCTAATCCAAACCCAGCTTCTTGTCCACAGCCTTCTCTGGACAACCTCTTCCAGTGTCCCAGTCCCTTGTGGGGATGAATTTTGAACACTTTCAGGCTTGGAGACTCCAAAACCTACTCTGGACAACCTGTTCCAGTGTCACAGTCTCTTTGTGGGGATGAATTTCCTCCTAGTGCCTAATCCAAACTCAGCTTCTTGCCCACAACCTTCTCTGGACAACCTCTTCCAGTGTCTCAGTCCCCTTTGTGAGGATGAATTTCCTCCTAATGCCTAATCCAAACTCAGCTTCTTGCCCACAGCCTTCTCTGGACAACCTCTTCCAGTGTCCCAGTCCCTTGTGGGGATGAATTTTGAACACTTTCAGGCTTGGAGACTCCAAAACCCTCTCTGGACAACCTGGTCCAGTGCCTCAGTCCCTTGTGGGGATGAATTTCATCCTAGTGCCTAATCCAAACCCAGCTTCTTCCCCACAACCCTCTCTGGACAACCTCTTCCAGTGTCTCAGTCCCCTTTGTGAGGATGAATTTCCTCCTAATGCCTAATCCAAACTCAGCTTCTTGTCCACAGCCTTCTCTGGACAAACTCTTCCAGTGTCTCAGTCTCTTTGTGAGGATGAATTTCCTCCTAATGCCTAATCCAAACCCAGCTTCTTGCCCACAGCCTTCTCTGGACAACCTCTTCCAGTGTCTCAGTGCCTTTGTGAGGATGAATTTCCTCCTAATGCCTAATCCAAATCCAGTTTCTTCCTCACAACCTTCTCTGGACAACCTCTTCCAGTGTCTCATTCCCTCATTTCCTCCTAATGCCTAATCCAAATCCAGCTCCTTCCACTCTGAAGCCATCACTACTCATTCCCTCACTCCATGCCTTTGTCATAAGGCCCTGAATATCCCTGGATATATCCCATGGATGGTTTCTGAGCCTCCCAGCACTAACACCCCAGAGGCTGGGAAGGAGCTCAGTCTTCAGGTGGAGATGTTTTGGACCTCCTGGAATCACAGAACTGTTTCAGCTGGAAAAAAAAGCCCCTAAGGTCAAGTCTAGCTGTCAACCCAACCCCACCATGGCCATCAAACTATGTCCCCAAGTGCCATGGTCACAGGTTGCTTGAGCCCCTCTGAGGTCCTCCAACCCTTGACCACTCTTGCAGCCAAGAAACTTTTCCTCTTCTCCAACCTAAACCTCTCCTGGTGCAACTTGAGGCCCTTTTTTCTCATTCCAGCACCTGGTGCTAGGGAAAAGAGCCCAACCTCACTTCACTGCAACCTCCTTTCAGGGAGTTGTAGAGAGCAATGAGGTCTCCCCTCAGCCTCCTCTTCTCCAGGCTAAGCACCCCCAGATCTCTCAGCCCTATTCTCCACCAGCTTGGTTGCCCTTCTCCTGAGGTAGCTCCTTCCTGGTGGCATCACAGAACAAGGCCAGAGCTGGCAGAGGGGTTATGGAAGGGCAGGGCTCTGTGGAAGTGCCATCCCTGCCTTCCTCCTGCCTCCTTTCTACTCCCTCACCTTCTCTGTGCATCATCCAGCCCAGCTGTGAGCACTGGGGAATAATCAAACACAAGAAGGAAGCAGGGAGAGAGGGAAGGAATCTGCTCAGACAGCAGCCCTGACTCCAAGGGATGTGTGGAATGACCTCCTTCAGGTGGGAACTGCTCCTGGGAAGCAGGGATGGGACCTAAACCAGGCTCTGGTGCCAGCAGGGATGGTGAGCCCCCAGCAAATCCTCCCCTCACAAGCCCAACAGTCTGCCTCATCCCACAGTGCCAGCTGAGTCCAGGGATCAGGAGCATTGCTGGGCAGGGATAGCACAGGAGAAGGTCAACCTCATCCCACAGTGCCAGCTGAGTCCAGGGATCAGGAGCCTTGCTGGGCAGGGATAGCACAGGAGAAGGTCCACCTCATCCCACAGTCCCAGCTGAGTCCAGGGATCAGGAGCCTTGCTGGGCAGGGATAGCACAGGAGAAGGTCCACCTCATCCCACAGTGCCAGCTGAGTCCAGGGATCAGGAGCATTGTTGGGCAGGGATAGCACAGGAGAAGGTCAACCTCATCCCACAGTGCCAGCTGAGTCCAGGGATCAGAGGCATTGCTGGGCAGGGATAGCACAGGAGAAGGTCAACCTCATCCCACAGTCCCAGCTGAGTCCAGGGATCAGGAGCACTGTTGGGCAGGGATAGCCTAGGAGAAGGTCCACCTCATCCCAAGATCCCAGTTCAGTCCAGAGCTCAACATCACTGCTGAAGCAGGGACAGCCTAGGAGAAGATCAACCTCATCCTACAGTCCCAGCTGAGTCCAGGGATCAGGAGCCATGCTGGGCAGGGACAACACAGGAGAAGGTCAACCTCATCCCACAGTCCAGAGCCCAAAGTCACCAGTGAACAGGGATAGCCTAGGAGAAGGTCCACCTAGATTGTGTGGTCCTGCTCTGGCAGGGATGAGGGGGGGGGTGGGGGTGGATTCTTGGGTCTCTTCCAACCCCTAACATCCTGTGAGCCTGTGAGCAGGAGGTAGTATGCTCCTGGTGGTCTCAGCTGGCCTCACATCAATGGGCTCCACAGCTGCCATCACTTTGAAAGCCTCTTTAAGCTCCTGGAGGGGCATGAAGTGAGCTGGGGGGTAAACAGAAGAGAGCTCTGCCTCCCAATTAATGCTGTTACAAGCATCCTTAATTAAGCAGTGATGTATTGGAGGGGTTTGGGGCTCCCCTCTTGGTGCTGCAGGCATCAGAGAGGGGTTGGACTTCTTGCTTTGGGGCTCCCCTCTTGGTGTCTTGATGCTGCAGGCATCAGAGAGGGGTTGGACTCTTTGCTTTGGGGCTCCTCTCTTGGTGTCTTGATGCTGCAGGCATCAGAGAGGGGTTGGACTCTTTGCTTTGGGGCTCCCCTCTTGGTGCTGCAGGTATCAGAGGGGGATTGGACTCTTTGCTTTGGGGCTCCCCTCTTGGTGCTGCAGGTATCAGAGGGGGATTGGACTTCTTGCTTTGGGGCTCCCCTCTTGGTGCTGCAGGTATCAGAGGGGGATTGGACTTCTTGCTTTGGGGCTCCCCTCTTGGTGCTGCAGGTATCAGGGGGGGGGGGGGGTGGGCTTTTGGCTTTGGGGCTCCCCTCTTGGTGCTGCAGGTATCAGAGGGGGATTGGACTTCTTGCTTTGGGGCTCCCCTCTTGGTGCTGCAGGTATCAGAGGGGGATTGGACTTCTTGCTTTGGGGCTCCCCTCTTGGTGCTGCAGGTATCAGAGGGGGATTGGACTTCTTGCTTTGGGGGTCCCCTGTTGGATGCTGCAGGCATCAGAGAGGGGTTGGACTCTTTGCTTTGGGGCTCCCTTCTTGGTGCTGCAGGCATCAGAGGGATTGGACTTCTTGCTTTGGGGCTCCCCTGTTGTATGCTGCAGGCATCAGAGGGGGATTGGACTCTTTGCTTTGGGGCTCCCCTCTTGGTGCTGCAAGCATCAGAGAGGGGTTGGACTCTTTGCTTTGGGGCTCCCCTCTTGGTGCTGCAGGCATCAGAGAGAGGTTGGGCTTTTGGCTTTGGGGCTCCCCTGTTGGGTGCTGCAGGCATCAGAGGGGGTTTGGACTTTATGCTTTGGGGCTCCCCTCTTGGTGCTGCAGGCATCAGAGAGGGGTTGGACTCTTTGCTTTGGGGCTTCCCTCTTGGGTGCTGCAGGCATCAGAGAGGGGTTGGACTCTTTGCTTTGGGGTTCCCCTGTTGGTGCTGCAGGCATCAGAGAGGGGTTGGACTTTCTGCTTTGGGGCTCCCCTCTTGGTGCTGCAGGCATCAGAGAGGGGTTGGACTTCTTGCTTTGGGGGTCCCCTCTTGGTGCTGCAGGCATCAGAGAGGGGTTGGACTTCTTGCTTTGGGGGTCCCCTCTTGGTGCTGCAGGCATCAGAGAGGGGTTGGACTCTTTGCTTTGGGGGTCCCCTGTTGGTGCTGCAGGCATCAGAGAGGGGTTGGACTTTTTGCTTTGGGGCTCCCCTGTTGGTGCTGCAGGTATCAGAGAGGGGTTGGACTTCTTGCTTTGGGGCTCCCCTGTTGGATGCTGCAGGCATCAGAGAGGGGTTGGACTTCTTGCTTTGGGGCTCCCCTGTTGGATGCTGTAGGCATCAGAGGGGGATTGGACTCTTTGCTTTGGGGCTCCCTTCTTGGTGCTGCAGGCATCAGAGGGGGTTTGGGCTTTTGGCTTTGGGGCTCCCCTGTTGGTGCTGCAGGTACCAGAGAGGGGTTGGACTCTTTGCTTTGGGGCTCCCCTCTTGGTGCTGCAGGCATCAGAGAGGGATTGGACTTTTTGCTTTGGGGCTCCCCTCTTGGTGCTGCAGGCATCAGAGAGGGGGTGGACTTTTTGCTTTGGGTGCCCAGGTTTGCTCTATGCTGCAGGAAGGGATCAGGAAAGGAAAATCCCCATGGATTCCAAGGCCAGGTCGAGCCCTCACAGAGACCCAGTGGGGGTTGTGTGCTAGGATGCAGCATCCCCCTTCCCCCCCTCTCCCCAGAGCCAGTTTTCCTAGTGGGATGACCTCCCTGTGGTGGGATGTAGCATGGCCCTTCCCCCCCTACCCCTTCCCCAGATCCAGTTTTCCCAGCGGGATGACCTTCCTAAACCCTCCTGGACCACACAGAGCCACCCCAGACCAGGCCACTGCATCCCAGTGGATGCTTCAGGCTGGAAGATGTCACCTCCCTGACCGGAGCTGTCTCTGCACCGAGGATGACATCGGTCCACCTTGATCAGCACTCTCTTGGTGACACCCAAATGTCACCAGCCTGGGAGGGGGATGCTCTGTGGCAGTCCCCCACCCATTTCTGCCTCTCCCAGAGCTTTTGCACTGCTCTGGGGATAGAGATATATACATATCTCTCCCCAAACTTGCCTGAAGGATGCAAGGATGCAAAGACCTTCCTGCCACAGAGGCTTACCCAACCTTGGCATCCTCTGCAGAGGTGCCCCTAAATTATCCAGCCCACCCCCACCCCATTCCCCTCCACCCCGGGGGATGAGTGGCCCAAATATTTGAGCTACGGTGGTGGTGGTGCTGAATTCCCAACCCCAGCAGCTCTGCAGCGCCGGCAGGAAACTCCTAAGCACACTTTGGGGCTGTGGATATGCATAGTGTGAGGGGGTTCTGCTGGAGCAATGAGCCCCCCCCGCCAGCCAGGTTAGAGGGACAGCCCCTAAGGCTTTGCCCCCCCCCCCCCCCCCTCCTCATCTCGCTCAGGTCTGATGCTACGTTTTCATTGCTCTCTGCAGTGCCAAAGGGATCCACTCTCCCCTCTCCATCCACATCCCTGCTCCAAAAAGGGGGTTGGGAAAACATCCCTCAACCACCCATTCCCCCCACCCCCACCTTTACCCCCCCCCCCCCGCGCAGGTCCTCGCCGCTACGAGGCAGAGCAGAGCTGCCTGTGGCACGGTGCCAACAGCTCCCCCAGTCCCGCTGTGACCTTAGGGTGCTCTCTTGCCACCTCCTCACCCCCCACCTTCCCCCAGCACCTTCAGCAGGGTCCCCTGACCCCGAGCAAACCTCCGTGTCAAGGTCAAGAGCGATTTTGCAACCCGCATCTCATTTCGTTCTCTCTCTATCCCCTCCCCCTTCCTTCCTTCCTTCCTTCCTTCCTTCCTTCCTTCCTTCCTTCCTTCCTTCCTTCCTTCCTTCCTTCCTTCCTTCCTTCCTTCCTTCCTTCCTTCCTTCCTTCCTTTCCCTACCCCCCCCCCCCCCCCCCCATCAGCCAGGCTGTGCCACCTCAGGTTCCCCCTGGGGCTGGTGGGCTGCGAGTGCTGAGCTGGGCACGGGCAGAGAGGGCAGTGCCAAGCCACCCATTTGAGCCGTGCAGGGACGGGGATGCCATCACCCCCTCACCCCCTACCCCCTCCAGGGTTTTCCTACCTCCCGGAGCTCCTTGGCCACCTCCTTGAGCTCCTGTAAGATGCCTTCCAGTTGCCCGATCACCATTTTCATCCGACTCCGGATCCTTTCCCTTTCACAATTGCTTTTGCTGCTGCTACAATTGCTGCTGCTGCTGCTGCTGCTGCTGCTGCTGTTGCTGCTGCTGCTGCTGCTGGGGTGGTCACTGGGCTGCCTGTCCTGGCAGGTCTGGGAGTCCATCCTTCCCTACCGGCCTCGATTCCCGGCCCCAACGGCTCTGTCCATCCTGCTCCCCTCTAGCCGGGTGGCCTGGCGTCCACGCAGCCCCTCTCGGCCGGGGACCTTTCAACATCTTAACGTTGCCCTGCCTCCAAGAAAGTCCCAGCCGCACTCTCGCCTCCCTGCGAGGTCGGAGGGCTCCGATTCGGAGCGGTCAGAAGGTTCGGGATGCACCATGCAGAGGTGGGAATGCTGTAGTAGGACGGAGCTAAACCCACGGTCCCGGCGGGATGCGGGGAGGTGATGGAGTGAGAAGAGGAGGGAGAGAGCTGCCGAGCCCGGCAGGGATGTCCCTGCCTGCTGCGGAGGAGCTGGGAGAGGAGGAGGAGGAGGAGGAGGAGGAGGAGGAGGAGGAGGAGGAGGAGGAGGAGGAGGAGAAGGAGGAGGAGGAGGAGGAGGAGGAGGAGGAGGAGGAGGAGGAGGAGGAGGAGGGAGAAGGGGAAGAGCGTGTCTGATGTCCCGGGAAGAGGGAATCCAGAGGCTGACGACTCTTCTGCTCCCCGGTTCCAGGGAGGAGGATGCTCGCCCTCCCCCGACCTCGCTGGGCAGTGCTGCTCCCCGTCGGCAGGGTCAGGTTCTCCTCGCTCCAGAGTCTCCAGCACTGGGGGGGTGGGGGGGTGGCGGGGGTGGTCTCCTGGCTGGGCACAGGTGTCCTGAGGGAGTCCAGCGTCCCCTCCTGCAAGGCCAGACAGACAGACTTGCAGAAGCCATCCCTTCAGGAGCCCGAAAGCTGCTGGGCTGGGGGGGTCCTGCCCGCTCCCACCTTGTCTCGATCTCAGCCCGGGGAATGAGGACAAGCCCCCAGCTAGCCCCATAGCAGCCCCCCCCCCCCACACCCCCACCCTCCTGTTTGAGGGGGAAGGATGGAACCTGGCACCCCTCCTGTTGCCTTCCCCAGCTGGAGACCTGCAGACCGGGCACAGCGTTGGGCGGGGGAGTCGCTGAGCCAGATGGATGGATAGGCAGACAGACAGACAGACAGACAGACAGACAGACAGCCGTGCAGCTCAGCGACTTACCGTCCGATCCAGGTCTGCCTTGGCTCCAGCCCAAGCTCTTCCTTCTCCTGGCTTGGGTTGTTTTTTTTTTTCCTCCTTTTCTTCCTTCCTCCCCCTCCTCCTCCTCCTTCTTCTCTTCTTCCTCCTCCTTCTCTTCTTCCTCCTCCCTCAGGGCTTTTGCTTGGCACAAGAGGAGCCCGGGGGCCACTTCCCTTCGGTCGCTGTTGGAAGGGGTGAGATGTTACCAGAGGTGACAGCCCTCCCTGGCTGGGGGCAGGGGGGGGGAGCATGTCCCAGGGGACTCCTTCGCTTTGGGGGATGGGGGGAGGGGGTCAGGCAACCTTCCCCCCCCCCCGCAGGGACTATCCCACCGCCATCGTCCTCCGGGGTTCAAGACAAGGAAGGAGGAGAGGAACCCAACCTTGCCCTCAAATGCCCCCCCCCCCCTTCCGCCCCCCTTCATTCCGTGGCCGGGGGGGGGGGGAGGGGGATTGTGTGTGTGAGGATGCGGGGGGAGAACAGCACGGGCGGGGGTGGTGCGGGATGGGAGGGGGGCGCATCCCCCCATCTCGGGGGTGTGCACAGGGAAGGTGGTGGTGGGGGGGGGGGGGGTCCAGGCATGCTCGCATCTTCATCCCCAGTACCCGCATCCTCTAGTCCCGGTACCCGCATCCTCCATCCCCGCTGCTCGCATCCTTCATCCCCGACACCCGCATCCTTCATCCTTGGTACTCGCATCCTCTGGGGCACCAGGGATGGAGGACGGCGGTACCCGCATCTTCCGTCTCGCTACCCGCAGCCTTCATCCTCGCTGTTCTCACCCTTCCGTGCCCGGTACCCGCATCTTTCATCCTCTCTTCCCTCATCCTCCATCCCCGCTACCCGCAGCCTCTAGTCCCGGTACCCGCAGCCTCCATCCTCGCTGTTCTCACCCTTCCATCCCCGGTACCGGCATCTTTCATCCTCTCTCCCCGCTACCCGCATCCTCCATCCCCGCATCCCCGCATCCCCATTACCCTCATCCCCTCACCCACCCTCCCACTCCCCTTCCCTCTCTCCCCACTGCCTCCGCATCCTCCCTTCCCAGCCCCCAGCTCCCTTCCCCACCCCAGTTGCCCCCGGGACCGACCGGCGGCAGCGCTGCCGGTTCAGGGCCGGCGGTTCCTCGGGCACCGGGCGGGCGGAGCGGGGCGGGCGGCGCCCGGCGCCCCGGGCAGAGCCATGGGGCGGGCGGAGCGGCGGTGGGAGCCCGGCCCGCCCCCCCACCCCACCCCCCCCCCCGGGCACCGACCGACCCCCGGCCCCGGCCGCAGCCTCCCCGCTGCCCGCGGCTCCCCGCTTCGGCTCTCTCCGGCGGTTGCTGTGTCAGAGAAAGGGGCCGAGCCTCTGCCGGGCGGGGGGGGGCTTAAAGGGGCCGGGAAAGCCTTTGCGAGGTGGGCAGAGGGGATGGAGGGGGCCCAGAGCCCTCGGGGAAAGCGAGGCAGTGCTGGGGGTAGGGGTCGCTTACTCAGGGCAGGAGCTGTGCCTCAGTTTCCCCCCTCTCTGTCTGCCCCTCCTTGGAACGGGCTCGCTAAGGACGGTCCTGGCTGGCTGTGAAACCTCCTCCTGCCGTCCCTGCGGGTCACGTTTGGGGCTGGTTGCTGCAGGAGCCTGTAGGAAGCCATCAGTAGACTCAGGGTGAAGGAGCATCAGCCTAGCAAAGCACGGGAAAGGCCTGCCCGTGCGTGGGGTGGGGGGTTGGTCTGGGTGGGCTACACCGAGGGGAGGGAATCAGCTCAAAGGAGAGATCCAGCTCGGGGAAAAAAAACCCATCCAGAAGCGGGAGGAAAGGGAGGTTCTGCTCCTAGGGTTGAACTGTGACGGTAGGTGGCAATGTGTCACGGATGGCCTCTCCCTGGGTACCTTCAGAAGTGCTGAGCACACTTTTTGGCCTTGGAACCAAGCAGATTGTGGGCAAGATGATGCTGTTCCCACCACCACCACCACTACCACCACCAAAAGGGAGCTCTTTCTGCTGCCCAAAGGGCATTCAGGTCACAGGTGGATGCCCAGTGCTGGGCTGCCCTGCTTGGGTGGTTGGTGGAGCATCCTCTTTGGGCAGAGCTTTGTGGAGGTGATGTTTGCCAGGCCAACCACATGGCTGGGGTGGAAAGAATCAGCAGGAAGCTTCCCCATGCAGTAGCTTGCAGCTGAAGCTCTGCCAGGGTGGGCAATGTGCCCACTTAGGTGCCCTGATAACCACCACACTTATCTCCTCCTCAGCCAGGTTCTGGTTTCGTGGACTCATAGATTGGTTTGAGTCCTAAAGGTCATCCAGTTCTGACCCCTTTGCCCCCATGGGCAGGGGACACTTTCCACCAGGCCCTGTCCAACCTGGCCTCAAAACACTTTCAGGGAGGGGACATCCCCAACTTGCCTGAGCAACCTGTTCCAGTGTCTCCCCACTCTGAGTGCCCTCAGAGAGCAGATCTGTTCCACTTCTGCTCAGCTGGAAACCACCCATGCAAAGATGAGTAGGGCCAGCAGGTTGAGGGAGGTTCTCCTCTCCCTCTCCTCTGCCCAAATGAGGCCACAGGTGGAGTCCTGCATCCAGTTCTGGATGAGAAACAGGAAACCTCCAGCTGGGCAGAGGCAAAAATCTGCAGGGCTGTTAGGACAGGGATGTGGGGAAGGAAGGCAGAAAGCCAAGGTGGAGGTGATGCTTCCAGGAAACCCACCCTGAACTAACCACATGGACCTGGGAGAGGCTTCACCTCCGGAGTGGATCCAACAGAAGACACCAAATGATTTGCCTCAGGGGAGGATTGAGTCAACTACAGCAAGGGATGAAGGGAGGGGCTGAGATGTGGGCTGGGGAGGACACACGACTCCACCCATGACCTGCTCTTCTCCTCCTCTCCCTCAGGCATCTGCTTGTGAACATCTCTGATGGGTACCAGCAGCCCTGCAGGGACTTTCTTTCTGAGCCAAGTTGATAAAGGATGCTCAAACCCACCCATTGCCAGTGCTGGAGAGCAGGACCCTGAGTGGTAGCTCTGCCCAAAAGCTCACCCTGGAAAGCCCTGTCCACATTGGTGAAGCTAAGGCAGCAGAAACAGCCCTGCAGGGATGCTCAAAGCCTCCAGGGAGAGGCTGAAGGCTGGAGTTATGCTTCCTAGGAGCTCCTAACACCCTCTGGATTGATGCCTTGAGGTGTCTGAGTGCCTTGGCTAGTCCTGTCCATACTGGTGAGGCTAAGGCAGCAGAGACAGCCCTGCAGGGATGCTCAAAGCCTCCTGGGAGAGGCTGGAGGCTGGAGCTGTGCCTCCTAAGAGCTTCCAGCACCCTCTGGATTGATGTCTTGAGGTGTCTGAGTGCCTTGGCTAGCCCTGTCTACAGTGGTGAGGCTAAGGGAGCAGAGACAGCCCTGCAGGGATGCTTAGAGCCTGCAGTGTGAGGCTGGAGGCTGGAACTGTGCTTCCCAGGACCTAAACCCCTCTGGATTGATGTCTTGAGGTGTCTGAGTGCCTTGGCTAACCCTGTCCACAGTGGTGAGGCTAAGGCAGCAGAGACAGCCCTGCAGGGATGCTCAGAGCCTCCAGGGAGAGGCTGGAGGCTGGAGCTGTGCTTCCTAGGAGCTTATGAAGCCCTCTGGCTGGTGTTTGAAGGTGCAACAAGGGGGTGCCAGCGAGCTCTGCTGCTGAGAAGGGGCCAGAAAGGCTCAGCCTTTTTGAGACAGCCGAGAAGCCAAACCCACAGCGATCCTCCCCTCCCCCTTTGCTCCTGCTTTCCTTCTCTCCTAAGCCCAGGGTGGACATCCTCAGCCGGTCCCATGCTGAGGGGCAGGCCTGGCCCTGAGCAGCCTCAGCTCTGGGTAGCTGGAGGGAGGGAGATGCTCCTCTGTCCTGCCTGGCTCCTGCTGGGATGGGCACCACGTTTGCAGCTGCTGCTGGACCCTTCATCAGTGGAGGAAGGCTACAAAGGAGGCTGCTCCCTGCTCTTTCAAGCATTTCTTTGCTGCTTTGATTTGATGCTTTTCAAAGCTCAAAAGCACAAAGAACTTAGTGGAGGTTAACAGCTTTCAGCAGGAGCTTCTCTGAGGATGCTGCTTCCCACCTCTACATCCTGGGCTAGGTCATGCAGCACCCAGCTCTCATCAGCTCACGTTCATTGGGACTGGCCCATGTCCTTTATCTCCCTGCCAGGTCCTCTCCTACCTCAACTCACCCTCCTCAGGGTCTCCTGGAGGAGCTGGGGAGCATCCCCAGGTGTTTCCCAGCTTTGCTATCCACTTATGGGGAGTGGAAGTTGCTCCTCTGGGAAGGATATGACAGCACCATGGTGGGAAGAGGGGAGCAGCTTTCTTCCCACTTCACTCATCTCCCTCTCAGGTCCTCTCCTACTCCATCCCACTCTCTTCAGGGTCTCCTGGAGGAGCTGGGGTTGCCCAGCTTTGGTTACCCCACTTATGGGGAGTGGAAGTTTGCCCCCTGGGAAGGATATGACAGCACCATGGTGGGAAGAGGGGAGCAGCTTTCTTCCCACTTCACTCATCTCCCTCTCAGGTCATCTCCTATTCCATCCCACCCTCCTCAGGGTCTCCTGGAGGAGCTGGGGTTGCCCAGCTTTGGTTACCCTACTTATGGGGATTGGAAGTTTCCCCCCTGGGAAGGATATGACAGCACCATGGTGGGAAGAGTGGAGCAGCTTTCTTCCCACCTCCCTCATCTCCCTCTTAGGTCCTCTCCTATTCCATCTCACCCTCCTCAGGGCCTCCTGGAGGAGCTGGGGAGCATCCCCAGATGTTGCCCAGCTTTGCTATCCACTTATGGGGAGTGGAAGTTGCCCTTCTGGGAAGGATATGACAGCACCAAGGTGGGAAGAGAGGAGCAGCTTTATTCTTACCTCCCTCATCTCCCTCTCATACTCCACCTCATTCTCCTCAGGCTCCCCTGGAGGAGCTGGGGAGCATCCCCAGATGTTGCCCAGCTTTGGTTACCCCACTCATGGAGAGTGGAAGTTTCTCTTCTGGGAAGGATATGACAGCACCAAGGTGGGAAGAGAGGAGCAGCTTTATTCTTACCTCTCTCATCTCCCTCTCCTATTCCATCTCACCCTCCTCAGCGTCTCCTGGAGGATCTGGGGAGCATCCCCAGATGCTGCCCAGCTTTGGTTACCCCACATATGGAGAGCAGAACTTTCCCCCCTGGGGAGACTATGACAGCACCACCATGGGAAGAGGGGAGCAGCTTTCTTCCCACTTCCCTCATCTCTCTCTCAGGTCCTCTCCTACTCCATCCCACTCTCTTCAGGGTCTCCTGGAGGAGCTGGGGTTGCCCAGCTTTGGTTACCCCACTTATGGGGAGTGGAAGTTTCCCCCCTGGGAAGGATATGACAGCACCATGGTGGGAAGAGGGGAGCAGCTTTCTTCCCACCTCCCTCATCTCCCTATTAGGTCCTCTCCTATTCCATCTCACCCTCCTCAGGGCCTCCTGGAGGAGCTGGGGAGCATCCCCAGATGTTGCCCAGCTTTGCTATCCACTTATGGAGAGTGGAAGTTGCCCTTCTGGGAAGGATATGACAGCACCAAGGTGGGAAGAGAGGAGCAGCTTTATTCTTATCTCCCTCATCTCCCTCTCCTATTCCATCTCACCCTCCTCAGGGTCTCCTGGAGGAGCTGGGGAGCATCCCCAGATGCTGCTCAGCTTTGGTTACCCCACTTATGGGGATTGGAAGTTTCCCCCCTGGGAAGGATATGACAGCACCATGGTGGGAAGAGGGGAGCAGCTTTCTTCCCACCTCCCTCATCTCCCTCTCAGGTCCTCTCCTATTCCATCCCACCCTCCTCAGGGTCTCCTGGAGGAGCTGGGGAGCATCCCCAGATGTTGCCCAGCTTTGCTATCCACTTATGGAGAGTGGAAGTTGCCCTTCTGGGAAGGATATGACAGCACCAAGGTGGGAAGAGAGGAGAAGCTTTATTCTTACCTCCCTCATCTCCCTCTCATACTCCATCTCATCCTCCTCAGGCTCTCCTGGAGGAGCTGGGGAGCATCCCCAGATGCTGCCCAGCTTTGGTTACCCCACTCATGGAGAGTGGAAGTTTCCCCCCTGGGAAGGATATGACAGCACCAAGGTAGGAAGAGGGGAGCAGCTTTCTTCCCACTTCACTCATCTCCCTGCCAGATCCTCTCCTACCTCATCCCACCCTCCTCAGGGTCTCCTGGAGGAGCTGGGGAGCATCCCCAGATGCTGCCCAGCTTTGGTTACCCCACTCATGGAGAGTGGAAGTTGTCCCTCTGGGAAGCCTATGACAGCACCACGATGGAAAGAGAGAGAGAGGAGCAGCTTTCTTCCTACCTCCCTCATCTCTCTCTCCCTGCCTGCCTGCCTCCCTCCCTCCCCCTGCAGTCTTTATTTATGCTTTTCATTACAGCAGCTTTTCCTGGGGATTTTCCCATTCCAGCAGGAACAAACTGCTGGGAGGAGATTTCTCTGCAAAGCTTTGCAGGCTCTTTGCTTATCCAGGGGGGTCGCGGCAGGCTGGTTCCTGCAGGCTAAGCTCAGCAGGGGGATGCTAAGCATCGAGAGGTCCCTTCTGTCCTCTCTAATGTCCCAGGGCAGCCTCGGGGCTGGAGCTGGTGGTCCATTGTCATGCTGCCGGCAGGTGCCCTTGGCGGTGGAGCTCTCTGCTGTGTGGCATCCCCTGCCGTGACTCACTGGCACAGAGCTAATTTCTGATTAACTGGAGCTGCTCTCTGCAGAGCCCTTTTTTTTTCCTCCTCTCTCTGCTCCTCTTTCTGTTTGGGCTTGCTTGGGTTTTGGTGTGTTTTGGTTGGAGGGGCAGTGAGTTTGGCACCCTTCTGTCGGTTCCACCTCTCCCCCCTGAAGATTGGCTGGGAGAGATGTGAGGAGGTGACCCAGAGGAGGTAGCAGGTGAGAGGAAGCAGCTCAGGTCCTGCCTGCTGGGGAAGAGCTGCAGGGGGTCTGGTAAGGATCTGAGGAGGAGGATGAAGAATCTGAGGAAGAGGATGAAGAGACCGAGGAAGAGGATGAAGAGTCCAAGGAGGAGGAGGAAGAATCCAAGGAGGAGGATGAAGAGTCCGAGGAGGAGGATGAAGAGACCAAGGAAGAGGGTGAAGAGACCGAGGAAGAGGGTGAAGAGACCGAGGAAGAGGGTGAAGAGACCGAGGAAGAGGGTGAAGAGTCCAAGAAGGAGGATGAAGAATCCAAGAAGGAGGATGAAGAATCCAAGGAGGAGGATGAAGAGTCCGAGGAGAAGGATGAAGAGTCCGAGGAGAAGGATGAAGAGTCCAAGGAGGAGGATGAAGAGACCGAGGAAGAGGATGAAGAGTCCAAGAAGGAGGATGAAGAGTCCAAGAAGGAGGATGAAGAATCCAAGGAAGAAGAGGAAGAATCCAAGGAGGAGGATGAAGAGTCTGAGGAGGAGGATGAAGAGACCAAGGAAGAAGGTGAAGAGACTGAGGAGGAGGAGTAAGAATCTGAGGAAGAGGAGGAAAAGACCAAGGAAAAGTATGAAGAGTCCAAGGAGGAGGAGGAAGAATCCGAGGAAGAGGATGAAGAGACCGAGGAGGAGGATGAAGAGTCCAAGGAGGAGGATGAATAGACCGAGGAAGAGGTTGAAGAGTCTGAGGAGGAGGATGAAGAGTCCGAGGAGGAGGAGGAAGAGACCGAGGAAGAGGTTGAAGAGTCTGAGGAGGAGGATGAAGAGTCCGAGGAGGAGGAGGAAGAGACTGAGGAAGAGGATGAAGAGTCCAAGAAGGAGGATGAAGAGTCCAAGGAGGAGGAGAAAGAATCCAAGGAAAATGATGAAGAGTCTGAGGAGGAGGATGAGGAATCATCCCTGAAGAGGCTAGAAGGTAGTAGGCTGATCACCAGCCACACTTTGGCCACAACAACCCCAAGCAGCACTAGAGGCTGGGGCCAGAGTGGCTGAGAGCAGGCAGGCAGAGAGGGAGCTGGGGGTGGTGGCAGAGAGGAGCTGCAGAGGAGGCAGCAGTGCCCAGGTGGGCAGCAGAGCCAATGGCATCCTGGGCTGGCTCAGGAGCAGTGTGGGCAGCAGGACAAGGGAGGTTCTTGTGCCCCTGTGCTCAGCACTGCTCAGGCCACCCCTGCAGTGCTGTGTCCAGCTCTGGGCTCCTCCATTGCAGAGAGCTGCTGAGGTGCTGGAAGGTGTTTGGAGCAGGGCAGCAAGGCTGGGGAGGGGCCTGGAGCACAGCCCTGTGAGGAGAGGCTGAGGGAGCTGGGGGGGTGCAGCCTGCAGCTGCCTGCAGGGAGGCTGTAGCCAGCTGGGGTTGGGCTCTGCTGCCAGGCAGCCAGCAGCAGCAGAAGGGGACCCAGGCTGAAGCTGTGCCAGGGCAGGTCTGGGCTGGCTGTGAGGAGGAAGTTCCTGGCAGAGAGAGTGATTGGCATTGGAATGGGCTGCCCAGGGAGGTGGTGGAGTGGCTGTGGCTGGAGGTGTTGAAGCCAAGCTTGACAGAGAGAGGGAGAGAAGGAGAGAGAGAGGTAGAGAGAGATAGAGAGAGACAGAGAAGGAGGGAGAGAGAGACAGAGAGAGGGAGAGGGAGAGAAAGAGAGAGACAGATGGAGGGAGAGGAAGGGGAAGAGAGAGAGAGAGACAGAGGGAGATAAATAGAGACATAGAGAGAGGCAGAGAGAGGAAGAAATAGAGACAGAGAGGGAGAGAGAGAGGGAGAGAGAGACAGAGGGAGGGAGGGAGAGAGGGAGGGAAAGAGAGATAGAGAGAGAGGGAGAGAAAGAGACAGAGAGAAACAGAGAGGGAGAAAAAGGAAAGGAGAGAGAGAGACAGAGAGAGGGAAGGGGAGAAAGGGAGGGAGAGGGGGAGAAGGGGAGAGAGAATGAGAGAGAGAATGGGGAGAGGGGGAGAGGGGGAGAGGGGGAGAGGGGGAGAGGGAGAGAGGGAGAGAGGGAGAGAGAGGCAGGTGAGCAAATCACCACCCCAGCAGCCAGGGGCACTCCATCACTCACTGCAGGGCTTTCAGCCCTAACGCAGCCCACCTGGGGAGGGTGGGAGCAGCAGAACAAAAGGCTTTAAGGAGGCTCTGTTTGCCCCTGCTAGGGCTCAGAGCAAGGAGTTTTCTTCTGCTCAAGATGAAGCTTCAGGAGAGACCTTCTCACTCTGCAGTCCATGTGAGAGCAGGTTGTAGTGAAGTGGAAGTTGAGCTCTCTTCCCAGGTAAGAAGCAGCAGGATCGAGGGAAAGGACCTCAAGTTGTGCCAGGGGAGGTTTGGGTTGGAGATTAGGTGAAAAGTCTTTGCTGAGAGGGGTTAAAACCTGGCCCGAGGCTGCCCAGGGAGTCGCTGCCCCTGGAGGTGTCCAAGGCACGTGTAGATAAGATGCTGAGGGATGTGGCTTAGTGCTGACCTGTCCTGCTTGAGTTAAAGCTTAGGCTCACTGACCTGGAAGACCTCTGCAAGCAAAATCTGTCCCAGTGTAAGCTGTGCAGGAGCTGGCACGAGTGAGAACCCCCACGATGGGCATCTTCTCCTTGGCATTTAGCTCTCAAGGCTTCCCCTCCTGATTCCCTCCCTCTCTGGACGCTCTGAGGTCTGGGCTGCTTTTAACGAGGCTCTTTGGTGCTGTTAATGAGGTTCCACTCGCTGCAGAGCAGGGCTGGAGGCAAAGGATCCCTATCAAGCCACCTTCACCTGGGATCTCTCCCTGAGGCAGATGCATGGAGCTAGGAGCTGCTGCATTTGGGTGCCTCTGGGTGCCCCTCAAGTGGTGCAACTGAAGGTGGCTTCTTCCCCTCATTCATTTCTGGTCGTTGGGGTTGGCACTGAAGGATGAAATGAAGCAGGCAGGGAGTAAGGAGAGCAAATATTGATGCTCTTAATGGCCTTTTACCAGCAAAGCCAGGATGGATCAGCCCAGGGAGGGGAGTTGAGCCTGCATGGGGGGGAGGAATCACCTTTGGAGAGCAGGGCATGGGGAAAGCTCTGGCTTGGAGCTGAGCTCCAGCACACATCTGCTGCAGGTTAGATGTTCACCAGCAAAGCCAGGATAAATCATCCCAGGGAGGGGAGCTGACCCTGCCTGAGGGTGTAGGAATCACCTCTGGAGAGCAGGGCAGGGGAAAGCTCTGAGCTTGGAGCTGAGCCCCCAAGAAACAAGTGAGAACCCCCACGATGGGCATCTTCTCCTTGGCATTTAGCTCTCAAGGCTTCCCCTCCTGATTCCCTCCCTCTCTGGATGCTCTGAGGTCTGGGCTGCTTCTAACGAGGCTCTTTGGTGGTGTTAATGAGGTTCCACTCGCTGCAGAGCAGGGCTGGAGGCAAAGGATCCTTATCAAGCCACCTTCACCTGGGATCTCTCCCTGAGGCAGATGCATGGAGCTAGGAGCTGCTGCATTGGGGTGCCTCTGGGTGCCCCTCAAGTGGTGCAACTGAAGGTGGCTTCTTCCCCTCATTCATTTCTGGTCGTTGGGGTTGGCACTGAAGGATGAAATGAAGCAGGCAGGGAGTAAGGAGAGCAAATATTGATGCTCTTAATGGCCTTTTACCAGCAAAGCCAGGATGGATCAGCCCAGGGAGGGGAGTTGAGCCTGCCTGAGGGGGGAGAAATCACCTCTGGAGAGCAGGGCAGGGGAAAGCTCTGGGCAACCCCCTGGTGTTCAGAGGGGCTGGGGGAGCTTGGGCTGTGGTGGGGCTAGGGGGGGAGTTACAACCTGCAGGATGCACTGAGGCTCAGCTTGTCCCAAGCTCCCCTGCACTCAGCAGGGACATTTCCAACCAGAGCAGGTTGCTCAGGGCCACAGCAAGTCTCAGCCTGGATTTTCTGCCAGGGGTGAGGCCTCCACCACCTCTCTGGGCAACCTCTTCCCCTCTCTGCCAACCCTCCTTGTGCACAGCTTCCTCCTGATGTCCAACCCAACTCTCCCCTCCTCTGCTTGCAAATCATTGTCCCTCATCCTGTCCCTCCCAACCCTTCTGAGCACTCCCTCCCCAGCCTTGCTGCAGCTCCCCTTCAGATAGGGAAAGGCAGCTCTAAGCTCTCCCTGGAGCCTTCTCTTCTCCAGGCTCAACAGCCCCAAATTCCCCAGCTTGCCCTGCTTGCAGAGCTTCTGCAGCCCTCTGAGCATCTTCCTGGCCCTCTTCCAGGCCAGCTCCAGCTCCTCCTTCCACAGCCATGAATGCTTCCCAGCAGGCAGCAGTAGCTTCTGAGCAGTGCAAGGAGGAGGTGGTGGTGCTCAGCACCAGCAGGGTTGCATGGTAGGAAGCATTCCTGTGCTGCCAGAGTGCTCAGGGGCTGGAAGAGGCTGCCCAGGGAGGTAGTGGAGTCTCCATCCCTGCAGATGCTCAAGGAACCTGAGGCTGTGGCCCCTGGGGACACTTTGCAGTGGCCCCAGTGGTGGTAGCTTGAAGGTTGCACTCAGCCTTAAAGCTCTCCTCCAACCAAAGCAATTCTGATTCTCTGCCCTTATAACCAGGTCATGTCCCAGTGCCACTGGGCCTCTGCAGGTCCTCTAAGGCCTTTGGAGGTCTTCAGAAGCCAGCAAGGCACCACAGCCCTAAGGCCTCTGATTAGATCCTTCCTGCTTCTAACCATCTCCCCATGCTGGCCATGCCAGAGCACCTCTGAGCCCTCCACCAGCACTGCTTGGCCCCCAAGGAAGGCAGAGCAGAGCCAGCAGCTCTCAGCAGCTCATGGAGAAGGCTTTCATCAGGCAACCTCAGCTCCCTCAGCCTCTCCTTCCAGCAGGGCTGCTCCAGCACTCTCATCACCTTGGTGGCCTCCTCTGCACCCTCTCCAGCAGCTCCAGGCCCTTCCTGTGTCAGGGAGAGGGGGGCAGAGCTGGATGCCAGGGGAGATGTCACCAGAGCACTCCTGGCCTAGGTGCACAGCCCTCAGCACACACAGCTTTGGCTTGCCAGGAAAGGCAGAGCTGTCTGCTGGAGCTGAAGAGGCTTCAGTGGAGAGCACAGGGCTAAAAGCCTCTGGGTGCTGCTTCCTGCTCAGCTGCTCCCTGCCTCAGTTTCCCTTTAGGGCCTGTGAGCTGAAAGTGGTCCAGGAGAGCAGGGAAGGGAGTGGGAGGTTGGTGGGCAGCAGGGACTGGGCTGAGTCCAAGTGATCCTGCTCCTTCCCCTGGGCTTGGGGCTGAGCCCCCAGGAGACAGCTGCTCAGGGTTAGGTGTTTCCCAGCAAGCCCATGATGTTTAGAACCATCTCCTCCTCCTGACCATGCCAGAGCATCTCTGAGCCCTCCACCAGCACTGCTTGGTCCCCAAGGAAGGCAGAGCAGAGCCAGCAGCTCACAGAAGCTCTTGGAGAAGGCTTTCATCAGGCAACCTCAGCCTCTCCTTCTAGCAGGGCTGCTCCAGCACTCTGGTCACCTTGGTGGCCTCCTCTGCACCCACTCCAGCAGGGTTAGATGCTTACCAGCAAGTCCTCTGCACCCACTCCAGCAGGGTTAGATGCTTACCAGCAAGCCCATCATGTTTAGAACCATCTCCTCCTCCTGGCCATGCCAGAGCATCTCTGAGCCCTCCACCAGCACTGCTTGGCCCCCAAGGAAGGCAGAGCAGAGCCAGCAGCTCTCAGCAGCTCATGGAGAAGGCTTTCATCAGGCAACCTCAGCTCCCTCAGCCTCTCCTTCTAGCAGGGCTGCTCCAGCACTCTCATCACCTTGGTGGCCTCCTCTGCACCCTCTCCAGCAGCTCCAGGCCCTTCCTGTGTCAGGGAGAGGGGGGCAGAGCTGGATGCCAGGGGAGATATCACCAGAGCACTCCTGGCCTAAGTGCACAGCCCTCAGCACACACAGCTTTGGCTTGCCAGGAAAGGCAGAGCTGTCTGCTGGAGCTGAAGAGGCTTCAGTGGAGAGCACAGGGCTAAAAGCCTCTGGGTGCTGCTTCCTGCTCAGCTGCTCCCTGCCTCAGTTTCCCTTTAGGGCCTGTGAGCTGAAAGTGGTCCAGGAGAGCAGGGAAGGGAGTGGGAGGTTGGTGGGCAGCAGGGACTGGGCTGAGTCCAAGTGATCCTGCTCCTTCCCCTGGGCTTGGGGCTGAGCCCCCAGGAGACAGCTGCTCAGGGTTAGGTGTTTCCCAGCAAGCCCATGATGTTTAGAACCATCTCCTCCTCCTGACCATGCCAGAGCATCTCTGAGCCCTCCACCAGCACTGCTTGGTCCCCAAGGAAGGCAGAGCAGAGCCAGCAGCTCACAGAAGCTCTTGGAGAAGGCTTTCATCAGGCAACCTCAGCCTCTCCTTCTAGCAGGGCTGCTCCAGCACTCTGGTCACCTTGGTGGCCTCCTCTGCACCCACTCCAGCAGGGTTAGATGCTTACCAGCAAGTCCTCTGCACCCACTCCAGCAGGGTTAGATGCTTACCAGCAAGCCCATCATGTTTAGAACCATCTCCTCCTCCTGGCCATGCCAGAGCATCTCTGAGCCCTCCACCAGCACTGCTTGGCCCCCAAGGAAGGCAAAGCAGAGCCAGCAGCTTACAGAAGCTAATGGAGAAGGCTTTCATCAGGCAACCTCACTGGGACCTGATCTAGGGTGAAGTGTCCCTGCCCATGGCAGGGGGGGGTTGGAACTAGTTGCTGCTTGTGGTCCCTTCCAACCCTGCCTGATTCTGTGAGCTTGGTGGCTGCTGTTTGATGTGCTCCATCTTCCCTAAGAGTGCTGCTTTGAAGTGTGGCTCAGCAGGCACTGAGCTCCTCTGAGGGCTGCCCAGCCTGGGAGGTGGCAGCAGGAATGCAGCAAGGTTGGGCTTGGAGGAGCCCCAGCAGCAGCCAAGGGCTGTAGGCCAACGCTGGGAGCTCCCCAGCAAAGTGGGTTTTTGTTTCCAGCTGCCTTCCAAAGCTTCCCAACTAAAGGCTGAAAGGGAAAAGAAAGCTTTTCCCCATCACAGCTTTGGGAGAGGCTGTTCCAGCTTCCCTTGCATTTTGCTTTCCCTTGTGGAGGGATGCAGCATCAGCAGGGATGTTCTGTGAAGGAAATGCTGATTTGGCCCCAAACTGCCTTGGGTGTTTTGGTTGGATCCCCATCCCCCCCCCCCCCGCCCCCCTCCTTCCCATTTATCACCTGCCAGGACAATGATGCCTGAGTAGGACACTGCTAGGGCAGGAGATGTCCTTGAGAGCTCTGGCTCTGCTTTTGTCCTTGGGAGGAGACCCTCTGCCAGGAGAATACCAAGCAGATGGACCCGACCTGTGCCAAGGAGACCTCTGTGCTAATCTCATTTCTGTCTGTTGCAAAGTGCCTGCCTGCAGGATCAGGCCAGCTCCTTGGGCTTCATTTGCATCTTTAAAAGCCTTCTCCACGACCTTCTGTGAGCTGCTGGCACTGCTCTGCCTTCTGTGGGGACCAAGCAGTGCTGGTGGAGGGCTCAGAGCTTGGGACAAGCTGAGCCTCAGTGCATCCTGCAGGTTGTAACCCCCCCAGCCCCACCACAGCCCAAGCTCCCCCAGCCCCTCTGAACACCAGGGGGTTGCCCAGAGCTTTCCCCTGCCCTGCTCTCCAGAGGTGATTCCTCTCCCCTCAGGCAGGCTCAACTCCCCTCCCTGGGCTGATCCATCCTGGCTTTGCTGGTAAAAGGCCATTAAGAGCATCAATATTTGCTCTCCTGACTCCCTGCCTGCTTCATTTCATCCTTCAGTGCCAACCCCAACGACCAGAAATGAATGAGGGGAAGAAGCCACCTTCAGTTGCACCACTTGAGGGGCACCCAGAGGCACCCCAATGCAGCAGCTCCTAGCTCCATGCATCTGCCTCAGGGAGAGATCCCAGGTGAAGGTGGCTTGATAGAGATCCTTTGCCTCCAGCCCTGCTCTGCAGCGAGTGGAACCTCATTAACACCACCAAAGAGCCTCGTTAGAAGCAGCCCAGACCTCAGAGCATCCAGAGAGGGAGGGAATCAGGAGGGGAAGCCTTGAGAGCTAAATGCCAAGGAGAAGATGCCCATCGTGGGGGTTCTCACTTGTTTCTTGGGGGCTCAGCTCCAAGCTCAGAGCTTTCCCCTGCCCTGCTCTCCAGAGGTGATTTCTACCCCCTCAGGCAGGCTCAGCTCCCCTCCCTGGGCTGATCCATCCTGGCTTTGCTGGTGAACATCTAACCTGCAGCAGCAGTTTGCTGGGGCTTAGCTCCTAGCCAGAGGTTTTCCCTCCCCTGGTCTCCAGAAGGAATTCCTCCCCCCTCAGCAAGGCTCAGCTCCCCTCCCTGGGCTGATCCATCCTGGCTTTGCTGGTGAACACCTAACCTGCAGCAGCTGTTTGCTGGGGGCTCAGCTCCAAGTGAAGGAGGAGAAGAACCTGGATTCAGCCCCTGTGGCCCTGAGCATCCTGCTCTAGTTGGAGATGTCCCTGCTGACTGCTGAGGAGGGTTGAGCAAGGTGACCTTTGAGGGTCTCTTCCAGCAAGATGCCTTCTGTGGTGTTGGTTCCTGTGCTCATCCCATCCAGCTGTGCCCATCTCCATAGTGTCTGGGCCAGGAGCTCTCCTGTGGTGCTCCACTTCACCCCTCCCCACACATCTCCATCCAAAATGCTTTTTAGCTTCCACCTTTGGACTGGGAGAAGCAAAAGCTCAGGGAGTTTGTGGATGCCAAATCTCCTTTTCCATGGCAGAGGTTTAAATGCTGCAGTGAAAACAGCTTTGGCATCCCCCAGGCACAAACAACAACCCAAGGCTTGGACAAAAGCAGGAAAGCAATTTGGGGAAGCTGCCAAGCCTTCTCTGGGGGTGTTTTTGAGGCTGAAATGAACTGAATTGGTTTTGTGGTGTTGGTTTTTGCTTCCTAGAAGACTTTGGCTGTCTCTGTGCCAAGGTCATGCTTAGCATGAGGGAGGAACTGGCAAATGGAAACCTTTTGTGCTTGAGGTGCCTGGGTGTGAGTGAAGACATGGAAAGGCTGTTGGAAACCCCAAAGGTTATTAGGGTTGATGTTCCTGTTTGGGAGGGAGGGAGGAAGAGGGGGAGATGTGTGGAATCTGCTTGGTTCCATGGCAGATGGATTCATCCATGGCAGGATGGGTTCATGGTGGACAGAACTGCCCAAGAGAGTGGACTTGATAGGGAGGAGCAGCCAAGGTGGTGGAGAGGCTGGAAAGCAGAGCTGGGGATGAGCAGCAGAGGGATTTGGGAGTGTTAGGTCTGGAGGAAAGGAGGCTGAGGGGCAGATGTGTGGAAGCTGCTTGGTTCCATGGCAAGGTGGATTGATATAGAGAGGTCCAGCCAAGGTGGTGAAGGGGCTGGAAAGCAGGGCTGGGGATGAGCAGCAGAGGGAATTGGGGGTGCTAGGTCTGGAGGAAAGGAGGCTGAGGGGAGATGTGTGGAAGCTGCTTGGTTCCATGGCAGGATGAGTTCATCCATGGCAGGATGGATTCATGGTAGACAGAACTGCCCAAGAGAGTGGACTTGATAGGGAGGAGCAGCCAAGGTGGTGAAGGGGCTGGAAAGCAGGGCTGAGAATGAGCAGCAGAGGAGCAGCTGAAGGAACTGGGGGTGTTTAGTCTGGAGGAAAGGAGGCTGAGGGGAGATGTGTGGAAGCTGCTTGGCTCCATGGCAGGATGGGTTCATGGTAGGCAGAACTGCCCAAGAGAGTGGTCTTGATAGGGAGGAGCAGCCAAGGTGGTGAAGGGGCTGGAGAGCAGGGCTGGGGATGAGCAGCAGAGGGAATTGGGGGTGTTAGGTCTGGAGGAAAGGAGGCTGAGGGGAGATGTGTGGAAGCTGCTTGGTTCCATGGCAGGATGGGTTCATCCATGGCAGGATGGATTCATGGTAGACAGAACTGCCCAAGAGAGTGGACTTGATAGGGAGGAGCAGCCAAGGTGGTGAAGAGGCTGGAAAGCAGAGCTGGGGATGAGCAGCAGAGGGAATTGGGAGTGTTAGGTCTGGAGGAAAGGAGGCTGAGTGGAGATGTGTGGAAGCTGCTTGGTTCCATGGCAGGATGAGTTCATCCATGGCAGGATGAGTTCATCCATGGCAGGATGGGTTCATGGTGGACAGAACTGCCCAAGAGAGTGGACTTGATATAGAGAGGACCAGCCAAGGTGGTGGAGAGGCTGGAGAGCAGAGCTGGGGATGAGCAGCAGAGGGAATTGGGGGTGTTAGGTCTGGAGGAAAGGAGGCTGAGTGGAGATGTCATTGTTCTCTACAGCTCCTTGAAAGGAGGCTGCAGTGAGGTGGGGTTGAGCTCTTGTCTCTAGGATCAGGTGATGGAATGAGAAGTGGCCTCAAGTTGCACCAGGGGAGGTTTAATTTGGAGCTGAGGAAAAACCTCTTTGCTGCAAGAGTGGTCAGGGATTGGAAGAGGCTGCCCAGGGAGGTGGTGCAGTGCCCATGCCTGGAGGTGTTCAAGATGGCACCTGGGGACATGGATTTGCCAATCATGGTGGTGTTGGGTTAGTGGTTGGATTCCATCCTGGCAGTCTTCTCCAAGCTAAACAATTCCATGGCAGGCTGCAGTGTGGTGAGGTTTTGTCATCTCTCTTGATTGCTTTTGCCCAGGTAACCTTGGTTGTCAAAACATCAAGTGGGAAATGATGCTTTGGCTGTGTCTTAGAGAATGGGCTGGGTGGTGCTGGATGTGCCAAGGTGCCCACTATGGCCTCATTCTGCAGATGGCACCAAGCCAGGAGCAGCTGTGGAGCTGTTGGAGGGTAGCAGAGCCCTGCAGAGGGACCTGGCCAGGCTGCATGGGTGGGCAGAGGCCATGGGGATGAGACTGAACAAGGCCAAGGGCAGGGTTGTGCACTTTGGCCACAACAACCCCAAGCAGCACTAGAGGCTGGGGCCAGAGTGGCTGAGAGCAGGCAGGCAGAGAGGGAGCTGGGGGTGGTGGCAGAGAGGAGCTGCAGAGGAGGCAGCAGTGCCCAGGTGGGCAGCAGAGCCAATGGCATCCTGGGCTGGCTCAGGAGCAGTGTGGGCAGCAGGACAAGGGAGGTTCTTGTGCCCCTGTGCTCAGCACTGCTCAGGACACCCCTGCAGTGCTGTGTCCAGCTCTGGGCTCCTCCACTGCAGAGAGCTGCTGAGGTGCTGGAAGGTGTTTGGAGAAGGGCAGCAAGGCTGGGGAGGGGCCTGGAGCACAGCCCTGTGAGGAGAGGCTGAGGGAGCTGGGGGGGTGCAGCCTGCAGCAGAGGAGGCTCAGGGCAGAGCTCATTGCTGCCTGCAGCTGCCTGCAGGGAGGCTGTAGCCAGCTGGGGTTGGGCTCTGCTGCCAGGCAGCCAGCAGCAGAAGGGGACCCAGGCTGAAGCTGTGGCAGGGCAGGTCTGGGCTGGCTGTGAGGAGGAAGTTCCTGGCAGAGAGAGTGATTGGCATTGGAATGGGCTGCCCAGGGAGGTGGTGGAGTGGCTGTGGCTGGAGGTGTTGCAGCCAAGCCTGGCTGGGGGCACTTAGTGCCATGGTCTGGTTGGTTGGGCAGGGCTGGGTGCTAGGTTGGGCTGGCTGAGCTTGGAGCTCTCTGCCAACCTGCTTCATTCTATGGGCAGCTACCTATAGCTAATGAACTCCCAGTGATGATTGCCATAACCCTGCCTCTTACCATGACTGCATCTGCTCCTGTGACATCAAGTGTGGCTTGTGCCAGCCTGGGGGGGGGGGGGTGCAGGATTGCTGGAGCCATCCTGCCTGCAGCCAGTGCTGTAACCTGCAGGAGATTTGGGGGGTGGATTTTGCAGGTCAGGTCTGCCAAGCTCTGTTTGATCCAGCTGGCTTAATTCCATTGTTTATCCACTGCCCCTCTCTGCAGCTGGAAATATCCAAGGAATCTCAGGGAATTTTCCCATCTGTTTGGAGGTTAAGAATCACAACAATAATCCAGCTCCAGATAAAATGAGTGCTCATCCTTCATGACCAACCTTTAAGTGCTGCCCCACTGAGCCCTCAGCTCTCCAGAGGCCACTTCCAACCTCCAACCCTTCTTCCATTCCCTGCCCTGGGACTTAGCCCTTTAAAAAGCCCCAAACCTCTTCCATTCCCCTCTCCTTTTTGCCTCCCAACTTCTTCCACAGCTGCTTGGGGTATCCCTGACCCAACCTGAGGAGGATTTGGGGGGAGGAAGGGATGGCACAGTGCTGGATTCTCCTACCATAGGGTTGATTCCAGCAGCGTGGGGTTTCCATGGCGACCTGAACAGAGCATCCCCTGGGGAGCCAAGACCACAACCCCCAGGATGCAACTACCTGGGAAATTGGGCTGGAGCTTTGCTGAGTCACTGCTGGCTCATTTATAGGCACTGGCAAAGCTCAGTTTTTTTGGGGGGGATGCTAAGAATGTGTTTTGGCAATCAGAGGCCACAGCAGAGAGCTTCTTCACTTCTAATTCCCCTCTGTGGCCGAGCCAGGGCTTGGTAAATAAACACCCCTGGTGCTCTCCAAGGGGGAGAAGGAGGAAAAAGCCTCCCCAAAATCTCCTGGGGAGCTGAGAGGGAGGGAAGGAAAAGGTTCATGCATCCTTCTTGCAGTTGGGTTTGTGAGCACAGGCAAGCCCTGTGGGGTCTATGGGGTGTGTTAAAGTCACCCCACATCATGCTTTGTGCTACCAGGCTGGAGAAGCAGCCTCAAAGAGGTCAAACTTTGCTCTCCCAGGGTCATTGAGTTGCTTTTTTTTTGGTTGGAAAAGGCCTTTAAGATCATCATTGTGTAGTTGGAAGAGGTCTGGTGCTAAACCATGTCCCTCAGTACTGCACCTCTGTCTTCAGCACCTCCAAGGAGGGAGATTCAGCTACCTCCCTGAGCAGCCTGGTCCAGTGGTGGTGAACTCTTTCACTCAACAGGTTTTCCCATCCTGTCCAATTTACACCTCCCCTGGTGCAACTTGAGGCCATTCCCTCTTGTCCTACCCTTTGTTGTTAGAGACCAACCCCCCTCTGCCTCCAGCTTCCTTCCAGGGAGCTGTAGAGAGCCTGAAGCTCTCCCCTCAGCCTCCTTTACTCCAGGCTAAGCACCCTCAGCTCCTCAGCCCTGCTCTCCAGACCCTTTCTCAGCTTTTTTGCCCTTCTCTGGACCTGCTCCAGCCCCTCAATGTCCTTCTTGTACTCAGGGCCCCAAAACTGAGCCCAGTCCTCAAGAGGTGACCTCCTCAGGGTGACAACTCCTGCCCTGCTACTGCTGTCCACACTGCTGCTGATCCAGACCAGGACCCTGTTGGCTTTTGTGGCCACCTGGGCACACTCCTGATCCCCTCACAGCTGGCAAGGAGCTCCTTGCACTGCTTTTCATAGAGTCAAGCAGGTTGGCAGAGAGCTCCAAGCTCAGCCAGCCCAACCTAGCACCCAGCCCTGCCCAACCAACCAGACCATGGCACTAAGTGCCCCAGCCAGGCTTGGCTGCAACACCTCCAGCCACAGCCACTCCACCACCTCCCTGGGCAGCCCATTCCAGTGCCAATCACTCTCTCTGCCAACAACTTCCTCCTCACAGCCAGCCCAGACCTGCCCTGCCACAGCTTCAGCCTGGGTCCCCTTCTGCTGCTGCTGGCTGCCTGGCAGCAGAGCCCAACCCCAGCTGGCTACAGCCTCCCTGCAGGCAGCTGCAGGCAGCAATGAGCTCTGCCCTGAGCCTCCTCTGCTGCAGGCTGCACCCCCCCAGCTCCCTCAGCCTCTCCTCACAGGGCTGTGCTCCAGGCCCCTCCCCAGCCTTGCTGCCCTGCTCCAAACACCTTCCAGCACCTCAGCAGCTCTCTGCAATGGAGGAGCCCAGAGCTGGACACAGCACTGCAGGGGTGGCCTGAGCAGTGCTGAGCACAGGGGCACAAGAACCTCCCTTGTCCTGCTACCCACTCTGCTCCTGAGCCAGCCCAGGATGCCATTGGCTCTGCTGCCCACCTGGGCACTGCTGCCTCCTCTGCAGCTCCTCTCTGCCAGCACTCCCAGCTCCCTCTCTGCCTGCCTGCTCTCAGCCACTCTGGCCCCAGCCTCTAGTGCTGCTTGGGGTTGTTGTGGCCAAAGTGCACAACCCTGCCCTTGGCCTTGTTCAGTCTCATCCCCTTGGCCTCTGCCCACCCCTGCAGCCTGGCCAGGTCCCTCTGCAGGGCTCTGCTACCCTCCCACAGCTCCACAGCTGCTCCTAGCTTGGTGCCATCTGCAAACTCACTGCTGCTGGACTCAATCCCCTGCTCCAGAGCATCACTAAAGATGTTGACCAGGACTGTGACCATCACTGATCCCTGGGGCACAGCACTGGTGCCAGCTGCCAGCTGGATGTGGCACCATTCCCCACCACTCTCTGGGCCCAGCCCTGCAGCCAGTTCTTGACCCATACCAGAGTGAACCTGTCCAAGCCAGGAGCTGCCAGCTGTGCCAGGAGCTCCCCTTGGCTCACTCTGCTGTTGTCTCTTCTGTACCCACCAGGAGGTGACAGCCCCAGGAGGGGACTCTCCCTGTGGCTGTTAATCTTCTGCAGCAGCTTTTCAGAGGTGCTGCTGCTGGTGCCACAGGACAGGGCATGGACTTTAGTCAGATGCTAATAGGTTTTTCACAGCTGATGAAATTAAGGCCATGTTCCTTCAAACCTTGAGGAGCTGACTTTGAAGGGCTCCTAATTCCCTCCCTCCCCCCTCTTTAATCTCTTTGGCATTTCACAGTTCCTCTGCTGGTTGATGTTTGCTTTTTTCCCTGCTGCTAGTTAAGGGATGATCATTTTGGGTTGGGTTTCCCTCTCCCCTCCAGCCTTGGTGGGGATGCACCCAGGGATGAGCTGGGGCAGGAAAAAAAGAAGCTTCTCCAGGAGGAATTTGGGAGGTGCAGGCTGAGGTGTGTTGGGTTTTGGCTTGGTGAAGGATGATCCATCCACTGATGTGGTGGGAAGAGCATCACAGCCTGCAGGGGATCTTGGGTCATCAGGGGGAGGGAGGATATTCTGCCTCCCAGCACCACTCTCCTGAGACCTCACCTGGAGTGTCCAGTTCTGGGGTTCCTGTGACAGGAAAGATGTGGAAGTGCTGGAAGGTGTCCAGAGAAGGTCACAAAGGTGATCAGAGGGCTGGAGATGCTCTGCTCCTCTCCAGCTGTCAACCCCTAGGAGACATCCTCTAAGCTCCTAACCTCCTCTCCTGCCAGCAGCCCCCAGCAGATGCCCCCTAAGCTCCTAACCTCCTCTCCTGCCAGCAGCCCCCAGCAGATGCCCTCTAAGCTCCTAACCTCCTCTCCTGCCAGCAGCCCCCAGCAGATGCCCTCTAAGCTCCTAACCTCCTCTCCTACCAGCAACCCCCAGCAGATGCCCTCTAAGCTCCTAACCTCCTCTCCTGCCAGCAACCCCCAGCAGATGCCCTCTAAGCTCCTAACCTCTCCTACCAGCAACCCCCAGCAGATGCCCTCTAAACTCCTAACCTCTCCTACCAGCAACCCCCAGCAGATGCCCTCTAAGCTCCCAACCTCCTCTCCTGCCAGCAACCCCCAGCAGATGCCCTCTAAGCTTCCAACCTCCTCTCCTGCCAGCAACCCCCAGCAGATGCCCTCTAAGCTCCTAACATCTCCTACCAGCAACCCCCAGCAGATGCCCTCTAAGCTCCTAACCTCCTCTCCTACCAGCAACCCCCAGCAGATACCCTCTAAGCTCCTAACCTCCTCTCCTGCCAGCAACCCCCAGCAGATGCCCTCTAAGCTCCTGACCTCCTCTCCTGCCAGCAACCCCCAGCAGATGCCCTCTAAGCTCCTGACCTCCTCTCCTGCCAGCAACTCCCAGCAGATACCCTCTAAGCTCCTAACCTCCTCTCCTACCAGCAACCCTCAGAAGATGCCCTCTAAGCTCCTAACCTCCTCTCCTACCAGCAACCCCCAGCAGATGCCCTCTAAGCTTCCAACCTCCTCTCCTACCAGCAACCCCCAGCAGATGCCCTCTAAGCTCCTAACCTCTCCTACCAGCAACTCCCAGCAGATGCCCTCTAAGCTTCCAACCTCCTCTCCTACCAGCAACCCCCAGCAGATACCCTCTAAGCTCCTAACCTCTCCTACCAGCAACCCCCAGCAGATGCCCTCTAAACTCCTAACCTCCTCTCCTACCAGCAGCCCCCAGCAGATGCCCTCTAAGCTCCTAACTTCTCCTACCAGCAACCCCCAGCAGATGCCCTCTAAGCTCCTAACCTCCTCTCCTACCAGCAACCCCCAGCAGATGCCCTCTAAGCTCCTAACCTCCTTTCCTACCAGCAACCCCCAGCAGATGCCCTCTAAGCTCCTAACCTCCTCTCCTACCAGCGACCCCCAGCAGATGCCCTCTAAGCTCCTAATCTCTCCCTCTAAGCTCCTAACCTCCTCTCCTACCAGCGACCCCCAGCAGATGCCCTCTAAGCTCCTAACCTTTCCTACCAGCAACCCCCAGCAGATGCCCTCTAAGCTCCTAACCTCTCCTACCAGCAACCCCTAGCAGGTAAGTTGTGCCAAAGGAGGTCTGGGCTGGATGTGAGGAGGAAGTTGTTGGCAGAGAGAGTGATTGGCACTGGAATGGGCTGCCCAGGGAGGTGCCTGGAGATGTTGCAGCCAAGCCTGGCTGGGGCACTTAGTGCCATGGTGTGGTTGGTTGGGCAGGGCTGGGTGCTAGGTTGGGCTGGCTGAGCTTGGAGCTCTCTTCCAACCTCCTTGACTCTATGACTTGATCTCCAGAGGTTCTATCCAACCCCTATCCTCCTGTGAGAGCCTACTGGACCCACATGTGGCCTCTTCAAACCCTGCAAAGGAGAAATGGGGCAGTGGGACCCTGCAGGGCGTGGAGCATCCCAATGTGTTGTGTGGCTGCCTGGGGACTTCCCAGCTGCTTTCTTGGCACAGACACTGTTGTCTTCTCCAAGCCTGTTCCAGCTTTGGTCTCCTCTTTGTTAGGAGCTCTTTTGGGAGAGGTTGGAACACAACACAGCTGACTGCTGCTGAGCTTGGAGGAGAAGAGACCTAAATAATCCTTGTTGAAAGGTCCTGTAAAGGCTGAGGGGGATGAAGAAGTGCTCCAAATCCCATACATGCTCAGCTCCACTCTTCTCAGGGTGCTTAGAGAGGATCTGTTCCTCCTGGTGAGCTGGAATACACTTGATGGAAATGCAAAGGGTTTAAGTCTTCAGGACTCAGGGAGGATTAGCCTAATGGGTTTCTTCTCCCCCCTCCTCCTTCCCTTGAAAGCCTTCTTTGCTTCAGAGGTGCTGGAGATGCATGTGGCAAGCCTGCAGCTTCAGAAGGCATCACTTGGGGTGCAACAGGCTCCAGTTTGGTGACTCAAAGGTTGCCTTTCCACTGCCTGCTGAGCTGCTCTGTGGTCAGAGCTAAGTGCTTTGGCAGCATCAGCAAGTGTGCAGATGACACCAAGCTGGGGGCAGATGTGGCTGGGTTGGAGGGCAGAAGGGCTCTGCAGCAGGACCTTGACTGCCTGCACAGATGGGCAGAGGCCAAGGGGATGGTGTTCAATAGCTCCAAGTGCAGGGTGCTGCACTTTGGCCACAGCAACCCCATGCAGAGATACAGGCTGGGGTCAGAGTGGCTGAGAGCAGCCAGACAGAGAGGGATCTGGGGGTGCTGATTGATGCCTGCCTGAACATGAGCCAGCAGTGTGCCCAGGTGGCCAAGAGAGCCAGTGGCATCCTGGCCTGCATCAGCAATGGTGTGGCCAGCAGGAGCAGGGAGGTCATTCTGCCCCTGTACTCTGCACTGGTTAGACCTCACCTTGAGTGCTGTGTTCAGTTCTGGGCCCCCCAGTTTAGGAGGGACATTGAGATGCTTGAGCGTGTCCAGAGAAGGGCAACGAGGCTGGGGAGAGGCCTTGAGCACAGCCCTACGAGGAGAGGCTGAGGGAGCTGGGATTGGTTAGCCTGGAGAAGAGGAGGCTCAGGGGTGACCTTATTGCTGTCTGCAACTACCTGAGGGGAGGTTGTGGCCAGGAGGAGGTTGCTCTCTTCTCTCAGGTGGCCAGCACCAGAACGAGAGGACACAGCCTCAGGCTGTGCCAGGGGAGATTTAGGCTGGAGGTGAGGAGAAAGTTCTTCCCTGAGAGAGTCATTGGACACTGGAATGGGCTGCCCGGGGAGGTGGTGGAGTCGCCGTCCCTGGAGCTGTCCAAGGCAGGACTGGACGTGGCACTTGGTGCCATGGTCTGGCCTTGAGCTCTGTGCTAAAGGGTTGGACTTGAGGATCTGTGAGGTCTCTTCCAACCTTGGTGATACTGTGATACTGTGCAGTGTGAGCTGGGTGCCTCAGAGCTTGTAGGACCAGTGGGGTGGCTTGCTGGGAGGGCTCTGCAGGGGGGTAGGTAGCAGCAGCAGCGGCAGGGATGCGGTGCTGGAGCTGGGTGGTGAGAGGGATGCTGGAGGTATGCCTGGGTGGGCTTGGTGATCACAGCTCAGGCTTGGGTGACAGACCTGAGGATGGGGAGCTGCTGGGGTGCATCTGGAGGATGCTTTCCCCCACCCTGATGGCAGTGGATGTCTTCCACTTCTTCACAGCAGAAGGAAAGGCACATAGAGGGTAAGGAGCAGGTGAAAGGAAGTTCTCCTCTCCTTCAGGCAGCCAACCCTGTGCTGGGCTGCAGCAGGGCTAGAGAGAGGATTCTGCCTCTTTACTCTGCTGTCCTCAGACCCCTACCTGGAGCACTGTGTGCAGTTCTGGAGCCCCCAGCACAAGAAGGACATAGACACACATATATCAGGGCTGGTTGGTTGGGCAGGGCTGGGTGCTAGGTTGGGCTGGCTGAGCTTGGAGCTCTCTTCCCACCTCCTTGATTCTATGACTGGCCAGGGCTGGGTGCTAGGTTGGGCTGGCTGAGCTTGGAGCTCCCTCTCAACCTGCTTCATTCTATGACTGGCCAGGGCTGGGTGCTAGGTTGGGCTGGCTGAGCTTGGAGCTCTCTTCCAACCTGCTTGATTCTGTGATTAGAAGGTGTTAGGTGCTAGGTTGGTCTGGATGAGCTTGGAGCTCTCTCCCATCCTGCTTCATTCTATGACTGGCCAGGGCTGGGTGCTAGGTTGGGCTGGCTGAGCTTGGAGCTCTCTCCCAACCTGCTTGCTTCTATGATTCTATGATCTTTAACTCTTATTTCTTCCTTCCCTGCCCTGCTTATAGGCATCAGCCTCTTCTCCAACCACAGCACCTGGGCAAGCAGGACCTCAGGAGACAGCTCTGCAGTGAGACCTCATCCTTATTCCTCACCATCTGTTGTTAACAGCACAAACCCAAGGCAAGGCAAAGAAAACCTTTGCTTCTAAGCAGTGTTTTCCAGTTGCTGGCCTGGCTGAGCTGGGAGCTGTGGTTTGTGCCTGCAGCAGCAGCTCTAGGCAAGGAGGAGGTTGTGAAAACAACTTGAAAGGAGGTTTTTTTTATCCCCTTATTCTTTTTTGGGGGGGATGTAGCTTCCCTCACCCAAGAAGCCTCAGGCTTTTCTCTCTTCTTTCCCCTGAAGCATGAATCCTCCTCCTGCTTGCTGTAAGGGTAAGAGAGGAGGGGGAAAAGAGCCTCAAGCCATAAAAATCCATAGTTTGGGGGTGGGGGAGCACTGAGGCTCATTGCCCAAATGCCTGAGGGTTTGCAGGGCTTGGGCATCTTGAAGAGTTGAGCTGCTCTGTGCCTTTCCCACTTGCAGGTGGGATGGGAGGGGGTGGAGAAGAAAGCTGAACTGTGGTAAGGAAGGGTTGGGGAAGGGCAGTTGGGGTTGTCTGAGTGGCTCAGAGCAGGGTGTTCTCCTCTTGCCTTTCACAGGCTCACAGGATGGCATCTGCCACTCTCTGGTGTGATTTAAGGGGGGTTAGGGAATCACAGGATGGGAGGGGTTGGAAGGGACCCAAGGAGAGCATCCAGTCCAACCCCTCTGCCAGAGCAGGGCAATGCTACCTAACACAGATGACACAGGAGCACATCGAGGCAGGGCTGGAAAGGCTCCACACAAGGAGACTCCACAACCTCTCTGGGCAGCCTGTGCCAGGGCTCTGGGACCCTTCCAGGCAAGAAGTTCCTCCTTGTGCTGAGCTGGAACCTCCTGTGCTGCAGCTTCCATCCATTGCTGCTTGTCCTGTCCCAGGCAGCAGTGAGCAGAGCCTGTCCCCCCCTCCTGACCCCCAGCTCTCAGTTATAGACATTGATTCAGTCCCCTCTCAGTCTTCTCTTCTCCAGCCTAAGCAGCCCCAGGGCCTTCAGCCTCTCCTCACCAGGCACTGCTCAGTCCCCTCATCATCCTCACAGCCCTCTGCTAGACCCTCTCCAGCAGATTCCTGTCCCTCTGCAACTGGGGAGCCCCAAACTGAAGGCAGTGCTCAAGATGAGGTCTCAGCAGGGCAGAGCAGAGGGGCAGGAGAACCTCCCTGGATCTGCTGGCCACACTCTGCTGAGTGCCCCCCAGGACCCCATTGGCCTCTTGGCCCCCAGGGCACATTGCTGTGCCACTGGCAGGCAAGAGAGCCCAAGCTCTCTTGTGGCCTCTCTTGGCTTTTCTTGGCCAATCTCTCCTACCTGTGCAGTGTTTCCTGGAGGAACTGATGCTCATACCAGCTGGGTTCTCAATGGCAACGCTGGCTCAGGCTGCCAGCAGCAGCTTTGCTCAGCTCCTCTTCAGTTTGATGATGTAACAGCTGCCTCTCACCCTGCCTGCTGCAGGCACCACAGCAAACCCAGAGCCAGGCTGGGATTCCAAAGGGAATCACCTTCCCTTGGGGTTCCTACCCTTGGAAGGAGCTTCTTCTCCTCTCTCCCTCTCTCCCTCTCTCCCTCTCTCCCTTTCTCCCTCTCTCCCTCTCTCCCTCTCTCCCTCTCTCCCTCTCTCCCTCTGTCCCCTCTCTCCTTCTCTCCCTCTCTCCCTCTCTCCCTCTCTCCCTCTCTCCCTCTCTCCCTCTCTCCCTCTCTCCCTCTCTCCCTCTCTCCCTCTCTCCCTCTCTCCCTCTCTCCCTCTCTCCCTCTCTCCCTCTCTCCCTCTCTCCCTCTCTCCCTCTCTCCCTCTCTCCCTCTCTCCCTCTCTCCCTCTCTCCCTCTCTCCCTCTCTCCCTCTCTCCCTCTCTCCCTCTCTCCCTCTCTCCCTCTCTCCCTCTCTCCCTCTCTCCCTCTCTCCCTCTCTCCCTCTCTCCCTCTCTCCCTCTCTCCATCTCTCTCCCTCTCTCCCTCTCTCCCTCTCTCCCTCTCTCCCTCTCTCCCTCTCTCCCTCTCTCCCTCTCTCCCTCTCTCCCTCTCTCCCTCTCTCCCTCTCTCCCTCTCTCTCTCCTCTCTCTCTCCCTCCTCTCTCTCTCCCTCTCCCCCCCTCCTCTCTCTCTCCCTCTCCCCCCCTCCTCTCTCTCTCCCTCCCCCCCTCCTCTCTCTCTCTCTCTCCCCCCCTCCTCTCTCTCTCTCTCCCCCCCTCCTCTCTCTCTCTCTCCCCCCCTCCTCTCTCTCTCTCTCCCCCCCTCCTCTCTCTCTCTCTCTCCCCCCCTCCTCTCTCTCTCTCTCTCCCCCCCTCCTCTCTCTCTCTCTCTCCCCCCCTCCTCTCTCTCTCTCTCTCCCCCCCCTCCTCTCTCTCTCTCTCTCCCCCCCTCCTCTCTCTCTCTCTCTCCCCCCCTCCTCTCTCTCTCTCTCTCCCCCCCTCCTCTCTCTCTCTCTCTCCCCCCCTCCTCTCTCTCTCTCTCTCCCCCCCTCCTCTCTCTCTCTCTCTCCCCCCCTCCTCTCTCTCTCTCCCCCCCCCTCCTCTCTCTCTCTCTCTCCCCCCCTCCTCTCTCTCTCTCTCTCCCCCCCTCCTCTCTCTCTCTCTCTCCCCCCCTCCTCTCTCTCTCTCTCTCTCCCCCCCTCCTCTCTCTCTCTCTCTCCCCCCCTCCTCTCTCTCTCTCTCTCCCCCCCTCCTCTCTCTCTCTCTCTCCCCCCCCTCCTCTCTCTCTCTCTCTCCCCCCCTCCTCTCTCTCTCTCCCTCCTCTCTCTCTCTCCCTCCTCTCTCTCTCTCTCCCTCCTCTCTCTCTCTCTCCCTCCTCTCTCACTCTCTCCCTCCGCTCTCTCTCTCTACCTCCTCTCTCTCTCTCGCCCCCCTCTCTCCCTCCCTCTCCCCCTCCCCCCCTCCTCTCTCTCTCTCTCCCTCCCTCCCCCCCTCCTCTCTCTCTCTCCCTCCCTCCCCCCCTCCTCTCTCTCTCTCCCCCCCTCCTCTCTCTCTCTCTCCCCCCCCTCCTCTCTCTCTCTCTCCCCCCCTCCTCTCTCTCTCTCTCCCCCCCTCCTCTCTCTCTCTCTCCCCCCCTCCTCTCTCTCTCTCTCCCCCCCTCCTCTCTCTCTCTCTCCCCCCCTCCTCTCTCTCTCTCTCCCCCCCCTCCTCTCTCTCTCTCTCCCCCCCTCCTCTCTCTCTCTCTCCCCCCCCTCCTCTCTCTCTCTCTCCCCCCCTCCTCTCTCTCTCTCTCCCCCCCTCCTCTCTCTCTCTCTCCCCCCCTCCTCTCTCTCTCTCTCTCTTGTCTTCTTCTTTCTGCCTGTCTGTCTCTCTTCTTCCTGTCAATGCCATTCAGCCCAGCCTGGCCCCATCCCAACCCCAGAAGAGCATTTCCCAGCAGGGATAAGCACAGGCAGGAGGCTTTCTGAGCAGGGAGACTTCAGTTCTTTGGGCAAAAGTCACCTTGATATGTTTGGTTGGCTTTTATTCTGGTGAGGTCTGGCCAGGCTGCTGATGCCAGGCAGCAAAGCCAACCCCTTGGATGTGCCTGCTGGGTACTGACCTTGGCTGGGGTGGCATCAGCAGCGTCTGGTGCCTGCCTGCCTGCCTGCTCCTGGCTGCAGCAGAGCCTGGGACATGAATGGCTTAGCAAAAACCTGATGAGTCCAAAAAGCATCCCTTGATGTATGAAAAAATACCCCAAAACACAGCTTCTTTTTGGCTCTGAGCTTCAGAGGAAGCAGCAGCAGGAGGAGGAGGAGGAGGATGCTGCGTGTGGGCACTGCACCTTCATCACACCCAAAGAGTTGGAGGCTGCAGGCTGGAGCAGAGGAGCCTCCCAGGGGACCTTCTGGTGGCCTTGCAGGGTCTGAAGGGGGCTCCAAAAAAGCTGGGGAGGGACTTTGGAGGCTGTGAGGGAGTGTCAGGAGTGGGGGGAATGGAGCAAAGGTGGAGGTGGGGAGAGTGAGGCTGGAGGGGAGGAGGAAGTTGTTGAGCAGGAGAGTGGTGAGAGGCTGGAATGGGTTGCCCAGGGAGGGGGTTGAGGCCCCATCCATGTCCACGGATCTCCCCCAATTCCCTGATGGATCATAGAATCAAGCAGGTTGGAAGAGAGCTCCAAGCTCCCCCAGCCCATCCAGAGGGAGCTGGGCAGGCTGGTGAGGGAGCAGCCCCTGGGTGCTGGCTGAAATACCCCTCTGTGATTTCCCTGCCCCTCTCTGGGTGCTGCTGCTGGCTTGTAGGTTGTTGTTGGCCTGAGTCTCATCACACAGCTCCTGAAGGACTTGCCTGGAGAGGGAAGCTGGGCAGATGGTGTAGCCACTCCTCTGATGGTCCTGGCAGTGAGACCTTGGGGATGGAGCAGTGAGAAAGGGAAACTGCTGTGGTTTTATTGAGGCTCCAAATGATGAGGTCTCCTTCCTCCCCTCTTGCCTCAACCCTCCTTTAATGGGAGCAGGCAGTGAAGCAAGAGCCTGTTGAATCTCTCCTTGGGCTGGGGCTTTTGATCAGGGAGAGGCATTAATTATGGTTGAAAGGGAAGGAGAAAGCCTAATGAAGGGGAGATCAAAGGCAGCAGCAAGCAAGCCCAAGTTCAAAACCACAGCTCACTGTGGGGGCTGCTCTGCAGGGGCCTGCCCCAGGATCTGTTGAGGAGATCTTTGCTCTCCTCTGGACCGTTGAAGGTGGTGGAGCATCCTTCAGAGGGTGATTTCCCTACCCCCTAACCACCCAAGGAAGTGCTGTGTGGTGTGAGCTTGGCTGCTGGGAGGATCAGAGAAGTGCTGATGAATTATTCAGCTGGGGAAAGGTGTGGGGGGAAGGTTTGCAGCCCTCGGGCTAGAAACGTCGATGTGGGCTGCTAGGAGGTTGTGCAGCAGCACAGGCATTGAGCAATGCCCTGGGGTGAGGTGCGGGGGGGGGGGGGGGGGAGAAAGGAGCTTGGAATTGAGGAGAGAGACAATGTTGGGACAAGAAGAAGTGGGGAGAGCCAAGAGGAGGGTGCTAGGTTTGGGTGGAGGGACAAAAAGGAGGTGGGAATTGGGGAGAGGTTAAGCTAAAAGGCAATGTTGGGAGAAGGACAAGTGGGGAAATGCAGTGTGGGATGTTAGGTTTGGGTGGGGGGGAAAAGGAGGTGGGAATTGGGCAGAGGTTAAGCTGAAAGGCAGTGTTGGGACAAGAAGAAGTGGGGAGAGCCAAGAGGAAGGTGCTAGGTTTGGGTGGAGGGACAAAAAGGAGGTGGGCATTGGGAAGAGGTTAAGCTAAAAGGCAGTGCTGGGAGAAGGACAAGTGGGGAAATGCAGTGGGGGATGTTAGGTTTGGGTGGAGGGACAAAAAGGAGGTGGGAATTGGGCAGAGGTTAAGCTAAAAGGCAGTGTTGGGACAAGAAGAAGTGGGGAGAGCCAAGAGGAAGGTGCTAGGTTTGGGTGGAGGGACAAAAAGGAGGTGGGAATTGGGAAGAGGTTAAGCTAAAAGGCAGTGCTGGGAGAAGAATGAATGGGGAAATGCAGTGGGGGATGCTGGGTTTGGGTGGGGGGGAAAAGGAGGTGGAAATTAGGGAGAAGTTAAGCTAAAAGGCAGTGTTGGGACAAGAAGAAGTGGGGAAATGCAGTGTGGGATGTTAGGTTTGGGGGGGAGGAACTGAGAATTCTCCAAACACCTTCCAGCACCTCAGCATCTCTCTGCAATGCAGGAGCCCAGAGCTGGACACAGCACTGCAGGGGTGGCCTGAGCAGTGCTGAGCACAGGGGCACAAGAACCTCCCTTGTCCTGCTGCCCACACTGCTCCTGAGCCAGCCCAGGATGCCATTGGCTCTGCTGCCCACCTGGGCACTGCTGCCTCCTCTGCAGCTCCTCTCTGCCAGCACCCCCAGCTCCCTCTCTGCCTGCCTGCTCTCAGCCCCTCTGGCCCCAGCCTCTAGTGCTGCTTGGGGTTGTTGTGGCCAAAGTGCACAACCCTGCCCTTGGCCTTGTTCAGTCTCATCCCCTTGGCCTCTGCCCACCCATGCAGCCTGGCCAGGTCCCTCTGCAGGGCTCTGCTACCCTCCCACAGCTCCACAGCTGCTCCTAGCTTGGTGCCATCTGCAAACTCACTGCTGCTGGACTCAATCCCCTGCTCCAGAGCATCACTAAAGATGTTGACCAGGACTGTGACCATCACTGCTCCCTGGGGCACAGCACTGGTGCCAGCTGCCAGCTGGATGTGGCACCATTCCCCACCACTCTCTGGGCCCAGCCCTGCAGCCAGTTCTTGCCCCATACCAGAGTGAACCTGTCCAAGCCAGGAGCTGCCAGCTGTGCCAGGAGCTCCCCTTGGCTCACTCTGCTGTTGTCTCTTCTGTACCCACCAGGAGGTGACAGCCAGCTGGATGTGGCTCCATTCACCACCATGCTCAAAACCATCCTTTCCCAGACCTTCTCAGCCTCTCTTTTCTCCTTCATCCTTCCTGAGCTCCCTGTGGCAGAGCTTGGATCTGCTTTGCCTTTAATCAGAGGCCTCAATCAACCCTGTCCTAGTGGGAGGTGTCCCTGCCTATGGCAGGGGGGGGTTGGAACTGGATGATCCTTGAGGTCCTTTCCAACTTTAAACCATTCTAGGCTTCTATAAGCTCTTCTTTGGTGTCTTTGTCTCGGGCAGCCAGGATTCCCCTGCCCCAAGCTGGCTGGTTTTAGGGTCCAAGTTGCATTGCAGTGGCCTCCTGGACCTGAAAACACCAGAGCCAAGATGCTGAAGAGGTCATTGTGCTCTGGAGGCTTTTGGTAGAGGGACAGGACTTGCATCCTGTGCTGTTTTGTGGTGTGGGTTGCTCACTTTTGGCTCCTTGTCTGGAGTGCTTTGCATCTTCATCTCTCAGGGATGCTGAAGGGGCAGCCCCTTCCTCACTGGCTGTAGTGGGAGGTGAAGGATTCCACCCCAAGAGGTTGCCCTGCTGCTGGCTTGGCAGTGAGGCTCCTGTGTCCCCTCCTGCTCCCCAAGGCTGGCTGTGGCTTCTGGAGAGGATGGGTTTGTGTCACAGCAGTTTGCCTGTGTGCTGCAGAGCTTGTGCTGGGGACAAGAGCTGTTGAAATGGGGTTTGGGCATCAGCTCCAGAGCCTGCTTGTGGCTTTGCTGCTTGCTCACACTGAGGTGATGCTCAGACTGCAGGGGGAGGGGGAATTGGAAGGGGTTTCACAGCCCTGAGGTCAGCTGCAGGACCATCTGTGTGCAGACACCCAGCCTGGAGCTGCTGCTGAGGGCAGGGATCCTCTTGGAAAGGATTTCAGGTCCCTGAGGTCAGCTGCAGGACCATCTGTGTGCAGATGCCCAGCCTGGATCTGATGCTGAGGGCAGGGATCCTCTTGGAAGGGGTTTCACAGCCCTGAGGTCAGCTGCAGTGTGCAGATGTCCAGGCTGGAGCTGCTGCTGAGGGCAGGGATCCTCTTGCAGCAGGGCTCAGCTCATCCTGATGCTTGCTGCTGGCCTCCATCCATCACAACCAACCCTTCCCCCTGGGTCACCAGGCTATGAAAGTTCTGTGTGTCCTTCAGGTGAGGCTCTGGGGCTGCCTCTGTTGGGCTTGTGGAGGTGTTTTGGGAGCTGGTGCTGGTTGCTCACACTGAGGTGATGCTCAGGCTGCAGGGGGAGGGGAAATTGGAAGGGGTTTCACAGCCCTGAGATCAGCTGCAGGACCATCTGTGTGCAGATGCCCAGGATGGAGCTGCTGCTGAGGGCAGGAATCCTCTTGGAAGGGGTTTCACAGCCCTGAGGTCAGCTGCAGGACCATCTGTGTGCAGATGCCCAGGATGGAGCTGCTGCTGAGGGCAGGAATCCTCTTGGAAGGGGTTTCACAGCCCTGAGGTCAGCTGCAGGACCATCTGTGTGCAGATGCCCAGGCTGGAGCTGCTGCTGAGGGCAGGGATCCTCTTGCAGCAGGGCTCAGCTCATCCTGATGCTTGCTGCTGACCTCCATCCATCACGACCAACCCTTCCCTCTGGGTCACTTGAGTGAATCTCTGTGTGTCCTTCAGGTGAGGCTCTGGGGCTGCCTCTGTTGGGCTTGTGGAGGTGTTTTGGGAGCTGGTGCTGGTTGCAGACAGATGCAAGGTCAGATGTCCTGAGCTCAGCTATTTTTAGAGCACCCAGGCAGCCTGCTTGCTTTTTGCAAGCATCTCTGGGCAGTGGACAGGTGTTTTCCAGGCAGCTCCTCAAGCTTTTCCTCCTCTGGGGCCTTTCCCTGGTGGCACAGAGGAGGAGGAGGTCAGTTTGTAAAGGTCCTGGGCTGCAGCAAGGGAGAGCAAGCACCAAACCCAAACCACCTTTAAACACACCCAGGCTTGGTGACTCCACCACCTCCCTGGGCAGCTCAATCCAATCCCTGACCCCCTCTTGCTGGGCACAAATTCTTTCTCCCATCCAGTCTAAACCTCCTCAGTGGCAGCTTGAGGCCATTGCCTCTTCTCCTGTCAAGGGAGAGCAAGGAGTGGCACTCAGGACTGGCACAGGATGCAGCCACCTGGCATGGGATGCCCTGGAGCCAGCACCCTCAGTGATCAATGATTTGGTTTTGTAGAGCTTGGCTCTGCCTGAAAGAAGGAGCAAGACTGTGTGGTGGCTTCCATGGTCCCTCTTTAGCTGAGGAGCTGGGCTGAAGGTGGTGGAATGATGCCTGCCTGCTCTTCAAGCTCATGGTGGGGGCCAGAGCCCATGCCCAGCCCCATGGTGTGGCTCTGCTGTGCCTTCATTGCTAGGTTAGACTCATAGACTCAAGCAGGTTGGAAGAGAGCTCCAAGCTCAGCCAGCCCAACCTAGCACCCAGCCCATGCCAGTCATAGAACCAGGCAGGTTGGAAGAGAGCTCCAAGCTCAGCCAGCCCAACCTAGCACCCAGCCCTGGCCAGTCATAGAATCAAGCAGGTTGGAAGAGAGCTCCAAGCTCAGCCAGCCCAACCTAGCATCCAGTCAACCAGACCATGAAGCTGCTTCCCTGGAGGATCTCCCTTCAGACACAGCAAATCCCAGCACAGCAACATTCAGGTTGCAGAAGCCACTCAGGATCAACCCAGAGCCCTGCTCTACAAGGCTCACCCTAAACCATAACCCCCCAAGCACCACATCCAAAGCATCTTTAAACACACCCAGGCTTGGTGACTCCACCACCTCCCTGGGCAGCTCATCCCAGTCCCTGACCACTCTTGCTGGGCACAAATTCTTCCTCACCTCCAGTCTGAAACTCCCCAGTGGCAGCTTGAGGCCATTCCCTCTTGTACTGCTCAGGCCACCCCTGCAGTGCTGTGTCCAGCTCTGGGCTCCTCCATTGCAGAGAGCTGCTGAGGTGCTGGAAGGTGTTTGGAGAAGGGCAGCAAGGCTGGGGAGGGGCCTGGAGCACAGCCCTGTGAGGAGAGGCTGAGGGAGCTGGGGGGGTGCAGCCTGCAGCAGAGGAGGCTCAGGGCAGAGCTGATTGCTGCCTGCAGCTGCCTGCAGGGAGGCTGTAGCCAGCTGGGGTTGGGCTCTGCTGCCAGGCAGCCAGCAGCAGAAGAAGGGGACCCAGGCTGAAGCTGTGGCAGGGCAGGTCTGGGCTGGCTGTGAGGAGGAAGTTGCTGGCAGAGAGAGTGATTGGCACTGGAATGGGCTGCCCAGGGAGGTGGTGGAGTGGCTGTGGCTGGAGGTGTTGCAGCCAAGCCTGGCTGGGGCACTTAGTGCCATGGTGTGGTTGGTTGGGCAGGGCTGGGTGCTAGGTTGGGCTGGCTGAGCTTGGAGCTCTCTGCCAACCTGCCTGAGTCTATGACTGGCCAGGGCTGGGTGCTAGGTTGGGCTGGCTGAGCTTGGAGCTCTCTTCCAACGTGCTCTATTCTGAGGTGCCCAAGCTGTCAGCAGGAGAAAAGAACCTACCTGGGCTAAATGCTGCTTGAGTGATTGATTTGAGCCCTGATGCTGAGGTCAGCTCCTCAGGTAGTAAAGCCATGCTGAGAGCATCTGGGTAGGTGCAGCCCTTGCCCTTAAGTAAGCATTTAAACTTGGAAGGTGTTGGGGAGGGGTGGGGGGAGAGAGAGGGCCTGGATTTATGGAGCTGTCCTCACTTGAATGACCCTCAGCTTCCTAATTTCCAGAATGCCTCTTTATATACAGCTCAGCTCTGCCCCCAGCTAAATCAAATCTGGGTTTTGCAGCCTTTATTGGCATGATTTAGGGGGCTGCAGCTTGGCTACCCCAACCAGTGTGGGGGAAACCTAACTCATCTTTCTTTCTCCCCTGGAGAAGCTCTTCTGCTGCCCCCTTGGGTGTTGTGTTTTGAGGTCAGGTGAGTACAGAAGAGCTCTGTGTGCCCAGACATCCAAATCTGCACATGTTCCACCCTCCCTCTCCCCAACCTCCATCCCCCTTCCCTGTGCTGCTGTGTTTCAATAATGAGATGGAGCTCACCTCTGGCCCTCAGTTAATGACATTTCACAAGGTGATATTGCAGCCAGCTGATTAAACAGGGAAGATTTGGAGATGAAAAATGAAGACAGGTCTCAGAAGGCATCTGTCACTCTCTGGTGTGATTTAAGGGGGGGTTAGGGAATCACAGGATGGGAGGGGTTGGAAGGGACCCAAGGAGAGCATCGAGTTCAACCCCCCCCCTGCCAGAGCAGGACCACACAACCCAGCTCAGGACACACAGGAACACATCCAGACAGGCCTGGGAAGGCTCCACACAAGGAGACTCCACAACCTCTCTGGGCAGCCTGTGCCAGGGCTCTGGGACCCTTCCAGGCAAGAAGTTCCCCCTTGTGCTGAGCTGGAACCTCCTGTGCTGCAGCTTCCATCCACTGCTGCTTGTCCTGTCCCAGGCAGCAGTGAGCAGAGCCTGTCCCCCCCTCCTGACCCCCAGCTCTCAGTTATAGGCATTGATTCAATCCCCTCTCAGTCTTCTCTTCTCCAGCCTAAGCAGCCCCAGGTCCTTCAGCCTCTCCTCATCAGGCATCCCTCCAGTCCCCTCATCATCCTCACAGCCCTCTGCTGGACCCTCTCCAGCAGTTCCCTGTCCCTCTGCAGCTGGGGAGCCCCAAACTGAAGGCAGTGCTCAAGATGAGGTCTCAGCAGGGCAGAGCAGAGGGGCAGGAGAACCTCCCTTGATCTGCTGGCCACACTCTGCTGAGTGCCCCCCAGGACCCCATTGGCCTCTTGGCCCCCAGGGCACATTGCTGTGCCATGGATGCTCTCCCCCAGCACTCCCAGCTCCCTCTCCTAGCTCAGGTCACAGAAGAACACATCCAGACAGGTCTGGAGAGGCTCCAGCCTGGCTGCTGCACCACGCAGCTTGGTGTGGGCAGCAAACTTGCTGAGGCTGCACTCAGTGCCTCTGCCCATGGCACCCACAGAGATGCTGACCAAGCCTGGGGCCAGGATTGATCCCTGAGGGACTCTGCTTGTCCTTGGCCTCCACTGGACAGTCCTTCCCTGTACTCAGCACTGGTGAGGCCACATCTTGAGCACTGGGTTCAGTCCAAGAAGGACACTGAGGGGCTGGAGTGTGTGCAGAGAAGGGCAGCAAAGCTGGTGAGGGGTCTGGTGAGGAGCAGCTGAGGAAACAAGAGGTGTTTAGCTTGGAGAAGAGAAGATTGAAGTGAGACCTCATTGCTTTCTACAGCTCCCTGGAAGCTTGGAGCCAGGAGTTTGGTCTCTTCTCCCTAGTATCAGATGTTAGACTGAGAGGAAGTGGTCTGTAGTTGTGCCAGGGGAGGGTCAGGTTGGTTGTTGAGACCAATTTCTTCCCTCCAAGAGTGGTCAAGGATTGGAAGTGGTTACCCAGTGAGATGATGGAGTCCCCAGCCCTGGAGATGCTCAAGAAATATGTAGCTGTAGCACCTTGGGACAGGGTTTAAAGGCCATGGTGGTGTCAGTGAACAGCTGGCCTCAACCTCAAGCAGTCCTCTGACCTATCTGCAACCTTGGGTCCACCCAACTACCACCCCCAGGCATGGAGCTGTGCAAAAGAAGACTGGATGGGACACTCAGTGCCATGGTTTGGTTGGTTGGGCAGGGCTGGGTGCTAGGTTGGTCTGGCTGCTTGAGCTCTCTCCACCTGCTTGAGTCCTGGGTGCTAGGTTGGGCTGGCTGAGCTGGGAGCTCTCTCCAACCTGCTTGAGTCTATGATGGCCAGGGCTGGGTGCTAGGTTGGGCTGGGTGAGCTTGGAGCTCTCTTCCAACCTGCTTGAGTCTATGATTGGCCAGGACTGGGTGCTAGGTTGGGCTGGGTGAGCTTGGAGCTCTCTTCCAACCTGCTTGAGTCTATGATTGGCCAGGACTGGGTGCTAGGTTGGCTCTTAGTGCCATGCTCTGGTTGATTGGCCAGGGCTGGATGCTAGGTTGGCTCTTAGTGCCATGCTCTGGTTGCTTGGCCAGGGCTGGGTGCTAGGCTGGCTCTTAGTGCCATGCTCTGGTTGATTGGCCAGGGCTGGGTGCTAGGTTGGCTCTTAGTGCCATGCTCTGGTTGCTTGGCCAGGGCTGGGTGCTAGGCTGGCTCTTGGTGCCAGGCTCTGGTTGATTGTCCAGGGCTGGATGCTAGGCTGGCTCTCAGTGCCATGCTCTGGTTGCTTGGGCAGGGCTGGGTGCTAGGTTGGCTCTTAGTGCCATGCTCTGGTTGCTTGGTCAGGGCTGGATGCTAGGTTGGCTCTTAGTGCCATGCTCTGGTTGATTGGCCAGGGCTGGATGCTAGGCTGGCTCTCAGTGCCATGCTCTGGTTGATTGGCCAGGGCTGGATGCTAGGTTGGCTCTCAGTGCCATGCTCTGGTTGCTTGGGCAGGGCTGGATGCTAGGTTGGCTCTTAGTGCCATGGTGTGGTTGGTTGGGCAGGGCTGGGTGCTAGGTTGGGCTGGCTGAGCTTGGAGCTCTCTTCCAACCTGCTTGATTCTCTGACCCTCTCTGCCCATCTCTCCAACCCATCCAAGCTCCACACCCTTCCTCTCCCCATCCCCTAGAGCCATGCCACTTCTCTCCTCACCCTCAAAGGATGCTGAGAGAAGTCCTTCCTCAGCCACTCCTGATCCCTCCTGAACTCTGGGTGACCATGCTGGGGAGGGGACATATGGCTCCTGGCTGGGGGATCTGCCTGTCTCTGTGGGCTGGTAAATATAGCTTCAGCTGGAGCATGTCTGCATGCCTGTGACAGTCTGTGCAGCCAAGCTCTATTTTTAGGAGCACTGGCAAAGGACACACACACACAGACAGAGACACACAGAGGGATCTAATCACAGCTTCTCCCAGGCAAATGTTCCTTTTCTCTGGTTTTCAAGCCCTGCTTATCAATTTCCTCCTCATTGTTTCCTTCTCTTCTTCTGTGACATGAGAACTGACTGCTAGGAGGAGAGAGCCAGGGGGGAAAACAGCCATGGGGAAGGGGAGAGGGAGATACCTGGGTGGGAAAAGCCCTCCCTGCCCCCTCCCTGCCTCCACCCCGTCCCAAATTGGAGGGAGCTCTTGTAGCTGACTACATGATCTTGCAGATGGCACCAAGCTAGGAGCCGTTGGAGGGGAGCAGAGCCCTGCAGAGGGACCTGGCCAGGCTGCATGGGTGGGCAGAGGCCAAGGGGATGAGACTGAACAAGGCCAAGGGCAGGGTTGTGCACTTTGGCCACAACAACCCCAAGCAGCACTAGAGGCTGGGGCCAGAGGGGCTGAGAGCAGGCAGGCAGAGAGGGAGCTGGGGGTGGTGGCAGAGAGGAGCTGCAGAGGAGGCAGCAGTGCCCAGGTGGGCAGCAGAGCCAATGGCATCCTGGGCTGGCTCAGGAGCAGTGTGGGCAGCAGGACAAGGGAGGTTCTTGTGCCCCTGTGCTCAGCACTGCTCAGGCCAACCCTGCAGTGCTGTGTCCAGCTCTGGGCTCCTGCATTGCAGAGAGCTGCTGAGGTGCTGGAAGGTGTTTGGAGAAGGGCAGCAAGGCTGGGGAGGGGCCTGGAGCAGAGCCCTGTGAGGAGAGGCTGAGGGAGCTGGGGGGGTGCAGCCTGCAGCAGAGGAGGCTCAGGGCAGAGCTCATTGCTGCCTGCAGCTGCCTGCAGGGAGGCTGTAGCCAGCTGGGGTTGGGCTCTGCTGCCAGGCAGCCAGCAGCAGAAGAAGGGGACCCAGGCTGAAGCTGTGGCAGGGCAGGTCTGGGCTGGCTGTGAGGAGGAAGTTGCTGGCAGAGAGAGTGATTGGCACTGGAATGGGCTGCCCAGGGAGGTGGTGGAGTGGCTGTGGCTGGAGGTGTTGCAGCCAAGGCTGGCTGGGGCACTTAGTGCCATGGTCTGGTTGGTTGGGCAGGGCTGGGTGCTAGGTTGGGCTGGCTGAGCCTGGAGCTCTCTGCCAACCTGCTTGATTCTATGATTAGAAGGTGTTAAGTGCTAGGTTGGACTGGATGAGCTTGGAGGTCTCTTCTAACATGATTGATTCCATGATTAGAAGGTGTTAGGGTGAGCTGGATGAGCTTGGATGTCCCTTCCAACCTGATTGATTCTATGTTTAGAAGGTGTTAGGTGCTTGGTTGGACTGAATGAGCTTGGAGCTGTCTTCCAGCCTGCTTGTTTCTATGATTCAAAGGTGCTAGGTTGGACTGGATGATCTTGGAGCTCTCTTCCAACCTGCTTGATTCTATGATTAGAAGATGTTAGGTGCTAGATTGGACTGGATGAGCTTGGAGGTCCCTTCCAACCTGATTGATTCTATGATTAGAAGGTGTTAGGTGCTAGGTTGGACTGGGTGATCTTGGAGGCCTCTTCCAACCTGCTTGATTCTATGATTCAAGATGTTAGGTGCTATATTGGACTGGATGAGCTTGGAGGTCTCTTCTAACATGATTCATTCCATGATTAGAAGGTGTTAGGTGCTAGGTTGGACTGGGTGATCTTGGAGGTCTCTTCCAACCTGCTTGATTCTATGATTGGAAGGTGTTAGGTGCTAGGTTGGGCTCGATGAACTTGAAGGTATCTCCCAACCTGCTCGATTCTATGCAATCCAATCTCCAAACAGGCTGTTTGCTCTCTTTCACCATCCCCCTCCCATAAACACAGCTTTGTGATTTGCCTCTTTTTTCCTCCTCCCCACCTCGAAGATGCTCTCCAGCTTTTATAAGCCTTGTCTTAAGCACCACTTCTTCCATCAGTGGCTTTAAAGGAATAAAAGGGAGAGGAGGAGGAGGAGGAGGAGAAGGTGGGGGGGGGGGGGACAAAGAAGGCAAAGCAAGCTCTTTGGAATACAAATGTGGCATTTGCTTCCTTAATGCCTCTCTTGTGCTAAGCTACCTTCAAACCCGTCAGAGGCACTTTGGGATGTGGAAGAGAACTCCCCTTCATTTTGATGCTAATGCAGCATTTCATGCAGATAATGTGCTTGGATCGTGTGCTTCAAAGCCATCAAAGGTGAAATCTGGAGCTTCAAGGAACCCCCCAGCTGCTGCTTCGGATCTTCCCACCACCACCATCTTCTCCTCCTCCTCCTCCTCCTTGCCAAGCTCCCCAGCAGGTCGCAAGGTTGAGCTTGTTCGGTTTAACCTGGTTAATGTCTTTAAATCAATTAACGAGAGCAACGAACAGCTCAGATCCTAGAAGCAGAGAAGCAGGCAGGGTGGGAAGGGAGCACAAGGAGCAGGCAGTGCCAACCCCCTGCCATGCCCAGGGACACCCTACCCTAGAGCAGCCTGACCACAGCCTCAGCCAGCCTGGCCTCAAACACCTCCAGCCATGGGGCCTCAACCCCCTCCCTGGGCAACCCATTCCAGCCTCTCACCACTCTCCTGCTCAACAACTTCCTCCTCCCCTCCAGCCTCACTCTCCCCACCTCCACCTTTGCTCCATTCCCCCCACTCCTGACACTCCCTCACAGCCTCAAAAGTCCCTCCCCAGCTTTTTTGGAGCCCCCTTCAGACCCTGGAAGGCCACAAGAAGGTCCCCTGGGAGCCTCCTCTGCTGCAGCCTGCACAGCCCCAACTCTTTCAGGCTGTGCTCACAGCAGAGCTGCTGCAGCCTCTCAGCATCCTCCTGGCCCTGCTCTGGACACTCTCCAGCATCTCCACAGCCCTCTTGGCCCAGGGGCTCCAGAGCTGGATGCAGCACTCCAGGTGGGCTCTCAGCAGAGCAGAGCAGAGGGGCAGAATCCCCTCCCTGGCCCTGCTGGCCACACTGCTGCTGCTGCAGCCCAGCCTCTGCTTGGCTTTCTGGGCTGCAAGTGCTCACTGCTGGCTCCTGTGCAGCTTCTCCTCCAGCAGCACCCCCAAGTGCCTCTCCTCAGGGCTGCTCTCCAGCCTGGCACTGCCCAGCCTGGATTGCTGCTTGCCATTGCCTCCAGCCAGCTGCAGGACCTTACCCTTGCTCTTGTTGGACCTGCTTGGTCTTGTTGAAGCTGTTTGCACAGGTGTCCAGCAGTTCAGAGGGTGAAGGGACCTCTGGAGATCTTCCAGTCCAACCTCCCTGCCAGAACAGGTCCAAAGAATCCAGCACAGGTCACACAGGAACACATCCAGACAGGCCTGGGAAGGCTTCAGAGAAGGAGACTCCACAACCTCTCTGGGCAGCCTGTGCCAGGGCTCTGGGACCCTTCCAGTCAAGAAGTTCTTCCTCATGTTGAGGTGGAACCTCCTGTGCTGGTGTTTGCATCCATTGCCTCTTGTCCTGTCCCCAGGGCACAAGGGAGCAGATCCTGCCCCTGTCCCTTCCTTCCTGATCCCCCCAGCCCTCAGCTGTTTGCATCCATTGATCAGATCTCCTCTCTACCTCCTCCTGTCCCGACTAACCAACCCCAGGTCCCTCAGCCTCCCCTCTCCAGGCAGTGCTGCAGCTCCTTCATCATCTTCACAGCCCTCCCTTGGACTCTCTCCAGCAGATCCCTGTGCCTGCTGAACTGGGGAGCTCAGCCCTGGCTGCAACATTCCAGGTGAGGCTTTGCTAGGGCAGAGAAGAAAGGGAGGAAAACCTCCTTGGGTCTGCTGGCCACAATCTTAATGCCCCTCAGGACCCCATTAGCCTTCTTGGCCAGGAGGACACATGGAGAGCACTCCCAGGTCCTCCTTCCACAGGGATGCTCTCCAGCAGCTCAGCCTCCCAGCCTGTGCTGCTGCAGCTTTATTGCTCCTCCCCAGTGAGCTCCTTCAGGCTGCTGTAGCAGCTCTGCCGCCTCTCCTCCCCCCTCCCCCTGCACAGTGCAGAGGAGCAGGTGGAGAATCTTCGCTCTGCTCTTGCACGTTGGGTTCATTCCTCTTAATTAGTGCCGCTCCTTAACGAGCAACCGGTTCAGGCAGCACAGCCCAAAGAGGGGCAAAGGGGGAGGGGGGAAAAAAGAGGATGGAGGGGAAGGGGGAAAAAGAGGATGGAGGGGAGGGGGGAAAAAGAGGATGGAGGGGAGAGGGGAGGGGGGAAAAAGAGGATGGAGGGGAGAGGGGAGGGGGGAAAAAGAGGAGGGAGGGGAGGAGAGGGGGAAAAAAGAGGATGGAGGGGAGGGTTGGGGGAAAAAGAGGAGGGAGGGGAGGGGGGAAAAAGAGGAGGGAGGGGAGGGGGGAAAAAGAGGATGGAGGGGAGAGGGGAGGGGGGAAAAAGAGGAGGGAGGGGAGGAGAGAGGGAAAAAAGAGGGTGGAGGGGAGGGGGGAAAAGAATGGAGGGGAGGGGGAAAATGGGAAAGGGGGAATGGGGATGAGGGGATAGGGGATGGGGGACAAAGGGGATGGGGGGAATGGGGGAAGAGGGGATGAGGGAGAAAGGGGATGGAGGGAAAGGGGGAAGAAGGGATGGGGAGAAAGGGGATGGAGGGAAAGGAGGAAAAGGGGATGGTGGAGAAAGGGGATGGAGGGAAAGGGGGAAGAGGAAATGGGGGAGAAAGAGGATGGAGTGAAAGGGAGAAGAGGGGATGGGGAGAAAGGGGATGGAGGGAAAGGGGGGAAAGGGGATGGAGGGAAAGGGGGAGGAGGGGATGGGGGAGAAAGGGGACAGGGGGAGGGGAAAAGGGGATGGAGGGAAGGGAAAAAGGGGGATGAGGGAAAGGGGAAAAAGATGATGGGGGGGAGGGCTGTTAGCCTTGTTGCCTGCCCCTGTGAAGCAGTTTGGTGTCTTCTGCTTGCCTAGGGGGAGGAAATGTTGCTGCAGAAAGCTTCATCCCTGGGTTTCTTTTAGTGGTTTAGGTCTTGGATGGTCCCTGTGTGCCACTGGTTGTGTCCCAACCTCCCTCCCACCCCCCAAGCTGTTGTGTGCTCGTTGATGTAATTAAGTCAGGCTTGTTTGTTCTTCAGGTGATGCCTCCACCCAGGAACATCTGCCTGGAGGAGCATTTTTCCTTCTCCATCACCTCAATCATGCTAAGGTTAGGCCTGACTTGAGTGGGATGAGACCACCCTGATGGGATAAAGATGAGACCTCTCTGCATGTGGCTAATCCCAGGGCCCAAACTTAACAGCTGGGAGGAAACATGGATCTGGAGGAGATCCAGCTCCAGGTCGTGGAGGTGATGTGGCCACTGTGAATGGGTCTCCTTGGTGGTGATGGGATCTAATGAAGCAGAAAGGGGAAACAAAACCTCTTTTCTCATCACTGCTCTGCTCAATCTGCTTTGCTTGGTGGAAATCTTCTCTCCAAAGCAGCTCTGCCCTTGCTTGGAGGCTTTGCAGTATCTCTGAGAAGATGGTCCCTGGTTGAGCAGACTTTGAAGCTGTGCAGCTCTGCTCTCTTTCCCTGCCTCAAGGTAGGTCAGTCTGAGTGATGTGACCTTTGCCAAAGCATCCCACAGCCCTTTCCTTGCTGGCAGTGCTACCTCTGTTCCTCTGCCAGGCTAAAACCCACCTGGGAATGGTGCAAGGCCATCACCAAAGCTTTGCTTGGGTTGAGCTGTCCTTGTCAACCCCCTCCCTACAGGCATCTGTCCTGATCTGAACCATCCTCTGACCAAAAACCATGTCTCTTCCCATGATGACAACTGCTGTTGACAGGTCAGGAGCATCTTTCTTCCCTGAGGGAGTCCTCCCTCCCTTCTCCTGCTGCTGAAAAGTGGCCACCAGCAAGGCTGAGTGCCTGCCACTCATCCTCCCTTGCTGGGAAGGACAAAGGGATGCTGCTCAACACATCCCTTGGAAAGGCAGGAGAGCACCACGAGGAGGACTCAGGGGGCTGGGCAGGGGTTGTTTGGGGTGGAAAACAGGGGGGAAACATGGGTGAAAGCATGAGGATGGTCTCCAATGCTGGATCCCCAGCCAAGCCCTCAGCTGGTGCAAGTGGAACACTCAAAGAGGTCACCACAGGTCCTTCTCTGATCCATCACATCCTCCTGCTGCTGGTGCAGAGGGACTTAAGCCAAGCTCAGGGATGCAGGCTGGATAGAGAGATCACAGAATGGCTTAGGTTGGAAGGCAGCTCAGAGGTCATCTGCTACAACCTACCTGGCATAGGCAGGGACAGCTCTCAAACACACTTGGCTGCCCAAGGCCTCTTCCAACCTCATCTTAAACACATCCAGGGAGGGGTGTCCAGAGCCTCCGTGGACAGCCTATTCCTCACTCACCACCCCCATACTGAAGAATCATAGACTCAACCAGGTTGGAAGAGAGCTCCAAGATCATCCAGTCCAACCTATCCAACCAAGATCATCCATCTCAACCAGCCCAACCTATCCAACCTAAGATCATCCAGTCCAACTTATCCAACCAGTCCAACCTATCCAATCAGATCATCCACTCCAACCAAGATCATCCAGTCCAACCTAGCCAACCAAGATCATCCATTCTAACCTCTCCAACCAGTCCAACCTAGCCAACCTAAGATCATCCAGTCCAATCTCTCCAACCAAGATCATCCAGTCCAACCTGTCCAATCAAGATCATCCAATCCAACTTATCCAACCAGTCCAACTTCTCCAACCAAGATCATGCAGTCCAACCTAGCCAACCAGCCAACCTCTCCAACCAAGATCATCCAGTCCAACCTAGCCAACCAGTCCAACCAAGATCATCCAGTCCAACCTATCCAACAGCCCAACCAAGATCATCCAGTCCAACCTCTCTGATCAAGATCATCCAGTCCACTTTATCCAACTAAGATCATGCAGTCCAGCCTATTCAGCCAGTCCAGCCAAGATCATCCAGTCCAACCTAGCCAACCAGTCCAACTTCTCCAACCAAGATCATCCAGTCCAACCTAGCCAACTAGTCCAACCTATCCAATCAAGATCATCCAGTCCAACCTAGCCAACAAGTCCAACCAAGATCATCCAGTCCAACCTATCCAACCAGTCCAACCTCTCTGACCAAGATCATCCAGTCCAACCTAGCCAACCAGTCCAACCTATCCAATCAAGATCATCCAGTCCAGCCTAGCCATCCAGTCCAACCTAGCCAACCAGTCCAACCTCTCCATCCAGTCCAACCAAGATCACCCAGTCCAACCTCTCCATCCAGTCCAACCTATCCAACCAGCCCAACCAAGATCATCCAGTCCAACCTAGCCAACCAGTCCAACCTCTCCAACCAAGATCATCCATTCCAACCTATCTAACCAGTCCAACCTCTCCAACCAAGATCATCCAGTCCAGCCCTACCCCATCCACTAGACCATGGCACTAAGTGCCTCATCCAGGCTTTTCTTGAGCAGCTCTAGGGACATTGTCTTCCATCTGCATCCTACCTATGTATTTTGGGTCATCACTGTACTTCCCAAGCTCGAGTCTAACCCTGCTCTCCCTCACCTTGGAACCATTCCCCCTTGTTCTGTCTCCAGACACCCTCAGGAAAAGTCTCTCTGCAGCCCTCCTGCAGGATCCCTTCAGGTACCAGAAAGCAGCTCTAAGGTTCCCCCCAGACTCCTCTCCAGCTGCACTTCCCCAGCCTGTCCTCCCAGAAGAGCTGCTCCAGCCCTTGAATCATCTCTGTGACCTCCTCTGGCCTCCCTCCAGCAGCTCTGTGTCCTTCCTCTGCTGGGGACACCAGACCTGGAGGCAGGATTGGAGGTGAGGTCCGAGCAGAACGGAGCCAAGGGGCACAATCCTCTCTCCTGCCCTGCCACTCACACTCCTCTGGCTGCAGCCCAGCACACAGCTGCCTACTGCTGTCTCCTTTGCCAGGTTAACCCAGGGTTGAAGAGAGGAGCTGCAGGAGGAGCAGGAAGCAGCTCATGGCACTGAGCAAATCCCTTCTGACAGCTGGGAAATGTCGCAGCCTCCCCACGACAGAGCCGAGCTGATGGCAGCACCGCTCCTGGGCAGCCCCAGCCTCCCCCTCCCCTGCTGATGGGCACAGACATTGGAGATGGAGACAGCAAAGGCAGCCTGGGACCTCTTGGAGAGGGGTTTGGACTGCTCAGAGTCCCTCCTTGGAGGGAGCCTGCACATTTGTTCCCCAGGGAGCAGTGCTGGGCACAGTCCTGGTCAGTATCTTTAGTGATGCTCTGGAGCAGGGGATTGAGTCCAGCAGCAGGCAGTTTGCAGATGGCACCAAGCCAGGAGCAGCTGTGGAGCTGTTGGAGGGGAGCAGAGCCCTGCAGAGGGACCTGGCCAGGCTGCATGGGTGGGCAGAGGCCAAGGGGATGAGACTGAACAAGGCCAAGGGCAGGGTTGTGCACTTTGGCCACAACAACCCCAAGCAGCACTAGAGGCTGGGGCCAGAGGGGCTGAGAGCAGGCAGGCAGAGAGGGAGCTGGGGGTGGTGGCAGAGAGGAGCTGCAGAGGAGGCAGCAGTGCCCAGGTGGGCAGCAGAGCCAATGGCATCCTGGGCTGGCTCAGGAGCAGTGTGGGCAGCAGGACAAGGGAGGTTCTTGTGCCCCTGTGCTCAGCACTGCTCAGGCCACCCCTGCAGTGCTGTGTCCAGTTCTGGGCTCCTCCACTGCAGAGAGCTGCTGAGGTGCTGGAAGGTGTTTGGAGAAGGGCAGCAAGGCTGGGGAGGGGCCTGGTGCCTCTGCTCATGGTGGCTCTGTTATTTCACTCTTGATGGCTTTGCTGATGGTGACTCCACCTGTGCCAGCTGCTGCCTGTGACTGCTTGGGTTAGCTGATCTCAAAGGTCTCTTCAAACCAGGTAGGTCCTGTGTGAATCTGAGGTTGGAGTGAGGTGGGAATTGGGCTTTTCTCCTTGGCATCAGGTGGCAGAATGGAGGAAATGGCCTGAAATTGTGCCAGGGGAGGTTTAGGTTGGAGATGAGGGTAAATTCCTTTGCTGCAAGAGTGGTCAGGGATGGGCAGAGGCTGCCCAGGGAGCAGCAGTGGAGTCCCCATCCCTGGAGGCATTCAGGACACCTGTGGGGATGGCACTTGGGGACATGGTTAATGTGCATGGTGGTGTTAGGCCAATAGTTGGACTCCATCACCTTAGAGGTCTTTTCCAGACCTCTAAGATCTTTTCCAGCTGAAATGATTCCCTGATCCTCTGGGCACAGGGTGAGAGTTGTTCTCTCCAAGGACCACTCTGTTCAACCAGCAGGACATTAGCTGGGCACTGGGACAGCCACTTTGGGGCTGGGAGGCTTTGCCTGGCAAATTATGGGTCCCAGCCTCTTGGTGGCTTTGCTGATGGTGACTCCACCTGTGCCAGCTGCTGCCTGTGACTGCTTGGATTAGCTGATCTCAAAGGTCTCTTCAAACCAGGTAGGTCCTGTGTGAATCTGAGGTTGGAGTGAGGGGAGGGTTGAGCTCTTCTCCTTGGCATCAGGTGGCAGAACAAGAGGGCACTGGGACAGCCACTTTGGTGCTGGGAGACCTTCCCTGGCAAATCACAGGTGCTGGCTGAGCATCCCCCTTCTTTGGGATGAGCTGAGCCTGGGGTGGGGATGGGAAGGGGCTGTGCTTGCTGAGGCTTCTCCTCCCCCTCCCACCAGCACCACCAGCTGAGCTCATTTCCCCAAGTAAACATTATTAGTCCTTGAGTGCAAGGAGGAGGAGGAAGGCAGAGGAAGGCTTTTTATTGGGAAGCTGTTTGCTCCTTAATTGAATTGCTTCAGTTAAGAGCAGCCAGGAGAAGAGGAACAAAAAAGCCAAATGGGAGGCAAAAGAGCTTTTGGTTCACTTCTGCTCCAGAGGAGCTAATATTAATAAACTTCTGGATGAAAGGATTTGTTAGAGGGATTAACTCCAGAATGGTGATTAGATCTTGCTGAGTAAACTGCCTGCTCCACAAGCAAGATGCCAAGATGCCACCCTGGAGAGGAACAAGCTCTCCTCCCAGCTGCCAAGCCGTGGAGCAGGTGCTCCTTAACTCCAAGGGTAGGGAATTGCAAGGCTATCCCAACACTAAGAGCTGGCATAGAAGCAGGGAAGGTTGGAAGAGACCTTTCAGATCATCAGGTCCAACAGCTCACCTGGATGGACCTCACAATTCCACCACTGCTGCTACGTCGAGAGTCTGTGCTGGTTGCTTCAGAAGCAGCTTTGGCTCCTTCATTAGCAGCAGGGATCTCTTTCTCTGTTGGTGTATGGTTTGCTTCTGGCCCTCTACAACCTCTGCTCCAGAAACCAAGTGGTCACCCATGTGTTTCTGCTGGGGCTCCTTGCCAGGGAAGGGAAGGGAAGGGAAGGGAAGGGAAGGGAAGGGAAGGGAAGGGAAGGGAAGGGAAGGGAAGGGAAGGGAAGGGAAGGGAAGGGAAGGGAAGGGAAAAGACAAGAAGCGAAGAGGAGAGGAAAGGAGGGGAGAAAAGGGGAGAGGAGAAATCAACCAGGTTGGAAGAGAGCTCCAAGTTCACCCAGCCCAACCTAGCACCCAGCCCTGGCCAATCAACCAGACCATGGCACTAAGTGCCCCAGCCAGGCTTGGCTGCAACATCTCCAGCCACAGCCACTCCACCACCTCCCTGGGCAGCCCATTCCAGTGCCAATCACTCTCTCTGCCAGCAACTTCCTCCTCACAGCCAGCCCAGACCTGCCCTGCCACAGCTTCAGCCTGGGTCCCCTTCTGCTGCTGCTTGCCTGGCAGCAGAGCCCAACCCCAGCTGGCTACAGCCTCCCTGCAGGCAGCTGCAGGCAGCAATCAGCTCTGCCCTGAGCCTCCTCTGCTGCAGGCTGCACCCCCCCAGCTCCCTCAGCCTCTCCTCACAGGGCTGTGCTCCAGGCCCCTCACCCTCTTAAAGGTGGTCCAGAGCTAGGGATGGATGCTCACATCAGCCTCTAAGGTGCCCTCCAAGGGATGGATGCTCACAACAGCCTCTAAGGTGCCCTCCAAGGGGTGGATCCTCACAACAGCCTCTAAGGTGCCCTCCAAGGGATGGATGCTCACAACAGCCTCTAAGGTGCCCTCCAAGAGGTGGATGCTCACAACAGCCTCTAAGGTGCCCTCCAAGGGGTGGATGCTCACAACAGCCTCTAAGGTGCCCTCCAAGGGGTGGATGCTCACAACAGCCTCTAAGGTGCCCTCCAAGGGGTGGATGCTCACAACAGCCTCTAAGGTGCCCTCCAAGGGGAGGATGCTCACAACAGCCTCTAAGGTGTCATCCAAGGGGTGGATGCTCACAACAGCCTCTAAGGTGCCATCCAAGGGGAGGATGCTCACAACAGCCTCTAAGGTGCCATCCAAGGGGTGGATGCTCACAACAGCCTCTAAGGTGTCATCCAAGGGGTGGATGCTCACAACAGCCTCTAAGGTGCCATCCAAGGGGTGGATGCTCTTAACAACCTCTAAGGTGCCCTCCAAGGGATGGATGCTCACAACAGCCTCTAAGGTGCCCTCCAAGGGGTGGATGCTCACAACAGCCTCTAAGGTGCCCTCCAAGGGGAGGATGCTCACAACAGCCTCTAAGGTGCCCTCCAAGGGGTGGATGCTCACAACAGCCTCTAAGGTGCCCTCCAAGGGGTGGATGTTCACAACAGCCTCTAAGGTGCCCTCCAAGGGGTGGATGCTCACAACAGCCTCTAAGGTGCCCTCCAAGGGGTGGATGCTCACAACAGCCTCTAAGGTGCCACCCATGCAGCTTGTCCCATAAATACAGTATCTGGACCCTGATGTTTCAGGGCTGTGGTGAGCACTGGGCCAACATTTCCCCTCAGGGGTGTGGGAAGGGGGAGGAATTGAAGGAAGATCTTCCAAATTCTTTCATCTTTGCCTTTTGATTTTCTTTCTATGGCAATGTTTTGTTTCCTGCATCCTGACACTCTGCTAATGGGATAAAAAAATATACAACCTCCCCCCAACCCAACACTAGTTTAGTATTTTTTGCCTTTTAAATTGATTTCCTTGCTCTTCTCCTTCCCCTCACTTCAATATGGATCTAAACAAGGCTCCAAAAGCCTAAAATAGGACAGACTGTGTTGGAACAACCAAACAGATGTTGTCCTGAGGCAAGGAAGGTCTTGCTGTTTCTCTTCCACCTGGTTGTTTCTTGTCTATTCTCTTTGATTTTGCTGGAGCTTTCTGTAATGAAAAGGTTTGCATCAAGCCAAATGTTTGGGGTTTTTCTTCCCCACCCTTACTCATGTGTTTGGTTTGTGCCCTGAATTACCTGTCCACACTGTTACCTGCTCCATGCCCTTGGAGGTCTTTTGCAGCCTTGATGATTCTAAGTTGGACAGGGCTTTGAGCAGCTTGGTTTAGTTGAAGATGTTCCCTGCTTGCTGTAGGCTGGCTGGACCAGATGACCTTTAAAGGTCCCCTCCAACCTAAAGCATTTGATGAGTCTATGTAGCTGTAGACCCAACCTGTCACATTCTGTGATCTCTTGAGAGAGGGCTCTTGAGGCTGGGCAAATCTGTTTAGGGAGGGGAGAAAGAACTAAACAAGCTGGTCTAGGCTCATAGGATGCTAGAGGTTGGATGGGATCTCTAGAGATAGAACCATAGAATTGTTGAGTCATTGAATCACAGAGTCATAGAGACATTGAATCACAGAGTCATAGAGTCATGGAATCACAGAGTCATAGAATCACTGAATCATAGAGTCATTGGATCATAGAATGATTGCATCATAGAGTCATTGGATCATAGAATGATTGGATCATAGAGTCATTGAGTCAGAATTGTTGGATCATAGAGTCACTGGGTCAAAGAGTCATTGGATCATAGAGTCATTGAATCATAGAATTGTTGAATCATGGAGCTGTTGAATCATAGAGTCAATGAATCATTGAATCATTGTGTCATTGAATCATAGTGTCCTTTAATCATAGAGTCCTTGAGTCATTGAATCCTTGAGTCATTGAATCCTTGAGTCATTGAATCCTTGAGTCATTGAATGTTTCATTCATAGAGTCATTGAATTGTTGAATCATTGTGTCGAGTCTTAGAGTCATTGAATCATTGTGCCATTGAATCATAGAGTTGTTGAATTATTGAGTCATTGAATCATTGTGCCATTGAATCATAGAGTTGTTGAATTATTGAGTCATTGAATCCTTGAATTGTAGAGTCATTGAGTTGTTGGATCATTGAATCATAGAGTCGTTGAGTCAGAGTCGTTGGATCATTGTGTCATCAAACCATAGAGTTGTTGAATCACAGAGTGGTTGAGTCATTGAGTCCTTGAGTCATTGAATCATAGAGTCAATGAATCATTGAGTCATAGAGTCATTGAATCACAGAGTTGTTGAGTCATGGAATTATTGAATCCTTGAATTCTTGAACCCTTGAATCCTTGAGTTGTTGAATCCTTGAGTCCTTGAGTCATTGAATCCTTGAGTCCTTGAGTCTGTGAATCCTTGAGTCCTTGATTCATTGAGTCTTTGAATTGTTGTGTCATTAAATCATTGAGTGGTTGAGTCATTGAATCCTTGAGTCATAGTCATTGACTCATTGAATCCTTGAATCATTGAGTCATTGAATCCTTGAGTCATAGAGTCGTTGAGTCATAGAGCCATTGAGTCATAGAGTTGTTGAATCCTTGAGTGGTTGAATCCATGAGTCATTGAGTTGTTGAATCCATGAGTCATTGAGTCGTTGAATCCCTGAGTCATTGAATCCTTGAGTCATTGAATTGTTATGTCATTAAATCATTGTGGGGTTGAGTGGTTGAGTCATTGAATCCTTGAGTCATTGAATTGTTATGTCATTAAATCATTGTGGGGTTGAGTGGTTGAGTCATTGAATCCTTGAGTCATTGAATTGTTATGTCATTAAATCATTGTGGGGTTGAGTGGTTGAGTCATTGAATCCTTGAGTCATTGAATTGTTATGTCATTAAATCATTGTGGGGTTGAGTGGTTGAGTCATTGAATCCTTGAGTCATTGAATTGTTATGTCATTAAATCATTGTGGGGTTGAGTGGTTGAGTCATTGAATCCTTGAGTCATTGAATCCTTGAGTCATTGAATCCTTGAGTCATTAAGTCATAATCTCATTGAGTCATAGTCATTGACTCATTGAATCCTTGAATCATTGCATCATTGAATCAGAGATGTTCAATCATAGAGTTGTTGAATCATTGAATCCTTGAGTCATTGAATCACAGAGTCATTGAGTCATTGAATCCCTGAATCCTTGAGTCATTGAATTCTTGAATCATATAGTCATTGAATCATAAAGTTGTTGAGTCATTGAGTCATTGAGTCGTTGAGTTGTTGAGTCATTGAGTCATTAAATCATAGAGTCATTGAATCATAGAATGGTTGAATCATTGAGTCCTTGAATTATTGAGTCATTGAATCCTTGAATCATAGAGTGGTTGAATCCTTGAATCATAGAGTGGTTGAATCCTTGAATCATAGAGTGGTTGAATCCTTGAATCATAGAATGGTTGAATCATTGAGTCCTTGAATTATTGAGTCATTGAATCATAGAATGGTTGAATCATTGAGTCCTTGAATTATTGAGTCATTGAATCCTTGAATCATAGAGTGGTTGAATCCTTGAATCATAGAATGGTTGAATCATTGAGTCCTTGAATTATTGAGTCATTGAATCATAGAATGGTTGAATCATTGAGTCCTTGAATTATTGAGTCATTGAATCCTTGAATCATAGAATGGTTGAATCATTGAGTCCTTGAATTACTGAGCCATTGAATCCTTGAATCATAGAGTGGTTGAATCCTTGAATCATAGAATGGTTGAATCATTGAGTCCTTGAATTACTGAGCCATTGAATCCTTGAATCATAGAGTGGTTGAATCATTGAATCATAGAATGGTTGAATCATTGAGTCCTTGAATTATTGAGTCATTGAATCATAGAATGGTTGAATCATTGAGTCCTTGAATTATTGAGCCATTGAATCCTTGAATCATAGAGTGGTTGAATCATTGAGTCCTTGAATTATTGAGTCATTGAATCCTTGCATCATAGAGGCATTGAATTGTAGAGTGGTTGAATCGTTGAATCATTGAGTCACTGAATCACTGAATTGTAGAATCATAGAGTCAAAGAATCATTGAGTCATGGAATCATTGAATCATTCAGGGTTGGAAGGGACCACAAGGATCAGCCAGTTCCAACTCCTCTGCCATGGGCAGGGATACCTCACACTCAGTCAGCCTCATCCAGCCATTGGCCTTAAACACCTCCAGGGATGAGGCTTCCACCACCTCCCTGGACAACCTGTTCCAGGCTCTCACCACCCTCATGCTCAACAATTTCTTCCTAACATCCAGGCTGAATCTATCCATTTCCAGCTTTGTTCCATCCCCTCCCCAGTCCTGTCCCTACCTGACAGCCTAAAAAGTCCCTCCCCAGCTTTCTTGCAGGACACCTTAAGATACTGAAAGGCCACAAAAAGGTCACCTCAAAGCCTCCTCTTCTCCATACTCAACAGTCTCAGCTCCCTCAGTCTCTCCTCATAGCAGAGCAGCTCCACCACTCTGATCATCCTCATGGCCCTCCCCTGGACACCTTCCAGCACATCCACACCCCTCTTGTCCCAGTGGCTCCAGAACTGAATGCACTACTCCATCACCAAATCCACCACCCCTGCCAGAGCAGGACCATAATCTGGTGCAGGTCACAGAGGAGCACATCCAGACAGGGTTGGAAAGTCTGCAGAGAAGGTCCAGAGGTTGATGTTGGCTGCACATGGATGCTCCTCAGAGTGCTGCTTGCACAGTAGGGTGATTGAGCATCCTTTAGTAGGCAGAGGCACCCAACTGTGTGAGCACTTTGCAAACAGCTGTCTGGCCATTTTCTTTCTCCTCCCCCCTAACAGGGTGAAAAATTGATGCTGCTGTCTCCAGGTTCTCAGAGAGAGAAAAAAGGAGCACCAGACCCACCAAATCTGCTCCAGGTGCCTGCTGGAGCACATCCCAGCAGGGCTGAAGAGCTACATCCAGGCATCCCGTGTGCAATTGGAGCTGGTTTGCTCACCTTGCACTCACTGCTTTCCCTAAAGGGGAATGATTGAAGGAGGGAAGTTAGGGTGGGGGGGAACAAAACTATCTAGAGAGCTGCCATCAGCCTCCAGGCAGCAGATTTTATCTCCTTCAAATGATGATGAGGATCAACTTCTGGCTGTCAATGGCTCCATGGGCAACTGCAGGCCAGGGACAAGCAGAGTCCCTCAGGGATCAGTCCTGGCCCCAGGCTTGGTCAGCATCTCTGTGGGTGCCATGGGCAGAGGCACTGAGTGCAGCCTCAGCAAGTTTGCTGCCCACACCAAGCTGTGTGGTGCAGCAGCCAGGCTGGAGGGCAGGATCCATGCAGAGGGAGCTGGGCAGGCTGCAGAGGTGGGCACAAGCCAAGCTCAGGAGGTGCAACAAGAGCAAGGGCAAGGTCCTGCAGCTGGCTGGAGGCAATGGCAAGCAGCAATGCAGGCTGGGCAGTGCCAGGCTGGAGAGCAGCCCTGAGGAGAGGCACTTGGGGGTGCTGCTGGAGGAGAAGCTGCACAGGAGCCAGCAGTGAGCACTTGCAGCCCAGAAAGCCAAGCAGAGGCTGGGCTGCAGCAGCAGCAGTGTGGCCAGCAGGGCCAGGGAGGGGATTCTGCCCCTCTGCTCTGCTCTGCTCTGCTGAGAGCCCACCTGGAGTGCTGCATCCAGCTCTGGAGCCCCTGGGCCAAGAGGGCTGTGGAGATGCTGGAGAGTGTCCAGAGCAGGGCCAGGAGGATGCTGAGAGGCTGCAGCAGCTCTGCTGTGAGCACAGCCTGAAAGAGTTGGGGCTGTGCAGGCTGGAGCAGAGGAGGCTCCCAGGGGACCTTCTGGTGGCCTTGCAGGGTCTGAAGGGGGCTCCAAAAAAGCTGGGGAGGGACTTTGGAGGCTGTGAGGGAGTGTCAGGAGTGGGGGGAATGGAGCAAAGGTGGAGGTGGGGAGAGTGAGGCTGGGGGGGGAGGAGGAAGTTGTTGAGCAGGAGAGTGGTGAGAGGCTGGAATGGGTTGCCCAGGGAGGGGGTTGAGGCCCCATGGCTGGAGGTGTTTGAGGCCAGGCTGGCTGAGGCTGTGGTCAGGCTGCTCTAGGGTAGGGTGTCCCTGGGCATGGCAGGGGGGTTGGCACTGCCTGCTCCTTGTGCTCCCTTCCAGCCCTGCCTGGTTCTATGATTCTGTGATCAGGTTGGGAAATACCATCTGGGAGTAGTGCTCCTTTGGTGCCTTCCTTCTGAATTCCTGCTCTTGGCAGGCTAAGTTGAAATCCTGAGCTGATGAAAAAGTGAATGAGAAGAAGCAAAAAAAAACCCAGAAACCCAAAAAAGAGTCCTCACAAGGAGCTGGAGGTGTTTGGCCAGGGCAGAATTGAGATGGTTTGGATTTGGTCCTTGCTCTGCTTTGGGGATTTGGGGGCTTTAGAGCTGAGATGAAGCTGGAGAACCATGGAGAGACCTCAGGCTTTACTCTTCCTCTTTAATCCTGCATTTCCTCATTGTTTGTATGCTTTCAGCCCACCCAGAGCAGAATGGTTTGGTGGTGCTCTCTCAGGGCAGAGAGCAAACCTCACCCTTCTGGGAAGGGAAGGTGTCCCCATCCCACATCCCATCACTCACATTCCTCCCCTTTATCCAGCAGGACAAGGCTGCTTTCTCCTCCAGCCCTCCCTTTCTCCCTGTTCTGCTGCTCAGGAAGCATGGAGAAGGAAAGTCCCAACAGTCAGGATGGTTTATAGCTGATGATGTCCCTTGGGGAGCTGTGAGTGGGTGGGGGGGGGGGGGACATGCAGGGATGGTAGAGCTGCTTATTTGGGATGCTGATGAGATGCTGGAGGTTGGTGTCTGCCAGCTCTGGGGTGCAGTGAATCACTAGGACCAGCAATGGGTGACTCATGGGCAGGTGCTGTGGGATCATCCATAAAAAACAGCCTGGATTTGCTCTGGTGAAGATGGGGAGGCTGCAGGAAAGGTAATGACCCCCTCCCAGCTTAGTCACACCTCCCTTGTGTGCTCTTTGGTATCCTCCTTACTCATCCCTGGAGATTCCAACTCCTGCTCCTCGCAGGATGCCCTCAGCAGCTTGCTCCTGCCAGTGCTCTGCCCTCCTCTTGCACCCAAGCTGCCCCTATCTGCCACCTGCTTTTGTTCTCAGCATGCATGGCTTTGAGGATGAAGGATTTGCTCCCCCATCCCTGGGCTGCCCAAGGGATGATGCCCTCTGCCAGCCTCCTCAACCTTCTGGCTCAGCAATCCCTGGTCCATGAGGCTGGGGGAGAGCTCATTCCAAAGCTCCTCTTTCCCCACAGGGCTACTTAAATCTTCTCCATGAAGCTGTAGAAGGGAAAGGAGCAAATTGTGGGGTGAAGACAAGGGTACAGCTTGTGCTGCTCCTGTCCCAGAGTTATTCATGGTCCAGAGGAGAGCCACAAAGGTGATGGTGGACAAGAAGCTCAATTAGCCTGGCTCAGGAGCAGTGTGGGCAGCAGGACAAGGGAGGTTCTTGTGCCCCTGTGCTCAGCACTGCTCAGGCCACCCCTGCAGTGCTGTGTCCAGCTCTGGGCTCCTGCATTGCAGAGAGCTGCTGAGGTGCTGGAAGGTGTTTGGAGAAGGGCAGCAAGGCTGGGGAGGGACCTGGAGCACAGCCCTGTGAGGAGAGGCTGAGGGAGCTGGGGGGGTGCAGCCTGCAGCAGAGGAGGCTCAGGGCAGAGCTGATTGCTGCCTGCAGCTGCCTGCAGGGAGGCTGTAGCCAGCTGGGGTTGGGCTCTGCTGCCAGGCAGGCAGCAGCAGCAGAAGGGGACCCAGGCTGAAGCTGTGGCAGGGCAGGTCTGGGCTGGCTGTGAGGAGGAAGTTGCTGGCAGAGAGAGTGATTGGCACTGGAATGGGCTGCCCAGGGAGGTGGTGGAGTGGCTGTGGCTGGAGGTGTTGCAGCCAAGCCTGGCTGGGGCACTTAGTGCCATGGTCTGGTTGGTTGGGCAGGGCTGGGTGCTAGGTTGGGCTGGCTGAGCTTGGAGCTATCTTCCAACCTGCTTGATCCTGATTCCATGAGTCTATGTTAGCCAGGCTGGAGGTGCTCCCAGGGAAGAGGATCTCTCAGAGCAGATGGCTTTGAGGCAGAACTATAACCAACAGCATCTCCTTCTCTGGAGCCTTTCCAGCCCTGTCTGGATGTGTTCCTCTGTGACCTGTGCTGGATTCTGTTGTCCTGCTCTGGCAGTGGGGGTTGGACTTAATGCTCTCCTTGGGTCCCTTCCATCCCCTGACATCCTCTGATCTCTCCATCTTCCATACCTACACTTGGCACTGATGGAGATCCTGAGGACCTACACTTGGCACTGATGGAGAACCTGAGGACCTACACTTGGCACTGATGGAGATCCTGAGGACCTACACTTGGCACTCATGGAGATCCTGAGGACCTGCACTTGGCACTGATGGAGAACCTGAGGACCTACACTTGGCACTGATGGAGAATCTGAGGACCTACACTTGGCACTGATGGAGAACCTGAGGACCTACACTTGGCACTGATGGAGAAGCTGAGGACCTACACTTGGCACTGGTGGAGATCCTGAGGACCTACACTTGGCACTGATGGAGAACCTGAGGACCTACACTTGGCACTCATGGAGAACCTGAGGACCTACACTTGGCACTGATGGAGAACCTGAGGACCTACACTTGGCACTGATGGAGAACTTGAGGCACACAGGGCACAAGGACCTCTTGGAGGATGGATTTCTCCAACCTCACATCGTGCATTATTACCTGTTTTGGCTCTGAGGCTACCCCTGGGGCTGAGCCTGTCTGTGCCCCTGCTCTGCTGGTGGATGCCCAAGCTCAGCACTCCCTCCCATCCACCCTCTGCTTCTTTCCTGACCCTGCCACCCAGAGTGGCTGGCAAATAACACCCCCAAAACCACCTCTTAATTGCTAGCCACTCACTTCTCAGCTAATTAACCCCCTTGCAGGCTGCTCTTTGTTCATAATTAGCAGGGAAAGGTGATTCCTGCCTCCCAGAAGCAAATCTTCTCACCCACCAGGATGAAATCTTTCCTTTCCCAGCTGAAATCTGGTGGGCTGAGAGAGCCTGAGCGTTTTAAGGAGGTGCTGGTCCAGCTCTGGAGGGTGGTTTCATCCTATAAGATGCTGTTTAGGGATTCAGAGGCTTCCTTTGCTTTCCTCCAGCCCCTCTGGAGGATTTTGGAGCCAGCCTAAGGGCTCTAATAGCTGCAGCAGAGCCTCACAGGAGGTTTTTCACCTCCTTGGAACCCAAAATTGAACCCAGCCTCTGAGGTGTGACCCCATCAGTGCTGAGTACCAAGGGGGAAATCATTTCCTTGGTCACAGAATGAGAGTCAAAGGGGTTGGAAGGACCCTCCAGAGATCATTGAGTCCAAGCCCCTTGCCAAAGCAAAGGTAGGTCAGCAGGAACACATCCAGTGGAGTTTATAGACCTGTAGATATCTGCAGGGTCAATTCTGTGTCTGATTTTTGGGGAGCTGACTGCCAAAAATGCCTAGTTTGAGCCCAAGAGGGACCCCTGGGTAGATCCTGTAGAAGATCAGAGGATCCCAGAGTGGTGGAGGATGGAAAAGACCTCTGCAGTCTGCTCCAGGGGTCCAGCACCCTCCCAGTAAAGAAGTTTGTCCTCCTGTTGAGGTGGAACATTCTGGGTTCCAGTTTGTGTCCATTGCCACTTGTCTTAGCACAGGACTCTACTGAGCAGAGCTTGGCCCCTTCTTCCTGACAGCCACCATGCAGAGGGCTGTAAACCTCCCCTCTCAGCCTTCTCTGCTCCAGACTAAGCAGCACCAGGGCCTTCAGCCTCTCCTCATCAGGCAGCCCTCCAGTCCCTTCATCATCCTCACAGCCCTCTGCTGGACCCTCTCCAGCAGATCCCTGTCCCTCTGCAACTGGGGAGCCCCAAACTGAAGGCAGTGCTCAAGATGAGGTCTCAGAGGGGCAGGAGAACCTCCCTTGATCTGCTGGCCACACTCTGCTGAGTGCCCCCCAGGACCCCATTGGCCTCTTGGCCCCCAGGGCACATTGCTGTGCCATGGATGCTCTCCCCCAGCACTCCCAGCTCCCTCTCCTAGCTCAGGTCACAGAGGAACATATCCAGGAGAGGCTCCAGAGAAGGAGACTCCACAACCTCTCTGGGCAGCCTGTGCCAGGGCTCTGGAACCCTGCCCCCCCAGGATCCCATTGGCCCTCTTGGGCACAGGGCTGTGCTCCAGGCCCCTCCCCAGCCTTGCTGCCCTGCTCCAAACACCTTCCAGCACCTCAGCAGCTCTCTGCAATGGAGGAGCCCAGAGCTGGACACAGCACTGCAGGGGTGGCCTGAGCAGTGCTGAGCACAGGGGCACAAGAACCTCCCTTGCCCTGCTGCCCACACTGCTCCTGAGCCAGGCCAGCCAGCTGAAGATGAGGCAGCAGTGTGCCCAGGTGGGCAGCAGAGCCAATGGCATCCTGGCCTGCTCTGTTGGGCTGGGTGAGCTTGGAGGCCTTTTCCAACCTGCTTGATTCTGTGATTCTATCCTCCAGGCACCCATCCTGACTCCAGCTCTGTTGTAGCATCCAGACACTGCATCAACACCTTCAATAAGCAACACAGAGGAAAACAACCATGGACAGGTTGGGGAAGGGAACCTCAAAGGTCATCTGCAGCCAGCAGGGGACATCTCCAACTGCTCTAGGATAGGCTGTCCCTGCCTAGTTGGAACTAGCTGATCTTTGTGGTCCCTTCCAACCCTGACTGATTCTATGGCTCCAACTAGATCAGGCTCCCCAGGGTCACATCAGACCAAGGTCTCCAGAGGCAGGACCTCCACTGACTCTCTGGGCAGCCTCTTCCATTATTTCCTCTACCCTCACTGTGCAGAACTTCCTCCTGATGCCCAACCTAAGCCTTCCCTGCCCCAGTTTCAAACCATTGCCTCTCATCCTCTCACTCCAAGCCCTTCTGAAGGGCTTCCTTTAGGTCTCCTTCAGCTACTGCACCTCACCTCTAAGCTCTCCCTGGAGCCTTCTCTTCTCCAGGCTGAACAACCCCAACTCTTTCAGCCTGTCTTCATAGGAGAGGTTCTCCAGCCCTCTGCTCATCCCCTCCTCTGCACCTACCACCTCAGGTCCACATCCCTCTTGTGTTTGGGGGGGTGTACGTGTGAGGGGGGTCCCATAGCCAGAGCCAGCATTCCAGATGAGGTCTCACCAGAGCAGAGTGGCAGAATCACTTCTCTCCCTCTGCTGGCCACGCTGCTTTCTATTCCATCCCATCCCACCACAACCAGAGATGCCTGAAAACAGATTTCTCAGTCTTCTTTCTCTTTCTCTTTCTCTTTCTCTTTCTCTTTCTCTTTCTCCCCCTCTTCCCCCCCCTTCCCCTTCACCTCCCCCTTCTCTCTCTCCCCTTTCCCTTCTCTCCCTCTCCCATCCCATTCTCTCCCTCCCCCTTCCCCTTCCCCTTCTTCTTCTTCTCTTCTCCCCCTCCTTCCCCTTCTCCCCCTCCCGTCTCCCCCTCCTTCCCCTTCTCCCCCTCCTTCCCCTTCTCCCCCTCCTTCCCCTTCTCCCTCTCCTTCCCCTTCTCCTTCTCTTCCCCCCCTCCTTCCCCTTCTCTCCCTCCCCCTCCTTCCCCTTCTCTCCCTCCCCCTCCTTCCCCTTCTCTCCCTCCCCCATCCCCTTCCCCTTCTCCTTCTCCTCCTTCTCTTCTCCCCCTCCTCCCCCTTCTCCTTCTCTTCCCCCCCTCCTTCCCCTTCCCCTTCTCTCCCTCCCCCTCCTTCCCCTTCTCTTCCCCCCCTCCTTCCCCTTCCCCTTCTCCTTCTCCTCCTTCTCTTCTCCCCCTCCTTCCCCTTCTCCCCCTCCCTTCTCCTCCTCCTTCCCCTTCTCCTTCTCCTTCTCCTTCTCTTCCTCCCCTCCTTCCCCTTCCCTCCCTCCTCCTTCCCCTTCTTCCCCTCCCTTCTCCCCCTCCTTCCCCTTCTCTCCCTCCCTCCCCTTCTCCCCCTCCTTCCCCTTCTCCCCCTCCCTTCTCCACCTCCTTCCCCTTTCCCTTTGCCCCCTCCTCCCCCTTTGCCTCCCCCTTTGCCTCCCCCTTTGCCTCCCCCTTTGCCTCCCCCTTTGCCTCCCCCTTTGCCTCCCCCTTCCTCCCCCTTCCTCCCCCTTCCTCCCCCTTCCTCCCCCTTCCTCCCCCTTCCTCCCCCTTCCTCCCCCTTCCTCCCCCTTCCTCCCCCTTCCTCCCCCTCCTCCTCCTCCTCCTCCTCCTCCTCCTCCTCACCAACTCCCCAGCCCCAACCTGCTCCCTGCCACATCCATCCCCCTCCCCCTCCCTCCCCCCCCACCACCGCGACATCCCCCAGGGAGGGAAGGATGCGTGTGGGAATCCTACCACCCTGCTGCGCCTTTGCATCCAAAGGGAAGGAGACGCAGCCGCTAAACACAGCTCTCAGCATCACCCCCGGCCCCTCCCTCGCCACCCCCGGCGTGGCACAGGTAATTTATTGCCGGGCTTTCACGCCACGCCGAGCACCTGGAGAAGAGCTGTGTGGGCTTCCCATCTGGGTTGCTATTATTTTCCAGGGTACAGCAAACAGATTGTTGGAAGAACTCCCTGTTCCCTGCCTTCTGCTGCCGGGCTGCTTTCATTCCTTCTTGCCTCTTATTTCCCTTCCCCTCCCCCTGCCCTTGGCTTTTCTCTCCTTTTTTAGCTTTCCCCCTTTTTTCTTTTCTCTCTTTTTTTATTTGGCCTTTTCTCTCTTTTCATTTTTTGTTTCTTTTCTGCTTTCCCCTTTCCTTTTCTCTCCTTTAATTTTTCCCTTTTCCTTTCTCTCTTTTCCCTTTTCCTTTCTCCCTTTTCCCTTTCCTTTTCTTTTTCTTTTCTTTTCTTTTCTTTTCTTTTCTTTTCTTTTCTTTTCTTTTCTTTTCTTTTCTTTTCTTTTCTTTTCTTTTCTTTTCTTTCCTTTCCTTTCCTTTCCTTTCCTTTCCTTTCCTTTCCTTTCCTTTCCTTTCCTTTCCTTTTCCTTTCCTTTCCTTTCCTTTCCTTTCCTTTCCTTTCCTTTCCTTTCCTTTCCTTTCTCTTTTCTTTTTCTTTTCCTCTTTCTTTTTTCTTTTCTCTTTTCCTTTCTTTTTTTTTCTCCTTTCTCTATTCCTTTCTTTTCTCTTTTCCTTTCTTCTTTTCTTTTTCCTTTATTTTGTTTTCCTTTCTCTTTTCACTTTTCTCTTTTATTTTCTTTTCTGCCTTTATTCTCCTTTCTTTTCTTCTTTCCTTTCTTTTCTTCTTTCCTTCCTTTTCTCTTTTCTTTTCTTTTCTTTTCTTTTCTTTTCTTTTCTTCTCTTTTCTTCTCTTTTCTTCTCTTTTCTTTTCTTTTCTTTTCTTTTCTTTTCTTTTCTTTTCTTTTCTTTTCTTTTCTTTTCTTTTCTTTTCTTTTCTTTTCTTTTCTTTTCTTTTCTTTTCTTTTCTTCTCTTTTGTTTTCTTTTCTTTCCTTTCCTTTTCTTTCCTTTTCTTTTCTTTCCTTTTTCCTTTTCTCTTTTCTCTTATTTTCTTTCCCTTTTCTCTTTTCTTTTCTTTTCTCTTTTCTCTTTTCTCTTTTCTTCTTTCCCTTTTCTCTTTTCTCTTCTTTTCTCTTTTCTCTTCTTTTCTCTTCTTTTCTCTTCTTTTCTCTTCTTTTCTCTTCTTTTCTCTTCTTTTCTCTTCTTTTCTCTTCTCTTCTCTTCTCTTATTTTCTCTTCTTTTCTCTTCTTTTCTTTTCTCTTTTCTCTTATTTTCTTTCCCTTTTCTCTTTTCTTTTCCCTTTTATTTTATTTTATTTTATTTTATTTTATTTTATTTTATTTTATTTTATTTTATTTTATTTTATTTTATTTTGTTTTGTTTTTTCCTTTTCCTTTTTATTTCCTTTTGCTTTTTTTCCCTTTCTCTTCTATTTTCCTTTATTTTCTTTTCTCTTTTCCTTTCTTTTATTTTCTATTCTTTTCTCTTCTCTTTCCTTTTCTTATTTTCCCCTTTTCTCTCTTTTTATTTTTCCTTTTCTATTTTTCCCTTTACTTTCCTCCCTTTTTTCCTTACTTTCCTCTCTTTTAAAGTTTTTTCCCTTTTTTTTCTCTTTTTATTTTCCCCTTTTCTCTCTTTTAATTTTTTTCTCTTTTCCCCCTCCTTTATTTTTCCTTTTCTCTCTTTTCCCCCCGTTCTTTTCTCTCTCTCTTTACTTATTTTTTTTATTACCCCCCCCCCCCTTTCTCCTTCCCTTCCCCTCACTGAGCAGCAGTCAGAGCTGTTTGCCTCTCTGCCTAGCCCTTGGGTGGAGGCTGCCGCTCAAGAGTAGGTTACCAAACCCCAGCCAGGCTCCGTGGCTTTAATCAAAGGCTGCAATCTGCTCTTCCCTCTCCAGGCGAAGTCTCACCTAGAGGATGGCAACTAAAGAGGAACGATAACAACCACCAGAAAACAACCCTACACCAACCACCAAACCCATCCCTTGGGCTCGCTCCTCCTTAAGGCATCTCAGCAGCAGGTGGGGATGGGTCCGGGGAGGTGGGGGGGGGGTCCAAGTCCGCTGCTCTGCTGGGATGGTCACCCCCTCTAGGGGTATTGATTCCTTCTGGAGAGCCACATCCTTGCTTTGAACCTTCAGCAAGGGGGATGAGGCTGATCCTGCCCAATTCCTTCCCCCTCCCTTTCTCATCTCCCAACCTCACTCGGATGCTGTTCGCATCTCCTGGGGTGGGACACGCAGGGACCGCAGATGTTGCCCTGGCCCCCGCCGGCTGTTCAGCCGCAGCCATGCACGGCTAAAGAGGTCAGCTTGCTTTTAAGCACGTCGCCGAGCATCTCCATCTCCATCCCAGCTGCCAGGGTACCCAGAGGAGCCGGTGGGGATGAAGCTTTCACCGCGGCGCCTGAAGATGTCGAGAGAGGACGCGGGGAGGGTCGCTAGGGTGGAGGATGCGGGATCGGCGGAGCAGGGTTCGAAGGGATGCTCCGACTTGGGAGCTGGGAGGGGGTGGGGGGGGGGGAGGTTTTATCTGCGGTGTAAAGGGGCTGGGAGAAGATGAGGGCTCCTATTTTTGGCGCTGGGAAGCGTGTCTAGCTCTGCCTGTCGTCCTTCCATCTGCCACGTCTGGCTCGTCGGGATGCTGGAGCCCCCGGGGGAGCTTTGGGAAGTCGGATGATTGTGGTTTAGGGTTTGTCTAGTGTTCTTTTTCCTCCCCCCACCCTGTCCCTCCCCCCCTTCCCCACTCCCTTTGCTGATGAGAGTAGAAATGTTCCAGCTCCTTTTTTTTTTGGCTGTTGCAATTCTTTCTCCATACCTTCTCCTTGGAAAAGCTGGGAGTGGAGGACACACAAACACACACACCAGTGTGTCCCCCCTCAAAGGTAGCCTTTTGGTCCCCTGGGGCGGGGGAGGATGCTGAGCAAAGGCATCCTGCCTGTCTGCTCCTATAAATGTCACAGTTGGTGGGAAACAAAGGAGGAGGAGTGAGGGGAAAGGAAAAAATCCAACCCCAAATCCTTCTAACCTGTAATAAAAGGAAGATGCTAATAAAGATACTGTTGGTGCTGCACTGAAATTCTCTCTGGCTGGCAGCTCTCAGCCTCTGAATTCAGAGCTCTGTCCCTGGCAAGACCTGGAATGTGCTGTAAGAGAAGGGCCAGCAGCTGGGAATCTGCTCCCTGGGGGGAGATGGAGCTTGAGGAGGTTACCTCTGGCAGGGATATTGGCTGGATTTGGACCAGCATCTGGGAGTCTGCTCCCTGGGGGAGATGGAGCTTGAGAGGGGTTACCTTTGGCAGGGATATTGGCTGGATTTGGGCCAGCAGCTGGGAGTCTGCTCCTTGGGGGAGATGGAGCTTGAGGAGGTTACCTCTGGCAGGGATATTGGCTGGATTTGGACCAGCATCTGGGAGTCTGCTCCCTGGGGGAGATGGAGCTTGAGAGGGGTTACCTTTGGCAGGGATATTGGCTGGATTTGGGCCAGCAGCTGGGAATCTGCTCCCTGGGGGGAGATGGAGCTTGAGGAGGTTACCTCTGGCAGGGATATTGGCTGGATTTGGGCCAGCAGCTGGGAGCTTCCTCCCTGGGGGTGTGGGGTTTGGTGGGGGGCACTTTTAGCAGGGATATTGGCTGGATTTAGGCCAGCAGCTGGGAGCCTCCTCCCTGGGGGTGTGGGGCTTGGAGGAGTTGCCTATAGTAGAGGTATTAGCTGGATTTGGGCCAGCAGCTGGGAATCTGCTCCCTGGGGGGAGATGGAGCTTGAGAGGGGTTACCTCTGGCAGGGATATTGGCTGGATTTGGGCCAGCAGCTGGGAGCTTCCTTCCTGGGAGTGTGGGGCTTGGTGGGGGGTACTTTTAGCAGGGATATTGGCTGGATTTAGGCCAGCAGCTGGGAGCCTCCTCCCTGGGGGTGTGGGGTTTGGTGGGGGGTACTTTTAGCAGGGATATTGGCTGGATTTATTTGTTACTCCTTCCGACCCCAGCCTCTCCATCCATCCTCCTGCCATCATCCCTCCTGCCTGTCCACCAGCCCTGCAAAAGCAGCTCAGGACCCCATGGCTCAGTCTCATCAGGATCCACCTGCCTTGGGGGTGGCATTTTGAGCTTCCCCCAAGCCCTTCTGCACATCTCAGAGCAAAACATCTCTGCAATGGAGCTGATCTCCTCCTTACAAACCATCCAGTGCCAAAAGCTGGCAGGCAGCTACAGCAGGGAAGCAAACCAGAGTGGGGAGAGGAATCTGGGGAGGAGGGGGAGATGGAGCAGAGTGCTTGCCATGAGCTAGATTTGAGCTTCCAGGCTGGAGCTGGGCTGCAAGGGGTGGCTGTGGGTTTTGCAGGAAGAGCTGCAGCTCTCCTCCTCTTTCTTCTCCTCTTTCTCCTCCTCCTCCTCCTCCTCCTCCTCTTTCTCTTTCTACTCCTCTTTCTCTTTCTCCTCCTCCTTCTTCTCCTCCTCCTCATTCTCCTCTTTCTCTTTCTACTCCTCTTTCTCCTCCTCTTTCTCTTTCTCCTCTTTCTCCTCCTCCTCCTCCTCTTTCTCCTTCTCCTCTTTCTTTTTCTCCTCCTCTTTCTCTTTCTCCTCTTTCTTCTTCTCCTCTTTCTTTTTCTCCTCCTCTTTCTCTTTCTCCTCTTTCTCCTCCCCCTTCTCCTCCTCTTTCTTTTTCTCCTCCCTCTCTCTTTCTCCTCTTCTTCCTCCTCCTCCTCCTCCTCCTCCTCCTCCTCCTCCTCCTCCTTTTTCTTCTCCTCTTTCTCCTCCTGCCCCTCCTCCTCCTCTTTCTTTTTCTCCTCCTCTTTCTCTTTCTCCTCTTTCTCCTCCCCCTCCCCGAGCCTGGGCTCCCCACCCTTCCCATAGCACATTGGCATTCTCTTGGTGCCTCTCTGACGCTGGCTCTTTGTTGCTTCTTCCAATGACTAATTCTCACTTCCCCCCTTCCCTCCCCACTCCTTTTTGATTTAATAAGGCAGCAGCACGGGGAGGGGCAGGAGGGTGGGGTTGGGGTTTTTTTTCTTCCTCCCATCCCCTCCTTTTCACGTTGCTGATTCCAAAGAGATGATGAGGAAGAAGGCAGCACCAGGGATAGTAAATTCCTTCCTCCTTTTCACGCAGCAGCTGCTGTGATGCTCTGCTGTAGACACTTCATAGAATCCCAGCATGGTGGTGGTGGTGGTGAGGGGGGTGGGGGTTTGAAAGGGACCTCTGGAGCTCAGCCAATCCAATGGAATGGGCTGCTCAGGCAGGTGGTGGAGTTGTTGTGCCTGGAGGTGGTGAAACCAAGCCTGGATGGGACACTTAGTGCCATGGTCTGGTTGGTTGGGCAGGGCTGGGTGCTAGGTTGGGCTGGCTGAGCTTGGAGCTCTCTTCCACCCTGCTTGATTCTATGACTGGCCAGGGCTGGGTGCTAGGTTGGGCTGGCTGAGCTTGGAGCTCTCTTCCAACCTGCTTGACTCTATGATTCTTCCCTGCTCTCCTTGCTGCTGGGGTTTGGGAGCATAGAACCTCAGTGTCTCACCACCCTCATACTGGTGTCCAGCCTAGGACTGCCCTCTCCCAGCTTGAAACCATTCCCCCTCATCCTATCACCACCAAAAAAAAGCTGTCCTTGATGACCTTTAAAGGCCCTTTCCAACCCAACCCTATGATGATGGAATTCCAAAGGGAATCCTCTGGAATTGGCACTTTCAGAGCCTTCCTTGCAGTGCAGGACTCATTTTTCAGAGCCCCATCCCTGCATTTGGTCTCACTCAGCCAGAGTTAATGAAGGGCTTGAGGCACTTCTTAATTACAGACGTGGCCACCTTGCCTGATTCATCCTGGGGAAGTCAAGTGGTGCATCCAGCAGCAGTCAGCAGGGACCTGAAGCAGAAAGCAAGCAGAGGGCACATTTATTGCCATGACTCAGGGAGCTGTTGAGGAGAGATTTGCAACCCAATGGTGATAGTGCTTAACAAAACAAGCCCTGCTTGGCACCACAGAGTTGCCTCCAGCCAGGCAAATCAAGCAGCAGCATCACTCCCAAGCTCCACTTCCCCTCTTTGGGTGAGCCAAAGCAGGAGTTGCTCCTCTGTGGGATGCACAGTGTGGGGCTGGTTGATTGGATAGGGTTGGGTGCTAGGTTGGGTTGGATGAGCTTGGAGGTCTCTTCCAACCTGTGATTCTGTCTGGAAAAGGCAGGAAGGATCTGCAGAATGAATCTTATGAGGAGTGATTGAAGGAGCTGGGGATGGTTAGTGTGAAAAAAAGGAGGCTGAGGGAGACCTCATCACTGCCTACAGCTGCCTGAGAGGAGGTGGTGAAGAAGAGGAGGCTGAGGGAGACCTCATCACTGCCTACAGCTGCCTGAAAGGAGGTGGTGAAAAAGAGGAGGCTGAGGGAGTCCTCATCACTGCCTACAGCTGCCTGAGAGGAGGTGGTGAAGAAGAGGAGGCTGAGGGAGACCTCATCACTGCCTACAGCTGCCTGAGAGGAGGTGGTGAAGAAGAGGAGGCTGAGGGAGACCTCATCACTGCCTGCAGCTAGCTGAGAGGAGGTGGTGAAAAAGAGGAGGCTGAGGGAGACCTCATCACTGCCTACAGCTGCCTGAGAGGAGGTGGTGAAGAAGAGGAAGGTGAGGGAGACCTCATCACTGCAATTGTTTGGGCAGGATGAGCTTGGAGGTCTCTTCCAACCTGCTTGATTCTATGACACTGATTCCAACCTACTTGATTCTATGACACTGTGATTCCAACCTATTTGTTTCTGTGATTCCAACTTGCTGGATTCTATGATTCCATGATTCCAACCTGCTTGATTCTATGACACTGTGATTCCAACCTATTTGTTTCTGTGATTCCAACTTGCTGGATTCTATGATTCCATGATCCCAACCTGCTTGATTCTATGACACTGATTCCAACCTGCTTGATTCTATGACACTGTGATTCCAACCTATTTGATCCTGTGGGTCCAACTTGCTTGATTCTATGACACTGTGATTCCAACCTATTTGATCCTGTGGGTCCAACCTGCTGGATTCTATGAGTCCATGATTCCAACCTGCTTGATTCTATGATTCCAACCTGCTGGATTCCATGATTCCAACCTGCTGGATTCCATGATTCCAACCTGCTGGATTCCATGATTCCAACCTGCTGGATTCCATGATTCCAACCTGCTGGATTCCATGAGTCCAACCTGCTGGATTCTATGAGTCCAACCTGCTGGATTCTATGAGTCCAACCTGCTGGATTCCATGAGTCCAACTTGCTGGATTCCATGAGTCCAACCTGCTGGATTCCATGAGTCCAACCTGCTGGATTCCATGAGTCCAACTTGCTGGATTCCATGAGTCCAACCTGCTGGATTCCATGATTCCAACCTGCTGGATTCTATGAGTCCAACTTGCTGGATTCTATGATCCCAACCTGCTGGATTCTATGATCCCAACCTGCTGGATTCTATGATCCCAACCTGCTGGATTCTATGATCCCAACCTGGCCAACTCTATGACTCTATGATCCCAACCTGCTTGATTCTATGATCCCAACCTGGCCAACTCTATGATCCCAACCTGCTTGATTCTCTGATCCCAACCTGGCCAATTCTATGATCCCAACCTGGCCAACTCTATGACTCTAGGATCCCAACCTGCTTGATTCTATGATCCCAACCTGCTTGATTCTAGGACACTATGACTCTATGATTCCAATTTGGTTGATTCTTTGACTTTGTGATCCCAACCTGCTTGATTCTATGATCCCAACCTGCTTGATTCTCTGATTCCAACCTGCTTGATTCTCTGATCCCAACCTGCTTGATTCTCTGATCCCAACCTGCTTGATTCTCTGATTTGATGATTCCCTGCCCCCTAAGTCCATGCACTGCCAAACCCCCCATATTTTTTGGGGTTCCCCAGTAGAGGAGACATCCAACAAAGAGTATCTGGGTTGAGGGTGCAGCTCATGGTCCAGGGGAGGTATTATCCATCAAAGCTCCAAGCAGAGCCTTGCAGGGGAGGGAGGGCTGCATCTGTAAGGAGGGAGGAACAGGCAGACAGCCTCAGGTCCTCGAGTCTAAAGCTTTCAGCCACAAAGACACCAAAAGAGAACAAAAAAAACCCAAAGAAGGGTTGGGGTGGAGTTTTGCTGCTCGTGGTTCTCCTTTCAAACCCTCAGAAGCTAATTTGGCTTGGGGGCTCCTCCTAGAACGTCTCAGAGGTAACTTGAGTTGCAGATCAAGACTCCTGGCGCTTCACATGGAGCTTTCATCTTCTCTCCCTGCCTCTGCTGTGCCTGTAATTAGTGACAAAGGTCCTTTGTCTCCAGCTAAAACACCCCCACCCCCCCATCTCCTCTCTCCCCTCCAGAAGGCTGGGTTTGATTTTTGATGACCAGCCTTCCTCTTTCTTTTCCTCAGAAGCTTTCTTCTGCATGCTCTCTTAGCCCTTAACAGGGGTTTGTTTGCAAGCAGCCTCCTCCCTTCGAGCTGTTGCTCAGCAGGTCTGAAATGCTCTCTCCCCCTCCAAGCCCTTCCACTGGAGTGCACAGGGTCTGGGGGGGTTTCTAACGCACTTGCTCCCGTTTTAAAGTGATGCCCACCCAGCCCAGGAGCAAGCACAGGCAGCATCAGGACCTGAGTCTTTTCCCCTCCTCTCTTTCCCCCTCTTCCCCCCTCCTCTCCTCTCCCCTCCCCTCCTATCTTTCTGCCCTTCTCCCCTCTTTTGCCCTTCTCTTCCCTCTTTCCCCCTCCTCTCCCTCTTCCTTTCCCCCTCCCCTCCCCTCTTTCCCCCTCCCCTCCCCTCCCCTCCCCTCTTTCCCTCTCCTCTCCCCTCTTTCCCCCTCCTCTCCCCTCTTTCCCCCTCCTCTCCCCTCTTGCCCCCTCCTCTCCCCTCTTGCCCCCTCCTCTCCCCTCTTGCCCCCTCCTCTCCCCCCTTTCCCCCTTCTCTCCCCCCTTTCCCCCTCCTCTCCCCCCTTTCCCCCTCCTCTCCCCTCTTTCCCCCTCCTCTCCCCTCTTTCCCCCTCCTCTCCCCTCTTTCCCCCTCCTCTCCCCTCTTTCCCCCTCCTCTCCCCTCTTTCCCCCTCCTCTCCCCTCTTCCTCCTCCTCTCCCCTCTCCAATAGAGTTTTTACCTTCCACTCCTCACCCCAGGTCAGAAAGCAGAGAGGAGATACTTCTGCTGCAGCCCCGGAGATGTTTTGCCCTAGGACACCAATTAACGGCTCACCGAAACAGCCAACTGCTTACATCTGTTCTCCAATTACCTTCCCATCAATGATTCATGAATCCACCTCCATCAGCTCAACCTCTCCTCGAAAACCCAAACTAAGAGGAGGCTTCACAGCCTCACCCAAGCAGACCATGCCCAGGGCACCAACACCGACGCCAATGGCATCGAGCCACCTAGGTAGGGACAAAGGTGTATAAACCCCCCTTCAGATTTCAGCTGTGACCCTGGCAGGAGGAATTCTTTCACCTCCCCAGGTGGAGCAAGCCAGGCCAGGCTGCAAAAGGAGATTTCCCAGTGGTGTGAGGAGGTGGAAAGCCAAGAGCCAGCCCTGGCGCCGCGTCCTTGTGTCACCGCTCCCCAGCTCGCCTTTAATCCTTTCCATTATTACAACAGGATATGAAATGTGGAGGTGGGGGGGGAGAGGAGGAGGAGGAGAGGGGGGAAGAGAGGAGATGCCACTGACATTACAGCCTTGGCTTTCATTACTGCTGATTAAACAGAGGATTCCAATAAGCAGCTCTCCAAAGGGGATGGAGGAGCTGTAGGGAGCGCGGATATTAGGAGGGATTTTGTTCCCGGGGAAGGAGGTGGTGGAGTTATTATCCCTGAAGGTGTTCAAGAAATTTGGGGACATGACTCTTCAGGGCATGGTTTGATGGCCATGGTGGTGCCAGGTGGATGGTTGGGCTGGGTGAGCTTTCAGGTCAAAGAATCAACAGCAAGACTCAGGTTGGAGAGGTCCCTCGGGATCACCGTGGCCAACCCAGATCCTTACTCTACAACCCTGTCCCTGAGCATCACATCCAAACCACCTTTGAGCACCTCCAGGAGTTGGTGACTCCACCAGCTCAGGTAGTCAAACCAGATAACCTGATCACACAATTTAACCAGGCTGGAAAAGACCTTTGAGATCACTGAGTCCAGCCTAGCACCCAACACCTTCTCATCAGCTAACTCATGGCACTAAGTGCCCCAGCCAGGCTTGGCTGCAACACCTCCAGCCACAGCCACTCCACCACCTCCCTGGGCAGCCCATTCCAATGCCAATCACTCTCTCTGCCAACAACTTCCTCCTCACAGCCAGCCCAGACCTGCCCTGCCCTGCCACAGCTTCAGCCTGGGTCCCCTTCTTCTGCTGCTGGCTGCCTGGCAGCAGAGCCCAACCCCAGCTGGCTACAGCCTCCCTGCAGGCAGCTGCAGGCAGCAATCAGCTCTGCCCTGAGCCTCCTCTGCTGCAGGCTGCACCCCCCCAGCTCCCTCAGCCTCTCCTCACAGGGCTGTGCTCCAGGCCCCTCCCCAGCCTTGCTGCCCTGCTCCAAACACCTTCCAGCACCTGCTTGTACTTGGCAGTGCTGGGTTGATGGTTGGGCTTGAAGATTGGGTTGAGGGTTGGGCTTGGCAGCAGTGGGTTGGTGGTTGTGCTGGCAGCATTGGGTTCAGAGTTGTGCTGGCAGCATTGAGTTCAGGGTTGAGTTGGCAGCATTGGGTTAAGGGTTGTGCTGGCAGCACTGGGTTCAGGGTTGTGCTGGCAGCACTGGGTGGATGGTTGTGCTGGCAGCATTGGGTTGATGGTTGTGCTGGCAGCATTGAGTTCAGGGTTGTGCTGGCAGCACTGGGTGGATGGTTGTGCTGGCAGCACTGGGTTGATGGTTGTGCTGGCAGCATTGAGTTCAGGGTTGTGCTGGCAGCATTGGGTTGATGGTTGTGCTGGCAGCATTGAGTTCAGGGTTGTGCTGGCAGCACTGGGTTCAGGGTTGTGCTGGCAGCAGTGGGTTCAGGGTTGTGCTGGCAGCATTGGGTTCAGGGTTGTGCTGGCAGCAATGGGTTCAGGGTTGTGTTGGCAGCACTGGGTTCAGGGTTGTGCTTGGCAGCATTGGGTTCAGGGTTGTGCTGGCAGCATTGGGTTCAGGGTTGTGCTGGCAGCATTGGGTTCAGGGTTGTGCTGGCAGCATTGGGTTCAGAGTTGTGCCTGCAGCATTGGGTTCAGGGTTGTGCTGGCAGCACTGGGTTCAGGGTTGAGCTGGCAGCATTGAGTTCAGGGTTGTGCTGGCAGCATTGAGTTCAGGGTTGAGTTGGCAGCAATGGGTTCAGGGTTGTGTTGGCAGCATTGGGTTCAGGGTTGTGCTGGCAGCATTGGGTTCAGGGTTGTGCTGGCAGCATTGGGTTCAGGGTTGTGCTGGCAGCATTGGGTTCAGAGTTGTGCCTGCAGCATTGGGTTCAGGGTTGTGCTGGCAGCACTGGGTTCAGGGTTGAGCTGGCAGCATTGAGTTCAGGGTTGTGCTGGCAGCATTGAGTTCAGGGTTGTGCTGGCAGCAATGGTTTCAGGGTTGTGCTGGCAGCACTGGGTTCAGGGTTGTGCTGGCAGCATTGGGTTCAGGGTTGTGCTGGCAGCATTGAGTTCAGGGTTGTGCTGGCAGCAATGGGTTCAGGGTTGTGTTGGCAGCATTGGGTTCAGGGTTGTGCTGGCAGCATTGGGTTCAGGGTTGTGCTGGCAGCAATGGGTTCAGGGTTGTGTTGGCAGCACTGGGTTCAGGGTTGTGCTGGCAGCATTGGGTTCAGGGTTGTGCTGGCAGCAGTGGGTTCAGGGTTGTGCTGGCAGCATTGAGTTCTGGGTTGTGCTGGCAGCATTGGGTTCAGGATTGTGCTGGCAGCATTGAGTTCAGGGTTGAGTTGGCAGCATTGGGTTCAGGGTTATGTTGGCAGCATTGGGTTCAGGGTTGTGCTGGCAGCACTGGGTTCAGGGTTGAGCTGGCAGCATTGAGTTCAGGGTTGTGCTGGCAGCATTGAGTTCAGGGTTGTGCTGGCAGCATTGAGTTCAGGGTTGAGTTGGCAGCAATGGGTTCAGGGTTGTGCTGGCAGCATTGGGTTCAGGGTTGTGCTGGCAGCATTGGGTTCAGAGTTGTGCTGGCAGCATTGAGTTCAGGGTTGTGCTGGCAGCATTGGGTTCAGGGTTGTGCTGGCAGCATTGAGTTCAGGGTTGTGCTGGCAGCAATGGTTTCAGGGTTGTGTTGGCAGCACTGGGTTCAGGGTTGTGCTGGCAGCATTGGGTTCAGGGTTGTGCTGGCAGCATTGAGTTCAGGGTTGTGCTGGCAGCAATGGGTTCAGGGTTGTGTTGGCAGCATTGGGTTCAGGGTTGTGCTGGCAGCATTGGGTTCAGGGTTGTGCTGGCAGCAATGGGTTCAGGGTTGTGTTGGCAGCACTGGGTTCAGGGTTGTGCTGGCAGCATTGGGTTCAGGGTTGTGCTGGCAGCAGTGGGTTCAGGGTTGTGCTGGCAGCATTGAGTTCTGGGTTGTGCTGGCAGCATTGGGTTCAGGGTTGTGCTGGCAGCATTGGGTTCAGGGTTGTGCTGGCAGCATTGGGTTCAGGGTTGTGCTGGCAGCATTGAGTTCAGGGTTGTGCTGGCAGCATTGGGTTCAGGGTTGTGCTGGCAGCATTGAGTTCAGGGTTGAGTTGGCAGCATTGGGTTCAGGGTTGTGCTGGCAGCATTGAGTTCAGGGTTGTGCTGGCAGCATTGGGTTCAGGGTTGTGCTGGCAGCATTGGGTTCAGAGTTGTGCTGGCAGCATTGGGTTCAGGGGTGTGCTGGCAGCATTGGGTTCAGGATTGTGCTGGCAGCATTGAGTTCAGGGTTGAGTTGGCAGCATTGGGTTCAGGGTTATGTTGGCAGCATTGGGTTCAGGGTTGAGTTGGCAGCATTGGGTTCAGGGTTGAGTTGGCAGCATTGGGTTCAGGGTTGTGCTGGCAGCATTGGGTTCAGGGTTGTGCTGGCAGCATTGGGTTCAGAGTTGTGCTGGCAGCATTGGGTTCAGGGTTGTGCTGGCAGCATTGGGTTCAGGGTTGTGCTGGCAGCATTGGGTTCAGGGTTGTGCTGGCAGCATTGGGTTCAGAGTTGTGCCTGCAGCATTGGGTTCAGGGTTGTGCTGGCAGCACTGGGTTCAGGGTTGAGCTGGCAGCATTGAGTTCAGGGTTGTGCTGGCAGCATTGAGTTCAGGGTTGAGTTGGCAGCAATGGGTTCAGGGTTGTGTTGGCAGCATTGGGTTCAGGGTTGTGCTGGCAGCATTGGGTTCAGGGTTGTGCTGGCAGCATTGGGTTCAGGGTTGTGCTGGCAGCATTGGGTTCAGAGTTGTGCCTGCAGCATTGGGTTCAGGGTTGTGCTGGCAGCACTGGGTTCAGGGTTGAGCTGGCAGCATTGAGTTCAGGGTTGTGCTGGCAGCATTGAGTTCAGGGTTGTGCTGGCAGCAATGGTTTCAGGGTTGTGTTGGCAGCACTGGGTTCAGGGTTGTGCTGGCAGCATTGGGTTCAGGGTTGTGCTGGCAGCATTGAGTTCAGGGTTGTGCTGGCAGCATTGGGTTCAGGGTTGTGTTGGCAGCATTGGGTTCAGGGTTGTGCTGGCAGCATTGGGTTCAGGGTTGTGCTGGCAGCAATGGGTTCAGGGTTGTGCTGGCAGCACTGGGTTCAGGGTTGTGCTGGCAGCATTGGGTTCAGGGTTGTGCTGGCAGCAGTGGGTTCAGGGTTGTGCTGGCAGCATTGAGTTCTGGGTTGTGCTGGCAGCATTGGGTTCAGGATTGTGCTGGCAGCATTGAGTTCAGGGTTGAGTTGGCAGCATTGGGTTCAGGGTTATGTTGGCAGCATTGGGTTCAGGGTTGTGCTGGCAGCACTGGGTTCAGGGTTGAGCTGGCAGCATTGAGTTCAGGGTTGTGCTGGCAGCATTGAGTTCAGGGTTGTGCTGGCAGCATTGAGTTCAGGGTTGAGTTGGCAGCAATGGGTTCAGGGTTGTGCTGGCAGCATTGGGTTCAGGGTTGTGCTGGCAGCATTGGGTTCAGAGTTGTGCTGGCAGCATTGAGTTCAGGGTTGTGCTGGCAGCATTGGGTTCAGGGTTGTGCTGGCAGCATTGAGTTCAGGGTTGTGCTGGCAGCATTGGTTTCAGGGTTGTGTTGGCAGCACTGGGTTCAGGGTTGTGCTGGCAGCATTGGGTTCAGGGTTGTGCTGGCAGCATTGAGTTCAGGGTTGTGCTGGCAGCAATGGGTTCAGGGTTGTGTTGGCAGCATTGGGTTCAGGGTTGTGCTGGCAGCATTGGGTTCAGGGTTGTGCTGGCAGCAATGGGTTCAGGGTTGTGGTGGCAGCACTGGGTTCAGGGTTGTGCTGGCAGCATTGGGTTCAGGGTTGTGCTGGCAGCAGTGGGTTCAGGGTTGTGCTGGCAGCATTGAGTTCTGGGTTGTGCTGGCAGCATTGGGTTCAGGGTTGTGCTGGCAGCATTGGGTTCAGGGTTGTGCTGGCAGCATTGGGTTCAGGGTTGTGCTGGCAGCATTGAGTTCAGGGTTGTGCTGGCAGCATTGGGTTCAGGGTTGTGCTGGCAGCATTGAGTTCAGGGTTGAGTTGGCAGCATTGGGTTCAGGGTTGTGCTGGCAGCATTGAGTTCAGGGTTGTGCTGGCAGCATTGGGTTCAGGGTTGTGCTGGCAGCATTGGGTTCAGAGTTGTGCTGGCAGCATTGGGTTCAGGGGTGTGCTGGCAGCATTGGGTTCAGGATTGTGCTGGCAGCATTGAGTTCAGGGTTGAGTTGGCAGCATTGGGTTCAGGGTTATGTTGGCAGCATTGGGTTCAGGGTTGTGCTGGCAGCACTGGGTTCAGGGTTGTGCTGGCAGCATTGGGTTCAGGGTTGTGCTGGCAGCATTGGGTTCAGGGTTGTGCTGGCAGCATTGGGTTCAGGGTTGTGCTGGCAGCATTGGGTTCAGGGTTGTGCTGGCAGCATTGGGTTGATGGTTGTGCTGGCAGCATTGGGTTGATGGTTGTGCTTGCACCATTGGGTTCAGGGTTGTGCTTGCACCATTGGGTTGATGGTTGTGCTGGTAGTATTGGGTTGATGGTTGTGCTGGCAGCATTAGGTTCAGGGTTGTGCCTACAGCACTGGGTTCAGGGTTGTGCTTGCCAGTGGCAGGGTAGTTGTTGGACTTGATGCTCCTGGAGTTCTTATCCAACCTTTAGATGACACAACCACATTGCAAGTAAGACAAGCCCTCCACCTGCCTTCCTCCAGCCCATGAAGCACCAGTGAGGGAGCATTATTTGGGTGCCCTGAGCAGCACTCAGCACCAGGCAGAGCATCAATCCTCCTCCTGTGCCCTGCACCACAGCAGCTGGGAGATACATATATAGGACATCATCAACTTCCAGCAATTTATTCCACCTATGCCTTTTTTTCTTTGCTTGTCACTATGGTAACTACAAAGTAAAGATCAAAGCAGGCTGCCAACAGCAGGAGAAGGTATTATCCCCATCCCCCCCCTCCTGCACCCAGCTCCCTGACCCTCTCCCTTTGCAGAAGTAACTTCAGCTTGGGTTTATTTCCTTCCCATTCAGAAAACTCACAGGATGTCAGGGGTGGGAAGGGACCCAAGGAGAGCATCCAGTCCAGCCCCTCTGCCAGAGCAGGGCAATGCTATCTAACACAGATCACAGAGGAACACATCCAGACAGGCCTGGGAAGGCTCCACACAAGGAGACTCCACAACCTCTCTGGGCAGCCTGTGCCAGGGCTCTGGGACCCTTACAAGAGAGAAGTTCCCCCTTGTGCTGAGCTGGAACCTCCTGTGCTGCAGCTTCCATCCACTGCTGCTTGTCCTGTGCCAGGGAGCAGTGAGCAGAGCCTGTCCCCCCCTCCTGACCCCCAGCCCTCAGATAGTGATAAGCATTTATCAAATCCCCTCTCAATCTTCTCTGCTCCAGACTAAGCAGCCCCAGGGCCTTCAGCCTCTCCTCACCAGGCACTGCTCAGTCCCCTCATCATCCTCACAGCCCTCTGCTGGACCCTCTCCAGCAGATCCCTGTCCCTCTGCAACTGGGGAGCCCCAAACTGAAGGCAGTGCTCAAGATGAGGTCTCAGCAGGGCAGAGCAGAGGGGCAGGAGAACCTCCCTGCATCTGCTGGCCACACTCTGCTGAGTGCCCCCCAGGACCCCACTGGCCTCTTGGCCCCCAGGGCACATTGCTGTGCCATGGATGCTCTCCCCCAGCACTCCCAGCTCCCTCTCCTTGGGGCTGCTCTCCAGCAGTCACCTCCCAGCCTGTCCTGCTGCAGTTTGTTCTCCCTCCCCAGGTGCAGGACTCTGCACTTGTGCTTGTTGAACCTCATCTGGTTCCTCTGTGCCCAGCTCTGTGCCCAGGGCTCTCTGGATGGCAGCACAGCCTGCAGCTGTCTCAGCCAAGCCTCCCAGCTTGGTGTCAGCAGCAAACCTGCTGAGCAGACTCTGTCTGTGCCCTCACCAATGGCATTGCTGAAGATGTTGACCAGGACTGGCCTCAGCACTGATCCCTGGGGGACACCACTGGTCACAGCTCTCCAGTTGGACCTGGCACCATTGCTCACCACCCTCTGAACTCTCTCTTGCAACCAGTTCCTAACCCACCTCACTGCCTGCTCTTCCATCCCACACTGCCTCAGCTTGCTCACGTGGATGTCATGGGAGATGGTGTCAAAGGCCTTGCTAAGGTCAAGGTAGACTCCATCCACTGCTCTCCCTGCAGCTACCCATTCAGTTATGGCACCATAGAATGCTCTCAGGTTAGTGAAGCAGGACTTCCCCTTGGCAAATCCATGCTGACTACTCCTGATAACCTTTCTCTTCTCTCCTCTCCTCTCCTCTCCTCTCCTCTCCTCTCCTCTCCTCTCCTCTCCTCTCCTCTCCTCTCCTCTCCTCTCCTCTCCTCTCCTCTCCTCTCCTCTCCTCTCCTCTCCTCTCCTCTCCTCTCCTCTCCTCTCCTCTCCTCTCCTCTCCTCTTCTCTCACCTGTCCCTGAGGATGTGCCTCTGGGGGGGGGGGGTGTTTGTAAGAGGAGAGGGATGCAAATGGGTGCACCTCTGACTCATGCACTCAGCCTCCCCTCACCACCACTCTTCCCTCTTCCTTCCCACCTCTGAGCTCCACACCCCCTCCTGTGCTCCTGAACTCCCCCTCACCCACTCTCCTCCATGCTCGCACAGCCAGCAGGGGTGGGGATGGTGCTGGGCACAGCCTGTGCCTGCCTGTGATGCTCTGCCCCGTTTCTCCAGCAGCATCCTACCGTTGGTGTCGAGGCACTGCTGGAGGTGCAAGCTGTGATGGGGGAAGCTATATTTAGAGCACATCCCTGGCAGGTGATTTTGGAGGGGGTGGGGAGGTGGGGGGCAGGGATTTCCTTTGTCTCACTGTGATGGTTCAGCCTCGGTGTCTCTTTCAGAAGCTCTGCTGCCTTCCTGGCAGTGCCAACAATGCCCTGCAGGGTAAGGAGTGCTTTTGAGGGACCTCTCTGCTGGCAGTGAAGCCTCCTCAAGCTGTCTGCCCATCCCTCTTGGGAGATGCTGTTTCAGGGTAGCTCCCTGCCTTTGAGCTGGGTGATGTTCCACAGGGCTGAGCTCCTCCAGGGCTGGTTGGGTCCCATCTGAAGCAGCCTGTGCTCACTCCTGGAGCCCTCTTCCAGCCTGCCTGATTCTGTGATTCTATGTGAGAGCACTGGGAGGTGTGAAATGCCACCTCCTGAGGGCCACACTTGGCCAGCAGAGCCAAGGAACAGATGGGAAGTTTGGTGGCTGAGGAGCAGGAGGCACAGCTCCAGTCATAGAATGATAGGATCAGGGAATCAGGCAGGTTGGCAGAGAGCTCCAAGCTCAGCCAGCCCAGCCTAGCACCCAGCCCTGCCCAACCAACCAGACCATGGCACTAAGTGCCCCAGCCAGGCTTGGCTGCAACACCTCCAGCCACAGCCACTCCACCACCTCCCTGGGCAGCCCATTCCAGTGCCAATCACTCTCTCTGCCAACAACTTCCTCCTCACAGCCAGCCCAGACCTGCCCTGCCACAGCTTCAGCCTGGGTCCCCTTCTGCTGCTGCTGGCTGCCTGGCAGCAGAGCCCAACCCCAGCTGGCTACAGCCTCCCTGCAGGCAGCTGCAGGCAGCAATCAGCTCTGCCCTGAGCCTCCTCTGCTGCAGGCTGCACCCCCCCCAGCTCCCTCAGCCTCTCCTCACAGGGCTGTGCTCCAGGCCCCTCCCCAGCCTTGCTGCCCTGCTCCAAACACCTTCCAGCACCTCAGCAGCTCTCTGCAATGGAGGAGCCCAGAGCTGGACACAGCACTGCAGGGGTGGCCTGAGCAGTGCTGAGCACAGGGGCACAAGAACCTCCCTTGTCCTGCTGCCCACACTGCTCCTGAGCCAGCCCAGGATGCCATTGGCTCTGCTGCCCACCTGGGCACTGCTGCCTCCTCTGCAGCTCCTCTCTGCCACCACCCCCAGCTCCCTCTCTGCCTGCCTGCTCTCAGCCACTCTGGCCCCAGCCTCTAGTGCTGCTTGGGGTTGTTGTGGCCAAAGTGCACAACCCTGCCCTTGGCCTTGTTCAGTCTCATCCCCTTGGCCTCTGCCCACCCATGCAGCCTGGCCAGGTCCCTCTGCAGGGCTCTGCTCCCCTCCAACAGCTCCACAGCTGCTCCTAGCTTGGTGCCATCTGCAAACTGACTGCTGCTGGACTCAATCTTCTGCTCCAGACCATCAATAAGGTATTTGGCAGGACTGCTGGTGGCATCTTGCTGCATTGCTGCTGCTGTTGGCAGGTGCTGGGCATAGAGCAGAAGGGTGAAGTTGCCCACCTCAGGCAGTGCTGAGCCAGCTGTGAGGTGGTGCTGATGCCCACTGTGCCACTGCTGTGCCAGCTATGAGGTGGTGCTGATGCCCACTGTGCCACTGCTGTGCCAGCTGTGAGGTGGTGCCTGATGCCCACTGTGCCACCACGGGGAGCAGGGGCTTGACTTATGCAGGTGCCCCCCAACTCTTCCACCTGCCCAGGTAGCATTGATTGTCTCTGGCTCACCTCTTTCTTGCAGCCCTCCAGGATGTTTGGCTTTGGTGAGTATGATGCCTTGAAGCCCTGGAGAACACTTTTGGGGGCATCAGAAGGGGTCTGTCTTGATGGTTCCTTCTCTTAGTGGGGTGCAGCAGAAGGCCAGGCTGGACAGATGGTGAGGATGGGAGAATTGCTCCCCTCCCTCTTTGGCTCCCTGTTGCTGTCCTCCTTTCAAGGAACCATGCAGCAGATGATGGTTCCAGGCTGCTCCAGTTGTACTCAGCAGCCTGATTTTCCTCTTGCTCCTCCAGCATATCCTCCTCTTGCAGCCAGAGGAGCTTGGTGCCCTAAGTAGGGTGCCAAGGGCTCTGCTCCCCACTGTGAGCAGCCACATCCCCATGCTAAACCAGGCAGGGATGCTCTCTGGCTTTGATTTCAAGGACCAATTCCCCCTCCCATCCTTTGGGTAGGACTCTGATACCGAGGCCAGCTCATTCCCAGGCTGCCTTCCAGCAGGGAAGGGTTGGAGGCCACACCAAAGCTGCTCAGATGATGGGGCTGGAGCTGCCAGCAAGTTTTCTGCTGTGAACCAAACTGAGCTCTAATAAATGCATCAGAGATCTCTCACTCCTTTTGCTTTCCCCTCTCCTCCTTCCCTGCCCCTTTAACTCTGTGCCCTTGGAGTTTGGATAACCTGCTGGAGCAGTGGGGACCACTTGGCAGGCAGAAGAACATCCCCAGCTGTGGGGGCAGGGTGGGGAGCTGGTGCCACCTCCTCCTTGGCCAGAGGGATTCAGCTGGATGCGTTTCTCTGCTCTCTCTTTGGCCCTGGGGAGGGCTTCTCTCTGCCCCAGCAGAGCTGCTGAGGCTGTAGAGACAGACAGATGGGTCAAAGAGGAGCCAGGGGCATGAGCCCATGAAGTGATTGCTCAGGGCAGTGGTGAGGTCACCATCTCCAGAGGAATTGGGGAGTTGTGTCGATGTGGTGCTGAGGGACAGGGTTTAGTGGTGGGTTTGGTAGGGCAGGGTCAGGCTCAATGATCTCAAAGGTCTTTGGCAAGCAAAATGATTCTGGGAATTCTAAATCCTCAGTTTTGGGCAGTTCCTTGGACCAGCTGCTGCTGGTGAGACACAACCCCCCCAGTCTGAGGACATCACTGCAGCCCCCAGAGCCCTTCCTCTGCAGAGGAGGCCAAATCCAGGCACTGCCTTGGAAGTCAGAGAGTCACAGAATGAACCAGGTTGGAAAAGACCTCAAGGATCAGCTGCTCCAACCTGTCACCTAACCCTCTACTTAGCTAACCCATGGCACCAAGTGCCTCAGCCAGCCTCCTCTTCGACACCTCCAGGGATGGGGACTCCACCACCTCCCTGGGCAGCCCATTCCAGTGCCAATCACTCTGTGCCAACAACTTCCTCCTAACACCCAGCCTGAACCTGCCCTGATGCTGCTTGAGGCTGTGTCCTCTTAGAATCATAGAATCAGGCAGGTTGGAAGAGAGCTCCAAGCTCAGCCAGCCCAGCCTAGCACCCAGCCCTGCCCAACCAACCACACCATGGCACTAAGTGCCCCAGCCAGGCTTGGCTGCAACACCTCCAGCCACAGCCACTCCACCACCTCCCTGGGCAGCCCATTCCAGTGCCAATCACTCTCTCTGCCAGCAACTTCCTCCTCACAGCCAGCCCAGACCTGCCCTGCCACAGCTTCAGCCTGGGTCCCCTTCTTCTGCTGCTGGCTGCCTGGCAGCAGAGCCCAACCCCAGCTGGCTACAGCCTCCCTGCAGGCAGCTGCAGGCAGCAATCAGCTCTGCCCTGAGCCTCCTCTGCTGCAGGCTGCACCCCCCCAGCTCCCTCAGCCTCTCCTCACAGGGCTGTGCTCCAGGCCCCTCCCCAGCCTTGCTGCCCTTCTCCAAACACCTTCCAGCACCTCAGCAGCTCTCTGCAATGCAGGAGCCCAGAACTGGACACAGCACTGCAGGGGTGGCCTGAGCAGTGCTGAGCACAGGGGCACAAGAACCTCCCTTGTCCTGCTGCCCACACTGCTCCTGAGCCAGCCCAGGATGCCATTGGCTCTGCTGCCCACCTGGGCACTCTGCTGCCTCCTCTGCAGCTCCTCTCTGCCACCACCCCCAGCTCCCTCTCTGCCTGCCTGCTCTCAGCCCCTCTGGCCCCAGCCTCTAGTGCTGCTTGGGGTTGTTGTGGCCAAAGTGCACAACCCTGCCCTTGGCCTTGTTCAGTCTCATCCCCTTGGCCTCTGCCCACCCATGCAGCCTGGCCAGGTCCCTCTGCAGGGCTCTGCTCCCCTCCAACAGCTCCACAGCTGCTCCTAGCTTGGTGCCATCTGCAAACTCACTGCTGCTGGACTCAATCCCCTTCGTAGCTTCATGCCTTGCAGCTGGTTGCTGAGCTGCATCCCTGGGCTGGATGCACCCAGGAGCAGAGATGTTGAAGCCCATCCAAGGACCTTCTTTTGAGATCTCTTGCTTTATTTTTTTTTGGTCCCTGTTACTCTTTCTTGCACACTTTGAAAGGAAACATCAACCTCTTGGCAGTAAACCCATTTTGACATCCAAATGGTTCACAGGACTAGGAAGAAGTTTGATCTCTGAGCTGTCAGCACCAACAGAAGCCAGGGGAGGGGGTTGGGGAGGAAGAAAAGAGTTGGTCTGAGCTAAAAAGCAGCTTCTCTCCATGCATCATCAACCTGATTTGCATCCCTGGGCTGGGAGCAAATCCTTGCCTGCTAAAAATGCCTCTGATTTCCTCCCTCTTCCCTTCCCCCCTCCTTACACGAGGCAGTTTTTAGGCTGGTGTTGGTTGGATTTGAGGTGATGCAGAGGTGGAAGTGAACCAAAGACAGGTAAGGCTGCAGGAGCATGAATCCATCTCTCCCCTCAGTCTCTTAAAGGGTTTCTTTATTAGAGCAGCTGAAAGGAGAAGAGGAAGGAAAAAGGAATCAAAATCAAAGAGAGAAGAAAGACAAGAAGAGGTCAGCAAGAAGGGGGAAGAAGGAAGGTAAAGATGTGCAGCAAAGAGAGCAGATTGCCTGCCTGGAGGTTGGGTTGTGGTTTCTTTTCCCTTTCCCTATCAAGGGTGGAAGATAAACAGAGACAGAAGGTTGGAAAGTGTCCCAGAAAGGTCTCTGCAGAAGGCAAACCAAACTTAGTTCAAGTGGATAAACAGCAAGCAAAGCTTGGGAGCCCAGGTGGGGGTGAAATGAAGCCTTTTAAAGCTGCTGAACTCCACCTGACCTGCTCCCAACTTGCCTGCTGAGATTGGAGGACTGCAGGAGATCTTCCTCTGTCCCCATCCCTCCTCCACTTGTCCCCTTTGAGCAGCTGGGCTGGCAGGTTTGCCCCATCAGCATGCAGAGATGCTTGGTTGGTGTTAGTAAGGACCTCCTCTGCTAAGGGCACCACTCAAAGTGGGCATCCCATGGCCATGCCCATTTGAATCATAGAATCACAGAGTCCTGCCAGGGCAGGACAACAGAATCCAGCACAGGTCACAGAGGAACACATCCAGACAGGCCTTGAAAGGCTCCAGAGAAGGAGATGCTGCTGGTTCTGGTTCTGACTCAAAACCATCTGCTCTGAGAAGTCTTCTTCCCTGGGAGCACCTCCAGCCTGGCTAACATAGACTCATGGAACCATAGATCAGAGAATCAGAGAAGCAGGCAGCTTGGAAGAGAGCTCCAAACTCAGCCAGCCCAACCTAGCACCCAGCCCTGCCCAACCAACCAGACCATGGCACTAAGTGCCCCAGCCAGGCTTGGCTGCAACACCTCCAGCCACAGCCACTCCACCACCTCCCTGGGCAGCCCATTCCAGTGCCAATCACTCTCTCTGCCAGGAACTTCCTCCTCACAGCCAGCCCAGACCTGCCCTGCCACAGCTTCAGCCTGGGTCCCCTTCTGCTGCTGCTGGCTGCCTGGCAGCAGAGCCCAACCCCAGCTGGCTACAGCCTCCCTGCAGGCAGCTGCAGGCAGCAATCAGCTCTGCCCTGAGCCTCCTCTGCTGCAGGCTGCACCCCCCCAGCTCCCTCAGCCTCTCCTCACAGGGCTGTGCTCCAGGCCCCTCCCCAGCCTTGCTGCCCTTCTCCAAACACCTTCCAGCACCTCAACATCTCTCTTGAATTGAGGGGCCCAGAGCTGGACACAGCACTGCAGGGGTGGCCTGAGCAGTGCTGAGCACAGGGGCACAAGAACCTCCCTTGTCCTGCTGCCCACACTGCTCCTGAGCCAGCCCAGGATGCCATTGGCTCTGCTGCCCACCTGGGCACTGCTGCCTCCTCTGCAGCTCCTCTCTGCCACCACCCCCAGCTCCCTCTCTGCCTGCCTGCTCTCAGCCACTCTGGCCCCAGCCTGTAGCCCTCCTAAGACCTTTTTCTCTTTGCTGGCTTTTCCTGTGGGGCTTGGCTGGAAGTCCCTTCCTTCCTGCCCCCCAGCCCTCAGATAGTTACAGACATTGCTCAGATCCCCTCTCAGCCTTCTCCTCTGCAGGCTCTCAGCCTCTCCTCACCAGGCAGTGCTCCAGTCCCTTCAGCATCCTTTTAGCCCTCTCTTGGGCTCCTTCTAGCCCCTCCTCAAGCAGATCTCACAAGGATCAAAGGCAGAGCTGCAAAAGGACACCAGGCACAGGAAACACAGACCAAAAAGCAGCAGGAGAGGGTAGAAAAGAAGAGACAGGGATCAGGACAAGCCTCCAAGCTCATTGCCTCACCTTTCAGCATCACCTCCAGCCTGCCCATCTGGCTCAGTCCCCAGCAGCAGGGCTGGGAGAAGAGAACTCCTCCAGTGCAGAAAAGCAGCCAGGGCTTGGGAATGGACCAGAACAACTGCCCTCAGCTTGGCTTAATGAGCTCAGAATCAGCCACCCACCAACAATGAAACCATTGGCAGCCTGGCAGCTCCCTTTGGAGGCTCCAGAGGTTGGGATGGTTTGGGGTGAGCTGGAAAATGACAGGAGGGAGGAGGTAAAGCAGCTCTGGGCTCACCTAGCCTGCTGCTGGCTGGGAGGGAATGGCACTGGTTGAAAGGCAGACAGGAGGTTATATCCAAACCAGATTGCCTAGACAAATAAGCCACTAGCCTTTTCTCCTTGTAACCAGGCAACCTGCAGGCATGTGGGTGGAGGATGCCAATGGCTCTTTAGGTTGGGGATTAGAACCTTTATTTACTGCTGGACCAGCTCTGGCCTCTCACTCAGAGAGAAGAAAAAGAAGGTTTATTGCCAAGCTGTGTGCACTCAGCCTCCTGCCTTCCAGCCAAGCCCCACAGGAAAAGCCAGCAAAGAGAAAAAGGTCTTAGGAGGGCTACAGGCTGGGGCCAGAGTGGCTGAGAGCAGGCAGGCAGAGAGGGAGCTGGGGGTGGTGGCAGAGAGGAGCTGCAGAGGAGGCAGCAGTGCCCAGGTGGGCAGCAGAGCCAATGGCATCCTGGGCTGGCTCAGGAGCAGTGTGGGCAGCAGCACAAGGGAGGTTCTTGTGCCCCTGTGCTCAGCACTGCTCAGGCCACCCCTGGAGTCCAGTTCTGGGCCCCTCCATTGCAGAGAGCTGCTGAGGTGCTGGAAGGTGTCACCTCACCAAAGCTGGGCTGGGTCTCCTCTGGCTTCATTCCAACAGGTCCCTCTCTGTGCTGTGCTGAAGGCTCCAGAGCTGCTCCCAGCACTGCAGGGGGAGTCACAGCAGAGTATTTCCATCCCTCCCATCACTGCTGTGGCCTCCTCTAGCCTCATTCCAACAGGATCCTGCCTGTGCTGTGCTGTGCTGAGGGCACTGCAGGGAGAGGTCTCAGCAGAGCACATCAGAGGGGCAGAATCCCCTCCCTGCCCTTGCTGCCCACACTGCTGGGGTTCAGCCCAGGATAAGGCTGCACAGTGCTGGCTCCCATCCAGCTCTCCCCCACCCCAGAACGAGATGATTTCCAGCTGGTGGAGCAGGAAGAGGGTGGTTTGAGGAGCTGGAAAGTGTTGCCTGCCCCAGCTGGGCCAGCACCAAACCATAATGGAGACATCTCTGTGTAGTAGCTGGGTTTGAGCTTTGGTCCCCTCCAGCAGTTCCCCCCACCCCAGCCCCATTAATAAGCTTTGCTGTGCCTGGTCCCAGGCATGTAGACTTTAAACAGAGAGGTTGTCAGCTGGGAGCTGAGCCCTGCATAGATCTCTTTGATGGAAGACTTCTTCAGAAGAGAACTTGGGGGGGGGTGGGAGGGCAGGGAGGGGAGAGTTTGCAGCCCTCCATCCAGAAAAGATGGATGGCTTGCTGGGGGATGCTGTCAGAGAAGCTAAACAGCTCTGTGGGTGATGGTAGGTTGGCTGCCCAAAAGGGGTTTCTCCATCCCAGTCCTCTTCTCTGCCTCCTGGCTGTGTCTAAGGACTCTGCTTCTTCCTTTGCATGCAGTGGAGGAGGGGGGGTGGGGGTGGGCAAGTGAAGCAGACCACAGGAATCCCTTCCAGACACTCAGTTGTGGAGTTTTCCCCTTAATGCTTCATAGAACCAGGCAGGGCTGGAAGGCAGCACAAGGAGCAGGCAGTGCCAACCCCCCTGCCATGCCCAGGGACACCCTACCCTAGAGCAGCCTCACCACAGCCTCAGCCAGCCTGGCCTCAAACACCTCCAGCCATGGGGCCTCAACCCCCTCCCTGGGCAACCCATTCCAGCCTCTCACCACTCTCCTGCTCAACAACTTCCTCCTCCCCTCCAGCCTCACTCTCCCCACCTCCACCTTTGCTCCATTCCCCCCACTCCTGACACTCCCTCACAGCCTCCAAAGTCCCTCCCCAGCTTTTTTGGAGCCCCCTTCAGACCCTGCAAGGCCACCAGAAGGTCCCCTGGGAGCCTCCTCTGCTCCAGCCTGCACAGCCCCAACTCTTTCAGGCTGTGCTCACAGCAGAGCTGCTGCAGCCTCTCAGCAGCCTCCTGGCCCTGCTCTGGACACTCTCCAGCATCTCCACAGCCCTCTTGGCCCAGGGGCTCCAGAGCTGGATGCAGCACTCCAGGTGGGCTCTCAGCAGAGCAGAGCAGAGGGGCAGAATCCCCTCCCTGGCCCTGCTGGCCACACTGCTGCTGCTGCAGCCCAGCCTCTGCTTGGCTTTCTGGGCTGCAAGTGCTCACTGCTGGCTCCTGTGCAGCTTCTCCTCCAGCAGCACCCCCAAGTGCCTCTCCTCAGGGCTGCTCTCCAGCCTGGCACTGCCCAGCCTGCATTGCTGCTTGCCATTGCCTCCAGCCAGCTGCAGGACCTTGCCCTTGGTCTCGTTGGACCTCCTGAGCTTGGCTTGTGCCCACCTCTGCAGCCTGCCCAGCTCCCTCTGCATGGATCCTGCCCTCCAGCCTGGCTGCTGCAGCACACAGCTTGGTGTGGGCAGCAAACTTGCTGAGGCTGCACTCAGTGCCTCTGCCCATGGCACCCACAGAGATGCTGACCAAGCCTGGGGCCAGCTTCCTGTACCCAAGCACTCCAAGATCCTTCTCCACAGAGCTGCTCTCCAGCAGCTCAACCTCCCAGCCTGTACTGCTGCAGCTTATTGCTCCTTCCCAGGTGGGAACTCTACACTTATCCCTGTTGAACCTCCTCAGGTTGCTCTCTGCCCAGCTCCCAGGCTCTCTGAATGGCCTCACAGCCTCCAGCTTGTGCTGTGTTCACCACTGAAAGGTGGCTGAGCAGCAGCTCTGATCTGACAACCTCCAGAGCTTTCCCTTTCTATGTTAAACAGAGGAGGAGGGAAGAGGGGGGAAAAAAAGGAGCAGGCTTTTTGCTGTGGTGGTCATTAAGGATTCCTTTGGAAGCTGTGAGCCTTCTGAGGCTGGAATTAGCTGAGTTCTCCTCCTCCATCAGCTGTCTCCAAAGCTTTCCTTCCCCTTCCTCTCTTCATTTCACTCTCTTCAGAGCCCCCTTTGCAATGAGCTCAGATTTCCCTGCACTCAGGAGTTGGGTGGATCTTTGCCAGCCTCATGAGAGAGAGGAGACCAATCAGTTCATGCAGGAGGTGAGCTCTGGCCCAGTTACTCCTCAACAAATCAGCTCTGCAGGGGCTTAGTTTTACTCTCAGACCCCCCCCTCATCTTCCAGGTGCTGCATCATCTCACACCAGGTCAGCCCTCCAGCTGCAAACCCTGCTCAGGGCAAGTGGAGCAACTCTCTTAGCCCTCTATGGGAGGATGCAGGAGGGAGCTGGAGATGCTGAACATCCTTCCAGGGAGCATTGCTTGCTCTCAGAGTGGCCTCAGCATCCTTCCAGGGAGCATTGTTTGCTCTCAGAGTGGCCTCAGCATCCTTCCAGGGAGCATTGTTTGCTCTCAGCATCCTTCCAGGGAGCATTGTTTGCTCTCAGAGTGGCCTCAGCATCCTTCCAGGGAGCATTGTTTGCTCTCAGCATCCTTCCAGGGAGCATTGTTTGCTCTCAGAGTGGCCTCAGTATCCTTCCAGGGAGCATTGTTTGCTCTCAGCATCCTTCCAGGGAGCATTGTTTGCTCTCAGAGTGGCCTCAGCATCCTTCCAGGGAGCATTGTTTGCTCCCAGAGTGGACTCAGCATCCTTCCAGGGAGCATTGTTTGCTCTCAGAGTGGCCTCAGCATCCTTCCAGGGAGCATTGTTTGCTCTCAGAGTGGACTCAGCATCCTTCCAGGGAGCATTGTTTGCCCTCAGAGTGGACTCAGCATCCTTCCAGGGAGCATTGTTTGCTCTCAGCATCCTTCCAGGGAGCATTGTTTGCTCTCAGAGTGGCCTCAGCATCCTTCCAGGGAGCATTGTTTGCTCTCAGAGTGGCCTCAGCATCCTTCCAGGGAGCATTGTTTGCTCTCAGAGTGGCCTCAGCATCCTTCCAGGGAGCATTGTTTGCTCCCAGAGTGGCCTCAGCATCCTTCCAGGGAGCATTGTTTGCTCTCAGAGTGGCCTCAGCATCCTTCCAGGGAGCATTGTTTGCTCTCAGAGTGGCCTCAGCATCCTTCCAGGGAGCATTGTTTGCTCTCAGCATCCTTCCAGGGAGCATTGTTTGCTCCCAGAGTGGCCTCAGCATCCTTCCAGGGAGCATTGTTTGCTCTCAGCATCCTTCCAGGGAGCATTGTTTGCTCCCAGAGTGGCCTCAGCATCCTTCCAGGGAGCATTGTTTGCTCTCAGCATGGCCTCAGCATCCTTCCAGGGAGCATTGTTTGCTCTCAGCATGGCCTCAGCATCCTTCCAGGGAGCATTGTTTGCTCCCAGAGTGGCCTCAGCATCCTTCCAGGGAGCATTGTTTGCTCTCAGAGTGGCCTCAGCATCGTTCCAGGGAGCATTGTTTGCTCTCAGAGTGGCCTCAGCATCCTTCCAGGGAGCATTGTTTGCTCTCAGAGTGGCCTCAGCATCCTTCCAGGGAGCATTGTTTGCTCTCAGAGTGGCCTCAGCATCCTTCCAGGGAGCATTGTTTGCTCTCAGAGTGGCCTCAGCATCCTTCCAGGGAGCATTGTTTGCTCCCAGAGTGGCCTCAGCATCCTTCCAGGGAGCATTGTTTGCTCTCAGCATCCTTCCAGGGAGCATTGTTTGCTCCCAGAGTGGACTCAGCATCCTTCCAGGGAGCATTGTTTGCTCTCAGCATGGCCTCAGCATCCTTCCAGGGAGCATTGTTTGCTCTCAGCATGGCCTCAGCATCCTTCCAGGGAGCATTGTTTGCTCCCAGAGTGGCCTCAGCATCCTTCCAGGGAGCATTGTTTGCTCCCAGAGTGGCCTCAGCATCCTTCCAGGGAGCATTGTTTGCTCTCAGCATGGCCTCAGCATCCTTCCAGGGAGCATTGTTTGCTCTCAGAGTGGACTCAGCATCCTTCCAGGGAGCATTGTTTGCTCCCAGAGTGGCCTCAGCATCCTTCCAGGGAGCATTGTTTGCTCTCAGAGTGGCCTCAGCATCCTTCCAGGGAGCATTGTTTGCTCCCAGAGTGGCCTCAGCATCCTTCCAGGGAGCATTGTTTGCTCTCAGCATGGCCTCAGCATCCTTCCAGGGAGCATTGTTTGCTCTCAGAGTGGACTCAGCATCCTTCCAGGGAGCATTGTTTGCTCCCAGAGTGGCCTCAGCATCCTTCCAGGGAGCATTGTTTGCTTTCAGCATGGCCTCAGCATCCTTCCAGGGAGCATTGTTTGCTCTCAGAGTGGACTCAGCATCCACAGGAGCCAGGGGACCTTCTGGTGGCCTTGCAGGGTCTGAAGGGGGCTACAAAAAAGCTGGGGAGGGACTTTTGAGGCTGTGAGGGAGTGTCAGGAGTGGGGGGAATGGAGCCAAGCTGGAGGTGGGGAGAGTGAGGCTGGAGGGGAGGAGGAAGTTGTTGAGTAGGAGAGTGGTGAGAGGCTGGAATGGGTTGCCCAGGGAGGGGGTTGAGGCCCCATGGCTGGAGGTGTTTGAGGCCAGGCTGGCTGAGGCTGTGGTCAGGCTGCTCTAGGGTAGGGTGTCCCTGGGCATGGCAGGGGGGGTGGCACTGCCTGCTCTTTGTGCTCCCTTTCAGCCTTGCCTGGGTCTATGGTTCTCCACCCAAGCCCAAAGGTGGGTGGTGTGCTGAGGGTGCCCTCCCCCACCCCTCTGGGCTTTGCAGTGATGATTGAGATTGATTAAGAGTTATCCTTTTTAATTAAGACCGAGAGGCTGGCACCCCAGGGTGCAGCAGCCTCAGGAAGGAGGACAATTAGGCAGCAATTACACAGCCTCCTAATCACATTTTACAGGGGGTGGGGGGGGGGGGAAGGGAGGAGGCAGAACTGAGATCTACTCCGAGCCATTCCAAATGGGTCAGCAGCAAAGCCAAGAGATGCTAAACGATTTGGCCCCCTTCAACTCCTTGCCGAGGGTGGGCTCAGATCGAGATTGGAGAGGAGATGTGGGCTGGGAACACCTCGGTGAGCTCAGAGCTCAGCGAACTCCTGCCCCCTGAGAGCTCTCAGCATCCATCAGCACATCTCTGCCCTGCAGGCATCTGATCCCCTCCCCTTTTCTCCTCCGAGGAGGGAGGGATGCAGCAGCAGCGCTGCCTCCTTCTCGGTGCCCTCTTCCAAGCCAACACAGATCATCGAGTGCCAACCCTTAACCCAACACTGCCAAAGGTTGGTGCTAAACCATGGCCCTCAGCACCACCTCTGGCATGGCTTTTAAAGGCTGCCAGGCGTGAGGATGATTTAATCCCTCCCCCAGGCAGCCTCCAAAAGAGTTTTCAGCCTGGATTTACCCATTCCCAGCTGTTCAGGAGTTTCCCAATGTCAGGAGAGTGGAGGAGGCTCCCTGGATGCTGGGGGAGCAGAGATGGACACTTGCTTGGAGGAGACTGGGACATTACTCCTACATTGTGACTCCTCTTGGCTGGAGGTGTTGAAGCCAAGCCTGTGATTCTATCCCTTCCATCTCAACCCATTCCATGCTTCTATGACTCCATCCCTTCCAACTCAACCCATTCCATGATTCTCTGATTCTATCCCCTCCAACTCAACCCATTCCATGATTCTCTGATTCTATCCCCTCCAACTCAACCCATTCTCTGATTCTATCCCTTCCAACTCAACCCATTCCATGATTCTATCCTTTCCAACTCAACCCATTCCATGATTCTATCCCTTCCAACTCAACCCATTCTCTGATTCTATCCCTTCCAACTCAACCCATTCTCTGATTCTATCCCTTCCAACTCAACCCATTCTCTGATTCTATCCTTTCCAACTCAACCCATTCCATGATTCTATCCCCTCCAACTCAACCCATTCCATGATTCTCTGATTCTATCCCCTCCAACTCAACCCATTCTCTGATTCTATCCCTTCCAACTCAACCCATTCTATGATTCTATCCTTTCCAACTCAACCCATTCCATGATTCTATCCCTTCCAACTCAACCCATTCTCTGATTCTATCCCTTCCAACTCAACCCATTCTGATTCTATCCCTTCCAACTCAACCCATTCCATGATTCTATCCTTTCCAAGTCAACCCATTCCATGATTCTCTGATTCTATCCCTTCCAACTCAACCCATTCCATGATTCTCTGATTCTATCCCCTCCAACTCAACCCATTCTATGATTCTATCCTTTCCAACTCAACCCATTCTGATTCTATCCCTTCCAACTCAACCCATTCTGATTCTATCCCTTCCAACTCAACCCATTCCATGATTCTCTGATTCTATCCCCTCCAACTCAACCCATTCTATGATTCTATCCTTTCCAACTCAACCCATTCTGATTCTATCCCTTCCAACTCAACCCATTCTGATTCTATCCCTTCCAACTCAACCCATTCTGATTCTATCCCTTCCAACTCAACCCATTCTATGCTTCTCTGATTCTATCCCTTCCAACTCAACCCATTCTATGCTTCTCTGATTCTATCCCTTCCAACTCAACCCATTCTATGATTCTATCCCTTCCAACTCAACCCATTCTATGCTTCTCTGATTCTATCCCTTCCAACTCAACCCATTCTCTGCTTCTCTGATTCTATCCCTTCCAACTCAACCCATTCTGTGATCCTAGGACACACCTAAGGCATGAAGAAACGTGCTGCTGTGGCTCCTGCTCCCTGCACTGAGAGCCTGCTCTCAGGCAATAAGAAAAGCCACCTTCCACATCCCAAACCATCATCACCCCACAAGAAGGCCTCATGCAAGCAAAGCCCTGGTCCCCTTTAAGCTGTTGAGCAGGGTTAGCTCCCAGATGGCACAAGGCTGATTATCAAGAGGCTCTGCTTTATCCTGCCAAAGCCTCCCGTGCCACCACTGCTAAACCCAGCCCAGAATAGCAGCAACCCCAAATCGGCTCAGGCTCATGGACTGACCTCCATAATCTCACCCAGAGGGAAGAAGAAAGCCATCCCAGGAGATTGGGGAGCTTCTGCTTCCTTCTGCTGGCAGCAGTTTAGAGAAGAGCTCTTCTGAGGAGCAGCTGAAGGAACTGGGGTTGTTCAGTCTGAGGAAGAGGAGGCTGAGGGGGAGATCTCATTGCTCTCTACTGATCATAGAATCATAGAATCAGGCAGGTTGGGAGAGAGCTCCAAGCTCAGCCAGCCCAACCTAGCACCCAGCCCTGCCCAGTCATAGAATCAAGCAGGTTGGCAGAGAGCTCCAAGCTCAGCCAGCCCAACCTAGCACCCAGCCCTGCCCAACCAACCACACCATGGCACTAAGTGCCCCAGCCAGGCTTGGCTGCAACACCTCCAGCCACAGCCACTCCACCACCTCCCTGGGCAGCCCATTCCAGTGCCAATCACTCTCTCTGCCAGCAACTTCCTCCTCACAGCCAGCCCACACCTGCCCTGCCACAGCTTCAGCCTGGGTCCCCTTCTTCTGCTGCTGGCTGCCTGGCAGCAGAGCCCAACCCCAGCTGGCTACAGCCTCCCTGCAGGCAGCTGCAGGCAGCAATGAGCTCTGCCCTGAGCCTCCTCTGCTGCAGGCTGCACCCCCCAGCTCCCTCAGCCTCTCCTCACAGGGCTGTGCTCCAGGCCCCTCCCCAGCCTTGCTGCCCTTCTCCAAACACCTTCCAGCACCTCAGCAGCTCTCTGCAATGCAGGAGCCCAGAGCTGGACACAGCACTGCAGGGGTGGCCTGAGCAGTGCTGAGCACAGGGGCACAAGAACCTCCCTTGTCCTGCTGCCCACACTGCTCCTGAGCCAGCCCAGGATGCCATTGGCTCTGCTGCCCACCTGGGCACTGCTGCCTCCTCTGCAGCTCCTCTCTGCCACCACCCCCAGCTCCCTCTCTGCCTGCCTGCTCTCAGCCCCTCTGGCCCCAGCCTCTAGTGCTGCTTGGGGTTGTTGTGGCCAAAGTGCACAACCCTGCCCTTGGCCTTGTTCAGTCTCATCCCCTTGGCCTCTGCCCACTGAGCTCAGCAGTTTGTGAGTAAAACCCCAGAGCTGGCCCACACTGAGCATCCTTCCAGCTTCGAGCAGAGGGCAGCAAACCTCCTGCAAGGAGCAAGCGCCGAGGTCCTAACGCTGCCTCCTATAGCACGAAGCAAAGCAACACTCAACCAATTACCCTAATGCTGCTTATTTGCTCTTGTTGCAGGGAGTAATTGCTCACCCAGAAGCTATTAGGTTAGATAACAGCAGAACAAACAAAACTGTTCATTTTCCTCACCAGCTATTTCTACACCTACCACTCCACAGCCACTGCTCACTGCCTGGGAGCTACTCCACTGGTGAGGCAGACAAAAGAGGTTTGTCACGGCTGTGGGTGAGGTTTCTCCCTCCCTGCTGCTCTAGGAAAGGCTTTGAGGGCTGCCTCCTGGTTGATTTATCCTCCCTGCCGTTGCTTCAGCTTCTTGGGGGTGGGTTTGGGTTTGGGGAGGGTCTTTGCCAGGTCAAGGCATGGTTACAACCCTGCTCTTGGTTATGGCTGGTGAATTAAATGAGGGGGTTGGGGAGCTTGTGGTTCTCCTGGCAAGGTTTGGGGATGATTCTTTGCTGGGGGAGGGTGTGACTTGCTGTCCCAAGAGGTCAGGAAGGGATGGGTTGAACCTGGAGGAAATATTAGAGCCTGAGAGAAGCTAGAGGGAATAAAGGGTGAGGAGGAGGAGGAAGAAGATGACCAGAAAGGAGGTGAAGAAGAAGAAAACCATGAAGGAAGTAAAGAAGAAAGGAGCAGGAACAGAAAGGAGAAAACAAGGAGGAGGAGGAGGAGGAGGAGGAGGAGGAGGAGGAGGAGGAGGAGGAGGAGGAGGAGGAGGAGGAGGAGGAGGAGGAAGGAGGAGGCGGCAAAGGGGAAGGAGGGGGCAAAGGGGAAGGAGGGGGCAAAGGGGAAGGAGGGGGCAAAGGGGAAGGAGGGGGCAAAGGGGAAGGGGAAGGAAGGGGAGAAGGGGAAGAGGAAGGGGAAGGAAGGGGGGGAAGAGAAGGAGGGGGAGAAGGGGAAGGGGAAGGGGAAGGAAGGGGGGGAAGAGAAGGAAGAGAAGGGGAAGGGGAAGGAGGGGGAGAAGGGGAAGGAGAAGGAGAAGAAGGAGAAGGGGGAGGGAGAGAATGGGATGGGGGAGGGAGAGAAGGGGAAGGGGAGAGAGGGAGAGGAAGGAAAAGGAGGAGAAGGGAGAAGGAGGTGGAAAAGGACAAGGGGAAGGAGAAAGGAGAAGGGGAAGGGAAAGAGGAAGGGGGAGGGAGAGAAGGGGAGGGAGAGGAAGGAGAAGGAGGAGAAGGGAGAAGAAGGGAGAAGGGAGAAGGGAGAAGGGGAAGGAGAAGGAGAGGAAGAAGAAAGAAAAAGGAGAAAATGATAATGCTGGTGATGATGGTAAAGGAGGAAGAGGAGAAGGAACAAAAGCAGGAGGAGGTGATGGTGGTGGTTACTGATGTGGGGAGACAGTGAGGTGTCTGAGACACCCCTCAGTTGCCAACTGAGCTGGAGCTGGGCTGTCTGGGGCTGGGACAAGTGAGGCTGAGAGAGAGCTGGGGCTAGGAGACAGCTTTCCTCCGACTCCACTCCTCTCAGGATAGGGCCCTGGCTGCTGCTCCCTGTTTGCAGCAGCCCAGAGCTGGGAGGAAGCCACCGGGAAGCAGCTGCTGCAGCTCGCATCACCTCCTCCTCCTCCTTGGGGTGGCAGGGGATGGATGGGGCCGGAGAGGCTTACAGCACCCTAACGAGGGTCTGCTGGGCTAAGCAGCTCATCGAAGCAGGGCTCCAGCCGAGAGGGAGATGCTTGGTGGTCCTCAAGCTGGTGGCTTGCTTGGAAACCCAGAGGTGCTGCGAGGTGGTTGTTGCCTGGGGAGCATCAGCGGCTGGGACTGAGCCTCCTCCCTCTGCGACCTGGGAGCAAAGAGGGGAGGGGATGGGGACAGGGATAGGGGAGAGGAGGAAGGGGAGGGTGAGGAGGGGGAGAGAAATCCAGCTGCTTTATTTAGGTTAGAGCCACAGCCTAAAAATAACTCGCTCCCGAGCAGCCCGCTGCAAACAACCCGCCCTTCAGCAGCAGATGATTAGCGCTAATTAACGCCAGCTCCTGCCCGCCTGCCAGCCAGGAGCGAAGCCTGCAGGGTACCGACCGCGGCTGCTGGGTTGGGACCCCCAGCGGGAGACGATGAGACCATCCCCATCCCCTTCCCCTTCCTCCCTTTAGGGGATGCTGCAGCAGTAGGTGGTGTGGAGGCTGCTGAGGCTGCCATCTGGTGCTGGTGGGATGGGAGAGCCACCTCGGGTCATCCTTTCTGCTCCTCTGAGCTGGCATGAATCATAGAGTGCCAGAGTGGTTAGGAGGTGGAAGGGACCTCTAGAGATCATCCAGCCCAGTCCCTGCCCCATTCCTGCCAGAGCAGGATCAGCCAGGGCAGGGCACACTGGAATGCATCCAAGGTGAGGTTTGAAAGCCTCCAGAGAAGGAAACTCCACAACCTCCCTGGGCAGCCTGCTCCAGGCCTCCAACACCCTCACAGTAAAGGAGTTTGTCCTCAGGGATGAAGTGGAACCTCCTGGGTGCCAGTTTGTGTCCCCTTGTCCTATCACAGGACAGCACTGAGCAGAGCCTGGCCCCTTCTTCTTGCCCCCTCAACCTTCAGACACTTGGAAACATTAATAAGCTCTTCCCCCCCCCCTCCCAGGCTGCTTTTCTCCAGGCCTCTCAGCCTTTCCTCCTCAGGCAGATGTTCCAGTTCCTTCATCATCCTCAGAGCCTCCATTGAGCTCTCTCCAGTATCTCTCTGTCACTCTTTAACTACCTGTAGCCAGCTGGGGTTGGGCTCTGCTGCCAGGCAGCCAGCAGCAGAAGAAGGGGACCCAGCCTCAAGCTGTACCAGGGCAGGTCTGGGCTGGCTGTGAGGAGGAAGTTCCTGGCAGAGAGAGTGATTGGCATTGGAATGGGCTGCCCAGGGAGGTGGTGGAGTGGCTGTGGCTGGAGGTGTTGCAGCGAAGCCTGGCTGGGGCACTTAGTGCCATGGTGTGGTTGGTTGGGCAGGGCTGGGTGCTAGGTTGGGCTGGCTGAGCTTGGAGCTCTCTTCCCACCTGCTTGGTTCTATGCTTCTAGTCTCAACTAGGGATGAGCACAGGGAGACAATCACTGCCCTGCTCCTGCTGCTGTGGCCTCAGCTAGGGATGAGCACAGGGAGACAATCACTGCCCTGCTCCTGCTGCTGTGGCCTCAGCTAGGGATGAGCACAGGGAGACAATCACTGCCCTGCTCCTGCTGCTGTGGCCTCAGCCAGGGATGAGCACAGGGAGACAATCACTGCCCTGCTCCTGCTGCTGTGGCCTCAGCCAGGGATGAGCACAGGGAGACAATCACTGCCCTGCTCCTGCTGCTGTGGCCTCAGCTAGGGATGAGCACAGGGAGACAATCACTGCCCTGCTCCTGCTGCTGTGGCCTCAGCCAGGGATGAGCACAGGGAGACAATCACTGCCCTGCTCCTGCTGCTGTGGCCTCAGCTAGGGATGAGCACAGGGAGACAATCACTGCCCTGCTCCTGCTGCTGTGGCCTCAGCCAGGGATGAGCACAGGGAGACAATCACTGCCCTGCTCCTGCTGCTGTGGCCTCAGCCAGGGATGAGCACAGGGAGACAATCATTGCCCTGCTCCTGCTGCTGTGGCCTCAGCCAGGGATGAGCACAGGGAGACAATCACTGCCCTGTTCCTGCTGGCCACACTATTGCTGATCCAGGCCAGGATGCTGTCAGCTCCCTTGGCTACCTGGGCAGCCAGCTGAGGGTCAACAACCTCAGGTCCTCTTCCATTAGGCAGTTTCTACCCACTCTGCCCCAAGCCTGAAGCATTCATGAGGTGGTTCTGCTCTAGGGTAGGATGTCCCTGCCCATGGCAGGGGGGTTGGAAGTAGATGATCCTTGTGGTCCCTTCCAACCCTGGCTGATTCTAAGTGCAAAGCTCAGCAGTTGGCCTCATTGAACCTCAGCCCACAATGGTCTCAAGGTCACCTTTAATGTCCCTGGTGGCTGAGGCACTGAAGGCTAATTTGAGCTACTAAGAGGTGCCTCAGAGCCTGTAGTTCTTCTCCAATGGGATGGGATGTTCCTGGGGACAGCAGCTTCCTCCTCATCCTCTGGGAGGTGAAACCTCCTGTGGATGTCTCTGCTGGCTGGGTGAGGAGGGTCAGCATCTCCTGGGGACAGCAGCTTCCTCCTCATCCTCTGGGAGGTGAAACCTCCTGTGGATGTCTCTGCTGGCTGGGTGAGGAGGGTCAGCATCTCCTGGGGACAGCAGCTTCCTCCTTATCCTCTGGGAGGTGAAACCTCCTGTGGATGTCTCTGCTGGCTGGGTGAGGAGGGTCAGCATCTCCTGGGGACAGCAGCTTCCTCCTCATCCTCTGGAAAGTCAGACCCCCTGGATTCACAGCCCAAGCAGTTGCTGGGCTATAAAAAGGATCCCAGAGGGTGATGATGTGGAAGAACTTCGCTTCTGATGAGGCCAAGAGGTGAATGAGAAGTGAGTTAATCAGAAGAGCCTGAGGGGAGAAGGAAATCACCTTTAATTGCTCCATCTGAGGGAGGAAAACAGGGGCAGGAAACAAGGAGCACAGCAAGGGTTCAAACATTTTGGGAAGGCTTGAAACATGCCAGAGGAGCACAACGAGGCCAAGTGCAAGGTCCTGCAGCTGGGTCGAGGCAATGCCAAGCACAAATACAGGCTGGGCAGAGACTGCTTGAGAGCTTGGGGGGGGTGCTGGTGGATGAGAAGCTCAACATGAGCCAGCAGGCTTCAATTGCAGCCCAGAGAGCAACCAGAGCCTGGGCTGCAGCAAGAGCAGTGTGGGCAGCAGGGCAAGGGAAGTGATCCTCCATCAGGATCATCAAGTTCAACCCCCCCCCAGCAAAGCAGGATCACACAGGGCAGGGCACACAGAAATGACAGGTGACAGCAAGCTAGGAGCAGCTGTGGAGCTGTTGGAGGGTAGCAGAGCCCTGCAGAGGGACCTGGCCAGGCTGTATGGGTGGGCAGAGGCCAAGGGGATGAGACTGAACAAGGCCAAGGGCAGGGTTGTGCACTTTGGCCACAACAACCCCAAGCAGCACTAGAGGCTGGGGCCAGAGGGGCTGAGAGCAGGCAGGCAGAGAGGGAGCTGGGGGTGCTGGCAGAGAGGAGCTGCAGAGGAGGCAGCAGTGCCCAGGTGGGCAGCAGAGCCAATGGCATCCTGGGCTGGCTCAGGAGCAGTGTGGGCAGCAGCACAAGGGAGGTTCTTGTGCCCCTGTGCTCAGCACTGCTCAGGCCACCCCTGCAGTGCTGTGTCCAGGTCTGGGCTCCTCCATTGCAGAGAGCTGCTGAGGTGCTGGAAGGTGTTTGGAGCAGGGCAGCAAGGCTGGGGAGGGGCCTGGAGCACAGCCCTGTGAGGAAAGGCTGAGGGAGCTGGGGGGGTGCAGCCTGCAGCAGAGGAGGCTCAGGGCAGAGCTGATTGCTGCCTGCAGCTGCCTGCAGGGAGGCTGTAGCCAGCTGGGGTTGGGCTCTGCTGCCAGGCAGCCAGCAGCAGAAGAGGACCCAGGCTGAAGCTGTGGCAGGGCAGGTCTGGGCTGGCTGTGAGGAGGAAGTTGTTGGCAGAGAGAGTGATTGGCACTGGAATGGGCTGCCCAGGGAGGTGGTGGAGTGGCTGTGGCTGGAGGTGTTGCAGCCAAGCCTGGCTGGGGCACTTAGTGCCATGGTCTGGTTGGTTGGGCAGGGCTGGGTGCTAGGTTGGGCTGGCTGAGCTTGGAGCTCTCTTCCAGCCTGCTTGATTCTATGCTTTTATTCTCAACTAGGAATGAGCACAGAGAGACAATCACTGCCCTGCTCTGCTGCCCACCTGGGCACTGCTGCCTCCTCTGCAGCTCCTCTCTGCCACCACCCCCAGCTCCCTCTCTGCCTGCCTGCTCTCAGCCACTCTGGCCCCAGCCTCTAGTGCTGCTTGGGGTTGGTGTGGCCAAAGTGCACAACCCTGCCCTTGGCCTTGTTCAGTCTCATCCCCTTGGCCTCTGCCCACCCATGCAGCCTGGCCAGGTCCCTCTGCAGGGCTCTGCTCCCCTCCAACATCTCCACAGCTGCTCCTAGCTTGGTGCCATCTGCAAACTGACTGCTGCTGGACTCAATCCCCTGCTCCAGAGCATCACTAAAGATATTGACCAGGACTGTGCCCAGCACTGCTCCCTGGGGCACAGCACTGGTGCCAGCTGCCAGCTGCATGTGGCAACCATTCACCACCACTCTCTGGGCCCTGCCCTCCAGCCAGTTCCTAACCCAGCACAGAGTGAATCTGTCCAAGCCAGGAGCTGCCAGCTGTGCCAGGAGCTGCTTGTGGCAAGCCCAGGATGCCATCACCATCCACCCCTATGGAATCCTGATATAAAGAAGGTCTGGGGGTGGAAATAGGTTCAGAGATCCCAGCCTCTCTCTCTCTCCTCCTCCTACCTCACATGGGGAAGGAGTGTTTGCCGAGCTGGGCTGCGAGAAGCCTCTGCCGCTGTGGCCGTCCCCGCTGCAGTCACTCCAGGTGCGATGGCATCGCAAGCGTGGGCTGCTGGCACCATCTAGTGGGAGTGGGACCCTTCCCCCTCCACGCAGTGCGGCGGGACACGGCCCTACCTGTCACATCTTGGCGGCTTGGTGTCCCCTGGTTATCCTCTTCCTTAGGTACTCTGATCTCCCCCCCCCCCCTCCCCGGGGATGGGGGGGACCAGGGGGATGTGGGGTGAGGCATTTCGTGTCCCTAACCCCTTCCTGTTTTGGGAAGAGCCACCAGAACCCTGTGACATCTCAGCCTGGGCAGCAGGATGGGGCACTGGACACCCCCCCCCACCCTCGAACCAGATCCATAGGGACTCACCTGCTTGCCTTGCCCCATCGTCATCCTTCCACCCTCCTCCTGCCTCACACCGAGCTGGGGGTAACCCTGAGTGCCCCCCCCCCCTCCCGCCCCCCATCCTCACCCCCTTTCATCATGCCAAGTTTTGTCCCTTCCTAAAGCTCTGGCTGGGGCAACGCCAGAGGAGTGACTCTTGGCAAGCCTGCCCAGTGTACTGGTCCTCATGAGCAGGAGGAGGTGGTGGTGGAGGAGGAGGATGAGGATGGAGGAGGAGGAGGAGCAGAAGGAGGTGGAGGAGGAGGAGGAAGAGGAGAAGGTGGTGGTGGAGGAGGAGGTCGAGGAGGATGGAAGAGGAGGTGGAGGGGGGAGGAGGAGGAAGAGGAGGAGGAGGAGGTGGAGGAGGGGGAAGGGGACAGAGGAGGAAGAAGAGGAGGAGGAGGAGGAAGCGGAGGAGGTGGTGGAGGAAGAGAGGGAGGAGGATGGAGAAGGAGGAGGATGGAGGAGGAAGAGGAGGAGGAGGAGGAGGTGGTGATGGAGGAGGAGAAGGAGGAGGAGGAGGTGGTGGTGGAGGAGGAGGAAGGGAGGAGGATGGAGGAGGATGGAGGAGGATGGAAGAGGAGGAGGAGAAGGTGGTGATGGAGGAGGAGGAGGAGGAGGAGGATGGAGAAAGAAGAGGAAGAGGAGGAGGAGGAGGAGGAGGTGGTGGAGGAGGAGGAGGGGGAGGAGGATGGTGAAGAAGGAGGAGGATGGAGGAGGAAGAGGAGGTGGTGGTGGAGGAGGAGGGGGAGGATAGAGGAGGAAGAGGAGGAGGTGGTGGTGGAGGAGAGGAGGAGGATGGAGGAGGAAGAGGAAGAGGAGGAGAAGGAAGAGGAGGTGGTGGTGGAGGAGGAGGGGGAGGAGGATGGAGAAGGAGGAGGAGGAGGAGAAGGAGGAGGAGGAGGGGGAGGAAGATGGAAGAGGAAGAGCAAGAGGAGGAGGAGTATGGAGGAGGGGGAGGAGGACGAGGAGGAGAAGAAGAAGGAAGAGGAGGTGGAGGAGGAGGAGGAGGAGGCTGTTAGCCAGGCTTTCCTTCCTGGCCAGCCCCACTGCCTATTACATCAACTCTGGAATTTCCAGTCCCTGCGGGGAGAAGGGAGGAGCACAGGCAGGGAGCAAGGAAAAGCAGAGGAATATTGGGGGGATGCAGGGAATTGGGGAGGGGGGAGGAGAGGGAGGGAAATGTGTCCCACAGAGGGGATTTAGGCTCTTTGGTAAGGCCTGCTGCTGAGCTCCTTCAGGGTTTAGGATGCTCTTGGCCCCCCCTTGGCCTCATCCCTGGCTCCACCTCTGGCTTTAGGACCGGGAAGAGAAGCAGGAGGAAGGGAAAATCCACACGTGGAAAATGCACATCCTTAGGGCCAGCACTTAAAGCTACAGGGCAATGCCAGGTGGCACCAAGGCAGTTCCAAGGACAAGGGGGTGCCAGGGCTAGGGAATGCCCTCTCTGGCTTTCAAAGTGCTGCCTCAGTTTCCCCCAGGGTGAAAGATGGGAGGCAGGACACTGAGGATGCTAAGATCCCCTTAGGATGCTCTGGATCTCCCTAAGCCAGGTTGGGATCATGACAGAGGGAGGGAGTTCAATGTGGGGAGGTGGTCTCAGCACAGGGAAGGCTTTGGGGTTGGTACAGGATGGATCCCTCCTGGCAGCTGGGTTGAGGATCCCTTGGATTCATTCCTCAGCTTCCCTCTTTTGTGTATTGAAGGCTTCCATATTTAATATTATGGGATCCTAGAATCAGGCAGGGTTGGAAGGGACCACAAGGAGCAGGCAGTGCCAACCCTGGGGACACCTCACCCTAGATCAGGCTGCCCACAGCCTCAGCCAGCCTGGCCTCAAACACCTCCAGGGATGGAGTCCCAACCCCCTCCCTGGGCAACCCATTCCAGCCTCTCACCACTCTCCTGCTCAACAACTTCCTCCTCCCCTCCAGCCTCACTCTCCCCACCTCCACCTTTGCTCCATCGCCCCCACTCCTGCCACTCCCTCACAGCCTCAAAAGTCCCTCCCCAGCTTTTTTTGAGCCCCCTTCAGACCCTGCAAGGCCACCAGAAGGATGAGCTCATCCAGCTTCCAGGTTGATTTTCTTCCCTGGAGGTCTCACCTGTTTCACATCTCATTTTTCAAGGTGTGCTTCATGCCAGGGCTTTAGAGAAGGATAAACTTCCCCTCCCCCCCCCCCCCCCCCCCAAAAAAAAAAATCAGGTTTGGGGTCATTTTAACCCAAATTGGGTGCATTTTGTCTGTGCAATCAGCACCCTGAAGGGCTTGCTCCTAGCTCCTGGAGGGGCAGGATCCATCCCAGCTGTGATTCCCCCCCCCCCCCCCCCCTCCCTAAAATAAACCCTGCAGGGTTGCCTCAAACCCTCTCAGGTGAGGAACATTTGCAGAGCTTTAAAGAGGTCTAAACCCCCTCCCAAACCCTTCCCCCTTCCAAAAGCTCAGGGTTTCATTCCAAGTGGCTGCATCTTAGGCTCAAGCTAAACCCTTTTTGCATCCTTCTTCCTCCCCATCCTGGAGGGCAGGATCTGTGCCAAAATTGGGGGGGGGGGGGGGGGGTGTGTCCTAAAAACCCAAACCCAGTTGATTTTGCCCCAAATTTGGGACGTGGGAACCATTCCCAAGTTTTAAGCAGTGTTAAACTTCCCCCCCCTCCCAACCCTGGAATTTCTTTGTGAGGTAGCAAAAAGCCCAAGTTGCATTTTGGATTCATTTATGATTTTGGGGGGGTCTTTTCCAACCCCTAACATCCTGTGATCCTCTGACCTGTGATCCTCTGACCTGTGATCCTCTGATCCTGTTCTGTGTACAACCAACCAACCCCCCCCACCCCCTCCCCTCTGCCTTCCAGAGGTGGATCCTAGAACCAACCCCCAAATTTTGGAGGTGTGAATCATTCCAGGCCTTAACAAAACAAAAAGTGTAACCCCCACCCCCCAGATTTAAGGAGCAAAGGTGGAGGTGGGGAGAGTGAGGCTGGAGGGGAGGAGGAAGTTGTTGAGCAGGAGAGTGGTGAGAGGCTGGAATGGGTTGCCCAGGGAGGGGGTTGAGGCCCCATGGCTGGAGGTGTTTGAGGCCAGGCTGGCTGAGGCTGTGGTCAGGCTGCTCTAGGGTAGGGTGCCCCAGGGTTGGAACTGGCTGCTCCTTGTGATCCCTTCCAACCCTGCCTGATTCTATGGTTTGACCCTGAGTGGATGCATCTTGTGCACTGCCAGCCCCCTGCAGCTCTTCCTCTATCTCAGAGAGGGCAGAATCATAGAATCATAGACTCAAGCAGGTTGGAAGAGAGCTCCAAGCTCAGCCAGCCCAACCTAGCACCCAGCCCTGGCCAGTCATAGACTCAAGCAGGTTGGAAGAGAGCTCCAAGCTCAGCCAGCCCAACCTGGCACCCAGCCCTGGCCAACCAACCAGACCATGGCACTAAGTGCCCCAGCCAGGCTTGGCTGCAACACCTCCAGCCACGGCCACTCCACCACCTCCCTGGGCAGCCCATTCCAGTGCCAATCACTCTCTCTGCCAGCAACTTCCTCCTCACAGCCAGCCCAGACCTGCCCTGCCACAGCTTCAGCCTGGGTCCCCTTCTCCTGCTGCTGGTTGCCTGGCAGCAGAGCCCAACCCCAGCTGGCTACAGCCTCCCTGCAGGCAGCTGCAGGCAGCAATGAGCTCTGCCCTGAGCCTCCTCTGCTGCAGGCTGCACCCCCCCAGCTCCCTCAGCCTCTCCTCACAGGGCTGTGCTCCAGGCCCCTCCCCAGCCTTGCATTGGAATGGGCTGCCCAGGGAGGTGGTGGAGTGGCTGTGGCTGGAGGTGTTGCAGCCAAGCCTGGCTGGGGCACTTAGTGCCATGGTCTGGTTGGTTGAGCAGGGCTGGGTGCTAGGTTGGGCTGGCTGAGCTTGGAGCTCTCTCCCAACCTGCTTGGTTCTAGGATTCACATCCAGCCCCTCTCAGCTCTTCCTCCTTCCCTGCCTCACAGAGGGCATTACCTGTGCCAGGGATAATTTCAAGGCCCAAATCCCCACAGAATTCCCCCCCCCCAAATGTGGAAGGTGAAAACAAACCCAGGCCTTAGAAGCAGTTTAAAATCCAGGAATTCCCTTTTTACTCCTAATCCAGCAGGGATGCAGTTTGTGTGCCACTACCCACCCCCACCCCCCTCGCCCTCCCTCCCAGCTCCCGGAGGGCAGGATCCCTGCCAGAGGTGGAATTCACCCCACATTTTTGACCGTCTGAATCACTCCAGGGTTTGAAATGCCTGCAAACACCACCCCCCACCCCCCCTGGGGTTTATCCCGAGTGGACACATCCAGCGCCCCCCCCCCCCCTCCCCTCCACCCCTCGCCCCGCAGCCCTCCCTCCCAGCTGCCGGCAAGCAGGATGGGTGGCGAGGGCGGTCTTTAGGACCCGGTGGTTTTGCTCCCCACCTCGCCCCCTTCCCCTCCCTCTCTCCCTTCTTCCCTCCCTTCTTCCTTCCCTCCTTCCTTCCTTCCCTCCATCCCTCCCTCCCTCCCTCCCTCCCGCCACCGCCGCCGCCGCCGCCGCCGGGGGAGCGCGGCCGCTGCTCCCGCCCCGGGAGCCGCTGCGCCGGGGCTGGAGGGAGGGAGAAGGAAGCGGCGGTGAACGGGATGGCGAAACGGGGAGCCTGGGGGCTGCGGGGAGCCCGGGGGCTGCGGGGAGCCCGGGGGTTGTGGGCAGCGCTGGCTTGGTGCGGGTTGTGGATGCTGGCCGGCGGGCAGGAGCAGGCGGGCGGCGGCGGCGGCGGCGGTGGCGGTGGCGGTGGCGGCGGAGGGCAGCCGTGGAGGCAGCTGATCCGGTGGGAGAACAACGGTCGCGTTTACAGCTTGCTCAACACCGGCGCCGAATACGTCCCGGCAGGGCAAGAGAGACCCGGAGGCAGTCGGTTGTTGTTGGCGGGAGCGATGAGCGGAGGAACGGGCAGCGTCCGGCGGCAGGCTCCGGGGCTACCGCTCCGACCGGGCTCCGAGACGGTGCGGGGGCAAACGCGACATCCTTTCGGGTTCGGGCAGGTGCCCGAAAACTGGCGGGAGGGACCGGTGGGAGACAGCAGCGCTTTGCAAAGGATCCGGCCCGCCAGCCGTTCCCGCCAGCCTTCCTCCTCCTCCTCCTCATCCTCAGCCTCCTCCGCCTCATCCTTCGCCTACGCTTCCGTCGGGCAGCCTCCGTACCCCCAATACCCTTTCGCCCCCCAATACGAGCCTTACGAGGCACCCCGGGCTTACGACGAGACCTACACCTATTACCGTAGCACCGGCCCCGGTGGGGCTGCCGTGGCGGCGGCGGCGGCGGCGGCGGGGGCCAGCGTGGTGTACCCCTTCCAACCCCGGGCACGCTTCGAGGACTACGGGGAGGAGCAGAGCCCTTACAGAGCCCAGGCTTACTACCCACCTCCCGAGCGCCCTTACGTCCCCGCCGCTGCTGCTGCTCCGCAGCCGGTTGATGGCTTGGACCGTCGGTACTCCCATAGCTTGTATCACGATACCGGCGGCTCGCTGGAACAGGGCAGCCCGGATTCGTATGGCAACCAACAACCCCCTGCCGGTCACGGCGTGGCATCCACGGATAACCTCCAAGCTCCTACCGGGACGGGTTACGGGGTTCAGTATCCACCCTACGAGCCGCAACCGCCGTTCCGGGCGTTGGAGCCTTACGGGCTTCCTCGCCCCGAGCCTTACTTGCCAGCCAGGAGCCCTGAAATGCCGCAGGTTGTCCCCGATAGCCAAGCCCGACTCAGCGTGGGCAGCGTCTACCGGCCCAGCCACGGAGGAAGGGGTGAGTCTGGGCAGGGGGACGCAGGGGGTGAGGTGTGATGGTGCCCCGGGGGCTTCCTCATCCTCTGCCACCCGTGGTTGCTCCTCAGAGATGCTGCCCGGGTGATACGGGGATGGATGTGGCTGAGGAGATACCCGAGGGGATGTTGGAGACCCTACGTAGCTTGGGAAGGATGTTTGGGGGGGTGAGAAACAAGGAGGAAAGGGGAAGAGTAAGTCTCAGTGGTCCCAGACCATGCCCTGCTTGTGGGGTGGGTCTGTGCCGTGTCCCAGACCATCCCCTGCCTGTGGGGTGGGTCTGTGCCATGTTCCATACCATCCTCTGCCTGTGGGGTGGGTCTGTGCCATGTCCCAGACCATGCCCTGCCTGTGGGGTGGGTCTGTGCCATGTTCCAGACCATCCTCTGCCTGTGGGGTGGGTCTGTGCCATGTCCCAGACCATGCCCTGCCTGTGGGGTGGGTCTGTGCCATGTCCCAGACCATCCTCTGCCTGTGGGGTGGGTCTGTGCCATGTTCTAGACCATCCTCTGCCTGTGGGGTGGGTCTGTGCCATGTCCCAGACCATGCCCTGCTTGTGGGGTGGGTCTGTGCCATGTCCCAGACCATTCCCTGCTTGTGGGGTGGGTCTCTGCCATGTCCCAGACCATCCCCTGCCTGTGGAGAGGGTCTGTGCTGGGTGATGAGTGGGCACTGTGCTCCTTAGGTGGGTCTGTGCCATGTCCCAGACCATGCCCTGCCTGTGGGGTGGGTTTGTGCTGGGGGATGAGTGGGCACTGCACTCCTTAGGTGGGTCTGTGCCATGTCCCAGACCATGCCCTGCCTGTGGGGTGGGTCTATGCTGGGGGATGAGTGGGCACTGCACTCCTTAGGTGGGTGTGTGCCACGTCCCAGACCATCCCCTGCCTGTGGGGTGGGTTTGTACTGGGGGATGAGTGGGCACTGCACTCCTTAGGTGGGTGTGTGCCATGTCCCAGGTCATTCCAGCTTCATGGGGTAGGTTGGTGCTGTGTGATGTGGGCACGCTTAGCTTGTGGGGAGGGTCTGTGCCATGTCTGAGGTCACTGGGGTGGGTCTGTGCTGTGGTGCCCTGCTTGTGGAGTGGTTCCATGCCCTGTGCCTGGTCATGCCACGTTTGTGGAGTGCCTTTGTGCCACATCCAAGGTGATGCTGCTAGCTCGGGGTGGCTGTGGGCTACGGCCTGGGGACATCGGGTAGGACATTGGGGCAGGGCAGTGCCGTGTCCCAGCTCACCCTGGCTGTGCTCTGCTGTGCTGGGACACTCCTGGCTCACAAATGCTTCTGTGGTGCTGCCTCACTCGAAGCCTGTCGCTCCCTTTGCTCCCGGGGCTTGGCCACAGCAGGGGAGCAGGGTCACAGCAGGGCCACTGTCATTCCGTGTCCTACTGACTGTGATGATGATGAAATCCTGTGGCTTTTGGCCCGAGCCTTGCTGAGAGTGTTTTTGCTCCCTGGTGCAACTTGGAAGCCAGTCAGGAGAGCGTGAGGAGCAGCATCCTGGGGGATCTGATCCTTGCCTGGTCCCTTGGGAAATGCAGCTCAGCTGGAGTCTCTGCCCTGTCTGACTCCATAACCCACCCAGCCCCAACCCTGCTTTCGGAGGAAAACCCATCCCAGAGGAATTTCTACTGGGGGAGGGGGGGAAGTGTTCATCCAGCCCTGCCCCGTTGCGTGTGAGTGAGTAAACACCGTGGGAGCCGCCAGGCTGGGTCAGCCCCAGGTCCAGCCAGCCCTGCCAAGCATGTGTGGGAGAGAGCCTGGGGACAGGGTCTGTGTGCAGAGCATCTTCCTTCTAGGCTTGGGAGCTTGGGGACAGGGTCTGTGTGCAGAGCATCTTCCTTCTAGGCTTGGGAGCTTGGGGACAGGGTCTGTGAGCAGAGCATCTTCCCCCTAGGCTGGAGAGCTTGGGGACAGGGTCTGTGTGCAGAGCATCTTCCTCCTAGAGAGCTTGGGGACAGGGTCTGTGTGCAGAGCATCTTCCTTCTAGGCTAGAGAGGTTGAGGACAGGGTTTGAGTGGAGAGTATCTTCCTCCTAGAGAGCTTGGGGACAGGGTTAGTGTGGAGGGGATCTTCCTTCAGGTCTCTGCCCACCTCACCAGGAGCAGCTGCTTCTGCTGGCTGAGGGATGGAGGGATGAGGGAATGAGGAGTGAGGGGCTAAGTGTTGGAGGGAGCAAGGAATAGAGGGGCAAAGAATGGAGAGCACAGGGAATGGAGCAGAGGAGGGATGGAGGGGAGGAGGGATGGGAGGGATGAGGTATGGAGGAACAAGGAAAGAAGGATAGAAGGAGTGGAGCAGAAGAGGAATGGAGCAGGTAAGAGAGGGGATGTGAGATGGAAGGGATGGAGGGGCAAGGAATGGAGCAGCTGAGGAATGAAGGTGTGGGATGAAGGAGGTGAGGGATGGAATATGGAAGGGATGAAGGAGATGAGGGATGGAGGGGACGAGGGATGGAAGGGATGAGGCAGGAGGGGCAAGGAATGGGGTAGATGAGGAATGAAGGAGGTGAGATATGGAGGGGATGAGGAATGGAGGGGCAAGGAATGGAGCAGGTGAAGAGTGAAGGAGGTGAGGGCTGGAGGGGATGAGGGCTGGAGGGGCAAGGAATGGAGTAGATGAGGAATGAAGGAGGGGAGGAATAGAGGGGATGAAGGATGGAGGGGATGAGGAACGGGGGACACAAGAAGTGGAGTGGAAGAGGAATAGAGGAGCCAAGGGATGGAGGGGCTGAGGGATGGAGGGGCTGAGGGATGGAGGGACTGAGGGATGGAGGCAAAGGTGAGGGTTGCAGGAGCAAGGGATGAAGGGGTGAGGGACACTGCTGGTTCCACGTCTCTGGGAATGGCTGCCCTGCAGCTGAGCCAAGGAGACAGAGGGAAATGGGAAGGTTCCTGCCAAGCTTCTCTTCTCCCTGCTGGCAAAAGCTGTGTGCTTCGAGGATCTCTGAAAGCTAGGCCAGGGAATTAAGGTGCTGTGGCTCTCCCAGGGCAATCAGGATGCCCACGAGTGGGTGGACAACCCTCGTTGGTCACCAAAAGGACACTCACCTCTTGGTGCAAGAGCCCTCAGCCTCCTTCTACTCATCCTTCCTTAATGCATCTAAATGAGAGAAGAAAGCATCCAAGCAGGCACTGCCTGCCCTCTCCATCAGGTCTGCTCTCTCCAGCCAGGTTTTGGTTGGGAAAAGTCGTCACTTGCCTAGGTGAGGAGGTCACCAAACCACCCTCCCCCACCCCAAGCCTGTCACCTGCAGGGCCACCCTTCAGGCAGGTTTCTTAATTAGTCAAAACACTTCCTAAAGCCCAATCAGATGTTAATTATGCTCCTAAGCTCTTTGAGAGCCTCCTAATCCCACCAGTCTCCAGCAGGAATGTGCAGCATTCCTGACCCCTCACTGGGGGCACCTGAGGGGTGGGGATGTTAATTAAGCAATTAGATGCCACCAGCTTTGATGAGAGGGTTTAACTGGGGGCTTGTGTGAGCATCTCAGGTCCATCTGCACCCCTCTAGGCAATGGAGAGTTGTTGGAAGTGTTTCCAGCCCTAAAGCTGTACAGGTGGAGAGGTGGGAGAGGAGCAGCTGATGAGAGGGGAGAGGGATAAATGCAGCAGGATCAATGCTTTGGTGAGGAGAAGACACAAAGGTCTTTACGTGTCCTGCTGCCAAGTGCTGCAGGGGGCCTCACCAGGAGCAGCTGCTTCTGCTGGCTGAGGGATGGAGGGGTGAGGAATGAGGAGTGAGGGATGGAGGGGTGAGGGAATGAGGAGTGAGGGATAGAGGGGTGAGAGAATGAGGAGTGAGGGATGGAGGGGCAAAGAATGGAGAGCATAGAGAATGGAGCAGAGGAGGGATGGAGGGGAGGAGGGATGGGAGGGAGGAGGGATGGAGGAACAAGGAATGGAGGATAGAAGGAGTGGGGCAGCAGAGGAATGGAGCAGGCAAGGGATAGAGGGGATGAGGGATGGAGGGGCAAGGAATGGAGCAGCTGAGGAGTGAAGGTGTGGGATGAAGGAGGTGAGGGATAGAGGAGATGGGGGATGGAAGGGATGAGGCAGGAGGGGCAAGGAATGGAGCAGCTGAGGAATGAAGGTGTGGGATGAAGGAGGTGAGGGATAGAGGAGATGGGGGATGGAAGGGATGAGGCAGGAGGGGCAAGGAATGGAGCAGCTGAGGAATGAAGGAGGTGAGAGATGGAGGGGAGGGGGGATGGAAGGGAAGAGACAGGAGGGGCAAGGAATGGATTAGATGAGGAATGAAGGAGGTGAGGGATGGAGGGGAGTGGGGATGGAAGGGAAGAGACAGGAGGGGCAAGGAATAGATTAGATGAGGAATGAAGGAGGTGGAAGGGATGGAAGAGGTGAGGGACGAAGAAGGGGAGGGATGGAGGGGAAGAGAGATGGAAGGGATGAGGCAGGAGGGGCAAGAAATGGATGAGGAATGAAGGAGGTGAGGGATGGAGGGGAAGAGGGATGGAAGGGATGAGGCAGGAGGGGCAAGAAATGGATGAGGAATGAAGGAGGTGAGGGATGGAGGGGAAGAGGGATGGAAGGGATGAGGCAGGAGGGGCAAGCAATGGATGAGGAATGAAGGAGGTGAGGGATGGAAGAGGTGAGAGATGAAGGAGGTGAGGGCACAGGAGGTCTTGGCTACTGAAAGGCAAGGGCAAGGGGGCAGGGAGCCCACCTTGAGGTTCAACCAAGGTGCTCCCCACTCTTGAGTGACCCCCCAGGGGCTTCCTCACCCTGACCCTTAGCTGGACCCCCCCTCCCCTCTGGTTTCCTTTGTCTCCAGAGGGGTTGCTTTTCACCTTGCCCTCATGCAAACAGCTCTCCTGGAGTTGGCTTTCCAATGGGAGTGTGGGATGGAAATCTCATGAGGTGAGGAGGACTTTGGTACCCACTGAGCTTGAGTCATGGTGGCCATGGTGACACCTGAGGATGCCATCCTGCAAGGGTGGGGCACCTGGGCTAGGAGATGACAACTTGGTTGGGAGAGCCTCTCTTTTTGTGGGCTTGGGGATGAGTTTGGGTTCATTTTGCTGCTAACAACCAGCCAAGGATCCCAAGAGAAGTGGATGGGATGGGATGGGATGAAGAGGTACTGGAGGGGTGATGGTGCAGGGATGGGATGGGATGAAGGGGTACTGGAGGGGTGATGGTGCAGGGATGGGATGGGATGAAGGGGTACTGGAGGAGTGATGGTGCAGGGATGGAGTGGGATGGGATGAAGGGGTACTGGAGGGGTGATGGTGCAGGGATGGAGTGGGATGGGAAGGGATGGGGTGGAGTGGGATGGGATGAAGGGGTACTGGAAGAGTGATGCTGCAGGGATGGGATGGGAAGGGATGAAGGGCTACTGGAGAAGGAGTGATGCTGCAGGGATGGGGTGGAGTGGGATGGGATGAAGGGGTACTGGAGGAGTGATGGTGCAAGGATGGGATGGGATGGGATGGGATGGGATGGGATGGGATGGGATGGGATGAAGGGGTACTGGAGGAGTGATGCTGCAGGGATGGGATGGGATGGGATGAAGGGGTTCAGAGCTACTAGAAGAGTGATGCTGCAGGGATGGGATGGAGTGGGATGGGATGAAGGGGTACTGGAGGATTGATGGTGCAAGGATGGGATGGGATGGGATGAAGGGGTACTGGAGGAGTGATGCTGCAGGGATAGGATGGGATAAAGGGGTGGAATTCAGAGGTATTGGAAGAGTGATGCTGCAGGGATGGAGTGGAATGGGGTGAAGGGGTACTGGAGGAGGAGTGATGGGGCAGGAATGGGATGGGGTAAGATGGAATAGGATGGAATGTGGCAGAGTGTGATGGAGGAGTGCTGGAGGAGGGATGGTGCAAGAATGGGATGAGATGGGATGAAGGAGTGCACCAAGAGGTGCTGGAGGAGGGATGCTGGGAGGATGGAAGAGAAGGGGATGGGATAAGATAGGGTGATAAAATGGAATGGGACAAGATGAGGTAGGATGGGATAGAATGGGATGAAGGAAGGCACCAGGAGGTGCTAGAGAGGGAATGAGATGGGATGTGTTGGATGGGGATGAAGTGGTGCAGCAGTAGGGGCTAGAGGAGGGGTGCTGGGAGAATGGAAGAGGATGGGATAAAATGGGATGAAGGACTGCACCAAGAAGTGCTAGAGGAGGGATTCTGGGTGGGAATGGAAGGGGATGGGTTTGGGATATGGTGGATTGGGATGAAGGGGTTCACCAGGAGGTGCTAGAGGGGACATGGTGAAAGAATGGGATGTGCTGGATGGGGGTGAAAGGGTGCATCAGTAGGTGCTAGAGGGGAGATGCTGGGGGAGTGGAAGGGATGGGATGGGATGGGATGGGTTGGGATGTGCTGGGTGCATCAGTAGGTGCTAGAGGGGAGATGCTTGGGGAGTGGATGGGATGGGATGGGATGGGATGGGATGTGCTGGGTGGGGATGAAAGGGTGCATCAGTAGGTGCTAAATGAGAGATGCTGGGGGAGTGGAAGGGGTGGGATGGGATGGGATGGGATGGGATGTGCTGGGTGGGGATGCAAGGGTGCCTCAGTAGGTGCTAGAAGAGAGATGTTGTGAGAGTGGAATGGATTGGGATAGGATGGATGGGGATGAAAGGGTGCATCAGTAGGTGCTAGAAGAGAGATGTTGTGAGAGTGGAATGGAATGGGATAGGATGGATGGGAATGAAAGGGTGCCTCAGTAGGTGGTAGAAGAGAGATGTTGTGAGAGTGGAGTGGATTGGGATAGGATGGATGGGGATGAAAGGGTGCATCAGTAGGTGCTAGAAGAGAGATGTTGTGAGAGTGGAATGGATTGGGATAGGATGGATGGGGATGAAAGGGTGCATCAGTAGGTGCTAGAAGAGAGATGTTGTGAGAGTGGAATGGAATGGGATAGGATGGATGGGAATGAAAGGGTGCCTCAGTAGGTGGTAGAAGAGAGATGTTGTGAGAGTGGAGTGGAATGGGATAGGATGGATGGGAATGAAAGAGTGCCTCAGTAGCTGCTAGAAGAGAGATGCTGTGAGAGTGGAGTGGAATGGGATAGGATGGATGGGAATGAAAGGGTGCCTCAGTAGGTGCCAGAGGAGAGATGCTGGGGGAATGGGCTGATGAAGGAGTGCATCTTGCTGACTGGGTGATATCCTCACATCCCCATCCACCCCCACTGCTCACAACCAGCCCCTTCCACAGTCTCTGCATCTTCAGCCCCGGGTGCCAGCAGCTCTGGGCCGAGGGAGGCACAGCAGCTGCCCTCTTGGAAAAGTGCTTGGAGCTGGGATTTTTGGGCTAAGCCAGGCACACCTGCACAAACAGCTCAGCAGGGAGCCAGCCTGCCTCTTTTTATTATTCTAATTTTCACGGTGAAGAAGAAGAAAATCTTCTCTGGCAGCTCCCAGGGGCAGGCTAAGGGAGGAGGGAGGAGAAGGAGGGAGGAAAAACAAACATTTTCTTGCTGTGGTTGTCCCTTTTATTTGGGGGGGGAGGTAACAGCAAGGAGGGGGAGCTGCCAGCACACACACACACACACTCTCCCCACCCCCTACTTGCAGGAGGTAGGGAAAAATGCTGGCTCAGCAAAGGAAAAAAAAATGAAAGCAGGATGCAGGATTTGGCCAGTTTGGGATTGGGGACAGCTGAGTGGCTAAAGAGGGTGGTGTTGAGGTGGAGGTCTTGCCATCCTGTTAGCCTCAGCCATGTGGTTTGACCCTTTGCAGCCTGGCTGGGTGCTGGGAGCAGGAGACCCTCCAAGAACAACGAGGCCAAGCCAGGGCAAGCTCCATAGTAGGGGAAGGTGGAAGGAGGAGGGAAGGGGGTGGGGGGGGAGGAAAGAGAGAGAGAGGGAGGAAAATCCAAGTCCCCTTTGGTAAAGGAGTCAAGTTTCTGTCTGGAACGTCCAAGGGTTTCTTATAAACAACAGCAGGGAGGAGAAGCTGCTTTAGAAACGATGACAAATGTTCCTCTGGCTAACAGGATGGGGCCCAGGGGGGGTCTTTCTCCAGCTTTTGTGTAGTCCTGGTTTTTAAGAGGGGTGAGGAGGAGGAGGAGGGAGAAAAAAAAGCCCTAAGCAAAACCTTTCCAAGCTGTCCTGATTTCCCCCCTCCTTCCCTTCCACCCCCCAAGCTTGGCTTGTGTGGCCCCCTTGGGTATTACATCAGCAGCGATGACCAAGCAAGCAGGGCAGGAAACGAGGTCCAAAGGAGTGACGTGATGCCTCCAGGGAGGGCAGGACAGAAACAAGAAGGCATTGTTCTTTTTGCCCAGGGAACGGCAGGAAAAGAGAGGGAGAGGGGAAATGGGGATAAACATGTAGAGGAGAGGGCAGGGAGGAAAGGGGAAGGGAAGGGAAGGGAAGGGAAGAGAAGAGAAGGGAAGAGAAGAGAAGAGAAGAGAAGAGAAGAGAAGAGAAGAGAAGAGAAGAGAAGAGAAGAGAAGAGAAGAGAAGAGAAGAGAAGAGAAGAGAAGAGAAGAGAAGAGAAGAGAAGAGAAGAGAAGAGAAGAGAAGAGAAGAGAAGAGAAGAGAAGAGAAGGAAATAAAAGGAAGGGAAAGGAGAGGAGAGGAAATAGAAGAGAAGGAAATAAAAGGAAGGGAAAGGAGAGGAGAGGAGAGGAGAGGAGAGGAGAGGAGAGAAGAGAAGAGAAGAGAAGAGAAGAGAAGAGAAGAGAAGAGAAGAGAAGAGAAGAGAAGAGAAGAGAAGAGAAGAGAAGAGAAGAGAAGAGAAGAGAAGGAAATAAAAGGAAGGGAGAGGAGAGGAGAGGAGAGGAGAGGAGAGGAGAGGAGAGGAGAGGAGAGGAGAGGAGAGGAGAGGAGAGGAGAGGAGAGGAGAGGAGAGGAGAGGAGAGGAGAGGAGAGGAGAGGAGAGGAGAGGAGAGGAGAGGAGAGGAGAGGAGAGGAGAGGAGAGGAGAGGAGAGGAGAGGAGAGGAGAGGAGAGGAGAGGAAAGGAAAGGAAAGGAAAGGAAAGGAAAGGAAAGGAAAGGAAAGGAAAGGAAAGGAAAGGAAAGGAAAGGAAAGGAAAGGAAAGGAAAGGAAAGGAAAGGAAAGGAAAGGAAAGGAAAGGAAAGGAAAGGAAAGGAAAGGGAGGATGAGCATAAGGATAGAAGAGGATGAGAAGGATGGGGATGAGGATGAAGATGGAGACAAGGGAGGGGGGAGAGGGCAAGGATGAGTATAAGGATAAAAAAGGATGAAGATGGGGATGGGGCTGAGGATGAAGATAGAGATGATAGAGGGCAATGGCATGAGGATGAGCATGAAGGTGAGGATGAGTATGGAGATGAGGGTGAAGATGGAGATGATGGGGAGGGGGGAAGGGGGTGGGGGTGAGGATAAGAATAAGGAGAGAGAAGAAAATGAAAATGAGGGTGGGGGTAAGGATGAAGATAATGGCATGAGGGTGAGGATGAGGATGGAGATGGGGATGGGAATGAGAAGGGGGATGAGGATAGGGATAGAGATTGGGATGAGGATGAGGTTGGAGATGGGGATGGGAATGAGAAGGGGAATGAGGATAGGGATAGAAATTGAGATGAAGATGAGGGTGAGGAAGAGGATGGAGATGGGGATGGGAATGAGAAGGGTTAAGAGGATGGGGATAGAGATTGGGGTGAAGATGAGGGTGAGGAGGAGGATGGAGATGGGGATGGGATTGAGAAGGGTTATGAGGATGGGAATAGAGATTGGGATGAGGATGAGGATGGAGATGGGGATGGGAATGAGAAGGGTTATGAGGATGGGAATAGAGATTGGGATGAGGATGAGGATGAGGATGGAGATGGGGATGGGAATGAGAAGCGGGATGAGGATAGGGACAGAGACTGGGATGAGGATGAGGATGGAGATGGGGATGAGAATGAGAAGGGGGATGAGGATAGGGATAGAGATTGGGATGAGGATGAAGCCAGGCTCACAGGAAGGAGAGATGCTAAGCAGAGGCTGTTGTGGAGCAGGGCTTGGCTTTGCAGAGGGCAGATAGAAGGGAAACTGAGGCAGGCAGCACTCGAGGAGCATCCCAGGACCCATCCTGCTCCTTTTTGAAGGGGCAGAGCTAAAGATGCTTTCCAGATCAGTGGTCCCAGAAGAACCTCTAGGAAGGGGAGGTGTGAAAGGGCGTTGCTGGGGCTGGGGGTGTCAGCAAGTCAGCTCCAGCTGGGCTCTGGAATGCTTTGGGAAAGCCAGGCAGCCCCCACCCATCCCTCCAGCTGGCTGTCCATCTGTCTGTCCATCCACAGCTCACTTCAGCTTGGCCTCAAGCACAAGGGCAACTTGGGGAGTTAAAGGGAAGGTGAGATAATGGCTGAGGGGGGGGGGGGGGGGGGGGGGCTGGGGCTAAGCAGAGCCCTCAGTTTCACTCCTGTTTTGGGGTTAAAACCAGGACAGGAGCCAGGAAGCCTCCTTTTTAAAGGGGGTTGTGTCACTACCCCACACCACAGAGGTGGCAGCTGAGGGGGGGGGTGGGAAAGGGGGGGAGAGGGCTCAAGGGGACCCCAGGCAGGGGCAGGGCTGGGTGTAATCACTTCCAGGAGGTGGAGCTGAGCAACCCTGCTGTAGGAAAATGGAGAGGATTGGGATTTGCTAAGGGGAGCTGGGATGGGGTGGAAGGGGGAGGGAAGGGAGGAGGATTTTCTGTCTGCAGCTTCAAATTGAAACAACCTGGAGGTGACCAAGCAAAGGCTGGGGCTTGGCTGCTTCAAAGAGGGGACTGCTGTGTCCCCAAGGCTTGTCCCCACATGCCTGGAGGTGTTCAAGGCCAGGGTGGAGGAGACTTGAAACAACCTGGTCTGGTAGAAGGCTTCTCTGCCCATGGCAAAGGGGAGTTTGGACCTGCATGATCTTGAAGGTCCCTTCCAAGCCAACCCATTTGATGATGCTGTAAAGTCTTACCCCCCCCTCCCCCAGGCTTTGTCCCCAAGGCCTGTCCCCATCCTCAGGGCTGTCCTCATCCTCCTGGCAGGTCTCCCTGACTTGGTGCCAGACCCCAACTATGTGCAAGCATCCACCTACGTGCAGCGAGCTCACCTCTACTCGCTGCGCTGCGCCGCGGAGGAGAAGTGCCTGGCCAGGTAGGGGGTGTGGGGACAAAGGGGCAGGGGGACATGGGGGGGGGAGAGAGATGGAGCAAGGGGGAGATGGGGATGTGGGGGAGAGATGGGGGGCACAGGGCAAAGGGGAGATGGGGACATGGGGGAGAGATTGGGGCGCAGGGCAAGGGGGAGATGGGGGCACAGGGCAAAGGGGAGATGGGGACATGGGGGAGAGATGGGGCACAGGGCCAGGGGGAGATAGAACAGAGCAAAGAGGAGATGGGATGTGGGGGAGAGATGGGGGCACAGGGCAAGGGAGAGATGGGGGCAAAGGGGGAGATGGGGATGTGGGGGAGAGATGGGGCACAGGGCAAGGGAGAGATGGGGGCACAGGGGGAGATGGGGATGTGGGGGAGAGATGGGGCACAGGGCAAAGGGGAGATGGGGACATGGGGGAGAGATGGGGGCACAGGGCAAGGGAGAGATGGGGGCACAGGGCAAGGGAGAGATGGGGGCACAGGGCAAGGGAGAGATGGGGGCACAGGGGGAGATGGGGATGTGGGGGAGAGATGGGGCACAGGGCAAAGGGGAGATGGGGACATGGGGGAGAGATGGGGCACAGGGCCAGGGGGAGATAGAACAGAGCAAAGAGGAGATGGGATGTGGGGGAGAGATGGGGGCACAGGGCAAGGGAGAGATGGGGGCAAAGGGGGAGATGGGGATGTGGGGGAGAGATGGGGGCACAGGGGGAGATGGGGATGTGGGGGAGAGATGGGGCACAGGGCAAAGGGGAGATGGGGACATGGGGGAGAGATGGGGCACAGGGCCAGGGGGAGATAGAACAGAGCAAAGAGGAGATGGGATGTGGGGGAGAGATGGGGGCACAGGGCAAGGGGGTGATGGGGGCACAGGGCAAGGGAGAGATGGGGGCACAGGGCAAGGGAGAGATGGGGGCACAGGGCAAGGGAGAGATGGGGGCACAGGGCAAGGGAGAGATGGGGCACAGAGCAAGGGAGAGATGGGGGCACAGGGCAAGGGAGAGATGGGGGCACAGGGCAAGGGAGAGATGGGGCACAGAGCAAGGGAGAGCTGGGGGCACAGGACAAAGGGGAGATGGAGACATGGGGGAGAGATGGGGGCACACGGCAAGGGGGAGATGGGGACATGGGGGAGAGATGGGGCACAGGGCAAGGGGGTGATGGGGACATGGGGGAGAGATGGGGCACAGGGCAAGGGGGTGATGGGGACATGGGGGAGAGATGGGGCACAGGGCAAGGGGGTGATGGGGACATGGGGGAGAGATGGGGCACAGGGCAAGGGGGTGATGGGGACACAGGGCAAGGGAGAGATGGGGGCAGAGGGCAAAGGGGAGATGGAGACATGGGGGAGAGATTGGGGTGCAGGGCAAGGGTAAGGATGGGGATGTGGGGGAGATGGGGGTCACAGGGAGAGGGAAAGATGGGGACATGGAGGGGAAAGATGGGGGTCCTGGGGCAACAGGAGATGTGGGGGTGTGGGAGAGATGGAGAGCTGGCTGGTGGGGGGGGCTTCATGGAAGGAATGGAGGAGGCAGACGAAGGAGAAGGGTGGAGGAAAGGGGAAGGAAAGGGGAAAGGATAGGAAGAAAAGGATCATGGAGGGGAAGGAGGAGGGAAGGGAAGGGAAGGGAAGGGAAGGGAAGGGAAGGGAAGGGACGGGAAGGGCAGGGGAGGGAAGGGAAGGGAAGGGAAGGGAAGGGAAGGGAAGGGAAGGGAAGGGAAGGGAAGGGAAGGGAAGGGAAGGGAAGGGAAGGGAAGGGAAGGGAAGGGAAGGGAAGGGAAGGGAAGGGAAGGGAAGGGAGGGGAAGGGAAGGGTTGAAGCACGGAAGGAAAATGAAGAGGAGCAGTGAAAAGGAGAGGAACGAGAAGAATGGAGGGGAGAAGAAAAGGTTAAAGGGGCAGAGTCAAGGAGAAGAGGAAGGATAAAGGAGATGAGACGGAAAGAGGAATGGAGAGGAAAGCGTCGAGGGGACCAGAAAGGGAAAGAGCAATGATGGAGAGAAGAAGGGAAAAGGATAGAACAAAAGCCAAACTTCAGTCCAGGGGTGGCCAGGTCTGAGTCTCCTCTTAACCCTGGGGCTGAGGCCACTGTCGCTGACCTTCCCCGACGTCCCCCAGCACCGCCTACACCGCCGAAGCCACCGACTACGACGTGCGAGTGCTGCTGCGCTTCCCGCAGCGGGTGAAGAACCAGGGCACGGCTGACTTCTTGCCCAGCCGGCCCCGCCACACCTGGGAGTGGCACAGCTGCCACCAGTGAGTGCCACCACCGGCCCTGCCCCCAGCCCTCCGCGGCTTTATCCAGGCCGTTTCACAGCTGGCTTTGCTTTGAGGTTCTTTGCCGGGGGGGAGGAGGAGGAGGAGGAGGAGGAGGAGGAGGAGGAGGAGGAGGAGGGTGGGTGGCATCTTCAGGTGAGGATCTGTTGGAGAGGGACCAGTGGAGGAGGAGGAGGAGGAGGAGGAGGAGGAGGGTGGGTGGCATCTTCAGGTGAGGATCTGCTGGAGAGGGACCAGTGGAGGAGGAGGAGGAGGAGGAGGAGGAGGAGGAGGGTGGGTGGCATCTTCAGGTGAGGATCTGCTGGAGAGGGACCAGTGGAGGAGGAGGAGGAGGAGGAGGAGGAGGAGGGTGGGTGGCATCTTCAGGTGAGGATCTGTTGGAGAGGGACCAGTGGAGGAGGAGGAGGAGGAGGAGGAGGAGGAGGAGGAGGAGGAGGAGGAGGAGGGTGGGTGGCATCTTCAGGTGAGGATCTGCTGGAGAGGGACCAGTGGAGGAGGAGGAGGAGGAGGAGGAGGAGGAGGAGGAGGAGGAGGAGGAGGAGGAGGAGGAGGAGGAGGGTGGGTGGCATCTTCAGGTGAGGATCTGTTGGAGAGGGAACAGTGGAGGAGGAGGAGGAGGAGGAGGAGGAGGAGGAGGGTGGGTGGCATCTTCAGGTGAGGATCTGCTGGAGAGGGACCAGTGGAGGAGGAGGAGGAGGAGGAGGAGGAGGAGGAGGAGGAGGGTGGGTGGCATCTTCAGGTGAGGATCTGCTGGAGAGGGACCAGTGGAGGAGGAGGAGGAGGAGGAGGAGGAGGAGGAGGAGGAGGAGGAGGAGGAGGAGGGTGGGTGGCATCTTCAGGTGAGGATCTGTTGGAGAGGGACCAGTGGAGGAGGAGGAGGAGGAGGAGGAGGAGGAGGAGGGTGGGTGGCATCTTCAGGTGAGGATCTGCTGGAGAGGGACCAGTGGAGGAGGAGGAGGAGGAGGAGGAGGAGGAGGAGGAGGAGGAGGAGGAGGAGGAGGAGGGTGGGTGGCATCTTCAGGTGAGGATCTGTTGGAGGAGGAACAGTGGAGGAGGAGGAACAGTGGAGGAGGAGGAACAGTGGAGGAGGAGGAACAGTGGAGGAGGAGGAACAGTGGAGGAGGAGGAGGAGGAGGAGGAGGAGGAGGAGGAGGAGGAGGAGGAGGAGGAGGGTGGGTGGCATCTTCAGGTGAGGATCTGCTGGAGAGGGACCAGTGGAGGGTTGGTGATCACCACCTGATGGTGGTGAGCAGTGGTGTCAGGTCCAGCTGGAGAGCTGTAAGCAGTGGGGTCCCTCCCCCCAGGGATCGGTGCTGGGTTTGGTGATGGTCAAACCTCACCAGCAATGCCATTGGGGAGGGCACAGACAGACAGACAGAGTCTGCTCAGCAAGTTTGCTGCTGACACCAAGCTGGGAGGCTTGGCTGAGACAGCTGCAGCCTGTGAGGGCATCCAGAGAGACCTGGGCACAGAGCTGGGCACAGAGGAGCCAAATGAGGTCTAACAAGGACAAGTGCAGAGTCCTGCACCTGGGGAGGGAGAACAAACTGCAGCAGGACAGGCTGGGAGGTGACTGCTGGAGAGCAGCCCCAGGGAGAGGGAGCTGGGAGTGCTGGGGGAGAGCATCCCTGGCACAGCAATGTGCCCTGGGGGCCAAGAGGCCAATGGGGTCCTGGGGGGCACTCAGCAGAGTGTGGCCAGCAGATCAAGGGAGGTTCTCCTGCCCCTCTGCTCTGCCCTGCTGAGACCTCATCTTGAGCACTGCCTTCAGTTTGGGGCTCCCCAGTTGCAGAGGGACAGGAACTGCTGGAGAGGGTCCAGCAGAGGGCTGTGAGGATGATGAGGGGACTGAGCAGTGCCTGGTGAGGAGAGGCTGAAGGCCCTGGGGCTGCTTAGTCTGGAGAAGAGAATACTGAGGGGATTGAATCAATGTCTATAACTATCTGAGGGCTGGGGGTCAGGAGAGGGGGGACAGGCTCTGCTCACTGCTCCCTGGGACAGGACAAGCAGCAATGGGTGTAAGCTGCAGCACAGGAGGCTCCAGCTCAGCACAAGGAGGAACTTCTTGCCTGGAAGGGTCCCAGAGCCCTGGCACAGGCTGCCCAGAGAGGTTGTGGAGTCTCCTTGTGTGGAGCCTTTCCAGGCCTGTCTGGATGTGTTCCTGTGTGCCCTGAGCTGGATTGTGTGGTCCTGCTCTGGCAGAGGGGTTGGACTTGATCTCTTTGGATCCCTTCCAACCCCTAACACACTGTGAGCCTGTGAAAAGAGCCCTGAGCTCATCAAGTCCAACCATCAACCTGACCCCACCCATTTAACCATGGCCTGAAGTGCCAGGCCCACCTCAGGGTGGGGGTTTTTGAGCACCACCAGGGATGGTGACTCCATCACCCTCCCTGAGCAGCTTCTTCCAGTGCTTGATGGCTCTTTCCCAAGCATCAACTGACATCAAGGCAAGAGCAGACAGCACAACCCTGCCTCAGTTTCCCATCCCCCTCATTCCCTGGCACAGCTGCTGGATAGAAGCCTGGCACCTGTCCACTGCCTGGCATCCTGTCAGCTTGTGATCTTGCTTAGCCTTTGCCCCTAAAGCCACCAAGCTCCTGCAATCAGCATCCTCAATCAATGTCACCCTGACTGCTCCCCTTCCCCACCCCCTCCAGGCATTACCACAGCATGGATGAGTTCAGCCACTACGACCTGTTGGATGCCACCACGGGGAAGAAGGTGGCTGAGGGTCACAAGGCCAGCTTCTGCCTGGAGGACACCACCTGTGACTTTGGCAACCTGAAACGTTATGCCTGCACCTCCCACACCCAGGTGCCTTCGGGGGAGGGATGCTGGAAGGGCTTTTTAGGGCTCCAACCACCCCTTTCTTTAGGGGGTCCACCTAAACCCTTTATTTTCTCCTCCTAGGGCTTGAGCCCGGGTTGCTATGACACTTACAATGCTGACATTGACTGCCAGTGGATTGATATCACAGATGTGCAGCCAGGAAACTATGTCTTAAAGGTGACCTGGGTGACTGGGTGGGGAGGGGGGGAGCTCATATTTTTAGAGGCAAGCATCACCACTGGGTCGCTTTGGTACCTGAGTCACTTTGGTACCTTCTCAGCCAGCAGATCAGAACCCCACACCTTTATCAGTGCCATCCTTGCAATGTGGGTTTAGATGCTGCTCTCCCCCCACCCCTTCCTTCCCCTTACTGATTTCTAGGGGTGTTTTTCCTTCCCTTTGACCCCCATTTTAGGTTCAAGTCAACCCCAAATACATCGTCCTGGAGTCAGATTTCACCAACAACGTGGTGAGGTGCAACATCCACTACACCGGACGCTACGTCGCCACCACAAACTGCAAGATCTCCCAGTAAGGAGCTCTCTCTCTGTCCTTCTCTGTCCTTCTCCACCCTTCTTTGTCCTTTTTTATCCTTCTCCATCCTTCTCTGTCCTTTTCCATCCTTCTCTGTCCTTCTCCATCTTTCATTGCCCTTTTTTGTCCTTCTCTGTCCTTTTCCACCTTTCTTTGTCCTTTCTTGTCCTTCTCCATCCTTCTCTGTCCTTTTCCATCCTTCTCTGTCCTTTTCCATCCTTCTCTGTCCTTCTCCATCTTTCATTGCCCTTTTTTGTCCTTCTCTGTCCTTTTCCACCTTTCTTTGTCCTTTCTTGTCCTTCTCCATCCTTCTCTGTCCTTTTCCATCCTTCTCTGTCCTTCTCCACCTTTTTTTGTCCTTTTTATCCTTCTCCATCCTTCTCTGTCCTTTTCCATCCTTCTCTGTCCTTCTCCACCTTTCTTTGTCTTTTTTTGTCCTTCTCCATCCTTCTCTGTCCTTTTCCATCCTTCTCTGTCCTTCTCCATCTTTCTTTGCCCTTTTTTGTCCTTCTCTGTCCTTTTCCATCCTTCTCTGTCCTTCTTCATCCTTCCCCATCCTTCTCTGTCCTTTTCCATCTTTCTCTGTCCTTCTCCATCCTTCCCCATCCTTCTCTGTCCTTCTCCACCTTTCTTTGTCCTTCTTCATCCTTCTCTGTCCTTCTCCATCTTTCTCTGTCCTTCTCCATCCTTCTCTGTTCTTCTTCATCCTTCTCTGTCCTTCTCCACCTTTCTTTGTCCTTCTCTGTCTTTCTCCATCCTTTTCAGTCCTTCTCTGTCCTTTTCCATCTTTCTCTGTCCTTCTCTATCCTTCTCCACCCTTCTCTGTCCCTTTCTGTCTTTCTTTGTCCTTCTTAGTCTTTCTCCATCCTTCTTAGTCCTTCTCCATCCCTCTCTGTCTTTCTCCATCCTTCTCTGTCCTTGTCCACCCTTCTCTGACCTTCTCCACCCTTCTCTGTCCCTTTCTGTCTTTCTTTGCCCTTCTTAGTCTTTCTCCATCCTTCTTAGTCCTTCTCCATCCTTCTCTGTCTTTCTCCATCCTTTTCAGTTCTTCTCTGTCCTTCTCTATCCTTCTCCACCCTTCTCTGTCTTTTTCTGTCTTTCTTTGTCCTTCTTAGTCTTTCTCCATCCTTCTTAGTCCTTCTCCATCTTTCTCCATCCTTTTCAGTCCTTCTCTGTCCTTCTCCACCCTTCTCTGTCCCTTTCTGTCTTTCTTTGTCCTTCTTAGTCTTTCTCCATCCTTCTTAGTCCTTCTCCATCCTTTTCTGTCTTTCTCCATCCTTTTCAGTCCTTCTCTGTCCTTCTCCATCCTTCTCTATCGTTTTCTGTCTTCCTCCATCCTCCTCAGTCCTTCTCTATCCTTTTTTTTTTGGTGCTTCTTTATCCTTCTCTGTCCTTCCTTCAGCCCTCCAAAAAGCCCAGAGCTGGGGAGGGGAGTCAAACCCGAGCAGTTTAGTTCCCCTCTGCCTGCTTTTGATTCGCTTTCTCTGTGTGAACACCCAAAGCAGCTGGATTTGGCCAGCTCTGGAGCTGAGGCTGGTTGGTGTCTTGCTGGGTTTTGGGTTTGGTTTTTTTTTTTTTTTGGACCATATTTCTACCAAATTTCCTTTTTTATTCTGGTGGAGAATGAAGCAGTTACAAAAGAACCACCCCAACACCACCACCATGGCAAGACCATTTCACAGTGCACATTTCTTTGTGTCCTCTTTCAGATCCTGATGGCAGCAGGGCCAGAAGGGAACCTCACCTTGCCCCTCAACCTCTATCCCCCACCTCCACCAAAGTGCCTGAGCTGGCTCCATTCATCCCACTGCAAACCCTGGAGCCCAGCAGCAGCAGCAGCTCCTCCTTCAACACCTTCCACCCCCTCCCAAAAAAAGACACAAACTCATTTCACATGAAAAGGAGGAGAAGCAAGAATGACTCTTTGAAATAGTGGTTTTTATACTTAACTTTTCTTTAACCTTTTGGAGGGGGTGAGGGGGGGGTTGGTTTGTTTGTTTTCCTTCCCCTTCCCTAAAGGAAGGCTGAGTTTTAGCTGGAATAAAAAGCAGGACCCCCCCCCCAAGTGCTGTAGAAATGCTGTAAATCCCATATTAGCAATAGAGCTCTTCAGTCTTTTCACCCCTTTGGGGGGAGGAGGTGGGGGGGGGGGGGGGTAAAGGGGTGGATTTGGAGGTGCTGCCCAGGTAGGGATGCTCTGGTTCCTTTTGGAACCAAAGGTGTTGGGAGTTTTGTCAACCTTAGTGGAGGTTTGCTCCATCTGTTTGGCTTTTCAGATGAAGGAGGTGACTGAAAGACTTGGATTATTATTGTGATGATGGTGATGGTGATGATGATGATGATGATTGTTCATGAGCTTTCAAACCAGAGATCATTAAAACACATTGCTTTGGAGGGTTTGGTGTTTAACTGAGGCCTTGGCTGTCTCCCAGGATGGCCTCAGGTCACAGGTAGGGCTGGGATGAGCTAAAGGAAAGCCTTTGGCTTTGTCACCGTGGCCTCGAATCCTGAATGCTGGGGAGCAAAGGGCACAGCTCCTAGGGGAGGGTGGGAAGGATGTGCTCCCTGAGGCACCCCAAGTGCTACTCACTGCCTGCCCTGCCTCAGAAGGGGGGAGTGGGGTACATGTCACCCTGTCAGTGACATCCTCTGTGCTGTGGGAGCCACAGTCCTGCCATCACCTCCTGGCCTCACCCCAGGTCCTGACAAACTTTGTCCCTTCACTTCTCCCATGACCCTGCCAGCTCCTGCCTCTCTCTGCCAAGCCCTGTACCTCTCTATCAGCTTTTGCCCCCTGCCTCAACTCTTGTGCCCCCTCCTTGTCCTGTCCCCCTCTGCCAGCTCTTTCCCCATGCCTCACAACCCTTGTCCCTTTCCACTTGTCCTGTCCCCCTCTGCCAGCTCCTTCTCCATCCCCCACAACCCTTCTCCCCTTCCACTGGTCCACTGCCCTTCTGCCAACTCCTGTCCCCCTCTGCCAGCTCTTTCCCCATGCCTCACAACCCTTGTCCCTTTCCACTTGTCCTGTCCCCCTCTGCCAGCTCCTTCTCCATCCCCCACAACCCTTCTCCCCTTCCACTGGTCCACTGCCCTTCTGCCAACTCCTGTCCCACTCTGCCAGCTCCTTCCCCATCCCCTACAACCCTTGTCCCCTTCTACTGGTCCAGTCCCCTTCTGCCAACTCCCATCCCCCTCTGCCAGCTCCTTCCCCACCTCCCACAACCCTTGTCCCCTTCTACTGATCCAATTCCCTTCTGCCAACTCCTGTCCCCCTCTGCCAGCTCCTTCCCCATCCCCTACAACCTTTTTCTCCTTCCACTTGTCCTGTCCCCCTCTGCCAGCTCCTGTCCCCCTCTGCCAGCTCCTTCCCCATCCCCCACAACCCCTGTCCCCTTTCACAGGTCCAGTCCCCCTCTGCCAGCTCCTTCCCCGTCCCCCACAACCCCTGTCCCCTTCCACTTGTCCTGTCCCCCTCTGCCAGCTCCTGTCCTCCCCGCCGTCTCCTGACCCCCTCTACCAGATCCTGTCCCACCCAACCCTTGTTCTGTCCCCCCCCGACACCTTCTGCTCCTCTCTGCCCTCCTTCGATCCACTCCGCCAGCTCCTGTCCCCCTCCTAACCTCTGTCCCCTACCACTGCCCCTACGCCGCGAAGCTCCCTCCCGCTCCGCCCCTTCCCTCAGTCCCCGCCCCTGTGTCTCCATCGGCCCCGCCCCTCCGCCCCCATTGGTGCTCCGCCTGGTGCTCCGCCCCTTCCCTCAGTCCCCGCCCCTGTGTCTCCATCGGCTCCGCCCCTCCGCCCCCATTGGTGCTCCGCCCCTTTCCTCAGTCCCCGCCCCAGTGTCTCCATCGGCCCCGCCCCTCCGCCCCCATTGGTGCTCCGCCTGGTGCCCCGCCCCCTCGCCCCGCCCCCGCGGGCGCCTCCCGCCGTCGTGGCGCTTCGCGGCCGCAGCTCCTCTCGTCCCGCTCCGTTCCGGTCCTGCCCTCTCCTTCCCGGGCTACCACCGCCCCCAGTGCCGCCCTCTGGAGGGGTGCCCGGACCCGCAGCCGGGCGTGCCGGGTCGCTGCGGGGTTAGCCGGGCGGAAGGAAGGAAGAGAACCAAGAGCAGGAAGGGGCCGGGCTGCGGCTTGGGCAAAGAGGGGAGCCGGCTAGGGGAGTGCGGCGCTGGGGATGTGTCCTGTACGGGTCCTGACTTCTGCCTGGCGGGGCTGAATCTGCAGCTGGGGAGCAGTCCCAGAGTGAGTCCCCAGCCCCGCGATCGGTCGCACACGTTGCACACGCGAGGTAAGAGATACTCCGGCTCATGGGACCCCCTTGGTGCCAATGGATCCTCTGCCTCCTTGCGGCTCCAGCTCCTCCTGCTGTGGCCGGTGGACACCTCAGGGGCAGTCCCCGTTCTCTAGCTCAGCTCCTGACGCTGGGTTCTCCCGGTCAGAGATGCTGTTCTCACCGCCGGTGAGGGTCTCGTAGCCCTGATGCCCTTCGGGGTCTCACTAACCCACTCCCACCCAACCCCAGACCCTTCCCTCCCCGAGAAGCGTTTGACGGCTGGGAACGACCAAACTGCTTCTGCTTCCCTGTCCCCCAAAAGCAGCACTGCGGCTGGTGCTGAGCCCCCAAACCAGCCCTGAGCCCCCAAACCAGCCCCCAAGCCCCCTCGCCTGTTCTCGAGCACACCTCTGGGGTTGGTTGCTCAGCCTCAAAGGCAGCTCTGGGTGGGAGCTGCCTTAAAGCCAAGACACTCAGGTCTGAGTGCTCCCCTAGGAGCTGGGAAGCTCTGCAGTCCGCGGAGCTGCCGTCGAGGGGACAAGCGAGGTGAACGCGGAGCCTTGGGGTGCAGAGTGATTGGAACTGGGGAGGGGGCAGCCCCCTTCTGCTCAGGGGCACGTCCCTGACCTTCGGGTGGTTGTTTTGTGTGATGATCACCTTATGTACGTTAAGGCAATTAAATAAGCGCCGTGGTCGTCGTTGTTGCCGTTGTGTTCTTTATTCAAGCTCCAGCATCGCTTCCTCTCAATGTAGCCCTGCGGGAGTCAGCCCCGGGGCATGCCCTGAGCCTGCGGCTCCGGCCCCGCACCCCGAGCGCCTCCTGCTGCCTCTCGCAGCCCATGCGAGCCTCGGCCCCTGCTCGGTGCTGCTCTAGCCTCGGGGACCCTGCCAGGCTGCGGGGACTGGGTGCTCCGGGCGGGTGTGGGACTCAGCCCCAGCCCTGCCTTCTGGAATCCTAGAGTCAAGCAGGCTGGAAGAGAGCTCCAAGCTCAGCCAGCCCAACCTAGCACCCAGCCCTGCCCAACCAACCAGACCATGGCACTAAGTGCCCCAGCCAGGCTTGGCTCCAACACCTCCAGCCACAGCCACTCCACCACCTCCCTGGGCAGCCCATTCCAGTGCCAATCACTCTCTCTGCCAGCAACTTCCTCCTCACAGCCAGCCCAGACCTGCCCTGCCACAGCTTCAGCCTGGGTCCCCTTCTTCTGCTGCTGGCTGCCTGGCAGCAGAGCCCAACCCCAGCTGGCTACAGCCTCCCTGCAGGCAGCTGCAGGCAGCAATGAGCTCTGCCCTGAGCCTCCTCTGCTGCAGGCTGCACCCCCCCAGCTCCCTCAGCCTCTCCTCACAGGGCTGTGCTCCAGGCCCCTCCCCAGCCTTGCTGCCCTTCTCCAAACACCTTCCAGCACCTCAGCATCTCTCTGCAGTGGAGGAGCCCAGAACTGGACACAGCACTGCAGGGGTGGCCTGAGCAGTGCTGAGCACAGGGGCACAAGAACCTCCCTTGTCCTGCTGCCCACACTGCTCCTGAGCCAGCCCAGGATGCCATTGGCTCTGCTGCCCACCTGGGCACTGCTGCCTCCTCTGCAGCTCCTCTCTGCCACCACCCCCAGCTCCCTCTCTGCCTGCCTGCTCTCAGCCACTCTGGTCCCAGCCTGCAGTGCTGCTTGGGGTTGTTGTGGCCAAAGTGCACAACCCTGCCCTTGGCCTTGTTCAGTCTCATCCCCTTGGCCTCTGCCCACCCATCCAACCTGCTTGACTCTGTGATTCCCCCAGGAGCTAAGACCTCTGCCCCCCACCATACCCAGATGCTGGGGTCAATGCTCTCTCCCTGCCGAGGGCCCTATCCCCAAAGACACCATCACAGAGGCAGCAGACTGAGTTGATTCATTTCTCCTTATCTTTATTGGGCTGTCACTCAAAGCTCATGCTGAGGCAGGGGTGCACCTCCTGTGCCTTATGCCCACGGCCAGCCCCAGGCTTGCCAGCCCCACGCCAGCTGCCAGGCAGATGAACCCTGTCACCACGCTGGACGCCGCTGTTATGCCACCTGCAAGAACCAAGGGGAGGCTCTTAGTGCTGGGCAGCAGGACTGGGGTTGTGCCAATGTTTGGAGCTCCTCTGCAGCTTCAAGTGAAGCTCCCTTAACTGTGAGTGGCTGTCAATGGCTCCATGGGCAAGTGCAGGCCAGGGACAAGTAGGGTCCCTCAGGGATCAGTCCTGGCCCCAGGCTTGGTCAGCATCTCTGTGGGTGCCATGGGCAGAGGCACTGAGTGCAGCCTCAGCAAGTTTGCTGCCCACACCAAGCTGTGTGGTGCAGCAGCCAGGCTGGAGGGCAGGATCCATGCAGAGGGAGCTGGGCAGGCTGCAGAGGTGGGCACAAGCCAAGCTCAGGAGACTCAACAGGACCAAGGGCAAGGTCCTGCAGCTGGGTGGAGGCAATGGCAAGCAGCAATGCAGGCTGGGCAGTGCCAGGCTGGAGAGCAGCCCTGAGGAGAGGCACTTGGGGGTGCTGCTGGAGGAGAAGCTGCACAGGAGCCAGCAGTGAGCACTTGCAGCCCAGAAAGCCAAGCAGAGGCTGGGCTGCAGCAGCAGCAGTGTGGCCAGCAGGGCCAGGGAGGGGATTCTGCCCCTCTGCTGTGCTCTGCTGAGAGCCCACCTGGAGTGCTGCATCCAGCTCTGGAGCCCCTGGGACAGGAGGGCTGTGGAGATGCTGGAGAGTGTCCAGAGCAGGGCCAGGAGGATGCTGAGAGGCTGCAGCAGCTCTGCTATGAGCACAGCCTGAAAGAGTTGGGGCTGTGCAGGCTGCAGCAGAGGAGGCTCCCAGGGGACCTGCTTGTGGCCTTGCAGGGTCCGAAGGGGGCTCCAAAAAAGCTGGGGAGGGACGTTTGAGGGTGTGAGGGAGTGGCAGGAGTGGGGGGAATGGAGCAAAGGTGGAGGTGGGGAGAGTGAGGCTGGAGGTGAGGAGGAAGTTGTTGAGCAGGAGAGTGGTGAGAGGCTGGAATGGGTTGCCCAGGGAGGGGGTTGAGGCCCCATGGCTGGAGGTGTTTGAGGCCAGGCTGGCTGAGGCTATGGTCAGGCTGCTCTAGGGTAGGGTGTCCCTGGGCATGGCAGGGGGGTTGGCACTGCCTGCTCCTTGTGCTCCCTTCCAGCCCTGCCTGATTCTATGGTTCTAATGAAGTGGTGGTGCTGGGTTTGTTTGGGAATATGCCTGCGCTTTAGAGCGAGTGACCTGAAGTCTGCAGCAGTAATCAAGGCTCTGAGCCTTGCTTTGAGCTCTTGCATGCAAACCTTGCAGCTCTAAGCCTTGCTTTGAGCTCTTGTGTGCAACCTTTGCGGGTCTAAGCCTTGCTTTGAGCTCTTGTGTGCAACCTTTGTGATTCTAACCCTTGCTTTGAGCTCTTGTGTGCAACCTTTGTGATTCTAACCCTTGCTTTGAGCTCTTGTGTGCAAACCTTGCAGCTCTAAGCCATGCTTTGAGCTCTTGCATGCAAACCTTGCAGCTCTAAGCCTTGCTTTGAGCTCTTGCATGCAAACCTTGCAGCTCTAAGCATTGCTTTGAGCTCTTGCGTGCAAACCTTGCAGCTCTAAGCCATGCTTTGAGCTCTTGCATGCAAACCTTGCAGCTCTAAGCCTTGCTTTGAGCTCTTGTGTGCAAACCTTGCAGCTCTAAGCCTTGCTTTGAGCTCTTGCGTGCAAACCTTGCAGCTCTAAGCATTGATTTGAGCTCTTGCATGCAAACCTTGCAGCTCTAAGCATTGCTTTGAGCTCTTGCATGCAAACCTTGCAGCTCTAAGCCTTGCTTTGAGCTCTTGCGTGCAAACCTTGCAGCTCTAAGCCTTGCTTTGAGCTCTTGTGTGCAAACCTTGCAGCTCTAAGCCTTGCTTTGAGCTCTTGTGTGCAAACCTTGCAGCTCTAAGCCTTGCTTTGAGCTCTTGTGTGCAAACCTTTGCAGCTCTAAGCCTTGCTTTGAGCTCTTGTGTGGAAACCTTTGCAGCTCTAAGCCTTGCTTTGAGCTCTTGTGTGCAAACCTTGCAGCTCTAAGCCTTGCTTTGAGCTCTTGTGTGCAAACCTTGCAGCTCTAAGCCTTGCTTTGAGCTCTTGTGTGCAAACCTTGCAGCTCTAAGCCTTGCTTTGAGCTCTTGCATGCAAACCTTGCAGCTCTAAGCATTGCTTTGAGCTCTTGTGTGGGAACCTTGCAGCTCTAAGCCTTGCTTTGAGCTCTTGTGTGCAAACCTTGCAGCTCTAAGCCTTGCTTTGAGCTCTTGCATGCAAACCTTGCAGCTCTAAGCCTTGCTTTGAGCTCTTGTGTGCGAACCTTGCAGCTCTAAGCCTTGCTTTGAGCTCTTGTGTGCGAACCTTGCAGCTCTAAGCCTTGATTTGAGCTCTTGCCTGCAATCCTTTGGCAAACCAAGGTTGCCTCTGTTAAGGACCACCTGCTCCACTGGTGACAAGGGTGGGGAGGAGCACAGGGCGAAGGTGGCAAGGTTCAAGCAGAAATCCAGGGTGGAGAAACCTTCGTGTTTCACTGTGGATGAAGAGCAGAACCAGCACAAAGACTGCACATCCTAGTGGGAGGGGTCCCTGAACCATCTCTGAGGTCCCTTCCAACCTAAACCATTCTGTGGCCATGCCAGGGGGCCACAGCTGGCGAGGACTCACCCTGAGCTCCCTCCTGCTGCTCTCCCGTGGTGCCCAGGTCCTTGGAGAGCAGCACAGGGCCGATGACCACATCAGCTTCAGCCTCTTTCCCTGGGGAGAAAGCAGTGATGAGGTTGGCTGATCCCACAACTCCAGGGTTGCCTCCCCTGCCCCCACGAGGACCTTACCCTTGGCATCGTGGCGGCGGAAGCGGCGGCTGGGCCACTGCTCCAGGGGGTTGAGCCTCCTGGAGAAGGCAGAGGACTCACAGTTGCCCATCTCACAGCAGCTGCAGATGTCTCGAGTGCCTTCCACGGGTGCCCAGCTGCAGCAGGGGGAGAGCAGTGTCACCAGAGCCCCACCGAGGCGTTCACACTGCGTCCCCCCAGGGCTGGGTCCGGGATGCGTCCCCCCAGGGCTGGGTCCGGGATGCGTCCCCCCAGGGCTGGGTCCGGGATGCATCCCCAAGGGCTGGGTCCGGGATGCGTCCCCCCAGGGCTGGGTCCGGGATGCGTCCCCCCAGGGCTGGGTCCGGGATGCGTCCCCCCAGGGCTGGGTCCGGGATGCGTCCCCCAGGGCTGGGTCCGGGATGCGTCCCCCAGGGCTGGGTCCGGGATGCGTCCCCCAGGGCTGGGTCCGGGATGCGTCCCCAAGGCTTGTGGGATGCTGGTGGGGACCTGCCCAGGTGTGCCCCACGGCCACTCACGTGTTTCTGGCTTTGTTGAAGGAACAAGCCTTGTTCAGAGGGTCTGGGGCTTGGTCTGCTGGGGTCACCTTCAGGTGGCAGGTGATGTAGATCTGTGGGGAGGGTAAAGCAGAGAGGTGGGAAGCCGCCGGCAGGGGGAGGATGGTTTGTTTTGGAGCTGGTGAGGACACACACACACACAGACACACACAAAGACACACACACAGACACACGCAGCCTTACCAGGTTCCTGGCGTCCCCTGCAAACCTAAACACATCGACCTGAAACCGCAGCACATCCTCCCGAGGCCGGGGAGTGATGAAGGCAGAGCTGGTGTCATCTGACCTCCCATCAACCAGGCACCTGGGATGGGATGGGGACAGGAGTCAGCAGAGAATCAAGTAGGTTGGAAGAGAGCTCCAAGCTCAGCCAGCCCAACCTAGCACCCAGCCCTGCCCAACCAACCAGACCATGGCACTAAGTGCCCCAGCCAGGCTTGGCTGCAACACCTCCAGCCACAGCCACTCCACCACCTCCCTGGGCAGCCCATTCCAATGCCAATCACTCTCTCTGCCAGCAACTTCCTCCTCACAGACAGCCCAGACCTGCCCTGCCACAGCTTCAGCCTGGGTCCCCTTCTTCTGCTGCTGGCTGCCTGGCAGCAGAGCCCAACCCCAGCTGGCTACAGCCTCCCTGCAGGCAGCTGCAGGCAGCAATGAGCTCTGCCCTGAGCCTCCTCTGCTGCAGGCTGCACCCCCCCAGCTCCCTCAGCCTCTCCTCACAGGGCTGTGCTCCAGGCCCCTCCCCAGCCTTGCTGCCCTTCTCCAAACACCTTCCAGCACCTCAGCATCTCTCTGCAATGCAGGAGCCCAGAACTGGACACAGCACTGCAGGGGTGGCCTGAGCAGTGCTGAGCACAGGGGCACAAGAACCTCCCTTGTCCTGCTGCCCACACTGCTCCTGAGCCAGCCCAGGATGCCATTGGCTCTGCTGCCCACCTGGGCACTGCTGCCTCCTCTGCAGCTCCTCTCTGCCAGCACCCCCAGCTCCCCCTCTGCCTGCCTGCTCTCAGCCACTCTGGCCCCAGCCTCTAGTGCTGCTTGGGGTTGTTGTGGCCAAAGTGCAGAACCTGCCCTTGGCCTTGTTCAGTCTCATCCCCTTGGCCTCTGCCCACCCATGCAGCCTGGCCAGGTCCCTCTGCAGGGCTCTCCTACCCTCCCACAGCTCCACAGCTGCTCCTAGCTTGGTGCACATGCTGGAGGGGGGGTGTTTATGTGTACCCACAGCATGGCTGCTGGCAGCTCCCCAGGTCTCACCCGTTGAAGTCGATGATGGAGTAATGAGGGGAGGAGTCTGCACCAGGGCTCAGGGCAGCCACGCAGCTGTCCACGAACAACCTCAGTGGCACATGGTTCTCAGTGGCCACCTCTGCTTGAAGGTTGAGGACATCACCCAGCTGGAAACCCGTGAAAGGCCTCTCAGAGCTCCAGTCCTCTGCAAGGAAGTGACAAAGAGGAGGTGACTTCAGCTGTCCCCAAGCTCCCATGGAACCAGAGACAGTAAGAAAGCTGCTGTTTGCTTTGTGGTGGGATGGCTTCTCCAGTGGGGGTGCTGCTGTAAGGAAAGAATCATAGAATCATAGACTCAAGCAGGTTGGAAGAGAGCTCCAAGCTCAGCCAGCCCAACCTAGCACCCAGCCCTGCCCAACCAACCAGACCATGACACTAAGTGCCCCAGCCAGCCTTGGCTGCAACACCTCCAGCCACAGCCACTCCACCACCTCCCTGGGCAGCCCATTCCAGTGCCAATCACTCTCTCTGCCAGCAACTTCCTCCTCACAGCCAGCCCAGACCTGCCCTGCCACAGCTTCAGCCTGGGTCCCCTTCTTCTGCTGCTGGCTGCCTGGCAGCAGAGCCCAACCCCAGCTGGCTACAGCCTCCCTGCAGGCAGCTGCAGGCAGCAATCAGCTCTGCCCTGAGCCTCCTCTGCTGCAGGCTGCACCCCCCCAGCTCCCTCAGCCTCTCCTCACAGGGCTGTGCTCCAGGCCCCTCCCCAGCCTTGCTGCCCTTCTCCAAACACCTTCCAGCACCTCAGCAGCTCTCTGCAAGGCAGGAGCCCAGCACTGGACACAGCACTGCAGGGGTGGCCTGAGCAGTGCTGAGCACAGGGGCACAAGAACCTCCCTTGTCCTGCTGCCCACACTGCTCCTGAGCCAGCCCAGGATGCCATTGGCTCTGCTGCCCACCTGGGCACTGCTGCCTCCTCTGCAGCTCCCCTCTGCCACCACCCCCAGCTCCCTCTCTGCCTGCCTGCTCTCAGCCACTCTGGCCCCAACCTCTGGTGCTGCTTGGGGTTGTTGTGGCCAAAGTGCACAACCCTACCCTTGGCCTTGTTCAGTCTCATCCCCTTGGCCTCTGCCCACCCATGCAGCCTGGCCAGGTCCCTCTGCAGGGCTCTGCTCCCCTCCAACAGCTCCACAGCTGCTCCTAGCTTGGTGTCATCTGCAAACTCACTGCTGCTGGACGCAGTCCCCTGCTCCAGCCCATTCCCAGCCTGTAGCACTGCTTGAGGCTGTCGTGCAGCCCCACCTGCAGGTCAGCCTGGCTCCCACCTACCGTTCATCAGGCGCAGAGTGAACAGCAGCCTCTCCTCTGCCGCCAGCTCGGAGCTGAAGGGAGCCCAGGTGGGCTGGATGGCATTGCTGCTGACGTTCTCCCTCCTGCACAAAGCACCACCATGCATCAGGGTGAGGGCCCCATGCTGGTCCCTAGGGAGCAGGATGGGGTGGTCCTGGGGCTGGAAAGGCTTTACCTGGGGTAGTGGCACTCGATGGGGATGACAGCAGGGTTGCTGCGGATGATGACAGGGTTGCTGGCAGGGCTGGGGGTGTAGTTGAGGAGCGTGCGGTAGATGAGGGACTCTGGCGTGACCTGGGCAGGAGAGGGAGGGTGGGAAGATGGTGGTGAGACCACTGCACCTCCCACCAATGCCACATGGCTCTGCTTCCCCAGCTGGGAAAGGTAGAGGGAGGTAGAGAAGGGGGGGAAAAGGGGTGGAGGAGATGTCTCTGCCCATGGCAGCGAGGTTGGGGTAGATGATCTCTAAGCTCCCTTCAATCCTAAGCTGTTCTATGTCTCCATGAAAACATAGAATCAAGCAGGTTGGAAGAGAGCTCCAAGCTCATCCAGTCCAACCTAGCACTCAGCCCTATCCAATCATAGAGTCAAGCAGGTTGGAAGAGAGCTCCAAGCTCAGCCAGCCCAACCCAGCACCCAGCCCTGCCCAACCAACCAGACCATGGCACTAAGTGCCCCAGCCAGGCTTGGCTGCAACACCTCCAGCCACAGCCACTCCACCACCTCCCTGGGCAGCCCATTCCAGTGCCAATCACTCTCTCTGCCAGGAACTTCCTCCTCACAGCCAGCCCAGACCTGCCCTGCCACAGCTTCAGCCTGGGTCCCCTTCTTCTGCTGCTGGCTGCCTGGCAGCAGAGCCCAACCCCAGCTGGCTACAGCCTCCCTGCAGGCAGCTGCAGGCAGCAATGAGCTCTGCCCTGAGCCTCCTCTGCTGCAGGCTGCACCCCCCCAGCTCCCTCAGCCTCTCCTCACAGGGCTGTGCTCCAGGCCCCTCCCCAGCCTTGCTGCCCTTCTCCAAACACCTTCCAGCACCTCAGCATCTCTCTGCAATGGAGGAGCCCAGAGCTGGACACAGCACTGCAGGGGTGGTCTGAGCAGTGCTGAGTAAGTTAAGTTCCAGCTCAGCACAAGGGGGAACTTCTTGCCTGGAATGGTCACAGAGCCCTGGCACAGGCTCCCCAGAGAGGTTGTGGAGTCTCCTTCTCTGGAGCCTTTCAAGGCCTGTCTGGATGTGTTCCTCTGTGATCTGTGTTAGATAGCATTGCCCTGCTCTGGCAGGGTGATTGGACTCCTTGGGTCCCTTCCATCTCCCAACATCCCATGAGCACAGGGGCACAAGAACCTCCCTTGTCCTGCTGCCCACACTGCTCCTGAGCCAGCCCAGGATGCCATTGGCTCTGCTGCCCACCTGGGCACTGCTGCCTCCTCTGCAGCTCCTCTCTGCCACCACCCCCAGCTCCCTCTCTGCCTGCCTGCTCTCAGACACTCTGGCCCCAGTCTAGAATAGACTCAAGCAGGTTGGAAGAGAGCTCCAAGCTCAGCCAGCCCAACCTAGCACCCAGCCCTGCCCAACCAACCAGACCATGGCACTAAGTGCCCCAGCCAGGCTTGGCTTCAACACCTCCAGCCACAGCCACTCCGCCACCTCCCTGGGCAGCCCATTCCAGTGCCAATCACTCTCTCTGCCAGGAACTTCTTCCTCACAGCCAGCCCAGACCTGCCCTGCCACAGCTTCAGCCTGGGTCCCCTTCTTCTGCTGCTGGCTGCCTGGCAGCAGAGCCCAACCCCAGCTGGCTACAGCCTCCCTGCAGGCATCAACAAGGAGCTCTGCCCTGAGCATCCTCTTCTCCAGGCTGCCCATCCCTCAGCTCCAGGAGAAATCCAGGTGGGATAAAGGGGAAGAAAGGTCTCACCTGCACCACGCTGCCACACTCGTGGAGGCCAGCAGCGAAGGTGACAGTGATGCTGGCAGGGTCGAGCGAGGAATGCTTGCACCCCGCCGGTCCCAGCGTCAGGTCGGCGGCGTTCACCAAGCGCCCGGTCCCGAAGAGGTCCCTGTGCACCGTCACCACCAGCTGAGCCTCTTGGCACTGCACCGCCACCGGCTGGCCAGCGGAGATGGCTCGGGAGTGAGGGTCCTCCAGCCACGGAGCCCACGGCTGAGGGTCTGCCCTGGCTCCTCTCCTCGCTGTGTCGTGCCAGGAGAACTCCCGAGGTGGATAAGCAGCTGCTTTGCCTGCTGCCCAGCAGAGGAGGGCGAGCATCAAACCACCTTTAGATGCCATCCTGGCTTCTTCTTCTTCTAGGCTCCCCCCCCCAGTGCAGAGAAGCAACCTTTATATCTGCCCCCCAAGCAAGGCTGAGGAGCTGTCCTCCCCCTCACCTCTCATTTGGGGACCCAAAGGCCAGCCCTTGTGGGGTGAGGGGAGAAGGGGGAAGGCATTTCCGGGGTGCTTGGACCCCCCTAGCCCTGTTCTTGAGCTGCCCAAGGCAAAGGAACGTCCAAAACATCCAAACATCCTCGTCAGCCTCTTTGGGGGGAAGTTGTTTATGCGAGTCAGCAGAAGCTGGAGCCAGGGAGACTGGTACAAAGTGACTTGTTTAGGTTAGGAGGTGATAAGGGTCTGCCCCAAGGCTGCTGGGGAAGGTGAGGAGAGCAGGAGCCCAAGCCAGGGGCTTCCCAGCTTTCCTAAAGCTCCCAGCCCTGCCCTTTGCCTCCCCAGCTCAGGGCTTTGGCTGTTGCTGGGGGGGAAGGTTGGCAGCCAACATGCCTACAGCTCCAGGCCAAACAGGGGCTTTACACAGCCCCCCCCAGCTGGGGCAGGACCAGGATGTTGGCTCCTGATGCTGCTGGAGAGCTCTCACCACTACCCGGAGCTCAGCCAGGGCCGACCAAAACCTCTCTTAGCCTCAGCAGTGAGCTTGCAGCCTTTCTTTTTCACTCTGCTGCCTTTCCCCCCCTCAGCTCTTGGGGTTGTTGCCTTCAAGGAAAGGAGCTCAGGGTAGAAGGAGGCAGAGCTGAGGTGCTCAACCCATCAGTCCCTTCCTGACACCACAGCAGCCCCATTTGTTCCTCACACCCCCACCCCAGCACTGCCCAGCTCCTGCCAGCTGGAGAATCACAGAATGGGTTAGGTTGGAAGGGACCTCAAAGATCATCTAGTTCCAACCCCCCCCCCTACCCCCTCCTCCTGCCATAGGTAGGGACACCTCCCACTAGAACAGGTCACTCAAGGCCTCAGAAGAGGGGAAAGCTGCTTCCAAAAGCAACCTTCTGTGCTTCCAAGCCTCGTTTTGGAGCTTCTGCCTTTTCTTTTGAGCCATCTCAACTCTCCTGTTTATCTCTGCCAGGGCTCTGGGAGCATCCTGTTAGGCTCCATGCAAGGGATGTTGGCTCCATCCTCCCAGCTTTCAGAGTAACCCCCAAAGAGCCTTAGGGGGCAGCAGAAAACCCTCAGCTGGGATATTAGAGCTGGAGCAGCTGAAGCTTTCCTGGGAAAACTAAAAGCTTTGGGCAGCCAACTCCTAGCAGACATCCCAGCAGGTTTGGAGCTGGCTTGTGGCTGGCTCAACGTCCTCTGCCTTTCCTCTAGGAGCTGCTATCCTATCCCTGCTGTTGGTAGCAGGTCCAGAACTTCTCCTCAGTGTTTGGAATACCTTGAGACTTGTGTAGGGATGCCAGGGATTCCAGCAGGCTGAGCTCCCTGGTCAGGGAGATAAGGGCAGCAGGCCATGCTGAAACAGTAGATAAGCAGCTAGAAGAGCATCCCCACTTGGTCAGGTCCTTGAGCTGCAAGGACCACTGGAGAGCTCTGGCCTCAGCCTATCACATCTGAGAGAGCCACAGAGCTCAGGGGATTTAGTTTGGGGAGCAGGGCTTGATACCACCAGGAGGATAAATCCTTCTGATGGTCTCTATGCTGTTCAGGTTAGCAGAAGTGATGGCCAAAGGGAGGAATAGCTCAACATGAACCATAGCATCAGGGAGAGGTGGAAGGGAGCACAAGGATCAGCCAGTTCCAACCCCCCTGCCATGCCCAGGGACACCCTACCCTAGAGCAGCCTGATCACAGCCTCAGCCAGCCTGGCCTCAAACACCTCCAGGGGTGAGGGTCCTGCAGCTGGCTGGAGGCAATGGCAAGCAGCAATCCAGGCTGGGCAGTGCCAGGCTGGAGAGCAGCCCTGAGGAGAGGCACTTGGGGGAGAAGCTGCACAGGAGCCAGCAGTGAGCACTTGCAGCCCAGAAAGCCAAGCAGAGGCTGGGCTGCAGCAGCAGCAGTGTGGCCAGCAGGGCCAGGGAGGGGATTCTGCCCCTCTGCTCTGCTGAGAGCCCACCTGGAGTGCTGCATCCAGCTCTGGAGCCCCTGGGCCAAGAGGGCTGTGGAGATGCTGGAGAGTGTCCAGAGCAGGGCCAGGAGGATGCTGAGAGGCTGCAGCAGCTCTGCTGTGAGCACAGCCTGAAAGAGTTGGAGCTGTGCAGGCTGGAGCAGAGGAGGCTCCCAGGGGACCTTCTTGTGGCCTTGCAGGGTCTGAAGGGGGCTCCAAAAAAGCTGGGGAGGGACTTTTGAGGCTGTGAGGGAGTGTCAGGAGTGGGGGGAATGGAGCAGAGCTGGATTCAGACTGGAGGTGAGGAGGAAGTTGTTGAGCATGAGGGTGGTGAGACCCTGAAACAGGGAGGGGGTTGAGGCCCCATGGCTGGAGGTGTTTGAGGCCAGGCTGGCTGAGGCTGTGGTGAGGCTGCTCTAGGGTAGGGTGTCCCTGGGCATGGCAGGGGGGTTGGAACTGCCTGCTCCTTGTGCTCCCTTCCAAGCCTGCCTGATTCTATGGTTGGAGGACCCCCAGCCCTTGCAGATCCTCTGTCTGGGTCAAGCATGGGGTGGGGAAGGAGCATGCCCACAGAAACAAGCCCTGGTGGGGCCACATCAAGACTAGTGTGCCCGGTTCAAGGAGGACAGGGAACTACTGGAGGGAGTTCAGTTGAACTTACAAAGCTGCTGAGGGGCCTGGAGCATCTCTGTGAGGAGGAAAGGCTGAGAGCCCTGGGGGCTTACCTGGGATGCTGAAGGGACCACTCTCACTGCCGACCTGGGATGCTCCAGGGGACCACTCTCACTGCCGACCTGGGATGCCCAAGGGGCCACTCTCACTGCCGACCTGGGATGCCCAAGGGGCCACTCTCACTGCCGACCTGGGATGCCCAAGGGGCCACTCTCACTGCCGACCTGGGATGCCAAAAGGAACCACTCTCACTGCCGACCTGGGATGCCAAAAGGAACCACTCTCACTGCCGACCTGGGATGCTCAAGGGACCACTCTCACTGCTAACCTGGGATGCCCAAGGGGCCACTCTCACTGCCGACCTGGGATGCCCAAGGGGCCACTCTCACTGCCGACCTGGGATGCCGAAGGGACCACTCTCACTGCCGACCTGGGATGCCCAAGGGGCCACTCTCACTGCCGACCTGGGATGCCCAAGGAGCCACTCTCACTGCCGACCTGGGATGCCCAAGGAGCCACTCTCACTGCCGACCTGGGATGCTCAAGGGACCACTCTCACTGCCGACCTGGGATGCCCAAGGGACCACTCTCACTGCCGACCTGGGATGCCCAAGGGACCACTCTCACTGCCGACCTGGGATGCTCCAGGGGACACTCTCACTGCTGACCTGGGATGCTCAAGGGACCACTCTCACTGCCGACCTGGGATGCTCCAGGGGACCACTCTCACTGCCGACCTGGGATGCTCAAGGGGCCACTCTCACTGCCGACCTGGGATGCTCAAGGGACCACTCTCACTGCCGACCTGGGATGCTCAAGGGACCACTCTCACTGCCGACCTGGGATGCTCAAGGGGCCACTCTCACTGCCGACCTGGGATGCTCAAGGGACCACTCTCACTGCCGACCTGGGATGCTCAAGGGGCCACTCTCACTGCCGACCTGGGATGCTCAAGGGACCACTCTCACTGCCGACCTGGGATGCCCAAGGGACCACTCTCACTGCCGACCTGGGATGCCCAAGGGACCACTCTCACTGCCGACCTGGGATGCTCCAGGGGACACTCTCACTGCCGACCTGGGATGCTCAAGGGACCACTCTCACTGCCGACCTGGGATGCCCAAGGGGCCACTCTCACTGCCGACCTGGGATGCCCAAGGGGCCACTCTCACTGCCGACCTGGGATGCCCAAGGGGCCACTCTCACTGCCGACCTGGGATGCCCAAGGGGCCACTCTCACTGCCGACCTGGGATGCCCAAGGGGCCACTCTCACTGCCGACCTGGGATGCCCAAGGGGCCACTCTCACTGCCGACCTGGGATGCCCAAGGGGCCACTCTCACTGCCGACCTGGGATGCCCAAGGGGCCACTCTCACTGCCGACCTGGGATGCCCAAGGGGCCACTCTCACTGCCGACCTGGGATGCCAAAAGGGACCACTCTCACTGCTAACCTGGGATGCTCAAGGGACCACTCTCACTGCTGACCTGGGATGCTCAAGGAGCCACTCTCACTGCCGACCTGGGATGCCAAAAGGAACCACTCTCACTGCCGACCTGGGATGCCAAAAGGAACCACTCTCACTGCTGACCTGGGATGCCAAAGGGACCACTCTCACTGCTAACCTGGGATGCTCAAGGGACCACTCTCACTGCTGATCACTTCCAGCTGTGCTCTCAGGCCATCCTCCCCTCCCAAAAGCTGACAGCTCACAGGGATGGAGAGGACTTCTTCCAGCTCCCACCTTGCTGCAAGGCACAAAGCTCCTCTGAAAGGGTCAGATTATATGGATGAGGGAAGAAGCCCTGATGAAAACCTCAACTCCAAGTCAGTGTAGCTCCCTGAGCCCACCTGCAGCTGCTCTAAGTTGTCTTTAGATCTATGAGCAGCCAAGGGGAGGGATGAGGCTGGGGGTTTAGGTGGCTCAAAGGCTCCAGACCAGCTTGGTATCTTGTACCAAAGGGATCACAGAACAAGGTGACACTTAAGGACATCCAGCTGAGGGGGTTAGGGGTGACACCTAAAGCCATGACAGTGTGCAATACATCCCTTTGTCCCTCCCAACCAGGAGAGCTGCCCAAGCTCTGCCAGAGCAGGCTGAGAGGCTGCAGAAGTCCTCCTGCTCTCTGCAAAACCAGCTTCAAGCCCTGGCCACACTGCAAGCAAGCTCCAGCTACTTGCAAGTCACTCTTCCATGAATCCAGAGCAGCCTGGATTCATTCTGACCTCAAACAACACATCCAAGCTGCTCAGCTGGCCCAGCTCCCACTGCTACCTGAGCTGGGAGCCTTTCCCAGCTAGTGGAGAGGAGCAACAAGCCTTGGGTTTGAGGCAGGAGTATCTTGTAGCCATGAAGGCAGCTCTAAGTAGAGGAGCCCAAACAAGCAGGCTCCAGCTACCTGCAAGTCACTCTTCCATGAATCCAGGGCAGCCTGGATTCACTCTGACCCCAAACAACACATCCCAAGCTGCTCAGCTGGCCCAGCTCCCACTGCTGCCTGAGCTGGGAGTCTCTCCCAGCTAGTGGAGAGCAGCAACAAGCCTTGGGGCCATCTTGTAGCCATGAAGGCAGCTCTAAGTAGAGGAGCCCAAACAAGCAGGCTCCAGCTACCTGCAAGTCACTCTTCCATGAATCCAGGGCAGCCTGGATTCACTCTGACCCCAAACACCACATCCCAGGCTGCTCAGCTGGCCCAGCTCCCACTGCTACCTGAGCTGGGAGTCTCTCCCAGCTAGTGGAGAGCAGCAACAAGCCTTGGGGCCATCTTGTAGCCATGAAGGCAGCTCTAAGTAGAACCCCAAGAAGCAGGCTCCAGCTACTTGCAAGTCACTCTTCCATGAATCCAGGGCAGCCTGGATTCATTCTGACCTCAAACAACACATCCCAAGCTGCTCAGCTGGCCCAGCTCCCACTGCTACCTGAGCTGGGAGCCTCTCCCAGCTAGTGGAGAGGAGCAACAAGCCTTGGGTTTGAGGCAGGAGTATCTTGTAGCCATGCAGGCAGCTCTAAGTAGAGGAGCCCAAACAAGCAGGCTCCAGCTACCTGCAAGTCACTCTTCCATGAATCCAGGGCAGCCTGGATTCACTCTGACCCCAAACAACACATCCCAAGCTGCTTAGCTGGCCCAGCTCCCACTGCTACCTGAGCTGGGAGCCTTTCCCAGCTAGTGGAGAGGAGCAACAAGCCTTGGGTTTGAGGCAGGAGTATCTTGTAGCCATGCAGGCAGCTCTAAGTAGAGGAGCCCAAACAAGCAGGCTCCAGCTACCTGCAAGTCACTCTTCCATGAATTCAGGGCAGCCTGGATTCATTCTGACCCCAAACAACTCATCCCAAGCTGTTCAGTTGGCCCAGCTCCCACTGCTGCCTGAGCTGGGAGCCTCTTGCAGCTAGTGGAGAGCAGCAACAAGCCTTGGGGACATCTTGTAGCCATGCAGGCAGCTCTAAGTAGAAGAACCCCAAGAAGCAGGCTCCAGCTACCTGCAAGTCACTCTTCCATGAATCCAGGGCAGCCTGGATTCATTCTGACCTCAAACACCACATCCCAAGCTGCTCAGCTGGCCCAGCTCCCACTGCTGCCTGAGCTGGGAGCCTCTCCCAGCTAGTGCAGAGCAGCAACAAGCCTTGGGGGCATCTTGTAGCCATGAAGGCAGCTCTAAGTAGAGGAGCCCAAACAAGCAGGCTCCAGCTACCTGCAAGTCACTCTTCCATGAATCCAGAGCAGCCTGGATTCATTCTGACCTCAAACACCACATCCCAAGCTGCTCAGCTGGCCCAGCTCCCACTGCTGCCTGAGCTGGGAGCCTCTCCCAGCTAGTGCAGAGCAGCAACAAGCCTTGGGGGCATCTTGTAGCCATGAAGGCAGCTCTAAGTAGAGGAGCCCAAACAAGCAGGCTCCAGCTACCTGCAAGTCACTCTTCCATGAATCCAGAGCAGCCTGGATTCATTCTGACCTCAAACAACACATCCCAAGCTGTTCAGTTGGCCCAGCTCCCACTGCTGCCTGAGCTGGGAGCCTCTCCCTACTAGTGGAGAGCAGCAACAAGCCTTGGGGGCATCTTGTAGCCATGCAGGCAGCTCCAAGTAGAAGAACCCCCAAATTTCACAGCACCAGGAACAAGAAAGCAGCAGCAGCTGTGACTGATGGCAGAAAAGCCCTTTCTAGAGGTTGGAGAAGGAGGGGAAGGGCAGAAATTCCAATCCTTACCCCAAGGACTGTTTGTAGATTGAAGCCAAGGCTGGTGACATACAACTATGTGTAAACAGTCCTTGGGGTGGGGGTGGAGGGGACAGGGATTGGAATTCCTGCCTGCCTCTAGCCCAGGAAGAAGCCAAATCTCCTGACCCTCAGCAGCTCCACTGAGTTTCTCTCCCAGGAACAGCTTTAGGCAGGAGGAGAAATGGTCCAAGCTTTATTAACCTCCTGTTGAGGAAGGGATGTGGAAGTGTGGAGCAGACTCAAAGCAGCTCCTACAGGGGGGAGGAAAAGGTTTGAGGCTAAACCATGCTGCTCCCAAAGCACAAAACAGAGCATCTTGGGGTGGGGGATTCCTCACATCAATTCCCAGCTGGGTGCTCTGGGGGATCATGGGGGGGGGGGGGAGGTGGTATGAGGCAGGGCTTCAGCAGAAGGGAGGTGCTCAGAGCAGGTTGAGGAGGATGAAGCAGCACAGCTCAAGTTAAGAAGAAGCTTTAACCCTTCTGGCTCTCCAGGGAGGCTTCCCCACACCTCTCAGGCCATCACTGGGTGGATAACCAAAAGCAGTGACTCAAAGGAGGTGCTCAGAGCAGGTTGAGGGAGATGAAGAAGCACAGCTCAAGTTCAAGAAGAAGCTTTAACCCTTCTGGCTCTCCAGGGAGGCTTCTCCACACCTCTCAGGCCATTACTGGGTGGATAACCAAAAGCAGTGACCCAAAGGAGGTGCTCAGAGCAGGTTGAGGGAGACAAAGAAGCACAGCTCAAGTTAAGAAGAAGCTTTAACCCATCTGGCTCTCCAGGGAGGCTTCTCCACATCTCTCAGGCCATTACTGTGTAGACAACTAAAATCAGTGACCCAAAGGAGGTGCTCAGAGCAGGTTGAGGGAGACAAAGATGCACAGCTTAAGTTCAAGAAGCAGCTTTAACCCATCTGGCTCTCCAGGGAGGCTTCTCCACACCTCTCAGGCCATTACTGGGTGGATAACCAAAAGCAGTGACCCAAAGGAGGTGCTCAGAGCAGGTTGAGGGAGATGAAGCAGCACAGCTCAAGTTAAGAAGAAGCTTTAACCCTTCTGGCTCTCCAGGGAGGCTTCTCTACACCTCTCAGGCCATCACTGGGTGGATAACCAAAAGCAGTGACCCAAAGGAGGTGCTCAGAGCAAGTTGAGGGAGATGAAGCAGCACAGCTCAAGTTAAGAAGAAGCTTTAACCCATCTGGCTCTCCAGGGAGGCTTCTCCACACCTCTCAGGCCATCACTGGGTGGATAACCAAAAGCAGTGACCCAAAGGAGGTGCTCAGAGAAGGTTGAGGGAGACAAAGAAGCACAGCTCAAGTTAACAAGAAGCTTTAACCCATCTGGCTCTCCAGGGAGACTTCTCCACTGGCTCCATCAAACCTCTCAGCTTGTTACTGGGTGGACAACTGAAAGCAGTGACCCAAAGGAGGTGCTCAGAGCAGGTTGAGGGAGATGAAGCAGCACAGCTCAAGTTAACAAGAAGCTTTATTCCATCTGGCTCTCCAGGGAGACTTCTCCCTCAAGCCTCTCAGTTTGTTACTGGGTGGACAGCTAAAAGCAGTGCCTCAAAGGAGGCTGCTGGGTGTCCAGCAGACACTCAATGCTCCTAGAACAGCAAGCAGCAGGATGACCAAACCAGCAACAGCAGCCAGCATCAGTGCCACCCACATATGATGAGCACCTAGGAAGGAGAAGCAAGGAGGTGGTCACAGCCAGAACCTGCTGCACAAACCATTCCCCTTCCCTGGCTCTGCCCTACCTTGAGAAGGTAACCTCCTAACTGAGTGATCCTGCCAGCTGTGGATCAAGAGAGGTCCAACCACAACATCTGCTTCTTCCAGCAAGGCATCTAGAAAGGGAGAGATCACAAATGAGTGCTCCAACTCCTTTGAAGCTCTCCCAAACCTTGGAGCAGCACCAAGAGGTGATGAGGCAGCTCCAACCACCCAGCACCAAGTCAGTTACCATGGGGATGACAGGGACCAAGAGGCAGATTGAGCCATACCAAGCTGGGAGGGTATTGCTCTTCTGGCACGGCCTCTTTGCCATTGTGAAGGGCTCTGGAACCTCCTGGAGTGCCTGGTTGAGCCACAGCTCCTCATCTCACAGCAGGAACAGATGTCCTGAGTGCCTTCCACAGGAGTCCATCTGGAAGAGAGCAGCAACAAGACTGAGAGCCACAAGGGTGAGTGAGGGAGTTGAGCATCTCCTCTGTGGAGAGAGCCTGAGAGCCACAAGGATGAGTGGGGGAGTTGAGCATCTCCCCTGTGGAGAGAGACTGAGAGTCACAAGGATGTGTGGGGGACTTGAGCATCTCCTCTGTGGAGAGAGACTGAGAGCCACAAGGATGTGTGGGGGACTTGAGCATCTCCTCTGTGGAGAGAGACTGAGAGTCACAAGGATGAGTGGGGGAGTTGAGCATCTCCCCTGTGGAGAGAGACTGAGAGCCACAAGGATGTGTGGGGGAGTTGAGCATCTCCCCTGTGGAGAGAGACTGAGAGCCACAAAGGGTGAGTGGGGGAGTTGAGCATCTCCCCTGTGGAGAGAGACTGAGAGCCACAAGGATGTGTGGGGGACTTGAGCATCTCCCCTGTGGAGAGAGACTGAGAGCCACAAAGGGTGAGTGGGGGAGTTGAGCATCTCCCCTGTGGAGAGAGCCTGAGAGCCCTGGGGCTGTTTAGCCTGGAGAAGAGAAGGCTGAGAGGGGATCTGGTCAGTAGCTGAGGGGTGGGGGTCAAGTGGAGGGGGCCAAGCTCTTATGGGTGGTGCACAGCAATGAGCCAAGGAGCAATGGATGCAAACTGGAGCAGAGAAGGTTTCAGCTCAACAGGAGGAGAAACTTCTTTAGAGTGAGGGTGGCAGAGCCCTGGAGCAGGCTGCCCAGAGAGGTTGTGGAGTCTCCTGCTCTGGAGGCTTTCCAAACCCACCTGGCTGCATCCCTGTGTGAACTCCCCTGGAGGGATGCTGCATTGGCAGGGGAGATTGGACTGGATGAGCTCTGGAGGTCCCTTCCAACCTCTGCAGTTCTGTGGCAGTGACCAGCCCACCCCTTCACATGCTTGGGGGTCTCCCAGGAGAGACCAAAACCCTTCCCAGCCAAATGGGCAACTCCATCTGCCTGGAAGGTGGCACACCAGAAGGGGAGCCCAAGCTCTTGGCACAGCAACTTGCCCAACCACTCACAGGATATCAGGGGTTGGAAGGGACCCAAGGAGAGCATCCAGTCCAATCCCCCTGCCAGAGCAGGGCCACACAACCTAGCTCAGGGCACACAGGAACACATCCAGACAGGGCTGGAAAGGCTCCACACAAGGAGACTCCACAGCCTCTCTGGGCAGCCTGTGCCAGGGCTCTGGGACCCTTCCAGGCAAGAAGTTCCTCCTTGTGCTGAGCTGGAACCTCCTGTGCTGCAGCTTCCATCCATTGCTGCTTGTCCTGTGCCAGGGAGCAGTGAGCAGAGCCTGTCCCCCCCTCAGGGGTTTATAACCATGGATTCAATCCCCTCTCAGCCTTCTCTTCTCCAGACTAAGCAGCCCCAGGGCCCTCAGCCTCTCCTCACCAGGCACTGCTCAGTCCCCTCATCATCCTCACAGCCCTCTGCTGGACCCTCTCCAGCAGATCCCTGTCCCTCTGCAACTGGGGAGCCCCAAACTGAAGGCAGTGCTCAAGATGAGGTCTCAGCAGGGCAGAGCAGAGGGGCAGGAGAACCTCCCTTGATCTGCTGGCCACACTCTGCTGAGTGCCCCCCAGGACCCCATTGGCCTTTTGGCCCCCAGGGCACACTGCTGTGCCAGGGATGCTCTCCCCCAGCACTCCCAGCTCCCTCTCCTTGGGGCTGCTCTCCAGCAGTCACCTCCCAGCCTGTCCTGCTGCAGTTTGTTCTCCCTCCCCAGGTGCAGGACTCTGCACTTGTCCTTGTTGGACCTCGTTGGGTTCCTCTGTGCCCAGCTCTCAGCCTGTCCTGGTTGCTGGTTACTCACAGGCTGCTGGCTCTGTGGAAGGAGCAAGCCTTGTTGAGAGGGTCTGGAGCTTGGGCAGCCAGGGAGACCTTCAGGTGGCAGGTGATGTAGACCTGGGGAGAGCCAAGAAGAGCAGAGGGGTTAGGCTGTCAGTTGTCATGATGGCTTTCACATCCACCACCCTGTTGCTAGCCCAAATTGGAGGCCACCTCAAACCTCTCTGAAGCTAGAAGTGACCTGAAGGAGGCAGCTAATGAAGCCCAACAGAAGGGCTTGGCTTGAGCTGGATGAGAACTTGACCTCCAAGGGCAGATCTTGGACTCAGCAGCTGCCACCCATTGTGACCTCATTCATAGGTTGCCATCAGGCCTTGGGGAAGGCAATTCCAGGCCAGAGCCATGGAGGGGAGGGATAAAACCTTCCCTGAAGGATACTTTACCAGGTTGCTGGAGCCTCCTGCAAACTTGAAAGCCTCCACTGCAAACTGCAGCACATCTTGCCTGGGTCTTGGGGAGATAAAAGTCGAGGTGGCATCATCCAGTTGCCCATCCACCAAGCACCTAAGGCACAGAAGCAAGGACTAGCAGCAAGATCTCACTGGCAGAGGTACCCAGACCCTGCCAAGGAGGTGCCTGCAAGTTGAGGGGGACACACACACAGAGCCAGCTCTTACCCACTGAAGTCAATGAAGGCATAGTGGAGAGAAGTGCTTCTGTCTGGGCTTGGGGTGGCCACACAGCTGTCCACAAAGAGCCTCAGAGGTGCATGGTTCTCTGCCTTGACCTCAGCTTGGAAGTGGAGGACCTCTCCCAGGTGAAAGACAGCAGAGTCCCTCTCTGCACTCCAATCATCTGGGAACACAGAGGGCAGCAGGCACTCGGGAGCAGGATGCCAGCCTGTGCCTCCTGGTCTTCAGCAGGTGCAACAAGAGCAAGGGCAAGGTCCTGCAGCTGGTTAGAGGCAATGGCAAGCAGCAATGCAGGCTGGGCAGTGCCAGGCTGGAGAGCAGCCCTGAGGAGAGGCACTTGGGGGTGCTGCTGGAGGAGAAGCTGCACAGGAGCCAGCAGTGAGCACTTGCAGCCCAGAAAGCCAAGCAGAGGCTGGGCTGCAGCAGCAGCAGTGTGGCCAGCAGGGCCAGGGAGGGGATTCTGCCCCTCTGCTCTGCTCTGCTGAGAGCCCACCTGGAGTGCTGCATCCAGCTCTGGAGCCCCTGGGCCAAGAGGGCTGTGGAGATGCTGGAGAGTGTCCAGAGCAGGGCCAGGAGGATGCTGAGAGGCTGCAGCAGCTCTGCTGTGAGCACAGCCTGAAAGAGTTGGGGCTGTGCAGGCTGGAGCAGAGGAGGCTCCCAGGGGACCTTCTGGTGGCCTTGCAGGGTCTGAAGGGGGCTCCAAAAAAGCTGGGGAGGGACTTTTGAGGCTGTGAGGGAGTGTCAGGAGTGGGGGGAATGGAGCAAAGGTGGAGGTGGGGAGGAAGTTGTTGAGCAGGAGAGTGGTGAGAGGCTGGAATGGGTTGCCCAGGGAGGGGGTTGAGGCCCCATGGCTGGAGGTGTTTGAGGCCAGGCTGGCTGAGGCTGTGGTCAGGCTGCTCTAGGGTAGGGTGTCCCTGGGCATGGCAGGGGGTTGGCACTGCCTGCTCCTTGTGCTCCCTTCCAGCCCTGCCTGATTCCATGTTTCCATTCTATTCCTATCCAAGGAAACCTCATCAGGTACAGGGAGCTGAGTCCCTACCCTGAGCACCCTCACTCCAATAGTGCCCACCCCAATCTGCTCCCCCCCCCCCAGTGCCATCACTCCAGTGGTAAGATGAGTGTGACAGCAGCACCAGGAGAAGTGTGACCACCTCAGGGCTGCCTTTAAGGAGTCCCTCACCCCAAACCTACCATTCATGAGGTGCAGAGAGAAGAGCAGCTGCTCCTCAGAGGACAAGGTGGAGTGGAAGGGTGCCCATGTGGGTTTGACAGCATTGCTGCTCACATTGTCCCTCCTGGGGGGGGGGGGGAGGAAAAGAGATGCTCATGATGAAATCCCCCTGAGCAGCACAAGGGCTTGCTTGGTGCTCCTTTTCCTGCCTCACCTTGGGTAGTAGCACTCAATAGGAACCAGGGCAGGGCTGGCTCGGATGATGTTGGGGTTACCGGTAGGGACTGGGTTGTAGTTCAAGCTTGTGCTGTAGATCAGAGCCTCAGGAGTCACCTGGAGAAAGGGAGAAGACATCATCCAGTCAAGTGAGACCACTCCTGTCCCTTGGACACACACAGCAGCTGGAAGAGACCTCTCACAGGCTCACAGATGTCAGGGGTTGGAAGGGACCCAAAGAGATCACTGAGTCCAACCCCCCTGCCAGAGCAGGGCCACACAATCCAGCTCAGGGCACACAGGAACACATCCAGGCAGGCCTGGAAAGGCTCCACACAAGGAGACTCCACAACCTCTCTGGGCAGCCTGTGCCAGGGCTCTGGGACCCTTCCAGGCAAGAAGTTCCTCCTTGTGTTGAGCTGGAACCTCCTGTGCTGCAGCTTCCATCCATTGCTGCTTGTCCTGTGCCAGGGAGCAGTGAGCAGAGCCTGTCCCCCCCTCCTGACCCCCAGCTCTCAGTTATAGACATTGATTCAATCCCCTCTCAGTCTTCTCTTCTCCAGACTAAGCAGCCCCAGGTTCCTCAGCCTCTCCTCACCAGGCACTGCTCAGTCCCCTCATCATCCTCCCAGCCCTCTGCTGGACCCTCTCCAGCAGTTCCTGTCCCTCTGCAACTGGGGAGCCCCAAACTGAAGGCAGTGCTCAAGATGAGGTCTCAGCAGGGCAGAGCAGAGGGGCAGGAGAACCTCCCTGCATCTGCTGGACACACTCTGCTGAGTGCCCCCCACGACCCCATTGGCCTCTTGGCCCCCAGGGCACATTGCTGTGCCAGGGATGCTCTCCCCCAGCACTCCCAGCTCCCTCTCCTTGGGGCTGCTCTCCAGCAGTCACCTCCCAGCCTGTCCTGCTGCAGTTTATTCTCCCTCCCCAGGTGCAGGACTCTGCACTTGTCCTTGTTGAACCCCCCCCACAACCCCCAGCCCTCAGATACTTCTGGACATTGATTCAATCCCCTATCAGGCTGCTCTTCTCCAGACTAAGCAGCCCCAGATCCCTCAGCCTCAGCAGTGCTCCAGTCCCCTCATCATCCTCATAGCCCTGAGATGGTCTGGGTGACTGGATAGGGCTGGGTGCTAGGTTGGGCTGGCTGAGCTTGGAGCTCTCTTCCAACCTGTTTGGTTCTATCATTGGCCAGGGCTGGGTGCTAGGTTGGGCTGGGTGAGCTTGGAGCTCTCTTCCAACCTGTGCCACATTCCAGCAGCACCCAGGTGCCACCTGAAGGTTAAGCACCCACTGGAAGGGCTTCCAGCTCCCTGCCATCTGAGCTCCACCCTGGAGAGGGCAGCAACGGCATAAAAACCTCCTGAGTCAGCTATTAATTGCCTCTTGCCTGCCCTCTCCCTGCTCACACAATCCCCCTCCACCACCCGGGACTGCAGAGCAGAGCTTCTGCTGACCAGGCTGAGATGTGGTGCGAGGTGAGAGGCTCAGACCTCCACCCAGGGTCACCAGAGGCTCAGACCCCCACCCAAGAGCTCCAGCCCCTTCCACCTGCCTTACCCTGAGGCTGCTGCCCCTACAGCCCAGCTCTGGAGGTCACCAGAGGCTCCACCAGCCTTACCCTGAGGCTGCTGCTCACACATCCCAGCTCTGGAGGTCACCAGAGGCTCAGGCCCCCACCCAAGGTCACCAGACCCTTCCAGCAGCCTTACCCTAAGGCTGCTGCCCACACAGCCCAGCTCTGGAGGTCACCAGAGGCTCAGACCCCAACCCAAGAGCTCCAGACCCTTCCATCAGCCTTACCCTGAGGCTGCTGCCCTTACAGCCCAGCTATGGAGGTCACCAGAGGTTCAGATCCCCAGCCAAGAGCTCCAGCCCCTTCTACCAGCCTTACCCTGAGGCTGCTGCCCTTACAGCCCAGCTCTGGAGGTCACCAGAAGCTCAGACCCCAACCCAAGGTCACCAGAGGCTCCACCAGCCTTACTCTGAGGCTGCTGCCCATGCAGTCCAGCCATGGAGGTCACCAGAAGCTCAGACCCCAACCCAAGGTCACCAGAGGCTCCACCAGCCTTACCCTGAGGCTGCTGCCACACTCATGCAGCCCAGCCACAAAGGTCACCAGAGGCTCAGCAGTGCTCCAGGCTACAGGCAAGCAGGAGGCTGAGCCCAGGCTCAGGTCTGTAGCCTTGACCAGACGTCCTGTGCCAAAGAGGTCCCTGTGCACAGTGACCACCATCTGTGCCTCCTGGCACTGCACAGCCACAGGGTGCAAGGGGGCAGCTGCCTGCAGCTGGGAAACATCCACCCATGCCCAGGGAGAGGGCTGGGAGAAGGCTCTGGGCTGCCCAAAGGAAGGGTCCCCTCCACGCTTCCATAGCTCTACCTCCCCTTTAAGGACATCCCACGGGTGGTAAGCAGCCACCCCCCCAAAAACCCAGCAGAAAAGAACAAGCCTCAGGCTGCTTCCAAGCCTCATCCTGCCTACAAGTGGCCAGCACAAGCAGCAGCTGCTGCTGCCTCGGGGGGACCTTTTATAGCCCTCATCTCCTGCAGCCACTCCCAGCTCAGGTGGGTGGTGATGCTCAGAGCACCTCCCGCGATGGCAACTGCCAGCAGCTGAGGGTACTCAGCCCCCCCCCCCAGGGCAAGTCGCAGGGGTGGGGCTGCAGGAGGTGCTGCAGCTAAGCCTCTCTGTCCACTTGCTTCAGCACAGGGAGGCAGAGGAGATGGGGATCCCCCCTTATCAGGCAGAGGAGATGGGGTTCCCCCCTTATCAGGCAGAGGAGATGGGGATCCCCTCTATCAGGTACAGAGGATGGGGTCCCCCTCCACCAGGTACAGAGGATGGGGTCCCCCCCTTTGAGGCAGAGGGGATAGGAACATTGTCTCTAGAGGAGGGGATGAGGTCTCCTTTATTAGGCAGAGAGGATGGGAACCCCCTTTTGGGCAGAGGATGGGACCCCCTCTATCAGGCAGAGAGGATGGGACCCCCTCTATCAGGCAGAGAGGATGGGACCCCCCTTTTGGGCAGAGGATGGGACCCCCTCTATCAGGCAGAGAGGATGGGACCCCCCTTTTGGGCAGAGGATGGGACCCCCTCTATCAGGCAGAGAGGATGGGACTCCCCCTATCAGGCAGAGAGGATGGGACCCCTCCTTTTGGGCAGAGGATGGGACCCCCTCTATCAGGCAGAGAGGATGGGACTCCCCCTATCAGGCAGAGAGGATGGGACCCCTCCTTTTGGGCAGAGGATGGGACCCCCTCTATCAGGCAGAGAGGATGGGACCCCCCTTTTAGGCAGAGAAGATGGGACCCCCTCTATCAGGTAGAGGGGATGAGACCCCCTTTTTAGGCAGAGGAGATGGGGACCCCCTCTATCAGGTACAGAGGGGATGGGACCCCCCCTTTGTAGGCAGAGAGGATGGGACCCCCCTTATCAGGCAGAGAGGATGAGACTCCCCCTTTTAAGCAGATGCCCCCCCCCCATCAGGAAGAGGGGATAGGACCCCCCCACCCTTTTAAGCAGAGAAGATGGGAACCCCCTTTTGGGCAGAGAGGATGGGACCCCCCCTTTTGGGCAGAGAGGATGGGACCCCCCCTTTTGGGCAAAGAGGATGGGACCCCCCTTTTTGGGCAGACAGGATGGGACCCCCCCTTTCAGGCAGAGGGGATGGGACCTCCCTTTCCAGAGCTGGGGCAATAAATCACCTTTAGCCTCTTGCTTCTATCCTGCAGGGAGGGTGAAGCCCTTCTGATCCCAGCCTGGTCTGACTGGGGACATGCTCTGCAGTCAGCCTGGAGGCCCCCAGCCCTGGCCCTGTCACGGCTGTTCTGTCCCAGGCAAAGGTCACCAGGCAGGTCTGAGGCCAGGCAAGTCCTTGCACTGTGGCACTGGAAGCCAGAAGGGACTTTGCCTCCAGCAGCACTGAAGGCCACTTCTGCTTGAGTGAGGCTCTGCCCTTCTGGTGGGAGATGTGCTCAGTATCTGCACTGATGAGCTGGAGCAGGGGACTGAGTCCAGCAGCAGTCAGGTTGCAGATGGCACCAAGCTAGGAGCAGCTGTGGAGCTGTTGGAGGGGAGCAGAGCCCTGCAGAGGGACCTGGCCAGGCTGCATGGGTGGGCAGAGGCCAAGGGGATGAGACTGAACAAGGCCAAGGGCAGGGTTGTGCACTTTGGCCACAACAACCCCAAGCAGCACTAGAGGCTGGGGCCAGAGTGGCTGAGAGCAGGCAGGCAGAGAGGGAGCTGGGGGTGCTGGCAGAGAGGAGCTGCAGAGGAGGCAGCAGTGCCCAGGTGGGCAGCAGAGCCAATGGCATCCTGGGCTGGCTCAGGAGCAGTGTGGGCAGCAGGACAAGGGAGGTTCTTGTGCCCCTGTGCTCAGCACTGCTCAGGCCACCCCTGCAGTGCTGTGTCCAGCTCTGGGCTCCTCCATTGCAGAGAGATGCTGAGGTGCTGGAAGGTGTTTGGAGAAGGGCAGCAAGGCTGGGGAGGGGCCTGGAGCACAGCCCTGTGAGGAGAGGCTGAGGGAGCTGGGGGAGTGCAGCCTGCAGCAGAGGAGGCTCAGGGCAGAGCTCATTGCTGCCTGCAGCTGCCTGCAGGGAGGCTGTAGCCAGCTGGGGTTGGGCTCTGCTGCCAGGCAGGCAGCAGCAGCAGAAGAAGGGGACCCAGGCTGAAGCTGTGGCAGGGCAGGTCTGGGCTGGCTGTGAGGAGGAAGTTCCTGGCAGAGAGAGTGATTGGCACTGGAATGGGCTGCCCAGGGAGGTGGTGGAGTGGCTGTGGCTGGAGGTGTTGCAGCCAAGCCTGGCTGGGGCACTTAGTGCCATGGTCTGGTTGGTTGGCCAGGGCTGGGTGCTAGGTTGGGCTGGCTGAGCTTGGAGCTCTCTTCCAACCTGCCTGATTCTATGATTCCATGATTCTGTGATCACACAATCAACCAAACACCCTGGAAGTGTTGAAGAGGAGGCTGCAGGAGGCACTTGGTGCCATGGGTCAGTTAATTAGGAGGTGTTGGGTGATGAGTTGGACTCAATGAGCTCAAAGGGCATTTTCAACCTGGTTAGTTCTGTGATTCTGTGTTTTGGGGGGGGGCCTCAAGCCCATCACAACCACTCATGGCACCTCTGGACATGGGCAGGGCAAGGTGTAGGCAAGAAACAACTCACAAGCCCCCACATGCCCAAGGGAGGCTCTCCACAGCCTGGTTCCATCAACCTGCCTCATGCTGAGATGTCAGCAAAGTGCCTTTGAGGGCTCTGCAGCCCTGTGCCCAGCTTGCTTGGCTGATCTGCCCTCTCTAAAGAGAACCTGGAAAGCAGCAAGCAAACCTCAAAGCTCAAAGAACCTTGCAAGGGCTGAAGGTGGCCTCAGATTCCTGCTGGCTAAGCCCAAGAGGTGGAAATCCCACGGTGGGACTCCTCCATGGCTGGAGGTGCAGAGGCTTCTGCTAAGAGGAAAACCACAATGAACTCACAGTGAGGCTGAAGCATGCTGGAGGGAGCTGAGAGGAGGAAGAAAAGATGCTGCAGGAGGTGCAGGTGGCTCTGGGATCACCTCCTTGGGAGGATCTTCCTCTTGGAGGTGCTACTGAGGCTGGAATCCAGCGGAGGGGTTGCAGGCTGGGCACCTACTCTTGCCTTTCCTCCAGCCCTCCCACTGGGTTTTGCTGCCCTTCCACCCACCCTAAACCCTCAATCCAAGAGGTCACAGATGCTGGGAAGGGAATCAGAAAGGGACTTCATGGGACCATGCTGCTCCCAAGCAGGTTCTTGCCAAGGGCTCGCTCGGGAGAGCCATGCTTGCCCTCCCAAACCCCACAGAAGACCAATGCAGCCTTCATCCCAGGAGCATTTATTGGCACAGTGAGGTGAGATGGAGCTTCTGGCCTCCACAGAGACCTTCAAAGGGTTTGGCCAAGCAGCTGGCAGCCCTCAGCAAACCTTCTGCTTGGCACAGCCTCATTTCTTCCTCCGCTTCTGCGCTCTTCTTTTGGCCTTCCCTCTGCGCTTGCCCCTGGTGAGGTACCTCGATTTGGGCTGTTCCCCCTCAGAAGCTGGGCTGGAGGGCTCTGAGCAGGATGGGCTGGCAGGAGGGGTGGCAGGACGAGGGCTGCTGGGGGAAGGAGCTGTGGCAGCCACTGGTACCAGCAGCTGATGGTTCTGTGGGGTGCTGGAAGGGAATAACTCCAGCAAGTCGGAAGGCAGAGATGGCCAAGCCACATCTGGGCTGAGGAGGTCCTGCTGGCTGGCCACAGGCTGTGGCAGGGGTGCCATGGCAGAGGTTACAGTGGCCAGGGAGTGGGATATGGCCTGGATCTCCTGGATCAGGGACACCAGATGCCTGTTTGCCCTTTGCTGAGCTTGCAGGAGCTCATCGCCCAGCCTCAGGAGCTGCTCTGCCTGCTGCCTGTTGGACCTGGCCCAGCCACTGAAATCTTCCTTCAGGGAGGCCAGGAATTCCTGGATGCTCCTGGGAAGTGGCCCATTGTCCCCATGAGCTGACCTGGAGTCTTCCTCAGCTTCTTCAGCCCTTTGCATTAGAAGGGATGGAGATGTGGGTTGGGCAGGGGGTAAGACCTCTCCCTGGTCTGGCCACGCACATCCTCTGTCATTGGAGAGGTCCAAGGTGGGGGCAGAGGGTTGGTGGTGGGCAGGCAGTCCCGTGGGCAGACCTCCATCAGGTTGGCAATGCTCCCTAGGAGGTTGAAGGTCGAGGATCAGGGTGGTGTCATCATCAGACATCGAGTCATGCTGGGCAGCAGAGGGACCTGTTGTAGGGAGAGGGGTTGAAGGAAGCAGAAGGCAAGAAGCAGAGCTTGGAGGGTTCCTCCAGCCTGCCTTGGTGGGGTGGAGAGAGGAGATAGAGTGATGATGCCTACCACACCACTGAGATGCAAGGACTGGGGTGGGAGGCAGCTTTGTCCCCAGGAAACTCCCAAGCTCCATGCACCACATCAACCCCTGAGCTCTTCTGTGGACCACCTCTGAATTTGCCCTGGGGTGCTCAGTGGTGCAATCCCACTGCCCTGGGGTGCTCAGTGGTGGAATCCCACAGCAGGCCAAAGAGCACATGGGTGATAGCCCAGGTCTGAAGACAGCAGGAGGAGGAGGAGGATGGAGCAGAAGACCCTGCAAAGTTTCCTCCTCCCATTGCTTTTCCTTTGCTCTCATTTTCTGGAGGGATGCTACCACCTTCTGACTCAACCTGGACCCTCCAGCACACCAACCCTGCACACACCACAGATGCCATTCCCAATCCCTCCCAAAGAGCTGGGGAAAGAGCTGCACCTTCCACAGGGAGGGCTCACAGGGAACATTTCACCTTCTTGGTTGGCTACACCATGCCAAGGAGGTCAATCAACAGCCCAAAAGTGGGGACTGCCCCAGGTGGTTGAATAAAGAAGGCCTGGAGAACAAGCCCCTTCCCCAGCTTCATTCTTCCCTGGGGACCTTCCAGCACCTCAACATCTCTCTCTTGACTGGAGGAGCCCAGAGCTGGACACAGCACTGCAGGGGTGGCCTGAGCAGTGCTGAGCACAGGGGCACAAGAACCTCCCTTGTCCTGCTGCCCACACTGCTCCTGAGCCAGCCCAGGATGCCATTGGCTCTGCTGCCCACCTGGGCACTGCTGCCTCCTCTGCAGCTCCTCTCTGCCAGCACCCCCAGCTCCCTCTCTGCCTGCCTGCTCTCAGCCACTCTGGCCCCAGCCTCTAGTGCTGCTTGGGGTTGTTGTGGCCAAAGTGCAGAACCCCATCAGAGCCTGACAGATGGGCAGGAGAGCAAAACAGAGCTGTGGCCATAGAAGAAATGGAGCAAATCTTGAGCCCAGTGGAAACCAGGACCCTACAAGAGGGAACCTGGACTTGTTTTGCTGCATGGAGGTGGCTCTGAACCCCGTGGGAGACATCAGCAGGAGGTTCCTCACAATGGGAGTGGTGAGACATTGGAACAGGCTGCCCAAAGATCTAGTTGAGGGCTCATCCCTGCAGACAGAAGGTCACACTTGATGGGGCCTTGAGCAACCTGCTCTAGTTGCAGGTGTCCCTCCTCAAAGCAAAGGTGCCTGGACAAGATGACCTCCGAGGGACCCATTCCAGCCTGATGCATTCTGTGATGCAGGGATTTAGGAGCTGCTCCAAGCCCATGCTGCCTGCAGGCAGGCTGGATCCATCCCCGGGGCACCTCTCAACCTCCTTCCCTCCAAACTGAACAACAGCATCTCCATCAGATGCTCCTCACCAGAGCCTGATTCACCACCTTCCATCGCCCTTCTCCCCTCCCTCTTCTCCCTCCCTTCACCACCTTCCTCATCCTTCTCCCCTCCTTCTTCTCTATTCCCTTCACCGCCTCCCTCTCCCCTCTCCCCTCCCTCTTCTCCCCTCCCTTCACCGCCTCCCTCTCCCTTCTCCCCTCCCTCTTCTCCCCTCCCTTCACCGCCTCCCTCTCCCCTCTCCCCTCCCTCTTCTCCCCTCTTTTCACCGCCTCCCTCTCCCTTCTCCCCTCCCTCTTCTCCTCTCCCTTCACCGCCTCCCTCTCCCCTCTCCCCTCCCTCTTCTCCCCTCCCTTCACCGCCTCCCTCTCCCTTCTCCCCTCCCTCTTCCCCACTCCCTTCACCGCCTCCCTCTCCCCTCTCCCCTCCACGCCCCCCTCGGTGCCAGGCAGCCCAGAGCGCAGGCGGCACTCCCGCAGCGCAGGTCGCTGCCGCCACTGCCCTGCCCGCCCCCGCGGCTCCGCCGCCGCCGCCCGCAGCCCCCGGCCGAGCGCCTCCTCACCTGGGCGCCCTGTGACCCGCTCCACCAGCGCCTGCAGCCTGGCTCTGCACTCCGCGAAGTCCCCGGGCTGCGCTGGCTCCTGGGCCGCCGGAGGCTGCAGCCGCTGCAGCTCCTGCAGCGAGCCCTTGATGAAGGGCTGCATGTCCATCACCTCCTGCTCCGTGCCGTACAGCCCCATCTTCTCCACCAGCCGCTCGCCCGCCTCCAGCCGCCGCAGCACCCCCTCCACCCGCCGCAGCTCCCCCGCCAGCCGGCCCCGGCCCTGCTCCTGCCGCGCCGCCACCAGCGCCAGCAGCTCCTCTTCCTCCCGCCGGATCAGCGCCACCAGCTGCTCCGCTCGCTGCCGGATCAGCTCCCGCATCTCCCGCTGCGCCTCCTCCAGCCGGGCGGCCTGGGCCCGCAGCGCCTCCGCCGCCGCCTGGAAGCCGCTCCTGCTGCCGCGCAGCTGCCGCCCGAGGCTGCCCAGCTCCTGCTGCCGCCGCTGGCTCTCGCTGCGGATGTCGCAGAACGGGGCGTGCTGGCTGTCCAGCAGCGCGCACGAACAGCACAGCGCCTTGGCGCACCGCCGGCAGTAGATGCTGCAAGGCAACGCCGCAGCCGCTCACAGCCGGCCCGGGCCCCGCCGCGCCCCCCCCGGACCCGACCCGACCCGCCCCGACCTGCCCCGACCCGGGGAAACTGAGGCACGGCGCCGGGCAGGGCTCCGCCTCGCCTCGCCTCGCCCCGCAGCTGCGGTGGCAGCTTGGCCGCTCCGCACAGCTCCGTCCTGCCGGGCACCTGCGCTCGGCTGCCCGGGGAGCTGCTGCCTCGCCGGCCCCGCAGGGCTGCGACCTGCGCCTGGCCCCTGGGCACGGCGCCGAGTGGCCGCGGGGGTGCGGGCTCGGGGCTTGGAGGGGAGCATCTCGGAGGCCAAAGCTCTTCTCTCGCTCTGCCCTTCTGCGGCACCCTCTGCTCCTGCCCGGGACCTCGCTGGGCTGGCAGCGCTCCCCCTCCGCAGGCAGCTGCACAAACCTCTCTGGCTCTGCCCTGCTGCCACAGCTGGGCCTGCAGCAGCGGCCTCAGAGCCTGGAACCCTTCTGCCTGGGAGCGACCTTCGTGCTCCCTGAGTGCAACCATTCTCTGTCTCTGCTTTAGAGCAGGACGGGAGCTGCACGGAGCCTTGGAGCACATCCTGCAGGAGAGGCTGCGGGGCCGAGCAGCAGCAGAGCACTCCTCCTGACCCTGCCCTTTGCTGGGCACTCAGAATCACCACAGAGTGAACCAGGTTGGGAGAGACCTCTAGGATCAGCATCGAGCCCAGCCTGACCCTTCTAACCAACTAACCCATGGCACCAAGTGCCTCACCCAGCCTCCTTTTAAACACCTCCAGGGATGGGGACTCCACCACCTCCCCGGGCAGCCCATCCCAAGGCCAATCCCTCTCTCTGGGAAGAATTTCCTCCTAATGGCCAGGCTCAACCTGCCCTGGCCCACTTGGAGACTGTGTCCTCTTCTTCTGTCACTGGGTGCTTGGGAGAAGAGACCAACCCTTGCCTGGCTACAATCTTCTTTCAGGTGGTTGCAGGCAGCAGTGAGCTCTCCCCTGAGCCACTCATTGCCAAACTGCAAGTTCAGCCACCCCTGGAATTTTGGGCACCACCACACTTGATCTTGCTGCACTCTCCCAGCTGCAAAAAGTGATGTTGGTTCCCTATCTCCACAGGCTTCAGACTGCTCTGGTGGGTTGGCTACAGACTGCTCTGTGGTGGCTGCTGCACCAGCAGAGAGCATCCCAAGGGCAGGGCAGAGGTGAGCCCTGCCACCACTGCTTCCCGGGGCTAAGTATAAAGGCAGAAGACCAAAGGTCATCTTAAGATGCCCAAGGCAAGAATATAAGAAGTGGGAGAGGAGATCTTTGTCTGTTGGACTGGGTGATCTTGGAGGGCTCTTCCAACCTGCTTGGTTCTGTGACTCTGTGATCCCCCACACAAGTCCTGCCTGCCTTGTCCATCACAGCAGTCCAATCGAGAGGTCTTCTCCATGAGCTCCATCAGCATCACCCTCCCTACCCTAGTAAGGAGCACCTCACATGCTCCCCTCCCTCTGCCTACCTTGCCCCTGCCCTCCCACCATCAGATGGAACTCAGCTTCACCCAGACCCTCTTGCCATGCCCTAGACCCACCAGTCACTGCTTGCCACCCATTTTCCCCGTGCCATGGTGACAATCAGGGCAGCAGAAGGTGAAGGGCATCCTGCTCAGTCCTCATCTTCTCTAACCCAAGTCAATTCCTGCCAACGCCACAGATGGGGACAGATCTCCTCAGACATACCTTACAGATTGGCTCTTGTGGGTAGGGTTGGAGCAGGGGAAGCTGCTGTTCCTCCTGATGCCCTCAAGGAAGTCCTTAGCAGACCCTGCCTTGATGTCCACCACTCTCTTTGCTTCGTGACCCTTCAAGTAGCGCTGGTGGGCCCTGAAGCACTTGGTGCAGAGGAGCTCCTTGCACTCAAAGCACCACAGCTCGCTGCCTTGCTTGCAGTTGTCACACAAGAGGTCCACTCCATCAACAATCCTCTTGTAGACCTTCAGCTTGGCTTGTAGGTTGGTGAAGAGCAGGTTGTCCACGTCAGAGGTACCAGCAGCCTGCTGGATGGCTGCGTGGCACACGGGGCACTGCCCATCTGGCTTGTTCTGGCTCAGGCAGTTGAGGCACAAGGTGTGGAAGCAGGTGAGGAGCTTGAGTTTGGGTGATTCCTGTTGGCAGCCTTCACAGCAGATGAACTGGAAGTCATCTTCTAGCAGCTTGGAGAGAGAGGAAGAGGAATGAGCCCTGGGGTGTAAGGGCTTCCAAAAACACATCTTCTTTGGGGGGGGGGGGGGGGGGTAGGGGATAATAAGAAGACATCCAAACCCTGTTTGGAGCAACCACTTCCCACCAGTGATGTTCAAGCCTTGTTAGCAGACAGCCCTCCCCCACAATAGAAGATGTGTTTTTGGATGCACCATGGTAAGGTTGTGTGGCTGGACAGGAGCAAAGAAGAAGCAGGATGGTGCCCTTTGCTGTGGGGCTGGGGGTGCTGCAGAAAGGCAGCATAGAAGGTGGAACCCAGAGGCAGACCCCTGCATGACAACCTGGCACGGTGGGGACCACCCTCCCAGCCATCCTCTACCACCCCCACCTTGCTCAGCCCAACCCATCCCTCAGCTTCTGCCTCTCTCTTCCATCTGCAGCATCCCCACAGGACTGTGTGGGGAGAGGGTTGGATTGAGGACCACCAGCCTGGGGGTGGGGGAAGGGACACCCCAAAACTCATCACCCACATGATGGTGCTGCAGATTTCCTGGTGGCTTCAACTGCCTCCCCCCTCCCTGCCACCCCTTCCCCTACCACCTCCACCTTGCCCATCTGAGCTCCTGCCTCTCTCTTCCATCTGCAGCATCCCCACAGGACTGTGTGGGGACAGGGTTGGACTGGGGACCACCAGCCCAGGGGTGGAGAATGGACACCTCAAACCTCATCACCCACATCGTGGTGCTGCAGACCTCCAGGTGGCTTCAACAGCTCCCCCCCTCCCTGCCACCCCTTCCCCTACCACCCCCACATTGCCCATCCCATCCCTCTGAGCTCCTGCCTCTCTCTGTCTGCAGCATCCCCACAGGACTGTGTGGGGACAGGGTTGGACTGGGGACCACCAGCCCAGGGGTGGAGAACGGACACCCCAAAACTCATCACCCACATGGTGGTGCTGCAGATTTCCTGGTGGCTTCAACTGCCTCCCCTCTCCCCTCCAACCTTTTCCCCTCCCTTACCACCCCCACCTCGCTCAGCCCATCCCACCCCTCTGAGCTCCTGCCTCTCTCCTCCGTCCGCAGCATCCCCACAGGACTGTGTGGGGAGAGGGTTGGACTGGGAACCACCAGCCCGGGGTGGGGGAAGGGACACCCCAAACCTCATCACCCACATCGTGGTGCTGCAGACCTCCTGGTGGCTTCAACAGCTCCCCCCCTCCCTGCCACCCCTTCCCCTACCACCTCCACCTTGCTCATCTGAGCTCCTGCCTCTCTCTTCCATCTGCAGCATCCCCACAGGACTGCGTGGGGAGAGGGTTGGATTGAGGACCACCAGCCTGGGGGTGGGGGAAGGGACACCCCAAAACTCATCACCCACATGGTGGTGCTGCGGATTTCCTGGTGGCTTCAACTGCCTCCCCCCTCCCTGCCACTCTACTACCCCCTCCTTGCTCAGCCCATCCCATCCCTCTGAGCTCCTGCCTGCAGCATCCCCACAGGACTGCGCGGGGACAGGGTTGGACTGGGGACCACCAGCCTGGGGGTGGGGGAAGGGACACCCCAAACCTCATCACCCACATCGTGGTGCTGCAGACCTCCTGGTGGCTTCAACTGCCTCCCCCCTCCCTGCCACCCCTTCCCCTACCACCCCCACATTGCCCATCCCATCCCTCTGGGCTTCTGCCTCTCTCCTCTGCCTGCAGCATCCCCACAGGACTGCACGGGGACAGGGTTGGACTGGGGACCACCAGCCCAGGGGTGGAGAACGGACACCCCAAAACTCATCACCCACATGATGGTGCTGACGACTTCCTGGTGGCTTCAACTGCCTCCCCCCTCCCCTCCAACCTTTTCCCCTCCCTTACCACCCCTCCTTGCTCAGCCCATCCCACCCCTCTGAGCTCCTGCCTCTCTCCTCTGCCTGCAGCATCCCCACAGGACTGCGTGGGGAGAGGGTTGGATTGAGGACCACCAGCCCTGGGTGGGGGAAGGGACACCCCAAAACTCATCACCCACATGATGGTGCTGCAGATTTCCTGGTGGCTTCAACTGCCTCCCCCCTCCCTGCCACTCTACCACCCCCACATTGCCCATCCCACCCCTCTGAGCTTCTGCCTCTCTGCATCTGCAGCATCCCCACAGGACTGCGTGGGGACAGGGTTGCACTGGGGACCACCAGCCCTGGGTGGGGGAACGGACACCCCAAACCTCATCACCCACATCGTGGTGCTGCAGACCTCCTGGTGGCTTCAACTGCCTCTCCCCCTCCCTGCCACCCCTTCCCCTACCACCTCCACCTTGCCCATCTGAGCTTCTGCCTCTCTCTTCCATCTGCAGCATCCCCACAGGACTGCGTGGGGAGAGGGTTGGACTGGGGACCACCAGCCTGGGGGTGGGGGAAGGGACACCCCAAAACTCACCACCCACATGGTGGTGCTGCAGATTTCCTGGTGGCTTCAACTGCCTCCCCCCTCCCTGCCACTCTACCACCCCCACATTGCCCATCCCATCCCTCTGAGCTCCTGCCTCTCTCTGTCTGCAGCATCCCCACAGGACTGTGCGGGGAGAGGGTTGGACTGGGGACCACCAGCCTGGGGGTGGGGGAAGGGACACCCCAAAACTCATCACTCACATGGTGGTGCTGACCACTTCCTGGTGGCTTCAACTGCCTCCCCGCCCTCCATCAGCACCCTGAGCATTCTATACCGCTAGAGGAGTCGTCCCCCCCGCTACGACTCGTATCCCCCCTGCCCATCAGTCCATGCCTGGACCAGTCGGTTCTCACCTGGGTGCTGGCCATGGTGGGGGGCAGGGTTGGGATCCCCTTTCCCCCCACCCCTTCGCCTTCCCGCGATCTCTTCACTTTCGGTTTCTTCGCCGCGGCCAAATCTCCTCCTTCGTGACCTTCTTACGCACCTTCCGCTCCCAGCCTCGGTTAACCCCTTCCAGGGAAGAACCTTCAGCCCTTCCCGGCCATCCAGGAGCGACGAAACCCAGAGGAGACCCCAAGAAGTGCCTGCCCTCCCCCCATCCCCCGGCCCCCAACTCCCCCAAATGTATTACCAGGGGCAGCGTTGCCCCCCAGCATCCTTGGAGAGGATTCCCACATCCTGCTTCGTCCTGTTCCTGGGGGTAGGGGAGGTTGTGTCCCGGCTCTCCTTTGACCATTCCTGCTGGGAATCGGTGCCACAAAGCAAGCAGCACCATGGGGACCACCACGAACAGGGGACACCACAAATGCAGGACCACCACCAAGAGGGGAACCAGCACAAACTGGAGACCACCACGAAAAGTGGGACCAGTTTGAAGAGGGGACCAGCATCAACTGGGGACCAGCATCAACTGAGGACCAGCATCAACTGAGGACCAGCATCAACTGAGGACCACCACAAAAAGGAGACCAGCACAGATGAGGGACCACCACCAACAGGGGACCACCATGAACAGGGGACCACTGTGAACAGGGAACCAGCACAAACTGGAGGCCACCACAAAGAGGGGATCACTAAGAGCAGGGAACCAACACAAACTGGAGGCCACCACAAAGAGGGGATCACCATGAACAGGGAACCAACACAAACTGGAGGCCACCACAAAGAGGGGATCACCATGAGCAGGGAACCAGCACAAACTGGAGGCCACCACGTAGAGGGGATCACCAAGAGCAGAGAACCAGCACAAACTGGAGACCACCATGAAAAGTGGGACCAGTTTGAAGAGGGGACCAGCATCAACTGGGGACCAGCATCAACTGAGGACCAGCATCAACTGAGGACCACCACAAAAAGGGGACCAGCACAGATGAGGGACCACCACCAACAGGGGACCACCATGAACAGGGGACCACCATGAACAGGGAACCAACACAAACTGGAGGCCACCACAAAGAGGGGATCACCATGAGCAGGGAACCAGCACAAACTGGAGACCACCACGAAAAGTGGGACCAGTTTGAAGAGGGGACCAGCATCAACTGGGGACCAGCATCAACTGAGGACCACCACAAAAAGGAGACCAGCACAGATGAGGGACCACCACCAACAGGGGACCACCATGAACAGGGAACCAACACAAACTGGAGGCCACCACAAAGAGGGGATCACCAAGAGCAGGGAACCAGCACAAACTGGAGGCCACCACGTAGAGGGGATCACCAAGAACAGAGAACCAGCACAAACTGGGGGCACGGTGGATCACTACAGTCACCTCCCCTTGGGGTTTTTGATGCCTGTAGGCTCTCCAAAGTCTGGTCCAGGCTGGTGCCACCCAGCCCCAGGCTCTGAAGAAGACATTTGGCAGGTGGTTTGGCCATGAAACAGTTCAGTTGGCAACGTTTCCATTTTGGAAGCCTTCTTTCTGCTCCCCCTTCAAACCTTGGCCAATAACTCCTTGCAGGATGGGTCAGGCTTGTCCCACTGGTCCAGCAAAACATCCTGGGGGGAACACTGCTAAAGCTGCTTGGAGCTCCAAGATGTTTTCAGCCTTGGGGTGCTGTTGGGAGAGCTCTTGGGGAGACCACACTGCATCCTGACAGCTCTTCCTCGCCGTGGCAGGACCTGGGTGCTAGGTTGGACTGGATGAGCTTGGAGGTCTCTTCCAACCTGCTTGATTCTATGATTGGATAGGGCTGGGTGCTAGGTTGGGCTGGATGAACTTGGAGCTCTCTTCCAACCTGCTTGATTCTATGATTGGATAGGGCTGGGTGCTAGGTTGGGCTGGCTGAGCTTGGAGCTCTCTTCCAACCTGCTTGAGTCTATGATTGGATAGGGCTGGGTGATAGGTTGGCCTGGATGAGCTTGGAGGTCTCTTCCAACCTGCTTGATTCTGATTCTCTGCCTCTATGATTCCATGACAGAATGGTAGGGGTTGGAGGGAACTTCTGGAGGTCACAGAACCAAGGTAGGTTCACCCCATCCCAACCACGGTCACACCACTCAGCCTCCTTGACCGCAACCTCTATGCCCTCTTTACCCATCACCTTGGGGACCCTTGGGGAAACTGAGGCACTAAGAATTCATCAGCTCACAACTGCCCCAGCATGAAGGCTGCAGACCAAGTTTATTGTCCACCAAGAGACGATAGCAAAGACGCTTCCAAAATAAATAGATCTCTTTCCTTGCCTCCCACACCCCCAGGGACAGACCTCGTGGCACCACACAAGAGCACACTGAAGCACAAACGAGAGAGCAACCACTGGTTGCCAACCACCACTTAAAGAAGACTCAGGTACCCCCAGGCAGGTTGCCACTCCAGCTCCTTGCCCAGAAATGCCACTCTATTGTTAGCAGTGCCACGTTGGACCCCGATGCCAGCCTGCTGGTGGAGTCCCAGCCCGGTCCAGCAAGCCTACATGCCTCATTTTGGCTACCCTTGCCCCATCCTTGCCCACAGCATCATCAAGTTCTGCTCTTATTCCATCTGCTCAGCTCAGTCTGTCCCCTGGTGGCATATGGGCCAAGGGACCTGGAAGCAAACTGGTACCTGCCGAGGTGCCAACTGCTTCTCATCCTGTAACATCGTAGGCGAAGGCTGGGCAAGGGTGGCAAAGCCATGGACATAGACAAGGGAGCTCAGCTTCAGGTTCCCCCCTGCCCAGGTCCTCCTCCAGCCCTTGCAGCCTCCACGAGGAGAACAGCAGGAGGTCAGCAGGACGAGGCTGGCAGCAGGCAGCCACCTCCAGACCCCCCCCCAGAGACATGCACACAGAGGGGCACCCACGTGCCCAGGCTCTATCCACGCTGCTTCATGGCCTTCACCAGCTCCTCCAGCTTGAGGGCCAGCTGCAGGTCCCCTTTCACCTGCAGCCTCCCACTCATGTAGGCTGCCAAGGGGCGCAGGTCACCCAAGAAGAGGTCTTGCAGGTCTTTCTCTGCCACCTCCAGCACGACGTCAGGGCTGCCCTCGGGCACGCCGCGCCCAGCTCGCCCACTGCCTGTAGGACATGATGGGTGGGAGAGGAGGGACAGTGAGGCTTCAGCATCCAACCTTGCCCCACCGTGCCCTAAGCTTTGCAGGATCATAGGATCACAGATGTCAGAGGTTGGAAGGGACCCAAAGAGATCATCCAGTCCAAACCCCCACCCCACCAGAGCAGGGCCACACAACCCAGCTCAGGGCACAGGGCACACAGGAACACATCCAGACAGGCCTGGAGAGGCTCCACACAAGGAGACTCCACAACCTCTCTGGGCAGTCTGTGCCAGGGCTCTGGGACCCTTCCAGGCAAGAAGTTCTCCTTTGTGGTGAGCTGGAACCTCCTGTGCTACAGCTTCCATCCACTGCTGCTTGTCCTGTGCCAGGGAGCAGTGAGCAGAGCCTGTCCCCCCCTCCTGACCCCCAACCCTCAGATAGTTACAATCATTGTTTAAATCCCCTCTCAGCCTTCTCTTCTCCAGACTAAGCAGCCCCAGGGCCCTCAGCCTCTCCTCACCAGGCACTGCTCAGACCCCTCATCATCCTCACAGCCCTCTGCTGGACTCTCTCCAGCAGATCCCTGTCCCTCTGCAACTGGGGAGCCCCAAACTGAAGGCAGTGCTCAAGATGAGGTCTCAGCAGGGCAGAGCAGAGGGGCAGGAGAACCTCCCTTGATCTGCTGGCCACTCTCTGCTTAATGCCCCCCAGGACCCTATTGGCCTTCTTGGCCCCCAGGGCACACTGCTGTGCCATGGATGCTCTCCCCCACCACTCCCAGCTCCCTCTCCTAGCTCAGAGCACACAGGAACACATCCAGACAGGCCTGGAGAGGCTCCACACAAGGAGACTCCACAACCTCTCTGGGCAGCCTGTGCCAGGGCTCTGGGACCCTTCCAGGCAAGAAGTTCCTCCTTGTGCTGAGCTGGAACCTCCTGTGCTGCAGCTTCCATCCATTGCTGCTTGTCCTGTGCCAGGCAGCAAGTAAGCAGAGCCTGCTCCCCTTCCCTCCAACTCCTGACCCCCAGCCCTCAGCTATGCATAGACATTGACTACATCATAGAATCAACATTCTCTTCCTGAAGGAGAATTCCTGGTTCTAAGCCAAAACAAATCCTACTTTGGACTTCCAGGGAGCACAAACTCAAGGCCATGGTCACAGGCTCACAGGATGTGGTCACCAAACAGCAGTGCTCCAGCTGAAGGACTTTGGGGGTTGCCTTTCCTGGAGCTGCCAAATGGGCTCAGGGCGTTGAGTTTGGTGGCACAGGTACAAAACACCCTCCCAAAGTCACAGCCCTCCCAAGGGTGCTCACCTGAGGAGAGGTCTATGAAGTAGGTGCTCTGGGTACCACTGGGCAGGGTGATGTTGACCTGGTAGGATGCTCCCACCTGGCTGACCAGGGTCTCAGAGAGGACAAGCTCCACTGCTGAGAGCAGCTCATCGGCGCTGGGCTTCCTCCGGCTGCTGCTAGCGGCAGGGAGGAGGGGAGCAGTGGGAGGCTCCACCTCGTCCACTGTCTCCACGCTGTCTGCTGGGGACAAGGAGACAGAAGTCCCCTAGGATCATAGGATGGAAGGGACCCAAAGAGAGCATCCAGTCCAACCCCCCCCCTGCCAGAGCAGATCTAACACAGATCACACAGGAACACATCCAGACAGGGCTGGAGAGGCTCCACACAAGGAGACTCCACAGCCTCTCTGGGCAGCCTGTGCCAGGGCTCTGGGACCCTTCCAGGCAAGAAGTTCCCCCTTGTGCTGAGCTGGAGCCTCCTGTGCTGCAGCTTCCATCCATTGCTGCTTGTCCTGTCCCAGGGAGCAGTGAGCAGAGCCTGTCCCTCCCCCACTAGCAGCCTTCAGATACTTATAAACATTGATCAAATCCCCTCTCAGTCTTCTCTTCTCCAGACTAAGCAGCCCCAGGGCCCTCAGCCTCTCCTCACCAGGCACTGCTCAGTCCCCTCATCATCCCCACAGCCCTCTGCTGGACCCTCTCCAGCAGATCCCTGTCCCTCTGCAACTGGGGAGCCCCAAACTGAAGGCAGTGCTCAAGATGAGGTCTCAGCAGGGCAGAGCAGAGGGGCAGGAGAACCTCCCTTGATCTGCTGGACACACTCTGCTGAGTGCCCCCTAGGACCCCATTGGCCTCTTGGCCCCCAGGGCACATTGCTGTGCCAGGGATGCTCTCCCCCAGCACTCCCAGCTCCCTCTCCTTGGGGCTGCTCTCCAGCAGTCACCTCCCAGCCTGTCCTGCTGCAGTTTGTTCTCCCTCCCCAGGTGCAGTACTCTGCACTTGTCCTTGTTGAACCTCATCTGGTTCCTCTGTGCCCAGCTCTGTGCCCAGGTCTCTTTGGATGGCAGCACAGCCTGCAGCTGTCTCAGCCAAGCCTCCCAGCTTGGTGTCAGCAGCAAACTTGCTGAGCAGACTCTGTCTGTGCCCTCATCAAGGTCACTGATGAAGATGTTGACCAGGACTGGCCCCAACACTGATCCACTTTGGGGCTGATGAGCTTTGCTGGGCTGCCTGGATTCAGCAACCTCCAGAGGAAAGAAACCCACTTAGCCAGCAGGTTTCCAGCTAAGCAAAAAGAGGACAAAAGAGCTTTGGAGTTCCTGCTGCCTGCCCCTCTCTGTGTGCCCTGAGTGACTGCTACCAAGGGATGGAAGCTGAAAGAAAAGAGCTGAGCACAAACTGGTGCAGGGCTTCTGGAGTGAAGAAAAAAAAAACACACCCAGACCATGTTGGACTCAGGCTTGGAAATGCTGAGATCTGAGCTGAGCTTCAGCCTAGGCTCCTGCAGATCTTCTCCTGCCCCCCACCAGTCCCATCTCTCTTGTCAGAAAGGCTGTGTTGTGCCACAGGCTCTACGCAGCCATGCCCCAAAGAGGTCCTCTCTCCTTTCCCCTCCTAATTCATTCCAGCTGTGCTCACTGAAACATGACATGGCCCAGACTTTGACTCCTCTGTCAAGCAGCCAGTGGCCACAGAGGTCATGGGGCAGGAGGGAGAAGTGGTGGCCTTGCCTTGGTTACCTGCCTCTGGTGTGCCCTTCCCGCTGCCTGCCAGAGCCACGGTGTTGCTGAAGAAGTGGGCAGCCAGCTGCTGAATGCTGCCATCCAGCCCAGGCACAGCTGGCATGGTGGCCAGAGGGCCCACCAGGTTCTCCCTAGGTGGCTGCAGCACAGCTTCCATGCTCAGCTCCACTCGGTCCACTTCCAGCCCCCAGGATTTGGTCATGTCGTTAATGTCCAGCTGCAGAGCCAAGAAGGAAAGGATTGGTGCTGGTAACCCCAAGCAGAGCTGGGCATGGCCACAGTGACCACCCACAGCACCTTCAACCCAGGACATCCCAGAGCTTATACTCTGGCCACCACCACTCACTGCTCCCCTGCCACTGCCCTATCCTGGCTTTTTCACCCCCAAAAACCCCTTCCACCCTTCCTGCTGGGGTCAAACTGAAGCCTGCCAGCAACACATGGCCTTTGTTTTTTTCCCTGTGTTGGCCAAAGCCCTTAGAGATAATCACAGAATCACAGAACCATGGAATTGGGTCGGTTGGAGAAGTTCTTTCAGATCACAGGTCACAGGATGTTAGAGGTTGGAAGGGACCCAAGGAGATCATCCAGTCCAACCCCCCCCCTGCCAGAGCAGGGCCACACAATCCAGCTCAGGGCACACAGGAACACATCCAGACAGGCCTGGAAAGGCTCCAGAGAAGGAGGCTCCACAGCCTCTCTGGGCAGCCTATGCCAGGGCTCTGGGACCCTTCCAGACAAGAAGTTCCCCCTTGTGTTGAGCTGGAACCTCCTGTGCTGCAGCTTCCATCCACTGCTGCTTGTCCTGTCCCAGGGAGCAGTGAGCAGAGCCTGTCCCCCCCTCCTGACCCCCAACCCTCAGGTAGTTATAGACATTGATCAAATCCCCTCTCAGCCTTCTCTTCTCCAGACTAAGCAGCCCCAGGGCCCTCAGCCTCTCCTCACCAGGCAGTGCCCTCCAGTCCCCTCATCATCCTCACAGCCCTCTGCTGGACCCTCTCCAGCAGATCCCTGTCCCTCTGCAACTGGGGAGCCCCAAACTGAAGGCAGTGCTCAAGATGAGGTCTCAGCAGGGCAGAGCAGAGGGGCAGGAGAACCTCCCTTGATCTGCTGGCCACACTCTGCTGAGTGCCCCCCAGGACATCAGATCATCAACTCCAACCATTCTCTAACTCTACCAAGCTTGGGGCTAAACCATAGCCCTCAGCACCACATCTCTTCCCTCTTCACCACCTCCAGCGGGGAGTGGTGGCTGAGATCTGGAGCCACAGAGCTCCACAGACCCAACAGGCTGAAGATATCTCTCAAAGTTCTTCACTGAGAGAGTCATTGGACACTGGAATGGGCTGCCCGGGGAGGTGGTGGAGTCGCCATCCCTGGGGCTGATCAAGGCAGGACTGGACGTGGCACTTGGTGCCATGGTCTGGCCTTGAGCTCTGTGGTAAAGGGTTGGACTTGATGGTCTGTGAGGTCTCTTCCAACCTTGGTGATGCTGTGATACTGTGGTCTGCTCCCCACTGATCAGCACAGAAGGACTTTCAGCAGCTCCACCTTTCCCTCGCTGCTGCTTCCACGCACAAGGGTTCAGGGAGGGAGTGTAGGGGGAGGGGGGGGGTGGGTTGTGTTTCAGGGGGGGCTCTGCAGAGGGCTGGGACAGTCCTTACCAGCAGCTGCTCCCCAATCCTCAGCTTCTCCACTTGGATCTCACGGAGGCTCTTCTTCATCAAGGTCTTGGTCATGGCATTCTGTGCTGTCATCCGGGTGGCAGCGATGAGATCCTTCACCATCATGACGGACAGCACAGGGTCCCACACCCGGAACTGGATGTCGGCACCCATGGAGATGATTGCCCCATCCTTGGAGGTCAGCTAGGGGAAGAGAGATGTCAGGAGCTCTCCCTTTCCCTGCCTCATTACCCAACTCTTGTGTGCAGAGCCAAGGAGCAAAGGTCTTCTTGCCTAAGAGGGGCGTTAGGTACAAAACCCACTCAGAGGATCAGGTTTGGGTGAGTCTGTGCAGTGGGGATGGCTTCCAGCAGAGACAGCCAGGAAGGGTGGGGAGGGATGGTTTGCAGAGGTCTCCAGCCAGGAGTAGCCACTGAGCAAGGTGTGCAAAGTCAAGAGGGTCTTAGCATAGAACCATAGAATCAAGCAGGCTGGAAGAGAGCTCCAAGCTCAGCCAGCCCAACCTAGCACCCAGCCCTGCCCAACCAACCAGACCATGGCACTAAGTGCCCCAGCCAGGCTTGGCTGCAACACCTCCAGCCACAGCCACTCCACCACCTCCCTGGGCAGCCCATTCCAGTGCCAATCACTCTCTCTGCCAGCAACTTCCTCCTCACAGCCAGCCCAGACCTGCCCTGACACAGCTTCAGCCTGGGTCCCCTTCTTCTGCTGCTGGCTGCCTGGCAGCAGAGCCCAACCCCAGCTGGCTACAGCCTCCCTGCAGGCAGCTGCAGGCAGCAATCAGCTCTGCCCTGAGCCTCCTCTGCTGCAGGCTGCACCCCCCCAGCTCCCTCAGCCTCTCCTCACAGGGCTGTGCTCCAGGCCCCTCCCCAGCCTTGCTGCCCTTCTCCAAACACCTTCCAGCACCTCAACATCTCTCTGCAATGCAGGAGCCCAGAGCTGGACACAGCACTGCAGGGGTGGCCTGAGCAGTGCTGAGCACAGGGGCACAAGAACCTCCCTTGTCCTGCTGCCCACACTGCTCCTGAGCCAGCCCAGGATGCCATTGGCTCTGCTGCCCTCCTGGGCACTCTGCTGCCTCCTCTGCAGCTCCTCTCTGCCACCACCCCCAGCTCCCTCTCTGCCTGCCTGCTCTCAGCCACTCTGGCCCCAGCCTCTAGTGCTGCTTGGGGTTGTTGTGGCCAAAGTGCACAACCCTGCCCTTGGCCTTGTTCAGTCTCATCCCCTTGGCCTCTGCCCACCCATGCAGCCTGGCCAGGTCCCTCTGCAGAGCTCTGCTACCCTCCCACAGCTCCACAGCTGCTCCTAGCTTGGTGCCATCTGCAAACTGACTGCTGCTGGACTCAATCCCCTGCTCCAGATCATCAAAAAAGATACTGAACAGGACTGGGCCCAGGACACACCACCAGTGCCAGCTGCCAACTGGATGTGGCACCATCACCACCACTCTCTGGGCTCATCCTTCCAGCCAGTTCTTGACCCAACCACATAAACTCGAGGGCTTCAGCTACAAACCCTCTCCCCTCACCACGACCACGGAGGATCCAAAAGCTGGGTCCACACATGGCACCAGCAGTCAGACCAGATCCACCCACTCTGGGAGATGTCTCTCCCTCCTTGCCCTGAGACCCAAAGCACCTCACCTTGCAAGGGGGCACGTTGAAGGCCCTCATCCTCAGATCCACTCGCTGCCAGTGGTCGATGAAGGGCAGCAGCAGGACCACGCCAGGTCCCTGTGGTGCCCGGATGCGGCCCAGGCGGAAGACGATCATTCGCTCATAGGTGGGCACGACCTGGAATGGCACAGTTTAGACCAGGGCAGAAGCAAACCCCTTGGGACCTGTAGTGCCAGGAGCAATGGGGCGAGCCAGGAGGATGGTTTGCAAGCCCAGCTCCTCATTTGCTTTCCTCCCTTACCTTCAAGGCAAACCATCCTGAGATGGGGAAGGTGACGACTAGCAGCAGGAAAACCAAGGAGGTGATAATGCCATGGCAGATCCAGGACAGCCAACCCTGGGAGGAGTCTGCAGGGAGCCAGAAGGGGGGCAGGGAGGGATGGAGCTGCTTCAACCTCCCTTGCCCTGCCTGCGAAGCCCCACCCAAGCCTCTCCCCACCATGCACCCCAGGGAAGCTGGCAGCATGAGGGACACCCAGCCAGCATGACAGCCTCCAGCAGAAGTGGCAATAGGCCATGGCAGCATCTCCCTTCTGAGCCTGGCACTCACCTGTCGTATTCCCAGCTGGCCCCAGAGGGTCTTCCTTGGATCCAAAGGAGAAGAAGCCCTTCTGGGCACCATAGAGCCCAATGCTGGACTGCTGGAAGCGATCAAAGTCTCCTAAGGGAAGAGCCTGATATCCTGACCTGCTGAACATGATGCTGGTGCCTTGGCTGGGGACCTGGTGCCTTGCCCGGGGACCTGATGCCTTGCCCGGGAACCTGATGCCTTGCCCGGGGACCTAGTGCCTTGGCTGGGGACCTGCTCCCGATGCTTAGAACCCTCTAAGCCAAGCTCCCTGCTCCCATCTCCTCAGCCACCTTTTTGGTGACCTGCTCCAACGTCCCCGTCCGGCTGCCTGCAAACCTCCCTGCGCCCCCGGGCAAGCACAGGCGCAGAGCTGCGAAGCCCTGGCTCGGGCACAGAGAAGAAGCCCAAACCCATCAGGGGGTTTCCATGCCGAGATCTACACCCAGCTTGATGTAGCAACCTTCTGGGCAAGAGCTGAGCTAGGAGACGAAAGTAAAGCCCCACAGCGGCCCCACGATCCTTGGAGCTAGGGGGGGTGGGGGGGTTGGGGAGGGAAGGAGATGACCCCTGGGAGAGGTGCCCCTGGGCACCGGCGGCGTGGCGGAGGGGAGCGGAAGCCGCGGCGAGGATGCTGCGAGGGGGGATGGAGGCAGCTGCCGCTTCCTGGTCCCTGGTCATGTGGCTGGTGACGGAGCAAGGACGCCGCAGCGGAGGAGCTCCATGGCGGGGTGAGTGCTGCCGGGGTGAGCGCTACCGGGGTGAAGGCTTGCTGGGGTGCCGGGGTGAGCGCTACCGGGGTGAGCGCTGCCGGGGTGAGCGCTACCGGGGTGAGGGCTGCCGGGGTGAGCGCTGCCGGGGTGAGCGCTGCCGGGGTGAGGGCTGCCGGGGTGAGCGCTGCCGGGGTGAGCGCTGCCGGGGTGAGCGCTGCCGGGGTGAGTGCTGCTAGGGTGAGCGCTGCCGGGGTGAGCGCTACCGGGGTGAGCGCTACCGGGGTGAAGGCTTGCTGGGGTGCCGGGGTGAGTGCTGCCGGGGTGAGCGCTGCTAGGGTGAGGGCTGCCGGGGTGAGGGCTGCCGGGGTGAGCGCTACCGGGGTGAAGGCTTGCTGGGGTGCCGGGGTGAGGGCTGCCGGGGTGAGTGCTGCTGGGTGAGGGCTGCCGGGGTGAGCGCTGCCGGGGTGAGCGCTGCCGGGGTGAGCGCTGCGGGGTGAGCGCTGCCGGGGTGAGCGCTGCCGGGGTGAGTGCTGCTAGGGTGAGCGCTGCCGGGGTGAGCGCTACCGGGGTGAGGGCTGCCGGGGTGAGCGCTACCGGGGTGAGGGCTGCCGGGGTGAGCGCTACCGGGGTGAGGGCTGCCGGGGTGAGGGCTGCCGGGGTGAGCGCTACCGGGGTGAAGGCTTGCTGGGGTGCCGGGGTGAGTGCTGCCGGGGTGAGCGCTGCTAGGGTGAGCGCTGCCGGGGTGAGGGCTGCCGGGGTGAGGGCTGCCGGGGTGAGCGCTGCCGGGGTGAGCGCTGCCGGGGTGAGCGCTGCCGGGGTGAGCGCTGCCGGGGTGAGCGCTGCCGGGGTGAGCGCTGCCGGGGTGAGGGCTGCCGGGGTGAGCGCTACCGGGGTGAGTGCTGCCGGGGTGAGGGCTGCTGGGGTGAGCGCTGCCGGGGTGAGCGCTGCCGGGGTGAGTGCTGCTGGGTGAGGGCTGCCGGGGTGAGTGCTGCCGGGGTGAGCGCTACCGGGGTGAGGGCTGCCGGGGTGAGCACTGCCGGGGTGAGCGCAGGGCTGCGGGGTGAGTGCTGCTGGGTGAGGGCTGCCGGGGTGAGTGCTGCCGGGGTGAGCGCTGCCGGGGTGAGTGCTGCCGGGGTGAGCGCTGCCGGGGTGAGTGCTGCCGGGGTGAGTGCTGCCGGGGTGAGCGCTGCCGGGGTGAGCGCTGCCGGGGTGAGGGCTGCCGGGGTGAGGGTCTGCTGTGGTGAGTGCTGCCGGGGTGAGCGCTGCCGGGGTGAGGGCTGCCGGGGTGAGGGCTGCCGGGGTGAGGGCTGCTAGGGTGAGCGCTGCCGGGGTGAGGGCTGCTGGGTGAGTGCTGCCGGGGTGAAGGTTTGCTAAGGTGAGGGCTGCCGGGGAGAAGGGTGCCCGGGCGGCCGTGCCAGCCAACTGCGGGGCACCCGGGGCTCTAGCAGTGGCCTTCTCCTTACGCCAAAGCTCTCCCCCCCTCCGTTGCTTCTCACCACACTAAAGGTCCCCCCAATTCCTTCTTAGCATGCCAAAGCCTCCCCAATTCCTTCTCACCATGCCAAAGCCTCCCCACCCCTATTCCTTCTCACCATACCAAAACCTCCCCAATTCCTTCTCACCATGCCAAAGCCTCCCCACCCCTATTTCTTCTCGTCATACCAACTCCCCCTATTCCTTCTCACCATGCCAAAGCCTCCCCTCATTCCTTCTCATCATACCAAAGCCCCCCCCTAATCCTTCTCACCATGCCAAAGTGTGGCCTCCCCCCCCCTCCATTCCTTCTCACTGGCCTGGAGGGGGAAGTGGAGACCAAAAAGCAGTCCAGAGCAGAGATGCTGAGGGAGGCGGGAATAGAGTGGCTTTAATGCCCCCCTCTTTGCCTGAACCTGGGGCCTGAGGCTGCCCCAGACACAGCAGCAGCTCTTACAGCCCAGCTGGCATCCAGACAAACCTCCTGAGCACAGTTTGGGGGCCCTATCTGGCAGCTGAACCTGGGCTTTTCCATTTAACCCCACCCTAGTACCAGCACCCCCCTATCAATATCAACATCAGCCCTATATTAGTATCACTCTCTTACCTGCACCCCCTGGTACCAGCATCCTCCCAACACCTGAATCCCCTATGTGTCAGCATCCCTACCCCAGTACCAGTATCTCCCACACTCCTGTGCCAGGTTTGCCCCCACACCTATGCCAGCATCCTCACCCCAGTGGTACTAGCATCACCTAAGTGCCTGCATCCCCACCCCAGATACCAGTATCCTCCTGGTACCAACATCTCTCTGGTGTCAGCACCTCCAGTGCCAGCACCCTGCTGGTACCAGCATCCCCCTAATGCCTGCATCCCCTCCTGTGCCTGCATTCCCCAGATACCAGCATCCCCCTGGTACCAACATCTCCCTGGTGTCAGCACCTCCAGTGCCAGCACCCTGCTGGTACCAGCATCCCCCTAATGCCTGCATCCCCTCCTGTGCCTGTATTCTCCCAGGTACCAGCATCTCCCTGGTACCAACATCTCCCTGGTGTCAGCACCTCCAGTGCCAGCACCCTGGTGATATCAGCATCCCCCAGTGCCTGCATCCCTTCCGGTGCCTTCACTTCCCCAGATACCAGCATCCCCCTGGTACCATCATCCCCCCGGTACCAGCATCCCCCCTCTGGATGCATCCCCAGCCCCCTAGCATCCCCCCAAGAGCAGAGCGACAGGCAGAAGCAGGCAGGGTGGAGGCGGGGGGGGGGGGGGGGAGGGAACAGGACGAACTGACACACACAGCTTTCCGGGGAACTCTCCTGCCTTTCCCGCCTTCTTCTCATCAGCTCCTCCTCTTCCTCCCGCCAGGGAAGCCGGAGAAACGAAAGTGCCCGTAGAGCCCTGCCCCTCCCCGCCTCCCGTATGCCCGACAGCCCTACCGCCGCCCGAGCAGGTAAGGGGGCTGCGTCTTGGGGGGGGGGTCCCCCTCTTTACTGTAAGGCGAGGGGGCGAGATAAAGAGGGGGGAAACGCCTGGCAAAGCAATCCCCCTCCTATAACCCCCCAAAAAAAACCAAAAAGCCAAACCCAAAACTGAAAGGGATCGAATGCTTGGGGGGAGGTCTTATGTTTTTAGGGTGCAAAGTCATTGCGGGAGGTGGTGGAAAGAGATGGTAAGGGTGGAAAGAGGTGGGAAAGGTGGAAAGAGGTGGGAAAGGGGAAAGGATTTGGGGGGGGGGGTCCTTGCTGTATTCGGGAGGCTTCTGCCTGCGCTGCTGGGCTGAGGGAGGCTGAAGTGAGGGGCGAGTAAGACTCACTGGGGACAAGGCTGATGCTGCCCGGGGGGAGTTTTGCAAGATCCAGGATGTTTAAGCAGGAAACAGGAGGGACCACTGCCAAAGTTTATCTCCCCTCCCCTCCTCCCTCACTACTTGAAAACCAGGAAGAGGCAGCGGCATTTCCCTTCGCAGCCTCAGTTCCTCCTCCGCCCCCTACCTTCAGCTTTTGAATGCAGAATCACTCGAAAGAGAAGTTCCGAGAGGGAGAACTTCCAAGGGGCCCACGCTAAAGGCAGGGAGGAAACACAACTGGAATACCATTGCCTTGCTGGGGTGGGCAGAGCAGGCTGCCTATGGGTGGTCTTCATTGCCCCCCCCAGGAATGCACTCATTGCCTTGCTGGGGTGGGGTGAACAGAGCAGGCTGCCCATGGGTGGTCTTCATTGCCCCCCCCAGGAATGCACTCATTGCCTTGCTGGGGTGAGGTGGGCAGAGCAGGCTGCCCATGGGTGGTCTTCATTGCCTCCCCAGGAATGCATCCATTGCCTTGCTGGGGTGGGGTGTGCAGAGCAGGCTGCCCATGGGTGGTCTTCATTGCCCCCCCGGAAATGCACTCATTGCCTTGCTGGGGTGGGGTGTGCAGAGCAGGCTGCCTATGGGTGGTCTTCATTGCCCCCCCAGGAATGCATCCATTACCTTGCTGGGGTGAGGTGTGCAGAGCAGGCTGCCTATGGGTGGTCTTCACTGCCCCCCCAGGAATGCATCCATTGCCTTGCTGGGGTGAGGTGTGCAGAGGAGGCTGCCCACGGGTGGACTTCATTGCCCCCCCGGGAATGCACTCATTGCCTTGCTGGGGTGGGGTGAGCAGAGCAGGCTGCCCACGGGTGGACTTCATTGCCCCCCCCAGGAATGCACTCATTGCCTTGCTGGGGAAGCGGTCCCCAGGAATGCATCCATTGCCTTGCTGGGGTGAGGTGTGCAGAGCAGGCTGCCCACGGGTGGACTTCATTGCCCCCCCCGGGAATGCACTCATTGCCTTGCTGGGGTGGGGTGAGCAGAGCAGGCTGCCCACGGGTGGACTTCATTGCCCCCCCAGGAATGCACTCATTGCCTTGCTGGGGTGAGGTGTGCAGAGCAGGCTGCCCATGGGTGGTCTTCATTGCCCCCCCAGGAATGCACTCATTGCCTTGCTGGGGTGAGGTGTGCAGAGCAGGCTGCCCATGGGTGGTCTTCATTGCTCCCCCAGTAATACATCCATTGCCTTGCTGGGGTGGGGTGGGCAGAGCAGGCTGCCCATGGGTGGACTTCATTGTCCCCCTCCCCCCAGGAATGCACTCATTGCCTTGCTGGGGTGAGGTGAGCAGAGCAGGCTGCCCATGGGTGGTCTTCATTGCCCCCTCACATCTGGAACTGAGCCTCCCATCTCCCTTTTGTCTCAGGTGCTCCACCAGGATCTTTCCCACCCATCCCACCCAGACAGCGCCCAAGCCGCTACCCCCATGGAGAAGGAACCTGAGCCCCCTGCACCCTCCTGCTCCACTCCCTCCCACCCTCCAGCCACGGAAGATGACTTCCAGTTTGTCCTCTGCGAGCGCTGCCAGCAGGAATCGCCCAACCTCAAGCTCCTCATCTGCCTCCACACCTTGTGCCTGGGTTGCCTGAGCGAGAACAAGCCGGTCGGGCAGTGCCCCATCTGCCACACGCCTATCCCTCAGGCCAACGGCATCCCAGACATGGACAACCTCCTCTTCATCAACCTGCAGGCCAGGCTCAAGGTCTACAAGAAGATCCGAGACAGCGAAGGTCCCAGCTGCAGCCGATGCCGCGGGCAGGTGGCAGCCGTCTGGTGCTCCGAGTGCGAGGAGTTCCTCTGCACCAAGTGCTTTGAGGACCACCAGTGGTTCTTCAAGAAGAGGAGCCACGAGGCCAGGAGGGTGGAAGACCTCCGTGCTGAGTCAGCTCATCAGTTCCTGGAAGACACCAAAAAGTCCAGCAACCTCTTTTGTTCCCGGCCGGGTCACGCTGACCAGGGTCACATCTCCAGGTGAGACTTGTGTCTTGGCCTCCATATCTGGATCCTGCACCAAGGTAGAGTTGGGTCTAGGGCATGGTGAGGTGTGACGAAGGAGATCTGTCCCCATTTGTGGTGTTGGCACAAATTGACTTGGGTTAGAGTGGTAGACATCAAGGCAGGGTCTGCTAAGGACTTCCTTGAGGGCATCAGGAGGAACAGCAACTTCCCCTGCTCCAACCCTACCCACAAGAGCCAATCTGTAAGGTGTGTGAGGAGATCTGTCCCCATCTGTGGTGTTGGCGGGGCGGGGCGGGGCGAGGCGGGGCGGGGCGGGGCGGGGCGGGGCGGGGCGGGGCGGGGCGAGGCGAGGCGGAGCCCTGCCCGGCGCCGTGCCTCAGTTTCCCCGGGTCGGGGCAGGTCGGGTCGGGTCGGGTCGGGTCCGGGGGGGGCGCGGCGGGGCCCGGGCCGGCTGTGAGCAGCTGCGGCGTTGCCTTGCAGCATCTACTGCCGGCGGTGCGCCAAGGCGCTGTGCTGTTCGTGCGCGCTGCTGGACAGCCAGCACGCCCCGTTCTGCGACATCCGCAGCGAGAGCCAGCGGCGGCAGCAGGAGCTGGGCAGCCTCGGGCGGCAGCTGCGCGGCAGCAGGAGCGGCTTCCAGGCGGCGGCGGAGGCGCTGCGGGCCCAGGCCGCCCGGCTGGAGGAGGCGCAGCGGGAGATGCGGGAGCTGATCCGGCAGCGAGCGGAGCAGCTGGTGGCGCTGATCCGGCGGGAGGAAGAGGAGCTGCTGGCGCTGGTGGCGGCGCGGCAGGAGCAGGGCCGGGGCCGGCTGGCGGGGGAGCTGCGGCGGGTGGAGGGGGTGCTGCGGCGGCTGGAGGCGGGCGAGCGGCTGGTGGAGAAGATGGGGCTGTACGGCACGGAGCAGGAGGTGATGGACATGCAGCCCTTCATCAAGGGCTCGCTGCAGGAGCTGCAGCGGCTGCAGCCGCCGGCGGCCCAGGAGCCAGCGCAGCCCGGGGACTTCGCGGAGTGCAGAGCCAGGCTGCAGGCGCTGGTGGAGCGGGTCACAGGGCGCCCAGGTGAGGAGGCGCTCGGCCGGGGGCTGCGGGCGGCGGCGGCGGAGCCGCGGGGGCGGGCAGGGCAGTGGCGGCAGCGACCTGCGCTGCGGGAGTGCCGCCTGCGCTCTGGGCTGCCTGGCACCGAGGGGGGCTTGGAGGGGAGAGGGGAGAGGGAGGCGGTGAAGGGAGTGGGGAAGAGGGAGGGGAGAAGGGAGAGGGAGGCGGTGAAGGGAGGGGAGAAGAGGGAGGGGAGAGGGGAGAGGGAGGCGGTGAAGGGAGGGGAGAAGAGGGAGGGGAGAAGGGAGAGGGAGGCGGTGAAGGGAGTGGAGAAGAGGGAGGGGAGAGGGGAGAGGGAGGCGGTGAAGGGTGTGGAGAAGAGGGAGGGGAGAGGGGAGAGGGAGGCGGTGAAGGGAGTGGAGAAGAGGGAGGGGAGAGGGGAGAGGGAGGCGGTGAAGGGAGTGGAGAAGAGGGAGGGGAGAAGGGAGAGGGAGGCGGTGAAGGAGGGAGAGAGAGAGGAGAGGGAGAGGAGGGGGAGAGGGGAGAGGGAGGCGGTGAAGGGAGTGGAGAAGAGGGAGGGGAGAAGGATGAGGAAGGTGGTGAAGGGAGGGGAGGAGAGGGAGGCAGTGAAGGGAGGGGAGAAGAGGGAGGGGAGAAGAGGGAGGGGAGAAGGGAGAGGGAGGCGGTGAAGGGAGTGGAGAAGAGGAAGGGGAGAAGGGCGGGGAAGGTGGTGAAGAGAGGGGAGGAGGGTGAGGAAGGTGGTGAAGGGAGTGGAGAAGAGGGAGGGGAGAAGGGCACGAAGGTGGTGAAGGGAGTGGAAAAGAGGGAGGGGAGAAGGATGAGGAAGGTGGTGAAGGGAGTGGAGAAGAGGGAGGGGAGAAGGATGAGGAAGGTGGTGAAGGGAGGGGAGAAGAGGGAGGGGAGAAGGGAGAGGGAGGCGGTGAAGGGAGTGGAGAAGAGGGAGGGGAGAAGGGAGGGGAGAAGAGGGAGGGGAGAAGGGAGTGGAGAAGAGGGAGGGGAGAAGGGAGAGGGAGGCGGTGAAGGGTGTGGAGAAGAGGAAGAGAAGAAGGGCGAGGAAGGTGGTGAAGGCTCTGGTGAGGAGCATCTGATGGAGATGCTGTTGTTCAGTTTGGAGGGAAGGAGGTTGAGAGCTGCCCCCGGGAATGGATCCAGCCATTCCCCTTTGGGCAATCCCAAACCAAAGGGTTGGGAAAGGGAAAGGAGAGCAGAGCTGCCCCTTGCATGCCACAACCAGCATGCAGCTTTATCCCAGCTGGGTTGCCAGGTGGGAGCTGCAGAGGCTGTGATTCAGGATGACAGCCTTGCTCTTTCTCCCTTGCAGATAGCAACTCTCAGGCTGTCCCCGTGGTTGAGGTGGACCTGGAGAATGACCTGGTGAGCTGTCAGTGTTTTGGCCCAGTGTTTTGCCATGTTGGGAGGGCTTCTGCATCAGCCCCAACCTGGATCCCTCCTTCTGACCTCGGCAAGCCTTTCCCAAGGGTCTGCCTTCCCCTTCTCAGCCCTCCAACCCCATATCCTCATCAACAACAGCCCCTTAGAGATGTTCCACACTGGGCAGAGAAGAACTTGCTTTGCAGCCACTGTTTTCCACCACCCAGGCGTGCTCCTACTCATCCTGCTCCTCCCAGCCTCCTGCTTCATCCCACGTTCCCAACCGTCACTACCCATGGCTGCAGCACTGCCAGACACCTGCAGCTCAGGCACAAGCCTTAAGCCAAGCCACAAGGCCACACCATGCCTCAGTTTCCCCCCTGCTGAGGATGTTTCTGCTCCCCCCCCCACACACCTCTTCCTGCTGCCCAGCCCTGCAGAGGTGTTGGTGGTCTCCAGGTTCACCCTAACGCTGCCCCCACTCTGTCTGCAGCAAGAGGAGCCTGCCCAGCCTGACAACCAGACCATTGTGCCCACCTTCACCATCAGCCTTGAGGAGATGCAAGTGAACATGGTAAGAACCATCCTAGCCAAGCAAGGAGCCTTTGAGGACCAGCAGGTGCCACCCTCCTGGCTACCTTCTGTCCCTCGCATTCTCCTCCCTGTAGGATCTCCCCATCAGAGAGTGGCCCAAGAGGAAGTCACCCTGCAAGGCAAAGGGCAGCCAGGTGTCACCCAAGGTACTGAAGCTGGAGAGTGACCAGGTGCTAAGCCCCAGTGACTCCACTTCAAACCAGTGGGATGGTGGAAGGGGACCCAGCACCTCCACGCCGAGCCAGAACTGCCGCAGCATCCCTGCCACCAGCAGGCACATTGATGATGCAGGTAGGGACCAGGACCTGCCTGGGCTGCTCCTCTTTGCCCCATCTCTGCCTTTTGCTCTACCCCAGCCTCTGTCCTCAACTTCTCCTGGGTCAAAGGCTTGCAGGGTGGCAGCTGGTCCTCAGAGGCCAAACGTGAGAGTGATGCTCAGGGGTGGATGTGGGTAGGCTAGCCAGGCAGTGTATGTCCAGGTAGCCAGCAAGGCCACCAGCATCCTAGCTTGGACCAGCAATAGTGTGTGGCCAGCAGGGCCAGGGCAGGGATTGTCACCCTGTACTCAGCAGTGGTGAGTGCCATACTTTGAGGACTGGGTTCAGTTTTGGGGCTCTCACTTCAAGAAGGACGTTGAGGGGTTGGAGCAGGTCCAGAGAAGGCTCCATCCCTGGAGGTGATTAAGCTCAGGCTGGATGAGGCTTTGGACAGCCTGATCTAGAGTAAGATGTCCCTGCCTGTGGCAAGGGGGTTGGAATTAGATGATCCTTGTGGTCCCTTCCAACCCTGACTGATTCTGTGGTTCTCTGAACAAAGTCTGGAGAAGAGAACCACAGAAATTAACCAGGTTGGAAAAGACCTCTGAGCTCATCCAGTCCAACCTAACACCTTCTCATTAACTAAACCACGGCACTAAGTGCCTCATCCAACCTCCTTTTAAACACCTCCAGGGATGGGGACTCCACCACCTGCCCCGGGGCAGCCCATTCCGATGCCAATCACTCTTGCTGTGAGTCACTCAGTGAAGAGTGACTGGTGATGGGCAGCAGGTTGGTCAGCTTGGATGAAATGAAGCTGAGGGGGAGGCCTCATTGCCCTCTACAACTCCCTGAAAGGAGGCTGAAGCCAGGTGGAGGTTGGGCTTTTAGGCTGGGTGTTAGGAGGAAGTTGCTGGCAGAGAGAGTGATTGGCATTGGAATGGGCTGCCCAGGGAGGTGGTGGAGTCACCATCACTGGAGGTGTTCAAGAAAAGACTGGATGAGGGATTTAGTGCCATGGTCTAGATGACTGGATAGGGCTGGGTGCTAGGTTGGGCTGGCTGAGCTTGGAGCTCTCTTCCAACCTGCTTGAATCTATGACTGGCCAGGGCTGGGTGCTAGGTTGGGCTGGCTGAGCTTGGAGCTCTCTTCCAGCCTGCTTGATTCTATTACTGGCCAGGGCTGGGTGCTAGGTTGGGCTGGCTGAGCTTGGAGCTCTCTTTCAGCCTGCTTGATTCTATGACTGGCCAGGGCTGGGTGCTAGGTTGGGCTGGCTGAGCCTGGAGCTCTCTTCCAACCTCCTTGAGTCTATGATTCTATGAACTGATAGGACAGGAGGAAACGGCCTCAAGTTGCACCAGGAGAGGTTTAGGTTGGATGTTAGAAGAAACTTCTTGACTGAAAGGGTTCTCAAGCACAAGAACAGGCTGCCCAGGGAGGTGGTTGAATCCTCACCTCCTCTGGAAGTGTTTCAGAGCTGCAGGGGGGGGCCACTTTTCCCAGCACCTCTCAGAGGGAGGTGATTTGTAGCCCTGGGTTTAAAAAGCCTTCGCTGCCTGTTGCACAAAGCTGCAGGAGATCAGAGAGGTCCTCCCTGAGGACCCGAAACCCCAATCCTGAAAGCATCCTCCTGTTCCTTCCACAGAAGACACCAGCATCATCATCTCCAGCTCAGATGACAGCTCAGAAGACACGGTGGTGAGTGAAACGACAGACATCCCTCCTCCCTGAGACGCTCCGAGGAGGCAGCTGCACCCTTTCGCCTCCAGGGTGCCTTTCCTTTGCCTACAGCCACGCTCAGACCCAGCCTTCTCCCCTTCCCACCACCACCACCACCATCCAGAGGCTTGCTTGAGGCTTTCTCTTCCTCCCTCCCTCCTTTTGCTTGCTCCCATCACATTTGGGCCATCCCAGATCTAAGATTGGTGTTCTGGAGCAGTTAGGTTGCTCTCTCTCTCTTTCTCTCTCTCGCAGGCAGCAAACCCCAGCTTGATTTGCTCTGAGGTAGGATCCCACACTGGTTGATCCCCCCCCCCCGCCTAAAAATGACCCTTTTGAGTCAGTCTTTGTGGCCTCCTCCCTTCCTGCCTTGCTGAGAAGGTTGTTCTCAGCCTACAAAGCAAAGCCAAAGCTCATTTTTGTTTCTACAAACATCAAGTTCCATCCACTTTCATCAGCCCTGTACCTGCACAGGCTGAGGAGCTCCTGAGAGAGCCACCAGAGCAGGTAGCAGCCATCTGAGTTGTCTCACAGTGACATTCCCAAGCTCCCTGTGGGAATGGGGAACCCCTGGTATGTCACAACCAAAACAACAAAGCCCTGGCTGAGGTGGTTAGGTGAACCAAGGGCATGAGATCCCTGCTGGAGATATCATCATCATCATCATCATCATCATCATCACCAGCGGGGGATCCCTTTGGAAAGGGGGGGGAGGCAAGCATGATCAGATTGGGATTGGGATTTGGGATGGGGTGTGGGGGTGGGGCTGTCTTCATGAGGGGTCAACAGCCCCCATGTCTTCTTGGGTTTTTTGTATGACCTTCTGCAGAAGCTCTTCTTGCTCCTCAATAAAGCTGTTCCCAGAAGGAATCTCAGCCTGCTGCTGCCTTCCTTAGTCAGTTTTGGCTTTGCTTGTTCTTCTTGCTCTCCTGATCCATTTCTAAGAGGGGGTGGGGAGGGGAAAACCCTAAAGTTGTGGGGTTAAAACCTTCATCCCTGCTCCTTGCTAGTGACAACCAAAACAATCCCTGGCTGGGGCTTTGGAAGGGTGGATGTTGGCTGCCTGCTGTGAGAAATCCCTGCGTGGGTCAGGTGTCCTTTGGTACAAAGTGGATTTGAGAGTCCTGGGGGGGGATGTGGGGGTAGAAACATCTCCTTCGTGGGTCTGAGGCTGGGTGCTAGGAAAGAAGTGGGAAAAACTGGGTTAAAAAGTGCCTTGAGAAGTGGGAAAAGCCGAGTTAAGGCTTGGAAAAGCCTCGGGGGAGGTAGCAGCTGAGGGAGGAAAAAGGCTGAAGGCAGAGGGATGCAGCTCAAGGAAACTGCAGCCTTCATGAGGTGGAGGGTGAGGGCTGAAGGACCTGCCTAGAGGCTCAGACAGCTGAAAGGAGATTGTCAGGCTGGAGAGGAACTTTGGTGGGGTGGCCTGAGGTTGATGATGCTCTGCGTGCCCAGCTGAAGCCACCAGAGCATCACCAGCACCTGGCTGGATCCATCACCTATGGCCACCGTGGTGCTGTGAGCAGGTGCCTCTGCCTGGGTGGTTCTCCTCCTCCTCCTCCTCCTCAAATCCTGCACTTCTTCCCTCTCCAAAATTCCATTTGCTTGTTGCTGCTCTGGGTAACAGATTTTGATGCCCACCTTGGTTCAGCTAACCCCTTTCAGGCCAGCTGGGCCATTCCAGGGGGATGTGAGGGGCACTGTCACTACCCCACCACTGCTACCATCCTTCTGCCATCCTTTCCCAAACAGAGGAACCCCATATATGCTTCCAACCACCTCACTTTCACCTGCCATTTGAACAATCTCCCATCCCCTGAGGCTGGGGAGCTTTTGGTTTTGCTCCTGTACCTGCATCCAGCAGTTTCCAGCACTCCTGAGCTGCAGGTGAAGCTGCAGGGAGCTGGTGTGGAAGGAAATGGGAAGCTCCTGCAGCCTGCCCAGGCCAAAGGGGTAGGGTTGCACCTGAGGTCAAGAAGGAGGAAAACCAAGGTTGGAACTTCTTGGATGTCTCCTTGTCCTGCTGTTCCTGTAGGGAGATGCTGGCTGTGGATGTCCACTGCTGGTGGGTAGAGGATGGTTGGCATGGCTGCTTTTCCTCATCCTTGGCAAGCACTGCCCTGGGCACTGGATCTGCTGAGCCTGGAGAGGCACCAAACCTCCTCCTGGCCTGATTCTGTTGCCTGTTTCTCTAGACACCCAGCAAATCTTGTTCCTCAGCCATGTGTTAGTGTCCCTGCAGAAAGGGACAGAAGTCCCCAGGCCTGTGTGCTGTGTCCCTTTGGCCACTGCCTGCTTCCCACCTCTACAACAAGCTGCATTCAGGGCTCTGCTCTTGTTCACTTTGCCCTCTGGCCACTGCCTGCATCCCACCTCTGTCCACAACAAGCTGCATTCAGAGCTCTGCTCTTGTTCACTTTGCCCTCTGGCCACTGCCTGCATCCCATCTCTACATCAAGCTGCATTCAGGGCTCTGCTCTTGTTCTCTTGGCCCTCTGGCCACTGCCTGCATCCCACCTCTGTCCACAACAAGCTGCATTCAGGGCTCTGCTCTTGTTCTCTTGGCCCTCTGGCCACTGCCTGCATCCCACCTCTACAGCAAGCTGCATTCAGGGCTCTGCTCTTGTTCTCTTGGCCCTCTGGCCACTGCCTGCATCCCACCTCTACATCAAGCTGCATTCAGGGCTCTGCTCTTGTTCTCTTGGCCCTCTGGCCACTGCCTGCATCCCACCTCTGTCCACAACAAGCTGCATTCAGGGCTCTGCTCTTGTTCTCTTGGCCCTCTGGCCACTGCCTGCATCCCACCTCTACAGCAAGCTGCATTCAGGGCTCTGCTCTTGTTCTCTTGGCCCTCTGGCCACTGCCTGCATCCCACCTCTACATCAAGCTGCATTCAGGGCTCTGCTCTTGTTCTCTTGGCCCTCTGGCCACTGCCTGCATCCCACCTCTGTCCACAAGCTGCATTCAGGGCTCTGCTCTTGTTCTCTTGGCCCAGACCTTAGGTTTGGGCTCTCAAAGGGGGTCCCCATGGTCAGCCCAGCCCTGAGACACAAGACACACCCAACTCAACCCTGCCACTGCCTGCCCCTCCGTGGGATGCACCCAACTAAGTCCTTGCCCCTAGCCAATGGTACACCCAAGGGTGCTCCTCATGCTTTCCCAGCCAGGTCCAAGTAAGCAGATGGGACTTGGCCTCCTTCTCCAATCTCTTGCAGACTTACATCAAGCCTGAGGACATCAAGAAATCCTCCAGCCCCACATGGTCAGAGGCTGGCACCTCACCCCACAACAGCATCAGGCCCTCCAGCTCCCAGGACAGTGAATCAGAGCTGAGCACTTTGGTGTTCCTCAGCTTGAGGGCTGACCAGAAAAGTGAGCATTGCCTTTGCCAGACACAGTGGGGGGCTGGGAGCCAAAGAGGAGCACCCCCAAATACTTATTGCGGCCCCATCCTTTCCTCCCCACAGCCCAGCAGATCACAGAGGTGGCAGCAGTCAGCGGCGACAACGTCTTCAAGACGCTGATTCAGACGCCGGAGTCGATGCTGGCTCTTCTGTCTCAGGGTGTCCCCCTGGAGGTGGCGATTCAGCATCTCCTCTGCTACCTCTCTACGTTCCCCAGGCCCATCCTCGTCGTCTATAACTTCTGGTCCCGGGAGCTGCCCTCTCTCTTTAGAGCCCTGGATGCCAGCAGCAAGAAAGTGGACTTCTGCCACGCCGTGGGGGGCTACGTGGACATGTTGGCCTTGCTTAAAGAGAAGCTGCCCACAGCCACCTCCTACAGGCTGAAGAGCCTGCTGAAGAGACACCTGCAGCAGCAGCTCATCGAGGCCAGCGCCCTGGCCAGCGCCAAAGCCTTGCAGGACCTCTGGCACTCCCTGAAGCTCCCTGCTCAGGCTGACGAGGGGATGATGCTCACCCACTGCAACCTGCAGTGCTACACCATGCTGCTGCCCCTGCTCAGGGAGAAGCTGCTCACCAGGAGGGCTGTCAGGATCCTGGCCCAGAGGAACCTCATCCTCTGGGAGCTGGAAGAGGCATGAGTGGATCCTTAGGGTGAGCTGAGCTGGCTGGGTCGTAGGATAACCATGGTGGGGATGCAGGGATGCTCGTCATGGATGCAGGGATGCTTGTCTTGGATGCAGGGATGCTCACCATGGATGCATGGATGCCCTCTGAAGGTACAGGGATGCTCATCATGGGTGCAAGGATGCTCTCTGGGGCTGCAGGGATGCTTATAGTGAGTGCAGGGATGCTCAACATGGGTACAGGGATGCTCACCATGGATGCAGGGATGCTCACCATGGATGCAGGGATGCTCACCATGGGTACAAGGATGCTCACTATGGCTGCATGGATGCCCTCTGAGGGTACAGGGATACTCACCATGGATGCAGGGATGCTCACTATGGGTGCAAGGATGCTCACTATGGCTGCATGGATGCCCTCTGAGGGTACAGGGATACTCACCATGGATGCAGGGATGCTCACTATGGGTGCAAGGGTGCTCTCTGGGGCTGCAGGGATGCTTATCATGGGTACAGGGATGCTCAACATGGGTGCAGGGATGCTCACCATGGATGCAGGGATGCTCATCATGGGTGCAAGGATGCTCTCTGGGGCTGCAGGGATGCTTATCATGGGTACAGGGATGCTCACCACGGATGCAGGGATGCTCACCACGGATGCAGGGATGCTCATCATGGGTACAAGGATGCTCTCTGGGGCTGCAGGAATGCTCACCATGGGTACAGGGATGCTCACCATGGATGCAGGGATGCTCACCATGGATGCAGGGATGCTCTCTGGGGCTACAGGGATGCTTATCATGGGTACAGGGATGCTCACCACGGTTGCAGGGATGCTCACTATGGGTACAGGGATGCTCATCATGGGTGCAAGGATGCTCATCATGGGTGCAAGGATGCTCTCTGGGGCTGCAGGGATGTTTATCATAGGTACAGGGATGTTCACCATGGATGTTCACCATGGATGCAGGGATGCTCACCATGGATGCATGGATGCCCTTGAGGGTACAGGGATGCTCATCATGGGTACAGGGATGCTCACCAGGGATGCATGGACGCTCTCTGAGGGTACAGGGATGCTCACCATGGGTGCATGGATACTCACCATGGATGTAGGGGTGCTCTCTGAGGGTACAGGGGTGCTCATCATGGGTACAGAGATCCTCACCATGGATACAGGGACGCAGGAATGCTCTCTAGGGATGCCAGCAGCAGCATCAAGAAGGCTTTGCAGACCCTCTCTGCTCCCAGCATGGGCCTTAAAAGGTTCAAGACCCCTGGTCAGCTCTTGTGGAGGGGAGGAAGCCACTCACTCATATTACTGATATGCAATAAATGACAGAGCTCAGCCCAGTGTCATTTCTTGGGGTGTCACCACCCTTCCTTTACCCAGTCGAACCGGGAGATACCCAGAGTGCTGCCCCCGGTGCTTTGACCCCCTCCTCAATCCCCTCCCCGCAGCCTGGATGCCACCCCGGGGTGCCAGGCAGAGCAGGGGCTGCGTGCGACAAGGCAGTGAGTGCCACACGCCAGCAGGTGTCCTCTTTGCACAGGCGCCAGAGCAGCAGGGGCCAGAGCCCGGGTTGTGCGCACCCGGAGACACTTCTGCACACCCACAGCTGCCTGTGCACGTTCACATCTCCTTGTGCGCACCCGGAGCTACTTTTGCACACCCACAGCTGCTTGTGCACACCCAGAGCTGCTTGTGCACACCCACAGCTGCTTGTGCACACTCACAGCTGCTTGTGCATGTTGGCATCTCCTTGTGCACACTCACAGCTGCTTGTGCATGTTGGCATCTCCTTGTGCACACCCACAGCTGCCTGTGCACACTCATGTTCACATTGAGACCTCTAAGATCATTGAGTCCCCTAAGATCATTGAGACCTCTAAGATGATTGAGACCTCTAAGATCATTGAGTCCCCTAAGATCATTGAGACCTCTAAGATCACTGAGTCCCCTAAGATCATTGAGACCTCTAAGATGGTTGAGACCTCTAAGATGGTTGAGACCTCTAAGATGATTGAGTCCTCTAAGATTGTTGAGTCCTCTAAGATCATTGACACTTCTAAGATCATTGAGACCTCTAAGATGATTGAGTCCTCTAAGATCATTGAGACCTCTGAGATCATTGAGTCCTTTAAGATCACTGACACCTCTAAGATCATTGAATCATCTAAGATGATTGAGACCTCTAAGATGATTGAGTCCTCTAAGATCATTGAGTCATCTAAGATCATTGAGTCCTCTGAGATCATTGAGACCTTTAAGATCACTGACACCTCTAAGATCATTGAATCATCTAAGATGATTGAGGCCTCTAAGATGATTGAGACCTCTAAGATCATCATAGAAGCACAAACCCTCAGAGTGCTTAAGTTGGAAGGGACCTCTAAGAGTCATCCAGACCAACCTCAGACACCTTCAAAGTGCCCTGCTGGCAACAGGGATATCTTCAGAGCAGGACCCACCTGGAGTGTTGTGTCCAGCTCTGGAGCCCTTGGCACAACAAGCATCTGTTGGAGAGGGTCCAGAGGAGGCCACAAAGATCATCAGAGGGTTGAGGACAGTCTGGGAGAGTTGGAGCTGTTCAGCCTGGAGAAGAAAAGGCTGCAGGGAGACCTTAGAGCAGCCTGCCAGTAGCTGAAGTGAGCTACAGGAGAGCTGGGGAGGGACTTTTGACAAGGGCTGGCAGTGACAGGATGAGGGACAATGGATTTGAGCTGGGAGAGGGGAGATTGAGACTGGAGATGAGGAAGAAACCCCTGCCAGTGAGGGTGGTGAGACACTGGCACAGGTTGCCCAGGGAGGTTGTGGATGCCTCATCCCTGCAGGAGGTGTTCAAGACCTTGAGCAACTTGGGCTAGTGGGAAGTGTCCCTGCCCGTGGCAGGGGCTGGAAGTAGATGACCTTTGAGGTCCCTTTCTAACTCAAACCATGCTATGGCTCTATGCTAGAGCAGGTTGCTCAGAGCTACAACCAATCTGACCTGGAATGGGACATCTCCACCTTTCTGAGGGCACCTGGGCCAGGACCAACACCTCCCTCAGTGGCAAACATTTCTTCCTCCTCTCCAGTCTGAATCTCCCTCTTTGAGTTTCAAACCCTCACCCCTTTTGTCCTGTCACATCAGTCAAAACTCTGTCCCCAGCTTTATGACCTCCCCACCAGAAGGTCTCCCTGGAGCCTTCTCTTCTCCAGTTGAACAACTCCAACTCTCTTAGCTTCTCCTCTCAGCATTCACCTTGACAAGCCTGAGAGAGATGCTACCTGGATGGTATTTCTAACTAAGCCTCACCAGGGATCTGCATCCCATGGGCATAAGGAGCAAGGGCAAGGTGCTCAGGATTGGTCTTTGGGGAAGCTAAGGCAAAGCTGAGTTGCAGCAAGGAGAAGCCACATCCTCTCTGGCCAACCACATCCTGTAGCCAGGATGCTCCCAAGGTGCTGGCTCAGCTGTTCCTGGAGGAGCTGGTTTGGGTGGGGAGAAGCCCCCAAATTGAAGGCTTGGCTTTCTCTTCCTTAAACAGTCAATGCCCCTGAGCTGGTGAGGAGGTCTCCTCCTTCAGACTCCCCTTGGAGATGAATGGTGTGAAGCAGGAAAGCCTCACTGCCCACAGTGGTGATGCATTGATTCTTCCAGCTGGCAGGTTGGTTTCATCTCTACCAGTGGGATCCATGTCCCCAGGGCCATGATGGTCACCACTAGCTGTAGGCATGGCCACTCAGCCCAGCTTCTCCTTGGCAGGAGCTTCTACTTGCTTAGGAGCTTGCTGAAACTTAGAGTGCCAGGGGTTCAGGTAGGTGTAGTGTGAGGGAAGGCTGACAGCATCAGAGCCTGCTCTTCCTTCCTTTCATCCATCCATCCATCCATCCATCCATCCATCCATCCATCCATCCATCCCTCCTTCCATCCATGCATCCATCCATTCATCCATGTATCTATTCAACCATTTATCCATCTACCCATCCCTTCATCCATCCATCCACCCATGCATCCCTCTGTCCACCCACCCATCCATCCATCCATCCATTCATCCCTCAATCCATCCATCTATCCCTCCCTCCATCCATGCATCCATCCATTCATCCATGTATCCATTCAACCATTCATCCATCTACCCAACCATTCATCCATCCATCCCTCAATCCATGCATCCCTCAATCCCTCAATCCATCCATCCATCCATCCATCCATGCAGCCATCCCTCAATCCATGCAGCCATCCATTCATTCATCCATTCATCCATCCATCCCTCAATCCATACAGCCATCTATCCATCCATATCACAGTATCACAGTATCACAGTATCATCAGGGTTGGAAGAGACCTCACAGATCCATCCATCCATTCATCCCTCAATCCATGCAGCCATCCAACCATCCCTCAATCCATCCATCCCTCAATCCATGCATCCATCTACCCATTCATCCATCCCTCAATCCATACAGCCATCCATCCATCCCTCAATCCATTCATCCATCCATCCCTCAGTCCATACAGCCATCCATCCATCTATGCATCCATCCATCCATTCATCCATCCATCCATTCATCCCTCAATCCATGCAGCCATCTATCCATTCATCCATCCATCCCTCAATCCATGCAGCCAGCCATCCATCCATCCCTCAATCCATGCATGCATGCATCCATGCATCCATCCCTCAATCCATGCAGCCAGCCATCCATCCATCCATCCCTCAATCCATGCATGCATGCATCCATCCATCCATCCCTCAATCCATGCAGCCATCTATCCATCCATCCATCCATCCATCCCTCCCTCTAATCCATCCATCCCTCAATCCATGCATCCCTCAATCCATGCATCCCTCAATCCATGCATCCATGCATCCATCCACCCACCCAGCCATGCATGCAGCCACCCACCCACCCTCCACCCATCCCTCCCTCCCCCCTCCCCCTGGGCCTCTCCCCCTGCTGAGCATAAGCAGTGCCACAAGCCCCACGTTTGGTACCCACTGGAGAGCTCTGAGCAGGAGCTGTGATGCCCTCCCAAGTGCCCAGGAGCACAAAGAGCACCACTTTAACCACCCTGCCACACGTCCCCTGACCCACTTCTGGCACACCCAGAAGCTGCCACTCGATCTAGGACACTTCAGCTTCTTCCTCCTGCATGATGAATGAAGGCATCTTGGGAAGAGCTCAGCAGAGTGCAGTGGAGAGCAGCCAAGGCAGAAAACAAAGAGTCCTCCTCGTGTCAGCCACGTCCCTGGGGCTTTGTAACCTACTTCCATGCTCCTCCAAGCAACTTTGCAGTCCTTTTGTCTCCCAGTGCCATGCAGGATCATGATCCGTGGTCCTGCAGCCCCGTGGCAGGATGGGGAGCCTGGGATGTGCAGCAGTGAAGGGTGAGGAGCAGTGTGAGGATTCAATTTGGCTGCTTGGAGGTGCTGAGCCCCCAAGATGCTGCTCCATGAGGGCTGAGGATCACTGTGGGGCTGTAATTTGGCTGCTTGGAGGTGCTGAGCCCTCAAAGTGCTGCCCCATGAGGGTGAGGAGCAGTGTAGGGATGTAATTTGGCTGCTTGGAGGTGCTGAGCTCTGAAGATGCTGCTCCTTGAGGGTGAGGAGCAGTGTGGGGCTGTAATTTGGCTTCTTGGAGGTGCTGAGCCCCCAAGATGCTGCCTCAAGAGGGCTGAGGAGCAGTGTGGGGCTGTAATTTGGCTTCTTGGAGGTGCTGAGCCACAAAAGTGGTGCCCCATGAGGGTGAGGAGCAGTGTGGGGATGCAATTTGGCTGCTTGGAGATGCTGAGACCCAAAAGTGCTGCCCCATGAGGGTGAGGAGCAGTGTGGGGCTGTAATTTGGCTGCTTGGAGGTGCTGAGCCCCCAAGATGCTGCTCCATGAGGGTGAGGAGCAGTGTAGGGTTGTAATTTGGCTGCTTGGAGGTACTGAGCCCTCAAAGTGATGCCCCATGATAGTGAGGAGCAGTGTGGGGCTGTAATTTGGCTGCTTGGAGGTGCTGAGCCCTCAAGATGCTGCCTCAAGAGGGCTGAGGATCACTGTGGGGCTGTAATTTGGCTGCTTGGAGGTGCTGAGGCCCCAAAGTGCTGCCCCATGAGGATGAGGAGCAGTGTGGGGCTGTAATTTGGCTGCTTGGAGGTGCTGAGCCCTCAAGATGCTGCCCCATGAGGGTGAGGAGCAGTGTGGGGCTGTAATTTGGCTGCTAGGAGGTGCTGAGCCCCCAAGATGCTGCCCCATGAGGGTGAGGAGCAGTGTGGGGCTGTAATTTGGCTGCTTGGAGGTGCTGAGCCCCCAAGATGCTGCCTCAAGAGGGCTGAGGAGCAGTGTGGGGCTGTAATTTGGCTTCTTGGAGGTGCTGAGCCACAAAAGTGGTGCCCCATGAGGGTGAGGAGCAGTGTGGGGATGCAATTTGGCTGCTTGGAGATGCTGAGACCCAAAAGTGCTGCCCCATGAGGGTGAGGAGCAGTGTGGGGCTGTAATTTGGCTGCTTGGAGGTGCTGAGCCCTCAAGATGCTGCCCCATGAGGGTGAGGAGCAGTGTGGGGCTGTAATTTGGCTGCTTGGAGGTGCTGAGCCTCAAAAGTGCTGCTCCATGAGGGTGAGGAGCAGTGTGGGGCTGTAATTTGGCTGCTTGGAGGTGCTGAGCCCTCAAGATGCTGCCCCATGAGGGTGAGGAGCAGTGTGGGGCTGTAATTTGGCTGCTTGGAGGAGCTGAGCCCTCAAGATGCTGCCTCAAGAGGTCTGAGGATCACTGTGGGGCTGTAATTTGGCTGCTTGGAGGTGCTGAGGCCCCAAAGTGCTGCCCCATGAGGGTGAGGAGCAGTGTGGGGGATGTAATTTGGCTGCTTGGAGGTGCTGAGCCCCCAAGATGCTGCCCCAAGAGGGCTGAGGAGCAGTGTGGGGCTGTAATTTGGCTGCTAGGAGGTGCTGAGCCCCCAAGATGCTGCCCCATGAGGGTGAGGAGCAGTGTAGGGATGTAATTTGGCTGCTTGGAGGTGCTGAGGCCCCAAAGTGCTGCTCCATGAGGGTGAGGAGCAGTGTGGGGGATGTAATTTGGCTGCTTGGAGGTACTGAGCCCCCAAGGTGCTGCCCTATCAACCTCAGGATTTTATTCTATGGTGCTCAGGAGAAGTCAGCAGCCCATGAACATTCCAGAAGCGAGCAAAACGAGGGCACAAACCTCCTGACAAGCACAGCAGCAGATGTCTGATGCTGTAATTTCCCTTAGCCACAGGGCACCAAAGCTCAGGGCAGGGTACCATGGGCAGGGTGAGGGCACTCTGGGGTGAGCAACCAGCTGCAGGGGTGGGAAGGGCATGAGTCATGGCTCAGCTCTTGAAGATACTGAGGTGATGACAGCAGCTCCAGCAGGAAGGGAAGCTTGGAAGTGCTGCCCTCTTAGATGTCTGAACCACTTGGCACAAGCAGCCCAGGGAAGAGGTTGAATCCTTCCATGCCTGGAAGGAGGTTCAAAGCTACAGAGCTGAGGGCCACAGTTTAGCACCAACCTTGGTAGAGGTAGAGAATTGATCTGGGAGGCCTTTTCCAACCAAAATGATTCCCTGAGTCCATGATTTTTTCCTTTCCATCCTGGGGGTGCCAGTTGGGCTGAGCCATATCAGTTGGACTGAGCCATATCAGTTGGACTGAGCCATATCAGTGCAGGGCTGGGGGCATGGTGGTGTAGGTGGCCACAGTGCAACACTTTGGCCACTCTTGGTTCACTGGCATGGAAATGGTAGGTTTGTTGACCACCCCCCAAGCAGCTCAACCACCTCTTGGGTGTCAGCAACCACCCTCCCAACACAGGGCTGAAGAGAAACTGAGGCATTGACCACTTTGGCCAAGGTGGTCTTTGGGTACCAGGCAGCAGTAAAGGTGGTGAGACACTGGAACAGGTTGCCCAAGGAGGCCTCCCTGGCCAGGAGGTTGTCTCCCTGGTCAGGAGGTTGTCTCCCTGGTCAGGTTGGATGAGGTCTTGAGCAGTCTGGGCTGGTAGGAGATGTCCCTGCCCATGGCAGAGGGCTTGGAACTGGATGACCTTCAGGGTCCCTTCTGCCCCAACTCATTCTGTGATCTATGAATCAGACTGAGAAGGGTGGGAGGGGGGGAGGGAGGACTTTGGCTATGGCTCCTGAGATGATGGAGATGCCTGGAGCCAGCATGGAAGGTCAGCTCTGGCACCTTGCTGTCAACCATCTTCCCCTCCCTGCCTCACCACCCATGATCCTCACCTTCAACACCCCCACCCCTGTGCTCTTGGGCACAACTTGCCCATCCCTGTGGCATCGGGGTGAGGGTCCCAAGCTGGGCTTCTCCCTGGGGGGAGGGAGAGTTAAGCAGGTTTTTACTCTGCTTGGAGACCCCCTCCATCCCTCACAAGCTCCTCCACCTCCCTCACCCCCTCCCCAGCGATGCTGCCGGTGGGGTTGGGATGGAGGGATGCAGGCTTGGGGCCGGGGTTGGGGAATGATGGGAGGCAGGAATCGATGCCACTCACCCAATCAATCCTGTCTCGGGTTTCCCAGCACGGGCGGTGGAGGATCAAAGGGGAGAGAGGGGGGAGGAGGGGGCATTTGAGGGGCAGAGTCTTCACTGGGGAGGGCGAGAAGGGTGCGAAGAGAGCCCCGCGTCGAGGCACGACGGCAGAGAGAAGAGCACCACCACTTTACCGCTGCGTTCCCGAGGGTTAAAACCCTTCCGGAGGAAGATGAAGGAGAACGGTCCCGTCCCGGGCATCCCCCAACAGCTCCACCCTGTGCTTCCCTCCACCCCTCCTCTCAAACGCTTCAAAGAGCTTTCTGCATCCAAGCAGAAGGGGCTGAGGGTACATCCCGCACACCTCTGGCAACGACCGGCGCTGGGGATGCGCGGATGGGGAGGGAAGGGAGGGCGGATAGACCGCACCGCACCGCGCTGCGCCCTGCTGGCAGGTCTAGGCTGGGACCTGAGGCTGGTTTCTGTCGGTCACATCACCCGGGATGATGTCCCGGGAGGATGAGGGGAGCCAGGTCCTTCATCTGCCCCCCGACGGCATCCTGGCGGCTCTCGGAGATGCGGCGTGAAGCGGATCTCGGAGTGGGGGGAGGACCTGGAGGGAAGGCTGGAAACAGTGCGGGGAGGGGAGGAAGGGAGCGTGGGGTGTGCTGGATGATGGCTGCTGCCAAATGCGTGTGAGTTGTACTCGTTGCTGCGCGGGGAGGGCTTTAATTATGGTTAATTATGATCTGAGAGGAGGAGGAGGGGGAGGGTTGTGGTGTCCTCCCAGGGATGGAGACGGTTTCGTCCCCACTCGGCGTTAATTATGGTTAATTATGAGATGGGTTCTTTTTTTTTGGGGGGGGGGGGGGAGGAGGATGGAAGGATGGAGGTGGAGAGGTTGGGAGGAGGGGGGGAAATGTTGTCGTGCCCTCCCCTGGAAGGAATCGGTTGCGTCCCCGGCTCAAGGCTGGCGAAAGGCGGCGGTGGGTGGGTGGTGGGATGGGAAAAGGGGGATGGTGAGGAGGGAGGGGGCAGCGTGCGGAGTAGGGGAGGGGAGAGGGTGAGGGGGGGGGTGGGGGGGAGGCTGGAGAAATGCTAATTCCTCCCTTTCCTCAGCGTCTCGCCAGCCCCAGTGCCCGGCCGGCCCCGTTCCGGCTGGCAGCTCAACCCGGCCGAGGCAGGGATTGGGAAGAAGGAGTGTGTGTGTGGGGGGGGGTTGTGTGTGTTCGGGTGGGGGTCCTCTACCTCATCACCTCTCCCCTCACAGTCGCTTCCTCCTCAGCTGAAGGGGACGGAGCTGCCGGAGGAGGATGCTGAGGAGCGGTAAAGACGAGGAGAAGCGCTGCGGGCTGCTTCACGCCACTTAGAAAGGGGTAAGGTGCGGGGTACACCTCCCCCACTCCCACCCCGGGGCGGGGGCGGGGGGGGTGGGGAAGGCGAGAAGGGAGTGGGTTGGGGATCAGGGAAAACAGAGAAGAATTAGGGAAGAGGCGGGGGGTGGGGGGGGGGTGGGAGAAAGGAGGGAGAAAAGTGGGAAGAGGGAGAAAGAAAAGACTGGAAGGAGGGGGGGGAAGAAAATATAAATAAATCATTTTGGAAATTAGAGGGGAAAATAAACCTGAATTTTTATTTCCTTTTATTTTGGTTTGGGGTTTTTATTTTTTTGCTCGGGTGAAGGGGGAAAATAAGGAGAGATGGAGAAGGGAGAGAGAAAAGTGGGAAGAGGGAGAGAGAAAAGAATCGAAGGAGCAAAATAGCAAAGAGAAATAAATATTTTTTTTTAATAGGTGAGAAAGAAAATTAGGAAAAATTTGGGGGCGGGGGGGGGGGGTCGGAGAGGGAAGGAGAAGAGGAATAAGACAAGAAAAAAGAATGAGAGAAGGGTGGGAAGAGGCGAGCGAAGGAGAAAAGGAGGAAAACGAAAGAGAAGGGGGGAAAGGAGCAGAGGGGCTGAGAAGGAGCGAGGGGCACAGGGGGCGCAGCCCGGGGGAGCCAGGCAGAGACAATGGGGCACGGCCCCGCCACTCCCTCCCTTCGCAAGGTGGGGATCGGGCACCGGCAGAGGGGTGGGGGAGAAGCATCAGGAGCCCTGAGAGTCCCCTGTGTGCTTTGACAGGCGGAGATGGCCCCGCTGCTAGCCCTGGGGCTGGTGGCCCTGCTGGGCTTGGCCCGGGCGTGCCCGGAGCCCTGCGCTTGTGTGGACAAGTACGCGCATCAGTTCGCCGACTGCGCCTACAAGGACCTCCAAGTGGTACCCACGGGCTTGCCTTCTAACGTGACCACCCTCAGCCTTTCGGCCAACAAGATCACCTCCCTGCAGCAGCGTTCTTTCGTGGAGGTGACCCAGGTGACCTCGCTCTGGTTGGCACACAATGAGATCCGCTCCATCGAGCCCGGGACCTTCGCCATCCTGGTGCAGCTGAAAAACCTCGACGTCAGCCACAACCAGATCGTGGATTTCCCCTGGCAGGACCTTTACAACCTCAGCGCTCTCCAGCTGCTCAAGATGAACAATAACCACATGGCTTCGGTGCCTCAGGGAGCTTTCCACACCCTGAAGGACCTCCGGTCCTTACGCATCAACAACAACAAGTTCACCGCCCTCGCCGAGGGCATCTTCGACTCGCTCAGTTCCCTCTCCCACCTGCAGATCTACAACAACCCCTTCGAGTGCTCCTGCAAGCTCCAGTGGCTGAAGAAGTGGATGGACAGCACCCTCATCTCCATCCCCGAGAAGGACTCCATCGCCTGCGCCCTGCCGGAGCAGCTCCGGGGAGTGCCGGTGGGGAAGATCCCGGACGTTCAGTGCACCTCCCCTACCGTGCAGCTCACCTATTACCCCAACCTGGACACCACGGAGCTCTTTGACGGCTTCACCCTGACCCTGCACTGTGCCGTGACGGGCACCCCGCCGCCCGAAGTCAGCTGGAAGATCCGCACCTCCAGCCAAACCTTGCAGCTCGACGGCAACCCGAAGGAGACGGCTGGGAAGGACCTGCCCAGAGAAGAGCCTGAGCGCTTCTTGGTCTTCAAGAACGGCACATTGGTGATCCCCCACCTGAGCAAACGGGAAGAGGGCACCTACACCTGCCTGGCCACCAACGAAATGGGCAGCAATCAGACCTCGGTCAACGTGGCTGTGGCGGGCAGTCAGAAATACCCGCTGCAACCCGGCAGGGACCCGCTGGGGGGCAAAGCACAACCAGGTGACAAGAAGCCCGGGGCCAAAGGAGCGAAAAACAGCGTGCTCATGCCGGATGAGAGGAGCAAACCCTTCGGGGGTCCCACCCGACAGAGCCAACCGTCCTCGGCAGCTGGGACGGAGGCCACAGGAGAGGGGCGAGTCCCTTTCCAGCTTCCACCCTTCGAGAAGAGATGCGGCTCCGCGCAAAGCAGCAAGTACATTTCCAACCACGCCTTCAACCAGAGCGGTGACTTCAAGCAGCACACGTTTGACCTGGGGGTGATCGCCTTAGACGTGTCCGAGCGGGATGCCCGGGTACAGCTCACGCCCACCTACCTGCAACCTGAGAAGGTCCACCTCAGGATGCTCTACCTGTGCCAGGAGAGCAGCCAGGGCCATGCCTTGGTGCAGTGGTCCAAGATTGAGGAAGGGGTGAACTCGTACTGGTTCCAGGGCTTGAATCCTGGCACCAACTACTCTGTGTGTCTCACCTACCTGGGGGAGGACTGCCAGGTCCAAGTGGTCTTCACCACCAAAAAAGAGATCCCTTCGCTCATCATTATCGTGGTGGTGAGCATCTTCTTGCTGGTGCTGGCCACTTTACCCCTGATGGGGGCAACGTGGTGTCACCTCCTCTCTAAGTACCAAGGCAAGACCTACAAGCTCATCATGAAGGCTCAGAACCCGGACCAGATGGAGAAGCACATGGCTGCCGACTTCGACCCTCGCATCTCCTACCTGGAGTCCGAGAAGAACTACAACCTCAGTGAGGTGGGCGAAGCAGAGGTGGAGGAAGAAGACGACGACGACGAAGAGGAGGAGGATGAAGGAGGCAGGAGGAGGAGGAGGAGAGAAACCGAAGGAGCTGGGGAGCTGGAGCGAGAGGAGAGCGTGGCGGCCAGCTCCATGGTGGAGTCGCAATCCAAAGCCAACGGCGAGGAGTTCGAGGTGCGCTCCGAGTACAGCGACAGGCTGCCGCTGGGCGCCGAGGCGGTCACCATCTCCCAGGAGATCAACGGCAACTATCGGCAGCGTCCCCGCTGAGCATCCCCCGCCTCCTCCCCTCCCCGCAACCCCCTCCCTTTCACCCCCGGTCCCCATCTCCCCACCGAAGCCCCCTCCCCGGGGCACTGGTAGCTGCTTTTCTCTGCTCAAGAAGCCTTGAGCAGCCAACCTGGTCAAGCGGGCGGCGTCCCTGCCCATGGCAGGAGGCTTGAAACGAGATGATCTCGAAGGTCCTTTCCAACCCAAACCGAAGCATCCTCAGCGACGCCGACCTGTCCGTCCTCCTCTTCCTCCTCCTCCTCCTCCTCCCTCAGGCGGCAGGTCCCCGGGGAAGAGGTTTTGCCCCGGGGATGCTGGATGCGGGCGGGTTTTGCCCTGCTTTCGTTTTCGTTTTTGGGGTACCGGCGATCCTCGTTCTCTCCGCTCGGCAGCATCACCGCAACGACTCCCGCTCCCCTGCCCGCCTCTGCCCTCCGCTGGCCCTGTGGTTGCCTTCCCTTTAAAAGGACGAAAACGAAAAAGCGAGGGGAGGAAACACGGTAAAAGGGGGGGAAAAAATCCCCCTATCCCCAGACCTTTTTCTCTCTGGAAACGGTTCAGTCCCCGGTGAGTTCCCGCCGCTCCCCGGTGAGTTCCCGCCGCTCCCTGGGTCCCCCGGTGAGTCCATTCCGTTCCCCGGTTCGGTCCCATCGCTCCCCGATTTGGTCCTATCGATCCGCACTGAGTTTCGGTGGGAGCCTTGTCACAGCCCGGTGCTGTCCCCGCCAGTCTTCGGCGTTATCCTCCGTTATCGGCTCCACGCCGCTCCCCGGCGGGTCACTTCCACGCTTCGGCGCCATCCCCGCCGCTCTCCGGTGGGTTCCCTTCACTCCTCGGTTCAGTCTCTCTACTTCTCAGTTCCCACCGAGTCTCCTTCGTTCTCCGGTCCGACCCCACCGAGCCCCTCTTGTGAACCCAGCCTCATCTGATGTGGTCTCTCCATCGCTCCTCGGCGTTATCCTCTCCGCTTCCCCGTCCCCGCTGCATCCCGGGTAGGTTCCCGCCGTGCTTCGGTCCAAGTCTCCGCCACTCCCCGGCGGATGTCCGTAGCGCTCCGTTCAATGCCTATTTTCCGCGGTGTGTTCCAGGGCTTCTCGGTGGGTGCCAGGCTGAGAGCCACACTGCAACCCGGTGGGTACGGGGGCTCTCCGGTGCTATTCCCGGCTCTTTCGCCTCTCGGTGGGTCCGGAGGTGCAAGCTCCGCCGCTGCCCGGTGGCTACCGAGACTCCCTAGTTCCATCTCCACCTCCCTCGCCGCTCAGTGGTGCCGCGGTGCGAGCCCCGCTGCTGCTCGGTGGGTACCGAGGCTCGCCCGTACGATTCTCCCCCCGCTGCCCAGTGGGCACCGGGACTCCGCAGCTTCATCCTCCCCTCCTCCGCTGCCCAGCGAGTACCGGGACTCCGCAGTTCCATCCTCCCCTCCTCCGCTGCCCAGTGGGCACCGGGATTCCGCAGCTTCATCCTCCCCTCCTCCGCTGCCCAGTGGGCACCGGGATTCCGCAGCTTCATCCTCCCCTCCTCCGCTGCCCAGTGGGCACCGAGACTCCGCAGCTTCATCCTCCCCTCCTCCGCTGCCCAGTGGGCACCGGGACTCCTCAGTTCCATCCTCCCCTCCTCCGCTGCCGGGTGGATGCCTGCTGCCATCCCTGCTGCTGCCCGGTGACCACTGCTGCTTCCCGGTACGACCCTTCCTCCGCTGCCGGTGGATGCCGAGGTGCGAGCCCTGCTGCTGCCCGGTGGGCGCTGGGACTCTCCGGTACCACCAACCCCCTGCACCGCCGCTGCCCGGTGGGTACAGGGACTTCCCGATAGGATCCCCCTCCGTTGCCCGGTGAGTACCGGGGCTCCGCCGTGCGTTCCCCGGTGCCGGAACCGTTCAGTAACCGGCGGGGCTGGACAGCTCCGCCCCCCCCGCCCGCTCCCCGGGGTAGCAGGGGTCAGCCCCCAGTCCCATCCCGACTCCCGTCCTCGTCCCGTTCCCCCCATCCCTCCCTGGTCCGGCGGGGCCCCTCGATGTGTGTTGGGTAGAGTAGCCTTGTAGCCAAGTGTCTGTGCCGTAGACGCGCCCGTGCTGCTGGTGGGGGGGTTTATGGTATTAGGGGGGGGTGGCAGTGGGATTTGGAGCCGGGAGGTGAGAAATCTCCGCCGCTTCCCTCTTCCTCCGGGAGCCCCGGGAGCGGCGAGAGCCGCGGGCGCCTTTCTGCGAGCTTCTGTCTGTGAAAGAGTCAATAAAAGGGATTGAAAGTGGAGCTGGGTCTGTGCTTGATGGAGATCGGGGCCGGGGGAGGGGGGGGGAAGGGTTTGGGATTCGCTCGGCGGAGACGGAGAGATTGGGATGCGCTTGGTCCTCCCCATCACTGCCCCCGGGCTCGCAGCTCTCGGTGCAGCCCGGTAAGGCCAAGAGGACCGGAGGAGGTGGGTGGTGATGAGTGTACCCCACCCTACAGACAGGGCTCTGCAGACGTGACCCTACGGACGGGACTCTACATCCCTGACTCTCGTACACGACCACCTACACCCACGGCTGTGTTCCCAGCCTCATGAGCAGGTCTTAGTGTCACCTTGGTCCCCCAGACACCCCCATCCCCAAGACTCAGGAGCCGAGAAGGTCCCTGATGGATTTGTCCTCCCTCTCCCGGCGCTGATGATTTAAGCTGCAGTTACAGGGTGAAGATTTAAGGCTGCCTTTGATTGCTTTTCTTATCTACACCTCCGAAGCCACATGCCCTCCTAGCGTCCCTGTGCTTCAGTGGGAGTAGTCACCCACCCTCCAGCATCCATGGGTGGCTCCTGAAGCCTCACTGAGGCCACTCACCCCCTCCATCCCTCCCCCAAGGGATCAGATCCCCCTCCCAAGCCATCACTCCCTTCCCCACCCCCACCCCCATCCCGAATCTGCCTTTCTATTTTCAACCCAGCCTCTGCCTCTTCCTCCTGCAGCATGGAGCAAGGCTGGGCCAGAAGACAGACAAAGCAAAGCAGCAGCAAGCTAGGGCTGTACACCCCAAAAAGATCCCCTTCAGATCCACCAGATCCTGGGAATTGGAGCAGGCCAGGTGTTTGCTCCAGCTTTCCAAGCCCTTCTTGCCAAGAAGAGACTCCCCCATGTAGACAAAATCCCCTCCTGTGGATACCTTTGTAATTGAGTTTGGCTGAGCAGGGAAAGCAAAAGCACAATCATTTCTGCTCCCTTTAATTAGGGAGTAATAGATTTCCTTGCCTAACAGATCCACAGGGAATCTCCTCGGGATGAGCTACCTTCCTGTGCTGGATTATGGCCCAGATTTGCTCCTTTTCAGGAGGGTACTAATTAGAACCCAGTGCCTGGAGGGTCAGAGGTGGAGCTCAGCATCATCTCATCTGCCTGAAGGGGTTAAAGCATCCCTACAGGATGGCTCAGCCCCTCTTAAGGCATGAACCCTTCTGCAGAGCCTGCCACCAGCTCCCCCACCACCTAGCCACCAGCCTGGGCTGCCACCTACTCCTGGTGGCACCTGGCACCCTTTGGCCAGGAGAGCTCCACAAGAAAGAAGTTTTCATGTCCCTTGTTCCTGAGTTATCTGGTATTCCAGGTCCAAAAAGTCCAGGCCAAAAAGAGCATCCCTGTGTCCCCTGGACACCAGCAGCACTACAGCTGCCACCCACTGAAGGGGTTGTTTTCTTGGTTAGGTCCACAAATGGAGTCTGGAGTCCTCACAGGAGTGGGCAGGGCAGCAGCAGGCAGAATGAGGCCCTATGGTGACCCTCAAGCTCTGTGTCCTCCACTGGTTCAGAGCCCTCACACCCTTCTGGATGGGCTTTGAAGATGCTCATCAAAATGTGCTTCAAGGCATGGAGGCCTCCTAGAACATCCATCTTCAGCCAGCTCTGGGGCCACGAGGAGTCAGCAAGCAAGCCTCATGCTGGCCCTGTCCACGAGAGCCTCACATCCAAGAGGGATGGTGACAACTCCCTCCCCTAACTCCATCCACCCCATCCCTGATTCCCTGCCTCACTCATCCTGCCAGCACTTCCCTGAGGAGCTGCTCCAGATTCTCTCCGTGATCCCTTTCTCCCTGACACTATTTTTAACCCCAAGCTTCTTCACAGCCTGCCCTCAGCAGCAGCAGCTACGTCAGCACGAGTGTGAAGACACAGACCTGTGCTTGGGTTCCAGGGAGATGAAGCTCTGTTTGGTGGGGGGACTCCAGCTTCCCCCCTTTTTGCTTCACCTTCACCTTGCTCAGAACCATTTCCAAAGCAGGTCTGGTCAGCTCCAGGATGGAGATCCTTGCTTCTTTGCAGCTGGTTCCTCCAGCCCTGCAGCAGGTGGGTTTCCCTTCAGAGAAGCCCAAATTTGGCCAGCAGATGAGTGTGGGAAGGCAAAGAGTGAAGAACCCACTCAAAATCCTGGTCCTGGTTGCCCATCTCTGTCCAAGTGATACCCCCCCCCCCCAGGCTGGAGGACAGCGAGTGGGGGTGGAAGATGGTAGGTGGGTGGAGGGCAGGGGGATGTTGCAGAACAGCAGGAGGCTTCAGGATGGTGAGAGAACAAATGATGGTGGTGGTGAGGGCAGAAGGAGGCTGTGGGCTGGCAGCTGGCTGCAGGAGAGGTGTGGCTGCAGAAGGGTGGGTGGCTGGAGGAGGATGAGTGGGTGGCTGGAGGAGGATGAGTGGGTGGCTGGAGGAGGATGGGTGGATGGCTGGAGGAGGATGAGTGGGTAGCTGGAGGATGATGAGTGGGCAGCTGGAGGATGATGAGTGGGTGGCTGGAGGATGATGAATGGATGGATGGAGGATGATGAGTGGGTGGCTGGAGGATGATGAGTGAGTGGCTGGAGGAGTATGGATGGCTGGAGGATGATGAGTGGGTGGCTGGAGGAGTATGGATGGCTGGAGGATGATGAGTGGGTGGCTGGAGGAGGATGAGTGGGTGGCTGGAGGATGATAAGTGGATGGCTGGAGGAGGATGAGTGGGTATCTGGAGGAGGATGAGTGGGTATCTGGAGGATGATGAGTGGGTGGCTGGAGGAGTATGGATGTCTGGAGGAGGATGAGTGGGTGGCTGGAGGAGTATGGATGGCTGGAGGAGGATGAGTGGGTGGCTGGAGGAGGATGAGTGGGTGGCTGGAGGATGATAAGTGGATGGCTGGAGGAGGATGAGTGGGTAGCTGGAGGATGATGAGTGGGCAGCTGGAGGATGATGAGTGGGTGGCTGGAGGAGTATGGATGTCTGGAGGAGGATGAGTGGGTGGCTGGAGGAGTATGGATGTCTGGAGGAGGATGAGTGGGTGGCTGGAGGAGTATGGATGGCTGGAGGAGGATGAGTGGGTGGCTGGAGGAGTATGGATGGCTGGAGGAGGATGAGTGGGTGGCTGGAGGATGATGAGTGGATGGCTGGAGGAGGATGGATGGCTGGAGGAGGATGAGTGGGTGGCTGGAGGAGGATGGATGGCTGGAGGAGGATGAGTGGGTGGCTGGAGGAGGATGAGTGGGTGGCTGGAGGAGGATGAGTGGGTGGCTGGAGGATGGTGGGTAGCTGCAGGACAATAGAAGGCTTTCACTGGAGGCTTTTAAGGCCTGTCTGGATGTGTTCCTCTGTGATCTGTGTTACATAGCATTGTCCTGCTCTGGCAAGGGGGGGGAGGGGTTGGCCTCGATGATCTCCTTGGGTCCCTTCCAACCCTTTTAACCTCCTGTGATCCCGTGAAGGCTGCAGGCAGTGGGAGGCTGCAGGATGAGTGCTCCATCGGCTGCTTCTCGAGGCTTTGCTCAGCGTTTCCTTGCCGAGCAGAGATGATGACAACTCCCTTGTGACCTCCTAGCCCCTCGACTTAATGCCCTCCTTCCTCCTCCCCACCCCCACGCAGCCTCTGGGCTGTGTCCCTTCCCCACCGAGCCCTGCAGTGTGTGTGTGTGTGTGGGGCTCATCTTGTCCCGCAGCACCCCAAAGCCTTTCATCCCCTCTCAGACTCCCCATGTCCTCCAGAACCTCCCTGGGATATGCCCTGCAAGGACTGCAACTGGATGGACCCTGAACTTGGTGGGGGGAGGGGAGGAACTGGACTGGAACTGGGCTGGAATTGGGCTGGAACTGGGATTGGACTGGAAATGGATGGACCCTGAACTTGGCAGGGGGACAGGGGGAGGAACTGGACTGGAACTGGACTGGAAATGGTTGGACCCTGAACTTGGCAGGGGGGGGAACTGGACTGGAACTGGATTGGAACTGGAACTGGATCTGGACTGGAAATGGATGCACCCTGAACTTGGCAGGGGGGGGAACTGGACTGGAACTGGATTGGAACTGGAACTGGATCTGGACTGGAAATGGATGGACCCTGAACTTGGTGGGGGGGGAGGGAAGGAACTGGACTGGAACTAGACTGGAAATGGATGGACCCTGAACTTGGCGGGGGGAGGGAAGGAACTGGACTGGAACTGGAAGTAGACTGGAACTGAAACTGGATGGACCCTGAACATAGCTGGGGAAGGGGAGGAACTGGACTGGAACTAGATTGGAACTGGAACTGGAACTGGACTGGAAATGGATGGGCCCTGAACTTGGGGGAGGGTTGGGGGGTGGAGGGAAGGAACTGGACTGCAACTAGACTGGAACTGGAACTGGACTGGAAATGGACAGACCCTGAACTTGGTGGGGGGAGAGGGAAGGAACTGGACTGGAACTGGAAGTAGACTGGAAATGAAACTGGATGGACCCTGAATATAGCTGGGGGAGGGGAGGAACTGGACTGGAACTAGATTGGAACTGGAACTGGAACTGGAACTGGAACTGGAACTGGACTGGAAATGGATGGACCCAGAACTTGGCGGGGGGAGGGGAGGAAATGGACTGGAACTGGAACTGGAACTGGACGGACCCTGAACTTGGTGAGGGGGGAGGGGAAGAATTGGACTGGAACTAGACTGGAACTGGAACTGGACTGGAAATGGATGGACCCAGAACTTGGCAGGGGGAGGGGAGGAACTGGACTGGAAACTGGAACTGGAACTGGACGGACCCTGAACTTGGCAGGGGGAGGGGAAGAACTGGACTGGAACTAGACTGGAACTGGAACTGGACTGGAACTGGAACAGGACTGGAACTAGACTGGAACTGGACTAGAACTGGACGGACCCTGAACTTGGCAGGGGGAGGGGAAGAACTGGACTGGAACTAGACTGGAACTGGAACTGGACTGGAACTGGAACAGGACTGGAACTAGACTGGAACTGGACTGGAACTGGACGGACCCTGAACTTGGCAGGGGGAGGGGAGAAACTGGACTGGAACTGGAATTGGACTGGAACTGAAACTGGATTGGAACTGGACGGACCCTGAACTGGGCGGGGGGGGGGGGGGAGGCGGAGGGAAAGGGGGTGGGGGGAGGGCAGGCTTGGTGTAGCAGCTCCAGGGGGGAGGCGAGAGGGTGGAGGAAGGGCCCCCGCAGCAGCTTTCCAGCGGCAGGAGCGGGTCCGGTGCCATGGAAAACAACGGGGAGGAAAAAAAAAAGGCCAAAGCCCGAGGGACGGGGAGGGGAGGAGAAGCCCGACCAGGGCTGAGGGAACCACAGATCCCATTTTCCTAAACCCTTTTCCCCCTCCTTTCCATCCCCCCCCCCCTCCTACCGCAGGCAATTCCAGAGGAGCGGCTGCCGTCGGGGCTCCGATCCCCCCGAAGCTGCCGGTGAATGGGGTTGGAAGGGAAGGGGGAAGGAGGGAGAGGATTGGGGTGGGTGGGGGGAGGTAGAGAAGGCTGGAGGGAGGGGTGTAAGTAGGGGAGGGGAGGTGTCGGAGGTGGGGGGGGGGGGGTTGTTGAGTGCTTATTCACAGCTCTGGTATGCGATGTGTCGGCCTTGCTCACACCCCCACTCTTATTTCTCCCCCCTCCTCTGGGTTGCTTCGACTCGGGGCGGGGGGGGGGGGGGGGTTTGCTAGAAGGATAGGGGTGGGGAGGGGGCTGGGAAGGGGTTAGTTAGGATGAAAGAGGGCAGGGGTTGGAAGGGTGCTCCTGGAGTGAGCCCCCCCCTACTCTATGTCCCCGTTGTGTTGCTCCCTCTCTCCCCCCTCCACCTCCCACTCCAGCATCCCTTAGTAGGGTGATGGGGATCTACCCCTGCAAGCTAGGGGGGGACGGGGGGGAAAGGAATGGGACACCCCCAAATTGAGCTCCACCAAAGGCATTATCCAAAGGGATATACACACACACACACACTGCTGGATTCTCACCCCTCCAACACCCCCCAAAATGCCTTTGGGGCTCCTTCTGCAGCCCTTGAAACCCAGCCAGGTTGGGTTATCCCTGCAGGACAGGACCCTTTGTGTCCTGTGTGTCGTTGTGTGTGTGTGTATGTGTCCCCCTCGCCCCCCCCGCCTCCAAATTGCTGTGCAAGACTTCTTCAACCTCAGCCTTGCCAATAGAATGTCCCAACCCCCCCACCCCCCATCCCCTATTCCCGACTCCAGGGACTGGGGAGACTGGAAGGAGCAAGCAGAACTTGCCCACAAAGCAGAGACAAAAGCGTTCTGGCTGCCAACTCCTTACCAGAGCCGCGGGTTTAACCTCTTCCTTGGTGGGACACAGCTTCCAGGAGCCGGGAATCAGTTCCCGTTGCAAGGCGAGGAGGAGAAGGAGGAGGAGAAGGAGGGGGTGGGAGCGAGGAGTTAGCTCGGCAATGTTTTTGCTCTGTGAACTTCCAGCAGTTAAGGCTCCCTCACACATTGCCTCTGGCTGTAGAAGAAACGCTTCCAAAAGCTGTTTTTTAGGGGAGGGTTTGGTTTGCTTTTGGGTTTGCTTTGCTTTTGGGTTTGCTTTTGGGTTTGCTTTTGGGTTTGCTCTGCTTTTAGGTTTGGTTTGCTTTTGGGTTTGCTCTGCTTTTAGGTTTGGTTTGCTTTTGGGTTTGCTTTTGGGTTTGGTTTGCTTTTTGCTTTGGTTTTTGCTTTGCTTTTGGGTTTGGTTTGCTTTAAGTTTGGTTTGCTTTTAGGTTTGCTTTTGGGTTTGGTTTTGGGTTTGGTTTGCTTTTGCATTTGCTTTTGGGCTTGCTTTGCTTTTGGGTCTGCTTTTAGGTTTCCTTTTGGGTTTGGTTTGCTTTTTGGTTTGCTTTTTGCTTTGCTTTTGGGTTTGGGTTTGCTTTTAGGTTTGCTTTTGGGTTTGCTTTGCTTTTAGGTTTGGTTTGCTTTTGGGTTTGCTTTTGGGTTTGGTTTGCTTTTAGGTTTGGTTTGCTTTTGGGTTTGCTTTTGGGTTTGCTTTTGGGTTTGCTTTTGGGTTTGTTTTGGGTTTGCTTTGCTTTTGGGTCTGCTTTCGGGTCTGCTTTCGGGTTTGGTTTGCTTTTTGCTTTGCTTTTGGGTCTGCTTTTGGGTTTGCTTTAGGGTTTGCTTTGCTTTTTGCTTTGCTTTTGGGTTTGCTTTGCTTTTGGGTCTGCTTTTGGGTTTGCTTTAGGGTTTGCTTTGCTTTTTGCTTTGCTTTTGGGTTTGCTTTGCTTTTGGGTCTGCTTTTGGGTTTGCTTTTGGGTTTGGTTTGCTTTTTGCTTTGCTTTTGGGTCTGCTTTTGGGTTTACTTTAGGGTTTGGTTTGCTTTTGGGTCTGCTTTTGGGTTTGCTTTGCTTTTGGGTCTGCTTTGCTTTTGCATTTGCTTTTGCACTTGCTTTTGGGTTTGGTTTGCTTTTTGCTTTGCTTTTGGGTTTGCTTTTGGGTTTGCTTTGCTTTTTGCTTTGCTTTTGGGTTTGCTTTTGGGTTTGCTTTTAGATTTGGTTTGCTTTTTGCTTTGCTTTTGGGTTTGCTTTTTGCTTTGCTTTTGGGTTTGCTTTGCTTTTTGCTTTGCTTTTGGGTTTACTTTGTCTTTTTTTTTTTTATTGTTCTTTTCCCATGACATGGAGAATAAAAAGAAGATGGGGATGGAAGTGGAGCGAGGAGGGGGAGGGGAAGTGGTGGTTTGAGGTTGGAAAGAGCTCTTGGAAGATCTCTGCTGGCCCCGATGGGGAAGGCTGTGATGGGAAAGAGCTGTGCTTGCTACAGCCTCAGCTCCCAACCTTTCAGCTCCCACTTTTCAGCCCCAGAGCTGGAGAAGGAGCATCTTTGGGGGGTGGTGGTGACCAAAAAGAGGCATTTCTTCATCTGGTGAGGGAAGGAAAGGGTTGAAGGGGAAGTTCCTTGCTCACAGTAGGTAGGGCTCTGCTTTTTTGGCCAGGAAATGCCTTCTGCTGCTTCCTCTTAAAATTTGGCACCAAAGAAGCCAAGATCTCTGCCTGGGCTCGACCTATCCCGTTCATTGCCCCCCATCTCTGTTCCCAGCAGGAAGGATGAGGCCCCTGCTCTGCTGCCTGGGGCTGACAATGCTCCTTGGGTCCTGCCTGGCTTGTCCCACAGCCTGCTCCTGCTCCCTCAAGAAGAACGGGAGGCTGTTGGCTGAGTGTGCCTATAAGGATCTCCAGGAGGTGCCCCAGGGGCTGTCCTCTAACGTCACCATCCTCACTTTGTCAGCCAACAGGATCAGTCGGCTGGGGCAAGGCTCCTTCGCCGAGGTTCCCGAGGTGCAGTCGCTGTGGTTGGGCTACAACCAGATCGGGCTGGTGGAACCTGGAGCTTTCGCCTCCTTGGTGCACCTGAAGAACCTGGACCTGAGCCACAACAAGATCTCAGCCTTCCCTTGGCAGGACCTCCGGAACCTCAGCGGGCTGCAGATCCTGAAGCTGAACAACAACCGCCTGGGGGGGCTGCCCCGGGATGCTTTCCCTTCCCTGAAGGACTTACGCTCCCTCTGGCTCAACGACAACGAGCTGACCACTCTGGCCGAGGGCACCTTCGACAGCCTGCCCTCCCTCTCCCAGCTGCAGCTCTTCAACAACCCTTTCAACTGCTCCTGCAAAGTCTTCTGGCTGAAGAAGTGGACCGAGAACACCTCCGTCTCCATCACCAAGGGAGGCTCCACCTTGTGCGCGGCTCCCGGCAGGCTGAAAGGCAGGGCTGTGACGGACATCCCCGACCATCACTGCGTGGCACCTTCGGCTCAGCTCACCTACCTCTCCAACCCGGGCAACGCCGTCCCTTACGACGGCTTGACGCTGAGCTTGCACTGCAGCGTGGCCGGCAGCCCTCCGCCGGAGATCAGGTGGAAGATTCACACCTCCGCCTCCCGCCGCCGCCTGGAGATCAGCGGCCCCAACGTGGCCAGGGATGGCAACGGCAAGCAGAGCCCGGAGCGTTTCTTGGTCTTCAAGAACGGCACCATGGCCATCCCCAAGTTCAGCAAGGAGGATGAGGGCATCTACACCTGCTTGGCCGTCAACGATGTGGGCAGCCGAGAAGTCTCGGTCAACGTAGCTTTGGCAGGCTCGGAGAACCCGGCTGAAGATTGGCTGAGGGATGAACCCCAGGCCAGCCACCTCGGGGGGGGGAGCTGTTCCAAAGGGGATGAAATGGATCCCTCTGGCGCCGGGGAGAAGCTGGTGATCGTTTATCACATGCCCAAGGGTTCCAAGAGCAGGGCTGGGGGAGCGGTGCCCCAGCTGCGCCTGGGGACCCTGCTGTTGGCTCTGGGCGTTGCAGTCTGCTGGTAAAGGAGGGGGGGGGGCCCCCCAACACACTGCCACCTTCTTTCTGTAGCGTTTATCTTCAAGTAGTGCCATGCCTTTGCTGAGCTTCTGGGAGCTGTGGGCAGTGGAAGGGGCCCAGGGGCTGGGGGTTCAAGCCCCTCGCTTAGATGAGGGTCAGGGCTGGGCTCGCCAGCGGAGAGCTTCCAAGCGGCTCAGAGCAGAGCCTCCAGGTGGCCACAGCTGCCACCTCCTGGCTTCTCTCCTTTCTGAGACCGAAGTGCAGCTGCAGGGTTCAAGTCCACCCTCGACGGGGTGACCTCACCTATCCCCAGAGCCCACCTCCGTGAGCCCTCCTCTCCCCGAGGCAGCCGGCAGGGAGCTCTCTCAGAGAGGATCCTGCCCATCCAAAGGCACCAGAGATGACAGTCCCAGCGCCCAGCCCCTTGGCCAGGGGCATCCTTCCTGCCACCAACCTCACTTGAAGCACCAGCAGCAGTAGGACCAGCTAGAGTGTGAGAAGAGCCCACGGGTCCCAGGGCAGGTGGCTCTGGGGGTGGGGGGCAGAGATCAGGTGGTGCTCTGCAAGTAGGAGGAGTGCAGTAGGAGATGTTGGATGGAGGCACAGGCTTGGGTGAGGCCATTTTTGTGGGGCAGAAGGAGGCTTTCCACAGGCTTCATCCCTGCAGGAGCACAAAGGGCTCCTGCTGGCCTGGGTGCTAGGAGCAGGGAGGGTACCTGCACCCTCCCTGCATGTTGCAAGGTCAGGCCCCACCACCCTCAGTGCCTCTTCCAGATGGCATTCAGCTGATTCCCCTTCCCCTTCCCTTCCCTTCCCTTCCCTTCCCTTCCCTTCCCTTCCCTTCCCTTCCCCTTCCCCTTCCCCTTCCCCTTCCCCTTCCCCTTCCCCTTCCCCTTCCCCTTCCCCTTCCCCTTTCCCTTTCCCTTTCCCTTTCCCTTTCCCTTCCACTTTCCCCTTCTCCACCCCTTTCCCTTCCCCTCACCCCTCTCTTTCTCTTTTCCCTTCCCCCTTCTCTTCCCCTTTCCCTTTCCCTTGCCTCCCTTTCCCTTTTCCCTTTCCTTCCCCCTTTCCCTTTCCATTTTCCAACCCCCTTTCCCCTTCCCTTTTCCCTTCCCATTCCCCTTTCCCTTTGCTTCCTCTTTTCCCTTCCCTTTCCCCTTCCTCTTTCCCTTTACCCCTCCCTTCCCCTTTTCCCTTTCCCTTCCCTTCATATTTTCCCTTTCCCATTTCCCTTCCCCTTCCCCTTTCCCTTCCCTTCATATTTTCCCTTTCCCATTTCCCTTCCCCTTCCCCTTTCTCTTCCCTTCATATTTTCCCTTTCCCCTTTCCCTTTTCCTCCTTCCCTTTCCCCTTTCCCTTTTCCCCCTTCCCTTTCTCCTTTCCCTTTCCCCCCTTCCCTTTCCCTTTCTCATTTCCCATCCCTTTCCCTCCTTCCCTTCCCCTTTTCCCTTCCCCATTCCCTGAAGCCTGCAGTCCAAAGCACTCTGCTGGGCTGGTCCCACTGAGCTGCCCTGCTCCAGGCTGGACCCCAGCAGGGAGGGACTGAACCCAAAAGGATTTCTCTGCTGGGAAAGCCAGTGGAGGCTGTGGGATGGAGCAGGGGAAGGAAGGGCTGGGGAAACCCAGCAGCCAGGCAGGAGCTGAGCTGACTCACAAGCCTTAGACATGCTCCTTAAACGCTTCAGCATCCCCACGCAGGACACTTGACTGCCCCAGGCTGCTGGGGGACCCCTTGGCTCACGGTGGAGGCATTGAGCATCTTCACCTCCCCCACCCCCAGCAGTCTGGGGCTGGTTCCTTCTCTCAGTGCTTGCCTGCAGGATCCATCGGGATCTATCCCTCCCCTCACCCCCGGCCCTGCAGCTACCCTCTCCTCGTCGCCAGTGCTGCACCCACGGCAATAAAGAGCTTTTGTTGGGTTTCTAAACTGCCTCCTGCCTCTCTGCACCCCTAAACCGCTCGGATCCAGCAGCCTTTCCCCCTCCCTCAGCTGCCCCAAAACCCTCCCTCGGCTGTAGACATCCTGTATTGTCCTGCCAGCTCCCCCCAAAACTCTCCCTGTGCTCTATTACTCCCCCAGCACCCCCAAAGCCCTCTCAGTGCTGTATCACTCCCCCAGCACCCCCAAACTCTCCCAGTGCTCTATCACTCCCCCAGCACCCCTAAAGCCCCCCCAGTGCTCTATCACTCCCCCAGCACCCCTAAAGCCCTCCCAGTGCTCTATCACTCCCCCAGCACTCCCAGCTCCCTCTCCTTGGGGCTGCTCTCCAGCAGTCACCTCCCAGCCTGTCCTGCTGTAGTTTGTTCTCCCTCCCCAGGTGCAGGACTCTGCACTTGTCCTTGTTGGACCTCATCTGGTTCCTCTGTGCCCAGCTCTGTGCCCAGGTCTCTCTGGATGCCCTCACAGCCTTCAGCCAAGCCTCCCAGCTTGGTGTCAGCAGCAAATTTGCTGAGCAGCCTCTGTCTGTGCCCCCATCCAGGTCACTGATGAAGATGTTGCCCAGGCCTGGCCCCAGCACTCATCCCTGGGGGACACCCCTGGTCACAGCTCTGCATGGCTGGTGCACAGCTCTTTGGGCAGCAGAGATGGATGAGGATTTCTCCTTGTTTATGGTGCCTTTTTTAGGGGGGACACACAATCATTTTTAAGGCAACTCAGTAGTTATGTTAGGCTTCAGCCCATGATAACAGAGAGTGGCTCCTGGGTTGGATGCTGGAGGTCATCCTGTGGGTGGCATCACCCCTCCGAGTCACCACAACCACCAGCTTGGGATGTCACAGTGGTCACCTCCCAATCCTTCCTCTCCATCCCTCACAGCATGCCCCAGACCTTGCATTTCCACCCCCCACATGGGGCTGGTTTGTCAGCTGGACCAACCCCAGGAGCCAGCTCACCACCAGGGCAGGGCCTGGGTGAAGAGAAGTGTGGATGGGCAAGGGCAGAACTATCCAGCTCATGGCCACGCTGATGGGGCAGGGGTTAGAGATGAGGTGAGAAGCTACCTTGAAGCAGAAGAGCTCAGTTCAACCCTGGGCCAGCCTGTTTATGTTGAAGAAGGGCACTGGAAGATGGTGATGGAGTCACCAGCCCTGAAGGTGTCCAAGAAACATGTGGAGGTGACACTTAAGGCCATGACTCAATGACCCTGGTGAGGTTAGGTGGATGGTTGGGCTTGATGACCTTAGAAGTCTATTCCAACCAAAACCATCCCATAATTGTATGAAAACAAGCAAACTGATGAAGCCACCTCCTGCCTGTCATCTCCCACCTCAGCCTGCTGCCTGCCAAGAGATCTCCAGGAAGACATAGGCAGGGCTGTGTAAACAGAGGCTGAACTCCAGCTCCACCCATGGCCCGGAGCTGCCAAGAGGGCTTACCAAGACGTCAGTGCCCTGGGGGGGAGGCTTGGAGAGGAGCTTGGGATGGGCTGCAAGAAGAAACCACAGCCCTTGCTTTAGAAGCATCCTTCCAGCTCAGGGTCATCCAAACCCCACCAGCATCGAGTCTCTCCTGGGCTCAGACACGCAAAGCCAAGCAGCAGCAAGCCCAGGGCTGGGAAACCAGCAGGGATTGGCACCTCGGGGCTGCTGCTGTCGACAAAAGGAAGTGACTGGGAGCTGCCTGCAGTGCCACTGCTGTCACTTGCTTCAGTGACATGCAACTGCAACGCCAGACAGGGCTCAAATGGGATTAAGGTGGCGCTGGGTTGGATCGCTTTGGATGAGTGGGTAGCAGATGAGGTAGGGCTGGCAGCATCCCAAAGGATCTGTGGCTGTTGGGGCAGCAGATGAAGGCTGAGATTCCATCCCAGCCCCTTTTTGTGCTGGGGTAGAAAGGGATCAGCTGCAGGATCTGTGGCTGTAAGGGGTCAGCTGCTGAGATTCCATCCCAGCCCCTTTTTGTGCTGGGGTAGGAAGGGATCAGCTGCAGGATGTGTGGCTGTAAGGGGTCAGCTGCTGAGATTCCATCCCAGCCCCTTTTTGTGCTGGGGTAGAAAGGGGTCAGCTGCTGGGAGAGGGCTGAGTTCCACCTAAGGGGCTTGTGGGGAGATGTTAGCAGGCACCAGCCCAAAGGCCAAATGCTGACAGGGCTGCAAGAGACCAAAAATTAGGGCATGGAGTGCTTGAAAGCCTGAGAAGAGCAGGTCTGGACAACTGCCAGGACATCCCTGGGGAGAGGAACACAAATCCCATGGAGAAGAGAGGGTGGTCCAACAGCACTGCTCTTTGCTTTAGATGAGGGTGAGATGGGAGAGGAAGGGTGGGCTGCAGAGTCAAGCTGCAGCAAGGCTGAGGTGCCCAAGATGAAGGTGAGATGGGAGAGTAAGAATGGAGGTTGGAAGAGAGCTCCAAGCTCATCCAGCCCAACCTAGCACCTTCTAATCATGGAATCATAGAGTCAAGCAGGTTGGAAGAGAGCTCCAAGCTCATCCAGTCCAACCTATCCTCAGTTCCAACCATCACCTGGAGATGGTCCTCAGGGCTCTCTTGCCAGGGTGGGCATTTTTGGGAAGGGTCAAGAGAGCAAGCACAGCCCTTGGGTAGGAATGAGGTATGTGGTTTATTAACCTTCCTCAGCTTGGCAGGTCCAAGTCAGGTGCAAAACTGCTTTCTACTGATCCAGGACCAGCTCTCTTGGGGTGGGTGAAGGGGTCCCAAGCCATGGGCAGCTGTTGGCTTTCAACCAAACAAGAGACACCAGAGATGATGAGAGTTCTGAGGAGTAGAAATCTACTATCTCTACAACCTCACAGCCCAGAGCAGCAGAAGATGGAGAGTTTAACCTTCAGGAAACTGGAGGGAGCAAGGAGGAAAAGAATCCCAGGGTTAGCTGGTGGTGCCCAAGGCTCAGACCTGAAAGGGAGAAGCTGGAGGCAGGGTTGGAAGTGGGCACCACAGGGAGATGCAAGTGGGGACCACAGGGAGATGCAAGTGGGGACCACAGGGAGATGCAAGTGGGCACCACAGGGAGGTGTAAGTGGGCACCACAGGGAGATGCAAGTGGGGACCACAGGGAGATGCAAGTGGGCACTACAGGGAGATGCAAGTGGGCACCACAGGGAGATGCAAGTGGGCACCACAGGGAGATGGAAGTGGGGACCACAGGGAGATGCAAGTGGGCACCACAGGGAGATGCAAGTGGGGACCACAGGGAGATGGAAGTGGGGACCACAGGGAGATGGAAGTGGGCACCACAGGGAGATGGAAGTGGGGACCACAGGGAGATGGAAGTGGGGACCACAGGGAGATGCAAGTGGGGACCACAGGGAGATGGAAGTGGGGACCACAGGGAGATGCAAGTGGGCACCACAGGGAGATGCAAGTGGGGACCACAGGAAGATGCAAGTGGGCACCACAGGGAGATGCAAGTGGGCACCACAGGGAGATGCAAGTGGGGACCACAGGGAGACGGAAGTGGGCACCACAGGGAGATGCAAGTGGGCACCACAGGGAGATGCAAGTGGGGACCACAGGGAGATGCAAGTGGGCACCACAGGGAGATGGAAGTGGGCACCACAGGGAGATGCAAGTGGGCACCACAGGGAGATGGAAGTGGGCACCACAGGGAGATGCAAGTGGGCACTACAGGGAGATGCAAGTGGGCACCACAGGGAGATGCAAGTGGGGACCACAGGGAGATGGAAGTGGGCACCACAGGGAGATGCAAGTGGGGACCACAGGGAGATGCAAGTGGGGACCACAGGGAGACGGAAGTGGGCACTACAGAGAGATGCAAGTGGGGACCACAGGGAGATGGAAGTGGGCACCACAGGGAGATGGAAGTGGGGACCACAGGGAGATGGAAGTGGGGACCACAGGGAGATGCAAGTGGGGACCACAGGGAGATGGAAGTGGGGACCACAGGGAGATGTAAGTGGGCACCACAGGGAGATGGAAGTGGGCACCACAGGGAGATGGAAGTGGGCACCACAGGGAGGTGTAAGTGGGCACCACAGGGAGATGCAAGTGGGCACCACAGGGAGATGCAAGTGGGGACCACAGGGAGATGCAAGTGGGGACCACAGGGAGATGCAAGTGGGCACCACAGGGAGATGCAAGTGGGGATCACAGGGAGATGCAAGCGGGGACCACAGGGAGATGCAAGTGGTTGGTTCCTTGTGCTTAAACTGGTTAAGGATCCATCCACACCCACCCCTCTACCTTCTCTCTCTCTCTCAGCTGCCCTGGTGCTGAGGTCTCAGCCCTGCCTTGCTGCATGCTGTGGAGACAAGCGTTGAGAACTGGTGGGCTCATTGCAGCAGTGACTGCTGCCATGTTTCTGAGACACCTGAAAGGGTTGGCTCATTAACCTCTCTCTTTCTCTCTCTCTCTCTCTCCAGGTCAGGTTTGGAGCTGACTTAGTTGTCTTCAAACTCTGGCCCTCAGGAATGGCTCAGCATGAACCAAGAGCTAAGACAACCGCCGGAGAGAGGACCGGAGGGTTGGAGAGGTTCTTAACTCAGGAAGAGAGTCAATGGGAAGCTGAGGATGGGATAGGGAGACAAGAGAGAGGTGGGAGTGTGTGTGTGGGTGGCTGGGGTGGGGGTTCTTTGGAGGTCAGGGCTTGGCAGGGCTGAGCTGAGTGCCGTTGGCAGTGGGGTCGCAGAGGGCGGTTTTGCGGCAAGCGGTCAGCGAAGGGTTGTTGAGGAGGGTGTAGGCCAACCACCAACGAGCTCTGCTCTGCTGGAACCTGCCTCTGCTTCGAGCTGCCTTCTTAGCTTGCATCAGCTGGATGCCTGGAAGGAGAGGGAGAAGGGTAGAGGAATGATTTGGAGCCTCCCCAGTTTCCTCCTAGCTTAGGGTCGCTCAGATGCTGTAGGCGAAGGTTGAGGGAGCAAAAGAAGCTTCCAGGCTGGGTTAGGTTGGGAGGGAACTCAAAGCTCAACCAGTTCCAAACTCCTGCTATAGGTAGGGACACCTCTCACTGGAATAAGCCTCATCCAACCTGGTCTTGAACACCTCCAAGGAGGTTGAGGAGCACAGAATCAGCCAATGTGATCTTCGATCACATTGGCTGATTCTGTGCTCCTCAACCTCCCTGGGCAACCTGTGCCAGGGTCTCACCACCTTCAACCTGTGCCAGTCTCTCACCACCCTCCCTCTCAAGAACCCTTTCCTAACATCCAGTTTGAATGTCCTCTCTGCCAGTTTCAAGCCATTCCTCCTCCTCCTGTCATTAGCAGCCCTTGTAAGTAGTCCCTCCCTGACCATCGAGTCCAGACATTAAGGCTGCCAACTCCACCACATCCCTCCAAGGGATGAAGACTCCATCACTGCCCTGGGCAGCCTGTTGGAGGGATTGACAATGCTTTTTTTGGGGGGGAAGGAGTTGTTCCTAACATCCCTCCATCCATCCATCCATCCATCCATCCCTCCATCCATCCTTCTATCCATCCATCCATCCATCCATCCATCCCATCCCATCCATCCCTCCCTCCATCCATCCCTCCCTCCCTGCACCCCCCCAGCTCCCTCAGCCTCTCCTCACAGGGCTGTGCTCCAGGCCCCTCCCCAGCCTTGCTGCCCTTCTCCAGACACCTTCCAGCACCTCAGCATCTCTCTGCAATGCAGGAGACCAGAACTGGACACAGCACTGCAGGGGTGGCCTGAGCAGTGCTGAGCACAGGGGCACAAGAACCTCCCTTGTCCTGCTGCCCACACTGCTCCTGAGCCAGCCCAGGATGCCATTGGCTCTGCTGCCCACCTGGGCACTGCTGCCTCCTCTGCAGCTCCTCTCTGCCACCACCCCCAGCTCCCTCTCTGCCTGCCTGCTCTCAGCCACTCTGGCCCCAGCCTCTAGTGCTGCTTGGGGTTGTTGTGGCCAAAGTGCACAACCCTGCCCTTGGCCTTGTTCAGTCTCATCCCCTTGGCCTCTGCCCACCCATGCAGCCTGGCCAGGTCCCTCTGCAGGGCTCTGCTACCCTCCAACAGCTCCACAGCTGCTCCTAGCTTGGTGCCATCTGCAAACTGACTGCTGCTGGACTCAATCCCCTGCTCCAGACCATCACTAAAGATACTGAACAGGACTGTGCCCAGCACTGCTCCCTGGGGCACAGCACTGGTGCCAGCTGCCAGCTGGATGTGGCACCATTCACCACCACTCTCTGGGCCCTGCCCTGCAGCCAGTTCTTGACCCATATCAGAGTGAATCTGTCCAGGCCAGGAGCTGCCAGCTGTGCCAGGAGCTGCTTGTGGCAGAGGTGCCAAAGGCTTTGCTGCAGCCCAGGCAGACTCCATCCACAGCCTGCCCCACACTCACCAGGCAGGAACCTGATCAGAAAAGGAGCTCAGGTTGGTCAGACAGGACCTGCCCTTCCTAACCCCATGCTGGCTGGCCCTGTAGGTGCTTTGTGATGGCACTCAAGAGGACCTGTTCCATGCCCTTGCCTGGCACTCAGGTCAGGCTGACAGCTGTGTAGTAGGGAAGGTCTCACCTTCTTCCACGTTGCTGGCCTGAAGCTCTGGTGACCCCTCTGGCCTGGCTGGTTGGAGGAGCAGCAAGCAGAAAGCTTTCATCACTGGGTGGGATTGGCTGACCTCGATTTTCAGGTAGTGGCAGTATGAGTGGTAGCCTGAGGAAGGGGAGGCAGCAACCCACAGTAAATAGATGTGATGAGGCCAAGCTTTGTGGGTTCCCCCTTCCCTCCTCCTGCCCTGGAGTAAAGGAGAAGGTTCTATCTCTGCCCTACCAGAGTTGGGGTTGAGCTCTGCTTCCAAAATCCCAGCTGGAAAAGCAGAGGAAGGGCTGAGATCAGGAGAGGTCACAGAATCAGGCAGGGTTGGGAGGGAGCACAAGGATCAGGCAGTGCCAACCCCCCTGCCATGGCCAGGGACACCCTACCCTAGAGCAGCCTGACCACAGCCTCAGCCAGCCTGGCCTGAAACACTTCCAGGGATGAGACTTCATAGAACCAGGCAGGGTTGGAAGGGAGCACAAGGATCAGGCAGTCCCAACCCCCCTGCCATGCCCAGGGACACCCTACCCTAGAGCAGGCTGCACACAGCCTCAGCCAGCCTGGCCTCAAACACCTCCAGGGATGAGACTTCATAGAACCAGGCAGGGTGGGAAGGGACCACAAGGATCATCTAACAGCTCCAAGGGGATGGAGGAGGAACCCTGGGACCATGTTCTTTGGGATGTCTGTGGTGGGAGAAGCATCCTCACGTTCAGAAGGACCCCACACATCCACCCACCCCCCCCCCCCACTTTGTGCTCTACCTGGGTCAAAGGTCTCCACTCCTCTGTTCATCAGGCTGATGTCCAGCTGGCAGAAGTGGACAGCATTATAGAGGCCAGAAATGATCATTCTCCACACCCCTGCCAGGACCCCTACCAGCACGTTGATGGGGAAGAGCAGGTAGGTGACTATGTAGAGAGCTCGCCTGTGGGAGGAGGAGGAGGAGGTGGAGGAGGAGGAGGAGGAGGAGGAGGAAGGGGAACAGTAAAGAACACAAACACCACCGGGATGAGGAGTCCTGCCCTGCCCTGCCAGAGAAAGCTCCTGCCAAAATAAGCCTCCCACCCTTCCCTCCCTCCTTAGCAAGACATCCTCCCCATCTGAGGTGTCTCCAGCCCATGGAGAGAAGCAAACAGGCTTCCAGGCTCTCCAAAAGGAAGCTCCATGGAATCGTGAAGAGGAATTTCTTCACTGTGAAAGGGGCCAGAAGCCTGGAACAGGCTGCCCAAGGGTGGGTTGTGGAGTCTCCCTCTCTGGAGATACTCAGCCCCCAGCTGGATGTGTTCCTGTGTGCTCTGCTCTGCACTGCAGGGAGGGGTTGGGCTGGATGAGCTTTGCAGGTCCCTTCCAGCCCCTGCCATTCTGTGGGTGGTAGTTTGAGGGATCCTAGGTTCCCCCTTAAACAAACCCATAGGGACAGCAGGGCACTTGCCTGGGGGGCAGGGATGCTCTCAGGCACACAAAGGTGGGTTTCAGATCTGGGAGCCTGGGGGAGGGTCAATGCTGCCCTGATGAAGGTCCTCCTGCCACCCCTCATACCTGTTGGTGAGCTCCTTCCTGAGGGGATGCTGCTCCAGGAACTGGTAGTGAGCTGCCAAAGTCTGCACCAGGACAGCAACAACCAAGGTCAACCAGAAGGGCCTGGGGGGGGGGGGGTGGGGGGGAGGGAAGAGTGGCAGGTTGGACAGGGCAACCTGGTCTAGTGGCAGGTGTCCCCCCATGGCAGGGGGGGTTGGAGCTAAATGATCTCCAGGTTGTTGTCCTTCCCAACCCAACCTGTTGGGCTGTGACCCCCTCCTGTATCCCAAGCAGCAGAAGCCTCCAGCAGAGCTGGCAAAGCCCAAGACAGAGCCCCCCCACCCCCTCCCCCCTTGACAGAACCCCCTCAAATACAGCACTTGACGTGGATGTGGCACCCCCTTGGGTCCTCCACCCCTCCCTGAGGGCTGTGAGCTCTCACCACATGTTCTGAATGGCTTTGAAGAGAGGACTGCTTGTGCCAGCCTGCAGGGGGATGACGAAGAGGAAGGTAAATGCCACCGAGCAGACGAAGAAAATCACTTGCTGGATGAGGAGACCTGGGAAGGAGGTGCAGGGAGAGAAGTGGTGGAGGGAGAGAGTTGCTGCTGCTTCCCCCTCTTCCTCCTCCTCCTCCTTCTTTTCTCCCTCTTCTCTTCCTCCTCCTCCTCCTCCTCCTCCTCCTCCTCCTCCTCCTCCTCCTCCTCCTCCTCCTCCTCCTCCTCCTCCTCCTCCTCCTCCTCCTCCTCCTCCTTCTCTTCTCCTTCTCCTTCTCCTCTTCCTCTCCTTCTCCTCTCCTCCTCTCCTCCTCCTTCTCTTCTCCTCCTCTCCTCCTTCCCCTTCTCCTCCTCCTCCTCTCCTTCCCCTTCTCCTTCTCCTCCTCTCCTTCCCCTTCTCCTACTCCTCCTCCTCCTCCTCCTCCTCCTCCTCCTCCTCCTCCTCCTCCTCCTCCTCCTCCTCCTCCTCCTCCTCCTCCTTCTCCTCCTCCTCCTTCTCTTCTCCTCCTCCTCCTCCTTCTCCTCCTTCTCCTTCTCCTTCTCCTTCTCCTTCTCCTTCTCCTTCTCCTTCTCCTTCTCCTTCTCCTTCTCCTTCTCCTTCTCCTCTCCTCCTCTCCTCCCCTTCTCCTTCTCCTCCTTTCCTCCTCCTCCTCCTCCTTCTCTTCTCCTGGATTGAGCTGGACTCAATCCCCTGCTCCAGACCATCACTAAAGATATCAAACAGGACCAGGAGCTGATCCTTGCTGCCAAATGGGTAGGAGGAGCTCCTGGGCTCTTCCCCAGCTCCTACACCTCCACACTGATCTCTGCAACCTGCCTGAAAAACAGCTTTGCTTTTCCCAAGGGTGGTCACCACCAGACCTGGTGATCTTCTCTATCCTTCCACCACCCTCCTGGCCCCTCAGCTTGGCTCCTCAACGTAGCCCTTGGGTGCTGATGTGGTTGGGTGCTACCCATGCATCATAGCCAGCCACTGCCTGGAATCACCTCCCATGGCTTACAGAGGCCTTAAAATGCCTCCAAACCATGATGGGATGAAGGTTTCTATCCACTCTGAACTCCTCCAGCCCTCCCAGCCAAGGAGACCCAAGCTAAGCTGGACAAGAGGGAGCACCTGGGGGATGAAGGCTGGGACCAGAGGAGGCAGCCAGCCCTTGGCACAAGATGCTACTACAGCTTCCCAGATGAGAACATTTGGGTTTGGTCCAAACCAAGGCAACATTTCCCACCCACTCCCCCCCTTTTTCCCCCCCTCTTCTCTTTTTTCCCCCCCCTCTTCTCTTTTTTCCCCCCCCCTCCCCTTTTTTTCCCCCCCTCCCCTTTTTTTCCCCCTTCCCCCTTTTTTTCCCTCCTCTCCCCCTTTTTCCCCCCTCTCCTTTTCCCCCCTCCCCTTTTTTCCCCTCCTCCCCTTTTTTTTCCCCCTCTCCCCTTTTCTTCCCCCTCCCCCTTTTTCTTCACCCCCTCCCATTTCCCCCCCAACGTTTTTTCCCCCTTCTCCTTTTTCTCCCTCCTCTTTTTTCCCCCTCCCCTTTTTCCCCTTCCCTTCCCCCCCCTTTTTTCTCTCTCTCCCTTTTTTCCTCCCTCTCCTCTTTTCCTCCCTCTCCCCTTTTTTCCCCTCTCCCCTTTCTCCCCCTCTCCCCTTTTTTCCCTCTCCCCCTTTTCCCCTCTCCCCTTTTTATCCCATTCTCCCCTTTTTCTCCTCCTTCCCCTCCTTTACCCCTCTCCCCTTTTTTCCCCCTCTCCCCTTTTTCCCCCCTCCCCTTTTCCCCTCCACTTTTTATTCCCCCTCTCCCCTTTTTCCCCCTCTCCTTTTTTTCCCCTCCCCTTTTTACCCCCTCTCCTTTTTTCCCCTCTCCCCTTTTTTTTCCTCTCTCCCCTTTTATCCCACTCTCCCCTTTTTCTCCTCCCTCCCCTCTTTTCCCCCCTCCCCTCTTTTCCCCCTCTCCCCTTTTCTTCCTCCCTCTCCCTGTTTTCTTCCCCCTCTCCCCTTTTCTCCACCCTCCCCTTTTTCTTCCTCCCTACCATTTTTCCCCTCTCTCCTTTTTCCCCCCTCCCTTTTTCCCCCCTCTCCCATTTCCCCCCTACCATTTTCCCCCCTCTCCCCTTTCCCCCCACCTTTCCTTTTTTCCCCCCTCTCCCCTTTCCCCCCCTCCCTTTTTCCCCCCTCTCCCTTTTTTCCCCCCTCTCCCCTTCCCCCCCTCCTTTTCCCCCCCCTCCCCTTTTCCCCCCCCCTCCCTTTTCCCCCCCGTCCCCTTTTCCCCCCCCCTTTTCCCCCCCCATTTTTCCCCCCTCCCTTTTCCCCCCCTTCCCCTTTCCCCCCTCCCTTTTTCCCCTCTCCCTTTTTTTTCCCCCCTCTCCCCTTTTCCCCCTCTCCCTCTTTTCCCCACTCTCCCCTTTCCCCCCCCTCCCCTTCTCCCCTCTCTCCCTTTGTCCCCCCTCTCCCCTTTTCCCCCCCTCCCTTTTCCCCCCCTTCCCCTTTTCCCCCCCTTCCCCTCCCCTCCCCCTTGGTCCTGCAGAAGGGCAGCCTGCATCTGGGGCAAGAGGAGCAAAAAGCCTCCCAGCTGGCCCTTAGCAAACCAGGGAGGGGGAGAGAAAGGAACAAAAGAGGCTTAAACCCGAGGTAGGTCATGCAAAGCTGGGGGGGCCCAGCACCCATCCCCCCCCTCCTGTCCCCCAGGCTCCCTTACCTAGGCAGGTAAAAGCCGTCTGGAAGGCAGCAAAGCTCATCCAGCAGACGATGGCTCGTCGGGATGGGCGGAGGATGTGGGCTTTGTAGAAGACATCCAGCACAGCCCCTTGGTAAAGGGCCCTCAGGTTGCTCCTGGGGGAGGTGAAAGAGCTCAGCTGGCATCCCAGCTCGGTGCCAAAACGAAGGGCCAGGGCAAGGAGGAGACTGTACCTGTGCATCACCAAGGTCCTGAGGAGCATGGCACAGGTCAGCAGGCAGCACAGCACCAGCGAGCAGATGTAGCAGACTGTGGAGGAGCAGGGAGCAGGTCATGGCTGGGAGCAGCCCCCAGAGATAGGTTCAGCTTGTTATGGTGTGGGGGTGCAGGGGTGTGCAGCCCCAGCGTGGTCCTCTGTGCCTTGGCTTCCCTTCCCAAGTCCCTTTGGGATGCTGAGGTCTCCATCTCCCAGGTGGGGTTGAGGGGATGGTGCTGGGTTGAGGTAGGGGAAGAGGAGGGGAAAGGCAAGCAAGGCAGGGGAGAAAGACAGCAAGTTAGGAGCAAAGGCACCAAGTTAGGAGTAGAGAAACTGAGTTAGGAGCAGAGACACTGAGTTAGGAGCAGAGACACAAAGTTAGGAGCAAAGACACAAAGTTAGGAGCAGAGGCACAAAGTTAGGAGTAAAGGCACCAAATTAGGAGCAGAGACATCAAGCTAGGAGCAGCTGTGGAGCTGTTGGAGGGGAGCAGAGCCCTGCAGAGGGACCTGGCCAGGCTGCATGGGTGGGCAGAGGCCAAGGGGATGAGAGGGAACAAGGCCAAGGGCAGGGTTGTGCACTTTGGCCACAACAACCCCAAGCAGCACTAGAGGCTGGGGCCAGAGTGGCTGAGAGCAGGCAGGCAGAGAGGGAGCTGGGGGTGGTGGCAGAGAGGAGCTGCAGAGGAGGCAGCAGTGCCCAGGTGGGCAGCAGAGCCAATGGCATCCTGGGCTGGCTCAGGAGCAGTGTGGGCAGCAGGACAAGGGAGGTTCTTGTGCCCCTGTGCTCAGCACTGCTCAGGCCACCCCTGCAGTGCTGTGTCCAGTTCTGGACCCCTCCATTGCAGAGAGCTGCTGAGGTGCTGGAAGGTGTTTGGAGAAGGGCAGCAAGGCTGGGGAGGGGCCTGGAGCACAGCCCTGTGAGGAGAGGCTGAGGGAGCTGGGGGGGTGCAGCCTGCAGCAGAGGAGGCTCAGGGCAGAGCTGATTGCTGCCTGCAGCTGCCTGCAGGGAGGCTGTAGCCAGCTGAGGTTGGGCTCTGCTGCCAGGCAGCCAGCAGCAGCAGAAGAAGGGGACCCAGGCTGAAGCTGTGGCAGGGCAGGTCTGGGCTGGCTGTGAGGAGGAAATTGCTGGCAGAGAGTGCTGCTGCTGCTGACTGTGCTGCAGCTGCAGAGGGATGCTGCTGACTGTGCTGCAGCTGCAGAGGGATGCTGCTGACTGTGCTGCAGCTGCAGAGGGATGCTGCTGACACTGCTGCTGCAGAGGAGTGCTGCTGACTGCTGCAAGCTGCAGAGGGATGTGGCTGACTGCTGCAAGCTGCAGAGGGATGCTGCTGACACTGCTGCAGCTGCAGAGGGATGCTGCTGACACTGCTGCAGCTGCAGAGGGATGCTGCTGACTGTGATGTAGCTGCAGAGGGATGCTGCTGACACTGCTGCAGCTTCAGAGGGGTGCTGCTGACTGCTGCAGCTGCAGAGGGATGCTGCTGACTGTGCTGCAGCTGCAGAGGGATGCTGCTGACTGCAGCATCTGCAGAGGGATGCTGCTAACTGTGCTGCAGCTGCAGAGGGATGCTGCTGACACTGCTGCAGCTGCAGAGGAGTGCTGCTGACTGCTGCAGCTTCAGAGGGCTGCTGCTGGCAATGCTGCAGCTGCAGAGGGATGATGCTGACTGCTGTAGCTGCAGTGGGATGCTGCTGGCTCCTGGCTCACAGCAGCAGGTTCAAGCAGTCACCTCTTGGCTGCTTTTTAAGTCACCCTGGGAGGTAACAGTGCAAGTCTCAGCTTCCTGGAAGAAATCTCTCTGCCAAAACCTCCCGACCCCCACCCTGGACCCCAGTAGGAACCTACCCTCCAACGACCACAGGTAGTACTTGGCAGTGCTGAGCTCCTTCTCCATGTCGCTGGGCACGGCTGGGTTGTCCGAGGGCACCAAGCCAAACTGCACCAACAGCACCACAATGTCCTTTGTCATCCCTGCCCTCACAATCTGGATGGTGGGGATGACAGCCACCAGGAGCAAGAGGGCAACCTGTGAAGGCCCAGTGCCATGTGAGCCCTGGCTCACGAGCAGCTTGGCTTAAAGCCTTTAGGCTGGCTCAGCCCTGCGGGCACACAGGGCTGGGTGCTGCCACGAGGTAATACTTTGAGGCATCTTAATGCCCAGCAGCCTCAAAAGGCAAAGCTGATGGTGTGGCAATGAGCCCCTGGCTGCTCTGCCTGCCTTGAGAGGAGCTGGTTGGGAAGGGAGAGAGAGCTTAGCATCAGCATCACCTGGTAGACAGCGATCACAGCTGTGGTCATGGAGAGGATCAGCTTCAGAGGGATGTGGAAACCTGGAAGGCAGAGTTGGAAAGGGCTTGGGATGGAGGTGGGAAGAGAAGATTCCAGTCTTTGAAAGGGTCCTAAAGGAAGGCTGGGGAGGGAGCTGTTGACAAAGGGGTTGTAATGAGAGGAGGAGGAGGGATGAGGTTGAAGTGGGAGAGGGGAGATTGAAAGTGGATGGTAGGAAAGGGTTCTTTAGAGTGAGGGTGGTGAGAGACTGGCACAGGTTGAGGGTGGTGAGAGACTGGCACAAGTTGCCCAGGGAGGTTGTGGAGCACAGAATCACCCAATGTGATCTTTGATCACATTGGGTGATTCTGTGCTCCACAACCTCCCTGGAGGTGTTCAAGGTGAGCTTGGATGAGCCCTTGAGTGATCTTCAATCACATTGGGTGATTCTGTGCTCCACAACCTCCCTGGAGGTGTTCAAGGTGAGCTTGGATGAGCCTTTGAGTGATCTTCAATCACATTGGGTGATTCTGTGCTCCAGGTCAGCTTGGATGAAGGCTTTGAGTGACCTGTTCCTGTCCCTGCCTATGGGAGCTGGATGATCTCTAAGGTCCCTTCCAACCTAACCCATTCTATGATTCACCCAACCCTGCAGGCAGAGCAAACAGCCCAGCTGGGAACACTGGAATGAAGCAATGAGGTTCATTTGGGATGGATGTCCCCAGGGAAGCCCAGCTTGGGTGTAGAGCTGGGAGGAGTTTCCTCTGTCCTTTGGCTTTGGATTGGATTTCACTGAATCATAGAACTTTAGAGGTTGGAAGGGACCTCCAGAGCTCATCTAGTCCAACCCTCCTGCCAAGCAGCATCACTCAGAGGAGTCCACACAGGGATGCAGCCAGGTGGGCTTGAAGTCTCCAGTGGAGGAGACTCCACAGCCTCTCTGGGCAGCCTGCTCCAGGGCTCTGCCACCCTCACTCTATAGAAGTTTCTCCTCCTGCTGAGCTGAAACCTTCTCTGCTCCAGTTTGCATCCATTGCTCCTTGGCTTATTGCTGTGCACCACCCATAAGAGCTTGGCCCCCTCCACTTGACCCCCACCCCTCAGCTACTGATAGACACTGATCAGATCCCTCTCAGCCTTCTCTTCTGCAGACTGAACAGCCTCAGGGCTCTCAGTCTCTCTCCACAGAGGAGATGCTCAACTCCCCCACTCATCCTTGTGGCTCTCAGGCTCTCTCCACAGGGGAGATGCTCAAGTCCCCAAATCATCCTTGTGGCTCTCAGGCTCTCTCCATAGGGAGATGCTCAACTCCCCCACTCATCCTCATGGCTCTCACTCTTTCTCCACAGAGGAGATGCTCAACTCCCCCACTCATCCTTGTGGCTCTCAGTCTCTCTCCACAGAGCAGATGCTCAACTCCCCCACTCATCCTCATGGCTCTCAGTCTCTCTCCACAGGTGAGATGCTCAACTCCCCCACTCACCCTCCTGGCTCCCTGCTGGCCTCTCCCCAGCAGATCCCTGCCTCTCTTTTGAACTAAGGAGCCCAAAACTCTTCCACCTCCCTTTCCCAAAAGCCAGGGAAACCTTTTGCCCCCCACAACACCAAATCCCAGCAGCTGGCTGCCTGCTGTGCAGGGACACACAGCCCTTGTGCTGTCACCTCCTGGGACAGCCTCTGCCTTCACCCATGGGCAGAGGAGCTCTGGAGCAGGCTGCCCAGAGAAGTGGTGGAGTCTCCTCCTCTGGAGAGCTTCCAAACCCACCTGGATGCATTTCAGTCCTGGGTGAGCCTTGCTTTAGCAGGCAGGTTGGGATAGATGATCCCCAGAGTTCCCTTCCAACACCACCTCCCCTTCCCCACGCTGGGATTAGCTCCCCCTTCTCAGACTCTGCTGAGGGTTTGACTGCCTCCTTGCAGATCTTATTTCTCCTCTCAGCACAGCATCACTCTGCAGGACCAGCACAACCCATGCCTGAACACCACTGCCACAGCCCCTGTGCTGGAGCTGGGACCACCTCCTCCACCCCAAGCAGCTTGGGTGCAAGCTGAGGCATCACACATGAGGGGAGCAGCAGCTGCCACGGCACAGATGCTTCAGGGCTGGAGCCAAGCAAGGCATTTGCTGTCCCCTGGGAGGGAGGGAGGGAGGAGCAGCAGCCTGTCTGCCAAGCTGCTCCACCAGCCAAGAGCTCTCAGCCCCAACCTACCTTCCTCAGGGGTGTAGATGTAGGAGCGGAAATACTCCTGCAGCCTTGAGAGGAAGCTCTCTTCTAGCTTGGTGGAGCTGGAGGTGGAAGAAGGGAGGTGAAAAGAAAAGCCTGGCCCTGGTGGGGGGAGCAGAAGGCTCTCTGCTCCCTCTGCTGACCCAGCAGGGTCATCTCGAGTGTCAGCTTTACCTTCCCTTCTGCAGGCGTTTGGAGAGGAGAGCCTTTAGGTACCTCTTGTAATAACCTCGCCCAGCAACCTTAAGGAAGGCAGGCAAGAAACAGTAGGTAGAAAGGTTGGATCAGATCAGATCAGATCAGATCAGCCCCTGGGGTCCCTTCTGTCAGCTGAGCTGCCTGGGTGCAGCAGAGGGATGTGCTTAGGTGTTTGGTTCTGGTTTGTTGGGGTGGGTGGTGGTAGGAGGTGCTCACAGCAGAGCATCTCTGCCCAACCCAGCAGCCATAGAAGCCCAGAACCATTCAGGGTGGAAAAGACCTTCGAGGTCATTGAGTCCAACCCTGGGCAAGTCTTATCCCCAAGCACCACGTTGGCACAGCTTTGCAAGGCCTCCATCAGGGGCTGGAGTCTCCACCACATCCCTGACCCTCTGATCACTCTGGCAGCAAAGAGATTTGGGGGTTCTATTCCCCTCAATGCCCAACTTTAAACCTCCCCTGGTGCAGCTTGGGGTCATCTCCTCTTGTCCTGTCACTAGGGAGAAGAGATCAGCACCCACTTGGCTCTGCCATCTCCTTTCAGAGAGCTCCCACTTGGCTCAGACCTCCTTTCAGAGAGCTGAGATCTCCTCTTAGCCTCAACCCCAATTCCCTCACCTGGTCCTCACCATTCCTGCCCTCCAGCCCCTTAGAATCATAGAATAGAATCATAGAACAGAATCAGATTCAAGCAGGTTGGAAGAGAGCTCCAAGCTCAGCCAGCCCAACCTAGCACCCAGCCCTGCCCAACCAACCACACCATGGCACTAAGTGCCCCAGGCAGGCTTGGCTGCAACACCTCCAGCCACAGCCACTCCACCACCTCCCTGGGCAGCCCATTCCAATGCCAATCACTCTCTCTGCCAGGAACTTCCTCCTCACAGCCAGCCCAGACCTGCCCTGCCACAGCTTCAGCCTGGGTCCCCTTCTTCTGCTGCTGGCTGCCTGGCAGCAGAGCCATTGGCTCTGCTGCCCACCTGGGCACTGCTGCCTCCTCTGCAGCTCCTCTCTGCCACCACCCCCAGCTCCCTCTCTGCCTGCCTGCTCTCAGACACTCTGGCCCCAACCTCTAGTGCTGCTTGGGGTTGTTGTGGCCAAAGTGCAGATCCCTGCCCTTGCCCTTGTTCAGTCTCATCCCCTTGGCCTCTGCCCACCCCTGCAGCCTGGCCAGGTCCCTCTTCAGGGCTCTGCTCCCCTCCAACAGCTCCACAGCTGCTCCTAGCTTGGTGCCATCTGCAAACTGACTGCTGCTGGACTCAATCCCCTGCTCCAGATCATCAGTAAAGATGTTGACCAGGACTGTGCCCAGCACTGCTCCCTGGGGCACAGCACTGGTGCCAGCTGCCAGCTGGATGTGGCACCATTCCCCACCACTCTCTGGGCCCTGCCCTCCAGCCAGTTCCTGACCCAGCACAGAGTGAATCTGCCCAAGCCAGGAGCTGCCAGCTGTGCCAGGAGCTGCTTGTGGCAGAAGGTGCCAAAGGCTTTGCTGCAGCCCAGGCAGACTCCATCCACAGCCTGCCCCACACTCACCAGGCAGGAACCTGATCAGAAAAGGAGCTCAGGTTGCTCTTCACACCCACACCAGCATCCTTCTTGGAGTGAGCTCACAGCACCACAGCATGTTAAGGGTTGGAAGGAACCCAAGCAGATCTAAACCCCCCTCCCAGAGCAGCACAATAACACAGCTCTTGCTCTGTGCCCACCTACCTATGGCTTCCCAACCCTGCTTTTGGATACCAACCAAGCTGGCAGCAAAGCTCCCAGCACCTACAGAGGTGGAAACAAACCTCCCTTGTCCCTGTCAACCCAAGCAGCCTCCAAACCAGTCCCACCGGTAGGACAGCTGAAAACAAACAGCCCAACCAACCAACCCCTTCCTTCCCAGCAGCCAGCTCCCAGCAATGCCCTCAGGTCACTTCAGGCCACAGCTTTTTGCTTTCAAGTAGGGTTTTTTTTCCCCCTCCCCCCCTTCCTTTCTTCCCAAAGAGGATGGGGATTATCCAGCCTGCAGGGCCAGGAAGGGAGGGAAGGGGGGGAGAGGGAAAACAAGGCCACCCCAGTCCTGCCCTAAATGGCCTCCATTGATGCCTTTAAGCCTCTTGTCCTAAGGAGGTTTACTCCAAAGATGGATTTTTCACTCCCTCTTCAAATCCAGGGAGGTAAACAGAGCTAAGACTTTGGGGCAAAGGAGGGGTGGAGAGGAGGTAGCTCCTGGGGCTGGAGCAAAGAGGGGAAGCAATGCCCTAGGAGAAGATCAGTCCCCTGGGCAAAGTGGTGAGCTGCAGGGTAGGAAAGCTTCCCAAAGCTTCCCAAAGCTTCCCAGAGCTTCCCAAAGCTTCCCAGAGCTTCCCAGAGCCTCCCAAAGCATCCAAGAACTCCTTCCAGCAAGGACCTCTCACAATTGCACTGTGCTCCTGGGGCTGGAGCAAAGAGGGGAAGCAATGCCCTAGGAGAAGCTCAGTCCCCTGGGGCAAAGTGGTGAGCTGCAGGGTAGGAAAGGTTCCCAGAGCTTCCCAAAGCTTCCCAGAGCTTCCCAGAGCATCCCAGAGCTCCTTCCAACAATGACCTCTCACAATTGCACTGTGCTCATGGGGCTGGAGCAAAGAGAAGAAGCAATGGTCTAGGAGAAGCTCAGTCCCCTGGGGCAAAGTGGTGAGCTGCAGGGTAGGAAAGGTTCCCAGAGCTTCCCAAAGCTTCCCAAAGCTTCCCAGAGCTTCCCAGAGCTTCCCAGAGCTTTCCAGAGCTTCCCAGAGCTTCCCAAAGCTCCTCAGAGCTTCCCAAAGCTCCTTCCAGCAAGGACCTCTCACATTTGCACTGTGTTCCTGGGGCTGGAGCAAAGAGGGGAAGCAATACCCTAGGAGAAGCTCAGTCCCCTGGGGTGAAGTGGTGAGCTGCAGGGTAGGAAAGCTTCCCAGAGCTTCCCAGAGCTTCCCAGAGCTTCCCAGAGCTCCTTCCAGCAAGGACCTCTCACATTTGCACTGTGTTCCTGGGGCTGGAGCAAAGAGGGGAAGCAATGCCCTAGGAGAAGCTCAGTCCCCTGGGGTGAAGTGGTGAGCTGCAGGGTAGGAAAGGTTCCCAGAGCTTCCCAGAGCTTCCCAGAGCTTCCCAGAGCATCCCAGAACTCCTTCCAGCAAGGACCTCTCACATTTGCACTGTGCTCCTGGGGTTGGAGCAAAGAGGAGAAGCAATACCCTAGGAGAAGCTCAGTCCCCTGGGGCAAAGTGGTGAGCTGCAGGGTAGGAAAGCTTCCCAAAGCTTCCCAGAGCTTCTCAGAGCTTCCCAGAGCTTCCCAGAGCTTCCCAGAGTATCCCAGAGCTCCTTCCAGCAAGGACCTCTCACATTTGCACTGTGCTCCTGGGGCTGGAGCAAAGAGGAGAAGCAATGCTCTAGGAGAAGCTCAGTCCCCTGGGGCAAAGTGGTGAGCTGCAGGGTAGGAAAGGTTCCCAGAGCTTCCCAAAGCTTCCCAAAGCTTCCCAGAGCTACTCAGAGCTTCCCAGAGCTCTTTCCAGCAAGGACCTCTCACATTTGCACTGTGCTCCTGGGGCTGGAGCAAAGAGGGGAAGCAATACCCTAGGAGAAGCTCAGTCCCCTGGGGCAAAGTGGTGAGCTGCAGGGTAGGAAAGCTTCCCAAAGCTTCCCAAAGCTTCCCAAAGCTTCCCAAAGCTTCCCAGAGCTTCCCAAAGCTCCTCAGAGCTTCCCAGAGCTCCTTCCAGCAAGGACCTCTCACAATTGCACTGTGCTCCTGGGGCTGGAGCAAAGAGGAGAAGCAAAGCCCTAGGAGAACTCATTTCCCTGGGGCAAAGTGGTGAGCTGCAGGGTAGGAAAGCTTCCCAGAGCTTCCCAAAGCTTCCCAAAGCTTCCCAGAGCTACTCAGAGCTTCCCAGAGCTCCTTCCAGCAAGGACCTCTCACAATTGCACTGTGCTCCTGGGGTTGGAGCAAAGAGGAGAAGCAATGCCCTAGGAGAAGCTCAGTCCCCTGGGGCGAAGTGGTGAGCTGCAGGGTGGGAAAGCTTCCCAGAGCTTCCCAAAGCTTCCCAGAGCTCCTCAGAGCTTCCCAGAGCTGCTTCCAGCAAGGACCTCTCACATTTGCACTGTGCTCCTGGGGCTGGAGCAAAGAGGAGAAGCAATGCCCTGGGGTGAAGTGGTGAGCTGCAGGGTAGGAAAGGTTCCCAGAGCTTCCCAAAGCTTCCCAAAGCTTCCCAGAGGCTCTTCCAGCAAAATCCTTTCCCAAGCTGCCCTGTGGCTCTTCCTTACCTCCTTATCCTCCTGGTTAGTGAAGCTCCTGATGAGCAAAGCTGGATACCAGAGGCTTAAAAGCAGCAGGCAGACGATGATGGGGAGGTAGGAGAGGGTGGAGTAGTACCTGTAGATCTGAGCAGAAGGCAGAGGTGCCACCTGGTGCCACCTCCCTCCATGGCACTTGAAGGAGGTGAGGACCAAGCCACCTCCATGCCCAGGGCCCTGGAGGTGTGGGACACCTACTTTTGGTGACTGGGGACAATCCACCTTCTGCCAGACGTGGACCAAGCAGTGGCACCAGGAGAGAAGGCAGCCCAGGAGGTAGCCCAGCCTGTGCCCTAGGGTGGCACAAGCCACCAGTGGGTAGTAGAAGGCAGGGTAGTAGAGCAAGGCCAGGATCTTCCAGTACTCTGAGGGGGGGGGGAGGATGATGAGAGCAGGGGGAGAGGAGGAAGCAAGAGAAGGCAAAGCTCTCAGCAGGCAGCAGCAGAAGGGAGCAGGTCCCCAGTGGAAGCTGTGCAGGACCTGGGTGGGCTGTGTGGGGGTGGTGGGAGTGGGTCAGGAGGGTGCTTGGCTTACCCCTGCTGCTCTGGGAGGAGTGGGTGAGGAAGGGCAGAGGGTCCTGGTCCAGGACCAGCACGCAGAGGGAGGAGAAGAGGATGCCAAAGACTGCAGCCACAGGCCCTCGGTTGCTTTCCTCCTCCAGGAAGTTGGCTGGGCTGAGGGGGGGGAGAGGAGGGGAGGGGAGGGGAGGGGAGGGGAGATAAAGGAAAGGGAGAGGAGAGAAAGGAAGGGGAGAGGAGAGGAGAGGAGAGGAGAGGAGAGGAGAGGAGAGGAGAGGAGAGGAGAGGAGAGGAGAGGAGAGGAGAGGAGAGGAGAGGAGAGGAGAGGAGAGGAGAGGAGAGGAGAGGAGAGGAGAGGAGAGGAGAGGAGAGGAGAGGAGAGGAGAGGAGAGGAGAGGAGAGGAGAGGAGAGGAGAGAAGGGGAGGGGAGATAAAGGAAGGGGAGAGGAGAGAAAGGAAGGGGAGAGGAGAGAACAGAAGGGAAGGGAAGGGGAGGGGAGGAGAGGGGAGGGGAGGGGAGGAGAGGGGAGGG